>NC_044330.1:21433384-22658884 GCF_007399415.2 Gopherus evgoodei
GCGGTGGAGGGCAGAGCAATTCTAATTTCACTGGCATTATTTTCAGTGTGTTTCAGGGCTGTTTCAAGAACCTCCAGACACACTTCTGGATCCATTCAGTTGGGAATCCCTCCCCTGTGTGCTCATGTCCTACTACCTACTAGCTGATTACCAAAACTGTGTGTTGTAGAAATACAATAAATAAAGCAATAGCTTCTATCCATCCTTCCATTTTCCATTGGAGGCCTGGGTAGAGAAGATTTAGTGGCAGGCCAGTTTGTGGGAGCATAAGAGGGGAGTGGGTACAGGAATAGGAAATGATAGGCAGCATCAAGTTTCAGTGATGTATGTGGTGGGGGGAGGGAGAGAGGAAGACCCCAAAAGGAACAATATGAAGCAGCCAAGGTAGGAAGGCCTTGAAAGGAACTGGAGCAGAACCAGGTAATGGGGAGGCTTGGAGGAAAGTACGAGAAACTCCCAGGAAGGAGGGACTGAAGGAAACTTACTTGAGACAGAAGCAGCTATGAGGGGCACAGAAGAAGCACTGCTGGTGGGCAGCAGCAGTGGCTGAGAGCTATTAAGGAAAGGGAAGGATGTTGGCACCCCGCAAAAATACAGCTGCCTCTGTTATATCATTGTGTGCATGAATGGGTCAAACATTCAACTAGCTAGGGACATAAAGGATAACAAGAAAACATTTTAAAATACATTAGAACCAAGAAGACGAGCATAACAGAAAATCTAGCAATGGCCAAACTGCAGAATGCCTTTTTTGTTTCAATTTTCACCAAAAAGGTTAGCAGTGATTGGACAACCAACATAATGAACCTCAGTATAAATGGGGTCAGATCTGAGTCTAAAATAGGGAAAGAACATGTTAAGAATTACTTAGACAAGTTAGATGTCTTCAAGTTCGTAGGGCCTGATGAAATACATTCCAGAATACTTAAGCAAAAGGCTGGAGAGATCTCTGAGCCATTAGCAATTATCTTTGAGAGCTCGTGGAGGATGGGAGAGATCCCAGAGAACTTGAAAAGGACAAATATAGTACATATCTATAAATGGGGGAATTAGAACAACCTAGGAAATTATAGATCAGACAGCTTCACTTTGGTACCTGGAAAGATAATGGAGCAAATAATCAATCAATTTGTAGACACCTAGAAGATAATAAGGTGATAAGTAACAGTCAACATGGATTTGTCAAGAAAAAAACATGCCAAACCAACCTAGTATCTTTCTTTGACAGGGTAACAACCTTGTGGATAGGGGGAAGCGGTAGATGTGATATATCTTGACTTTAGTAAGGCTGTTGTTGATGTCTTACATGACCCTCTCATAAACAAACTAGGGAAATACAGCCCAGAAGAATACCTACTATAAGGTGAGTGCACGACTGGTTGGAAAACTGTACTCAGAGAGTAGTTATCAATGGTTCACAGTCAAGCTGGAAGGGCAAATCACTTGGGATCCCACAGGGATCTATTTTAGACCTGGTTCTATTCAATATCTTCATAAATGATTTGGATAATAGCATAGAGAGTACACTTATAAAGTTTGCAGAGGTGTTACAAGCTGGGAGGGGTTGCAAGTGCTTTGGAGGACAGGATTACAATTTGAAATGATCTTGACAAATGAGAAGTGCTCTGAAATAAACAGGATGAAGTTCAATAAGGACAAATGCAAAGTATTCCACTTAGGAAGGAATAATCAATTGCACAAATGCAAAATGGGAAATGACTGCATAGGAAGGAGTACTGCCAGAAAGGATTTGGGGGTTATAGTGGATCACAAACTAAATATATGAGTCAAGAACGCAATACTTTTGCAGAAAAAGTGAGCATCATTCTGGGATGCATTAGCGAGAGTGTTGTAAGCAAGACATGAGAAGAAAGTCTTCCACTCTAATTGGCACTGACAGGGCCTCAGCTGGAGTACTGTGTCCAGTTTTGGGCATCATGCTTCAGGAAAGATGTCAACAAATTGTAGATAGTCCAGAGGAGAGCAACAAACATAACTGAAGGTCTAGAAAACATGACCCACATGGAAAAATTTAAAAATTTGGGTTTGTTTAGTCTGGAGAAGAGAAGACTAGGCAGGGGTGTGATAGTCTGCATGTACAAGCTTGTTATAAAGAAGAGGGTGATAAATTGTTTTCCTTATCCACCAAGGTCAGTACAAGAAGTAATGGGTTTAAATGGCAGCAAGGTAGATTTAGGTTAGACATAAGGAAAAACTTTCTAACTGGAAGGGTAGTTAAACACTGGAACAAATTACCTGGGGTGGTTGTAGAATTCTCTGCAAGGGCCTCCTAACCTGAAGCTCCCATCAGCAACATCTTTCTTCCCCTTGTCTGGACTGGGTCTGCCAGAAAATAATCAGCGGTTACCCATTCTGAACACAAAATGTTTCACCTTCTCCTAGAATAAAGGCCAGTTGGTCATGCTGGGAAATGCACACATGGCTGTGTCTGCTTTCCATTCACCTTCACTGACATAAGAAATACCCCACCACATATGTGTGCACACACACACACACTTAGCAGGATGGCAGAACCGTACTATTTAAGAGAAGATAAATACTTTCTCATGTCAAAAATCTCATACACCAAGAACGCAAGTACTCAGCACAGCCATTTATTATTTTGCATGTGGGCGAGTCAGCTGTGTATATAGCACTGGGCCTTTTGACTGGAATAATTCAAGTAAACAAATAACTGGCCGAATACTACAAATTACAGTACAGATCCGTTTATGCATGGATGTCAGGAGTCAAGCCGTCATGACCGCATGTTAATGGACCACGCCATGCTGAAATATCTTAAGAGATATATATATATATACACATGTATCATTATCTAGTATTACATAGATATTCACAACATCCAAATACTGCAGGCGTATCTGTTAACAGCACTTTGCAAGAATATACATTCAAATGTGTAATCTAATAAAAACATTATTGCTACTACACAAGGGTGAAAGTAACCCAGGACACTTACCGGTAAGGGACGGGGCGACTCTGGCCCCCAGAAGGGGTGGGACCTTGGTCAGAAGGGTGGGGCTAAGGGCCAGCCTCCCCCAGCCAGCCCTTCCAGGCTGCCTCGTCTGCACCACCCAGGGTTTCTGTGGTGATTTAAAGGGCCCGGGGCTCCATACGCCACTGCTGCCTTTTAAATTGCAGCTGCTCCCTTTGCCCCCACTCCTGTCAGGGGCCAAAGGGGGGGCAAAAGGGGCAGTGACCTTAAAGCGCTGCAGGATCCTTTGCCGTGGCAATGCTTTAATGTTGCTGCTTCCCCCCCTCCCCACGTCGGCGTCCCAGTGCTGCCACAGCAAAGGACCATCCTTAAAACGCTGCCGCTCCTGTTGGCGATGAAGATGTACAACATGTTTCCGCTCCTCACTTCCTGTCAATTTCCAAGTCAGTGAATTAGAGAGCAAATCTGTAGCACTACATAGCAAGTTCCTGTACCACATATTAATGAGGCTCGCGTGTTAAATAGGCAGCACTGGGAGGCACGGCGCTACCGCGTGTTAAGCGGATTCGCACGTAAACTGGTCTGTATTGTACAAATCAAAAATGTTCCAACAAAAGTTTGCAAGGGAGAAAGGCAAGATGACTTTGACAAGGCTTATGCATCTTACAGTCATCAAAACAAAATGTACTCCACCAGCATAATGCTTATCTAGCACTTGTGAACAGGGAAAGCCCATAACAGGGTTCAATCATTCAGAAATACTACACTGCATATAAACGAAGAAAGAATTGCCTCCCTGAGGATCAAAATAGCAAAGTAAATACCATACGAGAGAGAAAGAAGGCACACATGGCGGCCTGACTGATAGTAAATAAAAACCCAAATGAAAAAAACACCACTTTAATTAGATCCAGAAGAGAATAGCTTACCAGTGGCAAAAGTTAGTTGCTTCCTTGTTATGTTAACATTTGACTTTCACACTCATTAACCTTACAATCAGCTCACCAATCTGGAACAAAAGTAGCATACATTACAAAGTAAATAAAGTCCATGCATCGCTACAAAAGAGTTTCCTTTAGCTTCTTATCTATATACAGTTTCTCCTGTATTTCAGTTAAAAAAGAAATGAAGTGGTGCAATTGTGTTTTCAGGAGGAAATTTCCCCAATTGAGTAATCGCTTTATCTATGAAGTTAAAGTGCCATCTTGTGTTTATATGAAGCACTTCAAAGGTATTTTCCCCTCTGTTTTCATCAATATACCGGTTCCTACATGCTGGGGATGTGTTAGTGGAATGTTTTAAAACCTTTTCTGCTGAATTAATTATTTAACTATCAGACCATTTGATAATAACTATAAACATACATTTCATATTATACAATTTAACTTCTTACTGATGATAGTCTCAAGTCCTGCTGTTCGATTCTGTCTTTGCACTATCAGCATGATGTATGCTACTATGCACTGAAGACCCAGCATCCTCAGAGCACTAGATGTTACTAAACCCCGTAGGGCCCAATTCATGCTGAGTAGCCCTTACTCACACAAGTAATTCTAAGAGACTATGTGTGACTAAGGGTTCCAGAAATGAATCATCAGTGGTTATTGCAGAGCCCAGAAGCATTTTCCCCCAATAAACTACCATCATCTGAACCAATCATATTATTTTGCAACTAGCACACTATATTTGGCCATGAATTGCAATGAATGCAATGCATAATCTATATGTAAATAAGTTTTCAAATGAGACTTTAGCAGCTGAGGTTTTGTTTGCTTTACATAGACGTTAAAGATCCCATGGCATTTTGATAAGAGGAAGGATTTGTCCCAGAATCCTTGGTTAAAATTCCACCTCCCCTCTCTCCCACCCACACATGTGCTGTTGTGCAGGTGCTGGCTGATTACTCCACCATCACCTGCAGAAGTGGTTGCATTCATATGTATTCTGAGCCTCACTGAGTTCTCATTAGGTTTGATAGCAAGATTTCTATTGACTTCAACTGGAGCAGGATGAGGCCCATAACTGGTAATCCAGTTTGGGTTCCATTGGAATAAAAAGTATTTACACACACACACTGCTCTAACACTAGGCCACATATTTAGCTATACTCTTGAAGACAATAGGGCCATGCCAATTTATACCAGCTAAGCATATGGCCCAGGCACATGAGACTGCTTTCTGAAATCAAATAGCTTAAATATAGCAGGTTTTAAATCATCAGTCTTTGGA
Organism: Gopherus evgoodei; assembly: GCF_007399415.2. Taxonomy (NCBI): domain Eukaryota; kingdom Metazoa; phylum Chordata; order Testudines; family Testudinidae; genus Gopherus; species Gopherus evgoodei. The sequence goes on from NC_044330.1 coordinate 21,438,570, forward strand.
ATGCAACAGGCCATCAATGCACATATATACACACACAGTTATTAGTGTGATAAAAATCAGCCATTGCTGGGCTTTTGTATTGGAAAGACTGGTCATTGTAATGTATTACATTACATTTATATTTAAATCTATTGTATTTAAGATATCTGATTTCAGAAAGCAATCTCATGTGCCTGGCCATATGCTTAGCTGGAGTAAATTGGAATTGTTCCATTGTCTCCAAAAGTCCAGCTGAAGATCTGGCAAGTGTCAAGAGTTGGGCGGGAAACAGTTTTCCCATACCACAAGAGGGTTTATTAATTATTATTATTATTATTATTTTGTATCCCAAAATAAAACAAAAAGTCAAATCTTGAAAATTTTCATGAACCAATAATCCAATTTTTTTTAATTGGGTCGATAGAACGGCTGCATTTTGACAATTTCAGAATGTTTCATTCCTATTTTGACTTTTTAAAAAATCTTTTTTTAGCAAAAAATAACTAAAATTTTGAAACAAAAAGCAATTTCAAATCAAAAAACAAAACCTTTTGTTTTAAAATACTTGAAATGGAACATTCAACAATTTATAAACTTTTTTTTTTTTAAAAATTCAGATTCTTCAAAACCAATCCTTTCCCACAAAAAGATTTGGTTTTGACAAATTAATGTTCTCCAACGAAACAACATTGAAAAATGAACAACAAATAAGAAAAACATTTAATTTGAAATTTCCCAAACAACTCTATCCCATATGACCAATGACTCCAGTACATCTGTTGTTTATAGTGTACTGAGAACCACAATAAGATCAGAAATCTTATTTCCTATTTCTTTTCAACTTTGTGAGTGAATTTTGTGTAATTTAAAGTAACCTAAACATGAGCAGACCAGGTCTACACAGGTGAAAGACTAATGCGCTGACCTAGTGCTTTCACAGGGACACCACAAAAAAAGGAAATGTTTAATGATAACATTTTGATGTGCAGAAAGCATGTATTTTTAATATAGATACTCATTTTTTTTGATGCCACAGACTAATACATTTCTTCTACACCTGTGTTGAGTATTTTCAATTAATTACTTGTAAAATTTGAAAAGTTCTTGTTTTTCCTAAAGTATATAGCTTTATATCAACTCTTTTTTCTTAAAGTAGCCAGCAAAAGAGTCAAGCATAAAACCTGATGAAAGGAAATGATGCAGAAATTAATTAGTGAGGTTACTGGGTAAAGTTCTTTGACCTGTATTATTCAGGAGGTCACACTAGATAATCATGGTCCCTTCTGGCCTTAAGATCTATGAATATAAATTAGAATGCAGAAGAATTACTCTTAAAACTTTAAAAGCAAACACTTGAAAGCTATTTACAATATGGTACAATAGAGACTCCACATATTGAGCAACTCTGCAAAATTCCACTCAATCACTTAAGAAGGATGAGTAATTTTTTTTCATTTATTTTTGTTAAAAAATCAGTTGTTGTACCATTCTTGTTAGCTATCATGATAAAGGGCAAGGGAGTACAAAAAAAAATTTTGTGGCCTGGTAAATTTTAAAGAAGTTTTGCGAGGCTGGCTTAGAACAACTTCCTTTGAAACACAAACTGTTGCACAAAACAACTCCAGGAAATTGGATGATGTAGAGTACCAATGATTGAACTATACTTAATTCTGCCATGGAAAAGGATTAGATGACCTCTTGAGGTCCCTCTGAGCCCTATATTTCTATGATTCTATAGACTATAGATACAGTGATGTCAATATACTCCAAGGACATAACGGGACGCACACTATGAAAGCAGGATCATCTTAATATTTTCCTCAACATTACAGCACATGTGAAAGTCTATTGAATGTCACTGGTGTTCTCACATTCAGGTATTAAATCATCTTGCCCAAGGAGTGCACAACTTGTATTTCAAGTCTCATCACTTGAAGTCCTCTTCCCTGGGCATGAGATGGTATGATTTCTTGTCTAGCCTTGTGCAACTGAATGTACCCCTGTATTCACACCCTACACGCTATTGTAATAATCTTTGTGCAAAATATGCCTTGTAAAGTATCATCTGAAAACTCTTAATTTGCTAACCAGTATCATCCTGAATAATATGTGTGGCAACATTACATGGGACTTTATAAGATTCCAATGTATGGTGTTATTAACACATGTTCCAAACTAAGGTTGGTAAACAGGTCTGTCCTAAACAAAGGAATGTGTGTCCTGCTTCATTTGCATTTAAGCTCAAATAGGTGGGGAAAAGCATCAGAGAACATCCTTCCCCATTGACTTTTTGTCTCCTGGTACCCAGTTGGAAATGGTTTTGAGAGGGGACTGAAACTATAAAAAGGAGGGACAAACTCCCCAAGGCTCTGCCCCTCCATCTCTCTGTCCCTTGATTCACTGAAGCAGAAAGGACAAAGCCATTGGACTGGAGAAAGGGTCCTGACCTAAGATGTTTTGTCGTTAAGATTGATGAAAACATGTGGTGAGAAAACTTTGCTTTGAATGTAACATAGTTTGTTCAGTTCAGCACCAGTTGTGTTTTCTTTGTTTTTCTTGTAACCATTTCTGACTTTTATGCCTCATTATCTGTACTCATTTAAAATCTCTCTCTTTGTAGTTAATAACTTGTTTTATTGTTTGATTTAATCTAATGTGTTTAAATTGAAGTGTTTGGGAAACTCCATTTGGGGTGGCAAGTTGTGCACATACTATTTCTATTAAAGAAATAACTGACTTATATATAATTCTATTGTCCAGGAGAGGGCTGGGGAGTATAGGACTTACACTTCTGGGGGGAAATCTAAGACTGGGAGTTTGTTGGGGGTCACCTGGCAATATAACCAAAGCTAGTGAGAGCTGGAGTGTAATCCAAGTGTGGCTGGCAGACTGCAGTTACACACACATATTCAGAGTCTGACTTGACAGGTGGGAACTCCTTCAGCAAGGCATCATAAGGCACCCAAGATGCAGGGCAAAGGTGGCATAGCTGCTCATTAGTCTGGATTGAACCCTGGAATGTCACTCCTTGCCATTATATACCTGCAGTTCAAGCAGTACATAACACACAGTTATGTTTTGTCCTTTCATATGGGGCTTGACCCAAAGTCCATTGAAGTCAATGAAAAGACTCACATTGATTTCAATGGGTTTTGGATCAGACACATGGTCTCAGTGGGTTGCCCAGGCCTCTGGGAAGCCACAAGCAACATAGCTTGTCACTGTGACAGCTACCGGTCTCTATTCCTTCAGCTGGTCAGGTATTCTATTGTATATAGCACAGTGTTTCTCAAACTGGAGCTGCCGCTTGTGTAGGGAAAGCCCCTGGCGGGCCAGGCCGGTTTGTTTACCTGCCCCGTCCGCAGGTCTGGCCGATCACAGTTCCCACTGGCCAACGGGGTCTGCTGGAAGCGGCGTGGGCTGAGGGATGTACTGGCCACCGCTTCCCGCGTAATAGTACTTCCACTGATACATCCTTATTCAGACTATGCTCCCATTGATTTCAGCCGCAGCTTTGCCTGAGTAGAAACAGCACATTTGGGGAAAATCTGCAGCTAGTGGAGCTTTGACAACTTCCATCAGTTAAGGATCTGTCCCATTGTCTTTAAGTAAAGGTTGAACAAAATTGCACTGAAATCTGGGAGTGCTTAAAATGGTTGCTAAGACAAAGGACTGGCAGTCTTTAATGTAGGTTTAATTGAATATGAATCTCAATATGTAATGAATACTGAAATCTAAATATCATTTAAAAACTAACTGCAATTAGTAACAAAGAATTTACTGACTAGATGTGGTATATAAGAAATATAATACATTTTTGGTTGGCTTTGGAAAACTGCAATCTATTATGCTCATCAAAAAGATACTTCTGTCAATGTACACAGACCATATAATAACAAAGCCATTCCACCTTACAATGAAGGTACCTTATCTTCTTTGGTATTCTCTCTGAAGTCAATGGGACTACTTGTGGAGTAAGGTACTGCTCACTATTGGTATGTCTACACAGCAGCTGGGACAGTGCTTCCCAGCACAGGTAAACAGATACACCAGTACTACTGGAGCTGGCATGCTACAAATAGTGTGACTTCAATGGCATGGATGGCAGCTCAGGCTAGCACCTGAGTATGTACCCAGGAGATCAGGCGGGATTGAGGTGGACACAGCAGCAAAATGAGAACAGACACAGGCATGGAAGAAAGCAGCAGGACACAACTTTTATTAAACTTTTAACACAAAGGAGGAGCACTACCATCCATCATCGGTACTCTCCTATAACAGGCATTTAATTGGTTCCAGTGTGAGGATTACAGGGCTTCTTACCATATAACCCATAATATGAGCTAGGCTCTCCTCATCCTATCTCCCTGGACTCAGCTCTCTCTGAGTCCTAGCACCATCCCCCCTACAAGGGGGACAGAGGGTGCAACAGGGTGGGGATGAAGGCACAGGGTCTGACCTCAACATTCAAAAGCCACAAGTTCTCAACATATCACATGAGCCCAAGGCCCATCACCAAAATTCCAGGTCTTTTATCTCTGGGAACCCTTCATTTTATTCTCTTAACCACATTGAAAACCAGCCACAAGTTGCAACAAGTAAGCAGCACGATCCCAGTACCTCATTTGGGTACAATGCATGTTCCTACTTAATGCACTCAGCATTGCAGGTGCTGTCAGGAAGGCAAAAAACTCCCTAGGCCTTTACCAATTTGGCCCATGGGAGAAAAAATTCCTTCCTGACCCCGCTGAAAAGGTAATCAGCTAGATCACTACATCTGTCATGCCAGGTTCCTATTCCTGGTTCAAGTGGGTAGGGTAGGCTACTGGAACGGAGCTGAAAGAGGCTCCAAATGACCCCCACATTAGGCTAAATCATAGAATCTGTGAATGCTAGCCAATCAGCGCCCCTCTTCCCCAGCTGGCCAGTGGGAGGAGCTACCTATTATCCTTTGGCAAGTTCCTCCCTTGCTTGCTACTGGGACCATCTCCCTTTCACCACTGGCCCCCAAATCCCCCCTATTCCCCATTGATGCAGGTGGGCAAATTTTGTACCTGGGCAACTAGCCTGAGCTGCCACCCATGCTGCCACAGCCACGCTGCTATGTTTAGTGCTCCATCTTGAGCAGACCTAGCACATCTGTCTACCACCAGTGGGAACTATCCACCCAGCTGATGCACAGACTGTGTGTGTTACAAACTGGCTTCTATTCATGAGTAAGAATTATTAAGGTTCAAAAATAATGATAATAATTTAAATATATACATACCACAGCTATTAAGGAGTCGAGAACACACTTAAAAATCCATAAATGTTTTGAACACTAGTGATTAGTGTAACTGGCTGGCAACATTACTTTTTATCCACACTCTGCAAGTAGCATATTGGGCTCATTTTTTGGTAATAATAATCCTCTCATTGCTTTTGTGAGAACAGGTGCCCCAGATATGTTTCTTTCTATTTTCTTTATAATTCTGCCAAATGAAGCATGACGGTATCTGTCTCTGGCTAGGAGTGACAGCCTGACAGGTGCCTAATGACTGAAAGATTTGTTTGTCTTTTAATGGAATTCAATAAGGCATAAAGGAAAGACAAAGCAGCAGCATAGGCAGTTTGAGTAAGCCTTTGGCAAGTCATTTTAGCAAGATGTGAAAGCCCTGAATATTTTGATTAAGCAATGAAAAACATCCTCTAAACCGTTACTTTTTAATATTCCGTCAACAGACCTGATTATATATACTTGTTCTAAAAATTGGGGCTAAACAATGCACACACACCAGAGTTTATGCATTAGGGTGTTTTAGAGTAAGACCACACATAGGTAAAAACATAGTAAAATAAATGGCATAAAACACTTCTTTAAAAAGGTCTGACGTTTCTGATTTTCCCCTGCTACTTTGAAACCCTGCTGCAAGCATCTTCACAGCAGTGCATATTTCAAGCCTGCTGAGAGTCTTTATACCAGCAGCATGACTTCCTTTCCAATCTTTTCCACCTTTATCATGTTCCACTAAGAAAACAGTCTTAACTGTGAATTCATTCAGGTTATGCTCATGTGTTTAGCTGGCCAGATATTGACCAATGCTGGAACAGGACACCTCCTCAATTAGTCAAAATGTCACTTACCAACCAAATTGTTCTTTGTGGTTCTAATCATCAGCTGCCATTCAAATAATGCCAGTTGGCTGGGAAAACATTCATTAGAAATATTCTTCCATGTGTCCATCCACCCATGTGAGTTTTCAATGTTTGCTGCTATATTGAATAGCTTTTCCTTTAAACAAGATATTTACCTAACATAGACACGTAGATGACCTATTCCATCTCAGTATTTCCTGCAGCGAATTCACCAATGGTATACATTCTGTAATTGCTCACATCAGGCCTGTTTCTGATCGCTTTCCTTCTGATGTTAATCAGGACTAAACGCCAGTGGAGTTACACCAGGGGTGAAAGTGAACAGCAGAATCCAGCCCGTTGAGTTATACAATGCCTTAACTTCTAGGCATGAGTACATTAAAGTGTTTATTTTTTAGAAAGCAAATGCTAATTAAAAAGGAAATATAATTCCTGCTTCTAGCTTTCTACTAGATTATTGGTAGTAATAAAATCTATTTTACAACCCTAAGGTTTTCATTATATATACATGGAAAAGCAGATAATGAAGTTATATATCTGTTGTATAACAATATAGAACCAAACTATGATTGGTTCTGTGCCCTTGTAATTCCAGTGGAGACAATGAATCAGATATTCCAACTCTCTACACCACTTTGATGACACCTGGACAGAATCTGCCAGGCGCTTCCCAGAAGGGGCATGCTGCATATCTGGCTCTTACACATCCCTCCCTCTTGGGATTGTTGGGATTGATCACCTTGGGGGTATGGAGGTGCAGAAAAGCATGAGGGCTCGCGAGTCTCAAAAGCTGGGTCCACGGGTTCCCAGGCAGTCCTTAGACTGCAACCACTACACAGCAGTTCACTGCTACCAGCAGAGAGTGCAGGCTAGAGTACCCCAGCTCACCATATGTACTGCCCACAAAGCTCCCAACTGGAGGTATCCAGCCTCTCTGATTGGCTCAGATTCACTATTTAAGCCAGAAAGAGGCACAGGAAATTGTCTGAGCAACTAGGTGAACCCTTGTCTGGCAGTAGCAGTAGCATTGGGCCCTGCCTTATTCCTGATTCTTGTTCTGTTCCCATCCTCATGTGTTATTGTAGATCCTTGCTTCTGTGCCCCACATGTAGCTACCGATGCCAGCTCTGACCCTTGATTTGATTCTTTACTCTGACCTTTGACTCTTGAGTCTAGCTCCTGCTCTGACCACTAGACCTGACTGCCTACATCAGGAGTGGGTAAACTATGGCCCATGGACCACATCTGGCCCATCAGACCTTTTAATCCAAGCCTGGAGCTCCCTCCAAGGAGTGGGGTTGGGGGCTTGCCCCGCTCCAGCGCTCCAGCCTGGAAGTGAGGCTGGGGGCTTGTCCCACTCTGCACAGCTCCTGGGAAGCAGCTGGCATATTCCCCCTCTGGCTCCTATGTGTAGGGGAAGCCAGGGGGCTCTGCACACTGCTCCTGCTCCAAGTCCCGCCCCCGCAGATCCCATTGGTTTCTAAGCTTACTTCCCCCAAGGGTAATGTTGGCAACTTGCCAGAGTGTGAGGGCTGCATCTAATTTGCACTAAACAGTGAAGATTGCTGCCATCTTCATCTCGTATGCAAAGAAACCAGTGCCACTCAGTTCAACATAATGTGCCACATACTCTGTGATCTTCAAGGCCCACACATCTCTATTGCTGCTATCATAACCCAGACTGTAGAACTCCAGAGGCTATGCTTGACGACAGGCTACAATCTGGCTTCTGTAGTACATAGACTGCTGCTACCAGTTGCCAGCACCAGTTCCCTGCTACCTGGCACTTTAATATAGAAGAGTCTCCTCCTTCAGACAACAAGAATTTTTGTGAATAGCAATATTTTCAGAATAGGCCTTGAGTAGGGCATTCTAGCCACTAAGGGAGAAAGCAACAATTGGGAAGTCAGGGCCAGAAGTACTCAGATACTTGATCACAAAACAACAGTGGTCACAAAAATACTGGAACAACCTGCCATCACAAAATGAAGCCCGTCTCTCTTTCCCCTACAGTGTGTTCCTATACCATTATCATCCTACCCATCTGGGGAATAACTGTTCTACAGGCCATCTTCTTCAAGAGTTTCTCTTCATCAGAAAATTAGGTCCTAACTGCAGAGGATCTTGAGGAGTCAAATACATTCATTTAACATGATGTTAAACATGACTTTGCAGTCAGTGTAGACAGGGCCAAGTCATCTTCAATTTCATGTCATGGTTAAACCTATGGTTCCAGTTGGTTTACTCACAATCTGCCGACACATGTTAAACTTGAACAACCCTGTCTACAGTCTACACTGACTTCTAAGTCAGGTTTTGCAACAAGTTATTTAACTTAGCTCCTAAAGGCCGCCGACATATGTTAAACCTGAACAACCCTGTCTATACCGGTGGTTCTCAAACTGGGGCCGCCGCTTGTGTAGTGGGCAGGTTTGTTTACCTGCCGGGTCGGCAGGTTCGGCTCCCACTGGCCGCGGTTCGCAGCTCCAGGCCAATGGGGGCTGTGGGAAGCAATGGAGGACAAGACATTCAAGACTCTATGAATTTAACAGACTAATTAGAGATCTGCCAAGTTTTCTGTGCTTTTAACTATTTGTGTAAAAGTATTTATCAGAGTGTAAGGAGAAAAACAGAATTTAATCAGACTATCTTGACAATCATAAAAATTTGGGCTGGGCAACTGATAAAGAAATATAAGATCCTCTAACTTCCATCTTCTTCACATCTTCACTTATTTCTCAAACCTATCCTTTTTTTTTCTCAAGGTTTTGAAATGTCCAGCTAAGTGATTATTTTTCTTTTTCCTATCCTTTGCACTTTCAGGTTCTTGTAGCAATCAGAAGAAGATGAGCCAAAATACCATGACAAAGGATATTACTATGGACTGGAAATAGAAGTGCTGGACATTTTGTGAGGAAGCCTGTTAACATGAGATTTCCAGCCTAATTTTCCAGTCTTGAGAGATTTGGATAAGCTTTTGAACTTTTGGGTGCTTTCCATATCTGAAATAAACCTGAACTCAAAACTTGATAAGATTCACCCATTCCTAACTACGTATAGCATTTAATTTTTAGAAGTATCCAGTGAAGTTTCTATTAAAAAGTCCCAGGATCAATACTCTCTTTCCTAGATCTGAATCTGGCCCTAAGAGATCTATAAATGAAAGAAAAGGAAATACAAAAGGAACACACACACACACACACCATTGTATGATATACCAAGGATCAGCCTTTCTATGCAATTATTTTCATGATTAGTTTATAATATGATTTATTGTCACTTTCAGAACACTTTCAGAGTTCATCCCTACCTTGTCCTTGTCTCTGATTAAATCTTCTTATCTATGCCTTTAAAAAAATCAATTCTTTCCTTGACTATTGCAATTCCATCTTTTATGGTCTTCCTATTTTTAGGGAGCAGAAGTATAACTCAGCCATAAAAATTTCCTCCAGCTGAATCTTATAACAGATTTTCAGTCTGGCAGCAATTTTAAAGAAATATTAAAGAGATTCCAAGGAGTTTTTAAGTTAAAGGGGTTTACTGGTTTCAGGTATATTTTGTAGTTCTATAATTCAAAAGCGTATTGATTTTTTTAAAAAAATCTAATCATACAGAAGATGAACTAAGGCCTCTTTATATCTTTTTTAATACTAACTAAAATGTACAACTTAAAAAACTAAGATATTAACCCTTAAATCTGTTTCTGCTCTATTAACTTTTCCAAGTCTTTTCTTGAATACACAAATTCATGTTAACATCACTAAATCTCCATTTTGTTGACATACTCAATATCAACTAATGATCTGGAACAAGATGAGCAATGTCACTGGAAAAGAGCATACTAATTTTCTTTTTCTCATAGTATTTCAGTAAGATTTCAAGGACATTATATGTGGACACAGTGAACCAAATTCTGCTCTGGTTTCAGAGTGGTAGCCATGTTAGTCTCTATCAGCAAAAAGAAAGAGGAGTCCTTGTGGCACCTTAGAGACTAACAAATAAATAAGTAAATTTGTTAGTCTCTAAGGTGCCACAAATTCTGCTCTGTTACACTTGTGTAAATCTACATAGATGATGTTGAGTGAAGCACAATTGCTCGCTGAAAGGATATTAGTGATGACCTAATTGTGTGTGTACATGATGGAAAGGAACATAATTAAGATTTAAGCAAGTTAAACACTCTGAATTCACAGGGTTTCATATCATAAACTTTACTTTCTTTTACAAGAGCCTTAAAGTTGATATGTTACCTGCAATAGTCCAAGGTAATCATTATGAGGCTAACTTTCCAGTGCCTTGCACTTTGTGCAGTCATTTACACATGTACACAGTGGATGTGAACTTTATCAAATAATAATGGCAGTTATTAACACCTACTTTAGTTTCAGTACCTCAGATTTTCACCTTAAGGATCTGGTCCATTTTGTCCACATCATTGACAATGCTGCCAGTTCTAAAGATTTTATTGCACATCTTGTAATACTTAATTTTTTCTTAAAACCCCATTTTGCCCTCCGTGCCCCCCCCCAGATGTGACTCAAGCATCCTGCTTGGTGCTTGCTACTTGGAGTGTCTTCTCCCCTCTCATTGCATAGGTTGAGTCTTGGGTTCTTTTTTGTGATACCTGGTACCTTCACTCAAGGTGACTCCACTCTGTGCCCAAGACACAAGGAGTGCTGTCCCTTGGGAAAATGAATAATGTGACCACTGCTGGTAAGGAGTGTAAAACTCAGAACACAAGAAATATAAAAGTACATCAATATACACCCCAGCAAAGAAACATCACATCCAAAAATAACAATATAACAAAAGTGAGCTTTATCGGGAACAGACAAATAGGATTTGGGAAAGGGAAGGCTTAGCATAATAAGTAGTAACACAGTTTCTGCTTCCCAACTCTCACAACTCTTCCCAACCCCCAGATTTGCTACTCTGTGTCCACAGAGCTGGAACTGCCTGACCCAAGGTCCCACCTCGGTTCAAATCCCTTTGTGGGGAGGTAGAGATAATCAGACTCCCTGAGCTTTTCTGTTCCTCTCTTCATTCCAAAGCTCAGGCTCAGATCTGAAACTGAAACTAGTCTCTTTGCCTCTGACTGAGTCAAGCTTAGTGAATTTATTGTTGGATTCAGCATCATTCGATGGAAAAACTGACACTGGACATTTTTAAAGTTACTATTTGAGTTCTTGGTTTCTCTTCCTTTCAGTTCCTCCTTTCCATGTTTTTCTCCTCTCCAGCCATTTTTCTTTGAGTATATTCTCTTTACTTCTCTGGGCATTGTTCTTCTTTGTCTCATTTTTGGTCTCTGGTCTCTCTCTTCTCTCTTTTTATTTCTTTTTACCACCTTCTTGCTTCAGCGGCTCTAACTTGAATTTTTAGAGAGATTTGAATTCCTAGTCCCCTCACTAATGACTCATAATATCCTTCCTCTCCATTTCACCTGTCCCATGCTCCATCATGACTGCTCTTAACTCTGGGTGAGCTTCAAAGGCCATAGGAAACGTATGTCTCAGATGCTATTCTTCCTCATCCCCATGTCCCTGATCAGCATGAGCACTACACCCTCTTCTCCTCTCTCTCTTTCGTATCATGCTCTAGGTTCCGTCTCAAGGCCTCATCCACCACCACTATCAAGTACAGAAGCAACTGGGACAGGCAGAGAGGAGGAGGATAATAGGCTGCTGCTCATAAGCCATGACAATTGACCCTAGCAGCCAAGGAAATATTGAGCAGACAATAACTTTCTTCTCCACATTTTCCTATTCTGAGAAAGGGACAGATAGGTGTAGCCACAGCTTATTCTTCTTCCTCCAATCCCCTTTGGCTGGAGTTCCAACACTATGCAAACCCAGAAACTGAGTGGTAAAGACAGAAAGAAAGCTCTTCAGAATGCCATTGCTCAGAGCAGCTCATTTTTTTAAACTGATGGAGGCAAACTAAACTCAATCCCTTACGGTCTCTGGCACATCTGCTGCTTCAACCAAGAAGAGTAGGTAAGCCTTTTAACTGGATGATTCTACTAATATAATCCACAACAAAATAATTAACTGTGTCTTTATGAATATTACCATTGTTGAATTAATGATATTTAACATTGAAGTGCAAGTCCTGGCAGCGTTTTTGATTTTTTGGTTTCTCATTCTTAATCAGTTAACTATCTCATTTTATGAACGTTCAACAACTTCAATGTTAATAATAAATATTTCTCACTTTTTTCTCATCTATATGGTATCTTGTCTATACCAAATCATTGTGTACTTTTAATTGAGGGAAAATACCAAAATAAATGTCACATTCTTTAGATTTACAATTAGATGCCTTTTGTTCCTGGAGATTAAAATCACAAATAGAAATTAGCATATTTAACCTAGTGACTATTATGCCCCCAGAAAAGTAGCTAGAGGCTAGGTTTAGCAATACAGTGGCTATACCAGTAGTATATATTCTTATTTCAGATTCAGACAGCTGATTGCTAATTAACAGATTGATCCAAAGCCCACTGAAGTCAATGGAAATGCTTCCATTAACTTCAGTTGATTTTGGATAATGCCCTAAGAGAGTTAAGTTCTGTTTTGTATAAATTGTGCCAAAGAGTGAGAATAAGTGTCTATAAAAATCAAGTGAAATCATGGCTGTGTTGAAGTCAGTAGACTTCAATGGGGTTAGGATTTCACCCCAGAAGTATGCAAATCTCTGGGTGCAAGAGGAATTGTACCTGGAAGTATAGGATTAAGTAGGAGGCATAGGATTAAATTAAGAAAAGAAAAAATAGGACAAATACAAGGAAACATTTTTAACTGATATTTTTAACAGTTTTCCTATTTTAGAGCATCATGTGCACTTACTGTGCTATATAATGTATAAGACATGTGGCTGGTGAGAAGAAGACAGCTGGGAGACTAAGGGAGATAGCCAGCTGGTGAACAGCTTTGAGGCACTTCTGTCTTATTACTACTGATGAACTTTGAGGGGCAAGAGAAGAGCACCTTCTGTGCTTTGCTGTGCTGGGAATTTGCCATGGAGTTTGAGTTTGTTGCTGTATTTTGGAATCTAGGCTTGGCTGCTGACTGTCAGGGCTAGGTTGCCATGCAGTTAGGTGTGTCAGGTCCTGCTTTTTAGCTGGGGGTTCTGTGAAGGACTGTAGCAGGGGGTGCACTGAAGTGAGAGCTGTGCAGCTTGTGATTGGATTGGACAATGATCACAGCAGCTGAGTATGTGTGGGGGGGAGGGTTTGAGTCACCCATTCCAGCTGTTTTCTTGGCCCCGGCTTTAAAAAGCATAGAGGCTTCTAGCATCTGGTAAAACGATGGCAACTGGGAGACTAAGGGAGTTGCCAGCTGAAGGAGGCAGGGAAGTAGGAATGTGCATCGTTTTCTGTTTCCTTAACTTGCAGGTATTCCACAAGGAAGAACCCACCATGAAAGGAAAATGGTGGGTCACCAACATCACCGCTAGCTCTTCCTCTGTCTGCACCTCTAGGGCCCCGTGCCAGACAGTCATTCTGACTCTGAAGGCTTCCACCCATTCCCTCATCTGACTTGCTGGGAATGTGGCCCAAATATCCCTAACAACAAAAGCCAGACAGGGGAACCACCACATGTGAGATGTGCCTGTTGGTGGAGTCTCCCAGGAAGGAGGTAAGATTACTGCAGGAGGAAGTGGATTATCTGCATAGGGAGCACAAGGACTTCATCAACCGGATGCACATGAAGACATCTGGATTGGAGGAAGCTAGCCAACTACAGATGACTACGGTAGCACCAGAAGAGAAAGGAGAACTGGCTGCTCTATTAGGAGGAGACTGGCTGCTGGCTACCTCAGGCACGAGACAGTGCTTCACTCCCCACTCAGGTCCCTTATTCATCAAAGTGAAGAACCTTAGAGCTGAGGAGGAGGAGGAGACATTTGCCCCCAAGTCTAGGAAGCTCCTGGCCATGCACCTGAGAGGAAGAGATGTGGTGTGCTGGTGGTCAGGGATTCCTTTCTGAGGGGAAAAGAGGCATCCATCTGCTGACCTGATGTCCCACAAGGTTTGCTTCCTGCCTGGTGCCCATATCCACGACATTATGGAAAGATTGCCAAGGATCAGCCATCCCTCTGATCATTACTTCATGCTGCTCATCCATGTGGGCACTAATGATACTGCCTGGATTGACCCTGAGCAGATCAGCAGTAACTACAGAGCTCTGGGAGCTAATGTCAAAGGGTCAGGTGCACATTTTGTGTTTCTGTCCATCCTCCAGGCTGAGGGTAAGGGCCCAGGCAGGGATGTGCACATACTAAAGATATATATATGGCTGTGCAGATAGTGTAGATGGGAGGCTTCAGCTTCTTCGACCTTGAGATGCTGATCTGGGAAGATGATTTGCTGGGAAGATATAGTGTTCACCTGACCAAGAAGGCGAAGAGCATCTTCATGCACAAATAGTCAACCTAGAGAGGAAAGCTTTAAACTAGGTTCAAAGGAGGCAGGTGACAAAAGCCCACAGCAGCAAAGAATCCTGTGGCACCTTATAGACTAACAGACATTTTGGAGCATGAGCTTTCGTGGGTGAATAACCACTTCGTCAGATGCATGTAGTGGAAATATCCAGGGGCAGGTATATATATGCAGGCAAGCTAGAGATAATGAGGTTAGTTCAATCAGGCAGGATGGGGCCCTGTTCTAGCAGTTGAGGTGTGAAAACTAAGGGAGGAGAAACTGGTTTTGTAGTTGGCAAGCCATTCACAGTCTTTGTTTAATCCTGAGCTGATGGTGTCAAATTTGCAGATGAATTGAAGCTCAGCAGTTTCTCTTTGAAGTCTGGTCCTGAAGTTTTTCTGCTGCAGGATGGCCACCTGAAGGTCTGCTATAGTGTGGCCAGGGAGGTTGAAGTGTTCTCCTACAGGTTTTTGTATATTGCCATTCCTAATATCTGATTTGTGTCCCTTTATCCTTTTCCGTAGCAACTGTCCAGTTTGGCCCATGTACATAGTAGAGGGGCATTGCTGGCATATAATGGCATATATTACATTGGTGAATGGCTTGCCAACTACAAAACCAGTTTCTCCTCCCTTAGTTTTCACACCTCAACTGCTAGGACAGGGCCCCATCCTGCCTGATTGAACTAACCTCATTATCTCTAGCTTGCCTGCATATATATACCTGCCCCTGGAAATTTCCACTACATGCATCTGACGAAGTGGTTATTCACCCACGAAAGCTCATGCTCCAAAATGTCTGTTAGTCTACAAGGTGCCACAGGATTCTTTGCTGCTTTTACAGATCCATACTAACACGGCTACCCCTCTGAAACAAAAGCCCACAGATAAATACAAGATAGGAGTCCTTATGGAGGGCTAGATGTTGGGGAAGACATGGACAATTACGTAGGGCTATAGAAGCAACAAGAGGGATAACAGTGAGGGAATCTACTCAATGTTTTAGATGTCTATACACAACTCAAAGAGTATGAGAAATAAACAGGAAAAACTAGAAATATTAGTACATATGTGAACTTATGACAATTGGCATCACAGAGACTTGGCTCGATAAGTATCATGACTGGAATATTGATATAGAGGAGTATAGATTGTTCAGGCAGGATAGGCAGGGGGAAAAGGGAGGTGTTGCATTATATATCAAGAATAGAGACATCTGGTTCTGAGTTCCAGAAGGAGGTCAGAAGGAGACCTGTTGAGATTCTCTGGGTAAAGATAAAAGGGATTAAAAATAGAAGTGACATCATAGTAAGGGTCCACTATAGACCACTAAAGCAGGAAAAGGAAATGGATATGGCATTTTTAGAACAGAAATATCCAAAACACAATATCTGGTCATTTGGGAGACTTTGCTTATCCATATATCTTTTGGAAAAGTAAAATAACAAAACATAAAATGTCCGATAAGTTCTTGGAATGTATTGGGGACAGCTTTTTGTTCCAGAAAATGGACAAAGTGAGCAGGGCTACAGCTATCTTGGACTTGATACTGACCAAGAGAGAGGAATTCAGATCAAATCTGAAGATAGAGACAATCTGGGTGAAAGTGATCATGAAATAATAGCTTTCATGATTCTGAGAAGAGGAAGGAGTGAGAACAGCAGAATGACAATGGACTTCAAAAAAGCAAACTCTAACACACTCAGAACTGTTAGGTAAGGTACCATGGGAAGAAAATCTAACAGAAAAAGGAGTTCAAAGGAAGGAAAAATCAGTTGTACAACTACAAATCGGGGAAAAACTGGCTAGGTGGTACTGCTGCTGAAAAAGGATCTGGTGCTTATAATGAATCACAAATTAAATATGAGTCAACTATGATGTGCATTTGCCAAAAAGTCTAAAATTATTCTGGTGTGTATTAGCAGGAGGGTTATATGTAACACATGGAAGATAATTGTTCCACTTTACTCTGCACTGGAGTGACCTCAGCTGGAACACTGTGTCCAGTTTGGGTGGCACAATTTAGGAAAGATGTGGACAAATTCAAGAAAGTCCAGAGGAGAGCAACAAAAGTGCTAAACGGTTTAGAAAACCTGACCTATGAGGAAAAGTTTAAAAAAAAACTGGGCACACTGAGTCTTGAGAAATGAAAACTGAGGGGGTCCTGATAACAAGATTCAAATATGTTAAGAGCTGCTATCAAAAGGACTGTGATTTTATTGTTCCCATTGTCCACTGAAGGTAGAATAAGAAGAAATGGGCTTAATCTGCTGCAAGGGAGATTTAGGTTAGATATTAGGAAAAAAATTCTAACTATAAGGGTTGTTAAGCATTGGAATGGGCTTTCAAGGGAGGTTGTGGAATGCCCATCATTGGAGGTTTTTAAAAACAGGTGGAACAATCTAAGTTTACGTAATCCTGACACAGCAGAGGGAGCTGGACTTCATGACTTCCCAAAGTACCTTCTAGCCCTACATTTCTATGATTCTATGCATAATAATTTACTAGACTCTAGAGAGAATAGTCTTTCCAGGGAAGTCGCAGAAGCCCTATTGCTTGATTCTTTTAAAACTATCCTGTTCAAAGCCAGCAGCAGAGGTCCCGGATAGCCCCTCTCCAGCAGCAGATGCGAAGGTCCTGAGCCGCCCCTTGCCAGCAATGGCAGTAGCAGTCCTGGGCTGACCTCCCTTCTCAAGCACCAGTGGGTGCCCCGGAGACACCCGCCCAGCACCAGTGGGCACACCACTGGGTGCCCCAGAGCCCCGCCCCAACCCAGCAGGTGACCTGGAGCCCCCAGTACCTGCAGAGCCTCCCGTCCAGAGCAGCAGCTGCACCCCTGGAATCCCCCAGAGCATATAAGATTTAGTCAGGGGTATATAGTGAAAGTCATGGACTGGTCACAGGGCCATGAATTTTTGTTTATTTCCCATGACCTGTCCATGACTTTTACTAAAAATATCCATAATTAAATCTTAGCCTTAAATTGCATTGTATGTAATGCATTTCACTATCATTTGAGTCTCAAAAAATGATGCAGTAGAATAGAAGAATTTTTGTAGTTCATCAAATCCAGCCATCATTTTCTCCAACAAGACCTGGGTACTCTTTTCCACTTCACACAGTTCCTCAATGCATCTCCCCATGGGTTGGGTCAGTCATTCTCCATCATGTTTTGGAAAGCAACTTTCTTTAGTTAAAGCAACTGAACACAAAAACACTAACACAATGAGTAGAAAATAATAAAAATACAGCTCCAGGAATTTGCTACAGGAATCATGCTCTTTATGATAAAAATTACTATTTTTATTACTTAGGCACTATAACATCAGAAAAGCTTAAGCTCAAGCATGGCATATCTGAAGTTTTTCAAGTAATGCAAGGATAAAATTATCTGCAAGTATTTTATGTCTACTAGTGAGTAGCTGCAGGTAGCAGTTAATTGAAAACTGGCTTATCTCTAATTACTATTCTGTATCATTTGTAGCAGTCATATTAGACTATAAAAAAATCTATATTTAAGTAATGCCAAGGTTGTGATACAAAGCAGGGAAAGAAAAGAATATTCTGAAATACTGATACTCATGCTGTTCCATTTAGGTGTTGCAGTGGCTACATTATGTAAAATCCTGCAGTACAGGATCTTTGTAATGCCACATGATATCTCATGAGCTAGCCATGCTGGTATATTTTTCTCTGTTATTCCCCAAAATATATTAGTCACCTCAACCCCACCATTGTACAAGGAATGTAATATCATATGACCTATAATATTAACTGCCTTGTGTTACTTCTGTGAAAATAAATGACTTAGCTGCTGGTGCTGTGACTTTTGAAAAATTAAAAAGAGGGCCTGAAACCTCCAAGCTCCAATCCAGTTCTGGATCCCTGAACTTTCTTAAAGTTTGAGGGGATCAGTATCCTCCTTACAGAGATGGGCCAAGGCTGCAGATATAGATTATGCAGCTCATATTCAGATCTAGATTTAAACTTCTCTAATGTTGAAGTACTGGACGGATCCCTCTCAGAAAAACAGTTGGAAACAATTTTCTTTTTTTCCTGATGAGGAATAAACTGGACTCCTTAAGCTCGTTCTGCTCTCATGACTGCACCCATGATTCCTGCTAACTTCAGTGGGAATTCCATGGGTGTTACTGACAGCAGCACTGAATCTACTGTGCTGTGCCCAATGACTAACTCATGAAGTGGCTTTATGAAAACTTATGTGGCTGTAGTCGTATTGCAACTTAATGTACTTGCCTTCTTAGGACAGGTCCACACTGGCAAATCCCCTACTGGAGACACAATTCATAACAGCAAGAGTTCTTTTGCTGGTGTAGCTTACACCATATCCCCAAACAAAATCAGCTATACTACCAAAAGGACTTTTTGCCAGGATAACTGTGTCAGCACAAGGGCTTTTTTATGTTATAAAAAATGTATGACCCTAATTTAAATTATTATACCTGCAAAAGTTTCTAATGCAGACCTGGCCTGACAATTACTATATTTATTTAAAGCCCACAAATAAAGAAGACTTAATATTTGCATAATAAAAGTGCCCGACTTAAACAAAACAACACAATACATAACCAGTTTAAATAAGACTCACAGTCCTAGACCAATCTCCTGTAGCGTAAATCCAATAACATCAATGGAGTTACTCTTCATTTACACCATATAAATGAGATTAATTTGGATCACATTCCTCCTGGTTGTAAATTTAGTGAAAGAACAGTGACCAGGGAGAAATATGGCCCATTACATCTGGCAATATTGATTCAGTGCTCCACATCAGCATTTCTGATGAATCTGCATTTAATGGCAAGGGCAGAAGTGACTAGTATTTGGCAAAGCAAAATGAGATGGTTTCATTCTTAAAATAGAACTGAGAGTTTGTATAAAAAATGAAATATTATGCACATTAGAGTATTCTTCTGTTATCCTGCATTTCCACCATTTACCTAACCATTGTGAACTGAAATAGGTCAACGGTTGAATGATATTGTGATGCTGTCAGACCAGGTGCCAGCTCATAACAAGACTCCAGGCCTCACTGAACACTTACAAATGCATAGCTAGAAACTAGTCTTGCATACCTGTATGTCTGCAGTATCAAAACAGATATTAAATATTAAGTTGATAAGAATGTTTAGTGTTTAGGCTTTATAAAATGCTTGTAGGATGCTGCATGTATTGATCTGACTTGTGAACACCTATAGCCCATGGTATAAAGTTATATTGAGTGTTTGCATTGTTAACGTCTGTAATTGCAACTCACCAAACAGGAAAAGTAGTATTGATTAAGTAAAAGTGCTCATCTAGCATACAAGATGACCCATTGAAGGCAAATGACGTATTGGGTAGCATCCAACGACAGAGGCCTTGTTGACTGCATTTCTAACTTCCTCCAAGAAGGCGAGACATATGCATGAACTCATCCCATCACTTTGGAGTGAAGGGGAGAAAGATCCCTGACAAGGAGAAACTGAATCTCTGTGATGCTTTCTGGACTCTGAGGGGCAAAGATTTCTAAACATAAGCAAAAAGATCCCCATGCTGCTTAGCATGCTTGGTTAGCTCTGAAAGACATTTTGAATTGACACATTGCTACAACTCTGTCACCTTTTGAATCACAGATAAACTAATTTTGTGTATACGTTTGCTTGCTTTAACCTGTACATAAATCTCAGTTCTTTTTTCTAGTTAATAAACTTTGAGTTAGTTTGTTACAGAATTGGCTATAGGCATTGTTTCAGTGTGAAATCTATGGTACAAATTGACATGGAGTGAGTGGCTGGTCTTTTGGGACTGAGAGCAAACTGAATATTTTGTGACCTTTGGTGTAAGTGACCATTTATCACATAGTCCAGTTTGCCTGGGTGGCAAACTAGAGTGATGTGCTCAAAAAGGATTCTCTGTAACTCCACGGTGAGACTGTTACAGTGATCCATGAGTTCACATTGTTACTGGCTTGGTGAAATCTAATTATAGAACATACCACCAGTTTGGGGTATCTTCCCTGCTTTTAGACAGTCTGCCTTGAGGTTGTCAGTCAGTCGTTAGCCACTCCAGACGGCGTGGCAGATGTTAAATTTTTAAAAATAATTTAGTGTAACAAAGGACTGAATTTTAACTTTATTTCTGATCTTCCAACTGCATACCTAATGAGAAGCACTTCACATGATATAGATTGTCTCATAGTAAATTGGCTTATGATATGTACCAAAGCAAGACAATGAATGTGAATGTGAATCTTCTAAGTTGTACTCACCTAAAACCCCAATAATCCATTTCACTGTAGTTTAATATAGAAGAATGTTCATTCTATTTCAAGTGAACCACCATTTTTCTTTCCAGAAACTGAGACCAACAGGCATTTTCTAAATCACATAGCCCTGCCTGGATGCTCAAGAGTAGGGAAAGTGTGCAAGAGGATTTCCTCAGCTAAAGATCTGCTATTTGCACCCTTAGGGTATGTCTTTACAGCAACTAGACACCCACAGCTAGTCCATGCCTGTCAAATTGGACTCACAGGGCTTGGGCTCTAGGGCTGTTTCATTGCTGTGTAGACTTTGGGGATCAGGCTGGAGCATGGGGTCTAGGCCCACAAGACCAAACCCTATGAGGCCAAGCCAGCTAGAACAAGATAACCATGGGTGTCTATTTGCTGAGTAGACACACCTTTAGATCAGAAGGACTAGGGGAGTCTAGTACAAACAGTGGCACTACACACTTCATCAGCAGCAGGAAAAGACAGTGTGTGGGCATGTCATGATCTGGAAAGCCATGACCCTCTCCTGCATCACTGAACTGGGCAGAATCATAGCCAAAGAGGTGCTTGCTGAACTCTTTCAAATGATGTCAAGGCTCCCACACTGCCGGAATGCTTCCAGGGACAGGTTCTGAGACCCAGCATTCACAGTACCACCATCCTCCACACCCAGCATAGATTCTGGCTGCAAAAGCCAGACTAGAACCCTATTTTTTATATTCTATTTTAACAAATATTGATGTCTAGTACTGAACAGGTATTAGTAGACGTGTCAACACCTACATTTCTACAGCTACCACTTCAGCGAGCATAGAGATGCAGAGATGAAAGGGAGATTGTGGACCTGGGGGTGTGTGGCAAAGTCACTCCCCAGTGAAGGCTCAACCTTGTGGCCAGGTAACCTTTGGTCTTACACCTTTCAGGGTAAACCAGAGTTTTCACTCAATAGTCTCAGGACCTCATACCTATTCAATAGTGCTGGTCCATGCTCATTTGTCCTTCTGGTCCCTTGTGTTTGGGTCTTCCTGCTAGTCTTCCCAGTGAGGCTGTTCAGGAACCCAGTCCTTCCCTCTACCTAGGGTGCAAGCCAAGGGACCCTTGTTTCAAGTGGTTAAGGTCTGTCTAGTCAGAGCTCTTGCTTCTTCCCACCCACCTCCTCAGCGGGGCTCATATAGAAAAAAAGAATGACATCAACTTCTCTGTCCTACTATGATCCTTCAGCCACCTGCCCAACCACTCTGTGGTCACAGACATCTGAATGTAGCTTGTCCCTTTCTGGGACATTCATGGTGCTTCTAAACTAAGCGTCTCCCTTTTTAAAGCACCTCTCCAAGACTAGTATGCCTTGCAGGTACAGTGGGGCAGGGCTGCTTGAGCTAAAGCTGCTCTTTAACCCCTTCTTGCCTGAGCAGTGTTTGTACACCCTGTTACAGGGGGTAAAGGTCATTTGTGGTAGACACGATGGCAAAACTCTTGTTGATTCCACTGTATTTTATCAGAATAAGAGGATTTCAGTGTGAGTTTTGTCTGGTGAAGGACTCCAGATTAGCTAGAGACCCACTTCAGCAAAGCCTTTAAGCACATGCTTAACTTTAAATATCCTCTTAAATCATATTGGCTTCAGCCAAAATGAGCAAGTCCCCAAATAAATGTCTTTTCCAATGGCCTAGATATGCTTGAACCAACCCAGTCTCAGTGCAATGCCTCTTCTAACTAGAGGTAGGTGAAAACTTTTTAGATTTTTTTTTCATCAAAAACTGCAGAATCAGCAATACCAAAATGTTTGGCTGAATTGTTTGCATACAAAAAAAATCCACACCAAAAAATCAGAATATTTCCTTTCAACATTTTTGAAATAAAGCATTTTGACTTCTTATTCTGAAGACTTCATTTCAAAATTTCTTTATTTTATTTTTAAAAAATCAGAAACATACACAAATGGCCAAAAACAAAATGAAATATTTCAATGTTGCCTTAACAAACCTTTTCTGCAAACTGATTTTTTTTTTACTTTTTGATTCAACAAACATTTCAAAAAAGTGCATCTTCAGTTCAACTCGAAATGATTGTTTATTTTTTCAGAATTGCCAATAAACAGAATAATCCATTATTTGCACAGCCCTGCTTCTAACTCTGACAACTTCATTACGGCTGCTTCCTAGTGAGACCATTAGATCATTTTACAGCATATACCTTTCCATGATGAAAGCAGCATTTTAATGTTATCTCGATATGTTAGCGTTGTGAGATAGCTAGTTACAGACTCAAACAACTAATTAATAGCAGTCTTGTTTGCCAAGACAATGTGACTGAGATGGTGTGGAACCACATCAATTAGCAAAAGAGTACAAGAACCATATGTAGAGCTCCTCATTTGGCAAATGCTTAGCAAGAAAGAAAATAGGAAGCAGGAAGCTCTGTACTCTGCTTAGGTGAGTAGTGCAGTTTTTCTGTAGGAGAAGAAAGTCCTATCAGTTGATTGCTAAAAAAGAAGAAATCTGCAAAATCATCCGTAAAATGCCATTTAGAATGAGAAACTTCAATCTATTGAGTAAGGTCTGCTTTTCATGGCAACAGCTATGCAAATGTTAAAGCCTATCCTGTCTTCACAGCTGGAAGGAGGAAAATGTATTAATTATACTCAGCACATTTCTTTTTCTTTTCAAATGCTGCAGAAAGTATCTTCCAGTCAGGAATATCCCAGAAAGCCCCCTCTGAAAGCCTCAGTCAGTCTCAGGGGGGCCATTCATATATTCCACTTGTCTCTTTGATGTAGATGCCCTCCATGTGACTCAATGTAATATGCATTTACCTAATTCAGGAGTAAAAGTATTAACTGTCTTAAGGCAGAGTGATTTCCTCTCCAGTGATGGGGAGAATTCCCAGAACAAAAAATTACAATTACAATTTTTTCTCTCAAGGATGAATCTGAATTTAATCTTTACAGGGTTAGGATTATTCCTGGAACAAAGCAAAACTGTCTATTCTCAGGCTGTAAAACCAAAACAACATTATGCAACTGTAAACCCTGCCTCTTACTGAGCAAACACTAACAGAGGTAATGGGCTTCTGTAGGACTCAGGCCAGGGATAGGCAACCTATGGCATGTGTGCGGAACGCGGCATGCTAGCTGTTTTTCAGTGGCACTCACACTGCCTAGGTCCTGGCCACCGGTCCAGGAGGCTCTGCATTTTAATTTAATTTTAAATGAAGCTTCTTAAACATTTTTAAAACCTTATTTACTTTACATATAACAATAGTTTAGCTACATATTATAGACTTATAGAAAGAGACCTAAAAACATTAAAGATGTATATTACTGGCATGCAAAACCTTAAATTAGAGTGAATACATGAAGACTCGGCACACCACTTCTGAAAGGTTACTGACCCCTGACTCAAGCTAATCCCTACTCTCAGATTTCTACCTTGTTCTTTTTCTGCACTTGGTACTTTTTTGTCCACTCATAAACAGACCTGTCCATAGTTGAGAATGCAGTGTTAATGCTCAGCTCACATCATCAGTTCCTACTGTTTATATTTTGACTCAGATTCAGATCTCAGTAACGCCAGTGTAAATCCAAAACAATTCCACTGGCTTCAGTGGAGCTGCACTGAATTTACAAAGGATTGAATTAGGTCAAAACCCGGTCCTGTGCCAAAAATATATTGAGATTTCAGCTTTGTTAAAATACCTATTGATTGCTATTAACAATAACTATTTCTATTGCAGTAGCCCCAGAGGCCGAGGAGCGGACTCTTTTGGGCTAGTCACTGGTCAAACATACAGGCCGAGGAGCAGACCCTTTTGGGCTAGTCACTGGTCAAACATACAGGAAGACACAAGGCAGGGCCACCCAGAGGATTCAGGGGGCCTGGGGCAAAGCAATTTCGGGGGCCCCTTCCATTAAAAAAATTGCAATACTAAATTCTCGTGGAGGCCCCTGTGGGGCTCGGCGCAAATTGCCCTACTTGCTCCACACCCACAGGCAGCCCTGGTAAAATAAACCTGCATCTCGGTACAAACCCAGTTTTGAGAAAACTTCTTTACAAGGTATCACTGGTTCTCAGAATCAGCTAATGCTAAAAGACGCTAAAGCTCATTAAAGGGGTTGGACAAATATTTTCCGTCAAAACTTTTTCTGGATCGAAAACTAGGGGTTTTTTAAAAG
Source organism: Gopherus evgoodei (assembly GCF_007399415.2). Classification (NCBI taxonomy): domain Eukaryota; kingdom Metazoa; phylum Chordata; order Testudines; family Testudinidae; genus Gopherus; species Gopherus evgoodei. The sequence continues at coordinate 21,463,550 of NC_044330.1, forward strand.
TAGAAAAAAATCTTGGACAATGTCTGCTTTCCTTCAAAATTTGTTGTGGTTTTTTTAATTGAAAAGCTGAAATTAGTCTGCCAAAACCTGAATATGGTTTGGGGTTTCAGAAGTGTGTGGCCAAATATTTGCTGCTTGCTGTGTTTGACTGTTTAAAGAAACAATAAAAAAATTCTGCTTAAAAAAAATCCAAAACTTTTGAACCACCTCAGCTTGTGACCAAACGCCTGAGCCCATCCAGTCAGAGATTTTTCCAGGTTTCTGACACTCTGCTGGCTTCCTTGACTCTCATCTGTCTCCATAACTTTGGGTTCATTTAGATTAGAACACAAGAACAGCCACACTGGGCCAAACCTGAGATCCATCCAGCCCAGAATCCTGTCTACTTACAACGGCCAATGCCAAGTGCCCCAGAGGGAGTAAACCTAACAGGTAATGATCAAATGATCTCTCTCCTGCTATCCATCTCCACCTTCTGACAAACAGAGGCTAGGGACACCATTCCTTACCCATCCTGGCTAATAGCCATTAATGGACTTAACCTCCATGCATTTGTCTGTTTCCTAGAGACTGGCTTCATGGGGTCCCTCACAAACTGGAGACGGTTACTGTGGGTTTGTCTTTAGTATAGCTTATGTACATACTCCACGAACTGAGTATTTGAGCTTGTTTCAGAATCTGGGATGAGCCTATGTTGTGAAAACTGAAATGCTCAAAATAGCACATGCATGTGAATGGACACAGGGTGCTAAAATTAAATTAACCCAGGGGTTCTCAAACTGGGGGTCGGGACTCCTCGAGGGGTCACAAGGTTATTACTGGGAGTCGTGAGCTGTCAGCCTCCACCGCAAATCACGCTTTGCCTCCAGCATTTATAATAGTGTTAAATATATAAAAAAGTGTTTTTAATTTATGGGGGTGCACGTTCAGAGGATTGTTATGTGAAAGGGGTCAGCAGTATAAAAGTCTGAGAACCACTGAATTAACCCCTTTGAAGCCTCAGGGAATGCAGGGGAGGGGCATCTCCCTTGGTAGGGTTGGGAAGAATATTGCTCTTCTCATGTGATCCCTCCCACAGTGGCTAATTTTAAATGAAGCTACCCTCCCCGACATGAATCTCCCTATGGCACTGAAATTAAATATAGACTATAATTTGACATTTGAGAAGTGAACGGGATGGTAGCCCTAATGGAAAAGCTAACAGCTTGGCTCTTCTGCAAGCCTCAAACTGCTGAATGAGCTTTAGGGTAGGGAAGGCTGTGCCTCCCAAACAGCCTGGCCCTGCTCCCTATCCGACCCCCACCCACTTCCTCCCCCCCGACTGCCCGCGCCCTCAGAATTCCCAGCCCATCCTGCTCCTTGTCCCCTCACCATCCCCAGAGACCCCTCCAACTACCACCCCGGGACCCCACCCCTGCTCTCTGTCCCCTGACTGCCCCAACCCCTATCCACCCCCATGCTGAGTCCTGACAGACCCCCATTCCCTGTCCCCTGACCATTCCCCTCACCTCTGCCCCCTCCCTGTCCCCGCGACTCCCTGCCCCTTAGCCAACCTCCCGGCCCTGGCCCTTACCCCAGGCTCCCCCCTCACTCGGAGCCTCAGCTCATCCAGCACCATGCCTCGACAGCTGCAGCGTGGCTCCGGTGGGGACCAGAGCTCCGCCCCACTCAGAGGCGCATGGTCAGGGGGCAGGTCTGCGAGCTCCAGGCTGAGTGGAGGGAACTCAGGCCCTGCTGGAGCTCACAGCCCCGCCCCCTTACCACACGGCTCTGAGCGAGGCAGAGCTCAGGCCCCGCCGGAGCCATGCTGCAGCGTTATCTAGGGACAGTCCTGGATACGCTGAGATTCCGGGAGAGGGGCGGAGGCGGGAGCCTCGGCCATTCTCGTGGGGCCCCTGCAGAGCCCAGGGTAAATTGCCCCATTCTCCCCCCTCTGGGCGGCCCTGACACAAGGTGAAATCATAACCCCATTGAAGTCAAATGGAGTTTTGTCATTGTCTTCAATAGGGCCAGATTCTACCCATAGTAACTCTAACCTGAAGTGCTCCCAAGCTAAAAATTAAAAATAACAACACAAGAAATAAAATAATAAACCACATGGAGTATGAGGAAAGGGATACAACAACAATAGAAAAACAAAGCAGTCTGCAGGGTGAAAGTCATATGTCATAGTTCCAAGACTTTATTTACTTAATATTTTATAAATCTGTTGGCCAGTATTAGTACATTGTACCTATGGAGTCAGTGTGGCTCTGAGCCCACACAGGTCTGATTGCAGGATTGGGGAATAAGATTTTCAGTTATAGACTGATAGTGCCTGAACTCCCATGAAATCTATAAGAGTATAAAGAGAGAGGTCTTGGTTCTTCAACAACCACCCACTGTAACAGGATTGAGAGCTGTTTGCTTCCTTCTTTTTAAAAAATTGGCAGCATTTATTGAGGCTTTACAGAAGAGGGAAAGAATACTCAATCCATATGAATTTTTATATTTGGTTCGACTTGAACGGGAATTTACAAGTGCTGCAGTTGTGTGTATAAGGTTAGAATGTGAGGGTTAACTTCAGACCCTGGGTACAATTTTCTGAGTATGTTTAGTTCAGCTTTCTTGAGGGATTTATTTACAGAATAATAGGAAGCAATTTTATAGGCTAGAGAATCACAAGATACTTTTTATTTTAATGTTTTCCATCATGTATCCCTAGTGAAAATGTACTATGGCAGAATATTTTGATTCTGAAGATAAGCAGATAATGTATAAAAATTCATATTAACCATTGTAAACAAGCTCCTTAAGAATTCACAGATGGTGGAAGCGCTGTTATTATTTCATAGTACTGATTTCATAGAAACGCAACACCATCCACAGCCTCAGAATCAACTCTGACATTTATCAGAGGGGTAGCCATGTCAGTCTGGATCTGTAAAAGCAGCAAAGAGTGCTGTGGCACCTTATAGACTAACAGACGTATTGGAGCATGAGCTTTCGTGGATGAATACATCCGGATGCATCCGATGAAGTGGATATTCATCCACGAAAGCTCATGCTCCGATACGTCTGTTAGTCTATAAGGTGCCATGGGACTCTTTGCTGCTTTAACTGACATTATAATCAAAGGGATTGACAAAGGAGGTGCTGTAGTCATAATGAACAGGTCGGATTATGAACAGTCAACTCTCCAACACCACATTCTACAGGCCACTATCCTCTGATCCTCTGAGGAGTACCAAAAGAAACTACACCATCTGCTCAAGAAATTCCGTGCTATAGCACAGTAACAAATCTACAAAGATACCTCCCCAGAGCCCCGACCAGGAGTATTCTATCTGCTACCCAAGATCCATAAACCTGGAAACCCTGGACACCCCATCATCTCAGACATTGGCACTCTTACAGCAGGGTTATCTGGCTATTTGGACTCTCTCTTCAGCCCCTATGCTACCAGTACTCCTAGCTATCTTCGAGACATCACCTGAGGAAACTACAATGCATTCAGATATCAGAGGAGTAGCCATGTTAGTCTCGATCTGTAAAAGTGGCAAAGAGTTCTGTGGCACTTTATAGACTAATAAACGTATTGGAGCATGAGCTTTCGTGGGTGAATACCCACTTCATTGGATGCAACAATGCATTGGCGATCTTCCTGAAAACACCATCCTGGTCACCATGGATGTAGAAGGTCTTTACACCAATATTCCACATGAGGATGGACTACAAGCTGTCAAGAACAGTAGCCCTGATGAGGCCACGGCACACCTGGTGGCTGAGCTTTGTGACTTTGTCCTCACCCACAACCATTTCAGATTTGGGGACAACCTATACCTTCAAGTCAGCAGCACTGCTATGGGTACCCGCATGGCCCCATAATATGGCAACATTTTTATGTCTGACTTAAAACAATGCTTCCTCAGCTCTCGTCCCCTAGCATCCCTACTCTGCTTGCACTACTTTGATGACATCTTCACCACATGGACCCATGGGAAGGAGGCCCTTGAAAAATTCCACCTGGATTTCAACAATTTTCTCCCCACCATCAACCTCAGCCTGGACCAATCCACACAAGACAGCCACTTCCTGGACACTACAGTGCAAATAAGTGATGGTCACATAAACACCACCCTATACCAGAAACCTACTGACCGCTATACTTACCTACATGCCTCCAGCTTTTATCCAGACCACATCACACAATCAATGGTCTATAGCCAAGCCCTAAGATACAACCGAATTTGCTCCAATCCCTCAGACAAAGACAACCACCTACAAGATCTTTATCAAGCATTGTTAAAACTACAATACCCACCTGGGGAAGTGAGGAAACAGACTGACAGAGTGAGGCGGGTACCCAGAAATCACCTACTACAGGACAGGCCCAACAAGGAAAATAACAGAACACCACTGGCCATCATGTACAGCCCCCATCTAAAACCTCTCCAGCACATTATCAACGATCTGCAACCTATCCTGGAAAATGATCCCTCACTCTCACAGATCTTGGGAGGCAGCTCAATCCTCGCTTACAGAGAGCCCCCCAACCTGAAGCAAATACTCACCAGCAACTACATACCACACCACAGAAACACTAACCCAGGAACCAATCCCTGTAGCAAACCTCGTTGCCTACTCTGTCCCCATATCTACTCTAGCGACACCATCAGAGGACCCAACCACATCAGCCACACCATCAGGGGCTCATTCACCTGCACATCTACTAATGTTACATATACCATCATGTGCCAGCAATGCCCCTCTGCCATGTACATTGGCCAAACTGAACAGTCTCTGTGAAAAAGAATAAATGGACACAAATCGGATCAGGAATGGTAACATACAAAAGCCAGCAGGAGAACACTTCGACTTACCTGGACATTCTATAACAGATTTAAAAGTAGCTATACTTGAACAAAAAAAACTTCAGAAACAAACTTCAAAGAGAAACAGCGGAACTAAAATTCATTTGCAAATTTAACACCATTAACTTAGGCTTGAATAGGGACTGGGAGTGGCTGGCTTATTACAAAAGCAGCTTTGCTTTTCCTGGAATTGACACCTCCTCATCTATTATTGGGAGTGGACTACATCCACCGTGATAAATTGGCCCTGTCAACACTGGTTCTCCACTTGTGAGGTAACTCCGTTCTCTTCATGTGTCAGTATATAATGCCTGCATCTGTAATTTTCACTTCATGCATCTGAAGAAGTGGGTTTTTTACCCACGAAAGCTTATGCTCAAGTAAATCTGTTAGTCTTTAAGGTGCCACCAGACTCCTTGTTGTTTTTATAGTATTGATTGAAATTGTCCTAGCTATTAAGAAAGGAGTTAGGGACAACTATAGGTTTTTCTTACAGATCTCCACATTCAAAAAGCAAATTCATGGCCCCTACATTAAATGAAAAAAAGTTTAGCACTTGAATCTCAATATGTATTCAGTCTCAGTACCATTAATATGAAAATCAGTTATAGACCAAACTGCTCTGGAGGATCATATGCTGTGTTGCTGTAGCCATGTCAGTCCCAGGATATTAGAGAGACAAGGTGGGTGAGGTACTGAAATATCTTTTATTGAACCAACTTCTGTTGGTGAGAGAGGCAAGCTTTTGAGCTTACACGGAGCTCTTCTTCAGGTCATGGAGCATCATACACTGTCTATCACTCGAGCTTACTTTTGGAAAGAATTTTCTGGTAGTTAATAGCAACACATGAGGAGTGAGCATACGAAAAGAAGAAATGTGAACTTAACATTTGGCTTACTAGTGAAAGAACTGCCACACTTCTGCCCTAAAAGCTTAAAGTTTGTAACTGAAAAACAAGATCATGTAATACTGAGCTAGTAGGAGCAAAAAGCAGAGCAAGCAAACAGATTTTCCAATTTAAGTTAATTTGGAAAGTTTAAGATTTAAGCAAAGTGGAAATTGTGAAGATTTATAGGCACCAAGGGCAATTAATGGGTTCTAGACTTTATTAGTTTAAAAGGATTCTGAAAAGGACATCTTTATTGTTTTAATTTTTTTTACTTTGTTTTGTTCAATATTTCCTCTTAGAAGGTTGAAAATGGCATTATTTCCTTCCAGCAGTGTTGTTTTTCCATTTTGCAGGCACCGATTTTTCTCCCCAGTGTCTTAAGGTGCAGGTACTACAAAAATGTTTCATGGAAATATATCTTGGTTACCTTGTTTACTGGAGACCAGCATAACCAGTCATAATATTTATTTACCTCCTCAAGTCTGCATGATATTTTATAGGCAATGAAAGATATGGCCCCTGCAATGATGATCTTATCATCTAAGCTGTGCATTAAACAACAAGAAGCAATGACAGACGAGCAAGGGGAAGACAAAGGTACAACAAACATGGGTTTTGTTTTTGTCATATGTAACTGTGATAAATATGGGAGTGCTATTTAGTAATTGTTAATACTATATCTTGGTCTGCCACTGGTATGCTGTTTCAGTATAAGTTTTTTGTGATTGTTTCCCCATCTGAGACATTGCAGGCAGGAAGGAGGAGATGGCACAAGAAGGTGACCTAAAGGTAATTAAGAGACAATGCCAGAATGATTAGCACAGATTACTTTGTCCCAGTCCCCCAGACAGCTGACAAAATTGTTTGACCTGGGGCCAAAGTCGATCTGAAGCCTCCAGAAGAACAAAGACACTAGGGAGAGAGGCTGTGTTCCTGACTCCAAATACATTTGCTTGTTTTCTTTCAAGAACATGTTTGTCTGTTACTCACACCTTTTTGTCAACTGTCTGTAATGGGCCAATCTCTTACCACTTCAAAAGTTATTTTTCCTCCCTTGGTATCCTGCTGTTAATTGATTTATCTCAGGCCATGTCTACATCTAAAATTTTGCAGCGCTGGTTGTTACAGCTGTATTAGTACAGCTGTATAGGGCCAGCGCTGCAGAGTGGCCACACTTACAGCAACCAGCGCTGCAAGTGGTGTTAGATGTGGCCACACTGCAGCGCTGTTGGGCGGCTTCAAGGGGGGTTCCGGGACGAGAGAGCAAACCGGGAAAGGAAACCAGCTTCGCCGCGGTTTGCTCTCTCGGTCCCGGAGCCAGTCAGCAAACCGCAGGGAAGGAGACCTGCTTGCTCGGGGTTCCGGGACCGAGAGAGCAAACCGGGAACGCCGCGGTTTGCTCTCTCGGTCCCGGAGCCAGCCAGCAAACCGCAGGGAAGGAGACCTGCTTGCTCGGGGTTCCGGGACCGAGAGAGCAAACCGGGAACGCCGCGGTTTGCTCTCTCGGTCCCGGAGCCAGCCAGCAAACCGCAGGGAAGGAGACCTGCTTGCTCGGGGTTCCGGGACCGAGAGAGCAAACCGGGAACGCCGCGGTTTGCTCTCTCGGTCCCGGAGCCAGCCAGCAAACCGCAGGGAAGGAGACCTGCTTGCTCGGGGTTCCGGGACCGAGAGAGCAAACCGCGGCGAAGCTGGTTTCCTTTCCCGGTTTGCTCTCTCGGTCCTGGAACCCCGAGCAAGCAGGTCTCCTTCCCTGCGGTTTGCTGGCTGGCTCCGGGACCGAGAGAGCAAACCGCGGCGTTCCCGGTTTGCTCTCTCGGTCCCGGAACCCCGAGCAAACAGGTCTCCTTCCCTGCGGTTTGCTGGCTGGCTCCGGGACCGAGAGAGCAAACCGGGAAAGGAAACCAGCTTGATTACCAGAGGCTTCCTCCTTCCACGGAGGTCAAGAAAAGCGCTGGTAACTGTCTACATTGGATTACCAGCGCTGGATCACCAGCGCTGGATCCTCTACACCCGAGACAAAACGGGAGTACGGCCAGCGCTGCAAACAGGGAGTTGCAGCGCTGGTGATGCCCTGCAGATGTGGACACTCTCAAAGTTGCAGCGCTGTAACTCCCTCACCAGCGCTGCAACTTTCTGATGTAGACAAGCCCTCAGTAGACCAACCTAACACTTGGTAAAGCAACCCCCATCCTTCCATGTATTTATACCTTCTCCTGTATTTTTCACTCCATACATCTGATGAAGTGGGTTCTAGCCCACGAAAGCTTATGCCTAAATAAATTTGTTAGTCTCTAAGGTACTACAAAGACTCCTTGGGTTTTTTGGGGAATATTCAGTCACTGGTCATTTTGTCCGCAGTGAGAGGAAACAGGTGCCCAGAACCCAATTGGTCCTGCATGGTGGTGAGTGGTTGGCATACATAGAGTAGTTTGACCCTGACTTTGGTTTAAGGGTAGGCAAATTGCAAGATTCCACCCCAGAGCAGGGAAGGGCTAGCGGCCTAAGACCTGAAGTGGGTGTTCTCAGAAAAACCAAAAAGGGGAGCAAAGATGCAGCTAGCCCCATAACAGTGACAGTATATATAAATAATACATTGATTTAATTATTATATAAATATTGTCTCCAATCTAGTGAACTACACAGAGAGAGAGAGAGAGAGAGAGAGAGAGAGAAAGAGAGAGTCATGAATAAGCTGATCCGTACGTTAGCTGAACTCCTCAAAAATAACTGATTTATATTATGGTAAGGCTCAAATATGCAAAACCTGATCAGGGTCCCATTGTGCCTGGTACCGTACAAATATATCCAGTAGGAAAACAGGATCCCTGCCTGTCATTATGGCACGATCATAATACTTTCTCTCTGGATGAGCCCTACAGTTCTGTTTATGAGATCCTTACCCTTTCTTCTTATCATCACTGAGCACATATAACATACTTCATAGGGAACATGCTCCTGCTCCCTTCCCTTACTGTGCCTCTGCTATTCCATTTTGGTGTGGGTGGAAGGGTAGTTACCAAGACTTGTTAAGGTGACAGAGATAAAACAGACACATATGTATAGGAGCAGACAGGGAATTTAATCCCTGCCTGCTTTAAAACTGCCATTAAAAAGCCAGTTCAAATTAACAACAAATTAACACCCAATCAACAACTGCTAATTTTATGGCATGGCAGCTACTTTGGGCTGCCACTTTCAGTGCAAAGGAAGATCTCGGTAACTATCCCTGAGCTAGCACCTGTACAGTGAGGTATAGCGCAGGTGTGCTCTCTAAGTACTGTGCTAGCAGTGCTCAGTGCTGGTACCACTTCAGCAGCATCCACAGAAGGAACATAATGCTGGCAGTGAGACCTAGATTATAAACTTTTGTTGTTGTCTGTACAACATTTAGCACAGCGAAGTCCTAGTCCTTTCTCAGGGCCCCTCAGTGCTACTGCAATACAAACAACAATAGTATTGTGGTCATATCATGATTATTGATGCACTCAAAAATTGCCACAAACTCTGCTTACCTCAGTGCTGCTTCAGCTCACCACTGCCTTTGCTCCTGTAAGCTTCCTTGACCATAGTTTGATTGTAAAATAGATCCTGGTATTGGGGCACCACAGACTTGTGTCTGATGAAGTGGGCATTCACCCACGAAAGCTTATGCTCCAATACATCTATTAGTCTTAAAGGTGCCACAGGACTCTCTGTTGCTTTTTACAGATCCAGACTAATACGGCTACCCCTCTGATACAGCCTCCAAAGGCTTTCACAATCTTTCCTCCTGTAGCTTCTTCCCTACACAGTTTACCTCTTCTCTGCTGACTCTTCTTCTCAACTGCTGTTTCTTCCTCACGGCTTGAAACTGAAGCATAAATTTCACAGTTTAAATATGCAAAACACTACAGAATAATCCACTCTAGAAATGTATTAGAAATACTGATTGGCCTGTGAGACTGGAGAGGCACAGTGCAGGAAAGCAGCAACTCTTGTGAGGTCTTAGAGAAATAGCTTTATAGTTCAACACCCCTACAAGTATCTTCATTCAATGATAACAAAGGGACTTATCAGATGTCAGCGCAGTTGGGGAAAAGTGTGTATTAGCTAATTGGTTTTTCTGTTTGCCGGCGTGCAGCTACACACGAGAAGGCTCACACGTTGTATGAGCCGAAAACCAGGGCCGGCTCTAGGTTTTTTTGCTGCCCCAAGCAAAAAAAATTTTGGCTGCCCCCCACCCCCAGACATGAGCTCTCCCTCCTGCCCACCAGTGGCCCCCACCTGCACCTCCCTGCTGCCACAGCACTGGGCTACCCCCAAACGTGGGATCCGCTACCAGCACACTGCAGCCGAGCCCTGGCCCAGCTGCGACTCTGTCCCCATGCGGGTGGAGCTGCTGGGCGGCGCGGAGTGGGAGTACTTCCAGGTGGCGGCGTGGCTGCAGGGCAGCGCAGAGAACACAGCACCCTCCCTGGGCTTCATGGCACTGCTGTTGGCCACGGTGGATCAGTTCGTGCTCACTGCCCTCACACCCGACATGCTGGCGGCCGACGACCTGGAGATCCCCCTGGACCTCCTGCTCTTTAGCCTCATGGTGCCCTGGCCCAGCCCTGGCGGGAGGGAAGGCAAGGATCTCCGGCTGCAGGGGCTACCTGCTCAGCACCGACGAGCCCAGCCGGCCACTCACCTCCTCACACACTCCAGGAGCCCCTCTCACTACCACCGCAGCCGGGGCTCGGCTCCAGGGGACCCCTCACACACTCTGGGCAGGGCTGCCTGGAGGATTCAGGAGGCCTGAGGCAAAGCAATTTCGGGGGCCCCTTCCATAAAAAAAAGTTGCAATACTATAGTAACACGTATTTGGAAATGTAAAAAATAACTAGTGAAATACATTCAAAAATTAATTTGTAATAATTTGAAAATACACCAAATACATGATTTAAAAACATTAAATGCTTTACTGGTATGTCTACATTTGCAATTACATAATGAGCTGTTGCTGGGTGACAGTGATGGTTAGTGCCAATGGGCTGTCACTGCCTGGGGGTGGTGCTGCTGTTGCCCAGGGCTGGGTGGGGAGCTGGGCTCTGGGTTGGGGGGTACTTGGCTCACAGGGGCTGGGCTCAGGACTGTGGGGAGATGGGGTCGGGGGTTGTCCGGCTCAGAGGGGCTGGGCTCGGAGGTGGGGGTCAGGGCTGTGGGGGGGTGCCCAGCTCAGAGGGGCTGGGCTCAGAGCTGAGAGTCAGAACTGTGGGGGATGGGGTCAGGGGGTGCCTGGCTCCAGCCTAGCCCCTTACCTTGCCACTTACCCCCTCTCCCGGACAGTGCTGCAGTGGCGTGGTGTCTCAGCTAAGGGGCTGCAGCTCTCAGCCCCGTCCCTTACCAGCTGAGACACCGGGGGATGGGGGAAGACGGAGGCAGGGGGAGCCTCTGACATACCCTGCAGGGCCCGGATCCTGGGGAAAATTGCCCCACTTGCCCCACCCCCCCGGCCCGGGCGGCCCTGACTCTGGGAGCCCCTCTTGCAGCCGCCGCAGCCAGGGCTCGGCTGTGTGAGGAGCTCCAGGAGCGTGCAAGGAGCTGGGGACGGTGGGGGAGCCAAGCCCAAGCTGTGGCGGCAGTAAGAGGGGCCCCCGGAATGTGTGAGAAGCCAGGGACAGAGGGTGGAGGGGCCCTGCTGCCGCTCCTACTCCCGCGTTTCCGGCACCAGCACTGTGTTTCCGAATGGGCTGTGCAGCGTGCCGCCGGGCTGGGCAGTGGGCACAGATCCCTGCTCGGGTGAGTGTCTGCGCCAGGGCCGGCTCCCGGCAATGATCCCCCAAGCAAAAAAATAAAAATAAAAAAGGGGGGGTGGAGGGTGGAGTGCCGCCCCAAGCACATGCTTGGAGGGCTGGTGCCTAGAGCCGGCCCTACCGAGAACACCCCAGATGAGTTATACTTCTCATTGACTGTGTGATAAAAATGAGGGGAAAAGAGATTTGAAATTTAGAGGACAATCCTTCAGCAAAGGAACACAGCTGTTTAACAGAGGTACATTTAGGAGCTAAATCACTCATGTTGTAGCCCAGTTTTGTAGCTCTTATTTTCATTGTTAAACATTTTGTATCACTGACTCCAACATATCTGTCAGAGCCTCCCTGAGCAGTGTGGGTGAACAAAGCAAGGCAAGCTGAGGAGGCCACTAGACAATGGCAGGGACCTGCGTCCTGTCTATATTAACGAAATATGCACTGGTGTAACTACTTTACCAGTTTCAGAGCAGCAGCCGTGTTAGTCTGTATCCGCAAAAAGAACAGGAGTACTTCTGGCACCTTAGAGACTAACAAATTTGTACTCCTGTTCTTCCAGTGTAACCACTTTGTTAGGAATTTGTAACAGTGCAACCACCTCAGTGCAGTTGCATCAGTGCAAATTTCCTTAACATAATTAGGGTCCTCAAGAAAAGACTGCAGGCCCCCAAAAGAGTAAGAAGAGTGCAGGAAGGGCAAACTGGAGCGCTAAAGCCACATACAAACTGTATTACTAACCACTTTGGATGCCATTTTACAGTGACAGGATCAAATCTTGCTTTTTCTATGTCAGTTGTCCCACTGAAAACCAGTTAAGCTACTCATGTAAGGTAAGTAAGGTAAAGGGGATATAGCCCTTAAGATTATATTAATCTGTGTTTTACTTTGTTGGACTGTACTAACCTGATGCAAAAGTATCTACAATTATGTCTGTCAAGGTTTTCCCCCCACTTTGAACTTTAGGGTACAAAAAGTAGGGACCTGCATGAACACTTTTAAGCTTAATTACTAGCTTAAATCTGGTACGCTGCCACCAGACAGAATTTAGTGTCTGGCACACTTTCTGTTCCCCCAAAACCTTCCCTGGAGAACACAGATCTAAAACCCCTTGGATCTTAAAACAAGGAGAAATTAACTATCCCCCTTCTTTTCCCCCCAGACTTTCCCCTCTCTGGGTTGCCTTGAGAGGTTTCACACTGATCCAAACTCTTTGGATCTTAAAACAAGGAGGAATTAACCATCCCCCCCTCCTCCTTTACCCCCATCAATCCCTGATGAGTTCAGACTCAATTCCTTGGATTTTAAAACAAGGAAAAATCAATCAGGTTCTTAAAAAGAAAGCTTTTAATTAAAGAAAGAAAAGATAAAAATTATCTCTGTAAAATCAGGATGGAAAATGATTTACAGGGTACTCAGATTCATATAGACTAGAGGGACCCCCCCCCCCGCCTTAGATTCAAAGTTACAGCAAACAGAGGTAAAAATCCTTCCAGCAAAAAGACACATTCACAAGTTAAGAAAACAAACATAAGACTAATCCGCCTTGCCTGGCTATTACTTACAATTTTGGAACATGAAAGACTGATTCAGAAAGATAGGGAAAGCCTGGGTGTACATCTAGTCCCTCTTAGCCCCTAGAGCGAATAACGAACAAACAAAAAGCACAAACAAAGACTTCCCTCCATCAAGATTTGAAAGTATCTTGTCCCCCTATTGGTCCTCTGGTCAGGTGTCAGCCAGGTTCACTGAACTTCTTAACCCTTTACAGGTAAAAGAGACATTAACTCTTAACTATCTGTTTATGACAATATCTATGCTGAAACTTTCCAAAATTCAAGACTACTTTTAAAGCTAAGATGAAAACTCATTCATACAAAATGCATGCTGTGATTAATAAACAGCAGAGGAAATACAAAAATAGATTACTAATGTTGGAAAACATGAGAATATCAGCCAGAAGGCTATTTTATTGTATTCATTCATAAATGTCAATTTAATGAATTTACATATTTAATACTATTTATATAAGCAGAAAAAACTCCACTATGCTTGCACGCTTTCAAAAATCTAAAATGTACAACGAGTAATTTTAAATCTCTTATTTTATAGAAGAAACATCAATCTATACAGATACAGTTTAGAAAAAACAAGCCTGTCTCCTAATTACAATTACATTGAATAAATGTAAATACCTTACAGTTTCCATTAACAATACATTACAGAATTAGACACCTTCCTTAATTTCTCAAAATATTTTTGTACAAATCCCTCTTAATTAAATCTTTAAAAAACCCTTTTCCTGATGAAGATTCTTTCTGAAATAATTCAAGATGACATCTATATTTCATACACAATGCAAGATCTTTCAAAATGTTGCAAAATATTTGTGAAAGAAGTACTTGAGAACTATCCATGGTCACTATATAGTTTTATTAATCAAAACTTCATCCTATTTGCTTTGTGCCTATGCCCTAGTTCTGCCCATGAAGAATCCTACTGAAGTCACTTGAGATCTGTCTGGGCATCTGTCATGCAGATTTGACTGCCGGATTGAGGTCGTAGGGACAGTAACCAATGAACTGGGACTATTGAGGATTTAAAAGTACTAAATAGAGAATATTGAGCATGAACTGTCTCAAACTAAAAGGGCCAGAACTTTTTTAGTGTCTTAACCTGAGACAGAAGATTAAAAAATAATTTTAAAAAATCTTTCTGAAAATGTTTCTGCTTTCTTTTCATCCTTAACTCACCTAAGCCTTCATCTTCCAATAGAATGAGACTCCATGTGAGCTCAAGGGTTCACCACCAGATTCAGCTGCATGTCGGGGTCCCAAATTTGTCTTGTTATTGCAACATTTAGATATGAGATATTAGCTGCTGTCTAGAGATCCCTTTTATAAACCAAAAAAAGTTGGTTGCAAGATAATAGGCTTTAAGCAGTTACAAGCGTGTGACTGTTGTATGATTTAAGTCAGTAGTTCCCAAACTTGTTCCACTGTTTGTACAGGGAAAGCCCCTGGCGGTTCGGGCTGGTTTGTTTACCTGCCGAGTCTGCAGGTTCAGCCGATCACGGCTCCCAGTGGCCACAGTTTGCTGCTCCAGGCCAATGGGAGCTGCTGGAAGCAGTGGCCAGTACGTCTCTCGGCCCGCACCGCTTCCAGCAGCTACCATTGGCCTGGGAGCCGCGATCGGCTGAACCTGTAGATGCGGCAGGTATGCAAACCAGCCCGGCCCACCAGGGGCTTTCCCTGCACAAGCAGCGGAACAAGTTTGGGAACTACTGATTTAAGTCATTCTGATCTGAGTATATCGGCTGACTACTACATAGGGGGAGATTTACATGTGCAAAAAATGGAAGCTGAGTGCCTAACTCTTATTGAAACTCAATGGTAGTTGTGCATCAAACTTTCATTTGTGACTTGAACAATCTCCCCCCACTTTTCTTCTATGCCTATAATATCTTATGTTCCTGATGCCAGGCAGCCCATAGCTAGAACAGCTGTTGTGGGTGCCACTGTAATCATATTTTGAGCCCCAACACAATTGCACTGAACACATTGATATTACAGTTATCTGAGCCCACAGCTACCCGTCCTCGCTTCAGGAAAACCTGCCAACTCATCAAGGTCACTTGTCTTGCCAGACTTGCAGGCTTGTTAAAAAGACAGGATGACGAAAACATTTTTTGTATTGGTTTTGCAAACCCAGGAGGCATTCAACCCAACTTCAATGAGGAAACCACTCTTCTATTTTTTAATCTAGCCTCAGATCACAAATAATAATAAGTGACATGTTTATATCTCCAATTGTAATCTATTACCGAAAGCTTTCTATGTGTACATCATCAAGATAAGCTTCTCCCCTCCCCCCGACACAATGTAACAGGATTTTGCCAGAGCTAAAAGCTATAAGAAGGCAGCATAAAATGTACATTTGAGGAAAGCACTAGCTAAAAATATGCATAAAGGATAACTAGCTGCCATTGTCAGAAGAGCTACAGTATATTATTCTGAGGAAATATATAATATGTAGGATATATATTGTTATGAGCTGAGTAAAACCTTATTAAAAGTGATGTGTGAACATGCCCTTCACTTAAGATAGTTGTAAGGAACAGCTTAGGTGCCACACCTAAAATAAGGCCTAATAGAGTCTGCCCAGAAACTAGCACCAGTTGGGTGTAGGTTCCACTGGTTGTTGTGATGGGGAAGGGGGTTATGTGTGAGAGAGAGAAGGCAGAAGACTGAACCAGAGGGAGTTAGAGGCAGCCTGAAGAAATCCAACCAAAATCCTGCAAGCTCTCAGGGACCTGAAAGAAACTTAGAGACAGTTACTGGGTTGGGGGGCTGGCTGAAAAGAAGCTGGGATCTTCTAAGAAACTGCATCATTTGCCTGGGTTCCTCTTGCATTCAGAGAACTAGGACTTTGTATATTTCTTGTAAATAAACAAGATTGCATCAAAGAAAATTTCAGACTCGATCATCAATTTCTAATCCTATCTGGGATATCCCCAGGGTCTCCAAACTTTGACTAGCCACTCGGGTAAAAAAACGGGATGACTATCAAAAGGAGGGTAACAGAATTCAGTCTACATCAGAATGCATTTTAGGTATCTGAAGTGAACAGAGCACAGACCACAATCCATGTACACTGTGTCCTGCAAAATCAGGTTACAACATTTATTTTATTTCAGTGATGACTACAGCAGAGTGAAATCAGCGTGTTACAGCTACAGACACAAAGCTATGTAAAAGGAATATGTTTCTGCTTAAATCCTGGTTTTCAGTCAGCAGTCAGTGCAGCCTCAGCTGCATCCTATTTGTGACTGGTGCTGCCTGCACGCTGCTAGCTAAGGTGGTGAGCGCGAGTAGTCAGTCAGTGAGAGTACGTGGTGGCCTCATTGGGTGGAGAGGTGGGAAGACGCAACGCCAGGTAGGAGGAGAGGCAGCTCAGTGTCAGAGAGAGGGGTACGGGTGTCTGTGGGGCGATAGGCATGTGTGTCACCTCTCTCCATATGAAACGTAAAGCTGGGGTTCTCAATGGGGATCCATAAGGCACCGATGCTGAAACCCATCGCCTGATCCCCAGCGGGGCTGAAGCCAGGAGCTGCCGGGCTGAATTCCCACACCCTGGTGCCCCCCTACAGGGCTGACACTGGGAGCCATTGGGCTGAAGCCCTGATCCTTGGTACCCCTCCCACTCCGCAGGGCCAAAGCTGCAATCTCAGAAGACGCCTGAGCCATGGGCAGAGTTGGGGGGCACCGAGGGCATTGATTCCCACCCAAACTGACACATTTCCACTTCCAGGAGTAGGGTGACCAATTGTCCGGTCAAAAAGGAACATTGTTAAAAAAAGATTAACATTATTTATTGTTGTGTGTATTCTTTTTGCCGTATGGCTACTATTGCTGGCAGCCACCTCCATCTGCAACTGAAACTTGTAAATAAAACCTATGCAGCTGTTTGCTGTGTCAAAGACAACTTCTGTGTCGATCTCCTGTCTTTTACAATTGTTCTCCTGGGGGGCTCACAAATATGCTTGGTGCCAGGTCCACAAAAGTTTAATCCAGCCCTGGATTTCTCCAAACGGCTGCTGTTCCTGAAACAAAACTAAGTGTAAACATGGGATAGATAGAAGTTTTGCAATGCATGTACACAACAAAATCTCATTGTGCTCACAATAACATTCTTTTGCGGTCAAATTTACGATAAGCAGCGGTGGCAGTAGTTGCTCTGGGCAACCTGAATCAGTGCTAGGCGTGAAGCATTCTAAGGCTGCAACCATGTGAAGTTACTTTGATCTTCACTCCTGAAATGTCACAAAAGCGTGCAAGTTCTTTTAATGATGACCTACAGAAACAATTCAAGTTTTTGAAAAAAGACTCTTCAGTAGCTGACAACAATCAGGTTATATGTCAAACGTGTGGAGCACATTTTTCAATTGCTTACGGACATTACTCAACATCTTCAAACAAAAAACCACAAAGGTGCTGAACGAACTAAGTGTGCAACTCCAACTGTTTCAGGATTTTTTGTTTAGCAAAACACACAAGCTGATCAAATACATGCAAGTGAGGGACAGTTTGCATATCCTTCTGTGTGCCACAGACACTGTTTCAGTCTAGTGATTGTACCACACAACTGATTAAAAAAACTTTACCAACCCAAGTTTTCATCTGTGCGCACAAAATTTGAAGCAATAATTTGCAATGTCTTAGCTCCATTAATCAACAGACGAACTGCAGTGTAATTTAGAGAAGTGCTCGTTTATCACACTTAATATGACTGCATCAACAAAAAGGACAAAAAGTTATTCCCTGTTCTCGTGCACTATTTTCTTCCAATTAGTGGGGTAAACACAAAAATTATTGAGTTTTCTACCATGAAAAACTTCTGATGTGCAGTGCAAATTTCTATAACAATTGAGCAACATTCTTTTAGCGAAAAGCTTGTTGGGCTTTGTGCAGACAACGCCAATATAAATAGATGCTGGGAAAAATAACATATGACAAAAACTGCAAGTAAAACTAGGGAAAGATATTTTGTATTGGTTGCACTGCTCACATTATTCATAACTAGGGAAGAGTCAACATGACTTGTAAAGGGAAATAATGCCTCACTAATCTAGAGTCGACAAGCATGTGTACATGGATGACAAGGTCCGTCATCAAAGGCTCTTAAACAAATTAAGCAGTCATGGGATAAGAGGGAAGGTTCTCTCAGTAACTAGACAAAAGATAGGAAAATGTAGGAATAAATGGTCCGTTTTTGCAATGGAGAGAGGTAAATACCTGTGCTGTTCAATGAAATCATAGATGATCTAGAAAAAGGGGTGAACAATGAAGTCATAAAATTTTCAGATGATCCAAAAATTACTCAAGATAGTTAAGTCCAAACCTGACTGAGAAGAATTACAGAGGGATCTCACTAAACTGGGTGTCTGGGTGACAAAATGGCAAACAAAATTCAATGCTGATAAGTACAAAGTAATGCACACTGGAAAAAAATGATCCCAACTATACAAACAAAATGATGGGGATCTAAATTAACTGTTACCACTCAAAAAAAGATCTTGGGGTCATCTTGGATAGTTCTCTGAAGACATCCACTCAGTATGCAGTGGCAGTCAAAAATGCTATCAGAATGTTAGGAACCATTAGGACAGGAATAGATAAAAAAACAGAAAATAGCAGAATGCTGCTATATAAATTCATGGAACACCCACAGCTTGAATTTTGAAGCAGTTCTAGTTGCCCCACCTCAAAAAAAATGTATTGGAATTCAAAAAGGTGAAAAGAGGGACAACAAAAATGATTAGGAGTACAGAATAGCTTTCATACAACAAGAGATGTAAAGACTGGAAATATTCAACTTAGAAAAGATATGACTAAGGGAGGGAGGTGAGGAAATATGATAGAGGCCTATAAAATCATGTATGGTATGGAGAAAGTGAATAGGGAAGTATCATTTCCCCCTTCACAAAACACAAGAACTAGGAGTCCCCGATGAAGTTAATCCTCCTTCATTATTGTCCCCTCATTGTTCTACCCTTGTTTTGTTTGGTGCCTCCCTTTCCCCAGCCTGGTGCAGCTCACTCAGATCTAAGAGTGCCCTTTGGACTGACAGCCAGAGGGGTTCACTCATGAGTTCCAGCACATGGTTCTCTTGGGGACAAATCCCTAATGCAGCATTGAGCAGGGCTGCTGGCTCCTTGGGGTAAGGGAGGTCCTCCCAGGGAAGCCTGTTCAAAGAGGCAGGTGATGCTATATTTCTTGCTCTGTCACCCGAAAAAGAAACTAGCCTAGAGTGGGGCAGTCTGGAAGTCACAGGGGTTCATTCATGTATGCATGGGGTGTCATCTTTGAAATGTGGGTGCTGTTTTAAAGGAGTCAATTAGGCCCATACATCTTTACACCCAAACACTTACCTATTCCCCACCCCCGCCCCCCTCCCCAGGGAAGTTTAACACCATAGTTCAATCTAGTTCTTGTGAACCAGACTTTAGGGGGCTCTGGCCCTCACATCCCCACTGAGGGGCTGCACAATCTGATTCCTGAGCCCCACCAAAATTTTTACAAACCTGGCAGCTATGGTAAGGAACTGTGCATGAGCACAGGGTACACACTACATGGGGAGCATCACACTGACATTCTGCCTAGGGCAGCAGATTGTCTTGAGCAGCCTTTGGCCTGAACACTGCCCACAACTGGCCAGCAGGAAATTCCCAGGAAAGAGAGGAACTCCCTACAAACTGCTGTCCCCACCTGCTTAGTGTCAGGAAAGGGAGTGGCATGTCCATGGTAATCCTTCACTGGCATTGGGTCTATTAAGGATCTTAGAAAGCAGTTCTATCACTGGGCCAGGGTGGCCCTGACAATCAAAGAATCAGAGCCACCACCCTGATGTCATCCCTCCCCCTCTCCCCTGTGCCAGATAAGGCTCAAGAGCAAGAAAGAATCAAGCCTCAAAACTCTGGAGGTTTACCTATCACTGAGGTTAATAGTCTTACATTGTTCAATCAATAATACAAGGGAGAGGTTGGGGTGGGGGAGAAAAAATAAGTGCTAAATGGAAGAAACCACAGTTAACTTACACAGCAGTACATTAATGGTAGTCAAGTGCTAAACCACATGGTTTCCTTTTGTGAGTATTTTAACTAAAGTGTTCAGTGTTTTCTTTCCACTAAATCCTGTGTTTGTCATAACTATTTTAGACAGCCTTCAGACTTCAGTGGCGTTTGTGGAGACACTGATGACACACACTTTAATATGGAGCCCAGTTTATTTCATTCAGTCTAATTAGAGTTGATGAAAAATGATTTGTTCATATACCTCTCCCTTCTTCCACTTCACTCTCTTCCCAAATAGTGATCGTCTCTCTTCATTAACACCATTCCTCACCTATTCCACCTTACTTCCATGAACCTTTCTAGCTCTATCTTTACTATACAACTTAAAAATCTCGTATACACATGTCTCCTATGAGTGTTTTCAGGGAACAGTAAAATCTGATGAGCTATAGGGGGCCAGGAAACTCCACAAAGTTCACCTTGCAGTGTTTCCTACAAATCTTCCTCTCATAGGAATAAGAGACGAGGAGAAGGTGGTATTCTCCCAACCATGTGGTTCTCAGCAATGTGGATGAAAGATAGCATTTCCCAGTCCCATCCCTGCTACAGTGCCCTTCTGTCCCCTACTCCCTTCTACAGAAGCCATTCACCACATACAGCTGCACAAAATCTCCCTCCCTTATAGGTTGCCAGTATGAAGTCTAAGCTAATGTTGCCTTGAGCACCATTAACGTAACCACCCAGATATTCGTGCCTATCTGCTGTTTCTGGTAGGAGGAAAATAAGTAGCTCTTCCTATTCTCGTCCCCAGCTGAAAGGTCCTTTGGAGGAATTGGGGAGAAGGTGAGGGCAAGCATACAGAGACAGCATTCCCTGGGGAAGATTTGCTTGAGTAGCATTGTCTGCTGGTGGAAACAGAGGGGACGATTGGGGCCACACTTTCATTCTCTTCTTACCGTCTTTTCTCTTGTTTACATGCAACCAAGCCCACATAAATAAACTGGTTATAAGAGTGGGGACATTATAAAGTTGTGCAGATTTGGCACACAGGTGTGCAGTTCATATTTTGTATGGTGGGACAGTATCTCACAATAGCGGGGGCGGCGAGTTATTTGGGCCCATGGTGCCCAGGCTCCAGCAATAGTCAGAGCCCGGGGTCCCGGCTCCACCAATGTTTGGGGAGGGGTCTCTTCCCCAGCCCCACCTGCTGCCTCCATGTGCCTCCCACGAGTGTCCCCTGGCCCCAATTTGCTGCCCCCACACGTCTTCCCTGGGCCCTGGAGCATCCCTGCCTCAAGCCGGCAGCTGTCCCCTGCAGCTCCTCACTGAGCTCCACTCTGCTGACTCCCAGCATCGGCTGCCGCCACAGGGTCCTAGTGTCCCCCATCTGCTAGTGCCAGGATAGGCTGACCCTGCCCCTGCCCTTCCGCCTTGGACTCTTCCATTTTCCAGCAGGACCCTCCACCAGAACGGGGACCCCCCACACCCACAGTCACTGCTCCTGCCCCACACTGGGCAAGGGGCAGCCCCACCCCCACCCCCAAGTAAGGCTACAGTGAGGCGTAGCAGCAGGGGAGGAGGTGAACATGTGATGGCAGCCCCCCCCCAGCATCCCTCACAGGGGAGGCAAGGGGGCTTCCTGGACCTGAGAGGGGCCCTAGGAGCATGTGCAGTGACAGTGGTGTGAGGTGAGTGTGCTTCCGGGGGGAGAAGGGGGAGAAACGGGGACTCTCCCCCAGAGCTCACTACTGCCAGTGGGGAGAGGGATGGTGGGAGTCCTCCTGTTTGTGCCCAGCCCCAGGGCAGCCTGCCTGCACCCCAAATGCCTCATTCTCAGCCCCTCTCCACCCCACAGCCCACACCCCCAGCCAGAGCCCTCACCCCCTCGCAGCCCAACCCTGTGCCCTAGCCCTGAGCCCCTCCCACACCCCAAACCCCTCATTCCTAGCCCCAGTCCTCATCCCCACCACATCCAAACCCTCTATTCCAGTCCTGAGCCCCCTCCTGCATCATGAACCCCTCATCCCCAGCCCCACAGCCCTCACCCCTGCACTCCAATCCTCTGCCTAAACCCCCCGACACACACACCTCAAACCCCTCATCACCAGCCCCACCCCAGAGCCCTCACATTATTTTAAAAAATATATATCATCTTACAAGGTGGGGGGGGGGGGTGGGGGCAGGACTTGGACCTGTTCTTGGCACCACCAAAAATTATACAAACCTGCCGCCCCTGCACAATAGCACTGATAGGTGATATCCTTGTCTTTATTTTCTATGAGAAGTGATAGTTACACAAGAGTATTTGGTCATCAATTCCTGTTATTTTGTTCAATACCATGCTTAGCCTCCTAGATCATGCTAACACAGGACTTGACTTCCCACTGTACTGAGGCAATGTGCAATCTGCTTTCTTAACATGTTCATTCAATAATATCTACATTTTCAACCCTGGCTCCAAATGAAAGGTGGTGATAGAGCTTGACCAAGAACAGGCCTTTCAGCATCATGCACAGTGGAGCTGAGCATTCACCTCTAGTCTGTACGTGATGTTTGAATTTTTAACCTACTTAAAGCTGGAAGGAAGCAGAGGAAATAAAGAGATCAGCTTCCAAACTAGCAAAAGAAACAGCTGCAACAGAATCTTGATCAGGGAAATTTGCTACTACATTGGGCTACTACATGTTGTGGCAATTCTCTTTTATAAAGTCCTGAATATGTAAAAAGTGTTCTATAATGCTGACTATATGTGTGATGGCTTCAGGAATCTGACAATGTATAACATGAACTCTTATGTAGTCTATGAACTCTGTGTATAACTCTCAGTGAGTACTGAATCAGCCATTTACTAACAGGAATCACGTCACACAAACTCCCTATCTTGAAGCAGCTATGGTACAATCAAAAAAGATAACATGGAATGACTTTGCCCTGGTAGAACAATGAATATGCTCTAAAGATTGACCAAGCTAAAAAAACCTGGTCATCCCATCTTGTCTGAAGGGGTGGAAGGGAGTGGCTCAGTGGAAATTCCCCAGTAGAAAAAGAGAACAAAGGAAGAAGTGGTAGAAGCTCTTGTTAAAGAGACATGTTTCCAGGTATCAAAGTTAGGCTGATTGGTCTATAGTTGCCCACGTACTCTTTGTTCCTTATGGTACCTATCTTTGAAAAATGGACCAAAGAGGACCCAAGGATTTATAGACCAGTCAGTATAACTTAGATAAATGGAAAGATAGTGGAATAAATTATTAAGCAATCAAATAGCCAGCACCTAGAGGATAGGGCAGGAGTAGGCAACCTATGGTATGCGTGCCAAAGGCGGCATGTGAGCTGATTTTCAATGACACTCACACTGCCCAGATCCTGGCCACCGGTCTGGGAGGGCTCTGCATTTTAATTTAATTTTAAATGAAGCTTCTTAAACGTTTTTAAAAATGTATTTACTGTACTTACAACAATAGTTTAGTTATATATTATAAACTTATAGAAAGAGATGTTCTAAAAACATTAAAATGTATTACTGGCACGCGAAACCTTAAAATAGAGTGAATAAACGAAGACTTGACACACCACTTCTGAAAGGTTGTAGACCCCTGAGATAGGGTAATAAGTAATAGTCAATAACATCAAGAACAAATGCCAAACCACACTATTTTGTTTTTTAACAGGGTTACTTGCCAAGTAGATAAAGGGAAGCAGAAGATGTGATATATCTTGATTTTAGTAAGATTTTTTACATAGACCCCTATGACATTTCCATAAGCAAGTTAGGGGAAAGTGGTCTAGATGAAATTCCTATAAGATGGGTGCAAAACTGGTTGAAAGACCATACTCAAAGAGTAGTTATCAATGATTTGCTCTCAAACTGGGAGGATGCATCTAGTATGGTCCTGCTGGAATCTGTCCTAAGTCCAGCATTATTCAATATTTTCATTAATGATTTGGATAATGAAGTGGAAAATATACTTATAAAATTTATAGATAATGTCCACATGGGAGGGGTTGCTTTGGAGGGCAGGATTAGAATTCAAAATGACCTTAACAAATTGGAGAATGGATCTGAAATCAATAAGATGAAATCATAGAATCATAGAATTGTAGGACTGGAAGAGACCTCAAGAGGTCTTCTAGTCCAGTCCCCTGCATTTGTGGCAGGATTAAGCATTATCTAGACATTCCTGACAGGTGTTTGTCTAATCTGCTCTTAAAAATCTCCAATGATAGAGATTCCACAATCTCCCTAGGCAATTTATTCCAGTGCTTAACCACCCTGACAGTTAGGCATTTTTTTTCCTAATGTCCAACCTAAACCTCTCTTGCTGCAATTTAAGCCCATTGCTTCTTATCCTATCCTCAGAGGTTAAGAGCAACATTTTTTCTTCCTCTTTGTAACAACCTTTTACATACTTGAAAACTGTTATCATGTGCCCTCTCAGTCTTCTCTTTTCCAGACTAAACAAACCCAATTTTTTAAATCTTCCCTCATAGGTCATGTTTTCTAGATCTTTAATCATTTTTGTTGCTCTTCTCTGCACTCTCCAATTTGTCTATATCTTTCTTGAAATGTGGTGCCGAGAACTGAACACAATACTCTAGTTGAGGCCTAATCAGAGCAGAGTAGAGCGGAAGAATTACTTCTTGTGTCTTGCTTACAACACTCCTGCTAATACATTCCAGCAGTGGTAGCACTGTTCTATGTTCAGGAGGAATGTTTGGGCTTAGGTCAGAAAACAACTTGGTCTTCATTGGATTGGGTGGACTTGTTTCCAGTGCTGGCCTAAAAATTAGGCCCAAGCAGACCTCTAGTTTCAGCTACAGGGGAGGCTTGAGGGGGCTCAGTTCTTGTCTTGGGGCCTAGGGCATCTGGGTTCCACTTCCACTAAAGGCTACTACACAGGGAGCTTGCATCTTGGGAGTGATCCTGAGACTCAAGAGCCAGAGCCAGGGCCTGGCCACTGCTCAAACTCAGTGAGCTTAGAAGCACACAGAATCCAGTGCACGGATCCAAACACAATAATCTGGTGAGTGCTCAGTAGGGGGAGATCGACCAGGGCTGTGACAATGTCATAAAAAGTGCACATCCTATATACCATCCTGTATACCAATGTGTGCACGCACCAAGTTTGGAAAGGAATACTGCTCTAGCCACTTGTTTGGTTTAGTTATTGGGATCCACATTCTGCATTCTTATCTACTTTTCATCCACCTCTTTCTTATGTTACTGCAGAAAACTCCACTGTCTCCTGTTTTGTCGGGACACACCAAAAGCAATCTCAATCCAAAGGAAATTATGGATACCTGCATTATGAATTATTTATTGAAGAAAGCTCAAAGCTCTGCTACACTTATTTTATCATAAATTTAGTTTATGGAGCTCTTCCACATTTAAGCCAAGGAGAAACAGGACTGAATCATAGTCAACTACTGCACTTTTTAGCCAATTAACAGGCACACATCACCAATGGCATTAAGCAGCAAAATTATCTATGCTGACATGTTGTATTTCTCATTTTTCTACACTGTACTGAGAAAAATAAATTCAGTATCTCCCTCTCTCTCTCTCTGTCTCTCTCTGTCACACATACCATCTCATTATGCAATATATCTACATTAGCAAACACTAAGGGCCCAGCATTATAGAGCCCGATTCAAAGTGCAATGACGCTAACAAGAAGTCCTAACTGCACAAAAAGGTCACAAAATTCCGAGATTAAAGTTCCCATGATTTAACTGGGCCATACTGCACTTATGCACTATTTATATTGTTGTTTGTATTGGTATGTTTATATCCTCATACTTAGGCCCTGACCCTGCATTATTACAGTTAATAGGAACTTTGCCATTTACTTCAATGAGTGTAGGTTAATGGCCATGGCAAATGCAAATCTTGTTCATCTTTAGTGGAAGACTTCCTTCATCAAGCAACCCATTTCTGACAGTCTCTTGAGTGATCTGTTAAAATAAGCTTCACAATAATTATAGGGCTAAATCCTCAGATAATGTAAATCAGTGTAACCTTACTTAAGTCAAAGTGCAATTGGTGAACTTGGCGCTGTACAAGGACGAAATGGTGTCATATTTTCATAACATGAGCTTGAAAGATACAAGAATCTTGTGAGGAAGCAAATTTTCATGCGATTTCCAGATCAATTTCTGGATCAGATTTGTCTGATTTCATCTGCATATACTTATCTGAACATTCGGCAGCTTATCCAGAACAAATCTATCTCCAATTGTTCGTTTTTTTTGTTTTTAGTAAGCCAAATTCTGCTAGAGGAAATATTTAGAAAAGAAAAGCAATTTTTAAATTTTTAACAGATTTCCTTACAAACACACTAAAAAGAATTAGAGCTAATATGTTGCACATTCATACAGGTCTTCACAGTATTGCAAATTGTGAGGTGCTGTATAGTATATTTTTCTCTTCATTAACATATCAGTGTTGTTGTTGGGGTGTATGGGGTTGTCAGGGAGGGGTAGTACCTCTGATGGGGGAGCAGTCGTACTTCTAGGAATGGCTCGTCCACTTTGGTCCCCACTTGACACACAACTCTCACCTGTGGCTCCAAGTAGCTGTCAGCATGCGACAACGGCCACATCCTGGAAACCATCTCTACTGGCGGGCTAAACCAGGTGATGGTAGCCGATGAGTCTGAGACCCTTGGTGAATTAGGGCCTGTCTACCCATTGCATGCTAAGGCTGGATCCGGCTGACTGAGAAAACCTGGTTCAACGGTCAGGAAGGCGGTGACAGCCAGCGTTGTGGAACGCTCAAGAACACGACAAGACACGTAGGTGTCCTAGTCATCCACTGCGCCTTGTCTTATCTTCAGCCGTCTCGACTCTTGTCCTGCCACTGGGTACAGATAGGAACTGGGAAGAGAGAGTGTGGCTGAAGTCGTGCAACTCTCCCTCACTTTAATCCAATTCACGTACAAGTCTCGACATCATATCATATCACATCATATCAAGTCCTGTGGCGATGGGCGAGCAACGAAGCAGCAGGTGTGGATACACTGGGAGCTGTAGCCGTGGACCTGCACACAGGTAGCTCAGGTATAATGGTTGTTCCTCACTGACCGAAGCAGCAGTGGAGCTTGGTGTCTTCTTGAGCGACTGAGCAGCCCTATTCAGGATTGCGCTGGTCACCTCCGTAGAATGACGAGGGGGCTAGAAAAGGTTCCCTAAACATTGCCTGCTTCACCTTACCCTGGCCAGCATACCGCGGCTGGCAGGGATCCCACAAAAGCGGTCAAACAAAAACAAAACTTAGAGTGACACCGATCACCATTGGCACATGGAATGTGCGCATGCTACTGGACAACATCACGGCAGACAGACCGGAGAGAAGAACATCACTTGTCGCCAGAGAGCTCGCACGCTACAACATTGACATTGCAGCCCTTAGCGAAACTCACCTTGTTAATGAAGGACAGCTGTCCAAGTCAGGAGGAGGCTATACATTCTTCTGGAGTGGCCGCAGCAGTGATGAGCATCACAAATCTGGAGTTGGCTTCGCCATCAAGAATCATCTTGTTTGGAAACTTGCCAGTCCCCACAAAGATGTGAATGACCAACTCATGACAATGCAGCTTCCGCTTCAAAAAGGAAAAAAAGCTACTTTGATCAGCGCATACGCTCCCACAATGACCAACCCAGAGGATGTGAAGGATAAATTCTACAAAGAACTAGATGCTCTGCTATCATCAGTGCACCGCACAGACAAGCTGATCCTGCTTGGCGATTTTTAACGCAAGAGTCGGATGAGATGTCGCAGCCTGGGAAGGAGTCATCAGGAAAAATGGAGTGGGCTGCTGAAAACTTTTGCAGCACATGATCTTTTGATCACCAATACGGTCTTTTGCCTCCCTACCAGTAACAGAACATCGTGGATGCATCCCCGTTTCAAGCAGTGGCATCTGATTGACTATGTCATCATTAGGAGAAGGGATAGACAAGATGTCAGGGTTACAAAAGCTATGTGCGATGCTGACTATTGGACGGATCACAGGCTCATAGTATCCAAAATGAAGCTCCGCATCATGCCGAAGAGACAACCACAAGGCTGTAAGGCTCTCAAAAGGATCAATGTGTCGAAGCTGAAGAACAGCCGCATCACTGAAAATCTAGCAGAAGACCTAGAGAATGAGCTTGCTGGGGTTCGTAATGAGGATGATGCTGAGAAAGACTGGGAGCAATTCTGCAACATTGTCCATACAGCTGTATCGAAGATATTGGGGCCCTCCACATGCAGGCAGCAAGACTGGTTTGATGAAAATGATGCAGAAATCCAGGCCTTACGTGCTGAGAAGCATCGTCTGTATCGTGCATATCAGAACGATCCATCCTCAGCGGCAAAGAAGACCGCTTTTATCAACGCTAGCAGAACAGTACAGAACCCACTGCGCAAAATGCGGGACTTGTGGCTGAGCGCTAAAGCAGATGAAATACAAGCGTATGCGGACAGGAACGACTATAAGCAGTTTTATGAAGCCCTCAACACACTCTATGGTCCACAGTCTTCTGGGAGCTTTCCCCTTCTGAACTGTGATGGCACTGTGCTCCTTACAGAGATGACACAGATTCTCCAGAGATGGGCTGAACATTTTGAAGCAGTTCTCAACTGTCCCTCAGTCATCAGTGATGAGGCCATTGATAAGATGCCCCAGGTTGCAGTCAATGACTCCATAGATGCTTCACCAGAAGAGGACGAAGTGAAGAAAGCCATCAACCAGCTGTCAACTGGCAAAGCCCCAGGGTCAGATGCCATACCAGCAGAGGTGTACAAAGTTGGTGGACCCGTGCTGCTACGGAAACTCACTGAGCTGTTTCGGCCCTTCTGGAAGCAGGGATCCATTCCACAGGAATTAAGAGACGCTTCTATCCTGCACCTCTATAAGAGGAAGGGCAATGTCCAAGTATGCGACAATCACCGTGGAATCTCACTGCTCTCTACAGCGGGGAAAGTTCTTGCACGGTTTCTATTGAACCGATTGATCACTCACCTGGAGCAGGGCTTACTGCCAGAATCACAGTGCAGCTTCCACAAGGGATGTGGGACTATTGACATGATCTTCACTGCTCATCAGCTACAGGACAAATGTCAAGAGCAGAACTGTGAACTCTACACAACTTTTGTGGACCTCACGAAAGCATTTGACTCTGTCAGTCGCCAGGGCCTGTGGAGGATCATGTCGAAATTCGGTTGTCCACACAGATTCATTTCATCACAGTATGATGGCTTGTGTCCTGGATAACGGTAAAACATCTGAGGCCTTCCCAGTCACCAACGGCGGCAAGCAAGGGTGTGATTTTGGAACCCACTTTGTTCAGCATGATATTCTCTGCCACTCTGACCGATGCCTTTCAACACTGCACTGAAGGAATAGGCCTGAAGTGCAGAACTGACGGGAAACTATTTAATCTGAGGCGACTGCATGCCATCACCAAGGTGAAGGAAACTGTAATTCGAGACTTTCTCTTTGCCGATGATTGTGCTCTGAATGCTAGTACAGAGCCACAAATGCAAGCCAGTATGGACAAGTTTTCATCTGCATGCAACAACTTCGGTCTCACCATTAACATCAAGAAGACTGAGGTCATGCACCAGCCAGCTCCCCACGCTCCATACTCAGAACCGTCCATCACTGTAAATGGACAGAGACTTCGGGCAGTGGACCACTTCACGTACCTGGGCAGTACCCTTTCCCGAGCAGTGTCAATCGATGATGAAATAAACTGCAGAATTGCTAAAGCCAGCTCTGTATTTGGCCAATTGTGTTCCAATGTCTGGGAACGTCGAGGGATCAGCCTACCAAAGAAGCTGAAAGTCTACCAAGCAGTGGTGCTTCCAACTCTGCTGTACGCCTGTGAGACGTGGACCGTCTATCGGAGTCATGCACGAAGGCTCAATCACTTCCAGATTTCCTGTCTGCGAAAGCTTCTAAAAATCAGATGGCAGGACAAAGTGCCCGATACTGAAGTCCTTACCAGAGCCAGTCTGCCATCAGTTCACACACTGCTGATGAAAGCCCAGACCAGATGGGCCGGACGAACGCATTCCTAAACAGCGTGAGAATGTCAGACGAGCTCATTCCTAAACAGCTCTTCTACGGAAAACTCACCCAGGGAAAGCGCTCCCATGGAGGACAAAAAAAGCGGTTCAAGGACACGCTGAAGACCTCTCTGAAGTCCCTCGAGATCAACACCGCCACATGGGAAATCCTCGCACTGAACCACCAGCAAGGCGCAGCCTCATTCACACAGGCAGTAATATCTTTGAGGAGAGGCGTACTGCTGAGGCTGAAAGAAAGCATGAGCTGCGCAAGTCCAGAGCTGCCCGCACATGATCGACAGTGCCATCATATGTCTTCCTGACATGTGAAAGGACGTTCCACGCACGAATCGGCCTGATCAGTCATCTTCGGACACACAGAGCCCAGTCATCGAATGAATGAGTTGTTGAGGTCTTCATCGACAACGATGGACAAACATTGCATTACCTGCATTGGAGGGTGAATATCTTCTTGCATATTAAAAGTTGGTGCTGAGCAATATGGTTGCTCACCTAAAATTGGAGAAATCCACCATTTTCCCCTTGCTGCACAAACATAGTCTGCATTCACGTTAATGGAAGTTGCCCCACTAGCAATATCTGCCTTAAAATAAAATGTGAAACTGATGCTGCAAACAATCCCATTGCAAGAGCACATCTGGATAATTTAAAAGTGCCTTTTAAAATATGCTGAGTGCTGGCATAGTTAAACAGCTTTCTGAAAGCATTGCTTCACTGTCTACTGCTGGGATTTTGGAATAGTGTCACTTATTCCATCAGTCATAAAAATGATAATATGATGTGATCTAGATTAAGCACATCAAGAAGAAACTGGGTGAAAGAAAGACTTCTCTTTATATTTTTCCTTTTTTTTTAACTAAGGAGCCACTGAGATGTTTGGTGTACCACATTCTTATTTTCTCAGCCTCATAATATGCTAAAATAAGGATATAGCCTCCTTTTCAAATAGAAAAAATAAAATTAAATAAGGGATCAGAGGAGAGGAGCCTTGAAAACTGAAATGTGGAAAGGAAATACCAGGAAAAAGAAATCTAGAAGTATTCTTTGAGGTACAGCTGATGGAGTAGCTATCCCAGTTAGTACTAAATCATGGCCATCTTCTTCATTCCAGTTTCCCCAGTAACAATACATTTAATCAAAGCACAGACACATTCTGAAAAACTGGAGAACGGGAGGAAAATGTGTGTTGACTTTTTAGGCTTCCTCCAGAACTGTTATTCAGCATTTAAATAGCAAACATGAAAGGTGCATTAGAAATACTATATATAAGATATATAATCATGTTAGCTTTGGTAATTCCTGGAGGCTAACTGAGAATGGGACCCCATTATGCTAGGTACTGTGCAAACACAGTAAGAGACAGATACTGCCCTGAAGATTTTATGATTTAAACAGCAAAATGCACTGTCATGGACCCCCTTCAAAAATTTGTGTCCCTCAGTTTCCCCATCTGTAAAATGGAGATAAAAATCCGTCCCTGCTTTACAAGAACATTGTGAAGATTAATGACCTTTGGCAAATGCTTTGAGAACCGCAGAGAGATAATGCACTAATAATAATAAAGTATTAATACTATTAAAGTTGAAGTGGACAGTGGAGGGAGAATCTGACCATGATTATTTATTCTACAGTTTTGAATCCAATCTATATGGAATTATTGTGTCTCTATTTACAGAATTGAAATAACTTCTAGTTATAGATGGGACTGGATTAGTGTCCCAAATATGAATTGCTCATGCTTTGGGAATGTCTTGATTCCGATCTAATCCTGGGTCCATCTCTAGTTCCAGTCAATATTTCACTAATTTTTTATGGCAGGTATAAAAATTTGCTAAGTATTTTGCCAAAGATTAGCAGAACAAAATCTGGTGACATCCAAAGCCAATTTGCAAATGCCCCTTTTCCCTAGCTCAGAAGCTGTCAACTGTTGAGATGAAAACAGGGAGAATTCAATTAAATAATTATCCTCACCTTCCATGCAAATCTTTATTTTGATAATTACATGTAAATGTTTCAGCAATTTGCATATGTTTTGGCTGCTTCTGTTCTCTTGATGCAGTGATAACAGCACTTGGGTGCTTCCAAGAATGCAGCCATACCAGCTCCCAGACATCCACAGCTATCCAAAAGGAAACAGAGGATGAGGGCAGCCAGCTAGCACTGTGAATGCGGGGAGGATAAGAAAGGATTTTTTGGAGAGGATTTGTGTTTTGGAAGGTCAAACCAGGGAAGCTTCAAAAAACGTTTTAGGGACACTTCAAATAAGCAAATCATCCTTGATACCACACACTTCTCAAGTCAAGGAGCTTTATAAATATTTAGAACTTGGTGAATTTTTTTAACATAGCCATCTATTGGAGGCGGGGAGGGGAGAGGTGTTTAATCCTGCAAACGTGTATATGCTTCGCTTTACAGATATAGTCAGTCCCCTTAACTTCAATATGGCTACATGCTTTAAGTTCAGTATGAACAATGGTATTTGTCAAAGCAGGATCTAAAATTATATCGTAAGTTAAAATTGTAACAGGAAATCAAAATCCTGTGAAACTCACTTGGTTAAACTCAGAGTTTGCGTCAACAGATTCACAAATCTTTTCAGTGGCAGCATGAATCCAAATGAATCTTGGTGGTTTTGAGACAGTTTTGGGTTCGTTCAGAACCCAGCACAAGAGACAGGTGTTGAACTCCAAATACAGTAGACATGAACTTCTGCAAACTGAAAACAGAGGGTCACATACAGCTCTAAAAAAAAAAAAAGAAAAGGCTTTTCTTTCAAACGTTAAAACTACAGTACCTTAAAAAAAAAATCACCTAAATACATATTAACCTACTGGTATAGTACTGTATGCTAAACACTGAAACAGTATTTATTTAAAACTAATCTGTGGTTTATTTCTCATAATTACAGAAGATTACTACAAAATTGCTTCTGGTCTATCTTACAAAAACAAAAACAAAAACCAACACAAAAACAGATTGCAACTTACTGTTAAAGTAGCAATAAACTCCAAAGGCATGTCAGTGCTTGTGGGTTGTTAAGAGGTTTATATCCCTAGGGTGTATCAAGCCTGATTGCAC
Organism: Gopherus evgoodei; assembly: GCF_007399415.2. Lineage (NCBI taxonomy): Eukaryota > Metazoa > Chordata > Testudines > Testudinidae > Gopherus > Gopherus evgoodei. The sequence continues at coordinate 21,496,786 of NC_044330.1, forward strand.
AATAAGAAAAGTGACTCCTAAGTTAGAGGAAGGTAAACAATTTTACAAAAACAGATGTTTTGTTATTTTTATTAGCCTTTGTGGCAGCTTTCTGAAATAAATACAAAATAAAGCTGAATCACTAGGTGCCAAACGCTTGTGTTGAAAGGGCTGCAAGCGTGCCAGTGTGTGGCAGATTGCAAATATCAAACGCATTGCTTTTCTGTGCCCCCACCAATTGATCTGATCATGAAAAAGAATTAATAATTAACAGTAATTATCTGACTGAACACTTTTCAATATGCTGAAATCAGTTGGATGTTGTTTATTAGTAGCACACAGCTCTCTGTCTTAAGATGCATTGCATTCTGCATTATATAAATTATTGTGTGATGGCTTATCATCATTTTGACTGGACACTTAATCTTGCATCATGCGAAAGCCACATTCTTTTTCTTCCATATGCCTCTTTCAATTGGCTGTTCACTATCCCCGAATGCCAGAGGTTACAAGAATGGAAAAAAAACAAAATACTTGCTTCCTAATTAAAGTTTGGCAATTTGGCAATATGTGCTGTAATTTCCTCACTTTAGTACTTTCCTTCTTATACATTACTAGACTAGCTATGACTTTTACTAAATAACAAGACCAAAAACGAATGACAAATCCTGTAATAATACCACTGTAATTGTGACCTTTATACTCTACATTGTTTATTAAAAATACATACTGTGAAAGGTTACATATTTTGATACAGACATCTTGAAAAGACAGCCTTATAAAAATACCTTAGGGTATGTTGCCGAATATCAAGTAAAGGATTGGTTGGCGTCTCTGTGAAGAATGACTCTTGTTCCCTCATCCCCTCAAATGTCTAGACTGCTCTGAGACATCCAGTGCTCTTTCCTGCATGGGGTCCCAGCCATCTCCTCTGTCATTTGAGGGAAAAAGAGTTGCAATAGAAACATGTGCTTCTAGAGGAAGACTACTTCAGCTGTGGCATGCTAGAAACTCCCAGTGAAGTAAGGAGGAGTAGCATTGACACCGTGGTATAATTAGGCTCCAAGCATTTCTTCATAAAAGAACATAAGTTGTACCATATAATTCCAAATTTGCTATGTGGGCAGGAACCAATGGGTGTGGATGCAAGTCACAGCTACTTATTTCATATAAGAAGTAATGATTTTTAATGAAAATTATTAGAGGTGTTAATTAAGCGCAGTTAACTCATACGATTAACTCAAAAAATTAATCACAATTAAAAAAATTAATCGCAATTAATCAGTTTTAATTGCACTCTTAAGCAATAGAATACCAGTTGAAATTTATTAAATATTTTTCCATGTTTTTCTACATTTTCAAATATATTGATTTAAATTACAACATAGATTACAATGTGCATAGCGTATACGCTATCATTTGTACAGTGCAAATATTTGTAATAAAAATAAACAAAAGAAATAGTATTTTTCAGTTCGCCTCATGCAAGTACCATAGTGCAATCTCTTTATCGTGAAAGTGCAACTTACAAATGTAGATTTTTTTTGTTATATAACTGCACTCAGAAACAAAATAATGTAAAACTGTAGATCCTACAAGTCCACTCAGTCCTACTTCTTGTTCAGTCAATTGCTAAGACAAACATGTTTGTTTACATTTACAGGAGATAATGCTGCCTGCTTCTTAATTACAATGTCACCAGAAAAAGCAGCAAAGAATCCTGTGGCACCTTATAGACTAACAGATGTTTTGGAGCATGAGTTTTCTTGGGTGAATACCCACTTCCTCAGATGCATGTAATTTCACCAGAAAGTGAGAACATGTGTTCTCATGGCATTTTTAAAGCTAGTATTGTAAGGTACTTATGTGTCAGGTATACTAAACATAAATATGTCCCTTCATGCTTCAACCACCATTCCAGAGGACATGTTTCCATGCTGATGACGCTTGTTAAAAAAAAAAAAAAGTTCTGCTAGTTACTTCTTTTTACGCTGATTCTTTGTGCACAGAATACCCACAGAGCAATAATATCAAGCGAAATTGTACCATTGGGGTCATCAGTGCTCTTGAAAAGGCACAATTTCTGTCAGGGGACGGACAGAAAGTTTTGTTATGCTCTGTCTCCACTTAAGTGTTGGGTAAAGTATATGATAAAAGCAGATGGCACTACTCTTTCTAGATATGGTTGGAAAAATTGGACTTGCTTAATACAGTCCCTGGAGAGTTTTCTTGGAGCACTCCTCTGCAAGGAGAAACAATTATTTTACTTTTGGCTGCTATTGTCTCATGCTGAGGGAATACTTGTACAGTAATGATAGACTCATAGACTCATAGACTCATAGGTCAGAAGGGACCAATCTGATCATCTAGTCTGACCTCCTGCACAAGGCAGGCCACAGAACCCCACCCATCCAATTTTATAACAACCCCTATCCCAGGATCGAGTTATTGAAATCTTCAAAACTGGTTTGAAGACCTCAAGCTGCAGAGAAACCACCAGCAAGCGACCCGTGCCCCACGCTGCAGGGGAAGGCGAAAAACCTCCAGGGCCCCTGCCAATCCGCCCTGGAGGAAAATTCCTTCCCGACCCCAAATATGGCGATCAGCTAAACCCTGAGCATGTGGGCAAGACTCACCAGCCAGCGCCCAAGAAGGAATTCTCTGCAGTAACTCAGTTCCCATGTCATCCAACATCTCCCCGCAGATCATTGAGCAGACCTATCTGGTGGTAATCCAAGATCAATTGCCCAAATTAACAATCCTATCATAACATCCCCTCCATATACTTATCAAGCTTTGTCTTAAAGCCAGGAAAGTCTTTTGCCCCGACTACTTCCCTCGGAAGGCTGTTCCAGAACTTCACTCCCCTAATGGTTAGAAACCTTCGTCTAATTTCAAGTCTAAACTTCCTAATGTCCAGTTTATACCCATTCGTCCTCGTGCCTACATTAGTACTAAACTTAAATAATTCCTCTCCCTCCCTAACGTTAACCCCCCTGATATATTTATATAGAGCAAGCATATCCCCCCGCAGCCTTCTTTTGGCCAGGCTAAACAAGCCAAGCTCTTTGAGTCTCCTTTCATAAGGCAGTTTTTCCATTCCTCGGATCATCCTTGTAGCCCGTCTCTGAACCTGTTCCAGTTTGAATTCATCCTTCTTGTACATGGGACACCAGAACTGCACACAGTATTCCAGATGGGGTCTCACCAACGCCTTGTATAACGGTACTAACACCTCCTTATCCTTGCAGGAAATACCCCGCCTGATGCATCCCAAAATCGCATTCGCTTTTTTAACAGCCGTATCACATTGGCGACTCATAGTCATCCTGCTATCAACCAACACCCCAAGGTCCTTCTCCTCCTCCGTCGCTTCCAACTGATGCACCCCCAACGTATATCCAAAATTCTTATTATTAGTTCCTAAATGCATAACCTTGCACTTTTCACTATTGTATTTCATCCTGTTCCTATTACTCCAGTTAACAAGGTGGTTCAGATCTTCCTGAATAGTATCCCTGTCCTTCTCCGTGTTAGCAATACCCCCCAGCTTCGTGTCATCCGCAAACTTTATTAGCACATTCCCGCTCTTTGTGCCAAGGTCAGTAATAAAAAGGTTAAATAAGATCGGTCCCAAAACCGATCCTTGAGGGACTCCACTAGTGACCTCCTTCCAGCCTGACAATTCACCTTTCAATACGACCCTCTGGAGTCTCCCCTTTAACCAGTTCCTTATCCAACTAACAACTTTCGTATTCATTCCCATCTTTTGCAATTTGACTAACAGTTCCCCGTGCGGAACCGTGTCAAACGCCTTACTGAAATCTAGGTAAATTATATCTACCGCATTTCCTTTATCTAAGTAATCCGTCACCTTCTCAAAGAAGGAGATCAGATTGGTTTGGCACGATCTACCTTTACTAAATCCGTGTTGCAATTCGTCCCAATTACCATTGACCTCTATGTCCTTGACTACTTTCTCCCTTAAAATTTTTTCCAAGACCTTGCATACTACAGACGTCAAGCTAACAGGCCTATAATTACCCGGATCACTTTTATTCCCTTTCTTAAAAATAGGAACTACATTAGCAATCCTCCAATCATACGGCACAACCCCCGAGTTTACCGACTGCTTAAAAATTTTCGCTAACGGGCTCGCAATTTCACGCGCCAGTTCCTTTAATATCCTCGGATGGAGATTGTCCGGGCCCTCCGACTTCGTCCCATCGAGCTGTTCAAGTACGGCCTCTACCTCAGTTGCGGTAATATCCACTTCCATATCCACATTCCCGTTTATCATCCCTCCATCATCCCAAGGTTCACTAGTCTTATTAAAAACAGAAGCAAAGTACTTGTTTAGATGTTGGGCCATGCCTAGGTTATCCTTGATCTCCATTCCATCCTCAGTGTATAGCGGCCCCACTTCTTCTTTCTTTGTTTTCTTCTTATTTATGTGGCTGTAGAACCTTTTACTATTGGTTTTGATTCCCTTTGCAAGGTCCAGTTCAATGCGGCTTTTAGCCTTCCTCACTTTATCCCTACATGTTCTGACCTCACCAAGGTAGCTTTCCTTGCTGATCCTGCCTTTCTTCCACTCCCTGTAAGCTGTCTGCTTTTGTCTAATCCCCTCTCTGAGTTGTTTGCTCATCCAGTTTGGCCTACGACTGTGGAAGAATTTTGGCTACTATCAGCTCAGCAAAACGTTGCTAGCTTTAATCACACAGTGACTTGTGTTTGCTTAAAAATGATGTTTTATACTGTTATCCAAATGGAGCAGCTTGGGGCAGACTCACTTGGTAGTAAAACCATACATGACAGGACAACACGAATACCCTGGTTTTAAACATACCTTGGAAAAAGTTGACAATTTGTTTTCTAACTTTTATTATTGAATTATTATGAAAGACTCATTTAAGTATACTGGATTTGAGGAAGACTGGCATATGCCATGTGTACTGTTCTCTGTCCAACAATAAGGGGACATGTCATGCCATGAGATATGCATTTTGGGATTCTCAAAGATAAGAATTTAGGAATCCAGCATCCTCTGAAAGGGTCTCTCAACAAAGTCAATGGGAGTCTTGCCAATGACACTAATGAGAATTAGATAATGCCTAAAATAAGGCTCTCTTGTTATACAATCACCCCTCAACAAGGAAAGCTCTACAAAGGGGGGAAGGAGAGTTTTGGAAAGATCTAGGCAAAAATACTACTTGTATTTACCCAATATTGGCTATGGTTGGTTTGTACCACTCATGATTGACTATGGTAAGAAAGAATATGAGTTTAAAGTGATGTTAGCTATAACTGGGATAACCCCCATGCCTCTGTCTCCATAGTTAACATTCAATCTTACATATCTCAAAGAAGAGTAAGGGCAAGGTTGTGGCTGGCTCTGTGAGGATGTACAGAGCAGATAGGTAGATGCCACAAGGAGTATTTCTCTCTCTTTCCTACTTTCCCATGCAGAGAGCAAGTCACATTTTGGCTGGGGAGCACTGGCACTGTACTGAGTTCATGATCTTTGCCTACCCTAAGGGTTTGAGAAAGTGAAAGTTCATGAATGGAACTGGCATAGACTGAGGTGGGGAGTATGCGGTACCCTCTCAAAGACAGGCAGAGTTCCCACACAAGTGTGCTATCCCCAAAGACTATTCAGAGTTCCTTTGGGGGCTATTGTTTCTGCATAACTTCTTTTCATTCCTCCTCCAAAGTGAACAATGGCTATTAAAAAGATAAAGCTGTAATCTGGCCCAAAATCCCAAATTTTGCTGCTAGTAAAATCAGATCGCAGGGCCTCTGGTGCTGAAAAGTCTACTAGGAGGTAGGTTTGCTGGCAGAAGATAATCACAGCTTTCAATCTGCTATGGCCAAATGTGGACAATGCTGGCTTAGGATGGTGTGCAACAAGGCAATGCATTAATTCAGCACAATCAAGAATGGAGCCTTGTAGTAGGTTCGCTGTGGTCCCTCCCCCTCTGGGTCAGTGGGAGGCCACTCCGCTTCACTACATCACTGGGCACCACCCACAGTCAGGGAATTAGCAGAGCAGTGACTAGTCTATGGCTCTGACCTGCCGTCCAGGCAGAGCCACCAATGAGTCTCTAGGCCCCAGGCCCTCCAGCAGGGTGGGGCACAACCAATCTATAACTCCAGCCTGCAGTCAGGGAAGAGCGGCAAAAAAGTCTCTGAGTCAGGGCAGGGCAGCAAATAGTCTAGGACTCTGGCCTGTACTCAGGACAGAGAAGCAAAGAGGTCAGGTGTCCTAGCTCCAGCGGACGGCTGACAAGGGGAGGCTTCCAACCCAGGGCCGTAACTGTGGTGGAGTGTTCCGCCACTGGGTCAGCGGGGAATACAACCACAACATGCTGACCCCATTTTAGGCAGCAATGCGTCCAGACTGAGGTCAGCTAACCCTGGGTCACTTCCTCCCCTCCCTTTGTGGTGTACCTTGATCAGTGGGGTGTCCTTCATCTCCTTGAAGTAGGTAGCCAGGGGCAACTCCTTGGTACCTCAGTCTGCTGGCGACTCCAGGCATTCTGGCCAGTCCTCAGTTCAGCAGAGCTCCCCTTTGATCTCCATGCTTGGGAGCAAACAGAAGGTGTCTGTCTTCTCTGGTGGCTGGAGCTCAACTGAGCTCCAGGACCCGCCCTTTACACTTCCTGTCCCATCTCCTGCCTTCTGGTGGGAGGGGTGGGCACAGCCTGGCTCCACTCACCTGAGTTCAGAGAATGGTCTCTTCCCCTCTGGCTCAGTAGGAGGTCACTCTGCCTCACTACAAGTACCCAGCAGGAACTAAAGGTGAACTCCTCTGAGTAACTTCTGAGGGTGAAAACTCTGCATGCCCTCACCAGGAGCACAGCAGATATGGTGGGCTTAGGGATATGCAAATTGTGCCTCCCTATGACAGCAGTTGGCCATTAATGTAAATCTAGTAAGAAAATATTTGTGTTTATACAGTATTGTTGTAGCCACATTGGTCCCAGGATATAGACACAAGGTGGGTAAGGTAATATTTTTTATTGGACCAACTTCTGACGGTGAGAGTGATAAACTTTACAACTTTTGAGGCCCTAAAGAGGAGCTGTTTAAGGCTTTGTCTACCCTACATGGGGTAAGTCAACCTAAGTTACGCAACTTGGAAATGGAGCTCTCTCAGAAAAGTCAGACTACACCAGAGCACAGTGTTTGTAAGTTCTGAAAAGAATAGGCAGGACTAACCGAAAGGCAACTTAGCTAAGTATCTTGAGGGTGACTTCTTTGCCAGTGGGAACTTTTTATTTGAAGAAGAAAAACTCTCCTTTTCCAGAACTGTAATAAACAAAACAAAACTCTCCCCCACTCAGGCTATTTTTCCATCTCTTTCTCAATAAGCAACTACCAGCATTTACTACTCAGACCACTGATACCTAATAGAAAGCCTCCGCAGCAAACTGTTGGGCTCCCTCACAGTGCTCCCTGTGAAGAGACTCACACCAAGTCTTGTCTCCCACCTAGTCTCTCGCCTACTCTGAAAAGTTTACTTCTTATATCCTGCCTCTTCTCCAATATTCCCTTCCCTCTGCCTATTCTTCCTGTGTTCCCTGAAAACTACAAGTCCAATGGTGTCTGACAGCAATTGCCAGGGTACTTTATGGTCCATGGCTGAACTTGGAATAAGAATGTGCAGGTATTCGGCTTGCACTTAAAGGGATAACACAAATTGTATCAATAATATTTGCATGTTTAAATTCTAATACTCTATTTTGTTTCTTATAGGTGTTTAATAAATAATATGGTTTGATCTGTTTGAACCCTACTGTGAATTAGTAGTGATCTTACAACTTGCTGTAAAAATTCTTGTTCTATGTATATGGTGGCTTGATCTCCTGTATAACATAAACCCAACTGCATGGTACATCTTATGGAAAAAGAGCACATTTTACTTCAGTAAGAGTAGGTATAGAAGAGAAGCCATGTGAAGATTACCATGAAAGTTTATTTATTGTTTTGTGTGCAAAAAGGATGCACTAATTATCATATTATCTTTACAAATCGAGAAGCTTCTTTAAAGCATACACACTACCATTCAAGTGTAATTAATTCTGATCAGATACCCACTGATTTACTTGGTATTGAATGATTGATTTGATTGAAGAGTACATTCTTTTGAATTAAATGGTCAGAAAACATTACACATTTTCAAGCTATTTTCCATCACATTGGCAAAAATGGAAGTTTTACATATGAAGAGTCACTCATATACTAAATGAAAGACATGCACTTCTATGCAACATTTAGTGTTTTCCTGAGATGGTCTGTAGACCACCCTACATCTATATTATTATTCTTTTGTATCTTACCCATTGTCATAAACAGAGATACACCTCATGTTTAGTAATGAGGGTAAAATATTCTGTTGTTATAAGCCCAATTTACAAAAAAGGAAAATCTTCCAGAGAACCATTAAAATTAAAGATGCACAGCTCTCATGCTTGAAAACTTTTTCATTCCCTTAGATAAGTTCTCATAGCACAGCATGAGAGAATACAGCAAATATTGGAGTAAGTCTAGGGAATACTACAGATATGGAGCTAGATCCTAAGATGGTGTAAATCAGCATGACTGGAGTGACTTCAGTGCCATTATGTCAATTTACATGAGCTGAGGATCTGTCCCATTGACACAGTCATTTTAAGGACATTTGAGAAGTTCTTACCCACTGACTATATACTTTCTGTTCCCCAAGAACCACAGAGCAATTGTTTGCCAGAGATTAGTTCTTCAAGGCTTTTTAAAAAAAAATTAAATAAAAGTTTAAATCTCCATTAATCTGGTAAACTTTTGTTTAAAGACTTAGAGGAGATACAGATTTAAAGGAAAACAAATTTCTTCTGAGCTCATGGCCCTCAGTGATGAGCTCAAATGATTTAATTAAAAGGGAAAGGTTCCCTTCCACAGGCAATAAGCAGCCTACAGTATAGGACGGTTGGAAAAAGGACATGGATGGCTCAAGGATACTGTTAAGAACAGCTGGATAGGAGGGAATGGAGATGGGTGAACTAGCTTCAATTAAATGAGACCAGAGCCAAAACTAGGACCAAACCAGAATGGTTTTAAGTTTGCTGTGTCTGTTATTTTCATGCCCCAATGCCCTAGCAGAAATTGGAAGCACGAGTTTTGAAATACCAAGTGGCCTTTCTAGCAGTATTTTCAGCCTGGCTGCATGCAAAAGAATTGTAAAATCTCAGGAAACAGACTGTTCTTGTTTGATTCACAACCCAACTTTTTGGACCCAAGAGGGATCAAATAAGCATCTAAAAATTTGGATGCTTATCAAAAGTAACAGAACATTCGAAGTTGGCCTATCATCAGCACTAAGGTGAACAAGGATAAATAATTATATACCAGGTGCTACTCCTTTTCTCTGCAGTCCTCAGCACCAAGGGAAAATAGAGTCCTGGACCAGTGCAACCCACCCACCCACTGTGCATCGCTTCCAGATTGGCAGAAAACACCCCTGTCCCTACTGGATTTACACCTAGATACTACGGCAATGGACATTGTGTAAAAGTTTAGGTAGATGGCTATAGCATATTAGACAGATTATACTTATTATTATAGTTTGCAAATTTTACCACTTCTGAGATAGCTTCCTATCAGACTCAACTGAGCTAGTTTTCAGACCAAGATTTTACAACTCCTTCCCAAATGAAAGCAAGAAAAGCCCAACCTAGCATCATTCCAAGGTCATTATTGAAGGATAAAAGATATGATGATGCGCTCAAAAGTAGAAGCCAATGATTAAGGGGTTCTCAGGACAAATTATTTGACGGACTCAGAGTATGGCCGCTGACTCTTGCTGGTGGCCACTCGCACAGTTTTCCCTAAAATACTTAATTAACTTTAGGAAAAACAAATAAATAAGCACATATACACATCCAAATCATTGCAATTTATTTATCTCTAGCTAGTACATCTGTTTTTGAAAAGTGATATTAACAAACATACAAGTATCACTTTTCATAGCAGACTTACTCAGCCCCGCCAAGGCTTGAGACAATTAAGCTCTGGATTGGGTGGGGGGAGGGGGTGTCGAGAGATGCAGCAGGATCCTGCAGCCTGAAGCTCTGCAGCTGAGGGACAGAGCCCGAAGCTGCAAGGCTGAAGCCTGGAGCCCACCGTCGTGCAGCCAGAGCCTGGGGCTAGTGCCCAAAGCCCTGTGGCCAGAGCCTGCCACACCATCACCCCAGGGCTGAAGTCCAAAGCCTCAGCCCCAGTGCCTCTGGGAAGGTGGGGAGCTTGCCAGCTGCCTGCTTCTCCAGTGTTGTGCCCCAGGTGACTCCAGGGGGGAGGACTCAACCCCTGCTTGCAACCCCAGCAGCCAACACCAAAAGGTGCATCCAGGATCATCAGAGAGGGGAAGGGGCTGCTGCTTTGCCTCCCACCCCCTCCAGCAGCCCAGGAGACTGTGGCCAGAAGAAAAGCCCCCAGTGGCCGCATTTGAGAAACACACTGATTTGGAGATAGAATTTTAGAAGTTCTGCTTACATCCTGAGTAAGGCTAAGAAGTTACTGATCCCATCCCAGTAAGTCCTTTGTAAGCCTTTATATAGGTTTTGCATATCAGAGGGATGGGCACACAAATACTCACACCTAATCGTGAACTGACAAAGAGGATTAAAGTTTAGAAAAGAGAATTCCCCCAGAATCCCTTCTGATGCTAAAGAGAAGATTGAGATTTGGAAGAAAACTATTTCAGTGCTGATAGATCAAAGAGGAGATCTAATGAAGGTATCTTCTTCACAATATTTAAGTGTATGCATCAAAATGAAGGAAGTGTATTAAATTGGAGAGGGCAGGAAGCTTTTTAATGGAGAGATTTCAGCTAGGTGAGATTTAACCAGAGGTAAAAGTAAGCTGGTACAGGCCAGTACGGAGGACCGGTAAGAAAAGGAGACTGACTGAGGGAGAGAGAGAGAAGCCTGCTCCCTGCATAAGAATAGTTTAAACTCAGCTGTTCCCTGATGGTTCAGCCCCCAGGGCTAGGTTTCTGGCATCCTTCTTAATTTCACTCACAGTAGCTGGGGGGAGGGGGTCGAGGGGAGGGTGTGTTTGACCATGGCAGGGGCAGTCCTTTTCTGCCCCTGGGATGAGGGAATCTCCAATACTAATATACACAACAAATACAAGCATTTGGCTGCACAGCTTAAATCCAGAGCTAATAAAAGCAGGTGGAAGGGGAAAACTCACTGTCACATTGGTTTCTCGGCTCCTCCCTCCCCCTCCTCCTGCCAGGCTGCAGACAAGGCTCTGAATTCCTTCCTCCTCCCCCCCAGCAGGAGTTCTCCTCTAGGCTCTAGCTTGCAGTAGGGACACTGGCTGAGATGCCTGCTGCTGCTGCCTGCAAAAGAACAGTTTAAACTCAGCTGTTCCCTGTGCAGTTCAGTGCCCAGAGTTGGGAGCCATTTCTGTCATCCTTGTTAATTTCACTCCCAGTTCTTGTTGGGTGTGTGTGACCATGGCAGGGGCAGTTCTTTTCTGCCCCCAGGATGTGGGGATCTCCTAAACACAATCAAAATCAGGAACCATTTCCAAGTTCAAATCTATCCCATACCCTCCCCAGTAGAGGATCATGGCTGTGATGTCCAAACTGCTCGCAGATCTTCTTTGAAATGTTACTGTTTAAAAAATAAACACAAAAAACATGGAGAACATGGTGGAAAGATGTGTCATGATGATTAGGGTTTATTTTGGGCAAAGCAATTTTGCTAAAGCAACTAAAGATTCACAGGGAAAGCAAATAACCCTCATAGACAAAATCACAAAGGGATTGGTGGGGAAAACTGAATATTCAGGGAAATTATTGTGCCTCCTTTGAAAAAAATAATAGTTTTCATTCCAATCCACCCTCATTACATATTGATTTAAACACCTGAAATGTCCTTAGGACATTGGGTGGAATCTCAGATCTCTTTTTGTTTTGTCCTGCCTGCAGAGTGCAGAGACTGAAATTGAGAAAACTTTCTCTAAATATCTTGTATATTTTATGAAGGCTATTCCAGTTATTCTTCATTCACCCCTGACTTCCCTTTCCCCCCTCCCCCACCGCCCGCTCCCTCCCTGGCTGGCTGGCTGTGGCTTTTGCCTTGGTTACTTACTCCTTGGCAGACCCAGTCCAGAGGCACCTGCTGGCTCTCTGCAGGCAGCAGCCCATAGGCGCCAGTTGCCGGGGTCACTGCTGGTCGGTGGCAGGCTGCAGCTGCATTGTTTGTGACACATTCATACACCTACACATACATACAGTCAGAGGTGAAAGTAAGCCGGTCCGGTCTGGTATGGCATACCGGCAAGAGCCAGTACACCATGCTAGACCACATTGACTTCCATGGCTGGGACTGAAAGGGCTCTGGGCTGCCCGCAGCTGCAGGTAGCCCAGAGCCCTTTGAAACCCAGCCACGACTCTGGCGGCCAGGCTGGGGCCAGGATTGAAAGGGCTCCAGGCTTCCCTCAGCAGCAGGAGCTCTGGGCCCTTTAAATCCCTGACCCAGCCCCGCAAAGCTCGAGGTTCCCCCTGGCAGCCAGAGCCCCGGGCCTTTTAATTTGCCCCTGAGCTCCGGGGGGCTCTATCATAACCTTATTCCCAGATTCTGGACCTTAGCGTCCAAAATTTGGGGGTTAGCATGAAAACCTCCAAGCTTAGTTACCAGCTTGGACCTGGTACTGCTGCCACCACCCAAAAAATTAGAGTGTTTTGGGGCACTCTGGTCCCCCTGAAAAACCTTCCCTGGGGACCACAAGACCCAAATCCCTTGAGTCTCACAACAAAGGGAGATAATCCTGATTCCCTTCCCCCCTCCAGGTGCTCCTGGAGAGATACACAGACACAAGCTCTGTGAAACTACGCAGAGTAAGTCCCCCTCTCCGTTCCCAATCCTGGAACAAAAGCACTTTCCTCTTCACCCAGAGGAAATGCAAAATCAGGCTAGCAATCCAACACACAGCTTTCCCCTGATTTCTTCCTCCCACCAATTCCCTGGTGAGTACAGACTTAATTTCCCTGAAGTAAAGAAAAACTCCAACAGGTCTTAAAAGAAAACTTTATATAAAAAAGAAAGAAAAAATACAAATGTTCTCTCTGTATTAAGATGATACAACACAGGGTCAATTGCTTAAAAGAATATTGAATAAACAGCCTTATTCAAAAAGAATACAAATCAAAGCATTCCAGCACTTATATTCATGCAAATACCAAAGAAAAGAAACCATATAACTTACTATCTGATCTCTTTGTCCTTACTCTTAGAAACAGAAGACTAGAAAGTAGAAAGTACTTCTCCAAAGCTCAGAGAAAAGCAGGCAGACAGACAAAAGACTCTTACACAAACTTCCCTCCACCCAAAGTTGAAAAAATCCGGTTTCCTGATTGGTTCTCTGGTCAGGTGTTTCAGGTGAAAGAGACATTAACCCTTAGCTATCTGTTTATGACACGCCCCCCAAATTGCAGACAGTGGGGAAGCTCACTGGCGGCAATTTCCTTCTAGAACTTGAAAATAAACAGATTAATACAACACATGCACCTTTACATATACTACTAAGTATATAACTAACAGACTTTTACATTTTAAGAACACTTTTTAACTACTGGATTCTGGGAAACTCTCACGGGAGAGTGCATCAGCAACTTTGTTAGAAGCTCCTGTGATGTGTTGAATTTCAAAATCAAAATCTTGGAGAGCTAAACTCCAACGAAGAAGTTTCTTGTTGTTCCCCTTGGCAGTATGAAGCCACTTTAGTGCAGCATGGTCAGTTTGTAGTTGGAACCGCCGTCCCCAAACATATGGGCGTAGCTTTTCCAGGGCGTACACAATGGCATAGCATTCCTTTTCACTGACTGACCAGTGACTTTCCCTGTCAGACAGTTTCTTGCGGAGAAACACGACAGGATGGAAGTTGTGATCTGTTGCTTCCTGCATGAGTACTGCTCCTATACCACGCTCAGATGCATCCGTGGTTACTAGGAATGGCTTGTCAAAGTCCGGGGCCCTGAGCACAGGGTCCGACATGAGCGTTGCCTTAAGCTGGGTAAAGGCTTTTTGACACTCATCAGTCCACTTAACGGCATTTGGCTGGGTCTTTTTGGTCAGGTCGGTCAATGGGGCAGCGATTTGGCTGTAGTGTGGTACAAATCGCCTGTAGTATCCGGCCAAGCCTAAGAAGGATTGGACTTGCTTTTTGGACCGTGGGACAGGCCACTTTTGGATAGCATCCACTTTGGCCTGTAGGGGGTTTATGGTTCCTCGACCCACCTGGTGCCCCAGGTAAGTCACTCTGTTTTGGCCTATTTGACACTTTTTGGCCTTAACAGTTAGTCCTGCCTGCCTGATGCGCTCAAAGACCTTTTCCAGGTGTAGTAGGTGTTCGGGCCAGGAGTCTGAAAAAATGGCCACATCATCGAGGTAGGCAACTGCAAATTCTCCCAGTCCAGCTAGTAGACCGTCTACCAGCCTCTGGAAGGTGGCGGGTGCATTTCGAAGGCCGAAAGGAAGGACATTGAATTCATACACCCCCGCATGGGTGACGAATGCTGACCTCTCCTTGGCGGGTTCATCTAGCGGTACTTGCCAGTACCCCTTGGTTAAGTCTATTGTAGAGATGAACTGGGCACGTCCCAACTTTTCCAATAGCTCATCAGTGCGTGGCATTGGATAGTTGTCCGGACGAGTTACCGCATTTAGCTTACGGTAGTCCATGCAAAAGCGTATTTCCCCATCTGGTTTGGGTACCAGAACCACTGGAGATGCCCATGCACTGGTAGATGAGCGGATTATACCCATCTGTAGCATGTTCTGGATCTCCCGTTCTATAGCAGCTTGGGCATGAGGAGACACCCGGTAGGGTGGGGTTCTGATTGGGTGAGCATTACCTGTATCAATGGAGTGGTATGCCCGTTCAGTCCGTCCTGGGGTGGCTGAGAACAATGGGGCGAAGCTAGTGCACAGCTCCTTGATTTGTTGCCGCTGCAGACGTTCCAGGGTGGTTGAGAGGTTCACCTCTTCCACGCCACCGTCTTTTTTCCCGTCGTAGTAGACACCGTCAGGCCACTCAGCATCATCTCCCTGGACTGTAAACTGACAAACCTGTAAGTCTCTGGAATAGAAAGGCTTGAGAGAATTAACATGGTACACTTTAGGCTTTAGTGAGGAATTGGGAAATGCTATGAGGTAGTTCACAGCTCCCAGGCGCTCTTGGACCGTGAATGGCCCTTCCCATGATGCTTCCATCTTATGGGCCTGTTGCGCCTTCAAGACCATAACCTGGTCTTCTACCTTGAAGGAACGTTCTCTGGCATGTCTGTCATACCAGGCCTTTTGCTCTTCTTGAGCATCCTTTAGGTTCTCTCTAGCAAGGGCTAAAGAGTGTCGGAGGGTGCTTTGTAGGTTGCTTACAAAGTCCAGAATGTTAGTTCCTGGAGAAGGCGTAAACCCCTCCCATTGCTGCTTCACCAACTGTAATGGCCCCTTAACCTCGTGACCATACACCAGTTCAAATGGTGAAAACCCTAAACTGGGATGTGGTACAGCCCTGTAGGCAAACAGCAACTGCTGCAACACTAGGTCCCAATTATTGGAGAATTCGTTGATGAATTTTCTTATCATGGCCCCCAAAGTTCCATTGAACCTTTCCACCAGGCCATTGGTTTGATGGTGGTACGGGGTGGCAACCAAGTGATTCACCCCATGAGTTTCCCACAGTTTTTCCATGGTCCCTGCCAGGAAATTAGACCCTGAATCTGTAAGGATGTCAGAGGGCCAACCTACCCTGGCAAAGATGTCTGTTAGGGCCAGGCACACAGTGTTAGCCCTGGTGTTGCCTAGAGCTACTGCTTCTGGCCATCGGGTAGCAAAGTCCACTAAAGTCAGTACGTACTGCTTTCCTCTGGGCGTCTTTTTTGGGAAAGGGCCCAGAATATCCACAGCTACTCGCTGAAATGGGACCTCAATTATGGGGAGTGGCTGGAGAGGGGCCTTGACCTGGTCTTGAGGCTTTCCCACTCTTTGGCATACCTCACAAGACCGGACATACTTGGCAACGTCCTTGCCCATCCCCTCCCAGTGGAAGGACTTCCCCAACCGGTCCTTGGTTCTGTTCACCCCAGCATGGCCACTGGGATGATCATGGGCTAAGCTTAAGAGCTTCCCCCGGTACTTAGTTGGAACCACCAACTGTTTTTGCGGCTGCCATTCTTCCCGGTGTCCACCAGAAAGAATTTCCTTGTATAAAAGTCCTTGGTCTATAACAAACCGGGATCGATTAGAAGAGCTGAGAGGCGGTGGGGTGCTCCGTGCCGCCGCCCAAGCTTTCTGAAGGCTGTCATCTGCTTCCTGCTCAGCCTGGAACTGTTCCCTTGAGGCTGGGGTCACCAGTTCTTCCTCAGACTGTGGACTTGGGCTTGGTCCCTCTGGAAGCGATGTAGGTGATGGGGTTGTTTTCGTTGCTGGTGAACCGCTCTCCGCTGGTGCACCTGAGGGTATTTCAGGCTCTGGCTGAGCCTTTTGGGTATGGCTGTCTTTTGCTTCTGCCAGTTCTGGCTTGCTGGCGCCCTCTGGCGTTGAGTTTGAAGATGTGGTTGCACTTGCTGGTGCTGGTTGCTGTTCCAGTTCCGGGCCTGGGACTGGAGATGCTGTGGCTGTTTCAGTGGTAGGCATGGAATCCGGGTCCACTGCCTCTGTCTGGGTCTCTGGTAACACAGACGGGGCTTCTGTGGACGGCTCAGGAACAGGAATGGGTCTGGAAGCTTGCCTGGTTTGGCTACGGGTAACCATTCCCACTCTCTTGGCCCGCCTCACCTGGTTGGCCAAGTCTTCCCCCAGTAGCATGGGGATAGGATAATTGTCATAGACTGCAAAAGTCCACCTTCCTGACCAGCCTTTGTACTGGACAGGCAGTTGAGCTGTAGGCAAGTCTACAGCTTGTGACATGAAGGGGTAAATTGTAACTTTGGCCTTTGGGTTGATGAATTTGGGGTCAACGAAGGATTGGTGGATAGCTGACACTTGTGCCCCCGTGTCTCTCCACGCAGTAACCTTCTTTCCGCCCACTCTCAAATTTTCCCTTCGCTCCAAGGGTATTTGAGAGGCATCTGGGCCTGGGGATCTTTGGGGTGATGGTGGTGTAATGAATTGCACTCGCATGGTGTTCTTGGGACAGTTGGCCTTGATATGTCCCAGTTCATTACACTTAAAGCATCTTCCATCTGATGGGTCACTGGGCCGAGGTGAGTTACTGGAGACTGGTGAGGTTGAAGAGTAGGGTATTTGTGGCTTTACTTGGGTGGTATGTAGGGTCTTTGGCTGTCCTCGGTTGTAGGGTTTATGGTCTGTGTGCCCCCTGGGGTAATCGTTCCCCTTGACAGTAGCTTTTTTGCTTTCTGCCAGTTCCATCCATTTGGCTCCAATTTCCCCCGCCTCAGCGATAGTTTTGGGATTTCTATCTTGTATGTACCGTGTGATGTCTTCAGGAACACCATCCAAGAACTGCTCCATTTGTATGAGGAGGTTCACTTCTTCCAAGGTTTGAATGTTGTTTCCTGTTAACCAGGCCTCATAGTTTTTTGCAATGTAGTAGGCGTGTTTGGGAAATGACACCTCTGGTTTCCATTTTTGGGTTCTGAAGCGCCGACGGGCATGATCTGGGGTTATCCCCATCCTGTATCTGGCCTTGGTTTGAAAAAGTTTATAGTCATTCATTTGCGGCTTGGGCATTTCAGCTGCCACCTCTGCTAAAGGTCCACTGAGGTGTGGCCTTAATTCTACCATGTACTGGTCTTCGGGGATGCTGTACCCAAGACAGGCTCTTTCAAAATTTTCCAAGAAGGCCTCGGTGTCATCACCTGCCTTGTAGGTGGGAAATTTCCTGTGCTGTGGAGCAATAATTGGTGCCGGGTTGTTAGGGTTGGCTGGCACATGCAGCCCAGCTTTTGCCATCTCCAGTTCATGTTTTCTCTGTTTTTCCTTCTCTTCATTCTCTTTTTGTTGTTTTTCCATTTCTTTTTGTTGTTTTCCATTTCTTTTTGGTGTTTTTCCATTTCTTTTTGGTGCTTTTCCATTTCTCGGCGGTGGGCCACCTCTTCTTCTTCTAGTTTTCTTTTGTGTGCTGCCTCTTGGGCTGCCTGTTCTCTTTGGAAGGCTGCCAGTTTGAGGCTTTCTTCCTTTTCTTTTATCTCCATCTCTTTTTGTTTTATTTCTAGTTCCTGTTTGTGTTTTTCCATCTCTCGCCTGTGTTCAGCTTCTTTGAATTGGTCTTCGGCCTCCATTTTTGTCCTGGTAGACATGGTTCCTGTTTTCTTGTGTTGGGGTGCCCTCCGGTGTTTTTCTTTTGAACTGCAGGCTCTGTTCCCTCTTGGAGTCTGCCTAGCAACAGTGCTTTTTTCCCTTTCTCTCTCTAGCTAATGTTCAATGAAGGGAAACCAGAAAAACCACTTAATTTGCATGCATATAAGTGCTGGTACTTGCCACCTAATGGGAGGGCTATTGCATGACAAAAGACCCTTAACAGTCTTCTCGCTTAATATGCAAACCACAAACTGCTAGAGAGCAGAAAAAAAAAAATTCTCTCTGGTTCCCTTTTAAAACCAAACTGTTTCTCTCTGCTAAAAAGCCCTTAGCAGAGAAAAGAAAAATATAATATTCCTACTGGCTTCTGGATTGTATCTTTCCCACAACGCTGCACACCATATCATAACCTTATTCCCAGATTCTGGACCTTAGCGTCCAAAATTTGGGGGTTAGCATGAAAACCTCCAAGCTTAGTTACCAGCTTGGACCTGGTACTGCTGCCACCACCCAAAAAATTAGAGTGTTTTGGGGCACTCTGGTCCCCCTGAAAAACCTTCCCTGGGGACCACAAGACCCAAATCCCTTGAGTCTCACAACAAAGGGAGATAATCCTGATTCCCTTCCCCCCTCCAGGTGCTCCTGGAGAGATACACAGACACAAGCTCTGTGAAACTACGCAGAGTAAGTCCCCCTCTCCGTTCCCAATCCTGGAACAAAAGCACTTTCCTCTTCACCCAGAGGAAATGCAAAATCAGGCTAGCAATCCAACACACAGCTTTCCCCTGATTTCTTCCTCCCACCAATTCCCTGGTGAGTACAGACTTAATTTCCCTGAAGTAAAGAAAAACTCCAACAGGTCTTAAAAGAAAACTTTATATAAAAAAGAAAGAAAAAATACAAATGTTCTCTCTGTATTAAGATGATACAACACAGGGTCAATTGCTTAAAAGAATATTGAATAAACAGCCTTATTCAAAAAGAATACAAATCAAAGCATTCCAGCACTTATATTCATGCAAATACCAAAGAAAAGAAACCATATAACTTACTATCTGATCTCTTTGTCCTTACTCTTAGAAACAGAAGACTAGAAAGTAGAAAGTACTTCTCCAAAGCTCAGAGAAAAGCAGGCAGACAGACAAAAGACTCTTACACAAACTTCCCTCCACCCAAAGTTGAAAAAATCCGGTTTCCTGATTGGTTCTCTGGTCAGGTGTTTCAGGTGAAAGAGACATTAACCCTTAGCTATCTGTTTATGACAGGCTCCCAGCCACCTCTGCAGCTGGGTGCCCTTGGTTGATTTAAAGGCTCTGGGTCTCCCAGCCACAGCTGATTCCCCAGGGCCTTTAAATCTTGAGAGGCCACGCCTCTTCCAGATGAGGCCACGCCCCCTCAGGACTCCAGCAGTACCAGTAAGTCTTCTAAGTTACTTTCCCCCCTGGATTTAGCAAATTCTCACTCATAGCTTCTGTGAGAACAATGGAATTACAACAGTGAAGAAGAGGCCACCTGTAACACTCCACACCTGGTGAGGAAACTCCTTGGACTCACTTACACATTACTCTTCTCTCTACAGTAAGGTCCTTCTCATTTTTCCTTTTCAGTAAAAAATGTTGGGTCTAAAGATGAGGAAAAATAAAGAGCAAATGTTAAAAATATTTTGTAAAAAGTTAGCACTCAATCCATCAACTTCTATGGAGTCACATCAGGGGTGAATTTGGCCTGATATATTTACAATAAGTACAACTGATTATGGTTACATGATATTCAATATTCTTCCATGCATACTTTAAAAGAAATATTGTACAGTTAAGCTAGTGTGTTTTATAATACTTTAGTACCCATATCCACATCCTTAACTGGTATCTCCCAGTGAGTGGTATTATATATTTTGCATTTCTTCTTAACAGGACATGTTCTGGAGTCAATCTTTGATTAGGGTTTGATTTGAAAGGGTTAAGAAGATGCCTTGTGGATTGGAAAAACACTATTTGGAATGGCTTTTTCTATAGATACCTGTCCTAAGTATAATTCCCAATTCTGGACCTTAGCGTCCAAAATATGGCTACTAGCATGAATTTTCCCAAGCTTAATTACCAGCTTAGATCTGATAGGCTGCCACCACCCAAAATATAGTGTTTTGGGGCACTCTGACCTCCTCAATCTTCCCTGGGGACCCCAAGAACCCAGATCCCTTGGGTTCTTAAAACAAGGAGAAATAAACCATTCCCTCATCTTTCCCCCTCCCAGAACTTCCCTCTCTGGGCTATCCTGAGATACTGATCTGACCTCTTAAATCACCATTCAGAGAAACATCTCCCTTCCCTTCCACAAAGAAGCAAACAGATTCAAGGAAAACAGAGAGATTTTATCACTCCCTCCTCCCATCTCCCCCACCCGTCCTGGTGAGTTATCCCAATCCCCTGGAATAACACAAGGGAAACAAAAGAAAAAATTAATCAGGTTCTCTAAAAAGAAATCTTTTAATAAAAGAAAGGAAAAGTAAAGAATTATCTCTGTAACTTCAAGATGTAACTATTACAGGTTCCTATAGCTTACAGACACCAGAAAGAGACCTTCCCCCCATTACCAACACAAATCAAAATATTCCCAGCAACTACACATATAAAAGTTAACCAGCCAGATCCACAAATGCAAATAGAGTAAAACAATTAAAAAGCCTAAACCGCCTGTTTTACTTACTATATGAAAAGAAACTTAGAGAGCCTGTATTAATGTCTGGTCTCTCTCAGACCGTCCGAGAGAAGAACCCAAGAACAAAGAACTCACACAAAAACTTCCCTCCACCCAGATTCGAAAGTATCTTGTCTCCTGATTGGTCCTCTGGTCAGGTGTCCAGTTCCCTGCTTGTAACCCTTTACAGGTATAAGAGACATTAACCCTTAACACTCTGTTTATGACAATACCCACTCATCATCTTTCTAAATACCAGAGTAACTAAACATTTAAAATCTTTGTGAATCGATTGCATGCAAGCAGATTATAACCACCTCAGGCCAGAAGTAACTTTATCACCATCTTTTTAAAAACATTTTCTTTGTTAATCTTCCAAGGATTCAAGCTATGTTTGCTCAGGTTTCTAAGGACAAAGTGGGAAACAGATCTATAAGTTTCTTGCTTTAACCTGTACGTACAGATGGTTGTGTAAATTTAGTACATTTTATTGTGTCAAAGAAATTTAATATAATTAATTATATTGCCATAATCTTTGTCCTGATTACCCTTTCCTTGGGTTACTCACTCCCTTTTTTTAAATGTAGAGTTAGTCAGCTTTGTAGTAAGTGAAGGCCCTGATAAAGGCCCAGTATGAGGCCTGAGGCCTGAACTAAAATAATGGCCAAGACTTTGCTAACATAAAGCAAAGTTAAGCTGTGAGCCAGAGGCAGGCCCTGCTCACAGAAGCTGGCAAGGAAAGGGCTGATGCTGCAAGAAGATACGTAGCTAAAAGGTACTGAACACTAGAGATCAGAACATTCACATACTTGCACATTCCACACAGATAACAAGGAACAGACTGACCCATCCCAATGACAGGGGCAAAAGGGTAATATGATGGATAGAGTTGTTTTGTTCAAACCAACATGCACAAGGTGAGAGGCGGCACCTTACTACGTAGAGGGGTTGTACCTTGCTACGTAGAAGGGTTGTATCTCAATACGTCAGGAGTGATGTGTAACTTGTTGTACCTGTGTATAAGAATGCATCCCTGGGGCAATGTCTTTGTCCGGCCGAGGGGGCAGTGGAAAGTTGTCATAAACAGATAGCTAAGGGTTAATGTCTCTTTCACCTGGAGCACCTGACCAGAGGACCAATCAGGAAACCGGATTTTTTCAACTTTGGGTGGAGGGAATTGTGTGTCTGGGGTCTTTGTTTTCTGGCTGCCTGCTTCCTCTGAGCTTTGGAGAAGTAGTTCTGTTTTCCAATCTTCTGTTTCTAAGTGTAAGGACAAAGAGATCAGATAGTAAGTTATATGGTTTCTTTTCTTTGGTATTTGCATGAATATAAGTGCTGGAGTGCTTTGATTTGTATTCTTTTTGAATAAGGCTGTTTATTCATATTTCTTTTAAGCAATTGACCCTGTATTGTATCATCTTAATACAGAGAGACCATTTGTATTTTTTCTTTCTTTTTTATATAAAGCTTTCTTTTAAGACCTGTTGGAGTTTTTCTTTACTTCAGGGAAATTGAGTCTGTACTCACCAGGGAATTGGTGGAAGGAAGAAATCAGGGGAGATCTGTGTGTGTTGAAGTGGCTAGCCTGATTTTGCATTCCCTCTGGGGGAATAGGAAAGTCCTTTTGTTCCAGGACCGGGAAGGGAGAGGGGGAGTCACTCTGTTTGGATTCACAGAGCTTGTGTCTGTGTATCTCTCCAGGAGCACCTGGAAGGGGGGGGAGGGAAAAAGGATTATTTCCCTCTGTTGTGAGACTCAAGGGATTTGGGTCTTGGGGTCCCCAGGGAAGGTTTTTCAGTGGGACCAGAGTGCCCCAAAACACTCTAATTTTTTGGGTGGTGGCAGCAAGTACCAGGTCCAAGCTGGTAGCTAAGCTTGGAGGTTTTCATGCTAACCCCCATATTTTGGACGCTAAGGTCCAGATCTGGGAATAAGGTTATAACAAAAGTCCTGCCACTAACTGAGCCAAGTCCATTGACCGTGGGCACATACTCGTAGTATGCCCTGAATTAGGCTAAGAAACCTACAGGGAACTATTATTGTGTCCAATATGGCAATAAACCTGGCCGACGTGCCTTCGTACTTATGAGACTCTGTGGTCATTGGGGGTTCTCTTCGGGTCTGCTGTGTCAGCAATCTGCGCAGAGCTGGGGCAGCACACAGAGGGAACACACGCACGCAGCCGAGTGATACCAACAAGGAGAGAGTAGAGCAAAGCACCATAGCGGTAGCTTCTGACAACACCTCTGACAACAAGCTTTATCGTGATTTAAACGATAAGGTGCTGAGTGCAACCAGGGGGTCAGAGAATTTCAGAAAATAGTATGTTATAAAAGATGAGAGCATTTTAAAGTTTATCTTTTGAAAAAGACTATTGCTAACAAGCTAGGTTAACAAGTCCTTCGTTTCCTATGGCACATTTCTTTAAGATCAGCACCACACATTGGCTGTGCTCTCTTCTTCCAGTACCTCACCAGCTTTCTAGAAATTGTCAGAAATGATTGCCAGTAGCTCTGGAAAAATCCTGTTCCAGTTCCCTTCACACACACAGGTGCATATCACCTAGTGGTGCTGATTTATATATCGTTATCTCTTGTACTCTCTCACCTTTGTCTTAGCAAGCTCTTGTCATGACTCAGCCACCCTGACAGTCTGATTCTCCACCCAGGGCCGGTGCTACCATTAAGGCGAACTAGGTGGTTGCCTAGGGCGCCAAGATTTGGGGGCACCAAAAAAGGGTGCCCCCAATTTTATTTTTACAGCCTTCCTACCCGAGCGCGTGGTTGCTGCTCCACTTCTCCCACCTCCCAGGTTTGCAGCCTCAATCAGCTGTTTGGCACCGCAAGCCTGGAAGGAGAATTTGAGCGGGGGTGGCTTGCTCGGGGAGGAGGCGGAGCAGAGGTGAGCTGGGGTGGGAAGGTGCCACACGGCTCCCTGGGGGGGGAGCTGCCTGGGGAGGGCACCTCAGGGCGGAGAGAGGGGAGCTGCCACAGGGCTGCGGGGGGGGCGCAAGGTGGAAGTTTTACCTAGGGCATGAAACTTCCTTGCACCGGCCCTGCCTCTGCCTCTGCCTCTTCATTTTTATTTAAGACACATACTGAATGCATTATTGGTTCTTATTATACTGCTATGCTACTGATAGACTGGATTTGGCCACTGGGCAACCAGACATTTGCCTGGTGGGTCAGTTCCTTGAATGGGGTGCACACCAATACACATCGTACTGTAGGCCAGCACTGGCCAGCATGATGTAGGCCAGCACTGGCCAGCTGCAGAGCAGCCTCCCAAGTGGATACCTGCTATAGAATGCACTCTCTCCAACTAGGGGATTCAATGCATTATGCACTGCACCCTGCTAGGGTTGGACATATTCCTGGAGCTATCATCACATGACATAATCTTTAATTAAAGATTTATCTTTAATTCCTGTAGACTCCAGGACCATCCTGGAGGGCTGGCGAACCTATGCCCCTACCATAATTGCGCCCCCACACCACCACCCACACACATACTATCACATGGAGAGTAAGGAGTTGGCCAAGACTGAGTCCAGGACTTCCTAAATGGCTATTCTCATTCCAATAAGGAAATTCTAATAAACCCCTACCCCTTAACTAGGGCACTGGTGAAACTCACTGGGAGTGTTCTGAGGTGAGACTGTAAGTCATGAGCAGCTTATTCAATGCACTTCCAAAGGCAGCTTCCAGTAGCAAAGGTCCCATGGATTTTAGAGCTAACTTTCCCCAATGGGGCATTTATGCCTCTTTAATTGCAGTTGCCCCACTTGGGGAAGAAGGATGAAGTTTCCAACACTTAGGCCTGATTCTGAACTGAGGATTTGTCTACACACAAAAGGTGCCTTATTCCAGTAGGGCTGAAGCAGTACTACCGCCCTAGTGTGCATGCAGTTACATGGTAGAATGGTGCTTTATACTGGCATAACTATTCCTGTATGGGAAGATGATGAAGCTACACCAGTATAAGGCACCTGGATTTGGAAACGCCTGTAATAATTTCTTAATAGTATGTG
The DNA here is from genome assembly GCF_007399415.2 of Gopherus evgoodei. NCBI lineage: Eukaryota > Metazoa > Chordata > Testudines > Testudinidae > Gopherus > Gopherus evgoodei. The sequence continues at coordinate 21,521,806 of NC_044330.1, forward strand.
TTGATCTGGTTATTGGGATATTTTTTGGATGACTGTATTAGTTTAGTTTAATAGTAGGCTGTGGGAACAAAACAGGAAGACAAATGACTCGAGATAGACATCCCTTAAACACACAATTGCATTGGAAGAGTGGGGCGTTTGTTACATGATAATGCGAGACAGAAAGCTGGAGCTGTTATCTGTGAAGAGCCTATCTTTCTGAGCTGCAGTCAAGTCACATAGCTTGTTTGGCCAAAGCTGGGAACTAACAAGTCCAAAGAGCCACAGACCATTAATAAGGACTCTTTCTGTCCAGAGATCAGGGAGTTGTTGTGGAACTGTACTGGAGAACACACTGACCCCAGATCCCCAGAGGTTAGGGATCTGGGGTAACACAGGCCTGTCTGGGACTTAAGTAAGATAGATATGCATGTAGACCTTTTGTTGCCTTACAGATTCTTTTTCTTTTGTTATGCTTTGTTTCTAATCTTAAAGTTAAACAGTATTTTGGTTTCAAAAGGTTGTTCAGCGCTGGTCAAACTCCCAAAGGGAAAAATTACAAATTCCAAACTCAGTTGGATCTGGTGGGCAAGCACAGTTGATACACAAGGTGCTATAGCCCAGGACTTGGTCTAAGAGTGGGACAGTCATGAGATTCCACTCTAGGGAGGTAAAGGTACAAGCGAGACAACTGAGGGGGTACACTCAGAAAGATGAGGGACAGGTCAGAGGTGCAACTAGGCCTGTAACCATGACGGCATCTTTTTACCAATATAACTGTGTCCACACTATGGGTTATCCAGTACAGCTACTTCTGTTAAATATCCTACATCTAACTGACATAGCTATGCCACTACAAAAAAAATGTGTTAGGACCAGGTCTCACTTGTTTCACACTGTCGTAACTACCCTGACTCAGTGGAGTCATTATTAATTTACACTACTACGGGAACAAAACCAAGCCCCTTTTGTCTGCATGGGTGAATCTAGCCCTTTAAATTTTAGATATATACAGTGAAAGTTAGCTTTTTTAATGCCATCTTTATTCAGTATCTGACATAGGCAAGAAAACACCACACTGAAGAATTATACTTTCATAGGTAAGTTTGTATCAAGCAGTCATTCTTGTCCCATTGCAATATTTCATTTTCTTAGCAGTTGATTAGAATCCATTCAGTTCCACTGGGATACACCCAATGATACTTCTCTGATAAACAGATATACAGGAGATTAATACATCACTGGCAATGCTTAGAAAGTTGTTAAAAGCATATATTCAATATCTACTTTCCTTTTATGCGTACACAGATTTGCAGTGATAAATGGCCCATTACAGTAAGTGATTGTCTGAGGATTTAAAACAGAAACTGGAACAGAATACTGAATAACCTCTATGACCATTTAGTGGTCATGTGTTTCATTATTCTTACATTGCTGTATTATTTTATGTAGTTCCAGAGTGTCAATAGAAAGAAAAGAGCAAGGAAGCAAGGGAAACAAATTCAGCATTATGTACAGTGTATGGCCAACTGCTGCTAAGAACTTGAACGGAATGAAACTCCTGCCTTCTCAGTGAATTCAACCACCAAAGGCATCAGATTCAGCCTCCCCACTGTATGAGGAATAAATCCTGCTTTACCCTGCCTCCACACAGCCATTGAGGGTACCCTGCCAGCAGAACTGGTGTTCTGCTCTGCAAGGTGAAGGCAGGATTCGGGGTATGGGACACAAAGGGTATATATATTTCAAACGGCACCCCTGCAGCCTGTGCAGCAGGGCACAGGAAGACAGAGGAGAAGAGGGGAGGAGATAGGCCCAGAGGATCCATTGGTACATTGATTCCCTTCACAGTGGAAGACTGTATAACAGGTGATACAGAATGCTTCAGCCAATCCTCTTACCTTCTCCCATGACAATACGCCCCGTGCCCAACTGGCTATTCAGGCTGGGTCCTGGGCTCAGGATTCACCCCAGGATGCACAAGGCTGTAGAGCTCAGGAAGATCTTCCCACCCGTGCTTGTATCCCTGGATAATGGAAGATATTCTAGTGGTTTTGGCTTGCCAAGGCCTGGTGATGACTTACCTCACTTCCAATACCATGTGCAACATATACTGCTCCAATAAAAAGCAAGTAAAGAGGTCTTCCTTTCTCTGCCCTCCAGTGGCAGAAAGCCTTCAGGAACTGCTGCTAGTGAGGTTCTTCCCTTCCCATACCCAAGTACTTTGGCTTAGCAATACAGGAGTCAAATACAGCTCTATATTTCCATTAACCAATATTTTCCTTATTCAGGCCAAAGCACTCATGTTAAAAACACAATTCAGCTTCCTGAAAACCATCACTATACTGGATGCTAATTGTTATACTCCTGGCAATGTCAATAAAGAGGCCAGAGACTGAATGGGTATGGAGACTGAACTACATTCTAGGACAAGAATGATCCACACTAATAGGGAAACTTGAGAATATGTCGTCCTGTACGTGTTGTGCGGATAAACACAGGACTTCATCTTCCAAGACAGTAAACTGTTACTTGTCCCCAGCAAATAAGTTACACAGGAAAAACAAAATTAAAGGGAGAGAAAAAAATGACGCAAAATTATAAAAAGCTAGTTTATGCAAATGTAAATACAAACCCCCATTTTTATCAGTGATAGTATTATTATAAGTATACATTATTATATATAATTATTGTTGTTGCTATTTATAATATGATAATGTCTAGGAGCTCCAGTAACGGACCAGGACCCCAATCAGTTAGGAGCTGTGCCAACACAAAATATTTCCATTGTTTTTGTTATTACAGAAACCAGCATTTTTGTATATCTGACAAAAAATATAACATTCTGTGGACAATTCAGCTGTGACAATGATTACTTCTCTGACTGATAGGGATCTAGCATCTAATTTTGTTCCACTCATTTATTGCTCATCCGTCTAATATAGATTAAGTCTATGTAGCCCAGATATTCAACAGACAGACAATGTCGTGACATATGGAGGTTTGTTTTTCATAAATTTTCAGGCTTACAGTCAGCTTTCTCCTCTCCTTGTACAGTTTCATCAAGGATCATGTCTTCTCCACGTAAATATTGCAAGGCCGATATTTAGCGTGTAGACGTGCGCTGTTGGGGTCCCCCCTCTCTGGAGCGGCTGGGGGCCAGGCCACCTCACTACACGAGTCCAGTGAGTTGGTGGATTAGCCTGGTAGGGCAGGAAGCCATCAGGGCTCAGACCCGCAGGCAGGGGTTGAGCAAACAGTTTGGTATTACCAAGCCCAGGCCCTAGGTCAGGGTGGGGCAGCAAACAACAGTTCAGGACTCAGACCCTCAGGCAGAGGCTGAGCAAACAGTTCAGTATTAAGCCCAGGTCCTAGGTCAGGGCGGGGCAGCAAACAACAGTTCAGGGCTCAGATCCTCAGGCAGGGGCTGAGCAAACAGTTCAATATTAAGCCCAGGCCCTAGGTCCTGAGCTTCGGGGCGAGGGGGAGGCTTCCACCCATGAGTGGGGTGGCAGGGGGGACGCAGGCCCGCCCACTCCTCTGCGTCCCAGCTTGGGGCCCTAACAGTGGCAGGCAGCCTGCTGCTGTGTCAGTGGGGATCCTGGCTGCAACACACTGACATTGGCTCTGGGTGTGCTGCAGCCAGACTAGGGTCGGCTGCCCCAGGGCTACTTCCGACCTCCCCCTCTACCAGTACCTGCGTCTCAGCAGCGTCTTCCACAGCATCTAGCACAATGGGCTCCTCGGGATACTGAGGAAGGGGTACATTGGGCAGCTCCTCTGGGTCCCTTTGTACCAGTCAGCTTATTGGCTCTTCTGGCATCTGGTCGGCGTCCAGCCTCCACAGGTACAGCCAGTCCTTGGGCTGGTCACAGGCAGCAGGAGTCTCCCCAGCGGCAGCTAGGGCATTAGTGTCTGGCCTCTCCAGTGGCCAGCCAGCTTCTGAACCCTGGGGTTGGGCTTTTATACTTCCTGCCCTGCGCCTTGACCTCTGGGCGTGGGCGCAGGCTCCAGTGACTCCACCCACTTTGGCATCCGTAGGGGCTCGTCCCTCTCTGGGGCAGCTAGGAACCAGGCTGCCTCACTACAAGCTAAATGGGTTAACTGGCACATAACAATAAACTCATTCAATGTGTGACTAAGGCTGTGTAGGCTTAAAGGTGCAGATCTGACATTACGAAAAAACAAAAAGAAAGCAAAAGAAAAGATGCTTTGGTATAGTCACACACAGGACACTGATTTATAAATGAAACTGATCTGAAAAGTCAAGTGCATAACTAAGTGACCCTTAGAACAGTCCAAATTCTGTGTCTGGCAATACACAATACATGGCAGATGCTCAAAGGTGTAACGTACCCAGCCAACCGTGCCATTCAAATCAGTTCTCAAGTTTCATCTCTTCTTTTATACTGCCTAAAATATCTTCTGTACAATGTTTTTCTTACATAACTAGCAGAGCTACCATTGCTTTATCCCACTCTTCATAGATAAGTACATTTACTGTGAACACTGAAAGGAAAATCTCAAGATATTAATAAAGTGCAGAAGTACACAAAGGCTTGAGTCTTTTAGCAGGATTTCCCCCATTAGACTCTAGTGACTGTAGTTTTATTGTCAAATAAAAAACACTTCAAAATCCTAAACAGCCTTATACTGCCCCTCATATAACCACTATTGATCTAGCTATTGAATAAGGCCAGGAGAGGTCAAGAAAATCACACAGATGGTTGGAATCAAAAGTGTGGGACTGATTTTCCACTCTCTTGCACTCGATCAATCATTTACACCTGTGCAAAACATTCAAAGTGAAACTCTTCTGGTTCCGGGTGACAAATCCTGAAGACCTTATTCAATTTTTACTCTCTTTGACTTTGAGGGAAATCCATTCCCTGTTAAAATCAGTGAGAGTTATGTCATTGACTTCAATGGGGCCTGGATTTCACCCTTTAATGGGAGTTTGTATGAGTAAGGAGCTTAGGTTTTTGCCCTTCGAAACTCAGGAATGATTAGGAGCCAATTTGGATGCATCTTAAGCAATGTTTAGACTTGAAATCATGCTATGTATATACTGTACATGTTCAATCCACTATTCTATAGCAATTTTTAACATTATACAATCCAAATATATGCATGTACACGTATATATAGAGAGTCATAGAAGTTAGAAATGGAAAAAACATATTAGTTAGATCTTTTGAGTAGTTAGCCCTCTCTTCTAGCGAATTAAACTAAAAAAGTATTTTATATTCACATAGACAATGAGAACAGTTACTAGAACTAGTTACATTTGAAAGGATAAAAATAAGAAGTAGCGAGGCTTTGAGGATGGTATTTTCAAATCACCTATAGTCATTAGGTACCTAACTTCCACTGACAGTCAATAGGTGTTGGGTGCTTAATTACATTAGACACTTCTGAACATTCCACCCTAATTTCTAATGTTTATGGTATAAAAAAACCATTTATTGATAGGGTTAGGAAGAAATTTCCTCCATGGGCAGATTGTTCTAAAATAGCCAATATAAGGCTTCTTTGCATCTTCCTCTGAGAAATCTGATGCTGGTCATTGTCAAAGATGGGATATGGACTAGATGAACTGCTGATTTAATCTGAAATAGCAGTTCCTATAGTCCTATGATCCCCGATTGTGTAGATAAACAGAGGACTCCACCTTCCAGGACTGTAAACTGGCACCTGCCACCAACATATAATTTCTCCCCCCTCCCATGTGCCGATTCAGAATTTTTCCTCATATTATGATCTGCAGTACTTTATTAAACCTAAATCAAAATAATTCATGTACTTTTCACCCACCTTACTTCTTGTCTGCTCAAGCTATACATGACCAGCATGAGAAGCATGCATGTTGAGGGGTTGGCAACTCATAGACAAAAGAAGACCTAGAAGCATGCATCGGTTACAGCATTACATCAATACTAAATGACATGAGTCAAACATAATGCAGACACACATCAGCTTCTTCTTAAATCCTTTAATCAGAAAATTGATTTTATCTATCTCCTTCATCCCCCTAATCAATCATGTATTTCCAGAAGTCTCACTATACATCCTTGATTTTTTTTAATTATTATTTTTGTATCTATCATTTAGGTGGCCAAGCTATACATATTTAGTTCCTTTAATCTTTCCTCATGCATCAAATTGTCAGTTCTGGTAGCGCTTTAATCAGTTTTGTTGCTCTTCTGTGAATAACCTCCAATTTCCCAATATCTTTCTGGCACCAATGTGCTCAGACCAAATTAGCATTTCAGGTGCACTCATAAAAGAGCACTATAGACAGTAATGATCTCCTCCCTTTGTAGCCTAAGGACTCTGCACAGAACACACAAACCACAATTGGTTTTTTGTGTGTGTGTGGGGGGGGGGGTTTGCCATTGAGGACATGTTGGCAAATCCCAATGCCACTTAGAGGCAACAAGGTTGACAAATAGCAACAAAAAAGAGTTGTCATCAACCAAACACCATAGCACCACTTGGTGACTGTGGTGCATCTTACTGGCCTACCCCACAGGGTCAGCTGGGATAGGTAGTGCTTCCTTGTTGCAATACACATTATAGGTTCTTATTAACAAACCACTATCAACCATTCATGTATTTTGGCATTACTGCTTTCCAAGTGCCATACCTTCCATGTGTGTACACAACAGAGCAGTATGAAATTCAGTGAATTTACTTTGAAGGGTTCCTAGTGAGTGAGTATTTTCTTAGGTTTTGATCTGAGGGTCTTTGCAGGCTTCAGACTTTTTGTCTTTGATATCAGGTACAAAAGAACCGAAAATATCAAAGCAAAATATTTTGAGACTGCTGAGTTTCACTTCAAAACAATGAGAAAGGTCATAGGATATCAATGTAAAATCATAAATCATCTTGTGCTTTCTAATTCATTTAGAATATAGTTTTAGTCTATTCATTCTGGTGTTGGTCTCTTTAATACAGATCAAATTATTATCTCCCAGTGATGCAGGAAGCAGTCAGTGCCATGAAAAATAAATCAATCTATTTACACATATAGTGTGTAAACTTTGTTCATCATAAAGCTGTACTAATTTCCTTTTATTAATACAGGTTAAACTTAGCAGGCCTTTGTTGGACCTGATCTGAGTATCAAGTTTCTTATGAAACCCAAACTAAATGTCTCATGATTTTATTATGATTTGTTATAGTTATTTTATTTATTATTGAAACAGGTAACTTCAAAGTGAAAGGTTACTATGCTATTACCAATTCCCTCAGACATCTAAGAAAACCTTTTCACAACCCTACATCAACCAGGACTTGTCTGGAAAGATAACTTGCTAAGAGTATTTTAGGTGCTATCCTCAAGCACATATCAGATGATTTTATTTCAATGACACATATAGGGCCACCTTGCTAAATTACACCTCCCTGTTCTGGTGTGACCCCTTAAACACACAGGGAAGATTAAATTGCTTGGGGGGCTGCTGTGCAGGAACAGATCAAACTTCTGCCGTAACTCCCGTGAGCTCAGTAAGTGGTAACTGCTATGGGGAGCCGCTGAATTATGGTGTAAAACATCTCGTTCAGATTTTTTTCCCCCAGATGTTCAGTCCAGGAGTCCTTATCAATGTCCCCTTCTCAGCCAGCACTAAAAACCACTTCCCTGATGGACTTTCTGCTGGCCTGGTCTTTTCCCAAGGCCTACACAAGAAGAAGCTGATGGAGAGCCTGAGATGAATCTAGCCACTACAGACGTTTTGTGGGCATTGCATGGTATTATTTTACTGTAATATGTTAGATGAAACAGGGATTATCGCTATTGTCTGTGTGAACATTGCAGGATTCAGTCTGTGAAGAGAGTTACAATCTGAACCATGTAATTTCATTCTCGGGCATTTGAGTTGAATGAACTCAAATTTACGAGGGGAACCTCTACTGCTAGCTACTCCCAGCTGACACTGATCTCCTATGCCATGCATACCCTGAGACCTTCTCTTCATATATAGGGGGTCTTCAGATAGTGTCAGAGCTTGCAGGGGGAGAAGCAGCCACTCTTGAGCAGGTGGTAAGTGAGATCAGATGGACAGAGGTTTGCTGACTTTCCAGCTATTCAAATAATCTCAGTCTACGTAAGCCAAACTTTCTCAAGCATAGACCAAGGTTTGTGACCACATCAAACTTTGAACCCTATGCTCAGTTAAAGCTTTTAAAAGTTATTTCTATCCCTTTTCCACTCAGTAACTTTTCTGATTGATTACAAAAGATGAAAGGTCCTTCCTCTCATTACCAGTTACCTGAGCCATTCCACCTTTTTTGGTGCATCCCTGCATGACTAAGTTTGTTTCCAGACTTTCGGATCTCTACTTCTTTTACTTATTAAACATGTGTCACACAAGGAGCAATTTTCTACTTATGCAGGAGTCAGCTAATTAGTATAGTATCCTGTCATTCTGTCCACACTGGCTTGACAAACAATATAGCAGATTAAAGAGTTGCTAATTGGCTGATTCTGTTAGCAGTAATTTCACAGTGCTAATGTCCCAAGAAAACATTAAAATGTTGCTTTGATCAGACTATGGAAAAATTACACAAAATGAGCCTTGAAAGAATAGTAAGTAACAATAATGCTGTATGATGTGGAAACACATGCGTTATCACTTGGAAAGGCCACAAAGGTTGAAAGTTGAACACCGTATATTTCTGAACTAAGCAGGACAGAAAAGGTTTGAAAACATTAATTTAATCACTATGGAATGGAAGTAAATCATGTACAAGAAGTTATATAAGGTATCCTTACAAGAGGATAACTTACCCTTCCCCAAATAAAACTTCTATGGATTTCAATGGGAGCCAATTTAGGCTAACTAACTGACACTTCTGAAAATCATATTGTTCGGTGAGGGTCGAATGTGATTAGAACCTAGCAACACCCGGGAAGACCCATCCTTCTACTCAGTGGTCATTATGCCTTGTTTATCTTATAAGCCCCTTGACTCTCTATTGGGCTAGAGAAGCATCTTGCCTCATCCCTCCAACCAATAGTCTATCCAAGTTGTAGAGGTGGCATGCAATAAATTATACAATGCTTGCTTGCACTAACCATTTTTCTATCCACTGCTAGCAGTCCTGGAATTTCAGAAGAACCAAAATTCACCAAGGTATCTTAGAAAAAGAAGAAAAACTGCAATTAAAGAGCATCGTTACATGCTACAGTACTACAATCTCAAAAATAAAAGACAACAAAAGTTACAGCTTCTAGATAATTTTAGGTTAAAATGCTATAGCATCAAATATATTGTATAGTAAGTAATATAGCCATACTGTTTTACAGTACAGAAGATACATGCACTAAAATTGTATTTTTTTTAATTCTCCAAATCCAAAAAATTACTGGAAAGACAAATGTGTGTATATATATAATGCTGTAGAAAACACCTAGCCCTTACCTTTCTTTCCTCAAAGTTCTGTATAAACAAAACTAGTTAATCCTGGATAAAGCTTTTCTGCATGATGACTGAGAACACTAATAATGAGTTCTTGAACCTCTAAAGGGTAGAATCAAATTGACAGATCCTCACGTGATGTAAATCAACATGGGCTTTATGAATGTCAATGAAGCTATCTGGATTTACACTAGCTGTTGATCAGGCCCTGTACGTACAAACACGTTACACCTTACAAGACTTAGTTTTGGGCCTGGTCTACACTACGCATTTAAACCGATTTTAGTAGCGTTAAACTGATTTAACTCTGCACCCGTCCACACAACGAGGCCCTTTATATCGATATAAAGGGCTCTTTAAACCGGTTTCTGTACTTCTCCCCAACGAGAGGAGTAGCGCTGAAATCAGTATTACCATATTGGATTAGGGTTAGTGTGGCCGCAAATCAACGGTATTGGCCTCCGGGTGGTATCCCACAGTGCACCACTGTGACCACTCTGGAAAGCAATCTGAACTTGGATGCACTGGCCAGGTAGACAGGAAAAGCCCCGCAAACTTTTGAATTGCATTTCCTGTTTGCCCAGCGTGGAGCTTTGATCAGCACAGGTGGAGATGCAGTCCCAAATCCAAAAAGAGCTCCAGCATGGACCATACGGGAGATACTGGATCTGCTCGCTGTATGGGGAGACAAATCTGTTCTATCAGAGCTCCATTACAGAAGATGAAATGCCAAAGCATTTGAAAAAAATCTCCAGGCTATGATACAGAGTCCACAGCACACTGCTGTGTGACAAGCATAACGGAAAGCCAAAGAATCAAATGGACACTCATGGAGGAAGGGAGGGGGGACTGAGGACTCCAGCTATCCCACAGTCCCCACAGTCTCCGAAAAGTATTTGCATTCTTGGCTGAGCTCCCAATGCCTGCAGGGTCAAACACATTGTCTGGGGTGGTTCAGGGTATATCTCATCAATTTACTCCCCCTCCTCCCCATGAAAGAAAAGGGAAAAAAATTGTTTCTTGACTTTTTTATATGTCACCGTATGTCTATTGCATGCTGCTGATAGACGCGGTGCTGCGGCACTGAACAGCAGCATCCTCTCCCCTCCCTTCCCCGGTGGCAGATGGTACAGTGCAGAAGAACTGGTAGATATCCTTGTCATCTTCCCGTGAGTGCTCCTGGCTGGCCTGGGTAAAAATAGGAATGACTCCCGGTTATTCCCGGCAGATGGTACAGAACGGCGGGTAACAGTCCTCATAGCAACTGGGGGCTGAGCTCCATCAGCCCCCCCCCCCCTTTTATGTCTAAAGAAAAGTTTCTGTACTGCCTGGACTATCATAGCAGTGGGATGCTGGGCTCCTCTCCCTCCTACCATTTAATGTCCTGGCTGGACTATCATAGCAGCTGGAGGCTGCCTCCCCCTTATTTTTTCTCACTAAAAAGTCAGTGTTTCTTATTCCTGCATTCTTTATTACTTCATCACACAAATGGGGAGACCCTGCAATGGTAGCCCAGGAGGGTTGGGGGAGGAGGGAAGCAATGGGTGGGGTTGATGCAGGGGCACCCCTTAGAATGGCATGCAGCTCATCATTTCTGCGGGATCTGACATGGAGTGGCTGTGCTCTCTGGTTCTCTGATACACTGGTTATCTAGTACACTTGCCCCATATTCTAGACAGGACTGACTATTTTTAGATACAACATAAAAGAGGGAATGACCCAAGGGGTCATTCCCATTTTTGTCTTTGCACACCCATGACAGCAGCAGATGGTACAGAACGACTGATAAACATCATCTCATCGCCAATATACAGTGGAACAGCAGACGATACAGAATGACTAGTAACCGTCTCTGCTACCTTGCAAAGGCAAATGAATGCTGCTGTGTAGCGCTGCAGTACCGCCTCTGTCAGAGGCATCCAGTACACATATGGTGACAGTGACAAAAGGCAAAACGGGCTCCATGGTTGCCATGCTATGGCGTCTGCTAGGGCAATCCAGGGAAAAAGGGGGCGAAATGATTGTCTGCCATTGCTTTCACGGAGGAAGGAATGAGTGACGACATCTACCCAGAATCACCCGTGACACTGCTTTTGCACCATCATGCATTGGGATCTCAACCCCGAATTCCAATGAGAGGGGGAGACTGCAGGAACTATGGGATAGCTACGGGATAGCTACCCACAGTGCAACACTCCAGAAATCGATGCTAGCCTCGGTACATGGACGCACACCACCAAATTATTGTGCTTTATATGGCCGTGTGCACTCGACTTTATACAATCTGTTTTACAAAACCAGTTTATGCAAAATCGGAATAATCCTGTAGTGTAGACATACCCTTGGAGTAAAAACATCATATATTCTTTTAATTCCTTTATTTGGAGTTTCCTGGGAGAACACATTGCTCATATACCGCCTACAAGGGCCTACTCAAAAAGCCCTCACCCAATTTGAAAGGAGCAGTTTCTGTCTCTCTACATAGGTATTTAAATATAAATGCAAACAATACAAATACAAGAATAAAATACACAAACAAAATTATTACAAAACAAACAATATGAGCTCATTTCTAATACTCTCTATTCCACTGAGGTGTAATAGCAGTTATATAAAGTTATTATGTAGAAGAGCTGAAAGAAAGAGAATATTCTGATAGTTCAACTTTTGTAAGAGGTATTTTTTTATATAAATTGACCTAGTAAGCCTCAAGAATGGTAACAGGAGCAATTGTTTTGAATATTTCCCCTTGTAAACATTTTGGCCCTCAGCTAGTGTAAACTGGCATAGCCTCATTGACATCAATGGAAATGTGCTGTTTTATACCAGCTAACAATCTGGCCCATTATGTATAGAGAACAGATATGCACCTATTTATTTTCTAATTCATCCATATGAATCTGTAAGGTATTGATTTCTGAAACACATTGGACCTTATTAACTTATTTAAATGTGTATCTGAAAACAAATCCAACTATAGTCTAAGAAATATTCTGGGAAATCCCAGATGTTAAAATCATAATTTTCATCCTAAAGGTGTTTCACAAACACTATTGTGAAGTCAGTATTTAAGTGTTGTTTGTAGTTGTAGTATTTCTGTTTTGTCGGTTGGGAAATGGAGACAGAGAGACTAAGGCCAAGTTTTCCAAAATGAGAGCCTAATATGAGACTCCAAAGTTCCTATTTAGGAACCTAAATAAGTGGCCTTATTTTCAGTGCAGCAGTTCAGGTACCTAAATAGAGACCTACCTTTAGTCTTCCCCAGTAATCCACTTATTGCATTTCTATGGCCTACTCTTCTTTTACATTTGTTAGTAACTATTAGACTGTAATGTATTAGTGAGTACAGCCCATATTTCTCCCACGAGTTATGGTTGTTGAATGCAGTAATGGCCTATCATATAACAACAGGCAATTTTATTAAGATAGGAGGAAACTGAATCTTCCTTTCATGAATAGCAAATGAGCCTAACAAATTTGCATGATTTCTGTGTGTCCCAGACAGGTGTCGTTGATGGAAACAAATCAAGGTCAAACATTTGTACAGGAACTTAGCATGAATTTTGAAAACCAAAAACATACATGAAAATCATTTTCAGGAACCTCAGAGATGTGACAACTATTGCACATTACTTCAAGAAAGGGCTACAGGATGACAGACAGTTGCGATTTCCTGACTCACATTCTTTGTCAATAATAGGACAAACTATGATCACTAAAGCCAAAGTTAGATATATTATGATCTATACAAGCCTCTTTTCAGGTATTGCCATCATTTTGGTATTTAATACCTGCAGTGTACAGAGGTGATTAGTTCTGTGGACAATGGTTGTAGGTCCTGAGCCAAAGCCCACAGAAATCAAAATCTGCAAATACTTTTCAGTCTTGAGAAGAATGCAGAAACATGCCTGCTTCTCTGAATTTATCCAAGCCTCCATTTGACTAGAAAGTGGGCTGAAAATATTGCACATCAGGCTTTATTACTAGATTTCTAATTTTTCTTTATTCAGCTTTGTCAGAAACATCTAAAAAACATCCTCTTTCATGGCAATTAAGTCGTTTTGCTCTGGCTCTAAACCAAACACAGGATTTACAGATTCATGTGAAAATATATTTAAAGAAATTTAACCCAACTTTTTTGAAACTTTAAAGCTTATCCTCTGTTTGATTTGAGTTGTTAGTGTGGTTTCTGTTTAGTTTTCCATTCATCTTAACTGTTTCACGCATCCAAAAATTCTTATCATCTATTTAATTAGGTTTTTTACAAGACCTAGAGCATTGGCCCTTTAAAATCTCTCACGTACATTAGAATGGTAATGGTCCATCATTAGATGCAAATGGTAGAATGGTCAGTAATGTAGAAAAGGCAGAAGTTTTCGATCAATATTTCTTTTCTATATTGGGGGAAAAGCCAACCAATGTAGTCAGATCAAAATGACAATTGCATACATTCCATTCCAGCAGTAATTAAGGTGGAGATGTTAAACAGCAGATTCTAAAGTTATACATTTTTAAATTAGCAGTTCCAGATAACTAGGCATCCAAAAGTTTTAAAAGAGCTAGTCAAGGAGCTCTCGGACCATTATTGTTGTTTTTTGAATAAGTCTTGGAACGCTAATGAAGTTCCAGAGGACTGGAAGAAAGCTAACTTTTTTGCCAATATTTAAATAGCAAAAAGGAGGTGATTCAGATAAGTATAGATCTGTCGGTCTGACATCAGTTTGGGAAAAATAATGGAAAGGTTGATATGGGACTTCATTAATAAAGAATTAAAGATAACAAAATTTATTCCAATTAACACTGGTTTATGGAAAATATATCTTGTCAAACTATCTTGATCTATTTTTTGATGATCTTACAAATGTGGTTGACAAAGATAATTGTGCTGATTTCATATACTTTATTTCTGTAAGTAGTTGACTTGGTACAATGTGACATTTTGATTAAAATACTTGAACTACACAAAATCAATATGGCACACATTAAATGGCTGATGGGTCTCAAGATGTAATTGTAAATGGGAAATCTTCATTGACTGGGCGGGTTTCTAGCAGGTGGCTGACGTGATCACAGTCTGCAAACAGAAATTTGAAATAGAAGACATTTCAGCCTAGCAGACAAAGGTATAACAAGAGCCAATGACTAGAACATGAAGCTAGACAAATACAGACTACAGATAAGACACAAATTTTGAGGAGCAAGGGTAATTAATCACTGGAACAACTTGCACAGGGTTGTGGTGAATTCATCATTGGCAATTTTTAAATCAAGTTTGGATGTTTTTCTAAAAGATATGTTCTAGTTCAAACAGTAATCAATTTAGGCATGTCCTGTGGCCTGTTTTACACAGGAGGTCAGACTAGATGATCACAATGATCCCTTCTGGTTTTATAATCTATGAATTTATTAAAACCTTCAGGATAGGAGGAGTTCTGAAGGTTCAGGACTGTAGCCATCAGTGGTATCTTTGAAACGAACTGGTGGCAAATTCGCAATGGACAGGTGTCCTTGTTCATAGTCACATTAGTTGGAATTTTGGTTGTCAGTTTCAGAAGAAAGAGCAAGGACTGATTGTCCCAAAGACCAAAACATCATCTAAACTCTCCAGGGGGGGTCCCTTCCAATTCAGGGGTGAGGCATGCTGCTGCTACCAATATTGCAGAAATGTTCTGTCAATACAGAAAAACAGCTTTCAATTCCTTCTTAAATTTGCCCCAGGTCCTTAATGAGCAATAATTTACCAAAAAAAAAATTAAATAAATAAAAATCTAAATCATTTTAAAGTATGTTAAATTATGTATGGTGAACATATTTAAGATTCTTTGATACAAAGAACTCATTTGAACCTAGTTACCAGACAGTGGGGACAGCAAAATACTGCAAGCTATTTCTCAACAAAATCTTTTGATCACCAAAGTTGTGCATAATGAAATAATGTCCAAAAAACAAATTGGAATATGATTAATATCTCCCTAATCCCTAACTATCACTTAGAGAGAGATGCAAAGACAATATAGTATGTCTTGCAGTTTCAACCAATTGAACAGGAGAAGACAAGATAATAAGTGTATTTAACAACATTTGGACTAAAATAGGATTATAAAAATTAACAACAGTATTAATTTTTACTTTCACTTAATGTACTCTTGGACAGGTTTTTAATGGATGGTTAGTTATAAGGTCAGCTTCCAGCGCTACATTTCCATTCCTGTCTAAAACAGTGAGAAAAACACTCACTTAATCTGCAGGAAACACTTAGTGCAGTGTTCTGAAAAACGTTGAGCCACACTCAGAAATAAAGCAGATGCCTTTAAGAAGTAATAAATGTTTAGAAATACATAGTAAGTGCTGATTGAATTGTAAATATTGTGACACAAATGTTTGGGGTGAGTTAAAGTTTTCTTTCATGGCCATGGTCTCACTAATCCTAACATGCTCCATAAACCTTGACAAAGCTTATGGCTTGGGATATAGTCAATTAAACTAGAGAAGAGATTGACCCTCTTACCACATGTAGACTATGATCAGTTGATATAGTGAGTTTGATAAGAACGGTGTGCATTTGAACTACGCCTTAATTCTGAATTGCTCTTTTCTTTGTCCAAGAGTTTCCTGCATCCTACAGAAAAAAAACAGGCAAACTCCTTCTATTAACACCATCCTCTTGAGACAACAAAGACTTCCCTCTCCTTTCAGAGACTAACATACTCCCAACATCCTGTCCAATGGATCAAGAAACCCACTGAAGTGCTCTTGTATTAATTTAGATGGAATATATGGGCCCAAAAAGTCAAAGGTGTTAACATAACCCAGTCACTATTCAATCTAAAACAGTTTTTAAGTAAGGTTGGGATTTTGTATACAGAGACCTCAGCCTGCTTAATACCATGGCAAAAATCACCATTAAAATTGTTTGAACCTTGTATTAACGATACAAAAAAGAAGGAAAAGAGTTAAAACATTTGAAATGTAAATGTAACTTTAGCGCCCTCGTGGCCAAGATGGAGTCTGCTCTGCAGGCAGCTCCAGCCAAGAGACAGCGGGCGCAGGAATGCAGCAGGAGAAATCCCTTCCACTCCATGGGCACCTGTTCCACCCCCCTAGAGTGAATACACACCCCCACAGGAAAAGTACAATGGATATAACAAAGGGAGATATTTATTTACAGAGGAATGAGAGGAGAAAACAACAAGGGGAAATATAGGGGGAGCAGTAAAACAGGGCTGCCTCCAAACCAAAACCCTACGGGCCCAGTGGTAGCACAGTCTGGAAGGGCAGACACTGAGCAATGTGTCTGCACACAGAGTTCAGGAGGCCTGAGCAAAGTTCCAGTCCAGTGATGAGTCTTGGGGGCTCCTGGTCATCTTCGGCGCCAGTGAACTCTCCCCAGGAAACCCCTCCGGTGCCCTCTTCTGCTGCCCTCTGCAAAGCCACACAGAGCGACCACCTCCCCAGTTAACTATCTACAACCTCCCTCCTTGTTCCCAATGCAGAGTCACAAGCCCCAGTACTCACAGCCCCACACAGCTCTGAGCAGCAGTGATACTGGGGTCCAGCTCCGGCCTGTCCTTCTCGGGCGATTCCTCCCTGGCACAGTGCTCCTCCTGGCTCCTGTCCTGGGCTGTCCCCGATCGGGCCTGTCCTCCTCCGACAGGTTCTCCCTGCTTCACGTTTCCAGGGCCTGTCGGCTGCCTCTCTCTCTCCCTGGAGCTCCAGTGCTGCCCCTGGAGTTTCCCTCCTTTTTCTTACTCTCCCCCTTCCCCCTGGGAAAAAGATTTAAAGGGGCCATGCTGTCTAATCCCAAAGGGGTTACATAAAGTAATAGTAAGGCTTTCTTTTTAACAATATTCCTTTGTCCCTTCCCCTTAAGCTGTAGAGTCTTTAGAAAGGAATGACCCTTGTTTGACAGCTCTTTAAATGGTAACTATTGTCCTTTGGCGGGGGAAGAGAAGTTAGTTGAGATGGGCTGGAACTGTTATTGTTGCTGCTGCTGCTGAAGTCCAATCCTGCTTCCTTTAAGACAAAACAAGACCAACACACACAAAAGGCAGAGAGAAAAGACACAGCAAGACAGAAAAAATGCAATTTCTCTCTCTGATGTTTACTCTCACTTGCAACCTCACTGCTGGTGAAACACAGACACAACGCACATCTCATCAGCCACTCTGAGACTCGGCAGACTTACCAGTGTGTACATACAACTCTTCCAGTGTAACACATCAGAGAATGACTCAAATATAAACAATACTTTTTTCTTTGCTAGATAGCCCTTTTACTTCAGACTCACAATGTAATCATCCCTTATTTAAAAAAATAAGAGGATCACAGGAAACATTTGTTGCATGTATTTAACTACAATAGTTTCTTGACCATTAATCTGATTGTGGCATCCAGCACTTATTTATCATCTTCTTTCTCCTTCAAATTGAAATCGACTCTTATGGTCACCACAGGGCAAGCAAAGAAACAGACTGAATTTTTCCAGCAGTAGCATTTTGATGTCTGTAAATCCTCCTGGCTAGCCTCCAGGTTGGCTCAGTTGATAGCTACAAACATGCGTCTTGGGCTGGTTTGAGATCAGCCTTCTATTGAACTTTCTTGTTGCCTCACATAGCCTCAGAAAATAAAGAAAGTGATCTCTTTAATATGCTTGGGTGCAAATATTTTATAAAGTGTAAGTTAAATTAACAAATGAAACTATTTCCACAAGCCCTTATACTTATTGGGCAAAAGTCCATGCTGAAATTACAGCCACATGTTGTTAAACATCCCATTAGGTATAGTAACTGCTGAAAATGAATCAGAAATAAACCCATAACATCAACTTTGCACATTGTTTAAAAACCATGAGGCTTAAGTCAGTGGTTTCCAAACTTTTTACTACAGTGACCTAGCGTCTGCATTTTTCTGTTTTGGGGACATGCCATAGACATAGTTATATATACACACACTGTACTATTTACTATTTCTTTACATTCAAACCCAAAAGAGAAAAAAATAAAAACACAAAGTTACGAGCTTTCTGCCCTGCTCTCCCCATACCACAGCTTGGCCCCCCGAGTCCCCTGCTCAGTTGCCTCCAGCCCCCTTGCTCTCTGTCTCCCACGTTTGCCCTCTCTTGTGGATGAAGAGCTACAGTCCTGCAGTTTGAGGTCATCACTCTTTTCAGTGAGAGTGGGAGACAGGCCACAATAAAACCAGTGAAAAGACACAACCGCCCTCCAGGCTGTTTCTGTCCTGGGAGACAATTGGCCTCTCAGAGATTCCTTTATGGCCAGGGGTCTTGCTGAAACAGACACCAAACAACATAGATCCCCTCCTACCAAGGTGGCCACACAATCCCAGTCTTCTCCTTTATTAAGGTGAGGAGAGCCCGCCTCTCTGGTCCCCAGATCCCATGCTCATCTTCCACCAGCCCCCTTGCTCTTTCTTTTGCTTTCCCAGCCCTGTCCCATCCTGAAGTCCCACCCAGCTGGGGAGGCCCTGTGGAGGTTTGGAGAGCAAGACCATCCCACACTTACCCCACAGCAAGGACTCCTGTCTCACAGGTCTGGGCCCAGCTCCCAGCTCCATCTGTTGTGAGCTGGTGCATGAGGTCCAAGCACCACTCAGGTTTGGTCCAGTCGCCCCACTGGCATGATGGAGGGTGACAGGGCCAAACCTGAGTGGTGTTTTGATCCCCTCCGCCAGGTTACAATGTCACTAGTTTTGGGGGCCCTCTCAGTCAGGCAAACTGTCCCTCCCCCCGACCCAGGGCAGCCCCAGTGCTGGAGAGAGGAGTGTTTTCAAGGCATATGCAGAGGGTGGGGGGTGATATGCCAAGGACAGTGACAACAATCCTTGGAGGGTCCCACCATTTGGAAGACACTGGCTTAAGTCACTCATACCCAAAATGGAGTGATTTCCAGACACTCCTAATAAAGACAATAAAAATGTATGTAAGAATATATGTATCTATACCTATATCAATGTTTCGAGCTCAATTTTCAAAATATGCACACACACAAGTTAACTGTGCATCTAGAACAGGAAATCAGCAACCTTTGGCATGTTAGGAAATCCCTCAGCCGTGCCGCTTCCCGCAGCCCCCATTGGCTAGAACGGTGAACCGTGGCCAAATGGGAGCTGCAATTGGCCAATCTGCAGACACTGCAGGTAAACGAACTATCCTGGTCCACCAGCGGATTTCCCTGACTGGCCACGTGCCAAAGGTTGCAGATCTCTGATCTAGAATATACAAAAGGAGTATTTGTACATAGAAGTAACATTTTTGCAGCTCTTTTGCAGATATTGATTTGTGATTTGAATGTGTAATGAATTACTTGTTTACCAATGTGTGTTTATTTCTCAGCTTGGTTAACACAAACTGGTTGCGCATCTCTTTCCCACATCGAGGGGAAGGCAAACTATATCAATGAGCCTACATTGAACAGATCCCTGTGCAGTGTAAGACAGCATTTTATTTTTTTCATTCTCCATTAAGGAACTCAGGACAAGATATAAAACTGAAGGTTATTTTTTTTTAAACTTTGGTGCAAACTGGTTCACACACCTACCTGCCTCATATATTTGCATGTTATCAGGTGCATGTGTTAATTGGCTAATTGCATAAATAATTATCTTATTTGTAAAGCAAAATTCAGCTTATCCTGCAATATGTCAAGTGTCTTCAATTCCTCCATTTAAGTCAGAGGGAAAAGTGGATGCTCAGCAGATTTCAGGGGGATGGCCCCATCTTAATGCTTCTGATCTGAACATCAGGCAAAGGGGCAGGGGAGGGCTGACCCATTCATTAGTCAGAGTCGAACTTTTCATCCTCAAACTGTTTTTACTAAAAAAAAAAATAAATCCAGTCAATTAGTGTATAGTAGTGGGAGTTGTTTGCTTCCAGATTATTAACTTGAATGTTTCTCTTAAACTTTATGAGGATTTAGTCACAGTTTCAAAAAACAACTTTGTTTTCGGAATCTGCAGATGATGAATCCTCATCTCACTGGATGTCACATTAGACTACATCAGTCACATTGTGTTGAATAGTGTAAACGGCCCATCCCATAGCAACTTGATCTATTGCCTCATTTACCAGCCAGAGATATTTTTTTTTCTAACTTTCAGTTAGAACAGGCTGAAATAGTCTTCCTTTTTTTCATTTGGTTCCATATATACTTTGTATAAATTCCTGAGTTCATGCACCAGGCTATCAGCTTACTGGTAATGGAACACTGGATAATTGTCTCTACATAGCAAAAGAAACAATGCAGAAGTGAGTCTCAGAGCCCAGGTCAACTAAACTGGGTCTGCAGGGCTCTGGCGTGCAGATTCACTGGCATGGTGTGTGGGTTGTTTTTGTTTGCTTCTCTGTGCAGCTCTTTTGCAGATATTGATTTGTGATTTGAATGTGTAATGAATTACTTGTTTACCAATGTGTGTTTATTTCTCAGCTTGGTTAACACAAACTGGTTGTGCATATCTTTCCCACATCGAGGGGAAGGCAAACCCTTTGTGTTTTACATCTAATTCTCATAAAAAGTCACCTGTTCATCATTATCCAGAAACCTTGGAGCACGAACGAGTAAGTTCTGCTTCTAAAAAGTTTATTGTTACTAATTCAAAGTGATGCAGAAGGTAGTGTCGACAACTTGGCTTTCTCTGTGTTTGACCTTGCAGGCTACAAATAACAAATCCTTGTACTGTATTGGTAAACAAACTGATTCAGGCTGACACAGAAGTGATGAAGAAGTGATATACATAGAACATCAAGCTGTCATTCTAGAAAAAAATGTTTAAACTAGCGGCACTTTAGAAAATGCCTTAAAACACAGCAATCTTTAAGTCAATTTTCTTATGTTACAATATCAAAAGCAAAAGGAAAGAAGGCTGCAGTCAAGTACCAGAGGACAAAAAGGGCATTCTGAAAACCTTCAGTACTGTAATTACCAACAGGGCAATTGGTATTCCTATGAGACTGAAAACAAAGAAATATCATGTATGCTCTGCAAACTTTTTATAAGATTCATGGAGTTTTCTAACTTGAAAACATACCTGTGGACTAACTTTCAATGGTCCCTGTTTTAGTTGCATTCAATCTGCATGCTTTTTTAAGCAATTGCTAAAGTTTTGACATGAAAGGGAGTGTTGAATCCTAGTTAGTGCTTGAGACTAGGAGTCAAATGTTCTTGCTTCAATTGTTGTTATTTGTATTATGATAGTGGATAGAGGCCCCATCCAAGATCAGGGCCACATTGTGCTGGGCGCTTGTCATGGTTACCAGGCACACTGAACTTCAGATGCCTTTCACTCTCTCTAGAGTGCACCCCCAGTTGACAGGCCTGGCTTCCTGTGCATTTCTCAAAGAGTTGGAACCCACAATCCAACCTCTCTCGGACTGGCTCTAATCTGCAGACTCCCCACACAGTGTTAGCGTGACAGACCCAAGTACTTTGGGCATCTGTAAGCCCTTTTCCATTGTGAGCCTGTGACTGCAGCTGATTAAAGAGACTCAAAAACAACCTTTTCAAACGTTTATTCATTTACCCAAAGGTACACAGTACATAGAGCAATGAGTAAGAACAATAAAGGCCTATATGCATACTCGCTCTTACCTTACCTTTGCAAGCTTTGGTAAATTCCATTCAGCCCAGTCACTTCCATCTCTGATATGGGACAGCCAGCCTGCTCACTGCAGTTTGTGCAAGTCTCTCTCACTGCATCTGTCAGAGACTCTCCCTGAGCCACTGCAAGCAGCTCCCTCGCCCCATGTCCTGCCCAAATCAGCACCTTTAATCCTAAACTCATGTCTGGGAAAAGTATGACTTACCAGTAGTTGGAGACAGGTAGAGGCATTCCCCAGTTATTAGTGCCTGCCATTGTTCTCTTAAGAAGCTTTATCTTTGCCAATGATTCTTTTTCTTTTTTTTGCTTCCCTCCTAGCAGCCTTCTTTGATTTAACTGCTTGCAGTCAGGTATTATAATATCACAGAGGTAAATTGAGGTGTAGGTAATATTTATAAATAATAATGCACATAACTCCCTCATTCTCCATAGCACTGTACAAACATTTAGTAAGAGACAGTCTCTGATACAAAGAACATTCAGGGATCACCTAGCTTCCATTGAGATTAATGAGAGTTAGGCACCTATGGGTTATAAATATTCCACTAGGAGCCTATTTGAATGCTGTCTAGAGTAGCTCATAACTGAGACTGCAATCCCAGGTCAAACTGTCAGAAAACAGGGCCAGACACCCCAAACTGGTGGTATATTCTAGAACTAGATTTCACTAAGCTAGTAACACATATGCACTTCTGGATTACTATCTTTAGTTTTACCATGAGCCACATATCCTTAGGTTTTCCAGAGCATCTTGCCACCCAGACAAACTAGACTTGTGTTTAAAAGTTATTAAACCCAAAATCATCTCCTATGGATTACTCCCAATCCCAAAGGATTGGTCACTTACTCCTAGGTCAGTGGATACTCCTGATCTCACACCAAACAACACTGGCAGCCAATTTTCTAGTAACTCACCAAAGATTTATTATCCAAGAAAAAGGAATGAGAGTTATTGAGAGGTAAAAGCAGATAAAATACATAACGGTGAGTCCAAGTTTGTAAATCCAAAGTGATACCAGAGATGCAGTAATTGGCTAGTTTTCCATAAGTCTCTCAGGGTTACTCAAAATAACTTCGGGGATCTCTCTGGCATCTGGAACGTTCCCTGAAAGTGTCCAAGTAGCTCAGAGATACAAGATCGATCTCTGGATCCATTCTTATAGTTGCTTTACCTGGAAAGCATCCAGCAAGTGTTCATCACAGCAATGAGCTCTTTCTTTGTTGACTAAATGCAAACTGAGTTTGTGAAATTCCATTTTTCAAACACAAGGACCCATGCACTGAAGTTGTTCATTTACATTTCCAAGACTCCAATTGCATTTGATGGGCAAATTGGGTTATATAGTATGGAAATTGTAATGTACAGCATACAACAATCCTTCATTAGCTTTCATGAAGTTCACACATCAAATAAATTCTCATCTAATACTAAAACACACTTTTGATCCAGGATTAATTAAGAACAGGATAGACATAATGTAAATGGATAGCAATCAACAAGTTACAGACAGGTGAAGACACATTCACATTTCCTTTGAAGTAAATTAACACTCAAGTGAATTAGTACAGTAACATTCCTTTGATATTCACACACAAGTTAATTGGCCTATTGCTCTGACCAAAGTTGGCCATCAGTGCCACACCTATCTGCATCCATAGGTGCCTAAATACCTCTAAAAATCTGGCTTTAATCCACATCTGTTAAATGTGTTAACACTCCTCTCCTAACTCACAGGTGAGGTTTAACATACACTTGCAAATCAGTTTGTTATCTTCAAATGAAGTCTCTATAGAAGAGCATTATTTCAGCTCTTCTGTGGAATACTTATTAGTGATTTAAAAATTCCAGGTGGACGAATTATGTTAACAGACACTGGAAACAGGACATTTAAGTGTAGTCTATTTTAGGCCTAGCAGAAGTCTTTTTGATATCTTAGAGATGTTTTTGCTGCCAATACTGTTGGTAATATAACTAAGATTTTAAATTCTATGGATTAGGACCAGGGACGGCTCCAGCTTTTCTGCTGCCCTAAGCGCTGAAGAAAGAAAAAAGAAAACCCGATTGAGCTGCCACTGAAGTGCCGCCGAAGAGGAACAGATGGAGTGGAAGGGACCCACCACCAAATTGCCGCCGAAGACTACAGCAGAGCTCTTGAGCTGTTGCCAAAGGACCCAGACATGCCGCCCCAATACGGACAGAGTGCCACCCTTTTCTATGGCCGCCCAGGCACCTGCTTCCTTCGTTGATGCCTGGAGCGGCCCTGGTTAGGACTTTTGCATTTCTTTCTAAAATTTATGTTTATATCTTTCCTTTATGCTTCAATATTATCATAATTTATAATGACCATTAGCAGTATTAAGCCAAACTATCTTTTTTAAATAATGATATTCTACAAAGGATTAAGAGGAAAGAATGTCTCAGAAAACGGCAAAGTCAGAATTCTTGAAATCCAAAAATCAAGCAATCAAAGTGCAAATCTAAAATAAAACTGTGTGGTATTCCAGTGGTAGTCAATTACAGAAGAGAGCATAGGAAGATGAAAAGGTTAGGAGACCTATGGTTGGTACATTGAATAATCCCGATGTGGAAATGCACCACTGGCCAAGTTAGCCATGGATTAAGAGGGTGCAATACTCACTGAATGCCTTACATTTGCATTCACTAAAAACAGCGTACATGGTAGCCCTACCAAATGATATGAAGGCGAAAGAGCTAATATAAATGGCAACCTAAGCTTCTTTTAATATTGTTTTAGGAAAGAGTCCAATAGGTTCAAAACTCCCACTGCAATACTGAAAGATATAGGATAGTTTGTGAATGATGAGAAAGAAAGAAATATGTTGCAGATGCTTATCACCTAGACCAATTTTCTTCTGAAGGCTGTACCATCTGAAATCTAGACATTCAGCCTTCACTGAAGTACTAGCCCACGGGAATGTAAAATCCTACTTAACGACAACCACAATGACGGCAGCTAAAGCGGTACTAAAATATCTACCGAGCCTGAATCTATCAAGGTCATGGACCCAGGTGGGTGGTTTCAAGGAAGCTTCTGCTATCTTGCCCTTGATGTAACTAGCTATTTGGTAGAGTGACACTGAATGGAATATGGGACATCATAATTTTCAGAGCTGAAATATGCTTCTCTAATAGATTTTTAACTCAATTTAATGTGAACTTGGATACTCTTTGCCCCATCTTTGGGCCTCTATACAGGATAAACCATCTCTCTGAAACCTTGAATTCTCTCATTCTATATCAGTGTAGCAATCATAACACCCAGGCATTGAAGTCCATAGGCTTAAATCCTCAGCTACAGCAAGGGAGGGCTCATTGCCACTGTGGGAGAGCGAAAGACAGCTCTAAACCCCCTTTCCTTCTCCTGAGATCCTGGAGTAGGCCTAACAGCTGCTCTAATTTCTGCTATCTTATAAACAGGGATTGTATGGGACATTATGTCATCAAGAGTTGCCATTACCAAAACACCACATACTTTGTCCCTGGTTTCGTATCACCCGATGATGTAATGTTCACTACTGCCACTTTGTTTCACCAGGAGTTTCCCCTCCATAAGCAGAATCCCTAGCTGCCCCTTTGGACAGCTGTAATGAGGAGCTGAGTCTATCATGATGAGATTCTTTAATATTCTTTGTCTTAGGATATAAAGTGAATATTCATTTACATACAAAGAAGCTGAACATTTTGGGATAAAGGATGGCACCATTCTCAGCATTACTTGAACTTGCAGAAAGAGTATAGGATTATAGGCAAGACAATGCCTGCAATTCTTCTGCTCTGCCAATTGAACAGACGGCAACTAAGAATTCAACTTTAACAGAGGGCACTCTCAAAAGAGCCCTTTTGAGAGGGTCAGAGGAGGATGTATCATTAGCTCACAGAGGATCACATTTGAGACAAGAAAGAATCACTCTGACTGAAGCTCTCAATGCACTTACTACCTTTTAAGAAACTTTATCACACTTGTATGACAGCCAGCTGGAAAGTGATCAATCCTACCTGTAAAGACAAATAAAATACTCAAAATAAAGCTTGAAAAAACTGGGTTTCAGACCTTTATCACGCTGTCTTATAGAAATTTAGTATGTCTAGTATTTGGGCCTTGAAAAGTTTAGACTTGAACAATGAACACAAGCAGGAGAAGGTTGTCCAGGCTCTAGCACATAAAAAGATGCCTTACAAGACTGAAACAGTAGAAATGACTGCCTGAGTAACATTTCTTCCTTAGTTTTGAGTGCTCCACAGCCAAGCTGTAAATAAAATTGTAATTTGAACTGCAAGTGCACAGGGCCGCCCAGAGAATTCAGGGGCAAAGCAATTTCGGGGACCCCTTCCATAAAAAATATTGCCATACTATACAATACTATATTCTCATGGGGGCCCCTGTGGGGCCCGGCGCAAATTGTCCCACTTGCTTCGAACCCACAGGCATCCCTGGGAAAATAAACCTTCTGCATCTCGGTACAAACCCAGTTTTGAGAAAACTTCTTTACAAGGTATCACTGGTTCTCAGAATCAGCTAGTGCTAAAAGACACTAAAGCTCATTAAAAGGGTTGGACAAATATTTTCCGTTAAAACTTTTTTCTGGATCGAAAACGGGTGGTTTTTAAAAAAGCAGAAAGAAATCATGGACAATGTCTGCTTTCCTTCAAAATTTGTTGTGGTTTGTTAATTGAAAAGCTGAAATTAGTCTGCCAAAACCTGAATATGATTTGGGGTTCAGAAGTGTGTGGCCAAATATTTGCTGTTTGCTGTGTTTGATTGTTTAAAGAAACATAAAAAAAATCTGCTTAAAAAAAATCCAAACTTTGAACCACCTCAGCTTGTGACCCACAGCCTGAGCCCATCCAGTCAGAGATTTTTCCAGGTTTCTGATACTCTGCTGGCTTCCTTGACTCTGGTCTGTCTCCATAACATTTTTAGGTTATGAACTTGGGTTCATTCAGATTAGAACATAAGAACAGCGATGCTGGGTCAAACCAGAGGTCCATCCAGCCCAGTATCCTGTCTACCGACAATGGCCAATGCCAAGTGCCCCAGAAGGAGTTAAACCTAACAAGTAATGATCAAATGATCTCTCTCCTGCTATCCATCTCTACCCTCTGACAAACAGCGGCTAGAGACACCATTCCTTACCCATCCTGGCTAATAGCCATTAATGGACTTAATCTCTATGCATTTATCTGTTTCCTAGAAACTTGCTCCATGGGTCCCTCACAAACTGGAGACGGTTCCTGTGGGTTTGTCTTAGTAAAGCTTATGTACATACTCCACAAACTGAGCATTTGAGCTTCTTCCAGAATGCGGGATGAGCCTATGTTGTGGAAACGGAAATGCTCAAATAGCACATGCATGTGAATGGACATAGGGTGCTAAAATTAAATAACCCAGGTTTCTCAAACTGGGGGTTGGGACCCTTCAAGGGGTCACAAGGTTATTACTGTGAGTTGCGAGCTGTCAGCCTCCACCACAAACCCCGCTTTGCCTCCAGCATTTATAATAGTGTTAAATATATAAAAAGTGTTTTTAATTTATAAGGGGGCGGGTTGCACTCAGAGGTTTGCTAGGTAAAGGCGTCACCAGTATAAAGTTTGAGAACCACTGAATTAACCCCTTTGAAGCTCCAGGGCATGCAGGGGAGGGGCATCTCCCTTGGTAGGGTTGGGAAGGAATATTGCTCTTCTCATGTGATCCCTCCCCCAGTGACTAATTTTAAATGAAGCTACTCTCCCCCTGACACGAATCTCTCTATGGCACTGAATTAAATATAGGACTATAATTTGGCATTTGAGAAGTGAAAGGGATGGTAGCCCTAATAGAAAGCTAACAGCTTGCTCTTCTGCAAGCCTC
This sequence comes from Gopherus evgoodei, assembly GCF_007399415.2. Taxonomy (NCBI): domain Eukaryota; kingdom Metazoa; phylum Chordata; order Testudines; family Testudinidae; genus Gopherus; species Gopherus evgoodei. The sequence goes on from NC_044330.1 coordinate 21,549,689, forward strand.
AAACTGCTGAATGAGCTTAGGGTAGGGAAGACTGTGCCTCCCAGACAGCCTGGCCCTGCCCCCTATCCGACCCCTACCCACGTCCGGCCCCCCGACTGCCCACCAGCCCTCAGAATCCCTGACCCATCCTGCTCCTTGCCCCCTCACTATCCCCCAGAAACCCACCACCACCACCCTGGGACCCCACCCCCGTTCCCTGTTCCCTAACTGCCCCAACCCCTATCCACCCGCCCGCTGAGTCCTGACAATCCACACACCCCCGTTCCCTGTCCCCTGACCGACCCCCTCACCTCTGCTCCCTCCCTGTCCCCGTGACCCCCTGCCCTTTAGCCAACCCCCCCGGTCCTGGTCCCTTACTCCCAGCTCCCCCCTCACCCGGAGCCTGAATGCATCCAGGAACTTCCCTCGACAGCTGCAGCGTGGCTCCGGCGGGGCCTGAGCTCCGCCCCACTCAGAGCCGTGTGGTAATGGGCCGGGGCTGCGAGCTCCCGGCTGAGTGGAGGGAACTCAGGCCCTGCTGGAGCTCGCAGCCCCGCCCCCTTACCACGAGCTCTGAGCGAGGCGGAGCTCAGGCCCTGCCGGAGCCATGCTGCAGCGCTATCTAGGGATGATCCTGGATATGCTGAGGCTCTAGGAGGGGGCGGAGGTGGGAGCCTCAGCCGTTCTCGTGGGGGCCTCTGTGGAGCCCGGGGCCTGGGGCAAATTGCCCCAATTGCACCCCACTCTGGGCAGCCCTGCAAATGCAAAAGGTCCCTGTGCCAGAATGAGCCTTGTATCAATACATCCTCTGTCACCATTAACCAGTAGAGTCCCTGAAGTGAAAGGTCTAATTTAAATATAACAGTCCTCATGACCAGCCAGGAACTACTACAATGAATAATCCTTAATATCTGCTTCTTTTCAAGTGCCCTGCCTACGCATAGGACTAATCATGGGGGAAAGACATAAGCCACATTAAACAATGAGCAGGGAGAAAGAGCAGAAAAAATATTAACTATATTAGTTTATAACATAATATTACTTGACATCAATTAACCCGAATTCATTAAAAATTATTTTAACTTATTTAGCATTGAGAAGCAGTGCATTGCATTGAATATACACAAAGTACCATCAGTTACATTAAAAACAATATTGAGTTCTTTCCATCAATGGGGAGACAGTGACAAGACAGTGACACAAAGAGATGTGGTTCAGTAAGAAGAATGGGATCTACCAGACTCCACAAAGAGTCCTAAAATTCCAGAAGAATGTTAGGAACAATGCCTCATAAATCTAGGAGAACAGAGAGAAAGGAGAAGATAAATGGCGAACCATACTGAAGACTGAATGTCTTTAAGCTGAACGGTAGGAAACTCAGAAACTAACTTCTCAGCTAATGGAATTGTACAGGATATTGGTCAGGAACATATTCATCTTGCGTGGAGAAAAAATGTCCTATGTTTAACATATTCTTTTAACCAATTTAACAAATATTTCACTCAATGTTGCTCTAGGAACTGAACTGAAATGAATTTACTTCCTTGAAGATATCTCCATCATTAACCCAGTGGCTCAATAAAGAGAAGGTTTTCATTTACAAAGATCGATCACTCCAATGATCCAGGAAACAGCCAAAGGAGGACTAATATGTACTCTGCGGCTCTACCTAAAAAAATACAACAAATGATAAGCTGATTTTATTCCCTAAATTGCTTTCTGCTTAACTGAATGTTGCCTACTAAAGTAGACCTCTCAGATTTGAACAAATGACCTTAACTGCTGAGGGGGAGGAAGGCTCTTCTATCATTCTATCGTCACAACACTGCACAAACAAGTAACAATCTGACTGTTGTCAGAATAAAACACTGATTTTTTTAAATTGCTGGCCACATATCAGTAAAGTGACTTCAAAGTCTACACCAGTCCCACAGTCCTCGTGAGAGAGACAAATACAATCTTCTCCACCTCACTGGTCTCTGAATTCACATACACACTTGAACGCTCTAATGGCTGATGCAGAATGGGGAGGCTCATTTATGCAGCAGTGTTTCTTGCTAGGAGCATTCTGCACCAGTAGTGGTTTTCAGGTGCATGCATGTCTTATCTATAAAATCATTTATTTTCTGTGTATCTTGGAAATCTCAGTCTGATAATCCCAGATTTGTACAATTGTGAGTGAGGCATTCGTAGGAGGGAGCCACTGACTCTGAAATTCACTTCTTCCTCTAGCTGAGTTAATGTGCAGCTTGGGTGAGTGACATGCTTACAGACAGATTCCAAAAGATGTGCTTTCTACCATATGGAGGGACACCGGGTGCAGGAAGTAGTTCTGAGGGGGAGTTCATAGGGCAACTCTGTCCTTTCAAGCCTCTGGGACACAGGACAGCTGAATATAACAGGCAACACCAGCAGAAGAAAGGGAGCTGCCTCTGTAATCTCTTCATCAATAAACAGACCTGCTTGTTATTAATAGACCTGTTGTGTCTTGTCATTATTCTGGGGACTATGGCTGATGTTGAGCCAGTTGATGAAAAAAACATGAGATCGCTTAACATTCCCTAAGTCTGACAAGCTCAAGCTTGCTGACCCTCAGGATGTGCTGTAAGTCTATCTATTTACCAGACATTCCTAAGGGAGTAGATTGAGGAGTTCCTTTAGAGTGGTAGTGGAAGTTTTTGTTTATATTATTAGTGATGGGGACTTTTTCCTGGTGCAAGCACTGGAGGAACCAACTAGGGGCAGAGCTCTTCTTGACCTGCTGCTGCAAACAGGGAAGAATTAGTAGGGAAGCAAAAGTGGATGGGAACCTGGGAGGCAGTGACCATGAGATGGTTGAGTTCAGGATCCTGACACAAGGAAGAAAGGAGAGCAGCGAAATATGGTACCCGGGACTTCAGAAAAGCAGACTTTGACTCCCTCAGGGAACTGATGGGCAGGATCCCCTGGGAGAATAACATGAGGGAAAAGGAGTCCAGGAGAGCTGGATGTATTTTAAAGAATCCTTATTGAGGTTGAAGGAACAAAACATCCCGATGTGTAGAAAGAATAGTAAACAGGCAGGCGACCAGGTGGCTTAACCAGTGAAATCTTTGCTGATCTTAAACACAAAAAAAGAAGCTTACAAGAAGTGGAAGATTGGACAAATGACCAGGGAGGAGTATAAAAATATTGCTTGGGCATGCAAGAGTGAAATGAGGAAGGTCAACCACACTTGAGTTGCAGCTAGCAAGAGACGTTAAGAGTAACAATAAGGGTTTCTTCAGGTATGTTAGCAACAAGAAGAAAGTCAAGAAAAGTGTGGGCCCCTTACTGAATGAGGCCGGCAACCTAGTGACAGAGGATGTAGAAAAAGCTAATGTACTCAATGCTTTTTTTCCCCTCTGTCTTCACCAACAAGGTCATCTCAGCCTACTGCACTGGGCAGCACAACATGGGGAGTAGGTGACTATCCTTCTGTGGAGAAAGAAGTGGTTCAGGACTATTTAGAAAAGCTGGATGAGCACAAATCCATGGGGCTGGATCCAAGAGTGCTAAACGAGTTAGTGGATGTGATTGCAGAGCCATTGGCCATTATCATGGTGACTGGAGGAGGTCCCGCATGACTGGAAAAAGGCTAATGTAATGCCCATATTTAAAAAAGGGAAGGAGGAGGATCTGAGGAATTACAGGCCAATCAGCCTCACCTCAGTCTCTGGAAAAGTCATGGAGCAGGTCTCAAGGAATCAATTCTGATGCACTTAGAGGAGAGGAAAGTGATCAGGAACAGTCAGCATGGATTCACCAAGAGCAAGTCATGCCTGACTAACCTAATTGCCTTCTATGATGAGATAACTGGCTCTGTGGATGAGGGGAAAGCAGTGGACGTGTTATTCCTTGACTTTAACAAAGCTTTTCAAATGGTCTTCCACAGTATTCTTGCCGGAAAGTTAAAGAAGTATGGGCTGGATGAATGGACTATAAGGTGGATAGGAAGCTGGGTAGATCATCAAGTCAACTGGTAGTGATCAATGGCTCCATGTTTAATTGGCAGCCAATATCAAATGGAGTGCCCCGAGAGTCGGTCCTGGGGCTAATTTTGTTCAATATTTTCATTAATGATCTGGAGGATGGCGCGGACTGCACCTTCAGCAAGTTTGCAGATGACACTAAACTCATAGGAGTGGTAGATACACTGGAGGATAGGGATAGGATACAGAGGGACCTAGACAAAATTAGAGGATTGAGCCAAAAGAAATCTGATAAAGTTCAACAAGGACAAGTGCAGAGTCCTGCACTTAGGATGGAAGAATCTCATGCACTGCTACAGACTAGGGACCAAGTGGATAGGCACCAGTTCTGCAGAAAAGGACCTAGAGGTTACAGTGAACAAGAAGCTGGAGATAAGTCAACAGTATGCCCTTGCTGCCAAGAAGGCTAAGAGCATTTTGGGCTGTATAAGTAGGGGCATTGCCAACAGATTGAGTTACATGATCATTCCCGTCTATTCGGCATTGGTGAGGCCTCATCTGGAGCACTGTGTCCAGTTTTGGGCCCCACACTACAGGAAGGATGTGGAAAAGCTGGAAAGAGTCCAGCAGAGGACAACAAAAATGATTAGGGGGCTGGAGCACATGATTTATGAGGAGAGGCTGAGGGAAGTGGGATTGTTTAGTCTGCAGAAGAAAAGAGTGAGAGGGGATTAGATAGCTGCTTTCAACTACCTGAAAGGGAGTTCCAAAGAGGATGGATCTAGACTGTTCTCAGTGATAGCAGATGACAGAACAAGGAGTAATGGTCTCAAGTTGCAGTGGGGGAGGTTTAGGCTGGATATTAGGAAAAAATTTCACTAGGAGGGTGGTGAAGCCCTGGAATGGGTTACCTAAGGAAAGAGATTCCATCACCTCCCTAGATGGTTTTTAAGGTCAGGCTTGATGAAGCCCTGGCTGAGATGATTTAGTTGGGAATTGGTCCTGCTTTGAGCAGGGGGTTGGACTAGATGACCTCCTGAGGTTCCTTCCAACCCTGACATTCTATGATTTTATGATTACCACCAATTGAATATATTGTGGTATTTTATTGTTTATTTGGTTGGGTTTTTTTTAACATATGCCTGCAATATGCTGATAGGTGAATTCTGTAAATGTAAAATAAAATAACCTGTTTTTTAAAAGGCATTTCTTCCGTGTAGCTCAGTTCCCTCCACCACCTCTTCTTTTTGTTTGGCTCTGCTGACTTCATCACACTTCACCCAAAATCATGGTTTTTATGCTTGTGTTGCATGCCTGGATGCTCTGCAAGGACAAGGCCCACACACACAGGTGAATTAATTGGCTTTAATGAAGGTTAAGTGACACACCCGCAACGGGAACTCCACACGTTGCTGCCACTGGCTTGGGGAGTCCAACGTCCGAACAGCTCGGTCAGGTGTGAAGTTCAATGCGCAAGCTCTAGCCCTTAGCAATTATAGCATCATGCTAATAGCATGCAAACTAGCCTTTACATATGCAATAAGGGACTTTCCATCAGCAATGGCTGCCTCCCCTGGCCTCGGGCCAGGGACTTTCTGCAGACGGTCTGCAGTTCCCCAAAACCCGAGGCTTCCCACACAGGGCAGTTTTATCCGGTTAAAGCAGCAGCTGCTAGCAACTTCTGTCCGCTAATAACCTCTCCTTGGACAGCGCAAGCCCTAGCTTAAACCGTAACAATGTCTTCTGGGGTCCCCTACAGCTTGTTTATTCAAGTAGTTACACACACTGACTATTTTCTAAATTCCAAAACCCTTCTCAATTGAGTTGTTTTGCAGAAATTAGCCTATGTTTGTTTATTGCTCAAACTCCAGTTTGTGTTAACTTTACATACATACACACACATCATGATAATAGTCACATCTTTGTATGCTGGAGGAGAGGCATCTCCTTCTTTTCATAGTCAGGCTTTACACAATTTTCAGTTGCCTAGTGTTGAAGGCCTGCTTACAGTGTCTCAGCAGGAGGATACCTGTGGTGGCAGAGCTATCAGCTGCTACAGTGTTATCCATGTCCCCATATTTGAATCTGACACTGATGCCAGAGAAGGGTGTGGTATTGCTGTTAGAAAAATGGGGAAATGTAAGCAAAAACAAAAAAATCTAGAAAAATGCAGTTCTCTCCAAAAAAAAATTGAATTTTTTTCCACCAGCTCTAGGGTGAGGGGAGAGGGCATTGCCAGAAGCTGATGAGCAACAGTTCTGGTCAACTGGTGTACACTCTTACCCAGATAAAAATCAGATGTTGGCAGCCCCTTATGCTAAGGCTCAGTACTTCCTTGAGAATTGCAGTGCCTGAAGAGCTGCCTTTCCCCATCTCTGCTGCACAAAGCAGTTGCTCAGCACCACAGAGAATCTGGCTAGTGTCTCTATTCAGACATCAATAAGAGTCTATAGGCTGGCAATTCTTCTGAAGAGGACAGATCATAATGAACTAAGAACAGAAAATAATCAATCTGGTATTGTGGGAATAGAAAGTGAAATCGCTCAAAGGAAGACTGAATGTATTCCAACGACTTGTTTCTCATACAATCTGCCAGAGTTTTAGAAGGTAATATTTTAATTTAGCCAACAAATCTATACATTTTCTCTATTTCTAGGTCTACATTCATTGGAATAGCCCAAAACATTAACCTAATTCATTAGTGGTCAATATGACTGTAACCTTATCATTGATTAGAATGGGAAAAGTCATTAATAAATTAGAGGGATCGTTTGTAACTTTTTAGAATTTATATTTATTTTGTTCCCACTTTAAAATTCTGACTTTTTACCAGCTGTAATATGGGGCAAAATTAAAAGCATGTTCCATCTTGGTTTTTCTGTTGCTTTTCCCAAAAAAAACCTTTTCATTAGTCTAAACTGATTATGGGTCTACCTTAACTTTGGCATTTACTGATTTCTGAGTGTTTACATTTGCAACCACAATATTCTTTTAACGTCACTTTTAAAATTTAATTTCCTATTTTTAAAAAAGCTAGAATTGAATTTTTTTTAATTCCATTATATGAAACCCTTTGCTAGGCAGCAGCAGCAGGATTCTCTGTCCCACCCAAGCTGCAGAAATCGTACTCAATGAGACATTCCATATGCACCTTCATAGGTAGTAGTCATTGAAGCAGGACTTTTTACTCAATACACATTGCACATATAGTCCACTGAAGTCAGTAGCAGTATGTCTACCGACAGCAATGGACTATCATTCACGCACTGGGTAAGACTGGGTGTCCACATTCTAGTAGGGATCAAAATCCCACACAATATTTTTATCTGTGCATTTTCTATATATCTGTATAGTCCTTAGCATAATAAGGCCCCAACATATAATTATTAATACATGTTGCCATTAGAACACTGTGAGATTGTTATTTGAAAACCTATTACTATATCATTATTTTTTAAATTATCACATTCTTGAAATGCAGTTTTAATGGTAAATCCAAATAGTTGTTCACCAAAGTATGGAAAGGTAGGAAATAAATATTTGTGGCACATTACAGTTTTCTGCCTAATCAAACTTAGGTGCGTCGAACTGTCCTTGTTTTCTTTTTTTGTTGATTTTGGTTGGTTCCGGGCCTTTTATTAGTTGTTTTTAATTTAATGACAAACAATTGTTCACTGCTTTTCTTCTCAAAATTGGCTTAATAATTTTTGGTCAAACATCAAAAAAAAATTCACCCTCCATCAGACTAGCCCTAGAAAATTTCAACCAAACAGGAAACATTTTAACAAAGTTAGAAGCAACTGAGAACGGTGCTTTAGAATGGAAATGCTCAGGTAACCTCCCCTGTAGTTATCACTACATGCTCCAGCGATAAAATTACTCTAGAGAACCTAGTTATCCAGCACAGAAATGAGCAAAGGGAAAGAATGTATATTCAGATAAAATTTGACAAAGGGTTAGTTTTCCATTTGACCTTATGCTGCTTATTTAAATTTCACCTGTCCATATTTTGGGTATAACTGAATTTAAAATATAACTCCAAATGTTATTGATATACACCTCTACCTCAATACAACCTGACTTGATATAACACAAATTCATATATAATGTGGTAAAGCAGCGCTCCCGGAGGGCAGGGATGCGCACTCCGGTAGATCAAAGTAAGTTCGATATAATGTGGTTTCACCTATAACACGGTAAGATTTTTTGGCTCCTGAGTACAGCGTTATAGCAGGGTACAGGTGTATATGAAAAGTAAGTTAACAATAGAATAGTGAATACGTTTTGAGACATGTAAGTGGTGTTCCAAAAATGTCCTTAGGGGCTGTCTGGCAAGTATTTACATTCCTCTCTATTGCAAGCTGGCAAGTTACAAAACCTTGTCATTGCAATTTGTCACACAGTTTGCGTGTGTGAAGTTTCATCTCCTAGCCCAAAGCAATATTGGATGTTACTGATATGCAACAAAAAGTCACATGCATAATGAAAGACAAAAGCATAGAGAAAAAGCGATCTACACCTACAAATGGGCATCTCACATGTTCTGCTAGGTCTGTAAAAGCATCCAAAGTTGTGTAAGAAGGATATGCTTTCTTTAGTCTACCACTACTAATGCTGCTCTGCTTTGGAGAGCACGATCAGATACTATGTAGTGAAACACTGTGAAAAACAGAAAGGATTCAGTTATAAGCTGTCAACTTCAGTAAAGCCAGTGCTACTTCTGAACAGGGCCAGTTTAACCCTTCACTGGACCCCAGTGCCCTATTATTGGGCACAGAAAAAATAGACGTTGAACATGGACCCTCCCCTTCCCCTCTGACCTCTTCCCATATTAGGTACCCCCAAAACAGCAGCCTAACCACCTTGGACCATGAATCCTTTCACTCACCCTCTCCCTGAAGCTTCATCCCTCAAAGAATCCTCCCTACTATCCCCTCCCAGGAACTTCTGCCTTCCCCATCCTGCTCCCTGCACCTTACCCTTCCCCTCTCTCATGAGTGGAGTTACACCACTGGGGTCAGACTTTGGAGATGAAGAGCTAGTGCAATGGCGTTGGCCTCTCACAAATCCACTGAAAACTGTGCAGGAGGTAAAGTTTCAGCAGATTTGAGGGTGGGCCCAAGTACCTGTTCTACAGGACCAGGGCAGGAAAGAACTCCTCAGTGACAGAGATTTCTTCCCGCAGAGCCCATTCTTGTGGGATTTTACTGCAGGAGAGGATGATCTGGTCCCTCAGGATTATTTAAACTGTAAACCAGAAGAGGAAGAGTGAACCTGCTGGAGGAATATAAAATTAAGAACAATATAGCAGAAAGCAGTAATGTCAATATGACAATAAGGAATATTCTGGAAGGCATGCATGCACGCGCACGCACACACAAAGAAAATGTTTATTGTGTGAAGAAATTCAACATGATCCCAGTGAAAAGCAGTTAAAGTTGTTATTGAGGGTAGGGTTTTCAAAACTGCATACTATTGTTAAAACTCTTCTCCCACTAAACTTAGGGTATGTCTACACAACGGGATTATTCCGATTGTACATAAACCAGTTTTGTGAAACAGATTGTATAAAGTCGAGTGCATGAGGCCACACTAAGCACATTAATTCGGCAGTGTGCGTCCATATACTGAGGCTAGTGTCGATTTCCAGAGTGTTGCACTATGGGTAGCTATCCCGTAGCTATCCCATAGTTCCTGCAATCTCCCTTGCCCCTTGGAATTCTGGGTTGAGATCCCAGTGCCTGATGGGGCAAAAAACATTGTCGTGGGTGGTTCTGGGTACAGTCTCACCCCTCCCTCTGTGAAAGCAGCAGACAACCGTTTCATGCCTTTTTTCCTGGGTGAACTGAGCAAACACCATAGCACAGCAAGCATGGACCCTGCTCAGATCAAGACCGCTATCGTGGACATTGTAAACACCTCGCGCTTTCTCGTGCAGTCTATGCTGAACCTGCAAAGCCAGGCAAGGAGGAGGCGGCTACGGCAGTGCAGCGATGAGAGTGATGAGGATGTGGACACAGAATTCTCTCAAACCGCGGGCCCCTGCACTTTGGAGATCCTGCTGGTAATGGGGCAGGTTCTAGCCATTGAACACCAATTTTGGGCCCGGGAAACAAGCACAGACTGGTGGAACCGCATAGTTTTGCAGGTTTGGGATGATTCGCAGAGGCTGTGAAACTTTCGCATGCGTAAGGGGACTTTCATGGAACTTAGTGACTTGCTTTCCCCTGCCCTGAAACACCAGAATACCAAGATGAGAGCAGCCCTCACAGTTGAGAAGCGAGTGGCAATAGCCCTCTGGAATCTTGCAACACCAGACAGCTACCGGTCAGTCGGGAACCAATTTGGAGTGGGAAAATCTACTGTGGGGGCTGCTGTGATGCAAGTAGCCAAAGCAATCATTAAGCTGCTGCTACGAAAGGTTGTGACTCTGGGAAACGTTCAGGTCACAGTGGATGGCTTTGCTGCAATGGGATTCCCTAACTGTGTGGGGGGTGATAGATGGAACCCACATCCCTATCTTGGCACCGGAGCACCAGGGCACCCAGTACGTAAACCGCAAGGGGTACTTTTCAATGGTGCTGCAAGCACGGGTGGATCACAAGGGACGTTTCACCAACATCCACATGGGATGGCCAGGAAGGGTTCATGACGCTCGCGTCTTCAGGAACACTACTCTGTTTAAAAGGCTGCAGCAAGGGAATTACTTCCCAGACCAGAAAATAACAGTTGGGGATGCTGAAATGCCTGTAGTTATCCTGGGGGACCTAGCCTACCCCTTGATGCCATGGCTCATGAAGCCATACACAGGCAGCCTGGATAGTAGTCAGGAGCTGTTCAACTACAGGCTGAGCAAGGGCAGAATGGCAGTAGAATGTGCATTTGGCTGTTTAAAGGCATGCTGGTGCACATTACTGACTTGCTCAGATCTCAGCCAAATCAATGTCCCCATTGTTATTGCTGCTTGCTGTGTGCTCCATAATCTCTGTGAGAGTAAGGGGAAGACCTTTATGGCAGGGTGGGAGGCTGAGGTAAATCACTTTGCCGCTGATTACACGCAGCCAGACTCCAGGGCGATTAGAAGAGCACACCAGGAAGCGGTGCGCATCAGAGAAGCTTTGAAAACGAGTTTCATCACAGGCCAGGGTACGGTGTGACTGCTGTGTTTGTTTCCCCTTGATGAACCCCCCCCCCGACTGACTCATTACCTGTAAGCAACCCACCCTCCCCCTTCGATTACAGCTTGCTTAAGAAAATAAAGTCATTATCGTTTAAAAATCATGTATTCTTTATTAAGTAATTATAAAAAGAGGGTGAGAACTGGCAAGGTAGCCCGGATGTGGTTTGGGAGGAGAATAGGAGGGAAGGAAAAGGCCACTAAAAAAATTTCAAAGTAATGACAGCCTTTTGGTTGGGCTGTCCACGGGGGTGGAGTGGGTAGGTGCACGAAGCCTTCCCCCACGCGTTCTTACACGTCTGGGTGAGGAAGATATGGAACATGGTGAGGGTGGTTACACAGAGGCTGCAGTAGCACTCTGTGATCCTGCTGCTATTCCTGAAGCTCCACCAGACATCAGAGGATGTCAGTTTGATCACGCAGCAGCCCCAGCGTTGCATCATGCCTCCTCTGATCTTCCTGCTGCCACCTCTCATCTCGAGCGTCCCTCCTGTCCTCATGTTCACTGGCATCTTTCCTGTAATTTGATACCACGTCCTTCCACTCATTCAGATGAGCTCTTTCATTGCGGGTCACTTCCATGATTTCTGAGAACATTTCGTCTCGCGTCTTTTTTTTCCCGCCGCCTTATCTGAGATAGCCTTCAGGATGGAGTAGGGAGGCTTGAAAAATTTGCAGCTGCACGAGGGAGGGAAAAAAGGGAGAGAAGTATTTAAAAATATACATTTTACAGAACAATGCTTATACTCTTTCACGGTGAACAATACTATTTACCTTACATAGCACATGTGATTTCACTACAAAGTCGCATTTTGCATCTTAACATTGAATGCCTGAGGCTCTGGTGTTAGAGATCTCACAGACGCAGGTCCGGGCAGCAGAATTCAGCTTGCATGCGTCCATGGTAAGCCATTGTCTTTCGGCTTCTGCAGCCTTCATATACACAGTGCCCTCCTTTCCCAAATACCAAGCAAATCCCGTTCAGTGCTGCTTCTTTCCTGTTAACATGCAGCAGCAGAAACCACCCCCCTATCCAATTCTCTGGGATGATCGCTTTACCCCTCCCCCTACCACGTGGCTGGTATAATGGAATATCACTGCTAAACACCCCCCTTCCTCCCCCACCGCGTGGCTGGTAGCAGGGAAGATCCCTGCTAGCCAAACACGAAAAAGCTCAGCACCATTCCCCCCGCCTCCTCCCACTGCTTGGCTACCTGCAAGGAAGGATTTCTTTTAAGCAACAGGCAAACAGCCCAGTAGGAATGGCCATCTCTGTCCCCTTAATTAAATTCCTGAATTTCAACCAGGTTACCATGAACAATATCACTCTCCTGAGGATAACGCAGCGAGATAAAGAACGGATGTTGCTTGAATGCCAGCAATCACTGGGACCATACGCAGCTAGGCTTTGTCATGCAATGATACCAGATTACTTGCTACATGCATGGCGTGGTCAAGTGTCCTATCATGGAGGACGGAATAAGGCTGCCTTGCCCAGAAACGTTCTGCAAAGGCTTTTGGAGTACCTCCAGGAGAGCTTCATGGAGATGTCCCTGGAAGATTTCAGCTCCATCCCCAGACATGTTAACAGACTTTTCCAATAACTGTACTGGCCGCAAATGCATCCCAAGTGCTCAGGGCAAATTAAACATTAAAAAACACTTGCTTTTAAACCATGTTTTATATTTACAAAGGTACACTCACCAGAGGTCGCTTCCATGGCTTCATTGTCTGGGCTAGTGGCTTGGGAGGGCTGGGAGGGTAATTCCGTCTGGGTGAGAAAAAGCTCCTGGCTGTTGGGAAGAACGGAGTGCTGTGTGCTCTCTATAAGCTGATCCTCCTCTTCCTCCTCCTCATCTTCCCTGTCCGCAGAATCCTCAGCCATGGCTGAGATTACCACCCCCACCTTGGAATCCACGGACAGGGGTGGGGTAGTGGTGGCGGAACCCCTAGAATTGCATGCAGCTCAGCGTAGAAGCGGCATGTTTTCGGCCCTGCCCCGGAACTTCCGTTTGCTTTTTTGGTTTTCTGGTAGGCTTCTCTGAGCTCTTTAACTTTCACTCTGCACTGCACTGAGTCCCTGGTGTGGCCTTCCCCATCATGGCCTTGGACATTTTTTCAAATGTTTTTTCATTTCGTCTTTTGGAACGGAGTTCTGTTAGCATGGAATCCTCTCCCCATACAGCGATCAGATCCAGTACCTCCCGTGCAGTCCATGCTGGAGCTCTTTTTTGATTCTCGGGAGACTGCATTGTTACCTGTGCTGAAAAGCTCTGCATGGTCACCTGTGCTGGTGAGCTCTCCACGCTGGCCAAACAGGAAATGAAATTCAAAAGTTTGAGGGGCTTTTCCTGTCTACCTGGCCAGTGCATCCGAGTTCAGATTGCTTTCCAGAGCGGTCACAGTGGTGCACTGTGGGATACCGCCCGGAGGTCAATACCGTCGATTTGCGGCCACACTAACCCTAATACGACATGGCAATACCGATTTCAGCACTACTGCTCTCGTTGGGGAGGAGTACAGAAACTGGTTTAAAGAGCCCTTTATATCGACATAAAGGGCCTCGTTGTGTGGACAGGTGCAGCATTAAATCGGTTTAACACTGCTAAAATCGGTTTAAAAGTGTACTGTAGACCAGGCCTATGATCATAGGTTTGGTTGAGCAGGGCAATAGCGTTGATGTTATATACTTAGACTATTATAAGGAATATGACCTGGTAACACATAACAGTGTGGTTAAAAAACTAGAAAGATATCGAAAATGAACATGGCACATATTAAATGGATTAAAAGCTGGCTCACTGAGAGTTCTGAACATGTAATTATAAATAGGGAATCATCATTGAACAGGTGTATTTTTAGTGGAGTCTTGGCAGAGATCAGTTCTGGGCTCCAACCTGTTAAACAGTCTCATTAATGACCAGGAAGCAAACATAAAAACATCACCAATGAAGTTTGCAGATGACACAGAAATTGGGGGAATGGTAAATGATTAAGAGGGCAGGTCACTGATTCAGAGTGACCTCGATTGGTTGGTAAGCTGGGTACAAGCAAACAATATATGTTTTAATATGGCTAAATGTAAATGTATACATCTGGAAACAAAGAATGAAGATCATAATTACAGAATGAGGGAACTGTATCCTGGGAAGCAGTGACTCTGAAAGAGATCTGAGGGTCGTGGTGGTTAACCAGCTGAACATTAACTCCCACTGTGGCCAAAAGGGCTAATACAATCCTTGGATGTATAAACAGGGGAATCTCAAGTAGGAGTAGAGATGTTACTTTGCTGCTGGAACAGCGTGTCCAGTTCTGGTGTCCACAGTTCAAGGAGGATGTTGATAAATTGGAGCGGGTCCAGAGAGGAGTCATGAGATTGATTAAAGGATTAGATAACAAGCATTATAGTGCAAGGAGCTCAATCTATTTAGCTTAATAAAGAGAAGGTTAAAGGGTGACAATTAGAGTTAATAGGTATCTCCATGGGGACCAAATATTTTATAATGGGCTTGTAAATCTAGCAGAGAAACGCATAATGTGATCCACTGGCTGGATATTGAAGCTAGATAGATTCAGACTGGCAATAAGGTGTAAATTTTTCACAGGGAGAATAATTAACCACTGGAACAATTTACCAAGGGTCATGGATTCGCCATCACTGGCAATTTTTAAATATTATTTTAAAATCTTCAAATTCTAATATCTTAAATGTTTTTCTAAAAGAAAATTGAAATTATTTGAATTATTTTGGGGAATAGCAAAATAGCAGCTGGTCCAATAAAAGATATTATCTTACCCATCTTGTCCCTTTGATATCTTGGGACCAAAACCTCCACAACACCACTGGAAAACCAAAAATTGTACTGAGTTAATTCAGAGAAGAGTTTTCTTTTCTTTTCCTGACAGTAAGTAGTTGCAGCACACCTGTGTAGAAATCACTTTTCTCCAATACAATACTAAGTTTGAGATAAATCATTTACATAAATCCATAATGCATCCACCAATTTCTCATTTCTCAAGGGCATTATAATGCTAGTAGAGAAATGGCAAAGCAGTAGTTTTATCTTTTTAGACGCAACTCCACCATACTTGACATCTGAATGATAAATACAGCTTCAGGCTTTTTATTGTAGTATTTTCATAATCCTAGCTTCTGGACATCTATGATCTAATACTGTCTGTTATGGTCTAAGCTGTCTGCTAAGGATGGTAAAATGTTTTACTATTGAAAATTACTCTAAAAATATTTGACGTTTGTGTGTGCGTGTGTGTTTCATGAATGGATATTTAACTGATGCTTAGAAAGCCACAGGTATTTGCAAAACACCTATTTGATCCATTCTTAGGGTGCTGAAGACCATCAGGTACAGCATCTGAGGGTTCACCCTGTTAAAATCTTAACAGTGCAGATGCAAATGTGCACATTTTTCATTACTGCTGCTGGCAAGAAAATTAGTTCATGGTGTGTCACTCTCTGTTCTTTCTACAATCTCTGAATTGTTACACCATGAAAGTTTGGGAAAGACAGTAAAAGAAGACACTTTTCTCCTTTTAATACACTGGCAGAAGTTATACTTGCAGTGGGAACAACATGCTAAGTATGTGCACCTTTGAAATATTCTGCATGTCTTCCAGTGATGTCTCATGCCTAGAGGATGTCCCATCAGTAGGTGTAGATTGCATGGCTAATGGTTGTAGGAACAAACAGTGAGGTACATTAAAAAAGAATTGCATTTCCACTCATCACTGGAAACACTAATGGATATCCCAAATGGGTAAATAAATTATACATTAGAAGGTAGCACTATATAGGCTCACAGCAGAACAGTAGGGAAGATGGTGGTGTTGCAGAATCCTATGGGCAGACAATCAGTTGGTGTAAATTGTCATGACTTCAGTGGGTCTGCCCCCGGGAATTTGAAGGGAGAAAGACTGGACCACATAGAAGAGAAACAAAGAAGATGAGGCAGCCTAAGGGGGAATGGCACAGACAGGGAGACAGGCTGGAGGCCTGGGATGCAGAGATGGGGATTCTAAGAATAAAGAAGCCAATGAGCAGGAAAAATCCATCCCTGAGAGCCTTCAACCAAAGGGCTTGCAAGACTGATGTGGTTTTGGATTTTTTTACTATACTGAAAGAGATAAGCTAATCTATTTCAAGAACAGCATTTCTTGTTTTCTGAATCATTTTATTTTGGGGGAAAAAGATTTTAGACTCATAGGACTGGAAGGGACCTCGAGAGGTCATCTAGTCCAGTCCCCTGCATTCATGACAGGACTAAGTATTATCTAGAGCATTCCTGACAGGTGTTTGTCAAACCTGCTCTTAAAAATCTCCAGTGATGGAGATTCCAAAACATCCCTAGACAATTTATTCCAAGGCTTAACCACTCTGACAGTTAGGAAGTTTTTCCTAATGTCCAACCTAAACCTCCTTTGTTGCAATTTAGGCCCATTGCTTCTTATCTTATCCTCAGAGGTTAAGGAGAACAATTATTCTCCCTCCTCCTTGTAACAACCTTTTACGTACTTGAAAACTGTTATCATGTCCCCCTCTCAGTCTTCTTTTCTCCAGACTGAACAATCCCAGTTTTTTCAATCTTTCCTCACAGGTCATGTTTTCTAGACCTTTAATCATTTTTGTTGTTCTTCTCTGGACTCTCTCCAATTTGTGCGTATCTTTCCCGAAATGAGGTGCCAGAACTGGACACAATACTCCAGCTGAGGCCTAATCAGCGTGGAGTAGAGCAGAAGAATTAGTTCTCATGTCTTGCTTACAATATTCCTGCTAATACATCCCAGAATGCTGTTCACTTTTTTTTCAACAGTGTTACACTATTGACTCATATTTAGCTTGTGATCCACTATGACCCCCAGATCACTTTCCGCAGTACTCCATCCTAGGCAGTCATTTCCCATTTTGTATGTGTGCAGCTGATTGTTCCTTCCTAAGTGGAGTACTTTGCATTTGTCCTTATTGAATTTCATCCTATTTACTTCAGACCATTTCTCCAGTTTGTCCAGATCATTTGAATTTTAATCCTATCCTCCCAAATCCTCCCAGCTTGGTATCATCTGCAAACTTTGTAAGTGTACTCTCTATACCATTATAGAAATCACTGATGAAAATATTCAATAGAACCGAACCCAGAACTGATCCTTGTGGGACCCTACTTGTTATGCCCTTCCAGCATGATTGTTTTATTAAACTAGTTTAAGCTTTGTCAGCCAACTTTAATCATTTTTCCCTAAGAACTATTCCAAACATTCTTCCAATGTCTAAAAGTGGCTTGCATGTCTCTTCAAGAAGATTCTCTAGTTTCAATATGGCGCGTGTCAGGATAATGTAATATGGGCCTTTTCTACTTCCATTAAAATCAGTACCATACCGATGGGGACTTTCAACAGTTCAGAATCTGGACCTCTATTATTAGACAATTTGATGCAGTAGTTCTTTCATGATGAGGGGAAAAAATTTATACCTTTTCCTTCTCTGATATATGGATGAATGCATACTGGTAATTTTCTGACCTGACCTGTTGGCAGATATTTGTGTGGATGAATGTGAATGTGCTCTCTCTCTCTCTCTTTCTTTCCTCTTGGTCAATAAAAAAATCACTTTTTTCCCATCATTTTTATTTTGGACAAAGAATCAGTACGGTAACTGACCTTAGTTCCTGCTACATCATAAACATGGCTTCTTTAAAGTAAAGCCGACCTAGGATGAAAAACCTCAAAGCCTAGAGGGGTTTCTCCCAGCAGGGAATGTGACTCAGGATTCTCCTTGAAAGCCTTGTGAAAAGCTTCCCTCCAGCAAAATACTAAACAAATAGGGAAAGAAAATTGCTCATACACATCCAATGGCACAAAATAAACAAACAAAAAGGCAATAACACCCGTAACCCCTCTGTGAGCAGCCACTAAGCACCCCTAACTTATGAATAAATAGAATCCTCTGATACTATTTCTATTCTCCGACAACTATTCTAAAAGTGGACATGAGCCGAAACGCCACATTCAAATTTTGAGAATATCTGGGTCTGAATCCACATCCAAAGTTTCTGACTAGACCCTATTCTTACACTGAACCAAATCAAAACCTTGGTTGCAGTCTTCCTCCCCTCTTGAGGACTGATGAACTTCAGGTCCAATCTTAGGAGCTTGAGAGTAAAATAATGTTATATTCACATCAGACAAAACCTTGCTCTGTCGGGGGATCTGGTCCCTTGAAGTCACAAAAACAGTGCAGTTCTTTCTGCATGTTGGGGTAAACTAGGAAGCAGTTCTTACTTGAGTGACACAAAGATGGCAATTATCCCTGACTCAGAATTCTAAATAAAGAATCTGAGGTCAAACATAGCTCTAATGCCCAGTCACTGAAACCAGCTGCAAACATGCAGCTCAGCTATGAAATATCTGTAGATACACACACACACACGTGTTAAAAATCAATTCAGTTTTATCAAAAGGTAAAGGGGGTACATATCAGTGAAAGCAATTTTACAAGTTGGGACAAAGATGCTGCTCACTCTTGGATTTATTTTTGGAACTAAAGCTTATGAAAGCTCTTTGGAAAATAATTTTATGCGTCTAGACTCTAGAACATTTAATACAGCAATAGACCAAAGAATATCAAGCAATATATACCTCTTGTATCTAAAGGACTGTTAAATTGTAAGTATAGAGTAACATGTGGAGCTACATTTTCAAAGGAGCACAGGACCAAATTTCCAAGATCTAAGCACTCACAATCAGGCCCGATTTTCAAATGAACTAAGCTCCTGTTTAGGACCAGATTTTCAGCAGTGTTCAGCACTTGGCCATTCCCATTGTGACACTTATGGCTAGATTTTTATAAGAGCTCAGTGCCCAGCATGTTGCTGTAGGCAGCAACATGCTATGTCTTTACACAGTAACAGGGGCAGCTCCAGCTTTTTTGCCACCCCCAAGCATGGCAGGCAGGCTGCCTTCAGTGGCTTGACTGGAGGAGGTCCCCAGTCCCGCAGCTTCGGCCTACCCGCCACTGAATTACCGCCGAATCCACGGGACCGGCAGACCTCCCGCAGGCAAGACACCGAAGGCTGCCTGACTGCTGCCCCCGCAGGGACCGGCAGGGCACCCCCTGCGGCTTGACACCCCAGGCACATGCTTGGAGCGCTGGTGCCTGGAGCCGCTGCTGCACAGTAATACATGTCCTTGCAACACTTTTACTGTCTATCTAGCAATATTTGATTAATTCCTTACAGCTTTTTCTGTGCTGCTACAGCCAGACTTAGAACAAACCTGAAAATATAACACTGTTGAGCTGCAGTTAACCAAATTCTCTTTTATCCAAAGTGCTGAAGCCATGGTTCAAGAAGCATAAGTCTGCACATGCTGAAGTCAGACCAGCATGCATAGGAGCTCCTTACAAAGGGGCTTTTGCACCACAGGGAAACCTTTAATTTAGGCCCATTGTTTTCAGTGAACATAAGAACATAACATAAGAATGGCCATACTGGGTCAGACTATAGGTCCATCTAGCCCAGTAGCCTATCTACCGACTGCAGCCAATGCCAGGTGCAGGAGCAACGCCAGAGTTTTTGGCGCCCTAGGCAGGGGTCCTTCTGCGCTCCCAGTCGGTGGTAATTCTGCGGTGGGGGCGGGGTCCTTCCACGCTCCCGGTCTTCGGGGCACTTCAGCGGCGGGTCCCGGAGCGAGTGAAGGAACTGCCGCAGAATTGTTGCTGAAGACCCAGAGCGCGGAAGGACCCCCTGCCACCGAATTGCAGCCAATGGCGGCAAAATGCCGCTCCCCCAAATCCTGGCGCCCTAGGCGACCACCTAGGTCACCTAAATGGAAGCGCCTGTCCTGGCCAGGTGCCCCAGAGGGAGTGAACCTAACAGGCAATGATCAACATGCTCCTTGCCATAAGCCCTTTATGTCCCATAGCATATACAGGATCAGGTCCTAAATCAGGCTGAAACATCATACACAAGTTGCTTACAGCTAGTACTGTTGTTAACAAAAATGGTTTCACGTCAAGAAAGTAATGGTCTCGTTACAAGATAACAAAAATTGCAACTTGGTCCCACCTACAGATGCTCTTGCCAAACTTTAGAGAAAAAAAATATAGATTTGTTTTTAGAAAGTAGCTTCTTCTCAGATAATTAGTTCATAAAGTAAACATAGACATTTTGGTGTTTAAATAAAAATGAATTTGATATATGATTCAAGACTGCATTAAAAAAAGTAAGTACTTGTTAGTGGAATTATCTCTCTAATAAAAGGGTAAAGATTGTGAATCACTTGCAGAAATACGATAGCTCGAGCCCATGTACAATGGAAATATGATCTGAACAGTCAGGTTCTGAAATCCTATTGATGTGCCTGGTTTATATTTATTAAGGGAGCTGTGGAAAATAGAGGTAACATTTCATCAACAAAACCATTTTAAGACTTTTTGCTACATCTGCATTATATTTTTCATGGCACACTCCATAACGTGGCCATAAGAAGGCAGATTCCAGTGATTCAAGATACAGACCAGCCAATAAAGCAAGAGCTGTAAGAATCATAAAGAAAGAAGGTTACGCAGCCAGATCTGAAACAATTTCAGCAACATTGCTTTGGTTTTAAAAACCCTCATATTATGCAGCACTATTTTTTAAATGTAATGCTAAATTATTTAAACCCAGGAATTGCAAAGGTGACAAGAGAAGGATAAGTTTAAAAATCAGGTGCAAATCATACAAATTTCCCTTCCTTTCCCCCAAATTCTAGGTCCTTTCAACCTTTAAACTATAAAAGGAAATATCCTCCCCATAGTCTGCCTCCCCCACCATCTTCAGGAAAGAAGGTGCTCTCAGAAGTTCATAGACCGATTTAAATTGAAAAACTTACTCAGAGAATGCCACCCAACCAAGTTTCCAAGAAGCAGGCTGACTTAGGACTGCACACCAGGGATCTGTTCACAGTCCCTGCAGTACTCTCTATGACTAACAGCCACACAGCCTCAGAACCTGATTATGCACTAGCATAATGCACAGCAACTGATTATGAACTAGCATAATTAAAAATAAATCTTCCAGCTCAGAATTTGCTGTCTATATCTGGATACTAATAAAATTAACTGTAACCCTAAAATTGTATTAAATATAAGAATGCAAAGGAATCAGAGGGTTACAAAAAGGTTTATATTTGTAAGTTTCTTACAAACAGTGCTGGAGACAAGAAAATATAGAAGGAGCCTGTATTCTTTTCTAGAAGACACATACACACACACACACACACAAATGCAGTGCTCATATGCCTCTGTATTTTGTTATCCAGATATCCACATTTTAATTACCAGCTGGTGCTGTATCTTATCCCACCTGTACTCAGATCTCTGCAGCATTCTTTAGGTAAATGAGAAATGCCAGGAAAGTAGATGGCAGTGAAGAAACTAGAATATGATAGCTACTTAAAGAGATTAACTTTCTCATTATTGTATCTCCACACATTGTAATTCAAACAGCTGGTAGCCTCATTTCTGTAACTACGGAAAATCAAATCAAGAGAGAGAACGCTCCTTTTTTGTGATGTTGTTTTCATGGTTACTAGACTTTGTTATGTGCCTTCTGTGCCAGTGCTCCTGCACAGAATGCTCACTATTATATGGCCTGGAATGGTTGTTTCATCAATAAAATTTGCATTTCTTTAATCTGCTAGGAAACTGTTCCTGTTAGCAAAAGCCATCAGTTAATCTGAACCAACCTGCGACAGTGGTGCTGATGGTTCACCTTCCTCTTGCATAGTGGAGGCAGACAAGAAATGTATTTAAAAAATCAAGTTAGTTTAGTTTTTAAGAGCTTTTTTTCATAGGTACCTAATTTTTGGAGCAGCAAATTTATCTTTTATGAAAACATACATAAAACATTGTAATGCGTGCTTAGATGAAAAATAGCAGTGTCTCTTTTTACTGGATGGGGGGAATTGTGAGCCAGATCCTCTGCTGGTGTAAAACTGCATGGCTCTATTGATGTCTGTGGAATTTTACTCATTTACACCATAAATTTGTCTATATATGAAATTGTCCCTGGTTGGGCCCTGGTACTGGCAAAAAAGTATTTTCTTATGGAAATGTTTAGCAAAAAATCACTTCATTTTTTGGAGCACAAGGAGTGTGTTGTCCCAGTTATGAAATTATTCTTGAAACCATTAAAGGCTGAGTAATCCAGAGAGCATCCTGGACTGGGACTCAGGAGATCTCACAACTCATGGATATTTCTCACTTTGCAACTGACCATACACTGCAACTCACCATGCCTGTTTCCCCTCCCATCTCTTTGTCATCGAGTCTATTTACTTCGTAGGCTCTTTTGAACAGAGACAATCTCTTACTGTGTATCTGTACAGCACCTAGCACAATGGGTCCCTGATGTTGCCTGTGCAGTACAAATCATACATAATAACGCCTTACACTGAGAAAAAAGCACTGCTTGAAACACCTGCCTACCCAACAACATTTTGTGACTGCAGGCAGATGGGCTAGGTTCAAAAAGTGAAGCAGTTGCCTTGTTCTCAATTTTGCTGAAATAGACTTTAAAAAAAAAAAAACTCTAGCAAAGATGAGATGAGTAAACTGTTGCTCAATGAGGTAAGGTAAATTGAGCAGTTGATTATTTCCCTGTTCTTTGGTGATACATAGGTCTTTGAGGATAGATTGTTACTTATGTGAAAAGCTGACTAGGTTAAAATTAAAAATACTATTAGTAAAATGCAGAGGAAAATGTGGTCAATAGTCCACTAAAGCAGTATTTGTCACATGTCCTTTGACTATTTAGTTCAGTTAAATTCATGATCCATAAAATACAGAGCAATAAAATCTATTTCGTGTTACTGTGTTGAATTAAAGTATTACTAATCATGCTTGAAAAAAAACATACTCTTACTCTGTTTTTTCGTGGGGAGGAGGCAGGAAGTGAAGCAATTGCAGATATTATTTCCTCTTGACTAGGTTTCGATTCAGGTCTTTGTTTTCTCTCTCTCCTGCCCTACCAGCTCCTGCATATTCAAAATGCCAGTCTACCAGCATAAGACTGTGGTTCCCATCCATACTGTGTGTTAAATAAACATGAAGAAAATTACTCCCTGCCTAGGGAATTATTGCCTAAAGGCAGTGATGGAAAATGTATTAGAAGAAAAACAAAAATATTTTAAGAAGGTTAATGACAAACTACTATGTGCTCAGGAAAAACAGGGGAGAGATGGGAAAGTTCTGAATATATAAATTGATTGTCTATTACTGGTATCAGATTCACTAAAATCTGTGGTCTCAGTTGTCCCTTGAACTATGCTTCCACACAGGGGCATAAGGCCAAGAAACATCACTTTGTTCCCTTAATGCACTACACACACTTTGACTCTGAGCGCCTGAGGATAAGTGGACTCTGTGTGACTGCTAGTCCTTGCCCTGTGAGCAAGTGGGCAAGGAGTTAAGGAAGGGGGTAGAATGCTGTCTTTCCCTATGCCTCATGCTGGCACCACAGATGATCCTGCACTGGGGGTGGGAATGTGGTATTGTAGTTTGCTGCTCGCATAGAGCAGCCAGAAATTACTACCTTCTCCTGGAACAATGGAAAGCAGGGAAGGAACTGTGCCATGCAGATACACAATTTCTTCCTTGTACTACTCCATGCTCAGGGCTTGTGGCAGAGCAGCAGTCTACCAAAGTAAAGGTGAATATTGCATTACATACAACCTGGACCAAATTCCCATTGGCTTACTGATGAGAATACAACTCCATGGAGTTGCACCTGATTACACCAATGACCTTTTCATTCACCTCTATCTCACCATAAATGGATAGAAGTCCTTGAAAAGTCACCCCCAAGAAGTGCTGACATGACATTACAGGACCAGCATAACAGTGTTACACCACAGATCATTTCCAAAAAGGGGCAATCATGTCAAAATCAGCCCTGCACCCTGCTGGGTAAATGAAAACGTAACACAGTGGATCCAGAGTCAATGTTAATTTAGAATCTGGTACTCCTCTTTCCTTTAAAAACATTTTTCTTTCTGGTATTTTCATTTAGGTGGGTTTATACTTTATGTCTAAGGAGGTTTCCAAACACTCCTGCTCATTATTAGCATTATGCGGCTGTACAAAGGAGAAAGGGGATGAAAGACGTTCCCTTCCCTTTCTGTGCCAGCTACCAGTACCTCTGGTTGCAGCATGGAAGGGGAAGCAGGACATGTAGAACTGCTATTTCCCCCATGGAGATGAGTGGGATGTGGTGGGAGTGAGCAGATCCTTGACTCTGACTCCAAAGCAATGGCCAGAGTAGCAGGAAATGTAGGCTGTGCCATGCCTAGACTCAGTGCAGTTTACTTTAGTCTCTGGAGCAGGGAGAAACTAGTAGACAGCCTGTGTCAATTCAAACCACAATCTGCTTCCCAGGTTGCTCCTGGACAGCGATGCACTGCCTTTTTATCAGGGCAGATGGCAGAGTCAGGATCTAGACCCTAAAATGTTTGCGTTCTCTTGCTTTCATTTCTACTGTTCTTGAATTGTATAAATTACTCTGAGATACTCTTTGAGGGAAGGGATTTCATTTTAATCCTTTAAATGCTATTCTCAGTTACTGTGGTCACAAGCTCTAAGTTTCTTCTTTTCTCCTCCTCTATGCTCCCCCACCCGCCAAGAAGAGAAAGAGGATCACAAAGGAAAAGTCAGAATCTCCAATGCAAAAATGAAGTTTCCCTTTGAACACGTCTCTAGGGCAGCATAAAGGTGAAGTCATTACACTGCTGGCTCAACCTACAAAGCAGAACTGAGGAGAAGAGAAGCCAAGGGAGCCAAAGTGCCTGCACCATTTGACAGGCACTGATGTTGTGGTTGCATCATTTGGTAACTGAAAACCTCTTTGTGAAAATCTCTCTGTCGGGACTGAAATAAAAGAAACCTGCCTTCAAAATTCATTTTATTTACTGTGATAAAATCCAAAACTCTATCCTCATTATTACTATATACATTTATAAAGCACACATCCCCATGTAATGTGTACTGTACTCCTTTATGCAGAAAGAACTATGCCAAGGTTCATTTTATTCTTTAATAAAGGTACCGTTGATCCCTATAAATTTCCTTTTACACTTATAATTTTAAGCCACTTACTTCAAATATAAAAAACAAGATGTCCTATTGCTACATTAAAACATTGCCCTCATTTCTGCATGAACTCAAGTGATTTTTTTGGCTTACTTTATCCTTTTTGATAACAATACCCCCGTGGTGTCTAAATGGAAGGTAACTATTTATACAAGAGTTAAGGGGGACTGATGAATTGCAAATGAGTTATGCAGTAAGAGTGTATACTTACAAGTAGTTCTGAACTATGGGTGACTGAAAAAAAATCTCTTTTGCATTTCTCCCTATAGCTTCAAAGTTGAAATTCATCAATTTTGTCCTCTAATCAAATTTAAATGGATGCACCATACCTAGCAATTTGATAGACAAGGCTGCTCTAAATTTAAGGCTGGAAAGGGTTCCCAGTGTTAACATCTATAAAAAGAATCAGCCTTCTCCCAGCCATCTCTGTAGAAGAGAACTCTGCTATGATTGCAATTTACTAAAGAATACAAGAGAAGTTTGTCATTGATGAGCTTTGCTCAGCTGTTTTCTGCTGGAACTGTTTCCTCTTGATGTGTTTTGTTGTTGATGTAGCTTGCTATTTGGTCTCCATTTTTACACAGTATCCCATTAGTGCACCAGTTTGTACACGATGCTCCATGCTACCTGAGAAGTTTGCTATTGGTATGATTAACATCAGTATCAAGCCCTTTGCTTATTAACAGTGTCTCTGACTGTTGCCTTTTCTCAATTTTTATTTTTTTCTTTTTCTAAGGAAAAAACTATATACTTTAAAAACCTCAGAGCCATATACTGTCCTTGAAATGTAGAAGGGAATCCCATTACTATTCTGCCCTCACATATTTATGTGCAACTCGTGCAATCCATGCATAATTGAACACAAAATTTGGTCTTATGTGATTATTTTTCATCATACTTTAAAACAATCTAAATTATGAGAGTATCTGGATAGAAAGGAAACTGAAGTAAAAATCCACTGGAATACCAGGACCTCCAGACTATAATACCTTAACAACATTGTACTTTACATTTCAGCTGCATTCAGAAACTTAGAAAAAATGTATTAATACAAGAAACTTTATAAAGATGAAAATTATAAACCTCAGTGGAACAGATGATTCCATAAATATTATACTACATAGTAAAATACTAGAAACAGTCAATTAGCTTTAATATCTGTATAGAGCCTTTACTGATAACTACAGTCATAGAGTTGCAATGCTGGTAAAATATATCTTTACAATGAATAGTATTTGAAGGAAAAAGAAATTACTCAGTAACTTTAGACTGCCACTGAGGGGAAATAACCTATAAGTATCATCTTCTGCCTGATGTAAGCAACTGAATCAATGTCAAAGTGAAGTGAAGTGACATATAGTCTTGCTCCATCATTCTTAACATCTCATGGCAGTGAGTAAAATACAAACACAATGCCATTGAATCTCAGTGCAAAAGGAAATTAACTAAAATATTTTTAAAAGATGCATGTGGGACCAAAAATATTGTTTAAGGACTGCTAATCATTACATCAGTTATGCTTAAATAATATGGTATGGCCCTAGCAATGAGAAAACCACAAACAGTTCAAAGCTAAGATTGAGTTCAGATAAGTATTTCAAACTCTGAAGCTAAAGCTTACCCAAATTTCTTGAGCTGATAAAACTAAGTCAGAAATTCAAATAGAAAAAAATGGTTCCTTACCTGTTCTATAACTGTTGTTCTTCAAGATGTGGATCCAGGAATGTATTCCACTCAGCTGTGTTCATGCCTAGCATATCAGAGCCAGAAATGTATTTCTTGTAGCAGTACCACTCAGGGTAGTGCATGCACCCACTCTTCCTCATGACACCTCCTGAAGCTGTTCTCAGTGGTACCAGATGATAGAACAAGGATTAATGGTCTCAAGTTGCAGTAGGGGAGGTTTAGGTTAGATATTAGGAAAAACTTTTTCACTAGGAGGGTGGTGAAGCACTGGAATAGGTTACCTAGGAAGGTGGTGGAATCTCCTTCCTTAAAGGTTTTTAAGGTCAGGCTTGACAAAGCCCTGGCTGGGATGATTTAGTTGGGAATTGGTCCTGCTTTGAGCAGGGGGTTGGACTAGATGACCTCCTGAAGTCCCTTCTAACCCTGATATTCTATGATTCTATAAGCTATATACAGGTGGCACAGTCCCAACCCCATCCCCTTCCTTTGTAACAGAGAAGATGGTCTAAGACTCGGACGCACGGAGGATAAAGGGTAGGTCATGGAATACATGCCTGCACACATATTATGAAGAACAACTGAACTGGTAAGTAGCTGCTTTGTCTTCTTCAAGTGGTTGCAGGTGTGTTTTCCACTCAGGTGACTCTCACGTGGTACAGTATGGTGGGGGGATACAGAGTCTATTTTTAAATAATGATTTTAATGTCACGGCCAAAGTTCACATCAGATCTGGAAGAAGTGGTCATTGTGTAATGATGAGTGAACATATGTACTGAGTACCAAATGGCAGCCCTACACATCTCCAGTATAGGAATATCTTTCAGGCGGGTGACTGATGTAGCCTGGGCCCTTGTCAAGTGGACCAAGAGTTTCTGTGGAGGAGTACTGAACTACTCCATATACTGTTATAATGCAAGAAGTAATCCATCTAGACATCATCTACGCTGACACTGCCAACCTTTCAGGCAATCAGCATAGGAGACGAAAAGATAAGGAGACTGTCTGAAAGCGTAATCCTGTCTAGATAGAAGGCCAGCACCTCCTGCCATATAAGGTATGTAGGCATTCCTCTTCCTTACCAGAATGCAGTTTTGAGAAGAAAACTGGGAGATACACTGTCTGAGTTAAGTGAAAAGCTGACACCACTTAGGTGTGGCCACAAGGCTTCCTTGTCTTTGAAAAATACTGTGTAAGGAGGGCTTCCAATCAAAGCTTGCAGTTCATACACTCTCCAGGCTAATAGCTATGAGGAAGGTAATCTTTCGGTTAAGTGAGTCCATGAGTTCAAACAGCAGGCCCATAAGCGCTGCTAACACTGTGTTTTGAAATCCCAAGATGGTACTGTATCCTTTTTAGGTGGGAAAAGACATGTCACTCCCTTGAGAAACCTAGTAATTATGGGGCTGCAGAATGCTGAGGCCCCTTGAATGCGAGAATGAATAGCAGAGATTGCTGCACCGTGTACCTTCAGAGAACTCAAAAAGGCCTGAGGATTTCAAATGCATAAGATACTCTAAAATGGCTTTGGCTCTTCATTTCAGAAGGCTGTATACCACGATTAGTAGACCAAATGGAAAATCGTTTCCATTTACCAAGGTAAGTTGATCTCATTGATTGCTTCCTACTATTGAGTAAAATCTCTTGAGTCTCTAAGCAGCATGCCTTTTCCTCCTGGTCTAGCCACTCACAAGCCATGTCATCAGATGAAGGCTGTTCACATCTTGATGTAGAATTTGACCATTCTGCTGCAACAGTAGGTCTCGGAGGAAAGGCTGATGGTGAAGAAATTGGACTGTGAAATTGTAATGGTCCAAGAACCAGCACTGTCTCAGCCAGGTCAGGGCTCTGAGTATTAACCTTTCGCAGTTTCATTTCAGTTTGTTTAATCCCTTCCATCCCAGTGTGAAGTCTGAATACCCCACCACAATGACCCTTCTAGATCAGCTCCCCTCTAGCACAGAGACACCTGTTATAATTGTCATGGTGGGAGAGAGTGAAAAAAGAGAAAGCCCTACATACATTGTCCCATTTCATCCACCACTCTAGGGAATATATTACTGCAGGTGTGAGTCAGACCAACTTGTCCAAATGGTGCTTGCTTGGATGAGAGACCAATTTCAGCCATGCCTAAAGTGTGCAAAGACACAATCTTGTGTACTTGGTTACATAAGTACAAGAGCTCATGTGGCCTAGCAAATTCAGAGAGGTCCGAGCCATGGTGGCTAGGTGAGCCCTGAGAGACGTGCATAAGTCAAGGACCATTTGAAATTGCTGTTGTGGAAGAAAATTGGTCAAACTCAGAGTCAAGAAAGCCTCCAATGAACTTGAGTCTCTGAGTAGGAATAAATGTTGACCTTTCTTTGTTCAGGATGAGTCTCAGATGACCAAAAAGATGGATGATTAACCTGATGTGGCCATGAACATGATCCTGGGATGATCCTCAAACCAGCCAATCATTGAAGAAGGGAAGACATGGATTCCATTCTTTCTTAATGGAATCACCATCACAATCACCATGTGTTTGGTGAATACACGAGACACCAATGACAAGCTGAAGGGATGTGCCATATACTGATAAGAACTATATACCCTATCCCACCCCTATCATAAATCTGAGGAATTTCCTGTGGGCAACATTGCCACATGAAAGTACGAATTTTGAAGATAAAGAGCAGCAAACCAATTCTTATGATCTAGACAAGGAAGCATTACTGCGAGGGTAATAATGTGGAATCTCATTTGCTTGATGAACTTGTTAAGACCCTGATAGTTCAATACAGGTCTCAAACCTCCCTTGGACCTTGGGATCAGGAAATGGTGGGAGTACAAATCCCACCCCTGAAACTGCAGGGGAACTTTCTTTATAGCCTCCAGGGTAAGCAGAGTGCAAACTTCTTGTAGGAGTACAGCTTCGTGAGATACATCCCTCAAAAGGGACAAGGAAGGAGGAGGAATGGAGAGGAGCTAGATTGAATCTCCCACAGTATGTAGGACCCATTTGTCCAAGATTATTGCTTCCCAAGTGCTGAGGAAATGAAACAATCTGTGCCCAAAAGGGAGGAATGAGAAAATCACTGGTGGCAGTATAGCTGTCCTCAAAGAAGTCAAGAATTAGATTTCTTCTGAGTTTTCAGACAGCTCTGTTTTCATTTCTTGTTTAAATATAGCTTATTTCAGCACCTTCAGTTCTGGTTCTCACCCGGTCAAAATTCAAAAGTTATTAAATATTTAACTGGTCTTAGGATCTTAGTATATTTCTACAGGTGGCAGTGGAGAGTGACTGTTATTGGCTTTTTAGAGTGCAAGCTCTTCAGGTCAGAGACGTGCTTTCTTCTGGTTGTACAGTGCCTTGCACTTGGTGGACACTATGGCAAACACATAACAATAATAATAATAATTCATAATAATAATTATAATTTGCTCAAAGTGGTTCGCCCATCCCTATAAATAACTAGAAAGACATGAAACAGAATCTGGAGCCAAATCCCCGTGAACTAAGGGTAGTTTTGGATCTAAATCCAGATCTAAAGCATAAAATTCAGGCCCATCTCTATTACATGACCTGATCCATACCAGTGTTCATAGCTAAGGCCTATTTTTCTACTACTTCAATTGGGCCTTGTTTCAGCAATCCATTGCTATTCAACAAAGCTCTTACGCACATGCTTAATTTAGATTCATACTTAAGTGTTATTGGGGACTTGCTGAATAGGGATGGAGTAAAGCATGTGCTTAAATAATTTGCTGAATTGGGGGCTAAAACTGTAAATGTTTTGGATTTTTTGGGGAACTGCGAGAAGGGCTGCACCCTCCTCTTTTCTCCTTCTCAAACACTGAGACAAATGAAGCTGTAAAATGACCAAACTTCTCTGTGGTCAGTGGAGCAGCAGTCTGTCTGGCAACTGGCCTACATCTAATAACTGTTCTAATCAAGTGGAAAAGTATTTTAATGCAGCAACATGTAAAGATATAGTTCTATGGTAATTTATACATTTTAAGAGATAAGATAGAGTGTGATGCAATGTATTGCAATAGGTTTTAGAATATGGAATCAAAATAGGATTTTTTCTAAAAAAACACTTCAAGAAGATGTCTCATGGATTATATACTGTGTGACAAAGCTCCGAGTCTGTATTGGTGGGTCCCGTGCTTCCTGGCAGATACAGTGGCCTCAGAAGCTCGCTAAGGCCCTTAATATGACTTCCCTTTCCCAGTATGGCAGCAAAGTTACAGCTTATTGAGCTACTCTCATCACAGGCCAGTATGGGAGGTGGGAAGGTGGAATACCCACAGTCTCTGTTGCTCCTTAGAGCTCCATAGACACAGTTTGGTCTCCTGCCTGGACCAAAGTCTGTTTCCGCTCTCCAAGGGATCTCTGTAGATCATCGGGGGGGGGGGAAGGGGGAAACCCGGGCACGTCCTCTACTCTGGGTTCCAGCCCGGGGACCCTAATGATAGCAGCTATTGGTGGCTTCCCTCCTCCACTGACGCTGCTTTGATTCCCTGTGCTACTTCCCCATGGTCCCCTTTTCCAAGCTTCACCCTTATCTCAGGGTTCAGTAATGCTTCCTCTCCTCCAGCTCCTTTCACCTGGGCTCTCCTCGAGAGAACTGGAAGGAGAGCTTTTAAAACAGTATAAGTGGGACCTTAATTGGTTCTAGCTATATCCATTAGCCTAACAGCCTTAGCTGACCCTTTGTCAGTTAACTGAGGTCAAGTGCCGGCATTAGCCTAACGACCTTAACTGGTTACATTGGCGTCAGGTGTCTGGGGCCTGGAGTAGCCCTTATTTGGCTATGCAGGGAACAGGGACCTGCTCATTCTGAGGCTGATATACCTGCTTTCCACTACCCTCTTATATCCTTCTGGCATGAGTCCGTCACAACTGCCATTCTTCATTCAGTTTAGTTTTGGCATATGTTAAGGTATTCCCTATTGTGTCTTTACAGCTACAAACGGTAAACTATTCAAAGCTCAAAGGAATGCAACTAACAGCATATGTGTTGTGTTTCATCACAACAATCACAGAGAATATAAATTAGTGAAGTCATCTGTGTCATTTGTCTATCTAATTGGGCTTCCCAATAGGAACTGGCAATATGTTGGGATGGTTTTTTGTTTTGCTTTTTGCTCCCATTTCAAATTTTTTAGTTAGCAATGTATCTTATGGTTTTGAAAATGCAAATATAATGCATCCTAAAATATGCTTTTTGTGTTTTAAATATGTTGTGACTTCATGATACGGAGGAGTTTCAATATTCCTGGATAAGCTCAATGTCTTCCAGCAAAGTTTGTCTCTCCATTTTTCTCTTACACTCCTCCCCATCCCAACCCCTTTTCTGTTGAAACATTCGGTTAAAGTAAAAAAGAAGAGCAATAGGAAGGGGAACAAGAGGCTACTGTGCTCAAAATCTGGAACAACCTATATTTCAGCAAAGCAGGGAATATTGGAACACTGGAAGCTGCCAGAAATATCACAGTTATGGAGATCTTAAAATCTAAAGCCCATGCTTGGTAACTAAGGTCAGGCTCCCAAATCCATATTTCAGCTCCCGATGAACTAATTTTATTTAGGAGACAACATATGGATTTAGGAGCATCTCTTCGGGCTCTGCTTTAGGCTCACCTTGTCTCCTGTAAATTCAGTCTAAGATTCAGGCGATATATTTCAGATGTTATTTCACTCACTCTGTTGCAGCAGTGCAAGGGGAATAGTATGAGGTTGCTCTCCCATGTTGGAATGTCCTCATAGACTCATAGACTCTAGGACTGGAAGGGACCTCGAGAGGTCATCGAGTCCAGTCCCTTGCCCTCATGGCAGGACCAAATACTGTCTAGACCATCCCTGATAGACATTTATCTAACCTACTCTTAAATATCTCCAGCGATGGAGATTCCACAACTTCCCTAGGCAATCTATTCCAGTGTTTAACTACCCTGACAGTTAGGAACTTTTTCCTAATGTCCAACCTAAATCTCCCTTGCTGCAGTTTAAGCCCATTGCTTCTTGTTCTATCATTGGAGGCTAAGGTGAACAAGTTTTCTCCCTCCTCCTGATGACACCCTTTTAGATACCTGAAAACTGATATCAGGTCCCCTCTCAGTCTTCTCTTTTCCAAACTAAATAAACCCAATTCCTTCAGCCTTCCTTCATAGGTCATGTTCTCAAGACCTTTAATCATTCTTGTTGCTCTTCTCTGGACACTCTCCAATTTCTCCACATCTTTCTTGAAATGCGGTGCCCAGAACTGGACACAATACTCCAGTTGAGGCCTAACCAGCGCAGAGTAAAGCGGAAGAATGACTTCTCATGTCTTGTTTACAACACACCTGTGAATGCATCCCAGAATCATGTTTGCTTTTTTTGCAACAGTATCACACTGTTCACTCATATTAAGCTTGTGGTCCACTATGACCCCTAGATCTCTTTCTGCCATACTCCTTCCTAGACAGTCTCTTCCCATTCTGTATGTGTGAAACTGATTGTTCCTTCCTAAGTGGAGCACTTTGCATTTATCTTTATTGAACTTCATCCTGTTTACCTCAGACCATTTCTCCAATTTGTCCAGATCATTTTGAATTTTGACCCTGTCCTCCAGAGCAGTTGCAATCCCTCCCAGTTTGGTATCATCCGCAAACTTAATAAGCGTACTTTCTATGCCAACATCTAAATCATTGATGAAGATATTGAACAGAACCGGTCCCAAAACAGAC
Organism: Gopherus evgoodei; assembly: GCF_007399415.2. Taxonomy (NCBI): domain Eukaryota; kingdom Metazoa; phylum Chordata; order Testudines; family Testudinidae; genus Gopherus; species Gopherus evgoodei. The sequence continues at coordinate 21,583,332 of NC_044330.1, forward strand.
CCCTGCGGAACCCCACTTGTTATACCTTTCCAGCAGGATTAGGAGCCATTAACAACTACTCTCTGAGTACGGTTATCCAGCCAGTTATGCACCCACCTTATAGTAGCCCCATCTAAATTGTACTTTCCTAGCTTATCTATAAGAATATCATGCGAAACTGTATCAAATGCCTTACTAAAGTCTAGGTATATCACATCCACCGCTTCTCCCTTATCCACAAGGCTCGTTATCCTATCAAAGAACGCTATCAGATTAGTTTGACACGATTTGTTCTTTACAAATCCATGCTGGCTATTCCCTATCACCTTACCACCTTCCAAGTGTTTGCAGATGATTTCTTTGATTACCTGCTCCATTATCTTCCCTGGCACAGAAGTTAAACTAATTGGTCTGTAGTTTCCTGGGTTGTTTTTATTTCCCTTTTTATAGATGGGCACTATATTTGCCCCCTTCCAGTCTTCTGGAATCTCCCCCGTCTCCCATGATTTCCCAAAGATAATAGCTAGAGGCTCAGATACCTCCTCTATTAACTCCTTGAGTATTCTAGGATGCATTTCATCAGGCCCTGGTGACTTGCAGGCATCTAACTTTTCTAAGTGATTTTTTACTTGCTCTTTCCTTATTTTCTCTTCTAAACCTACCCTCTTCCCGTAAGCATTCACTATACTAGACATTCCTTCAGACTTCTCAGTGAAGACTGAAACAAAGAAGTCATTAAGCATCTCTGCCATTTCCAAGTCTCCCGTTACTGTTACCCCCTCCTCATTGAGCAGTGGGCCTACCCTGTCCCTGTCCCTGTCTTCCTCTTGCTTCTAATGTATTGATAAAAAGTCTTCTTGTTTCCCTTTATTCCCATAGCTAGTTTGAGTTCATTTTGTGCCTTTGCTTTTCTAATCTTGCCTCTGCATTCCTGTGTTATTTGCCTATATTCATCCTTCGTGATCTGACCTAGTTTCCATTTTTTATATGCCGCCTTTTTATTTTGTAGGTCACGCAAGATCTCAAGGGTAAGCCAAGGTGGTCTTTTGCCACATTTTCTATCTTTCCTAACCATCAGAATAACTTGCTTCTGGGCCCTTAATAGCATCCCTTTGAAAAACTGCCAACTTTCCTCAGTTGTTTTTCCCCTCAGTCTTAATTCCCATGGGACCTTGCCTATCAGCTCTCTGAGCTTACCAAAATCCGCCTTCCTGAAATCCATTGTCTCTATTCTGCTGTACTCCTTTCTACCCTTCCTTAGAATTGCAAATTCTATGATTTCATGATCACTTTCACCCAAGCTTCCTTCTACTTTCAAATTCTCAACAAGTTCCTCCCTATTGGTTAAAATCACGTCTAGAACAGCTTCCTCCCTAGTAGCTTTTTCAACTTTCTGAAATAAAAAGTTGTCTGCAATGCAGTCCAGGAACTTATTGGATAGTCTGTGCCCCGCGGTGTTATTTTCCCAACATATATCTGGATAGTTGAAGTCCCCCATCACCACCAAATCTTGGGCTTTGGATGATTTTGTTAGTTGTTTGAAAAAAGCCTCATCCACCTCTTCCGCCTGATTAGGTGGCCTGTAGTAGACTCCCAGCACGACATCACCTGTGTTTTTTACCCCTTTTAGCCTAACCCAGAGACTCTCCACCCTTCCGTCTCCTATGTCCATCTCCACCTCAGTCCAAGTGTGTACATTTTTAATATATAAGGCAACACCTCCTCCCTTTTTCCCCTGTCTATCCTTCCTGAGGAAACTATACCCATCCACACCAACATTCCAGTCGTGTGTATTATCCCACCAAGTTTCAGTAATGCCAATAATGTCATAGTTGTATTTATTTATTAGCACTTCCAGTTCTTCCTGCTTATTACCCATACTTCTTGCATTTGTATAAAGGCATCTAAGATACTGGTTTGATCTTGCCTCCCAGCTTCGCCCTGACCCTCCTTCCTCTCTGCCATTATAGCCCGTGATCCCTCATGTTTCCAACCCATCTCCCAGGTCTTGTTCCCCACTTACCTGTGGGCTTTGCTCACCTGTCCCCGTCGAACCTAGTTTAAAGCCCTCCTTACTAGGTTAGCCAGTCTGTGCGCAAATAAGGCCTTTCCCCGCTTCAAAAGGTGAACGCCATCTGTTCCTAGCAGTCCTTCCTCAAATAGCATCCCGTGGTCGAGGAAGCCAAAGCCCTCCTGGCGACACCATCTTCGCAGCCAGGCATTCACCTCCCCGATGCATCTGTTTCTGCCCGGACCCCTACCTTCAACAGGAAGAATCGAAGAGAATACCACCTGCGCTCCAAACTCCTTAACCCGTACTCCCAGAGCCCTGTAGTCACTCTTGATCTGCCCAGCGTCACACCTCGCAGTATCATTTGTGCCCACATGGATGAGTAGCATGGGATAGTAGTCAGAAGGCCGGATAATCCTCGACAAAGCCTCTGTAACATCTCGGATACGGGCCCCTGGCAGGCAGCATACCTCCCAGGATGAACGGTCAGGGCGACAGATGGGTGTCTCCGTCCCCCTCAGCAGAGAGTCTCCAACCACCACTACCCTACGTTTCTTATCAGTGGTGGCAGCAGACCTCCCAGCCTTAGGGGTACGAGGCTTCACCCCCTTAACTGTTGGGGGTGATTTCTTCTCTCCTGTATCAAGAAGAGCATAATGGTTCTCTTTTACCACAACAGGAGGGTTCGCAGCAGCGGTGGAGCACTGCCTGCTGCTAGAAGTAACCGGCTGGCTGTGTCCACCCTGAGCCTCCTCCTCCACTGGTGTGCCAGATACACCCTGAGGCATCTCCTCCTCCACTGGAGTGTCAGTAGTCCTGTCAACTGGGACAGCACCGTCAGCTGTCTCCACATGGATACTGTCCAGGAATTGCTCATGGACATGGATGTTCCTCAGCCTAGCCACCTCCTCCTGTAGCTCTCCCACCTGCTGCCTGAGAGATTCCACCAGCAGGCACCTTTCACATTGGATGCCACCCCCAGCCTGGATATCAGTAAGTGGAAATTGCAAATTACAGTCTTTGCAAGCCCACACCAGAATCTGGGTAAAAGCATCCATGCTTTGGTGCTCTGTCTGGCTACAGGCGCAGGTGGAGGAGACAGAAGCAGTGCTGGCACAGGTGTTGCGGGTCCTCCTCACCATTGTAAGCCTCCCTCTGTCAAACTCTCGCAAATTCCCGTCTACAGTTCCCTGTCCGCTCCTCTCTGCTGTAAACAGAAAGGTTTTTGATGTGGCTCCGGTTATGGGTTCAGGGGACCAAAGGGTCACAAATGAGACCGACAAGGGACCCCCCCTCCCTTCCTACTCCCCTTCCAAACTCCCTTGCAAAACTCCCTGTTAGCAGCTCCTGTTCACTAAGCTCCCTGGTCGCTTGTGCGCAGCTTTATAAAGCCCTGGCCTGAGTGAATGCCCCGCCCACTGGTTAAGGTTCAGCCAATTACCAGAGGCTTCTAGCTTTCAAACCTTCCTAGTAGCTCCACCTCCAACTGCCAGCTACAGCACATGGTCCTTCAAACAGACAGACTGACAAACACAAGCTCAGCACACAGCAAGTAACCCCCAAACACACACACAAACCCAAACACTGCAGACAGTCACTTACCCCACAGATGCTGTATGTGCTCCTCCTTCACCTGGAGAACTCCCTTGCAAAACTCCCTGTTAGCAGCTCCTGTTCGCAACTGTCCTGTCCTCAACTTCTGCCATTTACAGCACAACAAGGAGTATGTCTACACAAGAATGTAAGCCTAGGGTTAGGGGGACTTGAGTTAGCTGAGCTGTATCAGGGACCCTGGGTTTGAGCATCTACACTGCATTTTAACTCTAGGTTAAGGATTTTCTGACCTGTATTTGAACCGAGGGCTCTGGAGTCCACACTGGAGTCCACACCTGAGTCAAAGTAACCCTATCTCAAAGAGTCTAGTGCCCTCCATCCCCCCCCCACCAGCCCTGTGTCGACATTCTAGTCCTATGAATATGTTGCACTGTGAGAAAACTTTACTGTCTGCCCTGTTTCCTAATGATGATGATGCAACTGATGGGACTAAAGTGCTCATAAGGAGCACATGAATATATACACTGCACAATTAGCTCCTTTGGTGACTGCAGTTTGAGAAGGTTTTTTCCTAACTATTATCTAATCTGAGAATTGGTCTCTCCACCTTTAGGCTGAGTCACATTGGCAGGACAATGCCCATGTGCACCTGTTCTGAGATACATAGGATATCAGTCTCCAGGGCTGCCAAATTATTAAAATGAAATTTTGCAATTCTTAATTTTTAAAATGGGATGTTCAATGAAAGTGTCTTTGCTTGATTGATTTTTTTCTTATTTCTTTATTTTTGTCTGTTTGTTTTGAAGTTTGACATAAAATGTAGGTTACAAAGGAAATGCACCCCCCTCCACCAGCCTGGCTATTTCCATCTGCAGAGTGGTGAAGTGCATCCCCAGGGCTTGGGATGTAGTATGCTCCAGCATCCCTTTGGGGATCCCTTATCCCGGCCCTGCCAGATGCCAAGGAGCAGGGATAAGGGATCCCAGGGAGAAAGCAGGGAAGGTTTGGGGCTGGCTCCCACAATACACATAGCCCAGGCACCTCTGCACATGCTGTGAGGGCTTCGGTCACAGAGACCCCCCCTTGGGGCTGTCACCTGATGTGCTCAGACTACCTCTGAGCCCATTTTCTCTGCCAATTTGGGCCTTCAGAAGCCTGCCTTGTTGAGCAAGATATGCTAATCTGCTGCAACACAGACCCAGGGTCTGACCCACACCCCCAAAGCTGCAGACTTAACTGAAAATGGCTTAGCAAGTGCTCCTGTCTCTAGCACCCAGACTCCCAGCTCCCAATGGGATCCAAACTCCAAATAAATCCATTTTACTCTCTATAAAGCTTAAACAGGGTAAACTCATAAATTGTCCACCCTCTATAACACTGATAAAGAGATACGCACAGCTGATTGCTCCCCCAGGTATTATTTACTTTGGGTTAATTAATAAGCAAAAGTGATTTTATTACATATAAAAAGTAAGATTTAAGTGGTTCCAAGTATTAACAGACAGAACAAAGCAAGTTATCAAGCAAAATAAAACAAAACATGCAAGTCTAAGCCAAATACAGTAGGAAACTGAATACAGGTAAATCTCACCCTCAGAGATGTTCCAATAAGCTTCTTTCACAGACTAGACTCCTTTCTAGTCTGGGTCCAATCCTTTTCAGACCAACATTGTGGCTTATGGCCTGGGTTCAACGATCACTCGCATCCCCGGAGTTACTGTTCTTTGTTCCAGTTTCTTTCAGTCATCTCTTTGGGGTGGAGAGGCCATCTCTTGAGCCAGCTGAAGACAAAATGGAGGGCCTTTTATATTCTCCCTCTTGTAGGCAGAATCCCCTTTGTTCTTCTGTGCAGAATTACAGCAACAAGATGGAGTTTGTAGCCACCTGGGCAAGTTACATGTCCATGAATGATTCAGCTTTTTGCAAACCGACGCCATTGTTTACATGTTAATTTGAACATTCCCAGGATAGCTCAGATGTGTATTGGCATCTCCCAAAGTCCACTGTCAGTTAAGTGTTTCTTGATTGGGCACTTACTCAGAATAGTCCTTTCTCAAGAAGCTGAACAAATGTTTTACTCATGCTTCTTAGAATCAAACACATTGAGATCCAAGTACATAGAAAATATTCATAACTTCAAATATAAAAATGATCCACACATATAGACAGTCTAATCATAACCAGCAAATTACAACCTTTCCATAGATACCTTACTTGTCCTCCTTTGTACAAGATTTGCTGCAACTATAGGACCTTGGTTGCAACAATGCAACTATATGGTCACCGTTCATGTCAATAATGTCACACACGCAGCCCAGGGACAGTGGGTGGGGCCAAGAGCACTGGACAAAGAGCAGGAACAGGACCTGCAGGGAAGGGGAGCATGACCAGAGGGGAGATGACCCCCAATAACCTGGCAGCTGGGAACCTCCTCCCACCTGTCAGCTTTGCTCCCTGCTCTGGGCAAACACTGCACTGCAGCAAGGAGGAGCTCAAGCCGCTGCTACAGGAGGCTGCAGGGAGGTTTGGGGGCTGGCTCCCACTCACCACCCTCACAGAGCATGCTACTTGGGTGCTCCTGTACACACAGCCCCAGGGAGGACAAGGGGTTCCAGAGAGCAGAGTGGAGATCAAGTGGCTACCCTAAAGGGAGGGGGAGCAGCCAGTGTGTTGGGGAGATGTCATCCCTCCGCAGCCATGCTGAGCTGAGAGCTCTGCTAATTTCCTCCTAATCTATAGCTGACTATGCAGATATAACAACATTCCCGTCACTCCCCCAACCTCAGCTCCAAACTACCTCTTTCATCACTTTAAGGCTTGATCCCAAATCCATTAAATCAATGGAAAGATTCTGTGATGCCAGGTAATCCAAACTCTGTGGTCTGAGTAGATTTCAGTGAACATAAGCACAATACTAAGAGAAAGTAACTCCCCAGTAGCAGCTATGTAGGGCCTAATTCTGATCTTTGGAAGATAAGGGGACTCCAGATCTCTGCTTTCCATGTTAATGGGAGAGTATGAGGAAGCCATTCACACACACAGAGATGGAGACAACTCCTCTCTGTTTTGATAGGAACTTTTTCTGGTCTCCCTCTCTTCCCCATGGAGTAGCTGTAGGGGGAAGCCTCCAGGCTGCTAGTCTGTGAAATCCATGGTGAGCTGTTCAAGGAGAGTCAGAACTCCTAAGCATCCATCATGGATCAGAAGGCCAATCTGTACATCCTTTCACTCTGGCCTGACCATCCTATGTGCTGGTCAGCTGTTGCTGAGCAAGCATACATGAGAATAAGAGAGATTAGGATTGGGCTCCTTAGTGCCTCATCTACCTATTCATAAACTAAAAGTTGTGAGGCCATTGTAATATTCCAGTAATTCAGTATGGAAACTCGTTAGTATGGTGCAAACCCTGGGCTTGATTCTTCTAATATCAGTTTTGCCCCGCAGACCCTTGCAGCCCTGGGGTCGCCAACTCCAAGGCAGTCTGCCTGGTGACAGAGGTGCTGGGGGTGCAGGAACACACTCTGGCTTGAAGTGGTTTCCATCATATACAGGGTTTACAGTTTTGTTCGAAGGCTTTCAGCACCCCCTACCACTATAAACATTGTTCCAATGCCACTGCCTGGTGGTCCCCAACCCCAGAGTAGTTCTCATGACATGTGGGCAAACCTGCTGGAAACTAGGCAAGGTCCCACCAGAGTCCTCTTGGGTTCTATTGGAACGTTGGTGAAATCAAAGTAGCCGTGTGAAACATTTCAATTTTGCTGAATCATCAAATTGTGATGGAACAATGTTTCAACATAATTTTTCAGACCAGCTCTGGTGACCATGCCGCATTCCTCTCTATGCTCCCAGATATCACAGAAATCCCTCTGAGCATTGTGCCTCTAGAATGTGAGGAAAGGACACCTCTTCTCTGAAGCCTGCTCCATTTGGATCTGGATGAAGTTCTAATCAGAAGCATATTTGGGAACTACTCCACCCACTTTCAATGGCTGAAAGGAGCTTTTGGCGCATCCACTGTCTATTGAGGAAATCATTCTGCCATTTGATGGCAGAGCAAGGGTCTCTAAGGATGAAATAAGGGGTATTGGCCAGTTTTGTAAGAGGCAAATCCCCAAACATCCCCTAGAAGAGGATTGAAAACTCTGTCCTTCAGAAGTCATGGAGTTTCCCAGCCCCTACATGAGAAAGCCAAGATAATGCATTGTGCCAGTGCTCCTTTACCTCAACTTCAACGGGTGTTTTACCTGAGTGAGGACTGCAGGATCAGATTCTTGAGTAAAGATGTGATTTCTCACCTTTCTGATTAAAGCAACTGTCAGCAAAAACTCTCCAAGAACAAAGGCAATTGCAAATTCTAGCAAGTTTCAGGTAGCAAAGAGCTTAGGTACTTATTCAAATTTATTGTTATGGAACTATTTTTCTTTGCTAGCATTTCTGTAAGTTACAGGTATCAATCTTTAATGCTCCGCTTCTAAAATCCTAGATCTGCAAGTGTCTTTTTAGAACCATATCACCAGTACTTTGCATAAATCATGCCAGTTGAAGATGCCTCTATGAAAATTGAAAAAGTAAAAGCCCTATAATAAATTGTGAAAATGACCCATTCTAAGTTTTCAGATTTCACACTACAGGAAATATTTGAACTCAGCCTTTAAGTTACTAGAGAATTATTCTACAGCAGTTATCACTGATCCATCGGAGGATAGTCAGCAATAATTTACTGTGAATTTGCCAGATAGAAAGACTCAGTCAAATTTAAACAGCTGACTTTTGCATTTCAGTCCAGTGGTATATCAGAGAAGAACAGGGGATAGCCTCATAACTAAGAGGGGGTACACTCAGCATTGACTCCTCCTTGAATGAGATGGCAAGAGTGTACTACATGGATTTTAAAAGAGAAAACAAATGACACTATGGTGATTTATATCAGCAGAGGATCTGACCCATTTTCTGTGTAGTAAAGGAGTGACATGAATGGCAGAGAAGTAAACAATGACATAGGAAATCATGGTGTACCAGTCACTTTGAACAAGACAGAAAAAGAGATTGAACATTCTTGTTAGATGGGAATAAGAATATAGATCAACGGACAGCACCATGAAGAAAAGTCACATGTCAGAGGCTGAGGTATTTGCCATTGAGTTTGATAGGTAAAGCATAGCTTATCAGAAAGAAGGATTTCAAGTAAGAAATCAAACAAAGAAACTGGGAGAAAATATAAAAGGCAGCGTAACAGATCAAGATAAACAAAATAACTATCTACTGCAAAGAAAGTCCCTGAGAATTACTACTTATTCAAATAAATACGTTAACAGCTGCATAATTCTGGCTGTATATGCAGCAATCAAAGACTGTCCCTGTTCCAGAGCAAGATCAGCCAGGCTCAAGGAAATGAGAATGAGGTTGCGTGCTGCATATTGCCATTCTAGCACAAAGGTGAATACTGCCTGCCTGACTGACTTTATTTATTTTGTGTGGTATAGAAAGAACTAGACATTCATGTTTCAGGTTTTACCAAAAAAGTCTGGGGAGCCCAAGAAACATCTGCCAGGCATCCCAGTGAACTGAAACCTATCTTAAGAACTAGCCAGATCAAAGCATTTCACAGGATGATTCACTTTGATTGACGTGGTTGTTCAGTTATATGAAGAGCAGAGAGAAGACTAGGGGAAGAGGTTTTTGGATCCACTAGAGGAGTATGGAGTAGTTTCCATTTTCCAAGTTTCTCTTACTCAGTTGAAGTTGCTTCTTTTCTGCTTTAAGGGGCAATTCTTCCACTCTTCCTTGCCTTTCTCCATAAGTAGTTCCACTGATTTCAAATAAATAGGATTTCAACAGGACTAAGGACTATCTCACAGGGGTATGGTGAGAATAAGCTCCTTAATGACTGTGAGGCACTCAAATGCCATATAAGAACCTGGCCCTAGATCATTACTGTCCTGGTTTTTGGAATATAAGACAGGAGAACTGATAGCATAATAATCCTTCTCCACCTTGCAGAGATATTTTGTGATAAAAATCTCTGATGTCTCTGATATCCTCAGATACTATTGTAATGGGGACTGTTACATGCCTGGATGCTCTGCAAGGACGAGGCCCAAACACAGGTGAGTTAATTGGCTTTAATGAAGGTTAAGTGACACACCCGCAACGGGGACTCCACGCTTTGCTGCCACTGGCTTGGGGAGTCCAACGTCCGAACAGCTCGGTCCGGTGCGAAGTCCAATGCGCAAGCCCCAGCCCATAGCAATTATAGCATCATGCTAATATCATACAAAGCAGCCTCTACATATGCAGTGGGGGACTTTCCAACAGCAATGGCCGCCTCCCCTGGCCTTGGGCCAGGGACTTTCTGCAGTTCCCCAAAACACCAGGGCTTCCCACACAGGGCAGTTTCGACCGGTTAGAAGCAGCAGCTGCTAGCAACTTGTGTCTGCTAATAACCTCTCCCTGAGAAAGCGCAGGCCCTAGCTAGACCGTAACAATATCTTCCGGGGTCCCCTACAGGGACCATAAAAGTATATAAAGGATTGTGACCACCTGATCATGGGGAGTAACAGGTACACAGCATCTGTTTACCACTGGAACTAAGGCCCACAAAGTCCATGAAGAAGGGTAAGTGGGAGCTATTACTGCTTCTACCTGGGCATCTAGTCCAGCTCACAACCTAACCCACTGCAGTGTGCAGAAACCTTTAGGGATTTTTCTTTGTGTGTGTATTTATTTTCCAAATCCCAACATACAAAGAAGGAATAACAATCCCATTCACATATCATCCTATCCCTTTAAGTGTGTGCCAGAACCACATTATGTGACCCTCTTCCAGGCTTACAAAGCTTTTCAAGTAGATTTGCTCCCTGAAGAGATGAATCCTAAACTTTGGCTATTCCTGAGAGTTGGTCTCAGGGGCTGCATTTCTTTTAAAATGAGAGCACTTGGAGAAGCATAGATGTTTCATCACAATATTCGAGCACTTGTCAACCATTCTTTACAGAAGAGATTGTCCAGGAGAAAGCAAGGAATAGACAATGATGCAGCTCAACTTGACGAGTGTACAGTTCTCCAAAAAGATAACATTTTTCACCTTTTACAAATACACACATTAGAAAAGTGGGTGCGCATATTTGCTTGAAAAGGACCACTGAGGCAAAAGGCTAACTTAGCAGTGAATATACTGTACTTTAAGTAAATACAGGTGATGTCCTTCTAAGGGAGGGTTCTGGCCTTTGTGACTGAGGACAGTCACAAGGCTATCATTAGTCTCAAAGCATGGAGACTGCATTAAGGGAGACATGACCACATCTGTAATGCCTCTGTTCAGAATGGTGCATTGACACATTCGCTCGGTATCCTTGTTCTCCCAGAATCCAGAGGCAAAGAGATGCTCTGAACACTATGATTTACAAGAGAGGCAGAATGGGAGGCAGTAGTTACTCATGGAGAAAAGGATGACTTAGCTCCAGGGGATTCACTTAGTGGGACAGAGAGTGCTAAACCACAGATCATATTTAGCGGATTAATTTAACCAGTGGAGGTTTGAAGGCCAGAGACAAGTTAGTTGCCATTCATTTCTGGAATACACCACTCCAGTAGCAGGCCCAACAATAGACTCTACTCACTCTGTGACATGCCTTGACACCTCCTTCCCTCTTCATCTCTAAACAATGGATGCCCACATTCCTCCTGAGGTGCCTTTTTCCACACAACTGCATCCACAGTGATATTGCTTGCCTAAAGAAAGATAAACCAGTTAGCTAGTTAGGAAACATTCAAGGATAATTAGGGATATGAGAAGAAAATGGCAGGGACATATTTTCAGTATTGCCTGAACTACCCAGCATCTGACATGCTAATAATATCAGGAATGATACACTTTTGTGCAGACTGGCCAGCAGATGGCTTGGCGCGGAATATATATTCCCTACTCTACTTTCCTGTACACTATCTTTGCCTCATTGACTATCCAGCTATTTTCAAACCTCAGCTGAAAACATGTCTCTTTCCTCTTGACTATGTCTCTCTAAATCTCCCTCTCCATCTGCTATCAGCTGTGATTTTAGCTTTATAACTATTATTTAACTCTGTAAAGCATTTTGGTATACAGTTTGTGTATCGTGTTGTATTAGCTTTGTGTTTATAAAACACAGAGGCAAGAGCACATCAATTTAAGCTTGTAAAGAAGCAGTGCTTGATTTTATGCATTGTTATAGTTTTATTGTAGATTTTTTTTTGGTTTTCTTTCAGTAAAATTGATTTTTGACAAGATCATTGTGCCACATGCATAACTTGTCAGATAAGGATCTATATAGTTATTTAGGCTCCACTGCCATCTCAGAGTATTCTCAATAAAGCTTATGAGGCCACATACTGTAGCTCTGACAAGTTAGACTTTGATGATTATTTAGAGTTGTCTGTTTAATTTGTTCTCTCTTAGTAAGAGATGTCGCACTCATTATAGGCTGATTGGTACTTTCCACTGAACAAGGAGGCAAATTTGCACTTGTTATGTAGCCATTTGTAAAGATTTCTGAAGAGTGGAGAATTGGAAATGAAATATAAAGAATAGTAAATTAAATCTATGAAGTAACCCGGCAATAAAAACATAGTCCCTAAAGGGGAATTTCTTCAGAAAAAGAACTCTAGAAGACAGATTTCTACACTAAGTATAAAATCATTTAGAGATACCTAGAATAAAGATCTGAAATGACATGAGGTCAAGATTGTCTTTTAGACTAATGTAGCCATTATCCTGCTAAGACTATTTAGGGATTCATTCACTTCTGACTTACACCATGGTAAATTGTTAATAAACCCATAGACCTCAATACTGTTATACCAGTCAGATAAGGGAATTAGGACTTCACTCTTTAAGATCAAGCTGATGCATTTATACTGGCCCAGATTCACCAATGTGCTCTAGCAACACAAAGCAGCTGTAAACTCAGTTTCACCAGCCAGTTAAGCTGGGTATACAGCTGCTTTGTGGACCTGAAGGGTACTAAGTAGGCAGAGTGCTCCTGGTGAATTTGGCCCATAGAGTATAATTAGAGGACTATGTGAGGCTGATCCACTACTGTGCTACTTTGATTTTATGCCACTGGAGTAAGTCAGTAACTCTAATGGAATTGCACTGGCATAAAACTAGAATAATGCAATGAGAAATTAGGCCCACATGCATTATCTTGCTGTTTTTCACTTTTCCCCCCCATGTATGTGTGTGCCAAAGGTCTTCTGGTTTTCTATTATTTTGTCTGTGGGATCTGTTGTTGCTATTTTAAGTTGCCAAGTCCATGAAAATATAAATTCAAAAGGGAGACTAGTGATTCTGCATTTTCAAAATGTGTTTGGAGTGGTTGATTAGAAACTACATCCGTTCTGACAGCAGCTTCATGAATGGAAACAAAATGCCAGACTTCAAGATATACACACATGAAAAAAATGATTAGAAGATGTTTTATGAACAAGACTGGTGCAATACCATACAATGGACTTATGGGACAGATTGACAAAGGGACTTAGGTGCTCAAGTCCAAGATCTAGGCGTTACTGAGATCCTCAAAACACCTGCTCAGCTGCCACTTAACTCAGTAGGTGTTCATCATGTCACCTACATTTCTACCAGTAAGCTTGTGCATAGCTGCCTCAGTCTAGGTTTCTGAACACCTATCTCACATGTAAGCCCCTGCCAAAAGAGGTGATGGTGTGCTTATAGACCCATGATAAGGGTAGTCTTCTGGGATATGAGTGACCTAGGTTCAATTCCCTGTTTTAAGCGATGATGAGAAAGAATTTCAACTGCAGTCTCCCCACTCCCAGGAGAGTGCCCTGGCCACTGGGATGTTGAATATTCTGATGTGGGGCTCTCAGACTTTCCTGTTGAAAGTGTTCCACTGTGCAAAAATAAGTAAATAGTCATGGGACATTATACAACATATTCTTTATGAAAATATGCTTGTGGTAGGAATATGACATAACTAAGATATATTTATGCAAGATAACTCTTGTAAGGTATCATTGGAAAGGTTATAATTTACTGAATATGACTATCCTGTTTCCATGCATGTATCATTTGTGTGTCTGAAATTAGGAATATTGACTATGTATCTATATTTCAACTATGTTACTTTGGGTGACGTCCCCTGCTAACCTTTCAGGTATAACAATGAAAAAGCCTGATTGCAGATGGCCCATCAGCAAGAAACAATGGACTGTAAAAGAGCTTAGTCCTTCTGTGAATGTGTAGGTCAGCCTGTGAAGAATGGCTGGTTTATAATATAACCAGGGCCGGTGCAACCATTTAGGCTGACTAGGCGGCTGCCTAGGGCGCCGAGATTTGGGGACGCCAAGAAGCGCCCCCACATTTTTTTTTAAATGGTTGAGCAGCTGCTGCTGCTGGGACAGAGAGGGAGTCTGAGCTGCCGGCGGCAGCTGGCAGCCCAAGGTGTCCCCTGGGTCAGGGGGCCGCCGCGGCAGCCGGCAGCCCAGGGTGTCCCCGGGTCAGGGCGCCACCACGGCAGCCCCGCAGTCCAGGGCGTCCCCTGGGTCAGGGCGCCTCTGTGGCAGCCGGCAGCCCAGTAGCCCCCTGGGTCAGGGTGCTGCCGGAGGGGGCAGCAGGCAGCTCCCGCGGAGCTGCCGAAGTGGTGCCTGTGGAGGGTCCGTTGGTCCGTGGCTCTGGTGGAGCTGCTGCAGTCGTGCCTGCGGACAGTCAGCTGCTCGTGCGGCTCCAGTGGACCACCCACAGACACCACTGCGGCAGCTCCACCGGAGCCACGGGACCAGCGGGCGGGGTGGCGAAATTGCTGTCCGCCTAGGGCGCTCAAAACCCTAGCGCCGGTCCTGAATATAACCCAGTTTATGTGATTTCCAATGGGGGGAGGGGAGAGTGAGGAGTTGTGCATACCCTCCTCCACATTTAGGAAAGAGGCGAATTTCATTTAATTTTGGGTTTGTGCTCCAATGGTGAGGGGTGAACATCTGAGTGCTGGAGCAAGTCCCTTAAGCTGAGCCTTCCCAGAATGGATCCCTGTCTCTGTGCAGCTGGGTGTAGCCCAGTCTGTGCGTTTGGCTGGAAAAGGCAGGGGACCCTAGCCCAGAAGACCAGGTAAAAGGGGGCCCAGGCTGGCAAAATAGTCTGACTCAATGACATCCCAGCACACCAGGTGACATCCTGGGGGTCCAACCCATCACAAGTCATTAGGGCAGAAAGAGCGTGAGATGATCCTATGGCCCAGGGGTTAGGGTACTTACCTGGGAAGAGGGAGACCCAGCATCCAGTCTCCCTATCCACTGGCTATTTCAATGTTTATCAAAAGTGGACCTGCTTCAACAGGAAAAATAGAAAGACCCACCCTAGAATATCGTAGTGGTTGGGGCATTCTCCTTGGAGGTGGAGGACTTGAGTTCAAATCCTTTCTCCACATCAGGCAGAGAGGGAACTGAAGCTGGGTTGCCTACATCCCAGACTTAGGCACTTGACCCCAAGAGAGAGTTCATGGCTGAGAATCTCAAATGGGGATATGCTCTTCCCTCAAGCCAAGTCACAGTGAGAGGCAGGGCTTAGGCCACAGCCCTCTCTTTGGCATTTTCTACTACCTAGCTTTAGCGTCTCAGCATGCTGGCCTTTGTGAATCCCATTCTGAGGCACCTAAGTTCCCTATACAGTGTAAAGGGAGAGATGGGCATCTAACCCAGAGCTGTGATTTCCACTGGCTGGCAGGGCACCTAAAAGTTTGGTGCTGAAATGCTGAGACACATACACCAGAATACCCACCATTACACGAGTCATGATTTCAAAAAACCTCAGTTACTAGACACGATGCTTCCACTCCCAGATTATGTTACAGATAACAGAGGAAAGGAGTTTCTATTCTTAATAATGTTTAGAGAGAACATAAATTTACCTTCTGGTAATTTATTTCTCTAGTTTTATGTATTTTGGGCCATACTGTGACCCTCTTATTCACACTGGAGATTCATATGAATGGTCACATTAACTCATTATTGAGCTTGCTGGAGATACTTATGGGGGTAAGTTCTTACCAAAATGATCAAAGAGTTCATGATATGGCCTTGTGATAATTGGTACCCAAGTGAAACATGAGCTCCAAATCCAACTGCCAGTATTACCCTCGCAAATAAGGAACACCCTCATAGAACCTTCTGTTTCCAACATTCCTTCCTCTTCTTGTTAGAGGAACATCACTCCCATAATAAAGTGTTGTCCTGCTGTTTCAACTAGTCTAATTCTAGGGAATACTATAATTCAAAGTGGGGGGACACACACTCATTTATCTGGTTATATCAGTGCTTAGTATCTATTTCTTGACATGAAATTGTTAGTTGGAGACAAAAACTTACTGCTGAACATATCAGCCCTGAAAAGACAGTGGAATGCTTTTTCTGGATACACTACCATCCACTCATCATGTTCTGAAAAGTCACAGTGCTCAATTCACCCCTTAGCCTACAGAGGAATCCCACCTGTATAGTCCTGCTAGGACAAAGTCTGCCAGAAGCAAGGATGCTACCCACTGCTCAAGTCTATTAAAAAAGCACAGACCCATCTGGCCCAAAGAGGGCCAGGGTCAGGCTCGCTGGGACATTCACTGCTTCAGTCCTCATGCAGTTCAGGCAGGCCCCAATGGCAGGGTTCCTATGGAGCCCTACTCATTTTGAAAAGCTACCTTGTGGAATCTCTCAGCAAAGGCAACAGTAGTACTGTTGCCTCCCTTTCTCCTTGCCAGGGATGGCCCTGGTAGGCACACAGTATGAAATTTCCACACACAGACTCCTTGTTCAGTAGAAGTGAATCTGCCCATGGAGATTAAAATGTATTAACCAGGAAAATGAGAGTGGCATTGACTATTTTATTCAACAAACGCTTAGTATATATTTCTTTTTACTTAAAAGAAATCTAAGACCTGAAACTTAGTGTAAATACAAGAGAGCATTTCATTGTGAAAGCTTTGTTAAACCATTTTAAATGATTAAAGCTGGGAATCTGAAATTGTGACGCACTCTAGCCATTAAACAAAATGACCCTTAAACAAAATGATAACAACAAGGAAAGATTACTTCAGAAATATGAGAGGGGCAAGCTCGTCTCTGAAGACTGTAATTTTTCTTCTGAATATTCAACCAGCCTCTCGTAGTCTTACTGAATAAAAGAAATATCATATCTATCCAGTGGTGATGTAATCATAACTATTTTACATAGAATAAGTCTCCTCTTACTTGGGTGTATTTTTTTAAGAGAATACTGATAAAGGGATCCATACTTCTCCCTTCTAAACAACACTGTGTACATTCTGAGACAGCCACAGGAGGACAGAAAATCAGATTTATTTATTTTTAACTGTCACTTGTATTTCTTCCTATGTGTAGGATTTCAAAGAAATGTCTCCTCCTTCTGGGAAAAATGAAAGCATGAAGAATAAAAATGTAAAACCAACAAACAACTTCTGTTCGACTAATATTACTGAAAGATTCCACTACCCAAAGGGATTAGCAACAACTACACAGTAGATATCAAGATTGATATATTCATATTATCCAGCTACATGCAGAATGCTCCCTGAGATAAACTTCAATACTTTCATAAGTTAATTCTTTTTTGTGAACATGTACACATACATGCATGTGCACATGTATAGAGATATATGGATTGCTGGTCTTGCTAGAGGAATTTGAATATAGTTTATTTAGTTGATCTTTTGATGTGGCAGTTTACTAATTGTCATGGCCCTTTACTAAGATCTCATTTAGACAATTAAGTAATGTCACATAAGTTATAAACGGTGGAGTGCAATTTATGGACTTTGTTTATCTGGCTACTAAGACAACTAGGGCTGGCAACACTTTATGATCCAATACATAAAAAAACAAGTCGATATCTGATATTAAGTACATTTTGTTATCTAGAATGTTTAGCTCCAGCATTTCAATTTAATTATAGCCAAATTATATCATCATTAAATTAAAGCTGAAAGCAATTAGTTCTCCGAGTCTTACAAACTGCTTAATATTATATCTTTTTTTTAAAAAGTGTTTGCTACCTACCTATAATTAAAACTGGAATATAGTTTGGTTTTTGTTCTGATCAATTCTCTGGTTTGAGCCTAATTTATTTAACTCTTAGCATCTAAACGTCTTAGTCCTGCTGGAATGGGTGAATTTCTCACAAACCTTTCAAAACCAGCCACACAGAGAACCTTAAATGTGGGAACCAGGAGCTCCGGCCTTTCATGACTTTTCCCCAATAGATTTCATGATGGCAGATCTGGGGCAAGCCATGACTAACTATCTGGCATTCCTTGTGCCCACTGTAATTTTAGAAGTCAGGTGCAGAAGTGGGAATGGGGCAGCCAGTACGGGCTGCTATAGCACTCCTTTAGGGAAGTTTAGCCTCTCTTTCCCTGAGTAGCATCTGACTCTGCAATGGTCTCATTGGTTTCAGTGAGATGCCTCTCAGAGTAAAGTACAACTCGACTTGAGTAAGGAAGATAGAATCTGGCCCATAGTTATTTTACTGATATTGGAGAAGGGAAGGGCTTGGCATTCATTTTTCCATTTGATTTTCTGATTCTGAGACCAAGATCAGAAATGTATTTATTTATCCCCATTAAAGAAACACTTGGACACCTGGATCCACATGGCTAAAAATAATAAATAGCAATCAGGTTTCATTGTGATAGCTAATGACCTCAGAGTTGTGGATTCACCTCTAGACCATAATGACCTCTTGCACTTCCTGATATACTTGTTACTCTTCTGTCCTTTTTTTTCAAATTCATCCTCACTCCTGTATCCCTTTACTCAAATTTCAGTAGCATAATATGACCATAACCACCACATATTGTTTTCTATAATCCAAAGAGAAGTATTACAATGGAATGAGCACACCAAGCATTACATATTCTTGGTGCTTTTGTTTCTGAGTAAGCAGTGGTGGTGAAATCAAGGGGGAAAATTCGCCAAATTTTTTTCAATTTTTCCCCCTTTTCAAATTTGCAATTTGAAATTTCAGTGAAATTTTGAAAAATGTCAACTAACTGTACAGTTGTTCAAAAAAATGGGAATTTGGGGACTCAAAGATTCATTGAAAATATCCTGGGAGGAGGGGTTGTTTGGTTATTGGTTTTCCAATTTATGAAATTTCAAAAATTTCAGTCAGCTCTTTGATCCAAGTGTGCTATAAGTTTGACACTTCATATGTCCTCTGTTAGGAAATGATATCCTGCTCTAATGGAGCATTCCCCTGTAAGGGGCCAAAAAGTTTTGCTTTATCTTACACCAATGGTGTCCAAAGGAGAAAGCATCACTAACCCGGACAAAAGCATGATGTTTCAGGAGTTAGTTCTCAGCCAAAGTCCAGAGGCAGGTTGCCGAAGCACTACGTCTGTATGGAGGAATTTAGAGATTACATTCTCTATAGTCCTTTCCTTTGGAGTTCTCAGCTTCTTTCATTGAGTCCATATTGCTAGCGCAGATGTAGCAGGGGATAAATAACAAGAGAACATAATGTTCATTGAAGGCTCTGGTGTGAACACAAACCACCTTCTCTAAGTAGGGTTGCAGAGGTTTTGGTGTAACCCAAATTGATATCAGTTTGGCGAATCTCTCTAGCTGTCTATTCCTTCCAAGATGTTTTACCAGCAGCAACCCAAAAACTACAGTCCATACAGGGTAACTCTTATAGTCCCTCTGCGCTGGCTTCTGGTCTGTACAACCCACGGAGTCTGTACAACCCTTCTGAGACTAACATCCCATTTTTAAGGGTTTGAGCCTCAATAGACTCTGCTGCATGTCTAACTACTAAGATGTTGAGCACTCCAAAGGAAAGGACTAATAAGAATATGATCTCTGAATTCATCTGCCCTACTTGTTCCTCAATACAGACATAGTGATCCATCAAGAAAGCAAGGAAACTCGGGGGAAATCAGTTCAAAATAAAAGTTCTAAGTACTATTTCGTGTTTTGAAAGAAAATTTGAGGAAAAGATGCTCTACACTTTATTATGAATGGAGAAAAGACTTCATAGTATATAACACAGAATCCTTTTAAAGGGGAGTCCATTTTCACACTCTGGGCCCGGTCCTGAGTGCCCTCAGATCCCATATATTTCAATAAGAGTTGAAGACATGCAGGCCTTTTCAGGACTTTGCTGATATTATGGCACCAAAGTCCTTATCTGAGCACTCAAACTGACAGTTGTGCAAAGCAGCTAATTCATGTCTCAAAATTCAGAACTGGCCACCCCATCTTAGTCATCAGAGTTTGAAAATTGGATCTCGTGACACCAGTTAATTTATAAAAGTAATTTAAAACAGACCTAAGAAAAAAGCTTTGTACTCTTTACGGCATAGAATCATACAAATTAGTAGCCTAATTACTTACCAGAATTGGAACAAGATACATGGGCCATCTCTGCCCATTCACTATTTCATTTAACACTTGGAACTTTCTCTGATTAATTCTCTTTTGGACTCTATTCCTGGCTGAATGAGTCTTCTGTGTATGCCTTTCCATAGCCTGCTCCACACAGTCAGGTGACCTGCTGCTCCCTCAATACTTGTGTGCAGCAACAGGAGTTGCACATATTGAGGGTAATATATTCCCCCAAATCGCCTCTTTTCCAATGAATGTTAATATAGGGTTTTGTGACAACTTGACACCTCATCTTCAAACCTCCTGCTAGAAGCCAATCAACTAATAAAATAGTCATTTGCATTTGGTTTTGTTTTCTCAAATCTCTAGAGCTTTTGATTATATCTTTTCAAGGAGCTAGTTTTATTTATATATGTATACAAAAATATAGCATCTGCTTTCTGCTTTAATCTATTGATGAAATGACTAAAATCGCTCTTCCATGCTTTATATCTGACAAGTAACTGCAAACCGGGTGTGAAGAAAACTGCTTCTTGCTGAGTGTCAACTTTCCCATCTGTGCATTTGGTGTCTCCACAACATTTCTCTCCCCCCCTTTTTTAGTTGCTTGGTATTTATCTCAAAAGTTTTCATGGATGTGCAGGAAGCAGAACACTTTTCAATTAGTTGACTGTCATGTAGATAAATTGGAAAGATGCAAAAAATGTAATTTATAATATGATTTAAATTGGCTGAAGAAATCCAGCAAGCTGATAGGCTGATGAATATTGTAGGCCATTTCTTTCACTTGGTAATTAACAATGTGACTGGATACAATTGGAATGATTCTCACCAGGCCCAGGGCCTGGCTCCAGGTGACGATAGTCAAGTAGGAGAAAGGTTGCCCCATAAAACCCAAATCCCAATAGTTCTGCAGTGGGAAGAAGTAGATATGCCCAGAAGAGAAAAAAACTCTACATGAATGACTTTCCTGTTTCCACCATTCTGATAGTCACAATTCCCAGAACAGTCCACTTCTCCAGTCAGGGACATGCAGGCCACAGAAGTTAGAAAATCCCTAGAGTGGTCACTGGCAGGTAAAGAACGCCTAACGTAGGAAAATTAGCTAACTTTTATGAAGCAGTTTGAGATACTTCAAAGAAAAGATGGATAGAAGTGCAAGGTATCGTTATTCTGCAGCTGCCTGAAAGAGGGGTTGTGGAAAGGGACTATGTTAACATGAAATCCCTAACTATGAGATGTTATTATAGGATAAGCATTAAGCAGAACTGTACGATGGGGTACATTGTGAGATGGAGATCAAAATTTGCCACCGGGTACACAGAGACATAGAGGTTTGGACTCTTGAACAGAAGCTTCACCCAGATTGCAAATTTCCGACTGTGGAGGTTTAGAATTTGAAGGACCATTGCCTGGCTCCTGAGGAGAGCAGGAGCAGGACCACAGAAGGATCAGGAAGGGAAGCACTGCTGGGCTCCTACCTGGGAGAAAGAAGTAGAAATGTCACTGAACACTATTCCTATGTTGTGTTTACTCATTACATAAGAGGTAAGGGGTTTTTCAAACCTAAGAATTGGGGTTTGTCAATCACTGGGTTTTGAAGAGACCTGCAGGGTTCTCAGGGGTTAAGAAAAGCAGCCAGCGTCACCTGACATTCACAGGCAAGTGCCCTGAGAGGACAATTAGAAGGGTAAAAGGGCAGTAAGAGAAACCTAGAGACACCAGTGTTGAACAAAGTGTGTGCCCAGAAAGGAGCAGGTTGTAATTTTCCCCTGTGGTAAGAAAAATTGTGTGGGTTGAATGGACTTTTATGTACTCCAGAAGGCTTGTGTAGCTTGTGTGTGTACCAGTCCTGCAAATTCCAGGATGATTAGGGAGTTAACTTCTTTTATCTTAAAACTAATGCTTCCCTCCAAATACTGACAATAACTCTGCATTTAGATTCTCTGCAGTACACTGAATCTGAAAACTGCTGTTTATACATATATTAAAATACTTCTGTTTATCTACATTGGCTAAAATTCCAAGTAGTGGAATAAACACCGGCAACTCATCAGCCTGTGCAACTAAGGCATCCCTAACCAAAGAATTCTGAAGTTAATCCCCAAAAGCAATTTTTTTGCATATATACATATTTTTAAGGACACTTAAGAATGTTTGTATTAAATTAGTAACATGAGTCTACAAGAACCAGTTATGATTAGATTTAAATCTGTCACATCACTCAATCTGTCTCCTTCTCCATAAAGTGCAATGCCAGAAAATGTAAGGCTGCAGGTGTGGCTTAACTAGTGGCATAAATCATAATTGCCTCAGAAAGCTGCCTTGTTACTATGGCAACTTACCATGCCCAGGAGTCACTTTGTAAGAGTTTTGCTGTGGTCACCACAGCTTGGTGAGTCCACAAGAGGACTGCAGCCAATTAAGGCCAGTTCTGACAGCGAGGCTACAGGGAACTCCCTCCAAACACTGATCGAGAGGGGCTTGAGGAGGATCCCTGCACAGACAAGGGCCCAAGGCACCAGATGTGGGGGAGGCTGCACTCGTCCTTGACTGGTGGAACAAAGACCCCAGCTAGGATTGCAAGGAGAAGGAGAAGTCCCCAGCTGCAGGGGAGGCCACACCACTGCTGAACAGATCCTGCCCAAGGATGACTCCCACACTTCTGGCTGGTGAGTGAAGGAGCACGGCCATGACAGTGGAGCTGCAGAGGGCTCTCTTCACAGCCACAGATCAGTGACACTGGATCCCTGCAGGTGCAAGGTAAAGGGAGGAGGCTGTGGTCCGTGCAGGGCAGAGCAGAGACCCCTGGCCAGGACTGCCTAGAAGACATATATTGGAATTCATGAGACTTCATGATATTGACCTCATCTGTCAAAAAGGTCATCAGCTGCAACTGAGAGTAAATTTTTGCATTTGTCTTCTGGGAGAATATTTTATGTGCTTGCCACGTATATACTCTGCTTTTTCCTTGGGGGCTGCAAGTAAGCCCTTCAGAATAACTCAGAATAAAAAACAAACAACCTGCTGACATATTGATCTTTCACAGTTATTATATGGTTCTCCGAAGTTAAAACTGTTGTAGAAATTATAATCAGGTTTAGAAGGCTCTATCATTAATTACTTGTGTGACTCCAGGTTTTTAAACACTGAATTAAAGTGTTTACAGATCTTAGTGATTAAATAATTCAAAGTGTTTGCACTATATAACATGTTTGAAGGGGAGAGAAAACTATGCTAAATGCTTTGAATTCAGGAGCAAGCAGCTCATTAGCATACCGTGATATTAAATATTTATTGCCCTCTCCACCATAATCAGATCATCTAAGATGGGTGCGAAAAAGTCTTATCCCATGCTGAAGACGGCAATGTTTTATTCATGTGCACACTAATATTCACTTTAGGCCAACCGAATATAAACATATGATTAATATTTCATTAACGGAAAAGTATTTTCTATTTCTCCAGTTTTTTATGGCATGTTTCCTTTGAAGAAGATAAGTTAGACGCTGTAGTTATCCTGCACTGCACTGTAGTGGGCTTCTCAAAAATGAGTGATCACTATACTTTTTAGTTACTAAAAATCCATTTTTTTTCTTCCTAAATTGCTTCATAGAAGTACAGATTTTATTTTTCTGGCTAAGTCAGCTCACTGACACTAACAGTCTCTTAGCCACCCAATGGATCTCCAATGCAAGCTCTTACTTTGCTTTGCAGGTTAACAGTAGGTGCACCCCACTGCTTGAACCCCTTTCAAAGTGTCTCTGTGTAATATCCAGCCTGTCACTCACAGAAATGGCAAGGTTTGCTGTTCCCAAAGGAACAATACACACACAGCTTGACTGGTACTACTCAGGATTGGGTCCTTTATAACCTCACAGCACAGAGATATATTTATAGTGAAACAACAATAAGTGTACTATCAGAGATTAAGATTTAAGAGATGCTAAGAAAGGATAATGGAATCAGAAATGGTTACTTATAAAACAAAACATATAACATGCTCCAACATGAATAGTCTACACTAGAACCTCATTTATCCAATCACACTGCTAGATCTCACCCTTTCCAAGAGGAAGGGGGAGTCAGCCAACTCTTGCAGACAGGCAGCTAGGCTGGGAGCAGACTGAGTGGACCAGGGCTGTGGAATATGTGCATCAGCACCCCTTCTGGTTATGCAGAGGCTGTAATGTAATACAACTTCAAACTATATTCTATTTCTACTTCCTCTCCATAGCCCGAGAAGCTATTCCCCTTTGCAGTATTCCCCACGGAAACCACTGGAACCATATTGCCAGGGAGCAGAGAAATGTCACTGGGTTTCACTGCGCTGGTGTGGAGGCAAAGGACCTCAGTGCAAATGGTCCTGACCTCCCAGGATCTGTGTGGATTTCAGGAATCTACAGTACTTGGGGGGCAATCCCCACTGCCTGTTCCACAGGGCAGTACAGGGCCCCAATGGAATGCTCTGGGAGAAATCTCCATGAGGAGAACCTAGCAGAGTTTTCCACCATCTTTATCCCTATCTCTTGGGATTTCCCACAGAAGAGGGAACCAAGGTGTAGAGAAGAGTGAAGACATGGGAAAATAGAGCTAGACAAAACAGTGTTGAAAATGCTGGAGGCTGCCTGGAGTTCTAGCTACACTCTTCCCTCTCCTCTCGCCTCCACTCAACCCCTCTCTCTCCCCGTTTACCAGCAGTGGCAGCAAATCCTGGTGTAGATAAAGCCTATGGGTGTGACATGCCAAAATCTGCTGAGAGGGAGACCTAATGTGAGGGAGTCAGGAGAATACAGAACAAAAGATTATAAAGTCCTGGCAACAGGTGGGTTAAATGCAACAATGAGACACTTCATGGACTTGGTTCATAGCATGCTGTTATATGGTGTGATTGTCAGGACCGGTGAAAAGGGGGAGGGCAGAAGAGATGTTGGGTTACCCGAGTTAATGGCTTAACTACTGCAGGCAATCTGAAAATGAAATATTTATGGACATGGGCCTGTGCTGCAGATGCTGGCTTCTGAAATAGTGAGTCCAAAACTGGCTCTTTGCCAGCCTTTGCAGTGATACGGTAAGAGCAGTTTGGCTCTGAGAACACAAAGAAGCCTGCAGAACACACTGCCCCCATGCTGTCTCCATTTTTCTCAGCTCCATTTACGGCACTGTTTTCCATAATTCCAGAGAGCTTCTCTTCACACAGAGCTATCAGCCTTTATGCCTTTTTAAGTCTATGTCAAGTATAAGTCATCTTGTCTTCTTCCTTTTCTTTCTTCTCCCCTTCTTCTTCCCCCATTGGCCCTCTCTGCGACTATTGTCCTGTCTTTGGTTTTCTTACATTCCTTTTTTCCACATGACCCTGGGGGGAAATCTATTGTACAGTATTTACCAGGGATGGTGCTAGAGTGTATTCATTAGTCATCCAATAAAAATATCAAATGACCAGCTTGAGATTGTGTGCGAAAGCTGCATGGCCACTCTAAGAATTTGTGCATCTTTAATAATACGTATTTTTCCTGTTTATGAAAATGACAGTTATAATTGGCTTTAATCACTTACTTTCACACTAGCAATTAATACAATTTACCACTCTTTAAACAACACTCAAATTAATTTAGCAGGAACATTCCCCTGATAACTCAGTTTGTTCTCTTCCGCCCAAGAGAGGTACAACACTCTTATAGTGTTAGCCACTTGAAGTCCCTCTCTTTCCCCTAGGGTATAAAAGCTGGCTTTTGGCAGCCAGGACTGGTTTGAAGGTCTCCTCTTCAGCTGGCTCTGGCTCCTTTCTTTCCTGGCTGGGAAACAGCTCAGCAAGCAGGGTGTCCTCTTCTTGTGAAGGGGAATTCTGTGTTCCTGAGTGAGGCTCACTTGTCTGTGCTTCTTGCACTTTTCTGCAGCCATGCTGGCTGCTAACTTCCATCTCTCCTGAGGACTACAGTCCTCTAAGTATGAGCTAGTTCAATAAAAACAGCATAGCTGCGGCAGCATAAGCTAGCCACTCCAAGCCCACACCCATCCAAGATGCTAGGTACATACTCGGGGCAGCTAGTCCTTCCTGCTGCTCTATGTTTAGCATGCTAGCTCAGAGTTAGTGAGAGTATGTCTCCTCACACTGGAATTTACACCGCCAGCTCTAGTGTAGACATACCCTCTCTCTGTATAGGGAGATCTGGGATAGATCTAGCCAGCTGTGACTTTCCTGGGACTGACTCCCAGAGCCTTCTGATTCACTCTCTCTTCCTCCCCCCCACACTCCTCACCTTCCAAGTTGTGTGTGCTCTTTTCACAAAGGATAGGGGGAGGTCAGACATCCTAGATCCCTTGTTTCTTTGCTGTCCTTCTACAGCCTCTAATCTCATTCCCATTATGCCTGGGGGCAGAAGGTCAAAGAGCCACCAGCTGTCATCTTATTTGTAGTCTTTTCCATGTCTGGGTGAAAGAGAAACCTAGGCAGTTACATAAGCAAAACAAAAAAATAATTGTTTTCTAGTGTAATCAACAGAGCAGATATAAACTGTTCCCTTTCTTCATTCTGCCACATCCTAGACTGTTCTACGAAGAATGCCACAACTATATTAAACTAAGAGGCTAGTTAAATGTTTCAGTTTGTTAAACGGTATTGTGTGTGGGTTTTAAGTCTGCCATTTTATGCTATTCCTACTGAGTAGTGACTAAGCGAAGCACAAAACCTAAGTGTATATTTTCAAGATGCTAAAATAATATAATTTAAAACATGACTGGTTAAAAAGAAGAAAACTGAACTTCCAGCACAAATGGTCCAACTTCTGCTGTTGTAGTACTGAGCTGTCTCCATCATTACCTGCAACAGGAACTGAATGCTATTTGCCTGATACGGGAAGTATTTCTGAGCCATTTCATCAACCATGACACTAAGTTTTTCCAGGTGTGTAACTCTGGAAGACAAGGCCATTCTTCCTGCTCATTCTGGTGTGGTGATTTTCAATAGTGACATTATTCTGAAGCTAGTGACAGCATACCATATTTCTACTGTTGTACATCTTTTAGGCACAAATTACTTTTGACTAAGGCAATAGGCAAAGCTTTCACACAGTCTGGATATTCTAATTAGAAAAAGACTTCAGAAAAAATTGAAGCACTAAGCTTCTTTGTGTCAGCAGAGAGCAATTGATATTTTTCAGATAGACCTTACCTACACCTTAATGCCCACTATTCGGAGGGGAGTGAATATGCTACTAAAAGAATGTAGCAGATTGCACTGCTATGCATCCTCAGGGAGGGCTGGGCACCTCTGCATCACTCCCACTGCAAGGCAGTGGACTAAATCCTGCAGTCCAGCTTACACACAAGTTACATTAAAAAAAAAAAAAAAAAGACCTGGGTGGTGTCTTTTTCCAAAAATGGTGTGGTAAACATGTGTCTAGAAATGGGGAATATTTTGGTTTTGGTGGTTCAGTTGCCCCACCACCAAAACTGACCCTTGTGGGTCTGTCAGGGTGCAGGGCCATGGTGAATAAGCTATCTTCTGGCCCCTAGAGATGGTCCCTCTAGATCAGAAGTGGGCACACTGGCAGAGTAACATGGGTAACTTGCGGTGCTGCTGCTTGTGGAGTGTCTGTTCTGAGGATAAACAAAGGATTTAACTCTCCGCAGCTGTCAATTCAGAACATAAGCTCTCTGGTTTGAGCTGGAAATTCACATGAAACAATTTAAAAACAAACAAAACCCCAGGAAACAACCACATAAGTGAATGCTCTGACAATCATACACAGAACTTAGATATACATGCTGGTTTCAAACTAGGTGGTAAATTTGCATGAATTTTTGTGCACCAGGAAAGAAAAGGGGTGGGGGATGGAATGAAGAATTCATCACATATACAGTTATGTTTTGTTTTTGTTACTGAGAACTCATGAGGGTAATTACCAAAATGTGTTCTCATTACTAGACAACGCTTAGCAATTATTAGTTTGATTTAATTTGCTCCATTTAGGACTTAAAAAACAGAACATACCTTGGGACAATAGGAGAAATACTGCTGTGATAATGCCAGCAAAGTTGATGTAGAAAGGTTTATCTTTCTAACAGGATTTATAGGACTAGATACTCTGTATATCTAGCATAAGAATCATTAAGGCAGGTATGCATCGTGCGCAAGTGAATAGGGAATTGTAAGAGAGGTTATGATGGAAACTATTAAAGAGATCATGCTGGGTGTTATTAGGGTGTCTGGTTATTACAGTTTATCACTAATCCTCTGTATTTTACTGAGGATTGACAAGAGTTCCAAACACGACTATTGATTTTGCATGGCCAGCATGAGACTGCTTAAATGGGCTTGATTTGCTGAAGGTGGGTGCTTAGCACTTTCTGAAAATATCATTAATGTGTCCCAAATTTGCCACCCCAAAATGAGGCATGCAAAATCTCTGGTCACTTTTGAAAATCTTGGTCTGTGCTTTTGCTGTGTGCAGTATGCCTCACATTCAACAGAGATAGACAAAATCAAAATAAATACTGGCTTGCTCGTTTCTGAAATGGACCCAAACTGTGAATGGAAATCTGAAAGAAGATTGAACCCGAAATGCATGCAAACACTTGAAATTAATCATGTGCTGCCAGACACGATCATGCACATTTTCAAATGCATTTGGCCATTTGCCCAACTAGTTTTGAAAACCTAGCTGCTGTTGTTGCTAGGAAAAAACAGTTTAGATTGAAATAAGGCTGTCTACAGTTCTGAATTAAAAAGGCTGTAGAAAATCTAAATCTGGGAAAGTTTAGGACATACCTAATACATGGCTCACTGTGTACAATGTATACAGTCCAGCATGCTGAAAATTCCTATGGCACGTTGTAGACGAGCGCTTCATTATTCACAGTACAAATTCGCTGGAGACCACTCTTTCACACACCAGTGCCCTTTTATTTCCCAGTATTTTCCCACCACCACATATATACAGCTATATACAATTCAATACCACTCAGGTAGCTCCTTAGGCAACAGCTTGCTCTTACAGCAGCTGAGAGCAACAGGACCTCACTCTTCTCTTTCCTGTTCCTGCTCCTTTCCTACTTCCTTCCTGCTAGCTTTACAGGCCTTCCTCTCAGCAGGCTCACAGGTGATTGCTCTCGGTCTCCTTTAATGAGCCACATCCTGCCAGCTCCGGCCAGTTCCCCTTGATGAGCGCTATGCTAGCAGATTCTGAGCTAACACGGGCTGGTTCAGTGCCTCTTAAACCAGCACCCTGTTACACACATGAATGCTTATTTTCATTTCAACTGCCTAGAGATGAAGAAAAAATATTAGTTATTTTCATTGCATTTTTTATTAAAAATAAAGAGGAAAAAGCACTGAATAAAGAACAAATCTACATGGATTTGACACTGCATAATGAATAATGCATTAATACTTAGTTTTGGGAAAGCCTGACTCCTAGACGAAGGGATTAAGTAGCCTAATCCACAACATGGAAGTATGGGGGGAAAGTTCCTACTTTCTTCATCACAGGTGGAAACTAAAACTGATATGTCTTGAGAGCTACTTGTTTCATAAGCAGAGACTTCTCAGTTGATCACTTTCTCGTGAAACTTCAGAAGTTTGAGCATTTATTCTGACCAAGTGAAAATGTTTGTCAGGCTTCAAGATAGAACCTTTCCATATGAATAAAAGGTTTGTTGGTTTGCTTTTTAAAAATCTTCAGCCAATCGGCAAGTAGTATATTCATAAAAACTAATCAGGTTTTAAATATATATATTGTGACAAACCCAGACCAGTGTGGTACAGGAGTCTGGTAGAGAGCAAATATACTAGTCACTGGATGAGTAGTTTTCTGTTCCCTGAGTGACCAGAGCAGGGGCTGCACTAGAGTAATCAGGAACCTGCTAGAACCAATTAAGGCAGACAGGCTGATTAGATCACCTGCAGCCAATCAAGGCAGGCTAATCAGGGCACCTGGGTTTAAAAAGGAGCTCATTCCAGTCAGGCGAGGAGGAGCCAGAGGAGAGGAAGTGCATGTGAGGAGCTGGGAGCAAGAGGCACAAGGAGCTGAGAGTGAGAGGGTGTGCTGCTGGAGGACTAAGGAGTACAAGCGTTATCAGACACCAGGAGCAAGGCCCTGTGGTAAGGATAAAGAAGGTGTTTGGAGGAGGCCATGGGGAAGTAGACCAGGGAGTTGTAGCTGTCATGCAGCTGTTACAGGAGGCACTATAGACAGCTGCAATCCACAGGGCTCTGGGCTGGAACCCAGAGTAGAAGGTGGGCCCGGGTTCCCCCCAAACCTCCCAACTCCTGACCAGACACAGGAGGAGTTGTACCAGACTGTGGGGAAGATCACTGAGGTGAGCAAATCTGCCAATAAGCGCAGGACCCACCAAGGTAGAAGAGGAACTTTGTCACAACTGGTGTCGGCGGTGGGATCTGGTGT
Organism: Gopherus evgoodei; assembly: GCF_007399415.2. Taxonomy (NCBI): domain Eukaryota; kingdom Metazoa; phylum Chordata; order Testudines; family Testudinidae; genus Gopherus; species Gopherus evgoodei. The sequence goes on from NC_044330.1 coordinate 21,613,671, forward strand.
GCACAGCGTGGCAGAAGAAAGAGGGTGATTTAAAAAAAAAAAGGTAGAGGGTTTATTTTTTTTTCACCACAATGGATGACTTAGTACCGGCATTGATACAAGCTACGGCGGCCCAGCAAGAGGCTACCCGTGTCCAGGCAGCTGCCCAACAGGAGGCAGTGCGGCTGCAGCAAGAGACTAATTGCCTCCTGATGGACCAGGCTTCTCAAGACCAGGCTATGTTGCAGGACCTGGTAAACCACGTAAAGACCCTTACAGAGCTGAACTGCAGCCATGATGGGACGCAGATCATACGGGCCAGCCATTGGCTGCAGACAATGAAGCGAGAGGATGATGTAGAGGCATAGCTTCTGGCCTTTGAGAGGACAGCCCTACCGGAGGCCTGGCCTCGAGATCAGTGGTCTGGCATCCTTGCCCCATTCCTATATGGGGAGGCCCAGAAGGCTTACTATGATCTGCCTGAAAAGGCTGTAGCAGACTACCCCCAGCTGAAAGCAGAGATCCTGGCCAGATCTGAGGTAACGACTGCAGTGCGGGCCCAACAGTATCACGAGTGGAGGTACCAGAAAAACAAAACCCCATGGTCCCAATTGTATGACCTCATCCATCTCGCACAGAAGTGGTTGCAAACGGAGTCCCAGAGTCTGGAAGAGATACTAGAGGTTCTGGTTATCAGCTGATACATGAGGGGACTACCGCCACACCTTCGTGCCTGGGTAAGCCAGAACGAACCCTCCACCTATGATGAGGTTGTTGCACTGGTAGAGAGGCGAAGTACGGTGAGGGAGCTGACCCGACCAGTTAAGGAAGAGGCACCCCGGGTTAAACTAGTAACACCAAGCCCTACAACTCAGGTGACTGGGCCACCAGGAAGGTCCAGGTGGAAAAAGAGAGGGGCTGAAGGCCCACCAGAGACCACAAAGAGTCGGAGCACGGAGAGAGAAGAGGATCATGATGTTAGATTGCCCAAACCAAGAGACCGGGGAATGCCTAGGGCTCCATACAGATGTTATGCCTGCGGGGAGTGGGGACATATAGCTGAACAGTGTCCCAATGCTGAGGAGCCGATGCAGTGTAACCTGGGGAACTGGGCTGACCCATGCTCCCTAATCCACCTTGTGGGGGTCTCACTAACCCCACATATGTACACCAGATCAGTGAAACTAAATGGAGTAGAGACCACAGCACTGGTTGATTCGGGGAGTGCTATCACACTTGTCTCGGGGATACTCGTCAAGTGTAGTCAGCTGCTGTGGGCTAAGCGTACGGGGATAACATGCGTCCATGGGACAGTTGATTATTATCCCACCATCCCAGTAAAACTTGAGATTCAGGGGAACACTACTGAGGTAGCAGCAGGTGTAGTCCCTAAATTCCCATACTCGGTGCTCATAGGTAGGGACTTCCCAGGGTTTGGAAACTTACTCCCACTAGGAAGACTGGAGGAAAAGGGGAACCCTGAAGTTAGTGAGGCATCCACAGTAAACTATCAACCCCCAGTCTTCTCTGAAACATCCCCAGATTTATTTTCCATTCCCAGACAGGGTAGAAAGTCAAAAAGAGAAAGGACGGCAGCTAGGGCCTTGAGAACCTGAATACTGACTCAAAGCCAGAGGGTCGCTCTTGTAGGTAGGCGGACCCAAGCAGCTGAAAAGGAGGCCACCCAGGAGGGAGAAGCACCCGAGTTTGACCCCCACCCTAATGCTTCTGAACCAGTAGAGGCAACAGAGACGGGGCCCCTAGATCTTGGGCAGATTAGCCCCAGGAGAGGAAATTTTGGACAGGACCAGGCTGAAGACCCAAGGTACGACAACATTAGGAAGGAGGTGACTGAAATAGATGGAGTCCCTGTGGAAGAGAAAACCCAGGGACCAGGACCTTATTTCATAATGAAAAAGAATCTCTTATACCAGGTTGCGCCAGTACAGGGGCAGAAGGTACAGCAGATTCTAGTACCTCAAAAACACCAGAACGCTGTATTAAGTTTTGCTCATAGTCATCTTTGGGGGGGGGCATTTGGGGGTAGAGAAGACCCTGGCACGAGTCCTACGACGGTTCTTCTGGCCCAGAGTACATGAAGAAGTACGGAGGTACTGTGCGTCCTGCCCGGAGTGTCAGTTGCACAGTCCCCGTCCCCACCTGAGGACACCTTTAGTACCCCTTCCCATCATAGACGTCCCCTTTGAGCGAATAGCCATGGACCTAGTGGGACCCCTGGAGAAGGCGGCTCGGGGCTACCAATATATACTTGTTGTTTTGGACTATGCTACTCGCTACCCAGAAGCCATCCCCCTGCGGATCACAGCCTCTAAAACAATAGCCAAAGAGCTGGTGGGGATCTTTGCCCAAGTGGGGCTACCAAAGGAGATATTAACAGACCAAGGAACCCTATTTATGTCAAAGCTAATGAAGGACCTCTGTAAGCTGCTCCATATACATACCCTGAGAGCTTCAGTCTACTATCCGCAGACTGATGGGTTGGTAGAACGGTTCAACCGAACCCTCAAGGCTATGATACGGAAGGTGGTAAGTCGAGACGGGAAGGATTGGGACACCCTACTACCCTATCTTATGTTCGCTATCTGGGAGGTACCTCAGGCCTCAACTGGGTTTTCCCCCTTTGAGTTATTATATGAGCATCATCCCGTGGCATACTAGATATCGCCAAAGAGATCTGGGAAGAGGAACCCAATGAAGGGAGAAATATAATAGAACATGTAATACAGATGCAAGACTGGATAGCCCGGGTCACTCCCATTGTACGGGAACATTTGGAAAAGGCACAGGAGGCCCAGAGAACCCATTACAATCGCCAGGCAAAAGTCTGACAGTTCCAACCAGGGGATCGGTTGATGGTGTTAGTACCCACGGCAGAAAGCAAGCTTCTGGCCCAATGGCAGGGACCCTATGAGGTGCTTGAACCCGTGGGGGAAGTAACCTACAAGGTGCGGCAGCCAGGATGCCGAAAACAAGAACAGATTTATCACATCAACCTTCTGAAACCCTGGCATGCACAAGAGGCATGCATAACTGTCTAAAAAGACCTAACCTAGGAAAACAAGCCTTCCAAACAGGTGAGAGTGTCTCCCGATTTAACACCAGATTAGAATAATGAGGTGTCTGAGATGATCTTCCGGAACCAAGATGTGTTCTTGACAAAACCGGGTCGAACAACCGAGACACATCACCACATCGTCAAGAACCCTGGGGCCAGAATAACAATGAGGCCCTATCAGGTGCCAGCGGCCAAAAGGGAGGAAATAAAAGCAGAAGTAAAAAAAATGCTGGAGTTGGGGATCATCGAAGAATCCCACAGTCAGTGGTCCAGCCCAATCGAGCTGGTGCCCAAACCTGATGGCACCACAAGCTTTTGCAACGACTTCCAGCGACTAAACCAAGTATCCCAGTGTGACGCATACCCCATACATCGCATAGATGAGCTAGTGGACGTCTGGGTAATGTCCGGTATTTGACTACTCTAGACTTGACAAAGGGGTACTGGCAGATTCCCCTTGCGGAAGACGCAAAGGAAAAGACTGTGTTCTCTACACCAGAGGGTCTTTTTCAATATACTGTCCTCCTTTTTAGACTACATGGGGCCCCAGCTACTTTCCTGTGCCTCATGGACAAGCTATTACACCCGCATAACAGTTATGCTGCTGCCTACTTGGATGATGTGGTCATTCATACCCCAGACTGGGAAACCCACCTAGAAAAGGTGGAGGCAGTCCTTGATACCTTCAGGCAAGCTGACCTTACAGCAAACCCTGCCAAGTGCGCTGTAGGGTTTACAGAGGCCAAATATCTTGGCTACATTGTGGGAAAAGGTCTGGTAAAACCCCATGTGAACAAGTTGGAGGCCATCCAAAATTGGCCCTGTCGCAAGAAACAAGTCCGGGCATTCCTAGGTGTAGTGGGGTATAAAGGACAATTTATCCCCCACTTTGCCACAAGGGCAAGCCCCCTGACAGACCTAGTGAAAGCCTGTGGACCTGATCTGGTGAGATGGTGTGACGCAGCAGAGGAAGCATTCACAGACCTATGGACTGCTCTCTGCAGTAACCCCGTACTCATAGCTCCTTATTTCACCAAGGAATTTATCCTGCAGACGGATGCATCGGAAGTAGGGTTGGGGGCCGTTCTATCACAGAGGGTCGGGGAGGAGGAACACCCAATTCTCTACCTCAGTGGGAAACTCCTTCCGAAGGAACAAAAATATGCAGTGGTGGAGAGAGAGTGCCTCGCCGTAAAATGGGCCATGGAAGCATTGCTCTACTACTTGCTCTGGCACAGATTTGTCCTCGTGACCGACCATGCCCCTCTTCAATGGATGCAGTGGAACAAAGAGAAGAACACAAGGTGAACAGGTGGTTCTTATCCCTCCAACCTTTCCAGTTCCGTGTGCAACACAGAGCAGGGAGCTGTCACGGCAATGCCGATGGCTTGTCACGTGTGCACTGTCTGGCTTCCCAAACTGCCCAACCCCTTGGTATTGAGCAGGGGAGAGGGATATGTGACAGACCCAGAACAGTGGGGTACAGGAGTCTGGTAGAGGGCAAATATACTGGTCACTGGATGAGTAGTTTTCTGTTCCCTGAGTGACCAGAGCAGGGGCTGCACTAGAGTAATCAGGAACCTGCTAGAACCAATTAAGGCAGACAGGCTGATTAGATCACCTGCAGCCAATCAAGGCAGGCTAATCAGGGCACCTGGGTTTAAAAAGGAGCTCATTCCAGTCAGGCGAGGAGGAGCCAGAGGAGAGGAAGTGCATGTGAGGAGCTGGGAGCAAGAGGCACAAGGAGCTGAGAGTGAGAGGGTGTGCTGCTGGAGGACTAAGGAGTACAAGCGTTATCAGACACCAGGAGGAAGGTCCTGTGGTGAGGATGAAGAAGATGTTTGGAGGAGGCCATGGGGAAGTAGACCTGGGAGTTGTGGCTGTCATGCAGCTGTTACAAGAGGCACTATAGACAGCTGCAATCCACAGGGCCCTGGGCTGGAACCCGGAGTAAAGGGCGGGCCCAGGTTCCCCCCAAACTCTCAACTCCTGATCAGACACAGGAGGAGTTGATCCAGACTGTGGGGAAGATCACTGAGGTGAGCAAATCTGCCAATAAGCGCAGGACCCACCAAGGTAGAGGAGGAACTTTGGCACAGATTGTGGCCTCTACTGCTACCCTTATTCATGTTGAGTAGTATCTTCCTTGACAGGAATTACTCCTGGAGTAACGTACTACTCATTCTCAGTAAGCAATGATCAGGCCTTAAAGGCCTGTTCTGATTCTCTTATCACATTGAGTAGCATTTTCCTCTACAAATGGCCCCACTGATTTCCATACCTGATATGGAGATCAAAATTTAACCCTAAGTGATTTGTCAAGGTTACACAGGAAACTTTGAACTCAGATCAATTAAATCCCAATCAAATGCCTAAAGCACTAGGTCATTCTTCTGCCCTTCCTCACTTAGGTCAAAAATTCCAAGTTATGCAGCTAGATCCATATTTAGACATTGAATCAAAGTGGCCTGGTAACCAGAAAGGCTGAGCACCCAAAACTCTCCCTGAAGCACTAGGTGTTCAGCTTCACTGAAAAGTATGTCACTTTGATTTAAGTGCCTACCTTTGACTTGAAAATACTGGTCTGCAGAATTTGGAATAAGTTTTTAAAACATGGCCATACATCAAATTGAGCACGAGTTTGCCAGATTCAGGGCAGCCTCTGCTTAGGTGCACAGGATGAGAGGAGGAACAAGGAGCTTCTTCCCATCTTGCAGTATCCTGGTCAGGATCTCACTGGGGAATGCAGTCCCCACTCTTGCCTAGCACCTTTCTGGGCACTAGCTGTCCAAAGAGATGAGAAGAGGCTGGATGCAGAAATGTCTAGGCACAGAAAGAGCAGCAAACTGGACTCTTTTCAAAGATAGTAGAACTAGTTTCTGCCATCATTCCCTGGGAGGATTTCTGGATGATTCATATACAACTTGTGCTGATGGCTCCCTGATAACACAGCCCCTAGGCACTCCCTGCTGTCTGTTACAGCTATCCCCTATTCCATTTTGTTTCTTACAGCTGTCCCAAGACTCCATTTTGTTTTCTGTTCTCCTGTGGCCGCCCTTCCCTGGCTGTTAAGTTGTTTACCAGGGCCACTCCCCTTCTCAAAGGGAGGGCCCCTTAAGTTGTTTAACAAGAGCCATTGCCCTTCTCAAAGGGATGGCCACTTGTGCTGCATGCTAAGTGGGACCACTGCCCTATTCAAAGAGTTAGTCCTGTTATCACCTCGTTGAGCCTGGGCTTGGTGTAGGGTAGGCAATGTCCAGCGCTGCAAGACCTAATGTGTTTTTAAGATCCTGGGCATGAGTCATAGGCCTCATGTGCTCTTGAGTCACCTATTGCACAGGACTATGTCCAGGCATGTCTCTGGGCTTAACTTCAGTTTTTTCCCTGTGCCCCCTCCCCTGTGACAGAGGGAGCCTATCAGGATTACTGGCGGGAAACTGCCCAAGTTTGCCTTTAAAACCAGACTTTTTTGAAACACACCTCAGAAAGGTTCCTGCATTGCTGCCTTGTCTGATCAGCCAGGGGTTCTGGGGGGTCCTTTCTCCGCTCTCATTTTATTTTTGAGTGTACCTCCGTTTTTGAACACCCCCCCCCACGAAGAATGAATTGCTACCTGAGAGATCTCCTGATTATCGAGACCTTACCGAGCCCTCCTTGCCTCTTCTGATGTTGCTGCTGCTTCTGCCTTTGCTGCTGCCTTGGGGACTGGTAAGAATCCCTCTGTAAAGCTTTCTATACTTTTATTTTATTATTTTAGCTGCTGGCTCTGTTTCCCCAGCACACAGACTCAAGCTAAACCTTGGTCAGTGTCTTAAAACCTCTCTTAAACTCCAGGGCTCTTTGCCGCTAAAAATAAGTTTGTGCCGCTGCTAAGCTCTGCTCCTGTGGGCTTTGCCTTGGGGCTCTCTGCTTTCAGCTGTATCCACCGCTGTAGCCACCATCCCTTGGCTTCCTTGGGAACTGGGTCCTGGACACATACCACTCTGCCCTCTGTAACCTCCCCATAGTATAAGGTGCACCATAGGTCTTGGTTTTTTTTAGTTTAATAAGTCATAGTTTGTTAAGATTGTAGAGCTTGTAAGTTCACCTGCCTTGTAATAGTTTACTGTTTTGTTGCTCCGTATAGTTGCGTGTTATAGCTTTGCTTAGAATTGTGATATTTGTTGTTTTGCCTAGTCGTTGGTTAAGATAGATAAGGTTTTTTGCTGCTTAAATTCGCCTTCCTGCTGTCCCGATCTCTCCCTGAACTTTCCCGTGTCTGTTTTTCCCCTGCTCCAATCTCCCCCTCTGTGTGCTCCTCCGTGTCTCCCTGTTATAACCCTTTGCTGCTTTTCCCCCGCATCTGCACTCCCTCCGAACCTCCCGACTCCTTGTTGCTTCTCCCCCTGCGTCTGCATCACCCTCCGAACTCCCCAAACCCCTTGCTGCTTCTCCCCCTGTATAACTTCCCTAACCCTTTGCTGCTTTTTTTACCTTTGTTTTTGGTGTCCGCTTGTTGCTTAAACCTCTCTCTAGCCCTTCTTTACACTTCTCCGCTGCCCCTCCCCTACCGAAGATCACCATCACACTGCTCCGTTGTCCTTACCCTGCAGGGCTTCAGAGTCTCTCGCTGCTTCCAGCCGCTCGTCTGCATACCACTAATCACTCACTCACCCCCCCCTTCCGTTTCTTGACCCAGCCTTTATATTGATATTGTATTGTAGTACTGTAACTCACATTTTACTTGTAATTATAACACCCCATTGGTTGCCTCCACTTTTCTGATATACTTTGTATTTACATTGATGCCACTGTGTTACATTGTGTATCTAGCTATTAACTCATATAGAAGCTACCATTTTATTTTGCATTTCTTTTGGGTACGCTTTGCATTTCCACACTGTATCTAGAGTTGCTTATTGACTGTACTGTATCCCATTGTGCTGAACCTCACTTGCTGTAGCCCACTATTAGAACTCCCTACACTGTTCAGTAAGAAGAACCCCCCCATCGTTGTCTATTGTAAACACCCTATTCACCCCATCCCATCGTATTTCATTATTAAATTCCCACCACTTCCTTTTTTTTCCTTTAATAAAGAAATTAATTGGAACCCCAGCTGTGTGGTAATTGCTCTCCAAGATCCCATATACCTGCAGGCAGGGACACCTGCAATATGCCTGAGGGCACCAAAAGGAGATCATTGTCCTATAAAAGGATATACCAATAACAACAAACACAAAGTATACACAATGTGCTTCATAGGCACACAGTATATACTCTACTGTATGTACACAATATGATGAGTTGATGGTCTCCATGACTACGTCCTTAGGCCAAACTCATGAAAAGTATCAAAACATCATGACATCAATGGCAATCCAGATTGACTTTCACTATTAGATGGCAAAAACTCACTATCTAGATGATCTAAAAAATATGGATTTATCACCTTCCGTACTATAGAACATTTCTATCTCTTAATCCAATCAGAATGCAGCTTTTCAATAACATATAGCACAGGGTTGTAACAACTTCATTAGCATCCATAGGGGAAAAAAACTCATCCAAATCAATGTCATTAATCATTTGGTTTAGAAGGAATGGGGGGAAAGCTAAAGGAATAGAAGGTTATGACAGGATAAAAGCCTCCTGCTTTGAAAATAAATGTCTGCTTCACCTTGATGCTTATTTTTGATAAGCATCCCAGCTTTGTCTCAGTATGTGTCTGGCAGCAGGACCATTATCCTGTGACAACGTTCTGTTCCATAGACATTATCGTAGTGGAGACAATATGATTAATTTAAGAATAGCAAGATGCATGATTTGCCTCAAGAACTGACACATACACTAGTATTCCAGTGAAGGGAAGCATAATAGAAGAATTACAATTTACTAGTTTTACAAAATCGAGTGCAATTAACCGCTTCATTCAAGGGAAGCATCACTAGCTTCTTTTAACCATAAGCTTTTCTAGGGTTTCTCAAATAAAATTGTTTGGTTTCTCAGACTCTTATGACGTGTGCATATCATCACAGCATTCATAGCAGTGAAAAGCATCTGAATCAGTGAGACATATGGCTAGGTTATGGCATTTAGCACAGCCTTGTACTGGGGAGCCATGCAACTGATGGATCAAGCCCCAGCTACATCAAAGAGTAGATTTCAATATATGAACCACCCTGGCAACTCAGTTCCTTGGGGACGACGCAGATCACATAGCCCAGGAGGAGGTATGAGAGAGCTGGGGACAAAGCATTCTGTTGAGGGGACCCAACAATGGAATGATCTTCCAGAGATATAGATGAACCCAGAGTCTGTCTTTAGGAAATGTTACAAAACCTTCCTCTTTGAGAAAGCCGTTCCACCGTAAGTAAAGCTCAGAATTTCAGCACCCTCGTTTATTTCCAATTCCCTCCTTACCCACCATCCCTTCCATTACTAATTCCACCCCCTCTCCCCCCCAAAAAAACAGAAAAAACCTACCCCAAGCAGAGTTTTGACCCCAAAAAGGAGAAAGTGTTAAAGACTTCATGGAGCCCACTAGGGACTTCACTGATGTTATTGTTCTTGCATGGAAGGTGCTCAGATATTATGATGGTGGGCAGCAGTATAAAACCCTAAAATAGAATCATAAAAATTTAGAGCTAGAAGGGATCTCAAGAGATAATCTAGTCTATCCCCTTTCACCGAGGCAGGATTAATATTCCTAGACCATCCCTGACAGATATTTGTCTAACCTATTCTTAAAAACCTGCAACAATGGGGCTCTGTCTATTAGATAAAATAGAATCTGTCCCATAGTTATGGCTCCAACTCAACATCCATTATAACTTTTATTTCATGAGCTCAAATTCTCCTTATGGCCTGAAACTTTTTACATGGGGTCTCTGCCCAAAAGGTGATTTTTAAATCATCATTTAAATTATATCCATTCTGATGAGAACCAAATTAAAATCTGCCAGGTGGTCAGGTTGCTGTACAGCTAACCCTTATTTACTGATCACATTCAAATAGTAAAACTTCAGCTTGTGAACAACCGCACTATTCATAATGGTCCAATCCAAATCCCTTTAAGGCACTCCAATTGATTTTCAAGGGCTTTGGATAAAGCCCAATACTATACTATAATTTTTACAAACAATTCTGGGTTTGTTTGGTTTTTCTGTAGACAGAGTCATCTATGTTGGCAGACCAAAACAAACCCACTTCATAAACCATCTAAGCAGAGCAACTCAGTAATTGTGAAAGTGAACACCACCTACTCACCTATGCAATGCCATATTAAATGATGGCATTGCATTTACATTAATGTTTTGTCATCATAGCAATGAAATTGTTTTAATCCTTCTCAAAGGAACTCTGTTCCCATCTTAGAAAATAAATGGCTTGGTTTTTTCTTCATCACGTAGCTTGTGGCAAGAGACACCAACTGGAAACATTTTATTCCATTAATATTTTGAAAAATCATTGGGGACATGGGGAAATATTTTTATAATTCCAGCAATGGGATTTAGTACCTTCTGATGCTTACCAAGGGCCCAGATGAACTTCATCATAGAGAATCCAGAAGAGAGGAACAAGAAAACTCCAGGCATTTTACTTCACTAATTTTCACATGAAGCATCCCTGGGGAGGGCCTGAAGATTTTGCAGTGGGTGAAGTTTACCAGCCCAATCACAGATTCTGGGAATCCAAAGGGAGATAAAAAAACTGAACTCTTCTAACATTCAGGGGCACCTGTGCTGCTTCTGGATGAACTGTGAAAAATAACATGGCATTATTCCTTGACTGATAAAAAGGAATGTCTTAACTCCAGTTAGACTACAGCTCAGAACAAAAGCATATGAAATATGCCACATAGTTTAAAATATCTTCAGGCAAAATAAAGGGTGATCATTTCACACCCACATTGGCTATACACCAAGGTGACTTCTTTGACAATACGAGCTATCCCTGATATACACCGGTGCTAATGAGAGAAAAATCAGGCCCAAGGGGTTCTTAATTAAGTTTTTTTTAATGTGTTTTGCTAATGTGATTCAGCTGAATGAGCTACAATAAGCTACATAGTAATGCTAAGCTGTTTCCAGACTGAAAGTTTTCTGTACTTCTTGAATATAATTCCCCTGGGGACAGATATAGCCAATTTGGTAGCCGCTTAGGCTAGACATATTCAAAGTCTTGAGGGAAAACTTACAGCTACTGTACATTGGCCCTAGTCTTCTCCAGCAATATTTGCTGTAGGCTACAGTTCAAAGGTGATCTCTTTGGAGATTTAGCAGATGCAGAAAAGCAGCTAAACATAAAGTGTGACAAACGAATAGAGAATCAAGAGGTAAAGGGATAACAGAGGATTATTTTTGTCTTGAAAAAGGTCATCGTGAAAGCATATTAAAATGCACAACAACAGTAGAGAACAGCCGTAGGATATCTCAAGACAAAGTTGTTCACATGCAGTGTCAAGCTGAACATACATTTAATGAGAAGCAAGGGTGAAGGTCATATCTCCTATGAGGCTTCTTTGGGGAAAAAATGATTAATTGTTTTAATGTAAATGCTAACATTAACACAGAGTTCTACTAAACTGCTTAGACCTGAGAATGTTGGTTTTGGTCAGTGTTTCAAAAGTTAGATCTTCTTTGTTTTGAAAAAGGAATCTTCCATCAAAAAATGAAACAGATGAACCAAGGGCAATACCTGAATTAAACACATCATCAGTTTCTCATTTTTCTGACAGACGAGCACACTGGCAGAGAAGGGTAAATATGATAGAATGCGCTTTTAGGTTACTATTTGTTTGAGGTCTCCTCAAATGAGAAGACTCCTCCACCATAAAAGAAGAGCAACATTCCAAAGCATTTTAAGTGAGTTTGCTGCATGAAGACTAGTGCAAAATTCTACCCAAGTTACCTGAAGCAAGTAAATGCGCAACAGGTACTAAAATGCACACTGAACTGGGGAGCAAAGGGTTTATCTGCAACTCAAATTGCAAACAGAAAAAGCACGTAGGACTGATTCAGCTCTCACTTGTTGCAGTGTAAATCAGTAGTATTTCCAATGAGGTGAATGAAGTTACAACATTATGACGCCAGCTTAGATGAGAACAACCATCAGACCCTGCGATTCTCTCAACTTCTAGGCCTTCTTCCCATTTCAGTTTTGCTTGAGTAAGGATAGCAGAATCTGCCTTTGTAATTCTTCCCTAATAGCTCAGGTTCACTCCTGAAGGACAACTAGTGGTCAGAAAGCTGTGGCACATCTTCTTTTCTTTACTAATTCCTTTGTTTTCATGCTAATACGGGGTAGAAAATGAGGATGGTTGCAGCTGCAGAATATTAACAGGTAGCAGATGATGTTAAGTACACAGTTACACTCCTGAGACACTAGGCAAAGGCAATGTGTGATGTGATGTGAATTAAAACTCCTTATCCTTGCTCAGAGCTGTACACTCCCACTTAGCAATGTGTAGTGAAAGGCAGCCTAAGTTAGTGTAACGTACATGCCAAAAAGCTGGAAGAAGGCAAACAATTGCCTAGTTTAATTTTCACATTCTCACAGGCTCCTGTTAGTTTATTCATTTATTTTTGCTATGTTCCTCCCTTCTGGCTCCTTGGCTTGCAAGATGTTACTGACACCTCATATTTCACTTTATTAACAAAGGGCTAGATTTCACATCACTTATACTGAATGCCATTCTGAGAATTCACATTAAAGTCTATTCAGTGTGAGCACAGGCTCCAGAATAAGGCCCAGAATAATACAGTATGTGGTTACTAAGGGAAATGGTGACAATGGTGCATTATAATGGTGGCTTTTATTAGTACAGTAGCAAGCTGAAGAAACTCGTACAATATTTTCAGTTCTGTTATTTCGTTTTGATCAGAGATTTTGCACCAGAGTTACTCTGCTGTGGCATTAATCCTTTACAATAGCTGTTTTCATCCTTTCAAACAGTGACAGTAACCCCGACTACATAATTAGCCATTACGCAGAATGTTGTGACGAGAGGGCAATTAGTTTTCTATACATACCAGCAGAAAATTTTACACAGAGGTTGTTGGTGTGTGTGTTTTGAAGCCAAATCTATTTAAACACAGTTTTTAACAATCCATTTTGTATTAAGTTTCAGCATATTATATAGCAGGGGTTCTCAAACTGGGGGTTGGGACCCCTCAAGGAGTCATGAGGTCATTACATGGGGGATTGCGAGCTATCAGCCTCCACTCCAAACCCCAAACTCCAGCATTTATAATGGTGTTAAATATATTAAAAAGTGTTTTTAATTTATTGGGGGGGGGGGCAGGGAGTGACACTCAGAGGCCTGCTATGTGAAAGGGGTCACCAGTACAAAAGTTTGAGCCACTGTTATATAGGGTCAAATTTTCACTGGGACTATGGAAGTAAACCCAAAACATTTTATGGAGCAAACAACCCACCTTCATGAGCACAAACTGCATAATTACAAAGGTACACAAAAAGACCAAGGTAACATGTTTTCCTTGTGTAAATGCTCATTTTTGTGGGTTAATGTGGCTGAATTACTGGAATGCTAAACACTTGGCCCACAGTGTTCCATGAATAAGGGTTCTGTAAGCCAGTGGGCCAACTCACCGGCCAGAGCATGAAATGAACCTCCCATCAGCAGCAGAAATTCAGTTTCTTTATTCAGCGATAATCAAAACTGTCCAACATTAGTCAAAGAGATAAACAACTCCTGCTAACTGGCAATTTTCCAGGTCCTTTTCTCATAACCCAGATTTCTTTAAAAAACAATCTGCTGGTCTCTCTCTCTCTACCACAGCTGCTTGCTTGTTTATTATCTGAGGATCAAGTGACCTGAAGATTATCACATGATTCCTGGCCCCACATCCATCACTTGGGAGGCAGCTAATCAGTTACAGGTGAGGTTAAGACCACATCCGTTAGAGGGCCATCGTGTCTTGTGCACATCACTGCAGGTGTAAATCTGGTAGAAGCTGTGCAGATTCTATATTATCTGACATGGTCATCTCAGCAATGCAGGTGAAAAACCATTCAGCTTGAAAATTTCCAACCAATTCTACTTTTGACATGCTAGAATGTTCAGTGAAAGGGTCAATCTAGCGCTAGTTTTCAGCAGCACTTTGTGAAGGGCTAAACAACATATCTGCTTTCTAGGGTGCAAAAGAGATGAGTTTTTCATATTTACTATTTTTGTGCATAATCACAGCACAGTGCTTCAAAAACTCAACTTCTATGGACAAGAAAGTACATTTTATTTTTATATTTGAAGCTACACTGTATCAGCTCTGATTTAAGTGTAGGCACTTGTATAGGAAATCAACCTGTCTCAGCCTTAGAGAAGTTGATTAATTGACATTTCCTTTGCTCAATTTTTAGCCCCCCAATTCTGTGGGATTTTTCTTTCCTTGCATAATGACTTTAATGTTTCAATTTGGAGCAGTTGGAAGGGTGGACTATTAACATGCATTCTCCTCATGAACTTTTAAAACATTATTTTTGTAGGTGTCCATTCAAATAATGTTCCACACGCTTCATTAAGAACAGAAGTTAACAGTAAAATTGTGCATCACAAGCAGCTAACCCTTTGCCCGTGTGATTATCATCCAGATTTTTCCAATTTTCTTAAAAAAAAAAAATTGGGATCCAGAAGTTAACAGCTGTTTTAGCTACAAAGGTATTGCACATATTGAGAATCTGTTTACACAACGCTATTATTGTTTGTATAGACAAAAATCTGGTTGCTTAATTAGCTCTGAGAGGCATGTACAGCAGACTAGATGTTGCCTGGCTACTATTCAGAAGACTGCAGGTTTACAATGTTTTTTCCTAAGGAAATGCTGTTTAAGAAATGAATCCCCATATATTAGAACAACTACTTTACATGTGGCTCATCAAAGCATCTCAACAGTGAAATGTTCCATTTACCATTCTGCTTAATTAAAATCCAGCTTTGAAATATCTAATTCCACAAGACTTGCATTTGATGTTAATTAGCTAACAGACAAACTAAAAAATATTTATAGAAACCAAAGCAAGCAAGTGAAGAACCACTAATCTCACGGGATTTAGTAAAAAAAAAAGACCCACTGAAAACTAATTACAGCTACGGATTTTTCTACTGACATCAGTTCAGGTGCTAATAGCTCATGAAAATAAATAAGGTTGGAACAATCAAAATAGATCATTGTTTTCCAGAAACATATGAGTGCTCCCATTCTCTGAAAACAGGGTATGGAGATAGACTGACACTGACAGTGGCCAGAGTTTGTGGGTGCCAATAAAATATCAGCAACTAATACAGGAAACACAGGATTTGCTATACCAGATCAGAACATCTAGGCTAGGATCCTTCCCCCAGCAGTGTCTAGTCCCTGACAGAGGTATAGTAAACCACCACAACTCAAATGTGTGGAAAAATTCCTTCCAGACCCAAAACTCTTCGCTCACCCAAAGATTGCATGCTGGATGGTCAGTACCTCAGGCAAGTGCCTAAAAATGAGTCTTGGATTTCATTAAGTCTCTTTCTCATTGGTATTCAGCACCACCGCTATAGCATAAAGGAGAGGATCAGAAACACAGAGGTGAGAAGAAGGAAAGATGAATGTAGAGCAATGACAGAAAGACGTTTCTCTCAACTGTGCTGTGGAGACAGAAGCAGGTGATAATGGCACTGGTTTTTGCTTATAGGAACATCTATCCAGCCACGTATGGTAGCTGTAACTGGAGGAAATATGAAGTCATTGATAGTTTCTGTGTTATGATAACACATAAGCAAGTCACTAACGAGCAGGTTTAAGCTATACAAAAAGCTCAGTATTGTCTATATAGAGCCACTAGCCTCTGCTGCATATACTATATTGTACTGTGCTGGAAATATTGTCTGCTACAATGTTTGTAGAGATGTGGACTTATAATGAATTCTCTGTTGAAGTCTTAGTCCTACCTAATTAAAGAAGCTCATATATGGTATAGATTACAGATGTATCAGCAGCAGGGCACAAAGAGTGCGTAAACAGCTGCAGGTCTAGCACACGCAGATTTAATTTTATCTAGCCAACAACAGTTATATTTTTTTGGAGAAGGGGAGGGGGAATTTCCTGTGTTCTTGAACTGAGAAAGAATTGTCCAGATTGAGTGGTGTTAGGTGTTTATGAAATACCATCTCATATGGTGTTTCCATACACAGATACTTTCAATCTATATGAGTTTTTCTTTAAAGAACATGACTCTCTAGGAAAGAGAGAAGTAGAATATTATTGTGTTTATTAAGGTTTATAACACAGACAGCTGCATATGCTGCCCACAATGGTAAATGGGTTAAGAACCACCGTGCTAGACACTGTAAAACAGTGGTCTCCAACCTTTTTATGCACAAGATCACATTTTGAAAGTAAGTGCAATCCAGGATCTACCCCGGCCCTCCCCATGCACTCCATCCACCCCTTCCTCCCTCCCTCACTCTCCCCAACCCTCACTCACTTTCACTGGGCTGGGGTGCGGGCTCTGTGCTGGAGCCGAGGGATTCGGAGTGGGGGGGGCGCTTTGGGCTGAGCCTGGAGAAAAGGGTTCAGGTACAGGAGGGGGTGAGGGGTGCAAGCTCTGGGAGGGAGTTTGGATGCAGGATGGGGCTCCAGGCCAGGGCAGAGTGTTGGGGTGCAGGAGGGAGTGGGGGGTGCTGGCTCTAGGAGGGGACTCAGGGCTGGGCATGGAAGTGTGGCCTCCTGCCAGCTGGCACTTACTTTAGGCGGCTCCCAGTTGGTGGTGCAGTGAGGCTAAGGCAGGCTCCCTGCCTGCCCCAGCCCCACACCACTCACGGAAGTGGCCAACATGCCCCTGCAGCCCTCGGGGGAAGGGGGGCATGTGGCTCTGTGCGCTGTCCTTCTCTGCAGGCAACCCCCCCACAACTTCCATTGGCCGCAATTCACCATTTCTGGCCAATGGGAGCTGTGAGGGCGATGCTTACAAGCAAGAGCAGCATGATGCTTACAAGCAGGAGAATGCACAGAGACCTCTGCCCACCCAGAAGTTGCACACCAGGGGTGTGCTGGCCACTTTCTGGGAGTGGTGGGGAGCCTGCCTTAGCTCCGCTGGCCCACTGGACTTTTAGCGCCTGGAGATTGCGATCAACTGGCAGAGGCTCCAGGATCAACAAGTCGATCGCAATCTACCGGTTAGTGACCACTGCTGTAAAACAGTAGATTAAGAGAGAGTTCCTGCTCCTAAAGAGTTTACAGTCTAAATAGTCAAGACAGACACAGAGACGAGGAAAGAGATAGAACACACAAGAAGAGTGAACAATGTGAGGGTGGTATATATCATGTTAGTTCTACACTTTTTTGATATATTTTTGTTATTTATATCCTTTCAGTGGGTTATGTAGGAGGGGATTAGCTGGATGGAAAGACGGAGGAAGGGATTAGAGACCGTGAAGAAGGTGGGGAGAGGCTGAAGCACATAGCCAGTTAGCACAAGGCAGATCATGTTCAGAGTAAGATGGCAGAAAACAGTCTAATGATATCAGCAGCATCCCCCCGTCCCTGCTTGAACTTTTGTCTGCAGCTGCTCTGTCAATTTCAATCTCTGGCTTGCTCCTCTCTGAAATTTCTTTCCCAAAGGCTGAGGGATGGGGACCGTGCCAGGGGGTCCTAGAGTTTTGGGAAGGAGAACTCTCTCCTGCCCTCTTCTGTGTTTGGAAGGTGCTGACTGAGAGCAGTGACCCCAGCTGGGCTCCATTTTACACTTTCCGCCCCATCAGTGTGCAGCGGTACCTACTTGAATGTGTCCTCCTCACTCACAGTCATCGTGAATGTAATCACAGGGCAGTCCCCTAACAGGCAGGCAAACTCTTGCATTTAAAGATGCTGTAAACATAAAACAGAATCAGAGTGATATACACCTCAAACTGCAGTAATTATAATTACCTTACAACATAAAAGGCTCAGCGTTACTTTCTATAAATTCACTCCCGGTTTCTATCAGATCCTGGGAAAATAATTGAAGGTGCAGAGGATCTCTTTGCACAGTTGTTAAGAGAGACCATAATTAAGCAAAGCATTTAATCATGGTAGAAGTACTTAGAAAACAGAACAGAAGTTAACATACTGATAAGGGTGGCCAAATCACATAATGCTTCAAGGGATAAACTGATTACCTATGAGGATCAGATTACTGCCTAGATGAGCTATAAAGGCTTTTTGTCTTTTATTGAAGAATCAAGTATAGGCCACTGCCAGAGGTCCCGCTTTAAGAAAACACTTAAGCACATACTTCATATTAAGCGTCTGAGCTGAAATCAACAGGAACACTCCCGTGCTTATAGTTCAGCTCATATTTATACACTTTGCTGGGTCAGAGCTTAGCTCAAGGGGATATTTCATGAACCGGGACATGAGATGTACTAGGTGGGCGAGTGGTCCTATTAAGGTGAGACATGTTTATTAAAATAACTATTAATCTTTTATTAGCCCTTTATAAATGGACCTTTAATATAAAGTGAGGCTGAGAATACTAAAGAAAATCAGATGCATCTAAACTTTTCCAAACTGGTTTGATACATCTCCCATAATGATTACTTTACAATTAATTTTCTCAGCCTATTATTACCAAATGCATCACTATGATATAGTTCTAGTCATCTGAATTGATAAATTAGTCATCATTTTGCATATGAATTGATTTAATCATCTGAATGCTTTCCTATCAGTAACTTAAGTCCCAAATGCTACAAACACTCCTGAGATCTCTAGATAAAAACATTTACAAATTCTTTTATCTATGCCCTCTCTCAGTTAAAAAACTTTAAATGTGAATTGAAGAGTTAGGAGCTGAAATGTAATACATGTATCAATGTTGAGGGAAAAGCAGAGTAAACTGTTGCAAAATACTGATACTAATGAAAAGTCCTAAATTTACAAACTTGCATAAATGTAGTTACTTGAGCCCCAGCCCTGCAAACACTTATGATTTGCCTAACTTCAAGCACATGAATAATCCCATGGACTAAAGTTAAGCATATGTAAATACAGGATTGGGCTGATAGCACCAGTGCTGGCTTAGATCTCTGAAGGGGAATCCTTAGGCCTTTTACAGAATCTCTGGGTGAAATCAGCAGGATTCACCTTCAGAGCTCTAATCGAGCACTGCTGCTATCAGCCCCAAATCCTGCATTTACATATGCTTACCAATATTGTCTTACTATTTCCTTGTACTCTACCATCTGTCTGTCCATCTGTTGTATCTTGTCTGATATTATCAACTCTGTGGGACAGGACCCATTTTTGTTGTTCTTTGTTTCTATAGCACTTAGGACAATGGGGTCCTGATCCATACATAGGTCTCCTAGGCACTCTAGTAATACAAATAATAAATAAATTAAATAAATCCTGGCTTCCTCTAAATCTTTGGGATTCAACAGGGCCAGAATTTCATCCTCAACCTTTGCCCTCTGCTCTCATGTTACTCATTTGCCGTGCACCTAGAGAGAACTCTCTGTTGGTTCAGCTACAGGTGCTGCAGGGGCAGGTGGCCCTCTTTGCCCAAACTCCAAGCAGGATCTGACACACATGGAAGAGACTCTTCACAAGGACAGCCCAGTGGCCAGGGTATTACCTTAGGACTTTGGCAGCTTAAGTTCAAGTCCCTGTTCTGACAAAACTACCTGTGTGACCTTATGCAAGCCTCTCTGTGCTTTTGTTCCCGCTCTGCAAAATGGGGATAATAGCATTCAGGGGTTTTGTGAAGAATACATTAAAGATCATGAGGAACTCAGATACTATAGTAATGGGGACCATATAAGCACCTAAGATGCAGACTCTGAAAGTACAATGTATCCATACACACTGCTAGTAAAAACCACATATGCTGGTCAAACTGGATAGCAGAAATATTAGAGCCCAAGCAACAGTCTGATGGAGGACAAGTCAACACATTTGTGGTTTTCCAAGTCTAGTCTGAGTTTAAGAATGGAGAATTCTGTCACCATTCACAAGAAACTTTGTAACCAGAAGGGCACAGGTAGCTCTAATCCTCAACCCTAAAAAACATTTAAATCATTTTTGACTGAATGGGAGGTTTAGCACCTGTCAGGCATCTACATTAGTTCTTGAAACATGAATTGTGTCACTCAAAGGAGCCGATATATGCTCTATGAAAAAATGACTTTGATCAGCGTTGAGGAATGGGTTCATAATCTCTGATGGATTGGGTTAAAGAAAGGAGTTTATCAACAGTCCAGGGATGCAAATAAATGTAGTTCAAGCTATTAAATAAATTATAGTGGGCAGTGCTTAATGCTGACATTCAACACAGTGTGCTGAGCTAAGGTATCACCATACACTGATGAATTAAGTACAAAATCAAAGGCAGAGTGCCACAATCATCCAAGAAAAGGAGATGCATCCCTGTCCAATTTACACACTTGAACACCTTGCAGTAGCGATGTCCATCTCTCTTCACAGGACCAGTACAAGACCCATGTGCCATTGAAATCCCACTTCAAAATAAGTCATAAATGGAATCTTAGTCATAGGCATAGGCTTTGCACTGCTTCTTTTCAAAGGAGAGAATTTCACCATTTCTGAATATATTTTTAAATACGATATGAAACCATATTCAATAACTAGCACTTTTTAAAATTTGTCACACAAAACCCTTTTCTTTTGAGATACATTTGGGGGAAAAGGGTGGGGGACAGTTTTAAAATGATAAATTCTAAGTGGCACCGCAATACATCTGAGCAGAACTCCCCTGAGGACTCAGCTCCTCCTACCCCTTTGATTTGTTCTAAGACCAGATGAATCAAGAAAACTACACACATTCCACCTTCACTTTTGTATGCATAGTGCAACCATTGAAAATGGTCCCTCCCTGTGAAAGAATGGAGATAACAGTAGAGTCTGTGACTCAATAAAGTGGAGGCCTTGGAGAGGCTAGCCAGAACAGGGTCAGGCAAAACAACAAGATAAAATTCTTTAAACAATGTTAATATTATTTTGAATATTTTTAATTAATTCCTTTTTCTTTTGCTATGGCCAGAATTTTCAGAAATGGCCACTGCAGTTGGGTACCTCCGTTTTTGAGCATCTATCTTGAGATCCCTGTGATGTTAAACTTGGCTGGATATCCAGAAAATGAGGTACCAAAAACTAGAGGCCATTTTTCAAATGTGAGCCCAAATTTTCCACTGGTTGGTTGGCTTCCCTTTTGCAGAAACAAAAATGGGCGCCTATTTTATTTTTATCCACATTTCCTGGTCATTACCCATCTTCCACCAAAGTAGGTAGGGGCTGCATCTCTTTCACCTGCCAAAAGCAAATTGCTGGAGGAAAAGAACCCATAGCCTTCCCGCTGCCTCACAGTCCCATAGGCCTCATCAAAGAACTCACCAATCTCCCTCAAGTGAGGCTTTCCACATCATGCATATTGGGCACTCATCTGACTAGGCACTAATAATTGCACACAGAGTTCACTGCAGGCACAACGTTGGGCCACATTTTATGGGTACCAGTTAAACCAACTCTCATCTGAACTCCCTTCAAGAAAGCAAGGCCTGATTGTGGCTGAAAAGTACACTGTAGTGTGTGTGTACATTATACTTTTATGCATACATACATACATAACGAAGAGGAGAAACAGTGGAGTATGGGGCTGTGGCGGAGTTTTACTGGCATGAGTTCTAGGGATGAAATCCTGGGTTTATTGAGGTCAATGGCACAACTCCTACTGACTTCAATAGGAACAGGATTTCAACCTAGAAGACCATATTACTCACAAATGGCAAAACCACCAGTCAGTTTTTCAAGTCACCCCAAATAACTGCAAGTAACACCTCTAAACTTCACCATGCCATCATGTATTTTTATTGGTGTATGCCACATATCATAGATAAATTGGATTAGAATCACTTTTTTAAAAGGTTTTGGTCCAAGTTTTTGTTGCCCTCCACCTATAAAACCTGCTGTCTTGGTTACTGCTGACCAACTGTACAGCGCTCAAAGGAAAATATAATGAATGCATTTTCAAATATTCTAAAAACTAACCAAAATATTTTTCCTAAACAAAATAATATCACAATTGTAAGGATATCTTCAGATCTTCCATGGATAGAAAGAAATGAGATGGCGGGGTGCGAGTGTATGAGCATAAGCAAATCTTGAATTTGATTAGTCAAAATTTCAATGTGAGAGTGTGACAGAATGTACCCCCATGTCCACACCCTACTCACAGTTGTAATAATCTGTGTACAATGCATGCCTTGTGAGATATCATCTGAAAATTCATAATTTGCTGATCGATATTGTCTTGATAAAATATGTGGGGCAACATTGTATGTGAAGTTATAATATTTCCCTGTATAATGGTATTAATGCATGTTCAAAACCACAGAAACAGATCTGTCTCAAACAAAGGAATTTGTGCTCTGCTTAATTTGCATTTAAACAGTAAGGGTAGATAAGGAAACCTCTAACAGGTGAGGAAAAGCAGCAGAGACCATCCTTCTCTATAGATTTTTTGTCTCCAGAATCTCAGCTGGAAATAGCTTCCAAGAGGAGGACTGACACTATAAAAAGGAGGGACAAACTCCCTGAAGCACCCCTCCTCTCTTTCTGTCCTTCAATTCACTGCACCAGAAGGGACAACAGAAGTAGCCATTGAACTATAGAAGGGGTCCTGGCCTAAGAAGTCTCATCAGTAAGACTACTAAGAGCGTGTAGTGAGAAAACCTTGCTTTAAATTTAACATGGTTTGTTAAGTTAGGCATTAGTTGCATTTTATCTTAATTTTTCTTGTAACCATTTCTGACTTTTATGCCTCATTACTTGTACTCTCTTAAAATCTCTCTCTTTGTAGTTAATAAACTTGTTTTATTGTGTTATCTAATCCAGTGGGTTTAAATTGAAGTGTCTGTGAAACTCCATTTGGGGTAAGGAGGTGTGCACATACTATTTCTATTAAAGAAATACTGATTTTATATGAATTTGTATTGTCCAGGAGAAGGCTGGGCAATACAAGACTGTAAACGAGGTGGATGCCGGGGCTCGACCCTCTCCAGGGAGGAGGGGAGCCAGCCGGCCCACCTGCTCCGGTTGGCCCGGGAAGTTAGCCCGGCAGTCCTGGCGGTACTTGTCCGCCCTATAGGCGAGGGGCTCAGGCCCTCCGGCAGGGCTGAGCCATAACAACCACGAGGCGCCGGTTCCTACGTCAGGAAGGATAGCAACACAGAATCAGTAAGCTCAGGCCTGGGTCAGGGCCAAGCAATGGTAATAGTTTAAGGCCCAACCCTTGGTCAGGGCGGGGCAGCAAAACACTGAGTCAATAGGCTCAGACCTTGGTCAGGGCTGAGCAACAGTAGCAGTTTTAAGGCTCAGCCCTGGGTCAGGGCGGGCAGCAAATGCTGAGTCAGTAAGCTCGGGCCTTGGGTCAGGACCAAGCAACAATAGCAGTTTTAAAGGCCCAGCTCTTGGTCAGGGCAGGGCAGCAAACGCTGAATCAGGAGGCTCAGGCCTTTGGTCAGGGCTGAGCAACAGTAGCAGTTAAAGGCCCAGCCCTTGGTCAGGGCAGGGCAGCAAACGCTGAGTCAGTAATAACCATTATCGGCCTCCTCAGGCCAGGGAGAGGGGGAGTCCGCCACCCCGGAGTGGGGTGACGGGGGGACGCAGGCCCTCCCACTCCACTGCATCCCAGCCTGGGGCCCTAACAGCGGTTGTCACTCCGCTGGTCAGTCAGTGGGGTTCCTGGCCACAACACACTGACATAGGCTCTGGCAATTCCGCAGCCTGACTGTGGTCGGCTGCCCCCGGGCTGCTTCCGTACTCCCCCCCAGGACCTACTTGGGTCCTAACGTCGGCCTCTGAAGGGTCCAAGAGCATAGGCTCATCACAACCGGGGCTGGGTGGTAGGTCCGGGAGCTCCTCGGGATACTCGGGCCATGGTAGTGCCGGCGGCTTCTCCGGGTAGCAGCAGGCGCAGGGAAGCTCCAGCGGCTCCTCTGAATAGTAGGCACGGGGAAGCTCCAGCAGATCCTCCTGGTAGCGAGCGCAGGGAAGTTCAGGCAGCTCCTCCTGGTAGCAAGCATGGGGAAGCTCCAGCCACTCCAGACAGCTCCCTTGGGTCACTGGTGTCTCCCAGTTTCGAGCTCCCGGAGGGATGTCTGTTCTCTCAGGCCGCTGAGACCTGACTGAGCTCTGAGGGCCAGCTTTTATAGTTCCGGGTCTCTGCCTGACTCTTTGAGGGGCGAGCTCAGAGCTCCGTAGCTCCACCCACTCTGGCCTGTGCCGAGGCTCGACCCTCTCCAGGGAGGAGGGGAGCCATGCCGGCCCACTACAAAGACATATATTTCTGGGGGGGAATCTGAGTCTGGGAGTATGTTGGGGTCACCTTGCAGTATAACCCAGGTTGGTAAGAGTCAAGGTGTGGCTGGCTGCCTGCAGCGACAGAGACCAAGCTGGGAGTGACTTGCATGCCGAAGGCTGTTTGTGAGCAGTCCAGACTGGAGGCTACAGCAGAAAAGCATTGTAAAGTGCATCCAAGGTTAGTGAGCAGGGGCAACACATCTACTCAGTCTGGATTGTATTTTGTGTACGTCACAGAGGGCACCTAGATTTTGTTTGTGAGGTGGCTCAGTAAAGTAAGTCAGTTTCATCCCACACTTATTAATCAGTCAGAATACTGGATTTCTAACATCATTTCATAACTTAAAATACTGTGACTTCTGAATTCTGCTTGCTAGAACAAATGTCCGGCCTTCGAGATCTTTTTGTACAGTTACTAAATGGATTAGCATAAGTGACGTTACAGTGCTAACAGAATCACAGCATATAAGTGAAAGACATGGCAGAGCCTTGAGAAGTGAAATGAATTAACAAGATGGCAGAATCTGCCATATATGAAGAAAACGGATATATAAAACTACAAAATGTAAGATACTACAGGATATTTCCTTTTAAAAAAAAAAATCTTCAAGTTACTGTTTGAAAAAACTCCACCATCAGACATCCAAATTACCAGCTAAACTACAAATACTTGACACACCACGAGCAACCCAAAATGATGACCTTCTATTACAGGGGTCAGCCACTTTTCAGAAGTGGTTTGCCGAGTCTTCATTTATTCACTCTAATTTAAGGTTTTGCGTGCCAGTAATACATTTTAACATTTTAGAAGGTCTCTTTCTGTAAGTCTATAATACCTAACTAAACTATTGTTGTATGTAAAGCAAATAAGGTTTTTAAAATGTTTAAGAAGCTTCATTTAAAATTAAATTAAAATGCACAGCCCCCCAGACTGGTGGTCAGGACCCGGGCAGTGCGAGTGCCACTGAAAATCAGCTTGTGTGCCTCCTTCAGCACACGTGCTATAGGTTGCCTACCCCTGTTCTACTACAGAAACACAGGACCCTACCCCTCAAACAAAAAGAGACTCTCCACAAGCAATGACAGTATTGAGGCTTTTATGGGCCCACTCCTAAAAGCAAAGTTCACTCAGGCAAGAAGTCCAAGGTCAGCAGGACTCATCATGTGAGCAAAGCTACTCATGTGAATAAGATTCTGCAAGACTGGGTCCTACATCCCTCTATTGCCCAGTCACTAGAGAACAACATAATCACACACACTTCAGCAGACCTTGTACAGAGGAAGATAATTCAACAGTCACACTTAAAAATTCTATCCTTTTGGAAAAATTCCACCAATTTGAGAACTATTCATTATACCTGAAATAGTGAATACAGCTGGGACTGGGAGCATGAGACAGATGAAATGTTGTTTTCTGACCACTGTGATTAACTGGTCTATTACACGATGTTCATGCTAAAACACCCCAGACTATACAGCCTTGTTTTCACTAGAAATGGGTGACAGCAACAGGTGCAGGGGTGAACGCAGCTGAACTGCAAGCATAACCAAGAACAAATTGTGTTCAGCACCATTTTAGTAACCGTAACCATAGACAAGGCTTATGATGCAGCAGGATTCCAAGGTCTATAACTACTTCCATGACACTGAACGCTGTCAATGAAATTGCTCTCTTTGCCAATGAAAACTTTGTAACTGACAAGCCAAGACACTTCCTGCTGAGTTTGAAAGTGTCACAACTTTAGCCAAACTGGGCATTTTAAAACAAACTAATATTTGAAGGAGGGGAAAGAACATGTGATTTCTCCCTCAAGTTCAGCCTTTGACTTTGAAAGGGTAAAAGCTGCTTTATTTTGAATAATGGCTTGATAAAAGCCCATTTCTGTCTAAGTTCTGTCAGTTTCACATGCAACAGACTGAGCTTCCCAGCATGTCAGTTACAAAGGCTCTGCAGGCAGAGTAAGAGCAAGCTGATGCCTTTCTTAAAAGCAACTACAGAAAATGCTAGACCACATGGTACAATGCTGAAAGCAGAGCATGCAATTATGCAGCATCAGATGGGAGAAAGAAAGCGTAAAGAACTGCAGTATAGCATCGCTCTCACAAGTGCTATCTTCCTTACATTTCATTACATCCAATTTTCTTTTTAAGGCTTTATAACTTGACTTTCTAAATTACATCAGGCTCAAAGCTGGCATGTGGCTTGTCAGACTGAGGCACTTCGGTTTTCCTTTAAAAAATAATTTAACTCTCAAAGACACAGATTAAATTTTAAATACTGAACTGTCATTGTTCTTGAAAGATCTATATGCATTTTGTTGTTATTTGTATTTCCAGGGGTGGATTTTTGGTTTGGTTTGGTGTTTGCTTGGGTTTTTTTGTTTGTCTGTCTGAGGGGGAAGGAGGAGGATGGGATTTGGTTTCTTATAAAATGGATGAATTTTAACTGTGAAAAGTGGCTACTGCATATGGATATAAGCTATTTCCTCTTGAGGTTTTTGAGAATGACAGAATTAACATATAATGGTAGCATAAGTATTTGAATATTATCATACCAAGCTTAGAGTAAATGTAGACAGCAAAAGATTTCAGGAAGTGCCCAGTGCTTAATACTATTATCATCATATCTTGATGGCAGGACCCAGAGAAGATTGGAAGTGTGTTTCACTCTATGTAGTAACATATAAATCACTAAGAGCTCTATTGGATCCAAAGGAGCTGAGCATCTATTTTGATGTTAGTAGAAGAGGTTTATTTCACAGGGAGAATCTCACCTTTCACAATGATACTGTAATGGCAATAAATGTAAGTGTCTCTACCCTGTCAGTGGAAAATATTTTTCCCCAAATAGGATTTTTAAGTTGCTGCTGGAATCGGTTTGTTGAATTATATTTTAATTTTACAGAAATAAAAAAATGAATTGAAAAAACCTTAACAAATGTAAGGTCTAACTTAAAACTCCACAGAAAAGAACTTAAAGCTCCAAGACTAATTTTCCAGGACATGCTCCTGTACCTGGATATATCTAACAACATTTAGCACATCAACAGTACTTCTCATTAGGAGAAATTCCCAAGTGTTTTACAAGTGTTAACCAAACAGATCATATATGAAAAAGTTCCATAACAAGTATTATTTCACCCCCAGAATGAGAGAAGTGATATAGCATCAATGAATCAAGATGTAAAGAAAATGAGAATTGAAACAGGCCCTTACAAAAGAGCAAGAGACACCATCTGGACATACAGTGGACCAGGAAGCAAGATATTTCACACTGATAAGGTCTCAACTGGAGTATTGTATCCAGCTTTGGTTGCCACATTTCAGGAAAGATGTGGACAAACAGGAGAAAACCCAGAGGAAAGAGAAAAATTATTAGAAGTCTAGAAAACATGACCTATGAAGAAAGATTGGAAAAAAATTGGGTTTGTTTAGTCTGGAGTAGAGAAGACTAATGGGGGGGCATGATAACAGTTTTCAAGTACATAAAAGGTTGTTACAAGGAGGAGGGTGAAAATGGTTCTCTAACCTCTGAGGACAGGACAAGAAGCTATGGGCTTAAATTGAAGTAAGAAAGCTTCAGGTTGGACATTAGGAAAAAATTCCTAACTGTCAGGGTAGTTAAGTGCTGGAGCAAATTGCCTAGGGAGATTGTGGAACCTCCATCATTGGAGGTTTTTAAGAACAGGTTGGACAAACACCTGTCAGAGATGGTCTAGTTAGATACTTAGTCCTGCCTAGAGTGCAGGGGACTGTACTAGATGACCTATTGAGGTCCCATCCAGTCCTACACTTCTATGATTGTGTTTCTGTACCAACACAGTCCAGTGTTTGGTGAGCACCTTTATGTTTGATCTTCACAAATGCACCTACACCATGTCTTTCAGCATTCATATATCCATGCACCTACTGATTGGAAATAGCCATATATTCACTATTAATACATTTTGGGGGATAGTACAATCTATTCTATGGTTTTAAACTTAAATGCCAAAATACTTAAATACTTGGCTCAAAGATATCTGATTCACCCAAACCTTTAACATGCTCACAGAAGTTTCCCTGAAGGCCATTTCAGCAACAGTTTTTCAACAGTTCATCTGTGGTATTAAATCTTTCTGAAGATTAATTTTGCAGTGCATTCCATTAAGATGCTGAGGGAACTATTAATCATAAGACTAAGAGACTCTTAACCAATTGATGGTTTTATGGTTATAGTTATTATTAATCATCAAGTTATATTTTGCTTTATTCTTTATCATAAAACACTTCATTTTTTTCTGCAAATCCTTCACTCCTAGTCCATCATATTACCAATTCTATTGCTATATTTAACACAAAACTTTAAAAAATAGATTCACAAGCAGGTAATTAACAACTTTCTGAACCTGAGTGCTAATTTTACAAGAAAAAATGTGAACATAAGCAATAGATGGGGATTTAACAGCATGCGAGCTGAGGTTCAAAATAAATTTCAGCATCAAGAAAAAGCTCCTTCTATGAAGGCTTACTTGCTCAGTAAGAATTTCCGTGGCTGCTTTGATTGTGCTACATTCCCATGGAATACCAAAGTGGTAGCATCAAAGAGATATTAGATCTCTCTCATAGTCAACTGGCTTTATATCCTGGATCGGGCCATTAGGTGCATAAACTCCACTACCTCAGGAGTAGCCCAAGTTCTAGGTGCAAGTAGACACAGGGCCACGAGCCCCTGTGCCAACTGCAGAACAGATGCTGATCTTGGTACAGATAGCAATCCAAGGGCAATTTCTGGTGCTAATCAATGAGGAGAGGGAGGATGACTCCAACCTGGATCTTGAGAAATCCTGGAGGTTCTGTAGCAACAATGGGGGAGTCAGACTCATTTGAAGCCTAATAAGGAGGCAGCATCAGTGCCAAAGACGAGTGAGGAACTGGCACTGAATGAAACACACGCCCACCTAGAACTTGGAGAAGCACTGGCAGATGCCAGTAACGAACTCAAAGATGGGCTCTGCTGCTAAAGCAAAATAGTGCCACAGAATGCACCAGCATTGAGGGGGCCTTCCATGCCAGGCCTGGCATCGACTCCATAGTTTGTGGGCCAGATGGCACAAGTGGTGGGGCTGATGGACTCGCTAGCTCTGTGACACAGTCAGAAGGTCCAGGAGCATAACGAAGGATAAATTGGCAGTATTCATAGCACCAGAAACTCTTGAACTAGCAGAGTGTCTGGGATTGAATATGACATTTTCAATAAATCACTGGAGATTTCTTTAAATATGCTGTGCTAACTACTTATATTAAACTATCTATTCCCTCTTGTATTTAGCTGTGACACCCTAAGTACCTTTCCCAGACCTGAGGAAGAGCTCTGTGTAGCTCAAAGGCTTGTCTCTCTCTCCAACAAGAGGTTTGTCCAATAGATGATATTACCTCACCTACCTGTGATAAAAGTTACAGTTTGCACCCTTCCACCCCACAGGATCCCAGAGCCTGGGCTCCACCCTGAACCCAAACATCTACACAGCAATTTTACAGCCCTGCAGCCCAAGCCGTGGGACCAGCTGACCCAAGCCAGTTGCAGGTGTTTAATTGCTATGTAGACATATCCTAAGAAGCCAAACTGTGTTCACACATCAGTGAAAGTCCAGAGTAACTCATTTGTCTTAAGCAATATTATTCAGTACTTACTTCAGTGAGAGCAGAACTGACCCTTAGTGTTTTCAGTTCTCTCACCCTACTCCATTGTACTAAAATCCTGGTAATATTGCTCCAGTGAATTGGAGCCATTAATTGTGACTCCAACATCAGTTAATTGTGTGCAGGCCATTTAAAAATGTTATTTTCAAAGGTTTATTTGCTGTGATGAAGCAATTTATTGCAATGCTGAAACCGGGCTATTTCACAAACCTGTGTTCATCATCGGCTCATGGCCTCAGACTGCAACTGCACATGATCTGTGTTTGAATGGTGGCACTACACTGCACCAACCCTTCTGCTGAACCATTATCATTGATAGTTCCATACCTTTCAGGAGAGGCCTGCATGGAAAAAAACCATCAAGGCAATTTTTTTTTTTCGGCTGCACTCTGTGACAATTAAGCCCTATATGTTTTCCTGCCATTTTACAAAAAGTGGCTTAGCTTCCAGATCAGCACTTTTAATATAGCTCAAATTAGTTTAGCTATAGCTCAAAAACACTTCATTGTTTCAGGTTGTTAACCACAATGTCTTATAAAATGAAGCATGTTTACTGTCATTTTGAAAAAGTCATTTCTTCCTTTATAAATTTGGCAATGAAGAATTTAAAAGATACCGGTGTGGGATTGTTATCATGCACAAGCCAAAGCTGTCAGGCCTCATTACTTCCAAGACAAAAATTACAGAATAATGTATTAAATGCTCGAATAGAAACACGCAGTGCACCATCTCAATACTGTGGTAACGGGATGACACCACCAGCCTGTACTCTGAACTGCATCTGCCTCTCCTTCCCTTTACACTGCAGCAAACAGAACTCTGGCAATGATAAACATTGAAGTCAAAAATTGAACAGCTGTATTTATTACAGTAGCACCCACCAGTGCTGCTATTGGTACAAGCTTATTACAGTCATTATAACAACTCTTCTTTGTGAAGGAGGGAGGGGAAGGTTATAACTTATCTAGCTAAAATAATAGCAGATGGTTCTCAGTCCAAAATAAGTTCTCCTTATTCCCTTTTCTTCTTTAATAAATAAATGTCTTTGTTTTATAGCATATAAAAATCTGCTTTGCAAGCTACAGCTAAAAAACCCTTGATTTTTAGAAACAATATTTGACAGACTTTTCATCCTTGTTAAGAGTTTGGTGCCTGGCTCTTTATTTTAAGTTGGTTTGTTTTTTCCCTCCCTAAACAGAGGAGTTCTTGGACTTCCATGAGCAGCTGGTGTATGTGTGAAGCAGCTGCATTCCATAAGTGATTCATCTCAGGACAGCCCCACTCCTCCTCATCGCAGCCAGAGTCAGGAAGTCAAATGGCTGCAGTCCAGACCTGCCTATGCTGGTGCAGTAAAACACGAGAGGAAAGTGTGCAGACAGTATGCACAAAAACTACATAACATCCCAAAGTGAGTGCTTTCCTGTAAACTCCCCAAACTCATCAGCCTTCCTTTTGGGTCCCACTGATTTTTTCCCATTCCCCAATTTTTCCCCATCAATTCTAACCCACCCCATGTTCCATTAATTAACTATCCTTATGTTCAGTTATTCCCCTCCCAGTCTAACATCACCCGTTCCCTCCAGGCCAACCTCTTGCCCCTCATCTCTCACACACAGGCTCAGCTCTCCCACTTGGCCACTGCTGCTTCTCTCTCCTTCTCTCTTTCCCAGGGCACTTGCTCAGCACTCCATCCCCCAGCTTCCTCCATGTCTCTCCCTAGAGGAGGATGAGGAGCTGGTGGCATAGAGTGCGCGGATTGGCTGTCGGGGTCAGTTAGGGAAAGAAGTCTCAGCCTCTGGCCTTGCCCACCCTGACAGCTACCAAAAGCCCTGTTGAGAGGCTAGAGAGATGGAGTTGGATCCTGAATTAAACATCTATACAATATATACCTGGTTTTGTATATATCCAATTAACAAATTATATGTCAGAAGTGATTATATTTTTTCTCTAAACAGCTTATTCACCCAGGGTGAAATTTACCCATACATAGGGAACACTTGCAAGGCACTTACGCCCAATTTAAGCATTATTTTGATGGTTTAAGTGGAATTTAGATAGCCTTAGGACTTTCGTGTGCTCTCTCCACTGGGATGAATTTCACCTTCTTTGCACTTCAAACTATGACCTCCCATACAGCTTTTCTTGAAGCAAATATCCTTGGTTTCTTAATGCTTTGCTCATCCTTTTAGAATTACATTCTGATATCTAGTAGCGCTGAATTAACATAACGTGACCAAAGGAGATCAATAAATAAATGTGTGTGCACTCTACACATGGACAGAAAACCAATCTCTTTCACTCTAAGTATGTATATGACATGGTACCACATAAATGAATCCCGGAAGTTGTACCATTGTGGAATAGAACCTTGAAAGCACTGTACATTTAAACGGGGGAGTGGGGGAAGGAGCTATAAATTCAGGTTGAGTGACTGATATTATTGCTGGGGGAAAGATAGTACATATTTATTCCTGCACATGAAAACAAAGGCATTGCTACATATTCTCTCAAAAGACTGAAAGAGAGGGTAATTTTAAAAGGCCTTTTGGCAGTAACACTAACAGACTAGAACTACTGTTTCCAGGATAATGGATTAAAATTAAATTTTGACTTAGATGTGATTATTCCCCCCTCCCCGAACATGGCTCTAAGAGCTTTCAAAAGAGTATACGTGATGAAACAGGGTGCTAAAACAAACATATTTGAATTCATATCATAAAGCTGTTAAAACATACAACAGGAGCTTGACCATCAAGGAGTTTGCACTCACTCACTCGCTCGTTTTTTTAATTTTAAAGTGAAAATTGTCATACAGTTAGAGCCAGATTTTCAAAAGTGCATTTCACGCACTGTGACACTTCATGGCCAGATTTCCAAACAGACCTTGGCACTTTGTGCTTGCTTAAGAAACTGGCCACTTATTTCAGTGCATAAATGGGAGCTGAGCTCTTTTAAAAATCTGATCCCAAATGTTCATAAGATGTATCTTTGAGACAAGCTGTTCACAGCATCGGTTTGCAGACACAAGGGTCTCCAGTACAGATTATGGTCTTCCAAGGGCAGTGGCTCATGTTATGTTTACCTACTACTGCCAGCACTAATAAGGCACTGGGGGATGAGGACAGAGATAGCTTTTCTCCATTCAGATAAAGGGTTGGAAGTTCTGCTGCCTCTGCTTCTTGTTGTAATTCTCTGGCGGGCCCTGCTATATGAGTGGCTCCCCTTCCCTCTGTTGTGTTTGAATTAAGCACACCACCATGCAGTGCACTACAAAGTGACCAGAACACTCTTCACAACACACAGTATGGTCGTCTGAGCAATTAAAATACAAAAGAGACAACAAAGGGCAGCCATGGCCAGCACCCATACCCACCTGAATCCCTGCTCCTGTGCCTCCTAGTCCTGGTCTTCTTAGATGTTGAGGTCCTCCAGATGGTTCTACAGATCTAAGTTCTGCTTGGTCCTGGGTCCCCTATGAGCCAGGATCCAGATCTATAACTCAATGGTATTTGTATTTAATATACCTTTATTCAGTGTTTTATGGAGCCTACAAGTCCTGGGACAGCTTAGAAAATAGCCCATGTGGTTGTTTACCAGTAAGTTAGTCCAAGCCTGTTTATTCACAAAGCAGGAACATCCCAACCAGTGGCAATGCCAACTCCTCCTTCCCACTGCCCCCAACCTGGCCTGGAGGAACCTGGAGATGAAGGTTAATAAAACTTATCTGCCCATCCAATCCTTACTCTTGCTATTCAAACTATCAGTAAGGTGTTGGTAAGTTCCATACATACTAGTATTGTTTTGTGTGATGTGGACACCTGCCCACCGGGAACTGACTGACACCAAGCTCATTTCACACAGACCACCAGATAAAGGTGGTAACAACTTTCAATCACTATTTGCCTGACATAGTGGGTTTGCAATTTAGCAGAACTGTGTAAAAAAAATTGTCACACAAAATGAAATTGATAAAATTACTCTTCATGCCAGGTTTTCCAGACATCACTAGGTACAGCATAGAGAGCAATGGGGTGGGTTCACAGATACCTTTATGTGTTCATGAGTAGTTGTGATTTTTCATCCCCGTAATAGAAGGATTATATTGTTCAGGGATCATTCCGCTTAATCTTTACTCACTGAAGGTTTTCTGGCTTATTTCAGTTTGCACTGATTGCATCCACTACCTGCAACTTTGTAACTTTGGTTCATTTAAGAGTCCTGCCGACAACCAGATTGTGTCTGCCACATTGACTTGCTGATTCCAAAAGCCACACTTCTTCTCACTCACAAAGAGCCATAACATTGACCCCTGGGAAGCAACTCTCATAGACATCCCTAAGAGGAAACACTGTGCAGTGGAACAACAAATATACCATAGAGACAAGGTAGGTGACGTAATATATTTTATTGGACCAGCTTCTGTTAGTGAGAGAGACAAGCTTTTGAGCTTCATACCTAAAGAAGAGCTCTGTGTGAGCTTGAAAACTTGTCTCTCTCACCAATAGAAGGTACTTCACTCACCTTCTCTCTCTACTATCCGGGGACTGACATGGTTGTAACACTGCATACAAATATATCCATACACAGATATTTTAGGCAGAAATCAGGATAGTGGAGAAGCAATACAAAAAAAGAGAAGGAAGAAAATAGTGGGAATATTTTTTCTAAAAGGGGTGGTGGGGTTAAAGAAGCTGATAAAGAATAGAACATAAAGAGGGAGTGAGAATTCAGGAGCACGGAAGTGGGAAAAGACAAACTAAACATAAGAAGGCAGATTTTCAGAAATGCCCAGCATCTTCAAGTGGAACAGGATACTCAGGACAGCACAGCTCTCTTACAGGTAGCTAAATGAAGTACCTAGATTTCCAAGAGTGATCAGAAACCAGCAACTCTCATTGTTCTCAAACTGGAAAGTTGCCCCATTGTAAATACTGATCAGCTCTTACAATGTTCCCATTGCTGCACTTTCCTTCTTAACTCACATGGTGCTTGGCCACTTCTCTGGACCTGGTTGCATACCATCCTGACTTGGTTGCGTACCTTGGGCCCAGCCTTCCCCTTCCACACATAAGATCATACAAGGAGAAAAAGCTATAGAGGCCTTGTGCTGGCCTTTTGCGCAAGGGTGAATTTCACCCCTTAGGCCTGTGTACCTTTTGAATCTAGGAGACTTACATACTGCGCCTCTTAAATGTGCAAGTGGATGGCTAGAGCCAAGGGTTAGCTCTATGTATGTAGACAGCTAAAGTTTCCTGGTACCTGGATGAGCCTCAGACACAGTAAATCTCTGGATGTTAGAAGTGCCCCTGAGAATACACAGCTAATTTTCTGTCTGTTAACACAATATTTTAGCACTTGTTTCATCTGTCCACTCTGCTGATGCAGTTTTCATAATTTACTATCTGAGCAGCATTGCAGTATATTCAAAATTTTAAACGTTTAAATAAAAGGGAAAGTTTCTAGCTGAATGTTTAAAAAACTGCTCTGCATGTTGCAAGCTCTTAGTAGAAATCCAGACAAATGTCAGCTCTTTACAAGCATGGTTACAGGCAACCAAAAACAAAGGAAGTCATGTTGTTCATGGCATGAAGCTAACATAATTGCTTTCTACATTTTTATAGCGCCAGGGAAAGTCTTGGCCCTGCCAAGCAAATTGGCAGGAAAATATATCTGACCTCAGGACCGGCCCACAACATTTTGGCACCTGAGGCAGAGAGCTCAAATGACACCCCCAGACCTCCTCGCTTGGGCCAAAACTTTGAAAAGTCTCAGTTCTGCCTTCTTCCTGTTCTATTTCCCTCCTGGTACTGCTCTGCTACCTGCCCCAATAAAGGAGCACTAACAACTTAAAATGCCTTGTTCAAAAATTGCAAGTAACCCTTAACTTTCAAATGCCTGAACAGCAAATGCAACTTTTCTTGTCTGCATAGTAAACACTGGCATTTTTATCTGTTTGAATAATCATAGTGGTGCTTTCCATGCCTTATTGATTGCAAAGATTTTAACTGCTTCCTGAAGGTCCACAGTCTGGGCCAACTCATGCTCTATTGAGATGGTTGCAAGGCCAACCAGCCTCTTCTGTGTCACTGTGGAGCATAGATGTGTTTTTATTAACTTCAGCTTGGAGAAGCTGCGTTCTCCACTGGAAACTGTTACAGGAAGGGTTAGAACTTTGCGCAGAGCAACAAAAGCATTTGGAAAGAGGGTGGTCATCTTATTTGTGCACATATATTCCAGAATTGCTGAAATGTATCTTGAAAGGGCTTTCAGTTCATCACCTAAATCACTCAAATCAATATCGCACGTCATCATGTGCCAACACTGTCTCTAATGCCCTGCATTGCTGGTGTAGGTCTTCTTCAGGTATAGTGAGGCATTTGTGAATATCATACACCATCCCAGATATACTGCTGTGTTCCTTAAGCTGCATGAAACGTTCTTCAACTGACTGTGTTGCACAATCTAGAACCTGGTTAAAGAATTCAACTCTGAATTGTTGTTTGGGGTTCCTTATGCGATTATCCCATGCCTCATAATCACAATGTCTTCTTCTTTGGTGACTCTTGTATTCTTGAATGGGTGGGAAAATAGCTTCAGTGTGAAGTTCCTCTGCCAACTTCGGTGCACTCTTCAGAACTTTTTGAAATCCCTCATCTGACTGGTAACACTGTAGGTATGACTTTGCTTTGTCCAGTTGTTCCATTGCTCCAGATATATCAAGGTCAACACCTTGGAGTCTCTTGCTTACAACATTTATTTCAAACAGTACATCATGCCACAACACTAATGCACACAGAAGTTTGAAGTTATGCATGTTTCTGGTGATTCCAATTCCCTCTGCCACTGTTCTCCCATAAACAGTTCCTGTCATAGCATTATCCTCCATAATAGCAACTATGGCATCATCTATCTTCCCAATTTGGTGTTTGATAGGCTTTATCACCTCCACTCGACTTTCCCATCATGTGGCACTCAGTGGTTTCAGTGTCAGAGAGGATGTTCCCAGATGTTGCTTCAAAATTTGCCATCAATGAGTTGATGCAGAGAAAATACATAGATGCTTGGAATTACATTAAAAAATTCAGCAGCCTCGCTAGAAGCTGATGCTGCATCACTGACCACCAAGTTCAGTGAATGAGAACTGCATGGGACAAAAAAAGCTCAAAGGTTTAACTCTCGGATCCATGTCTGCACTCCTCTGTTCTTTCCTCTCACGTTGGCACCATTATCGTAGCCCTGACCCCTCGTGTCAGCTATTGCAATTCCCGTATCTTCCAGCTTTTTAAGAAGCACATTTGTCATACCAGCTCCTGTAGCATCATCAATGTCAATACAGTCTAGAAAATGGTCTCTGACAGTCACCATTGCAGGGACATTTTCACTGGGTTCTGTTGTTACAAAATGCAGCATTAAAGTCATTTGTTCTGTATGGCTGATGTCAGGTGTGCAGTCCAGAATAACAGAGTAGTATTTTGCTGACTTC
The DNA here is from genome assembly GCF_007399415.2 of Gopherus evgoodei. Lineage (NCBI taxonomy): Eukaryota > Metazoa > Chordata > Testudines > Testudinidae > Gopherus > Gopherus evgoodei. The sequence goes on from NC_044330.1 coordinate 21,651,226, forward strand.
AGATCTGCCACAATCTTCTGTTTGACTTTTGTTGCCAGTAACTGTATGATCACATTTTGAATTGTTTTTTCAAGGTAGTGGTGTGTATATATTTCTTGGGTGGTGACTCTTCTTAGATGCTCCTGGAATACAGCATCAACCTCAGCCATCAGCTCCACAATTTTAAGGAAGTTTCCATTGTTTGGCACATACAGCTGATTTGAAGTGCCACACAGTGCTAGGTTTTGGGTAGCAAGCATTCTCACAATAGCAATGACCCTTTTCAGAACATTTTGCCAGTAAACAGACTCTGATGCAATCTTCTCTTGATGCTGATCATCTATGGTGGCCTTTAACCCTAGTCTCATCTCAAGCTCTTTCCACCTATGGAATGCTCTCAGGGGATTGCTGCATTCTCATGGCATGCCAGATTTCTAGCCAGATCTTTCCAGTCCTTTGTTCCTGTAGAACCCAATGTGGCTGAAACATTAGACTGGAAGAGTTTGCAACAAAAACAGTATGCAGCATTCTGGGCTTTTGTGTACATAAGCCATGGCCTCTCCACTTTGTCACCATTGGGGAATTCATGCCAGTAATGTGTTGGATGGAAACTTCTATATTCATTGTCTTTGGGTGGTCCATGCAGCACAAGGAAGTCCCTCAGGCTACTGCTCAAGTGGGTCCACAGTCCTGGATCATCTAGATTTAAGGAACTAAACTCAACAGCAGCTGTTTCTTGCGCCTCCACCCCACTCTTCTCTGATATACACTTTTCTTCAGAAATGTGCATGGTTACATCCATTTGAGATGAAGACATGGATGCTGCAGTAGCTGCCGGGTCACCTGCACTCTCACTAACTGGAAGATCAGGCATCTCCTCACCACTCTCATCCTCACTGGGGCCAGAAGGCTCACTGTGAACATCTGCGTCTATGTATCTCAGGAGAGCTCCTTCCTGCTTAGATAGAAAAGCTTCCTTTGCATGCTCTCTTTTTCTGAATGCTGCCCCAGAGGGGCGTTTTCTTCTTTCACTCATGACTGCTGTTCTGTGCCAGCTATAGTGATTCTCAACACTCAATTGAAGGGGACAAATAAGCAGGCTGGTAGCAGGGCCTGAGTGAGGGAAGATATCAGCATCACTTATTCTCCTCACGTGGGTTCAGGGAAGCAGCAGGAAACAGGAAGCTCCCTGAGAAGCTGGTGTTAATCAGTCCAGGCTCCTGGGGATGCTAGAGAAGTACATAAGGGGCTCCACCTCCTCTCTCTCCCTGCAGCTCCTGCTGTTTTCTGTTATTCCCTCTCACCTTTTCTCCTGCCTGCCTGTTATGTCTCATGTGCCCTCCTTCCTCCAGCACAGGACTCCACCATCTCCATGCACCTAGAGCAGAGAGAATACATATGCACCAGCAGCAGACACAATTTTCTACACTCTGGGTCCTAGTGGCATCTCCCCCACAGTCTGGCCCCTGAAGCAGCTGCCTCAGTTCACCTCATGGTAAGGCCAGCCCTTGCTGACCTTCAAAAAATCCCTCTCATAGCAACTTTCTCTAATCTTAGACAGATTCACCCACAGTGATTGATAAGTGTAAGAAAATGAATTTGCCTCAGTTTATCTTTTCAGAAAAATTAGTAGAATTCCCAACTCTTAGAGGTTTTGGAAGGTTTAGTTAATGTGTGTGAAGCACTTTGAGATCCTTGGAAGAACAGTGCCATAGAAGTAAATCTGGCAGAGTTCAGTTGTTTTTTTTTTAATAATTTCAACAGATATCATCGATGTTCAGTTTTAACAATTTTTCTCCATTTTTCTTTATTTAAATTTTCACAAGTGCACAACATTATTAATTTAAGTATTTTTAGATTTGTATCAATTTAAATTTTCACAGTTATGGGATATTATGGGGGACTGGGTCAGACCATAATTATTTAATGACAGTAGATGTAAAGACTGAAAAAGTTAAAATTCCATAACCTTTAAAACGCAAATTGTCAATGTCACATGTTAAAATATACAAAGTAAATATATACTTAAATCATACTCTAGTAAGTTCTCAAGCAGAATTTTCCTTACTTTGCCTATCTGTAGGTTTTAATTATCAATGGAAATATTTTTTCCTCAGTTTGTCTATGTACAGGGAAATCAACATTTACCAATAAAAATCGAATCCTTCCAAGCCTACATATAAGTGCAAGGTTTTGTCTCTATTATTCAATTTCCATCCTGTCTGTGCTGCTTAACTCCCCATAATAACAATTTCAAAGAGATTTAAATGCAAGCAGTGAATAAAGAATAGACTGTGTTATCAGCACAAAGCCTTTCTTCATTGTGTTACTCACACAGTGCTCCATCATACTGCATGATGTATGGTGACTTTGAACCAGTAAGCTATCAAAGCAATAGTAAGCAGAAATTATAATAATGTGTTTCAATTAGGATTAAACACTCAGGGCCAGTTCTTCTCTCCTATTTGTCTGCAATTTCCTTGCATTTAATGGACATTGCACACATGTATCTGGGGGTGCAATTTAGTACTTAGTTTGAACAAATGGTGCTGGAAGTGAGTAAAAACAAAGTACTATTAATAGGTATAGAATTGGCTTGAAACATCTATTTTTATGCAGTGAAACTAATGTATCATCCAGGGTTCATGGTCTGAAGCTGGCTGTCCCACTCTTATGGCATGTCTACACTACAAAAACTTTTGCTGGCACACGTTGCATCACCACAAGCCACCATGGTTAGTATATCACTTATGCACATGCATAGTTGGCTCCTTGCATCGACATGGCACATACTCACCAGAAATACTTGTGTCAATGCAATGCGGTGCACCACAGATAGGTACCCCAATCACTATCCAGCACACTGTCTTCCGGATGTTTGGCAATGCATGGCAGAACAGAAACAAGTCACGCAGTGGTGATTGGGAACAAATAGTTGGCTCCTTGCATCGACATGGCACATACTCACCAGAAATACTTGTGTCAATGCAATGCGGTGCACCACAGATAGGTACCCCAATCACTATCCAGCACACTGTCTTCCGGATGTTTGGCAATGCATGGCAGAACATAAACAAGTCATGCAGTGGTGATTGGGAACAAAGGGTCAACTTCCAAGCTTGAAACTTTCTCCATCCCATATCATCTAGATCCCATATTTTTTGTGCCTTTTTAAAAAATCTTTCTAACCTGGTCAGCCCTCCTTGCTCTCCACTATCTCTGACAGAAGCATGGAGCCTGCACAGCTCCGCACTACTTTCATGAGCAATGCAAGCAGAGAATATATGATCCTCCGGTATTTGCAGAACCACAAGAAGAACTGAATCAGTGGGGAACATGACTATTTCATGGAGGACAGAGTGCTGTGGGAAATAGCAAGAACCAATTCAACGCTGTTGGCGGTGTTCAAGGAGCCACTGTAGATGGTGGAGCGTTGTTTCTGGTCCTGAAAAATGAGCACTGACTGGTGGGATTGCATCGTAATGCCAGGTTGGGATGATGAACAGTAGCTGCAGAATTTTCGGATGCACAAAGCCACATTCCCAGATCTTTGTGTCAAGCTTGTACCACCATTCCAGTGCAGGGACACCAAAATGAGAGCTGCACTGACAGTGGAGAAGTGAGTGATGATCGCACCATGGAAGCTTGTAATGCCAGATTGCTACTAGTTAGTGGAAAATAATTTTGAAGTTGGAAAATTTACTGTGAGGGCCATTGTCATGCAAGCATGCAGGGCCATTAATTGTCTCCTCCTATGTAGGACTGTCACTCTTGGTAACGTGTAGGACACAGTGGATGGATTTGCAGAAATGGAGTTCCTGGACTGCAGTGGGGCAACAAACAGCACTCATATCCCTATTTTGGCACCAGACCCCTAGCCATACCTTGCCACAGAGGACACAATAGAAAGGGCTACTTTTCTATGGTTACGCAAGCATTGGTAGATCACCACAGATGCTTCACCAATATCAGTGCTGGCTGGTTAGGGAAGGTGCATAATGCTTGTGTGTTTAAGAACACAGGACTGTTCAGAAAGCTATAAGCAGAGACTTGCTTTCCCAACCAGCAGGTTACCACTGGCAATGCTGAAATGCAAAAAGTGATCTTGGGGGACCTAGACTACCTCTTCCTTCCCTGGCTTATGAAGCCGAACACTGGCCACCTTGACAGTACCAAAGAAAGATTCAACTACTGGTTTAGCAGGTGCAGAATGACAGTTGAATGTGCTTTTGGAAGACTGAAGGAATGTTGGCATTGTTTACTCACAAGATTAGATCTCAGCGGAAAAAAAACAAGATCCCAATGGTTATAGCCACCTGCTGTGTCCGGCATAATATATGGAAAGCGAAGGGGAAAAGTTGCCGCCAGGGCGCAGGAAGGAGGTGGAGCAGCTGTCTGCTGAGATTGAGCAGCCAGACACAAGGACTATTAGAAGAGCTCTATGCAGAGCTATACAGCTCAGGGAGGCTTTGAAAGAGCACTTCAGCAGTGAGCCACAGTAATGCGTTGTTGTGGACTGTGCACTACCTGGCCCTGCTGCTTTGGATTTGCTAGGAACTGTATGGTGCTTGGTGCACATAGAACACTGTCAGTGTACCTCTTAATTTGTGGTGCTTGCTGTACATTTATGATTATTACACTGTGCTGTGTTCTTTTCTCTGATCCTATGAGTTATGTCACACTGTACAGTAACAAGTAAGTAAGTGCTTTCAGAACCGCTAGGCATTCTGCAGCATATGTCTGGAACTAATAAAGATGAATTATTTGCTAAACAACAGAATTTTATTGAGTAACAAAAACACTTCAAAAAAATTCTGTTCAAGTTCAGAGCAAATACATTACAAATTTAATAAATTTATGGAACAGAACTTAAGAAGGGGAAAGAACATTCATGTTCATTTTAGGTAGGCAATCAGAAACCATGGCTCCCACAAGTCAGTGTATGTGATGCTGTGGTTGTCCTTCATGTTCCCTGTGGTGGAGTGATAGGAGCAGGGATGCGGCTCCTGATACCACGTGAAACGTTGAGGGAGGGTATAGGAAGGTGCTGTATGGACTGCAGAGGCCAGCCCATAATTGTCCACAAGAATATGTAGTATTGTGTTTGCTACCAGAGAAGCTCCATTATGTCCTGGAGTATCTCCCTCTCCTTTTTTCTGCTGGGACTCCTGGGCCTCTCCCCTGTTTGCCCTTTCCTTCTTCAATATTCACCCTCCAGGCCCTCTTCTCATGGTCTGATACAGAACTAGCTTGTAATATCTCACTGAACAGATCATCCCAAGTCCTCTTCTTTCTCTTCTTTATCCGGCTCAGGCATTCCACAGATGTGCCATCAATACCTCTTTGTACTGGGAAATACATTTACACACTTACCCAAGGCTCCTTCCCCTGCACTGGGCTCTCCTGTGCTCAACTTTCTGGACTGTGGTGGAGTCTCAAATAGATTGTGGTTTGCTACATAAATGGACTCCATGGTAACATGTTCCCCATCCTCCTCTTCTTCCTTGCTATTCATGGTGGGGGCCTGTGACTAAGGCTCCTCAGAGGTATCCACAATGGTATATAGGGTGGTGGTAGGGTTTCCTTCATACAGCTCTTTATAAAAGCAGCAAGTCTGTGGCTTGGCAGTGGATTGACCGTTGGCCTCTCTGGCCTTCTGGTGTGCCTGATGCAAGTTTCTTTGCTTCCACCTGTCACTGCTGCTGATCCCTGTCATATCCCCTTCTCGTTCATCCCCCGCGCCATCTGCCCATAGATGTCCACATTTCTGTGGCTGGCCCACAGCTGTGTTTGCACAGCCTCTTCTTCCCACAGGCCCAGAAGATCCAATATCTCCTGCCTATTCTATGTCTTAAGCACGTAGCCAGCATGTTCAGCTGGGCAGTCACTCACGCAACAATGGAGAACTGCTAGGTGTGCTCACCAAGCTAGTGAATCAGGAAAAGAGATTTCAAAAATTTGTGGGGTTTTAAGATGAGAAGAGGGGGGGCTTCCAGTCCCCATGACCCCTGTGCAGTGGAACAATCAGAGCTGAGCATAATGGGTCAGCTACTGGAGGACTGTTAGGATTGACATAGGTAAACCTAGTGTCTACACTGCACTGCATTGACTTCAGTACACTAACCATGGTTTAACACTGCTGAAGGAGGTGGTGTTTCTGTGTCACTGTAATGGCGTCCCTACATCAGTGGGAGGCAAATTTAAGTATGGACATAAACAACTAGGTCGATGCAAGGCAGCTTATGTTGATCTAACTTTGTACTGTAAATTAGGTCTTAGAACAGCACAGCCATGAAAAACTAGGAGGAAGAAATAATTTATTTTATTTCCTACTGTAACACGGTAGCATTCAGCTCATGTGAGCACCCTCTTGCTTCGGTGTGTGTCTGCAGCTCTCTCAACTTATCGGTGGCTTCTCAGGCAGTTTTGGTGACTCAGCCCTCCAGCCAAGTGTCTCACACACAGAAGTGTCTCTGTGGGCTTTCAACAAAACAAAACTGCTTCTGGGATCAACAGTCCAACAGAGACCTATCATAATACCTCTCAATCTTTAAGCAGTCTCAGAGTCTTCACTTAATCCTGGCCCTGATATCAGGTCATACCCCCAGGGCTTCCTCCCTGGAACCAATGGTTTCACCTTCTCTGGGCCTTTCTGGCCTCAGCTCTCAGCAGGACCACTAACAGTTCAGGTTAACAGCTGCCCACCACTTCTCACAGTTCCCATTGGCTAGGAATGGTGAACCGTGGCCGTGCCTGCAGACAGTCAACATAAGCAAAATGTCTCGTGGCCCGCAATCAGATTGCCCACCGCTTATCTACACTCATCTGGCTCTGCAGCTCCTTTTATATGGCCCTCCTGGGCCCTGATTGGATGTTTCCCTGCAGCCACTCTAGGCCAATTGGAGGACTCAACTCTTCCGCTCCTTTCTGGGATGGGGTGTTGTAGGACCCTGAGGCCTTCCTCAGGAAGCCTCTGAGCCTAGTATACCCAGTCACACCTACTTCTCACTTTAAAATCAAATAAATACAAAATCTAAATTACAATACCGGCTTCAGGATATCAAAGGCGCATAACACATCTCATGGCACCAGCAATTTTTAACCCCAGCCTTCCAACTGATCAGTTGAAATCCAATCAAATTCATTAGACAACGATCAAATGTTGACAACAGAATATAACGGTTTAGAAGAAGTGCATGAAACATCTGCAACAAAATAAAAAGCCACTCAAAACTGAAGGGTGTCATTTTTTCCAAAATAGGTCCATTTTCACAAGTAGTAAAATCAGGTTTATTTTCTAGACAGAATGGGACCAGTTTCCATGTAAAACAGAGCTAGTTTCTGAACAAGGTAAGGGTAAATTGTCTAAAACAGAGATGGTTTCTACATCACTGATGTGAACAAAAATCAAACCACATTTCTGCATGTTTTCAATTTTTAAAATATACCTATAAAGCAAAATTGATGATGGGAAGTCAAGAGTGAAAAATTGTCCCTAGTAAAACAACAAAAATGTTCATGCCAAACTCTGCAAAACAAAAATTGAATTTTGCTTAACTCTTGCTTAATTTTGCTTTAGTATCCTGTGTCAGATGGGCAGGTGGCCTCAGTCCAGCTCCTCAGAGACAGGTCCACATCCCCACCCCAAAATAATAATTTTAATATGCAGCATTCTAGGCAGTGTCAGGAGAGAGACCCAAGACTGAATAGGCACCAACAATGAACTGCCTTTTACCTTTGGATTAATTCCTACAGGTCAGGGTTGAGCCATGTTGGTAGGAAAGCATAAGGAACCTGTACCATTGCTGTATACACGCTACTTGCTTTGAGGATAAACAGAAAAATAAATCATTCAGGCCTGCCAGTCTAGTATGTTTCAGAAGCACTGAAGTTACACAAAGAAAAATAAATGGATAGTGCTTAAAACTATCCAAAAGTATTACAGACAGCAAACTGTCAGTGTTAACAAAATGTTTTATTGCTGAAGGTATGCTGTTAATTTGGTACAGTAGCCATTACTCTGCACTCAAGAGCACAGAACAAGGTCCATGGATTGGGTTGAAGAAAGCTGTACGTAGGTAGCTCTGCAGAGATGCTTCAGCTTCAGAATTTCATCTCATCAATGGAAAGCCCAATGTGCCATTAACAAAATACACTTCTGCCAGTATTAGGCTAGTAGTTCAATGTCAATTCAAGTTTTTACCGCTGCAGAAGAGCTACATTTATCTTACATAAAAGTAGGAAGTAAAGAAAAAAGACCCATCTGTGTCTGAGCTGATTTTAAACAATTGCACTCAAAAATTATTCAGATCCTTTCAGATTCATAGCATTGGAATAGCCATGTCCTCATTTACAATCCCAGACAGTAGCCATATGAATTGGAGAGTTTTAAATCACATTTTCATGACAATGCTGTTTGAAAGGGTCAGTCATTTGAACAGCTTTTGTCATGATTTTACTAGCTGTCAAGTGCTCTTTCTGGTTTACTTTTAATAAGTCTATCAGTGAACTCTCAACTTCACTGACCCTTGAAACATTGTAGGTTTCACTGACCTCTGCTGTTGTAAGAGGATGCAAATTACCCTACTCACTGCTATACCCTAGCAGGGCAGCTGCATCTGACCACAACTAGGGAAGAACAGATCGTGTTGTGCTCCATCACTCTCCACAGAGGTTTCTCCAGGGATATTATCTTTAAAGAGCTGTCATGGCTCCACTCCATGGGAGTCCTCAACTCCCAGAGAAGATTGTGCAAGGGACGTACTGAACTTTGGTCATATCCCTCCCTTGACAATGCCACTTTCATAACTGTGCAGGCAAGTTGCTGGTCCCTAGTGGAGAAAGGCATATTTAACTACAATCCTCCTCCAGATATATATCCTATTGCTAAAGACCTTGTGTTTTCACTGTGTAAACCAGCATAAACCAAGGGGAAAAAATCAATCTAATTTTATATTTGTAAGTAAATGTAAAGTTTACTCAAGGTGCTTGAATAGGACAGGAGCAGAGCAGGAACTGGGACCAGGGGTTGGATACAGGTCACAGGAGACAGCAAGAGCAGGATCCAATACAGCATCAAAGACTCTTTGCGGTTGCTCAGACACTTACTAACTTAAACGGTGAGTGTGAGCCAAACAAGCAACCACAAGCCTTGGGTATTCCAACAGGATGTGCTGTGGGACCTGACCTTCCAGAATTGGTGTAGTTGCTACTTTATCTATCTCCCTTGGTGACAACAGAAGAGTGTCTGAGACCTAACAGCCTCATAGCCCCAGGTTCTAGACTCACTGAAACGAAGAACTCGCATCCTTGGAACCTTACACCCTCATTTCCTTCCTCACAAAAGTATTGAGCTTTCTTAGCTGCCTGCCCAGCCCATGTAACTTCCTGTTGCCAAATCTCTCTGACAAAACTTAAAACTGTACATACTTCCATGGATACAAGCTCTGTGAGTCCATGGACCCACTCTCCCTGTCAATGGCCTAGATCAACAGCCTCCTGGCAATAGGAACATAGTCTGCCCTGTATTTTAACTCCCAGGTGTCTATTTGGAGCAGATACCATGCACTGCTATTGATACTTTACTGCAGCAAATGGTGACACTTTTAAAGATTTCTCCACTAGTCCGCAACTTTTCAAAAGCGCCAGTGGCTGACAGCCACCAAAAGCCACTGTTTCTGCGACTCCAGATTTCGGTAAGTGAGAAAATATATTTTCCTATCTCTTGCTTCTTCTCTTCTCACTCTCCAGTTGTCCATTTTTCATCCCCACCAGAAATGGCATCCACAGCAGGATCAAGCAAATCAGTGGTAATGCAGGAAGAAGAGCTAAACTAAGGAGGAAATTCTGCATATTCATAGCAAACCTAGCCAGAAGAAAACGAGGCTCAGAGTATGTCTACACAGCAGCCGGTCTGGTGCTACCCAGTGCAGATAAACAGACACGTGCTAGTTCTCCTGGAGCTAGCACACTAAAGACAGTGGCATGCCCATGGTGGCACAATTGGCCACCCTACCCTCCGAGTACATTCTTGGGTGGGTAGCCTGAGCCACCTTCGCCACACTGCTATTTTTAGCACAGAGCTAGCAGGTTTGTCTACCTGTACTTGGAAGGCCCCTTCCAGCTGCTCTGTTGTAAACATACCCTTAAAGTCCACCTCTGCGGAGTATGGTCCCTAGCTTTAACCAACATATTCTAAGAAAGAGATGGCGAACAATGCAAGTGTTAAACTAGACACAGTATTATTATAGTATTTCATGACGTTCAACTGCTAACAAACCAATACAAATTAAATTCTGAGTAGAAGTTAATAAAATCAACGAACATCAGCTTCATTGCAGTGGAGCAGAGCTCTGCTATATTTAAGGTTGAATTTCACTCACCGTTTAGCAGACAGTTCTAGTAGGTATTTGAAGGGCATACCTGAAATGTGTATACATCTATGCACAAGCACGTGTGGATATATTAATGAGCGATGTGGTGGTGACACTAAGTTAACAAATGCCTTCCATCTCCATTTCTTTATGTGACGTTGTTTATGGCTCTGTTTAGTAGCTCTCGGTGATCCCCTTTATTATGATGGAGGTAATAAGAGTTAGAGCAGGAATAAATCTGGCCCATTATCTTTTATATTTGAAAAAAGTGATTTTGTTTCTTTATAATATAGGTTAAACTTGAAATTCACTTTGGTGAATTGCTCATTAAAATCATCAATGTAGCAACTTCTAAATTGCTTAACAAACAAGACATTAAATGTAATGTTTATTAGAAATTAAATGTACAGTTAGGTCAGATTTATTTATTTTCTGTTCACAGCAGTATCCTAATAGGCACAGGTTTAAAATAATAGTAATAATAATTTACTTCAGGCTAACTGAATTTTTTTTACATCGCAGATTAACTAAACAATAGCAGTTAGTGTAATTTATTTATCTGAATAGCATCTTTGAACAGTAACAAGACATTTTCCATAATATAGCACACGATAATCCTCAGAGTAATTCTGTGCTGCGAGTGGCATAGACTCAATAAGTATTGTTTTAGTCCCACATGCATTGTTGCCAACTCATGATTTTATAGTGAATCTCATGATTTGGACGTTTTTCTTAAAGCTCCAGCTCCTGGAGTTACAGGATTATGTAAGAATTTTAGCTTTCATTTTAAAAATGTTTCCAGTTCTCATAGTTAAGAGAAAAGCTTAGAAACATAAACCCTATAGGTGAAAAACCAGAAGGCAATACTGTACAAGAACCACCCAACATGCGTTTTTTAATGACGTGCTTTTTTTAAGCCAATCTCATGATTTTGGGGCACCAGACTCTGGATTTTGAAACTTTTGGTGCTGGCAATATTGCATCCACTATCTATGATTCCATGACAAGATGAGGCAGATGATATATAATACTATACTCTGATCTTGGTTTTAAAAAGGTTTCAACCTGGCTTCTGACCCATCAATAAACGCAATTGCATATTATAGATATTTTACTATCCGATCTGTTGGTACAATTAGATATCCACGCGCAATAAAGCGTGTCAGCAAAATTCCACTTACAGTTATTTGCAGCTGCTAAACTGGAGATTGCTTTTCACAATCAACCACCTTGAAATTAATTTTGTTTCAGGTCCTCATATGAACAAGCAAATGCAAGAGAACAGGAATGCCAGTGCTATTTTAAATGGTGAGGAAGATAAGCAGACTCAAAGCTTCTAATTAGCACCAACATTTACTGCAATAGATGCAATTGTATAAATTACATGGGCAGCTTGTTTTCTTACAGTCAAGAAGGGGAAAACTCTCTCTGGACCTTTTCCTAGAACATCTTAGGACAAGAGAATCATTATCACATTTGTAAAGGATTACTGCCCTCTGGTGTGCCCTCCCAGTAAAACTTTAATCCAATAAAAACTGCATTATGTTTCTCCTGAGTTGTCCTATTTCTAATCCAGAGGGACCCAGCTTTTAAGAGCTAAAGAATCACAGAGTTGCCACTCAAAGTAACCATAGACACACAGGTGTTACAGAGGCATTAGCCAACCATCTCCTCTCTTCCCAATCATATTTTCTTTGACTCGTTTATTGTAAGTGATTTTGAGCATAAATTCTCTAATGCATTTCAAAAAAGTTTCTTCCTCTGCATAAAACATGAAATTGTCAAGCAGAAAGGCCTATACAGTTCACTGCAGCCAGTAGAAGCCATTGATTCCTGCATTTATTTCCTCTATATTTAAAATCTATTTCTCATGCTGCTTGTCATGTAGGGTTGACATGTGTCACAAGATGCCATTATATACTGTGACAATGCATAACCAGCAAGTGCCATCTAAAAGAGAATTATATATTTAAAATACTCCTGTGCATACTTGCTTGTGTTGTTTGATATGGCCTCATAATTGCCAAGAGTCAACAGTCATAGAAATAGTTCATCAAAGGATACAAAATTGCTGCTCTATCAAAGTAAAAGAAAAATGAAATAGGTAAAGCACGCATTGCAGGAATAATAAATCTCCATAGCTCACTTTACACATCAGCCTTTTTAATACATAATTTATTTGCATTTATCTACTAAAAATGCAAAGTTCTACAGAAAAATGCAGTCCATGATAAATCACTGGCAGAAAGAATTTTCTAAAATATGGTTTAGTGTCTTTCAATAGTGAGAGCACAGGTCAGGGAGTCGGGACTTCCAGGTACTATTTCTGACTTTGCCACTGACTCACTGCATGATCTTGAGCATTGTCCTATGTCTCAGTTTACCCACTACTCCTTACTTATCTCTCAAGAATGCTATGAGATTGAACTAATAATGTGTTTCAAGATCCTGCAGGAAAAGATGCTATATAATAACTTCATTCAAATCATTCTCTGTCACAGGTAGGTTGACATATTTTTGAACAGCAAGACTGTGTCATCCCAGCGGCTGACTGAACAGCACATTGTTGTTGTTTGTATTCACTCTGATACATTTGGGATTAGATAACAGCATTTCCTATTTCAGCATGCTGACTCTGCAGCGAAGCAAATCTGTGCTTGAATCCTGATTCAGATTCTGCCATTATGGCTTTGTTAGCAGCTGAATTTTGTGAAATTCACTCATATTCCATTTATTCAGGCTGCAGAATCGGATTGTGAAATACTGGCAGACTGTCACTCTCAGTATGATTGAGCGCAAGGAAGTAACTAAAGCTAAACAAAATGTGTTAGCTAAAAAAAGCCCATTTTCAATATGTGTATTTTGTACATATTTGTAGAATGAAATGTTTATGTGGTGGATTTACAGTCAAATACTGTATCCCATCAATATTCCCATATTAGTATACTCGTGCATAAAATACTGAGTGGAAATAAAGTTCAGAGAATGCAGTATGCATGCTGTGACCACAAGCAGATCTGTAAACAATGCCTTTGTTACTGCATCTTCATTACAAGATAGTTTCCCCCAAAGAGCGAAGATCATAAAAATCAGCCCCTTGCTTAGGCCCCAATTCTGCAATGGTCACTTAGATGGGTCTCATCCTCATTGCACTTGAGTGCGTCACAATCATTAACATGTTTTATTCTCATGACATCTCTGTGAAGTAGAGAAGGATTATCCCAATTTTATACACAGGGAACTGATGCAAAGGGTAGATTAAGTGACTTGCTCAGGGTCACACACAAACTCTGTCTGAGCTGAGAATTGAACCCAGGCCTCCTGAATCCTAACACTAATGCCTTGACTACCACATCCTTCCTTCCTTCTGCACAGACAGACCCCATCAGCTTCATACAGGTCTGGGGTCCCACACCTGCTGAACTCATTGCAGGATTAGGGGCTCAATGTGGAAAGGAAAAGAAAAAAAACATTTTAATGGTTACAGCAAAGAAAGCTTGATTGAAGCCTGTTATTTCTTTCCTTTTCATTTTCTCCTTAATTTGTATTAATTCCTATGGATCCTCCTGTGTTCCATTCCTTAGTCTAATATAAAATATTTTCTGGGGGAAGGACAGAGAATTAGAGAGCGATGTCATTGCAATTTTCTTTAAGATCAATATCCTGACAATAAAACCATAATAAACTCTAAGTATTGTCTTCCATCCTCCCCACTTTAATGTACCTCCAACTTAGGATGCTTCTAATATAGCCTCCCCCTGCACACTGCTACTCCAGGTCATTCCCTAGAGGTACTGAGGAGGTCTATAATACCCCGTAGAATAGATGAAGCAAGGATCTGAGCCTTCAAGGTGCTGACAATCTCAAAACCCCACTGACTTGTGATTCCAATGACATTAGGGTCACACCCAAGTTTCAACTAGTTCCATCCTCTTCCAACTAGAGCTGGACAAGAAAGGTTTTCCCATCCTCTGAAAATTTTCAAGATTTTGAAAAAAAAAGTTTCCTGTTCTGAATCACGATAAAAACTGAAAATCTTTAAAATTTTTGCAAACTAAAAATCAAAAGAAGTTTTCAGTTCAATTGAAACACTTTGTTTCAATAATTTCTCAACATCACTGAGATTTCAACTAGGGTTTTTTTAATTCTAGTTAGCTTAAGTTTTGAAACAAAGAGTAATTTCAAACCAGAAAACTTCTTCTGTTGGTGAAATTTACAAGCTTTTGAAGCAGTGTGTCTGAGCTAAATATTCCTTCCCCAGACCTGAAGAAGCGCAAAAGCTTGTACCTTCCACCAACAAAAGTTGATCCAATAAAACATACTACCTCACTTACCTTGTCTCTTTCATATCCTGGGATCAACATGTCTACAGCACCACTACAAATAGCTCATATGTAGCACTTGGGGGCATAAAGATGTGTTGTTGTTGTTATGCATCTCAGTACTGAATTGGACCGAAAATACCACTGAAAATTTACCCTGTGCCACCGTATGACTGAGTTTTAATCCTCTGAAACCTGTACTTCGTGAGTGAGAGGCCATGTCTACATCTAAAATTTTGCAGCGCTGGTTGTTACAGCTGTATTAGTACAGCTGTATAGGGCCAGCGCTGCAGAGTGGCCACACTTACAGCAACCAGCGCTGCAAGTGGTGTTAGATGTGGCCACACTGCAGCGCTGTTGGGCGGCTTCAAGGGGGGTTCCGGGAACGCGAGAGCAAACCGGGAAAGGCGACCAGCTTCGCCGCGGTTTGCTCTCGCGTTCCCGGAGCCACCCAGCAAACCGCAGGGAAGGAGACCTGCTTGCTCGGGGTTCCGGGAACGAGAGAGCAAACCGGGGAAGGAGACCAGCTTCGCCGCGGTTTGCTCTCGCGTTCCCGGAGCCACCCAGCAAACCGCAGGGAAGGAGACCTGCTTGCTCGGGGTTCCGGGAACGAGAGAGCAAACCGGGGAAGGAGACCAGCTTCGCCGCGGTTTGCTCTCGCGTTCCCGGAGCCACCCAGCAAACCGCAGGGAAGGAGACCTGCTTGCTCGGGGTTCCGGGAACGAGAGAGCAAACCGGGGAAGGAGACCAGCTTCGCCGCGGTTTGCTCTCGCGTTCCCGGAGCCACCCAGCAAACCGCAGGGAAGGAGACCTGCTTGCTCGGGGTTCCGGGAACAAGAGAGCAAACCGGGGAAGGAGACCAGCTTCGCCGCGGTTTGCTCTCGCGTTCCCGGAGCCACCCAGCAAACCGCAGGGAAGGAGACCTGCTTGCTCGGGGTTCCGGGAACGAGAGAGCAAACCAGGGAAGGAGACCAGCTTCGCCGCGGTTTGCTCTCACGTTCCCGGAGCCACCCAGCAAACCGCAGAGAAGGAGACCTGCTTGCTCGGGGTTCCGGGAACGAGAGAGCAAACCGGGAAAGGAGACCAGCTTGATTACCAGAGGCTTCCTCCTTCCACGGAGGTCAAGAAAAGCGCTGGTAAGTGTCTACATTGGATTACCAGCGCTGGATCACCAGCGCTGGATCCTCTACACCCGAGACAAAACGGGAGTACGGCCAGCGCTGCAAACAGGGAGTTGCAGCGCTGGTGATGCCCTGCAGATGTGTACACCTTCAAAGTTGCAGCGCTGTAACTCCCTCACCAGCGCTGCAACTTTCTGATGTAGACAAGCCCAGAGTAAATGCAGACTTCCTACCTTGCCAGAGGATAGCAGCATACCTCTGACAGGCTCAAAAAGGAGGAATGAGGCAATTCAGGTTCTTCTGGACTAAGTGACTCACTGAATAATTGGGAAGCAGTTCATTTATCATGGAAGCACCTGGACATGATGAAAAGAAGCTAATCCCAGTGCAAAGCAGTTAAGGGAACAGAGGCTTCTGAGGGAAAGGAACAGTTCCCAGAACTTAAGATAGAAAAAGTGCCTAGGGAAAAGGCTTCTCAGGAGGAGCTGATGAGGGGGGCTTGCCAGCAAAGGAAACCAAGGAAGAATGCTCCTGAGTGCAAGAGTTTCCAGAAGGAAGGGATTATGAATGTTGTCTCACAGAAACTTGGCTTCCACGAATGACTTCCCCAGGCAACAGCAGAAGCCCTGGAAAAGAGGAATTATGCTGTCCTGAGGAAGAGTCATCACAGTTTGGCCTCTGCACAAATCTCGACCCAAGAGGAGAGACCCTCCCCCAGCCAGTGACAAGACATATCTGACTCCAGAAAGGAATTCCAGGTCATAAAGGCTTCATTGGTAAGGGACCTTGAACATAACTGGAGTTGCCAGATGAATGTTGACTCAGCTCCTTCCCCCTCCTGCTAGAGATGTAGAGGGGGAGGTCTATTGTGTGATGTTCTGCATTTGGGGATGAATAAACTAGACCCCTGAAAGAGCACTATTCAATATACAACCCTCACTCAGGGAAACTAAGGCAGTGACACAAGGGTGGTACTGCATTGGACTGCCAGGGGGCATTCTAGGGGTTAAGACTCCCATGACATACCCATTCAGTATATGTATAGGATTATAAAGAGCACAGGACAGGGCTACTTTTATTTTATATAGTGTGAAATGATAAAGCCTACAAATGGTATCAAATAGAAATGGACAAGGTGAAAGAAGAGAAGTAAAGTCCCTATGTACAGACAGCCCACATATCAATGACCCCTGCAATCGACAAGTTTCAGGATGGATTTATTCATGGATTGCTATCCAGAAAAAGCTTCTATCTAAGCCTTAATCACATATCTGATACTCTCTAAATCTCCATAAAAGTCAACAGGCATTTTCCATGTACAATGAATGCAGATCAAATCCTGAATGTGATATTTCTTAATACTGTCTTGCAATCTAAAGACAACCCATTAAATGAAGCTAAAGTCGAAAAGAGAAGCTTTAAAAGTCCCAATCCTTCATAAATGATGGCTCTTATAATGACCTCACTACAAAAGGGTCAGGGACATTTTGACCCTTCTTGTGCTATCTTGTTAACTTTTCTGTCAAAAGAAGTTCACTTAACTAAATTATTCCTAAAAGTGCTAGTAAAAATAACTATTACAGAGGCACAAGTGCACCTTGGAATGAATATATTCTAGACACAGACCTGTGGGCATGCTGCTTGCTATATCTCATTTTCACTGGCTTGTGTGCTCCAGCTTTGAGTACAGCAGTCCTTGCTCCAGTGGGAGGGCCATATTTTTAAACATCTCCTTTCTCTGTGACAGTTACAGTTTCATCAGCTGTTGGCCTCTTCTTTAACCCTGACAGCACGAAGACCTCTCTCTCCTTGACATTTCAAAGCAGTCAGTAACAATGGAAAAACCAGGACAGTTTGTGACAAGTGTATCGGGTCACAAATTTGAACAAAATTTATAAAATAATTTTTAAAGAAAGGAGTTGGCAAGTCAGTTGACTCTTCTAGGTGCAATGACTTCTTTACACAATGCAGTGCTGTGCATCTTTTTCATTTCCTTCCCTGCCCCCAAAACAACAGCCCCATGGTAGACATTGCACAATATTAGAGGTGGACCAAGCAGGCCAAGTTTGATTGTGTACTGCAAAACTGTATCAGGATGGTTCAAATCCAAGTTCCATTTCATGTCATCTCCCTAAGATTTTCAGGAGTTAGATACAAGGTTTTAGATCATTTCAGCATTTCAAATTACTGACCAACAGCTTATTTATGACTATTAATTATTTATATTACAATAGTACATAGATGTCCAAGCAAAATCAAGGCCTCATTGTGCTAGACATTGTACAAATATATAGTAAGACAGAGTCCCATTCCCTCCCACAAATAATTTACTATCTAAATAGAGAAGACAGACAAAGGATAGGAAAAAGGAAGTATCACCATTCATTGAACAGGTAATGAAACTGTGGGCCATATTTTTTGCTGCTGTTAATTAGTGTAGGTCCGTTCTAGCCAATGGATCTGCAACAATCTACATCAACTGACTTGCCCAAGCTCTACCAGGAAGCTTGCAACAGTCCAGGAACTGAAGTGATATCACCTGAATGCCAGTCCAAAGCTTTAGCCACAGGACTCTTTCCTGTATTTTTTGTCCATGTGTTTTTACAAACATTAAATTTTGGTACATACATAGCTCCCACATGTATCAGTGAGACTGAATGGAAGTATCCAGCAGAAGGAGCGAAATTGTCTTGCTCTGTCTACAGAAGATGAGGCATCAAAAAAAGAGAAAATGGAATAATTTCACCTGCTTTCTTCATATCAGACTCTTTAAAAACACTTAAGAGCATTGCAAACTCTTAGAATGTTAGGTTTCATTGCAGAAAATTCTTTGAAGTGTGTGTTTGTTTTAAACTCCATTCTTCAGGACCATAGGTTTTGCTGAACAGACTTAAAAGGGAATTTACTGATTAACCAAAATATTAATATCAAACTTCTTTCATTTCTGTATCACAGCATCATCTTTCAAAGGGCAGTTTCTCATTAACACAGCAGTTTTTGTTTATGATGTGTTATTTAAGTTGCTATGTGAAAAGGGCAATGGTTTCATTTTCGGTTTCATATAGGCAGAGATTTTGCTATTTGTAATTTGTAAAAAGCTGCATGGAGACATGGAAAAGAGGGTGCGATTTCTGGAAAAACTGCATTATTCAAAACTTGTTGGAATGTCTGGTATCAGTTTATTTTTTCCCTGTCTTTTGCATAACAGCTGGTTTTTAATGCTGGAGAGATGCTCCGCTCACCTCACATCATTCTGACGGTAACAGATTTTCCTTCAATTCTCCTCTACAAAGCATTTTTGCCTGCCTGAGAGTGCAGAATTTGCAGCGCTGTCAGAAGTTATTTTTACTGGTATTCCATCTGACTAGAGGCCAAGGGGCCATAAGGTGTCTCAGTACGCAATCCCCTTCCTAAATGCTACTGCATAAGGGCACTTAAATGATGCATGGGCCTTGAATTTCAACCAAGATGAACAATTGTATCTATATCCAATCTATATGTGCGAAGTGGGGATTTCTACACAAATGTGCACTAATACATAAATAAGTATTTTCACGGATTAAACAGGTGTGCCCTAACATATGTGCATAATTGCATGTTCCTGACTCTCGATATCTGGTCCATAAATTATCAGTTTGATCAATACAAGCAAAAATAATAAAACATACCTGCAAAATTACGATACATACAACTTGCATACCTCTCAGGAGCACTGTGATGCTTAATTAATGCTCGAAGTCCCCAGATGCAAGGCACTATATGCAAAGCAATATCGCATTGCCTAATACAATAACTAATAAAGAAATGGTTATGTTCTCTATCAAAGCAATTATAAAATTGATCCACAAATCAATCAGATCACCAGGTTCAAAAACTAGGCTGTGTAATATTCCATTTAAAAGATCCATGGCCAAAACTTAAGTCTAGCACTGCGCACAAGAACTGATTTGTAATGCTGGGGATTTCCAGGGGGGCCTGAATAGAAATAGTCTTCCAAAGATGAAGAACTATAGCAGCTCCTAAGCTACAACTTCTGTATCCCACCTTTCTGGAGTCCACCAGGTTCATTTTGTTTATCCCACTGCCTACCCTGCAAGCTGGTGTGCATACTCCTGCAGAACAAAAGGGTGTGCAATCTCTACATAGGGTCCTGGCATCCTGCACTTTCTGCAAACAGCAAAACTACACTTCCACTTTGGTCTGGACCCTCTATGCTTGGAGAGGGGTCAGAGGGGTGGGTCACAACTAGTTCCAAAGTTTAGAATAAATATTCTCCATTTAAAAAAAAAAAAGCCTTGGTTCGCACAGACTGAAGCATGCTGTATTACATGTAAATTAACACCAACAAAACCCAACTCTCAAACAAATACTGCTCATTGTTTATGTCTAGGGTAGAAAAAACTCTGTCCCTCAAACAATGGTAGTGAAGAAGACTTAGGCCATGTCTACATCTAAAATTTTGCAGCGCTGGTTGTTACAGCTGTATTAGTACAGCTGTATAGGGCCAGCGCTGCAGAGTGGCCACACTTACAGCAACCAGCGCTGCAAGTGGTGTTAGATGTGGCCACACTGCAGCGCTGTTGGGCGGCTTCAAGGGGGGTTCCGGGAACGCGAGAGCAAACCGGGAAAGGCGACCAGCTTCGCCGCGGTTTGCTCTCGCGTTCCCGGAGCCACCCAGCAAACCGCAGGGAAGGAGACCTGCTTGCTCGGGGTTCCGGGAACGAGAGAGCAAACCGGGGAAGGAGACCAGCTTCGCCGCGGTTTGCTCTCGCGTTCCCGGAGCCACCCAGCAAACCGCAGGGAAGGAGACCTGCTTGCTCGGGGTTCCGGGAATGAGAGAGCAAACCGGGGAAGGAGACCAGCTTCGCCGCGGTTTGCTCTCGCGTTCCCGGAGCCACCCTGCAAACCGCAGGGAAGGAGACCTGCTTGCTCGGGGTTCCGGGAACGAGAGAGCAAACCGGGGAAGGAGACCAGCTTCGCCGCGGTTTGCTCTCGCGTTCCCGGAGCCACCCAGCAAACCGCAGGGAAGGAGACCTGCTTGCTTGGGGTTCCGGGAACGAGAGAGCAAACCGGGAAAGGAGACCAGCTTGATTACCAGAGGCTTCCTCCTTCCACGGAGGTCAAGAAAAGCGCTGGTAAGTGTCTACATTGGATTACCAGCGCTGGATCACCAGCGCTGGATCCTCTACACCCGAGACAAAACGGGAGTACGGCCAGCGCTGCAAACAGGGAGTTGCAGCGCTGGTGATGCCCTGCAGATGTGTACACCTTCAAAGTTGCAGCGCTGTAACTCCCTCACCAGCGCTGCAACTTTCTGATGTAGACAAGCCCAAAGATCCATATTTGAGGAAGTGCTTTTTTAAAGCTTCACCTTGGAAGCATCTTTTGAGGCTTAGTTAACATAATTTGACACACTTACATGTAGAAATACTTTCAAAGCACTTAGTAGTGAGCTTTTCAAAAACTATTACACTCCATCAGCCTCTGTTGTAGAAAGTAGAAAGAATGACACTTGAATTACGCTGAAATGTGCTCAGGGGTTAAGGTAGCCTTCAGGCATCCTTAACTTGCATGACCAGCACTTATACAGCCAATAAGCCAAGATGACATTGACCTTGAGAAGATTATGGGGGTAGTCTTTACATAATGATGAGCTGGCCTTGAAAATCATCTCCAGCACACTAGCATCAAACAGACTTTTCTTCAGTATCAGGTATTCATACCTTGTGCCACCCGCTGTCTATTTCTAATCATACACATGTAGCTACGTACAGAGGAGCTGTTCAAATACACCTGTAATGGGAATTACAGATTTTACTCCCTTAAGATGCTTTGAACAATCTCAACCTTACAGTCTAAGAGCCCAATCCTGCTCTGCATTGAAGTCATTCAAATACACCTGTAATGGGAATTACAGATTTTACTCCCTTAAGATGCTTTGAACAATCTCAACCTTACAGTCTAAGAGCCCAATCCTGCTCTGCATTGAAGTCAGTGACAAAATCCCTGTTGACATCAATAGTGCGGGATCATGACCCTGAGTAGAGCTAGTTTAAATGTTTCAAAATTAAAAATAAATGAAATTCATGAACATTTCTGCCCAATCTATTCCTCGGAAACACTGAGTGCTCTTAACTACCATTAAAAGCACTTTTCAAGATTAATGATGGTATTGTTCATACACACGAGTATGCAAATATAATGTATATGGTATAAAGGCTGATGCGTAAAAATCTTCCTAAACTGGGGAGGAAAGGACATCCCTCTGATGGTATTTCAGGATATTTCCTGCTGTCTACACTATATGGTCTTTTTTGCATAGGACCAGGATTTGGTCTTAGGATGGCAAACATGAATGATCATAGGTTATTCAGTTTGAAATGCTTTTCTTTTTTCCCCCTTTTTCCTTTTTATTTTTTTCTTTTTGAGGGGAGGATAGGGGGAATGCTCACTTTGTTTCTATCCTATGTTTCATTTAAGCTTCATTTGACAAAGCCCAGTCTTCTACCCCTATTTCAGCAGAAATGATCCATTATTGTGTGATACGTCAAGTGGCTTAATTTTCATCATAAAAAATTCACTGTGCATGTATATATAACTCAGAATAATTATATAAACTAAGCTAAATAAATCATAATGATTTTGTAATGAGGAATGTTGTTCAATGTAATTGTGGATGTATGCCTTTTACAACCTGAGGCTCAAATCGCGTAATTACTTACTCCCAAAAGTAACTTTATCAATGTGAGTAGTGCCACTGAAGTCCTGTTTGCAACACTGCAATGGTTCAAAGGGGACTGACAGAGGTATTGAGGATCTGGCTCTAAATCTGTACAGCACATAGCACAAACGGATTCCAACCTGGCACTGATGGCTGTTTTTAAGTGGGGCAAGTGGCGTTTCATGACCAGAGCACATTATACGAATATTCTGTAACCTGCACCAATTGCCTATTCGTTTCTGTGTGGAATGTGAAGTGTTAGGTTATGTATTCCATAAATCCACAAGGTTTGTAGCATGCTTAGTTGAGGGACTCTCTCTCTTCCTCTAAGATGAAGCCGCAACTGCAATCAGCAGATGTATTCATGCTACTAACCCCTTAGATTAAACATAGATTGTAAGCTCTTTGCCCATAACAGACATGATTGCTGGGTATCAGTTATTCATACACCATGCCATCCGGTCTCTAAATACATAGACACAAGCACGTTTAACACAATAGGACCCCAATCCTGATTGTCATAGAACCCAGGAGCCCCAATGTGAATATTAAATAATAATAAAATAATAAAATCTCACTCCCCAAACCAATAACAGTGCACAGAAGTTTAGGCTAGTTACCTTTTTATAAACCCAGCCCATTGTGATGCTGGAGTATTTTACTGATGGGAAAGGCACTTCCTACTCTGTGTTATTTTACCAGGCATTTGACTGAAAAGCATGGCACACCTCATCAGCTGCTGCAGGCTCCTCTCCACTCACATGTTGGCATGAGCAGCTTCCACTCTACCACATACTCCCACACTGGGAGCTCTGAAAGAGTTAAAGAATAATTCTACTTGATGTTAATACAGTAGTTTGGATTGATTTACTAGGAGCAGTTACTAAGGGCTTGTTCCACTCCTCATGGAAGTCAATGGGAATCATTCCACTAACTTCAATTGGCACTGGATGAGGCCCTTGCCCCTAAACGATTATTAGCTATCAAGATATTTTATCAGTCAGAGATTTAAAAAGCTGCCGCCTGTACTCTATGAATAAATGAATGAATGCAATGTATTAGCTGGCTTTTGAATCTAAAATTCCCTAGTGAATGTTACTAATGCACGTGATGTCCCAGAGTCCTCGTCTTTGCATTTGAATAGCTGTAAACTCGTATGTCTCAGACAGCGGACGATTCACTATGGAGTATTCATCAGAGGAAACACATGTGCTATTTATTGCAGTAAGCATTTGGAATACATTGTGTTCCTGATAAACTAGAGACAAGAATCTGTGGCTAACAGATGCAGAGAACTAATAGTTCCTTCTTTCAGTCAAACAAAGCCCCTGAGATCTTCAGACACAGATATAGTTCACGTGTGTATCTGACCTAATGTGCCTTGGGAAGGACAGCAGTATCCCAGTACAATTACTATGATCCACGGATGCTGAGACTCCCTTTTTGGCATTGTGCAGATTAATTGCAATGGAGACCTCAAGGCTGATGAGAGGGGGAAAAGGAATAACTGTACTGGGGTCCAAGCACAAGGGGACCCTCAAAACATCTAACACCCATGTAAATAAAGTGAAAGGGGAGGAGGTGAGGCCCAAGCCAACATGAGGTACGGAAGCCCAAAATTCTCTCAGTGGGCCTACTCAAAGGTACTTCTATGCCATTCCTCCCCCTCCTGGTAACAGTGTGATCACAAGTCCCACGCACCAGCCCTTTCTACACTCCTTTGTAGTCCAAGAATATATTCAATGTCATATCATGCAGCTGAGAAATTATGGAGAGAGAGAGAGAGAGAGAGAGAGAGAGAGAGATCAGCTTGTCTTCTTGGAATATGTCATTGAAAACATTGTTCTAGCAAACTAAACTGGCTTTAAGCAAAACTGAGAGGAGGAAGCACAGGGAGGATGTGTTGCCTTCAGTGATACTGTTTCAGAGTAGAAGTTACTCTTACACCCAGCCACCCAAGACTAGATTGAGTCGTTTGGCTCAGTCCATGTGTGGGAGTGGTGCACTGTTGCACTGCCCAGGAATAGCCCAGGGAAGGAACTATGATAGGGAGCAGCACAAGTGCCCAGGGCAGGAGAGGAGTGATATAATTTATTGCATCCTAGAAAAGGGAGCAGCTTACAGACCCCTTTGTGCACCATTAGCCAGTATGGCTGCAGAGCCAAACATCTACCCTCCACTCTCTATCCCAGCCTGCTCATGTGCTCAGAGAAGCGCAGCAAGAGCACAGACGCTCCTCGGGGATCCAGTGCCGCATTGGAGGCAGCCCCAACACAACCTGTGAGGGGAGCCTTACTCTATCTTACTCCAGTGGAGGTTCATGTTAGAATTAGTGGACAGGCACTGGACTGAGAGTCAGGAGACACAGTTTCTTGGTTTGACCACTGACCTGCTGTGTGATCTTGGGCAAGTCACCTCTCCTCTCAAAGCCGCTGTTTCTTTCCCACCTGACTGCACTGTCTATTTAGATTGTAAACTCTTTTGAGTGGGGATTATTTTTCACTATATGTTTGCACAGTGGCTGGCACGAGGATCTTCTCTCTGTTGGGGCCCCTAGGTGCTATTGTAATATTGATGATAATAGTGGCAGCACTCTGGAAGATGAGAAAAGATTCAAACACACAAGGGGATGCAAATATTCTCTCTGTTTTGCAGGATAATGATTTGATCATCTCACTTAGCATGCATTGAAGCAGCTTTGTATGAGACAAAAAGCGTCAGCACTGGACTACAGTGCCTTATTTGTGGTCAATAGCGATGTGGAGGATGAATATGACAAACTTCACTTTTGCAAACAAATGGGAAGTGATGTTGGCCTAGATTTTTTAACGCCCCATATTGTTAAGCAAGACCACCACAAGCAGAATATACCATTGGACTCTGTACAGTTCTATTATAGATGTTCACTATTTCTTCCCTTTATGGATGCTTTATTCACACTGCTAAATGACAAATTTGGCACTTGCAGTAAAATTGCCTCCTGTTTCATTACCTTGCTGCATATGTATTTCAGCAAATACAACTGCAGTGACTTCCACAATTAACTAGCCACTAATTGCCTAGTTACCTGGTGATTAAAATAAGGTATTTGCTCTAAAGCAACCATAGCGGTGATTCTGGCAAGAAAGGAGACCATACCCAATAACATGACTAAACCTCTGACTCAACGTGACCCAACAGTATCCACATGTTGCTAAGGATAATTATTCCTCTGACAGTGTCTACAGCTTCTGGTGAACACTTTTTTCCATTCTTTTTACCTGAAATAGCTATTGATTCACTACTGTGATTGAGGGCAATTTGTATACACTAGTTTTGATATTTATTCATCAAGAGTCAGTTGACCCAAGAGGCAATGAAATGGTCAGCAAATACAACTGATTGCTTTCCAAGACAACCAGGCTGTTGAAGATTATTGCTTGTGCCAAGCATTGCATATAGTGCAATATACCATCATTCACATTTGCCACGTTTTTGAAAAAAAGCTCATTTGTATAATTGTCTATATTTGCTGGTCACACCCCAAAACTTCACAGCAAAATCCTACACCTATAACTAGGGAGGGATCCTCGCCACCCCCAGGCCATTTAGTTGCTATGGTGCTACTCTGTGGATACTATTTCACCACCTTGCCCAGCATGGGGAGAATAGCAAGATCCTGACATCTCCACCTCACCATCTCCACTGCACCATAGGCCACCAATGCCCTACTTCCTCTACTCTCTCTGCACACTATGGGTACATATGCACTGCGATAGAAAACCTGTGTCACTAAGTCTCAGAGCCTGGGTCAGCTGACTCGGGCCCAGGCTGCATGCAATTAAATTGCTGTGTAGATGTTCAAACTTGGGCTGGAGCCTGTGTTCAAGATCCTGTGAGGCAGGAGGGTCTCAGTCCAGCCCAAGCTCAAATGTCCACACAGCAATTTTATAGCCTCACAGCCCAAGTCAGCTGATCCAGGCCAGCTGCAGACATGCTGTGGGTCTTTTATGCAGTGCAGACACATTCTATGAGACTTACACAAAGCAGGACTCTGAAGCTAACCTCTGTAGAGCCCTGCACACATCCATCTCCACTTCGGCTGCCTGGGAGACCTCAATCCCCACAGAGAAGTGGGATGAATTTAGTCCCAAACACAAATCTGAGTTCCCAACTATGGGCTATGAATGCTGACAAACCCAAGTTAAACATGGAGCACGTACTCATCAAGATGTGTAACTACAGACAGCTTTGGTCTGAAATGCGCAGTCTTGAAGGAATCCCTTAAATAGTTACAAGGGAAGTCCAACTCACATGTATCATTCTTATGCTCTGTAGAAATGCCAGGAGCCCCAGATATATTATGCACATTGTATGCAATGCATGCATGGGGGGCAGGAAGGATCATAAGTTAAAATACATCTTTTCCTTTGTTGTGTAGAAGGATACTTGTTCTGTAATCTCCTCTGAATTCTGAACAGCTGGGCAAGCATGCCACCTACAGGTAACAGTTACAATTTTTCCCCATCTAAATATGTACAGTCAGTGGAAACAAACATCAAATGAGCACTCAACATAGTCCTTTCATATGCTAATTAAGTTCATTAAAAATAAAACAAATATGGAAGTAAAATACTTGGAACTCTTTTAAAAAAAAATCAAAAACTACATACCTGAATATACTAAATCCTTCAGTGGAGTAACCTAGAGAGGATCATTATCATTACAGCATTGTGTTCTGCATATATATTTTATGAACCAACTTCTTGCACATACTTTAGAGGTTAGCAGTGCATTACATTTTGTCTGCTGCTTGATTTAACTGAATGCAATGCCCCCAAGGCATTTATTAAAATCAGACAAGGGGAAAAATCTATTACTATTAACCTCTGACTGTAATATATGCCTCTTTAGGAAAGGCTGTATTGCCATGCTTTTCAGCCACCAATGAAATATGGTCCTATTCATCATTTAGCATTTAAATACTGAGAGCAAAATAGCCTAAACAATGTAATGTAACTACTGTCTTTATATCACTCTCAAACAACTTCTGTACAGACCGCTCTGGTTCTGATGAAATTTTATATCCTATAAATTAAAAGACTGACATTCTCTAGAAAGAAATTTTAGTATAGCATTGATAGAAAGAAAATATCATGCACAAAATTAGACCAATGTGAGAAACACCAAAAGAGAGAACTGAACATCTTTTTACACAGGGCTTTAAAACAGTATGATATAAAATCCTGCAACTTCTGGGTGACATGATCTACACAAGTAGGCTTTAATGGATTTCTAATTAGTAAATGTTGACATGTTCTCAAAATCCCATGAACCTGGGGAGAAACAGCCCACAAAAGACTAGAAATACTAGTTTCAAGTTAGGTTGAGCCAGCTATGTTGCTAAGGAGTGTGAAAAATCCATGCCCTTGAGCTTTGTAGTTAAGCTGACCTGACTCCTGTGTAGACAGCATTAGGTACCTGGAAGAATTCTTCCATCAGCCTAGCTCCTGCTTCCTAGAGAGGTGGATTACATCTGTCAACAGAACTCCTCCCAATGCTGTAGTGAATGTCTACACTGAAACACGAGAACAGCATAGCTGCAGCTGTACTGCTGTAGCAATTTAAGTGTAGATAAAGCCTATGTGAGCTGCCAACATATGAGAGATTCGTACATATTCAGTAGTGTATTCAGCTTATGATTCTAAAAGAGATGAAATTATAGGATTTTTTAAGGTGTGCCCAATTTGAATTTCGCTGGGTACAAGCACAACAGTTGACATATGACTCATGGGAAAAAGCACTACTCACCTGAGGAAGGACTTGCATGCTCAATATTAATAAAATCATCTTTTAAAAAGTCTTTTTTTTTGCCAGGAACTACATTGTTTTTCTTTCTGATCCTTCAACCCTTACTAAAATAAGTAGTCAATAGGTTATTCATTCACTGAAAGTCCAGTACATATTGGATTCATTTTTGGGGAAAATTAACAAGCATGTACATTGTCCTTAAAATATATTTTAGTTGCAGTAAAAAAAAAAAAAAGAAATTTATCTACTTTTCCTGAACCTAACTAAATATATTTGATTGTGCTCCAGAGTAGAGAATTTGTTGTTTTTATAGAAACTTAAATCCTAGAACAGAATAACCAATGGGAATTGGAATCCTATCTTTAAACTGGATTGAACTGGATAAATCATAGTGTCCTGGAACCTGACAGTTGTATATTTTACAGTGGCATTAATAAAATAGAAAATTAGTTAACAGCCTCTTTATTAACTAGATGATGCTTCTTAGAACACAAGGTCAGAAAATAAGAGACCTTCACACCCTGAACTGAAAGCATTTGCCCTGCCCCTTACAGCCCTGGCATCCTTTGGGTCTCACACCACCCACCCACAAACCCAGCCTTCAGTTTGTCCTCTGCATCGCTACGTGCTTGGGGGTTATTTCAGGCTCTCTTGCCATTTTAGGCTATATTTTCCTTTCTCTCCCCTATTTAAGGCCACATTGCTTCATACTCATATTTATCCATTTTGTTATTCAGTTTATGTGCCTGTCAAACAAATGAATTCCCTTCCTTCTATTTGGTTTTTGGAGTATGCAGAAATTTTAATTCCTTCTATTGCACGCACAGTTATTTGTTTAATTTTGTAAATAATGTTTTGTGATTATTCATGATTGTAACTTGGAACATAAAACTGAATGGCAAACGTATTATTGGCATATAATTTACATATTTTACACACTGGATCTGGCCTTTATTCCCGTATGCAGAGTATTTTATTATATAAAGTGAATTTATGTATTATGTATAACATGCTGCATATACCATATGGAATTGTATGTTATAAATTAAATTATATATTATATGTCATATCATATGACTGGACTCATCCCTACTCCCTGAGAACCACATTGGAGCAGTAACAAGAAATAATTTCTTCCATTCTGCTTAGCCAGGAAATGTTGTCCACTTCTTTTGATCACAGATCTAGCAACTCCGATTCAGATGTTTGTCACCTCAGAACTTGACTCTAGTACCTGTGTATTTCCCTCTAACTAGAGCTATTAGACAAGACCAAAAAGGAAGTCCAGTTTGTACAACACACCCAGCCATCCTCTTCAAAGGGACTGGCCACACAGAAAATTGCAGCAGGACTTCTCAACTGATGGGGACAACTCAGTTGCTGGATTCTGAGGGGGCAACTGCTACAGCCTACTCCACTGTAGAGAGAAGGCAAAAAGCAAATTTTGCCATCTGTAGGACTTAAGAAGGTGCAGCTGTCTCAGTTCGTTCTTGCCACCCTCTGCCCACCCAGTATTCCACTGTGAGGAAAGCAGGCCTTCAGGATGCTGAGGAGCCAGTGCCAGTGCCTCTAGAAGTAAAGCTACCGCTGGAGCTGAGCTCTGAATGAGCTGGGAAAGGACTGAATCCTATCCCACAAGCAATCCCGCACCTAGCAACCAGCCCTCATCTCTTTGCAGCCCCATTAATCTAGCCATCAAAGGCACAATAACATCTAATGTCTGGAAGCTGAAGCAAGATAAATTCAGACTGGAAATAAAAAAAATTAGGGCAATTAACTATTGGTAAAACTTACCTTTTTCTTTAACCTTTGGCTGATCTCTTGCGCAGACAGGTGGCTTGAACTCTCTCACCCAGGAGGTGAGGGTAGCCAGGGGAGGAGAAAAGTGCAGTACTTTTCCAGTTTTACATTATCACTACAGCTGATTAAATCATTTGTTGCAAATAATAGGGTGAATTTCAGCATTTTTTTGTGCTAAACTATACAAAGATTCAATTTTGGATCCATTCTATTGACAAATTTCTTCTTGGTGGTAAATGCAATGTTCTTTGTGGTTGCCAAATTCATGCCTACTGAAAAAAAAATCAATTTCTTTGTCAAGGTTAAGGAAATGTTAAGGAAAGCAAGTAGTCAAAACTTCAGGTGAAGCAGGAGGTTCCAAATCAGTGGAGCTCAATTTATTATTATATAGTCTTGTAACTCCTGAAACAGCAAGATGATGTGGATGAATTTAACTTAAACAGACCGTCCTGACCTCTACACATTGCAAATTTGTAATGATGGTTTGATTTTGAAGAGCCTTCTCAATACGAAGTGTGGACAAATGTTTCAAAGATTCTATCGCAAATTAATGCTTTTTTTAAATAATAAACAAATATGCTCCTATATTAAAATAATGCTAGACACAGCTGTAGCACTAGAAAATCTGAAGGGAGATCCTGCAATGGGACCACGCATGTGAATAAAGGTTCTCAGAGTCAGAACAGAGCTGATCTCATTTTTACATGCAAGAATTATTCAAGGGGAGGTGACAGTTTCATTGTCTATTTATCTTGACTAAATCAATCCTTCCAATACACGTAACCAGAACCAGTCCACTCTCCCTCATGCATACTAGCCCCTGCTCCTCTTCTCTCTCTCTCTCACACACACACACACGCACAAACACACACACATCCCAGCCTGTGCCAACCACCCCTTCTTGAGCTCCTCTCAAATCCCCTTACACACAAGAGCCGAGATCTACTGTCCAGTGTAGTTGGAGGCCGTGAGAGTATCTTCTCTTCCCTGAGGCTCACCGGTGTGAGCTGGAAAGAGCCACGGGCAAGGAAGATTTCTACTCTCCTTCCTCAAGTTCTGGCAAGGGGGAGCCTCAAGAGCCATTTTATCAGGAAGTTCATCAATCACCCTCTGAAAGATCCTGGTGAGGGGGTGCTGTTGGGCTTGGAGGATCTTTACTCCTCACCCCTGAAGCCTGGTTGGGGGAATCTCTCTAAAGCCTCTGGGGAATTATGGTCTCCGCTTCTCCTTTCCCTGGCCCCTCTTAGCAGCTGCATGAGCTTCATAGCACAAGATGCTCTTCAGTCCCTATCCCCATGCCAGGTGAAGCACTCATTCACAATGTCGCTGTGACACTTCCTGCGGGTACCCAAGGCTGTGAGGCACCTCACTACCTGCCCTGAGCCTATGGAAGCCTTGTCTCTGCCTGCCATGGGTCGGTTCCCCACCACCACCAGCCTCTGGCAACGCAAGCACTGCCTTCCGGGCCTCCCCAGGCCTTGCTCTGGCCTTACAGGTTAATGATAGGCACACTCCAACCCTCGAGTCCTCCAAGGATTGCCCAGCCCTTGATCCACTGAATACTCACAGAGTTCCCAGATCCTCTGCTCCCAAAGTAATAGTACACCACAGCTTAGCAGTTACATCTTAGGTCACAGCACTGCTAAACACATAACATTTACATCTATGTATATTAAAAACAAGAAATTTATTTAACAAATGTTAAAGATTTAAAAAGAAGCAAATAGAATTAATGGAAACAAATGGTTACATACAAGATAAAACCATAACACACTTTCTAGGGCTTAAATGTAACTAAGAAGACATTTCCCTGTCTCAAAGGCTAGCACATCGAAAGCTTCTCTCCCTGACCAGTTGTGATCCTCTGTTAATAAGACAAGCCAGCCAGTAGCTGGTCCCTTGGTGAAGCATGCAGAGTGCTTCTCTATCCCTACAGTTATAATCCAAAAATCCATTGTCTTCACTTGCAAATAGGATACCCCCTGCTGCTTGTGTTTTCCTGTCTAGAATCTCCCTTGGACACTCTGCAATCTGATTTAGCATTTTGTTCAGAGTGTAAACAGACATTCACTGTGGAGTATACAATACTCAGTTTTCATATAGCCAACAGGTAGGCAAGCATTTCTTGCCTGGAAGAAACTTTTTATCACTTTTAACACAGAGTTATTCCTATCTCATAGAACTGGAAGGGACCTTGAAAGGTCAATGAGTTGAGTAGAGTTGAGTCCAGTCCCCTGCCTTCACAGCAGGACCAAGCACTACCCTGACAGTTTTTGCCCCAGATCCCTAAATGGCCCCCTCAAGGATTGAACTCAAAAGCCTGTATTTAGCAGGCCATTGCTCAAACTGCTGAGCTATCCCTCCCCCACAGGTCACTTTCTGGTGACTAGAACCAATTCACAGACCTTAACGGGATAATGTTCAGAATATGCATACATGCATTTCACGATGATTATGATGATCTGTATGACTCAAGCTTTTAGTAGGGAACCTTATATGACACCCTTTGACAAATTATTATTTAGTGACCAGCTCAGGGGATCCTTCTAACCTTGTGCACCCCTGTGCCCTCAGGCAGTGGACCCCAAGATGTAGTTGGATCACAACCTCTTAGTGCCTCCGTGAGGTGATGCAGCCATATGGCTGGCTTTGGAGGCATCACATATGACCACATGACTCTCACATACCCAGGAACTGTTCTGTTGTAGGAATGAGTTCTTGCCCAGAAATAAAAGAAGGAATTGAAATGCTATCACAGCTGTTTCTCCCTGGTTACTATCAGTTCATCATGTCCATGGATTAACTCCATGACCATCATTGAAAACATCTGCATTTTTGTAATGAATCTCATTAATTAATCCTCATGTTAATTGATTATGAATGCTTATGCATTTCAACTGAGCTATTGTGGGAAACTGAATGAGAGTGGATCATATTAAACTAGATCAGAAGCTCAAGTTAAATGCATAGTACAGCTGGGAGAATTCAGCTTAGCCCAATGTCTGCACAAGGCCTATGCCCCAATCTAGTGTCACTTCAGCCTTTGTACAAGGGTGGTTTTCATATGCCAAAGAGGTTTATTTCTGTTTCTTCATTTATGGATCTAAGTTTCAGAAGAGCAGAAGTATTTGCCTGCTTGGCTCTACTGCTTACATGTTGCACCAACATTTTAGAAACATAGGAATATACAAATTGCCAGATTGGATCAGACCAGCTACCCATAGTATCCTCTTTCGGACAGTGGCTAGTACTGAGATTCTTCCATTTTCTTCTGAAGTAACTCTGGGTTGGTGGTTAGTGAAAAACTACCCTCAAAAAAGCTTCCTGCTAATCCCACAGGTTTTATAACCCCTTCCAAAATTTTTTTTTAGTAATTACTATTATAACACTAGATAGTCTTGGTGAGTCAGATTTTTTAAGGTATTCAGATGTTTAAAGATGTGGGTCACTATCCATATAAATTCCCTTTTGGAATCCTGCTAGGCTTGTGGCCTCAATGATATGTAGTCCCACAAGCTAACTTTGCACTGTTTGAAAAAATATTCTCTTTTCATTTTCCAATTTGCCACCTTTCAGTTTCTTGCTACTATGAGGCAGAGTGAACAGAAGTTCCCAGTCTAGAGAACCCAAGACATGCTAGACCCCAAGATAGACCCCAAGACATGCTAGAGAGAGCACGCATGCATGCATATATTTTATAAATAGCTATTTTTGAGAATTGTCAGCAATGGTCATGTGCTGTTATCCATTTCAATTACTCATTTGTAATTAGCAGATTCAGTGAAATATTTCTAAAGATTTAACACCAAAATATTTGTAAACTAGTTAAATTTAACTATCTTTAATTGTGAGTGGATAACTTTATGACCAGTTAGAAATTGGCAGTTACACATGCTAAGAAAAAAGTAAACATGCTGTTCAGAATAGTTTGATCAATAAGGGTCAGGAAGACATTTTTCTCCCATGGTCAGCATTGTACAATTGGCCTGGTGCAATAAAGGCATTTTCACCTTTCTCTAAACCTTCAGCTATTAGACTTGATGGAACATTTGCCTAACCTGATCTGGAAAATCCTGTGTTTCTATTCAGACCATAGTAGGTCTTCTTTTATTGGTATTTATATTCCAGTAGCACCACACTGGGCTACGCACACTCCAATATTTTGGTAAGACAGCCCCAGCCTCAAATAGTTTACAATTAAGTTAAGGCAAGCAACATATAAAAGGTGGAGAAGAGTGATGAAAAATACTCTGAATCTGATCCAGTGCCCATTGAAGCCAATGGACAGAGCCGGCACTATTCAATTTTTTTCAATTAAGTGTCAGCAATCCTCACCTGCTGCTTTGGCTAACCAAGATTAGTTGGCAGGTGGGTCTAAGTAAGAATATGAAGGAGACGGTAGTGGGTCTGCAGATCCATTCAGGGACAATGTTTCATGCAGAATGACTAGCATGAAAGAATGTGATTATGGGGAAAGTAATGAAATGTGGGATCAAGAGCTCGCAACATGGGCAGGGCAGAGAATGCAGGAGTTGATACCTTAGGAGACAAGACTAGAGCAGATAAGTGAGGAGGAGCAGCTCTTTAATGGGCTTTAAAGATGCAGATTAGAAGTTCAAACTTGATACTGTGGAAAAGGGAAATGCAATGGAGGAATTCAAAGAGGGTCAGTGATACAGTCAGAGCCATGGGCAAAAAAGCTATCTTAGCAGCTACAATGTGTATGGATTGGAATGGGGTTTTTAGGCACCAAAGACAAGGATAAAGTTGCAATCCGTAGTCAAGATGAAATATGACACAGTCCTAAAAGAAAATTTAGCTGTGTAGACAGAGAGAAATGTTGCACAGCTCTAAAAATTGCATGGAACAAGAAATAGCAAATTTTGGATTCAGCCTAGATGAGTGGGATGAGGAAGACAAAGGAGTCAAAGATGATTCCGTTTACAGGCCTGAAAGACAGGGAGGACAATGGTGCCAGAGAATAGGAGGTTAGAGGAAAGATCGGGAGTTCAGTTTTGACCATGTTACTTTTAAGCTGGTAGGCAGGACATCCAGAAGGAGATATTGGAAAGAGAGGTTCCAGCATGGGATTAGTTATGGAAGACAGCTCATGTTGGAAAGGTAGATTTGTGAGTCAGAGTAAAGATGGTGTACAGATGTGATCACCTAGAAATAGGGATCATGAACCTCGGGACAAAATCAGAGCCCTGCGACATCCCTGGAGACAGACACACAGAAAGACACATAAGAAGAAACCAGAGAGGCAAGAGGAGAATCAGGAAAGGAAGGAGTCACAAAAGCCAAGGAACTGCAAGATTTCTATAAGGAAGGTCTGACTAACAGTTTCAAAAGCAGAAGATTGGACTGGAAGCAGAACTGAGTGGAAGTTCTCATTTAATACTGTCTCTGTGTTCCATTGGCTCTGAGCAGGCATACATGAGAAAACCAAGTATAGGTTACGCGTAGACATAGAATACAATCTGTAAGTGTTATTGGGGTGCAGCAAATTATGGCAATAGTATCAAGATCCCAGATTCTCTCTGCTTCTGAATCATTTAAAAATAAAACTGCAGGAGCAAACAAGAGAGAAACATCATTTTACTGGTAAACAGAGGCAGTTCAGCAACAGCTGATGTTTTGTGCTAGTGCTGTCTGCTATCCACTGTGTACACTGAACACATATGTTGTGCTTCAAACAGCACTGCGATGAGGGAAGACACCTTGCTAGTAGAGCATGGGGTAGTGAACACCCAGAGTAAAGTTTTATGGTTTCTTAATGAGTGGAGGCATTTGTCTGTGTTTTTAGTACCTGCTGTCCATTTGGAAAGGTTTCTCACCGAACAAATGCATACGGATAAGAACTTACACGGAAGATCGTTAACCATTCCATTATAATACAGACAAAAACTAGGAGAAGATTGTAATACAGTATAGGTCCAAACCTCCTGCTCACTAGCATTTTTTCATCATCATACTTTCAGTAGTAATTAGAGGAACTAATTTCATCATTGGTATCTTTTCTAAAGAGAAAATAATATAGCAATAATCTGTGCCTTTTATTAACAAAAAAGTAATGTGAGAATAATAGAAATTCATTACCTACACTTGTAGCATTAATTTATAACCTGTCATGACTCATACTTGCATGTCTTTTATCAAAAACAAAGTGAAATAATGGCACACGTCTGACACCAGTCACAGAGCACAAATGATATCACTCTGCCTTTTAAAAAAGTAGCGCAATGACTGATTCATCAAATCAGTACTTTTTCAAATCATATTTGTCTATTCAATTGTGAACATTTTCCCATGTCAGAGGGACTTAATTATAGGATGGGAACACAGAAATTGTCATATTGCATCAAACTAGTGGTCTATCTAGCCAGTATTCCAACATCAGCTGCTTCAGAGGAAGATCCAAGAAAATATTCTATTTGGGCATAAGCTTTCCTGGGCTATAAACCACTTCATCAGATGCATGGGGTGAAAAATACAGTAAGCAGGTATAAATATAAAGCACATGAAAAGATGGGAGTTGCCTTACCAAGTCGGGGGTCAGTGCTAACAAGGCCAATTCAATTAGGGTGTATGAGGCCCATTCCCAAAAGTTGACAAGAAGGGATGAATATCAACAGTGGGAAAATTACTCTCGTTGGAGTCTGTTTTTGAAGTTTTTTTTGTTGAAGAATGGCCACTTTTAAGTCTGTTATTGAGTGTCCAGGGAGATTGAAGTGCTCTCCTACTGGTTTTTTAATGTTACAATTCTTGATGTCTGATCAGTGTTCATTTATTCTTTTGCATAGAGACTGTCTGGTTTGGCCAATGTACATGGCAGAGGGGCATTGCTGGCACATGATGGCATATATCACATTGGTAGATGTGCAGATGAATGAGCCCCTGATGGTGTGGCTGATGTGGTTAGGTCCTATGATGGTGTCCCTTGAATACATATGCAGACAGAGTTAGCAACGGGGTTTCTTGCAGCGATTGGTTCCTGGGTTAGTGTTTCTGTTTTGTGGTGTGTAGTTGCTGGTGAGTATTTGCTTCCGGTTGTGGGGGCTGGCTGTAAGTGAGGACTAGTCTGTCTCCCAAGGTCTGTGAGAGTGAGGGATCGTCCCTCAGGATAGGTTGTAGATCCTTGATGCGCTAGAGAGGTTTTAATTGGGGGCTGCAGGTGATGGTTAGTAGCGTTCTGTTGCTTTCTTTGTTGGGCCTATCCTGTAGTAGGTGACTTCTGGGTACTCTTCAGGCTCTGTCAATCTGTTTTTTTACTTCCTCAGGTGGGTATTGTTTTAAGAATGCTTGACAGAAATCCTGTAGATGTTTGTCTCTGTCTGAGGGATTGGAGCAAATGCGGTTGTATCTTGGGGCGGCTGTAGGCAATGGATCATGTCATGTGGTCTGGATGAAATCTGGAGGCATGTAGGTAAGTACAGCAGTCAGTAGGTTTCTGGTATAGGGTGGTATTTATGTGACCATCGCTTATTTGCACTGTAGCATCCAGGAAGTGGATCTCTGGTGTGGACTGGTCCAGGATGAGGTTGATGGTGGGGTGGAAATTGTTGAAATCCTGGTGGAATTCCTCAAGGACCTCCTTCCCATGGGTCCAGATGATGAAGATGTCATCAATGTAGCGCAAGTAGAGGAGGAGCGCTAGGGGACAAGAGTTGAGGAAGCATTGTTCTAAGTCAGCCATAAAAATGTTGGCAAACTGTGGGGCCATGCGGGTATCCATAGAAATGTCGCTGACTTGAAGGTATAAATCGTCCCCAAATCTGAAATAGTTATGGGTGAGGACAAAGTCACAAAGCTCAGCCACCAGATTTGCCATGACTTTATAGGGGATACTGTTCCTGATGGCATGTAGTCCATCTTTGTATGGAATGTTGGTGTAGAGGATTTCTACATCCATAGTGGCTAGGATGATGTTTTCTGGAAGATCACCAATGGACTGTAGTTTCCTCAGGAAGTCAGTGGTGTCTCGAAGATAGCTGGGAGTGCTAGTGTAGGGCCTGAGGAGAGAGTCCACATAGCCAGACAATCCTGCGGTCAGGGTGCCAATGCCTGACATGATGGGCATCCAGGATTCCCAGGTTTATGAATCTTGGGTAGCAGACAGAATACCTTTGGTCGGGGCTCTATGGGTGTGTCTGTGTAGATTTGTTCCTGTGCTTCTTCCAGGATTTTCTTGAGCAGATGGTGCAGTTTCTTTTGGTACCCCTTAGTGGGTCAAGTCAGCGGCACTGCTATGGGTACCCGCATGGCCCCACAGTATTTCCTCTTCTCCCCCACTTTTTAAAAAGAGATATGTCAATATTTGTTATGTAAACTATAACTATTTTTCCAGACCACTTTAGGTCATAACAATAACCAGAAGATGATGTTATATGACTCGACACCAATGCATTCAAAGACCCTTCTATCTTCTCTTCTTCCTTCTGAAATGTTAATGATTCAATAGATTTTTTCAAAGTCTTCTGGAACAAGCAAACCCAGAAGAGTTGTCTTGATTGAAGGACTTTACAGTATTTTTTCTTTTCTATGCAAAGTATCTTATGTACGTGCATGGTAATTAATATTTTCTTGCAATAACTATAACCAATTGTAATAAGTCATACAGCAGTCTAATAACCATATATAACATACATGTATATCTCCAATAAAAATGATTTAATCAAAGTATTAAGGCCCAAAATTACATTAATTGAATACCCAAAATACCTAGAGAATGCAAAATCAGGACCTCATTGTTACATGACTAATATCTGAATCAAAAGGGAACTATCTCAACTAGTCTGCTCAGAAGTTTGTTACTCGTAATTATGATCTGGAATTTCTCAGAAAAGGTTAAAGTTAAACAAAATGAATGTTTAATATTTTAGATAGCAATAGATATATGAGAATTGATTAACAAAATCTGCTTGAGCTACAAGTTTCATCTTGCCAGAATTAGAATGGGCATGGCCCTCGGTGAATCAACATTTACAATGGCTTTATAGGCCAGATTGCGGAAACTGCTGGCACAGCTGCAAAGGGGCCTTTTTAAGAAGCCTGAGCTCCTTGCACTGCTATGCAACAGCTTCCTCACAATAAAAATCCATGATCTCCTTGCACTGTAGGGACGTATATTCACTGTCTGTTCCTGATGCACAACGTGGAGCGGATGATGGAAAAGGGAAATGGATAGGTAGTCTTATGGCCCCTCCTCCACTGTAAGATCCAGAGCGAGCCCAACACACTGGTGGTGGAAGCAATCTGTTCCATCTCTAGTGGAGCCACTTCATTATTTTCCTCAATACTCTCCATGATGCCTACAAAAACTTGACAATAGCTAGGCTGCTGCTGTGTCAGCTCCCCAGCAGACCAGAATTGTTTCCTTATTTCCTTAAAATACCCATCTGTTTGTCTATATCCAGTTGCCTCTTGTCTTATAGTTAGATTGTAAGTTCTTTGTTCTGTGTTTGTACTGTGCATAGCACAATCTTGTAGTGGTCCACAAAAGGGCTCCTAGGTGTTATAGTAGTATAAATAGTCAAAGAAATGTAGGGCTGCAAGGGATCTCAATAGATCATCAAGACCAGCCCCCTGCACTGAAGGAGGACCAAGTAAATCTAGGACATCCCTGGCAGGTGCTTGTCCAACCTGTTCTTAAAAACCTCCATTGATGGGGATTCCACAACCTCCCTTGAAGCCTAGTCTGGAATTTAACCAGTTTTACAGTTTGAAAGTTTTTCCTAATATCTAACTTAAATCTCCTTGCCTCAGATTCAGCCCATTACTTCTTGTCCTGCCTTCAGTGAACTTGGAGAACAATTGCTCACTAGAGGTCCTTAACATATTTGAAGACTATTAATAGGTCCCTCCTGAGTCATCTTTTCTGAAGACTAAACATGCCAAGTTTTTTAATCTTTTCTTAAGGGTCAGGTTTTATCATTTTTGTTCTCCTCCTCTGGACTCTCCAGTTTATCCACATCTTCCCTAGAATTGGATACAGTACTCCAGCCTCATCAGTGTCAAGTAGAGTGCGAGAATTACCTCCAGTGTCTTACATATAATACTCCTGTTAATACACCCCAGAATCATATTTGCCTTTTTGCAAACCACATCACATTGTTGACTTATATTCAATTTGTGATCGACTATAACCCCCAGATCGTTTTCAACAATACTCGCATGTAGCCAGTTATTCCTTATTTTGTAATTGTGCATTTGATTTTTCCTCCTTAAGTGAAGTACTTTGTATTCGTATTTACTGAATTTGATCTTGTTGAATTCAGACCAGCTTTCCAATTTGTCAAGGTCCTTTTGAATTATAATCCTGTCCTCCAGAGTGCTTTCAACCAGATTGGTGCAAATTTTATCAGCATACTCATCACTCTATTATCCAAATCATTAATGAAAATAGTACTACACCCAGGAGTGACTCCAATGGGACCTCACTAGATATGCCCTTCCAGTTTTATAGCAAACCACTGAAGTACAGTCTTTCCACCAGTTGTACAGCTACTGTATAGTCATTACATCTAGACTCCATTTCCTGGTTTGCTTATGAGAACATCATGAGGGACTATCTGAAAAGTCTTACTAAAATCACGATATATCATGTCTACTGATTCCCCCATCCAGTTGTCCAGAAACCTTGTGAAAGAAGGAAATTTATTGGTTTTTTTTGGCATTTGTTCTTGACAAGTCCATGCTGGCTATTCCTTATATAAGCCTATTATCCTCTAGGTGTTTACAAATAGATTTTTTAATAATTTGTTCTAGTATCTTTTCAGGTATCATAGTTAGGCTGATTGGTCTATAATTCCCCATGTCCTCTTTGTTCCCTTTTTTATAAAGATAGGTATTATGTTTGTCCTTCTCCAGTTCTCTAGGACCCCATCCATCTTCCATGAAATCTCAAAGGTAATTTCTAACAGTTCTGAGATTGTTTCAGCTACTTCCTTAGGTACCCTAAAATTAATCTCATCAGCACCTATCAACTTGAAAACATCTAATGTTTATATTCATTCATGTGCAGCATCCAGAGGAAACCTTCAACACAATCTATCCAGGGTCTGTGAATCTCAGCCTTGCCCCCTACTCAGGTCCATGGCATATAAATTCCAATGTATACCCTATATCAATTTCTAAACTAAAAGCTTCCACCACAAAAAAGGAAAATGCTGCAAAAGTATTCAATTAGCAGGTGATGTTTCAACAGAAAGAAAATTCGTTCTTTTCCTGGTGTGAAACTAGGCTGTTATTTGGTTTAAGTCAAATGTTAAAAACATGAGTAATAATGTATCTTTTGCTATACATCATGGACCCAATCTTTCATTCAATGTCCACCCAAAACTCATGGTTTCAACAGCTGTTTTTAGAGCATAATAAAGGAAAATTAGTTCCTATGGGTACATGCCACAGAAATGGATCCTGCAGTCCATTCTCCAGCTAAATGTTGCAGAAGCACCTAGCTGTATTGGAAATAGCTTTATAATCTTCACAGGACTATTGGAGTGGAATATGCACAGTTTTTTTAAAAAAATCAACAGATAATGCCTATAAAGGTTGCCACTAACTTTCAAAGTTCAACAATGGCTTTTCTTACTGGCCTTCTCCAGATGCTACCTACCTACTTCCTTCAGCTCAAAAACCATCAACAGAATGAGACCTCAAGTTGCAGCTTGTAAACCAGTGTAACAACCAGCCCTTGGAGCAGACTGTATATCATCTTTTTCAACTAACAATGCTTATAATAGCAGTTGAGTTCACATAACTCCACAAGAGTAGTTTGCTCTGGGATATGGACTTGAGCATGAATACTGCACAAAGGAACACCTACAGAAAAGCTAAAACAAGGCAGAAGCAGTACTCCAAAGGATGAAATGACTCAGTGTCCCCGCTAGCTATACCTGAAAGAGTCTAGTAGGACTATGTTAATTGTAACTACTTTTTCAGCCTTTAAAACTTTCCTTTAATTGCCGTTCCTGAGATCTAGGGCAGCCTGTTCTTGCCTGCTAAAGAATAAAAGGATTTCCACAGAAAAAAACCTTATATTATGAGCTACTTTGGGAAAGGTGGAGGGAGTGGGGGTTTGCTTTATTTATTCTTATGTTATAATAATTCCATCAAAAATTCTCTCTGAAGAACCTTCTGCCCATCAATCAACCCACTTCTTTCTGTTTACATTTTACTGTTGCACATTCAATATATATGAATGATCTCTTTAAAATGTACATTTCCCCAGAACTTGAAATGTGAGTCAATGCAAAGCTCTCATTGGACTAAATTCTGCTATCAGTTAAAAGCATGTAACAGAGCAGAATGTGAGCATGATTCAGTCCTGAATACATTATATACTCCAGTATTACCACTGCACTGCAGCTGAGATTTTCAAAGCTGCCTAGGCATTTGGATGCCTAGTTCCCACTAATTTCACTGTGTTTTTTGTTTCCAAATCCCTTTGATGGCTTTGGAAATCTCAGCAGCATTAGTGAGGGCTAGACCGTGCTTTTAGAATACAGTCCATAGAAAGCAGTGGTTAAACTGGGAGAGAGCAATTTACTACATCCCCTAGAAAGACGTAGCATAGATGTCACTGCAGTGGCCTGCCAAGCTCTACTGGCTGACACATGTGAAGGTAGAGTCGTTGATCTGCCTACTCCCTACCCTTCCATACCCCTTCTGCCCAGTTGCTCATAGGGAAGGACACAAGGTGGAGAAGTATCCAAGGGTGAGCCCCTAGTCCCCTCTGAGTGCTGGGGTTGCAATTGTGGGCAGTACTTATATAAACCCCACAAGGAGGGAGAGACCACACCCTTATGTCCTCACAGAGCTAGGTAAATGAAGCCCTAAAGATGCAAAAGACACTGGAGTGAGTAGACTAAAATTCAAGTGCTAACCAAACAACATTGGTCTTATTTTCCTGAATGAGTTGGTCTATTGTGACCTCATTTCATGATTCTGTATGAAATTATATAGAAGTCTTATAATAATTCTCAGTATCTAAACAAAGTTCCACACTGATAAGGTTGGGTAGGAAGTAATGGCCAATGAATTAATACTGATGCAATTTCTTTCCAGTGCAAATTCTTTATCTAGCTGCTCATTTTAAAGCTTTCTAGTGTAAAATAAGAGACCTAACTATTCCCTAGAGTTTAGAGTGCTTATACTTCTATCGGGAATATGTATTTAGTGTGTGGTATCAATGAGATCTTGGAAAATTTCCCATAAGATCTCTTTTTGGGCAAAGATACAAGAGCCATTATTTCCATAAAAGCAATAGCTTGCAGTAGTGTTAGCCTGCTTTGAAATACATTAACGGTACTGCATTAAGTGGTTGCAAAGAATGGGCAAACCACTTCAAAAGCCATTCGTGGCAGCCCAAACCTTTACCCATCCCTCAACTCAAGCTGTTTTTCAGTTTCAGAACAGTTCCTGCTGACTCTCCATATTGCCACTGATCCCTCTGTATCTTACTGCAGTTAGTCAATTGCCTCCCCACATCCATGTAGCATCCTGGTCATACCTCCCTCCCTACAACTTGCCATTAAGCTCTACTTTAACAAAATGTCTCCTGGAACTTAATG
Organism: Gopherus evgoodei; assembly: GCF_007399415.2. Taxonomy (NCBI): domain Eukaryota; kingdom Metazoa; phylum Chordata; order Testudines; family Testudinidae; genus Gopherus; species Gopherus evgoodei. The sequence continues at coordinate 21,694,906 of NC_044330.1, forward strand.
GGGATGAAGCCAATTGCATTCTATATAAAATAATCTTACAAGTACAGAATTTAACAGAGAATGATATTTTTGACAGCATCCCAATTCTACAGACAGAACATTAAATTATATAGGATGGTTTTAGAAAAAGCCAGAAAAAGTTATAATTTTCTATTAATGCTACAGAGTACTTTTTCCTCAAGGGCTTCTAACCTGTGGCCCTCCTTTGAATATCCCATCATGGAGTTAGCAGCTCCAACAGTGTCTCAGCTAAACCCTAGTGCACCTGAACTAAAATATTGCACAAGCTGGGCTATGCAGATCCCCAGTGTTTGCAAAAGTGCATTCACACTGGAAGATCCCTGTAGAAAGAGGGGCTATTGGAGACGTTGGATGGGTAAGAGGAGTATCAAAGGTAGAGAGGAGGTAGTAACCTGACTGTAGAGTCACAAGGTGGAAAAGAGCGATGCTTACGGGAAGGACATTGCGAGCAGACTTTTCAGGTGGGGTCACAAGAAATGAAGAAAGGCTGGGATATATATGGAGGATCATGGGGAAAGGAGGGGCTATTGGAAGGTCACAACTAGAGATAATTGCTGAGTACCTAACAAAAGAATGAGGAGTGGGGAGAAAGAGACACCCCACAGAGTTCAGGTAATTTTAAGTAAGGCTAGACAGTGAAATAATGAGTCTTAGTTCCCTTAGTAACCTATTTATTCAAATCTACAACCTTTTGAACTGATCCTACAAAATGCAAAACATCCTCAAAAGAAGCCAACAGGTGCTCAGGGCCCTTTTTGAGATTTACTCACTGATAGGGATAACACCAAAAATTCCTTGGGATTTCAAAATGAATGAGCCCTCACTCTTCCAAATGAGAACATTTCACGACAGAAGCACTAAGTAACAGTAATACACTATAGACAAAGCAGACATAGCTCAATCATCCCAAAGTTTATTTTTTTACTGAAATTATCTGAAGATGAAAATAAAATCACATAATCAACAGGGCTAATCCGTCTGAAATGACGGGCTGTAAAACTGTGTGTGGGGAGCGGGACATCCCGTCAATTTCACTGGTGTCTGCAGTAAAAATTCTATTTCACCTACTGTAGGAAAGGCAGAATTAATCTGGTGACAGATGGTTATTCTAAGCGCTGTGGTTTGTCTCAGTATATAATGAAAAATATATAAACCTTCTGTTGCACAGTAGAGGAAAGAGGTTTAAACACCTGTTTCAAATTATTCTGATACTATAAACATTCTTGGAAATTGGAAAGCCCTGTGTTTTAAGAAAATGAGAAGTGCCACTGCCAGCTAAACTAAATTGAGTAGGCTTGGGTCCAGTAAGCACTGAAAGAGAGAATTATGCTCATAGCCCCTGGCAAATAGCTGATAAGAAAACTAACTGGGCATAAAGTTAAAACCTAACACTGCAGAAATCCTGTCATATTTTGAAGTATGTACATAAATTAGTGTTGCAAATGATATTTCTTAACGTCCCCTCAATGTTTTCATTTCAGGCTTCTCATCTTTGGAATTCCTTCATAGCAAAAATTGATCATTTGAAGTGTTCGAATTATGAGAAACGTAAGGCGCACTTGGCAAAAAATATTCATCAAAAAAATCAAATGATTATGAAATTTATTTTACATTCAGGAATCTAAATTGCTAGCATTTCATCACTTCTTCCAAATCCATCTCAAGGATGGATCTGCATTCTTGCCAGTATACAATAAAGCTGTCAGTACACTCTATTGATTCCTTCAGGAAAACATCTGCCCTCTTGAAGCTCTCAGAATGAAATGCTGACAAATGACTGAAGGGCTGCACATCATCCAATAATTAACCTGAAAAGATTTGCCAGTGGCAACATGCCATGACAAGCAGATGTTGTCCCCTGTACCTATCTGCATAGCAGGTCAAATGTTCTGAAACAGACACACTTTTGTCTCTTGCCTTGTAGGTATATATCAGTCATTCAATAGGTAATTCAGTGTCTACTGTATGAAAATCAGAGGTAGTTCCATGTTTATTCAATGACAGATCAGATCATTTAAAAAGCAGAATCTCTTAAGCAATTCTACAACTGAGTTGGATTTAAAGATTGAGAACTTCAAAGAGCTTGCTTGAATGCAGTTCAGTTGACACAGCCTTTTACATTCATGCAATTATATGAATACTGTAATCAGATATGTGCAAAAAAGTACACACAAAACGAATCAGAAAGGGAGTATTTTGTGAACACTTGAAACTCCCTGTTCTTGTCCTCACCTTTATATATATCTATTAGGCACACTTAGGTATGCCAGCATCATTTGAGATGGGGAATCACTGTGAGACAGGAGATATCCAGTTCAAAACTAGGTATAGTCTCCTTAAAACAGATTTTTGCCTCATTTTCATGTACTCTTTACCATAGTATAAGTCAACGTCATATCTTAGTATGCCACAAAAGGCAACAAGTTAACAGAATGCAGAAAGGCAAGGAAAACTTTTTAAATTTCTGTTTCATACACTTTTCTTACTACAGAAAAATCCTAGATCAGTTAAAAAACTCATGTCCCTGATCAGCCAACTGACTGAGAAGCACAACACTAAAAGCAAAATAAAAGATAAGTCCAAGTTGTACTGCACATGCCAGAAAAATCTGCAACCTACACATGGGACAGATAACACAGGGCATGTTAAAGGAAAAAGATGTTCATCACTGTCTCTATCCAAAGCTGTAGCGACAGCTGCTACTGTATCACAGGTGAAAAGTCACCGTGTTTACCATTTAAAATGGTGATCACTCTGCCCTTAGTATTTAGACTCACTTGTTCGTTAGTTAGGAACCAACATTCCCAGCTGGACTCGAAGTGCTTATGAATAAATACTGGAAGAAAGACAGCTTAAAAAACTTGACAGCTGTTTTCAGTCTAGACAAGCCATAATTTCTAACTCGGGAAAAGATTATGCAGTATGATCTTTGACTATTACATGTTTTACTGTCCTTCAAAAAGCACATAAGAAATTAGTAGACACTGACTTCTTTCAATCATACTTTAAACCAAGGGCTATTAAGAGTAGATCAAAGGCAAATAAAGCAGGAGCATATGTAGTTATCTTGGTCTTTTTTTTTCATCCATCTACTTCTATTAAGAAATCACCTACATATTTTTGATCTATATCTTTAACATCTGGGCAGCTTGGCACTATTAAAAACTGAAGGTCAGATCCTCAGCTGGTCAAAGCCATTGTAGCTACGTTAACTTCAAAGCAGCTGTGACAATTTACATCAGCTAAGGCTCTGACTCAAACTCAAATGAATCACAGAAGCGAGGGCAGAGAGAGACTTACTAGGCTAGGTAGTCCATCTCCTGGCTAGTAGAGAATTGTTCCCTTCCATATCCTTGCTAGTGCTTTGTTCAGTCTAGATTTAAAAAGAAATTCCTCCATTTCTCTGGTTAGAGGGCTGCAGCCTAATAGAGCTTACCACTGAGAAGGTCTCCCTGAAATTCAGCATATTATTATTATATAAAAGAGATAGCCCCTGCCCTGAAGAGTTTACATTCCCAAGGGGGGAGGGGAAGAGAAGAGGATAGGCCATGCAAGAAGTAGATGGAGTACTGAGGCACAGAGTGATAAAGTGACTTGCCCAAGATTGTGCAGGAAGTATATTGAAGAGAAGGGAACCAAATCCAGATCACCTGAGTTCCAGTTCAATGCTTTAACCACAGGACCATCCTTACAACATTGCTCTTCTCTTAATTTCATCCCAGTTACATCTCATTGTTCCACCTCAAATAACATTTACTTCCTTTGTGGTATTTACCATGGTCAGATAACTGTGGATGGATGAAATGGCCCTCGTATTGATTAGCCAAGCTACTGACTCTTTTAAACCTTTCTCCGAAGTCAATACTTCTCTAGCCTTTCCCAATTTCTGTTATTCTTTTTCTGAATTCCTTCCAATTTCTTGACATCATTCTCATACTTCTGGTTCAGAACTGTATGCAGGATTGTAGGTGGACTTCCACTGGTGCTGGATAAAGAAGGGATTACCACTTCCATATTTCATAACATGATTTACATGTTGTGTTTCTGCTGGAAACACATTCTGAAATTCTTCAATGTATTGGTTATTCAAAATTATTCATAAATTTATGTAGTGAATAATTTTTGGTCTGCAGATACTTCAGGAATCATTCTTTGGGAATAGTCAATCCAGTGCACATTTTGAATAGTTACATAAACCATCATGTAACACATGTAGCTAACCAACAGAAACAATACAAATTCCAGTGCAAACTCAATTGTGCATGCCAGTGTAACATTTGCAATTGGAAATAATTCTCTTGTTGGCTATTCAAAATTTGTCCATACATATATATACTCACACAATCAACCTTTCAAGATCTGGGTTGTTTCATCACGTTGTTTTAGCTGAAATATAACCTTAAAAATTTCTGAGAAAAATCAAAGTTTCATTTTAACATTTTAAAAATAAATCATTTTTCAATTCAAAATAACTTTTTTTTAAATGTCCTTTAATTTTAAAAAATCAAACATTAAAAAAGCTCAAAATTGAAAGGTGTTATTTTGGGTCAAATAAAATGTTTTGTTTAATCCAGATTGATTATCTTCAATTCACCAAAAATCTCAAAAAAAGTGTTTTCAGTTTGAAATTCAGTAATTTTTTTCAAGAAATGCTAGCGAAGAAAAAAGAAATACTCTGTTATTTGCACAGTTCTAAATACTACCTGCTTTTTGTGAGTATTCATGTCCATAAAGCTCATTGGCTAGACCACTCTGGGGCTATAAATAAAAAGAGAGGTTTGAATGTAGTCAGAGTGAATTTAGTTACAAATACAAATATGAAAAATGCTTTGCAAAATTTGCCCAGCTCAAGACATAAAGCTTCTTTGTTTGCAGCCCAATAGCCACAGTGGCTTGTTTGCATTATTATTATTATACCTGGACTCAAGCTAGTTGACTTGAACTATACTTGACTTACTTTTCTACGCTTGAACTGCATAAGCCACATAAAATAATTCTTACTCTATATTAAATCAGAAGCTTCAATATGCTTTTCAAAATTGTCTTTCAAAGCCAGATGTTGGAATTATTGGACTGGCATGCCCTTTGTTTTCATCAAAGATTATGCATGGGCTCTTTTAAAATTTGATGAATGTAAAAATAAACATAATAGTTACATAATAATGCTTTTCAGTCACATAAGCACCTTTCATCTGAGGAGCTAAATCTTCAAACACACATTTTCAGCTAGGGATCAGGTAGAGTTTTGTTTGGGAGTGGAGGAGGGGGGACTGGTCCAAAGTTATCATTAAAGAAACAGGAGGGCTTTGATTAATTGATTTTGCTCAAGGTGTTATGAGCCTCAAGCAGATGTTTAATTTAATCATATTTCTAAAGAATATCATGTAACCATAAGGGTGAATTTACACTCCTCGGGCCTTACAACATGGACATGACAGTCAGTAATAATGAAACCAGAGAAAGACCTTGAAAAATAAAAATACTCACAGGTAAAACTTGGGTAGTGTTTTGGCTGATAGGTGATCTTTGTAAAATATACAGTTGCAAAAAGCAAGCTGGCAGCTTGTTTCTAGAGTCACTGCCAGTTCCTGAGCCCGATGCTTTTTTGGAATGACACCCAGTGAGTTAATGTATTTAGATTTATACAAACTGTAATAAAAGAGCAGCCCATGCATTGCTCTGCGTGCCCTTGACGATTTTTTTTTAAATCTACTAAACTTAACTGAGTTGCAACATTCGCATAATAAATTGTCTGCCTACTTCTCTGCATATGGTTACATGAATATGGTTAGCTTTCACCTTGTCTCAAGTCTTGCTTTCATTAAGTGGGAGAAAGTGGCATTGTAAAGAATGCAAAATTAGTTCAAGGTAGTACTTCTTACCACAAGGCCAGACCAAGCCATCTGAAGTGCTTCTTGTATAATTTGGCAGTAACCACAGTTTTACCTGTTACAGTGATAGTCTTTTGATGTATCTGATGATTATTATAGAACTGTGATTTCCCACAGTTTTTTTTAATGTATGCTTGGCTTGACTACTGTAAATACTAGTCATGCCAGCAGGACCATTTTGACTTAGTGGACATTTTGTAAAAGATTCTCGTTTCTCCACTAAAAGAGTTGGGAATTTCTCATTGGTCAACAACACATTTTGTCATTTTTAATATGCCATCTTTATTATGTGTCTGTTGGGGAAATATAATGCTCCTGATGCGGGGAGAGGGAGCATTAAGAGCCTGAATCAAAGCCAACTAATGTTAATCAAAAAACTACCACTGATTTCAGTAGACTTTGGATCAGGCCCTAAATACACAAACGGTGAGGGGCTTGGTTCTTGTTTCTTGCCAGAAAGGCGAGTATCATAGAATCATAGAATATCAGGGTTGGAAGGGACCTCAGGAGGTCATCTAGTCCAACCCTCTGCTCAAAGCAAAACCAATCCCCAACTAAATCATCCCAGCCAGGGCTTCGTCAAGCCTGACCTTAAAAACCTCTAAGGAAAGAGATTCCACCACCTCCCTAGGTAACCCATTCCAGTGCTTCACCACTCTCCTAGTGAAAGTTTTTTCCTAATATCCAACCTAAACCTCCCACATTGCAACTTGAGACCATTGCTCCTTGTTCTGTCATCTGGTACCACTGAGAACAGTCTAGATCCATCCTCTTTGGAACCCCCTTTCAGGTAGTTGAAAGCAACTATCAAATCCCCTCCCTTCTGCAGACTAAATAAGCCCACTTCCCTCAGCCTTTCCTCATAAGTCATATGCTCCAGCCCCCTAATCATTTTTGTTGCCCTCCGCTGGACTCTTTCCAACTTTTCCACATCCTTCTTGTAGTGTGGGGTCCAAAACTGGACACAGTACTCCAGATGAGGCCTCACGAATGCTGAACAGAAGGGAATGATGACATTTCTCGATCTGCTGGTAATGCTCCTACTTCTACAGCCCAAAATGCTGTTAGCCTTCTTGACAACAAGGGCACACTGTTGACTCATATCCAGCTTCTCATCCACTATAACCCTAGGTTCTTTTCTGCAGATCTGCTGCCTAGCCACTCAGTCCCTAGTCTGTAGCAGTGCATGTGATTCTTCCTTCCTAAGTGCAGGACTCTGCACTTCTCCTTGTTGAACCTCATCAGTTTTCTTTTGGCACAATCCTCTAATTTGTCTAGGTCCCTCTGTATCCTGTACCCACTCTTCAGCATATCATAGAACATCAGGGTTGGAAGGGACCTTAGGAGGTCATTTTATCCAACCCCCTGCTCAAAGCAGGACCAATCCCCAGACAGATTTTTGCCCCAAATCCCTATAATGGCCCCCTCAAGGACTGAACTCACAACCCTGGGTTTAGCAGATAAATGCTCAAACCACTGAGCTATCCCTCCTCCCCTACCATTCCTCCCAGTTTAATGTCATCTGCAGACTTGCTGAGGGTGCAGTCCACACCATCCTCCAGATCATTAATGAAGATATTGAACAAAACCGGCCCCAGGACCGACCCTTGGGACACTGCTTGATACCAGCTGCCAATTAGACATGGAGCCATTGATCACTACCGGTTGAGCCAGACGATCTAGCCAGCTTTCTATCCACCTTATAATTCATTCATCCAGCCCATACTTCTTTAACTTGCCAGCAAGAATACTGTGGGAGACCATATCAAAAGCTTTGCTGAAGTCAAAGAATAACATGTCCACTGCTCTCCCCTCATCCACAGAGCCAGTTATCTCATCATCAATTAGGTTAGTCAGGCGTGACTTGCCCTTGGTGAATCCATGCTGACTGTTCCTGATCACTTTCCTCTCCTCTAAATGCATCAGAATTGATTCCTTGAGGACCTGCTCCATGACTTTTCCAGGGACTGAGGTGAGGCTGATTGGCCTGTAGTTCCCCAGATCCTCCTTCTTCCCATTTTTTAAAGATGGGCACTACATCTTTTTCCAGTCTTAGCCTTTTTCCAGTCACCCGGGACCTCCCCACAATCGCCATGAGTTTTCAAAGATAATGGCCAATGGCTCTGCAACCACATCCACTAACTTCTTTAGCACCCTGGGATGCAATGCATCCGGCCCCATGGACTTGTGCTCATCCATTTTTTCTAAATAGTCCTGAACCACTTCTTTCTCCACAGAGGGCTCGTCACCTCCTCCCCATACTGTGCTGCCCAGTGCAGTAGTCTGGGAGATGACCTTGTTTGTGAAGACAGAGGCAAAAAAAGCAATGAGGACATTAGCTTTTTCCACATCCTCTATCACTAGGTTGCCTCCCTCATTCAGTAAGGGGCCCACACTTTCCTTGACTTTCTTCTTGTTGCTAACATACCTGAAGAAACCCTTCTTGTTACTCTTAACATCTCTTGCTAGCTGCAACTCCAAGTGTGATTTGGCCTTCCTGATTTCACTCCTGCATGCCTGAGCAATATTTTTTTTACTCCTGCTTGGTCATTTGTCAAATCTCCACTTCTTGTAAGCTCTTTTTTGTGTTTAAGATCAGCAAGGATTTCACTGTTAAGCCAAGCTGGTCGCCTGCCATATTTACTATTCTTTCTACACATCAGGATGGTTTGTTCCTGCACCCTCAATAAGGATTCTTTAAAATATAGCCAGCTCTCCTGGACTCCTTTCCCCCTCATGTTATTCTCCTAGGGGATCCTGCCCATCAGTCCCCTGACAGAGTCAAGTCTGCTTTTCTGAAGTCCTGGGTCAATATTCTGCTGCTCTTCTTTCTTCCTTGTGTCAGGATCCTGAACTTGACCATCTCATGGTCACTGCCTCCCAGGTTCCCATCCATTTTTGCTTCCCCTACTAATTCTTCCCTGTTTGTGAGCAGCAGGTCAAGAAGAGCTCTATTCCTAGTTGGTTTCTCCAACACTTACACCAGGAAATTGTCACCTACACTTTCCAAAACTTCCTTCCTTATCTGTGCATCTGTATTGCTCTCCCAAAAGATATCGGGGTGATTGAAGTTCCTCATGAAAACCAGGGCCTGTGATTTAGTAACTTCTGTGAGTAGTTTACTATCATTCCAAACTTTAGTTAATAAGGAAGAAGACTATTTAGCTCTATAACCAGCAGAGTATCTGCTTAGGGTGACCAGATGGAAAATGTGAAAAATAGGGACGGGGGTGTGGAGTAATAGGAGCTATATAAGAAAAAGACCCAAAAATTGGGACTGTCCCTATAAAATTGGGACATCTGGTCACCCTACATCTGTTAGAGTTGTAAAGCATTACCAACAATATACCAGGGATAGGTATTCCCGGCTATACAACAGGTAGGACAAAATATGATCCCAGTGAAACCAAATGGGACTTTTTTCTGCTCACTTGAATGAAATCAGGATCTGGCCTGTGGGGTACTAGTATATTGGAATGGAAAACATCTACATTATCTATCCCCCTCTTAGATGCACAGATTGATGTGATGTTTTGAGGTTAAATATATATAGTCAGTGCATTTAGTTTGGCTGCTCAAGGATTATAGAACAGACCCCTCATGTGTCAGTTGTCATCTGCCTTGACTAACATCAGATATGGAGATAGTTTATTAGTAGCAACTTAGCCTTTGGCCAATGCACCAAAAACAAAAAAAAGTATTACAATAAAACTTCAAGCTACATCCATGATTATTGATAAGTATTGCACTATTTTACAAAGATTAAAAAGAACCCACACCAACAACCCATATATGAGCCTGTCAAGATTCCTTCCCCACTCTGAACTTTAGGGTACAGATATGGGGGACCTGCATGAGAAGCTCTAAGCTCAATTACCAGCTTAGATCTGGTCTGGCTGCCACCACTCGCAAGCACTTCTTTCCTTCCCTGGGTAGCCTTCAGACACTTAACCAATTTCCTGGTGAACACAGATCCAAACCCCTGGGATCTTAAAACAAGGAGAAATTAACCATCCCCCCTCCTTTTTCCCACCAATTCCTGGTGAGTCCAGATCCAATCCCCTTGGATCTTAAAACAAGGAAAAATCAATCAGGTTCTTTAAAAAAAGGCTTTTAATTAAAGAAAAGAAAGGTAAAAGAAAGAAGAAATATAAACCCTCTGGGAGACAGCATACCAGCGTATCTCACAGACAATAGATTGAAAACACAGGCTGTTCCCTTGGGCAGAAATCTTAATACACACAAGAATATCCAATTTGATAATTCCCTTAATGGCACCAAAACAAGTCACAAACGAAAATAAACATAAACCTATTTATTCCTTTCTAAAACTTACTACTCTGATAAGAGGCTGGTTCCTTGATCTTTTTCACTCCAGCTGAAACTGAAACTGACTAAACCAAGGAAACTTCCCTCCTTCCTTTTAAAACATCTTGTTCCCCATTGATTCCTCTGGTCAGGTGTCAGCTAGACTAGGTGAACTTCTTAACCCTTTACAAGTAAAAGAGGCATTAACCCTTAACTATCTGTTTATGACAGAGCCACCTGCCACTTGCCTTTTCCTTCTTTTTGTGACTGACCATGCAAATGAGGCAGCCGCTCAGATCACAGATATACTGTCAGATCATAACAAATAGTCTGGGGTTTTTTGAGAGGTTGTGGGAAAGGCCATCCAGGACAAAACTATGGAAAGCCATTTTATCTCAAGCAGCAATACAAATTACAGTGTAATCAATAATGGAGTAGGTCTTCCACCTGCCCTAAGCAACATGGAAAGAGGTTGTTACATTTCTCAATACATTTCTTCAATCCAAGCTGCCTGCATGGATTGAAAATGGACCACTCTAAAGGCCCTCTTAAGAGTGTTATTACCCAGTGTCTAAATATCTGGCATACCCATGGGTCTTTTTAACAAGAGGGAACTAAGGTGACATATTTGCAATAAAAAATCTGTCATATCCATTTGCTTATTAATATCCTCTCTTCTCAGCTTGATCAGGGATTTCACATTTTTATACTTAAATCTAATCATTTCCAATTCTGAAAATCTGGGGAATGCAAAAGAATTTTGAATACATTCTAAGAAAGGAAATGTATGTAAATAAATCCTGCTTAGCTGGACTAAGAGAAACCTTAGCAAAAGCAGTGAGTGCATAATATGAATACAAAGCCAAAAGTTAATATTATGGTGTTGTACTATGAACAGAATAGAATTCATATCTGTCTCAACTCTAAGAAGAGTGGCTTCAGTATTATTTGGGAGACCAAGGTCTTTCCTAAGAAATTTGTTTTGAGTCACTTCCAGTCCTATGGGATCATTCCATTCCCTTATTTCTGCTCCATACAATATTAGAGTGCATACCTTAGCCTCAAACATTTACATTACCTTGTATATAAGGCTTCATAATTAGAGATGAAATACTGTCCAACAGGGATCAACTGATGTAATTGGGCCAGAGAGCAAAAATTAACCTGGAGGGCTTGATGGTCACTCTCGGATTTAAGGGTCACTGAAAAGTTAGAAATACAAGGCAAACTTAAAATCAGAATTGTAATATAGTCAATCATGCTCCGCTCTCAAGGAGAGGTATAGATGAAGTGATTCGCCATGTCAACGCCACTCAACCAATTAAAACTTCCATCCTGAATCTGTCCAAAATTGCCAGTACCTGGCCTGTTGAATTTATTACTTTATCTTTATAATATCTTGGAAGAAAGACAAACAACCCATCGTTAAATGTACCATTTGACAGTTTGGCCATTCTTTATCTTCTGCATCCAACCAAGCATTAAAATCACCTAAGAATAAAATTTACTATTGGATAATTTCCAATAAGAGATTGGAAACTCAAAAAGAGAATCCAACTCTACTCATACACATTCATTAAAATAGGGGAATCCTGACAGAAGTAAATACGCCTTCAAAGCAACTAACATATTATTCAATGATGATACTATAGGCTCAAAGACAGGGATTACCCAAAATCAGGACTGGACCAATGCTGCCTGTCCCTAAGAATGAAGACCTTTACTCCAGGACAGACTCTCCACTATGCCCGAAGAAAAACACTGTAGAGCTGCAGTTCTACTTCTTCGTCTCCCACTGCTGCAGCTGCTCCAATGAGCCCACTCTATCCTCCACAAAATGTCCCATGAGAGTTATTGCTAACCCTTTTATAGTCTTAAAACAGAAGCACTTTGAGACAGAGGCTCTTTTCCAGCTGAGGAACAGCATTTAGTATGTTAATGCTATCAAATACAAGTGACTTGCTGTCCTGAAATCCAGCTCCCTGGTGAACTCCCTGCAGCAGAATTAAGATCTCCCGAGCTGTTTGTTTCAAGATCTGAACTACTTATTTGATCTTCTCTCGGATGTCCTAGTCAGCAGCGTGAACCTCCTTCAGGGTGATGAACGTCTCACTGACCCACAGGGTGTCCTGCCAGGCCTGGACACGAACTACCTCCACCCAGGGGTTTCAACATTCCCAGTGCTGCCTTAGACTCTTTAAACTCACCGTCAAGGCCACAGTTGCAGCTGAGGGACCTTCCTCACTCACAGTGCAGCCTGCAGTGCCACACACCAGTGCACTGCTGTGACTTCCACTCTCCTCCAGATATGGAAATACCTGAAAAACTGCACACCACGGGGACATTTGTTTCTTTGGAATAAGAGGCGAATTGAGGTATCTGGCCAGTTCTATAGTCCACTGTTCTAAAGCATTTGAGTATTCTTGAGTTTCAATTTAATTTAAAAAAATAATCTGGAAAACCTACTTTTGTAGCTGTTACATCGATATTTTATATTCCTTCTTTTGCCGTCTGATTTATATATAATTTGAAAAAAGGTACCAAACTCTTAATATTATGTAATATAAAACACCACCTTTGTCTCCAATGGAATTTGTTGTTTTAATCAAAAGCTACAAAGCTACAGCAACAGTCTGGGATTTAAATCTCTAATAAAACCTACAGTGGGCAAAATGTCAAGATAAAAGGAAATTCTCACGTTCCTCAGAAATTATTTTGCTTTACACGGAAGTATTCCCATAAAAAAAACTAAAAAATTGTTTTCTTTCTGTCATCCATACTTGTTTGTCACCACATACATTTAGAAGGACCCCAAACTATCAAGAGCAGCTATTTTGAGTGGCTGAATAGTTAGCCATTAAAATGTGGTAGCCTAACACTGCTCACATCAGCAGCTCTCAACGCAGCAATCCATCTCTGTTAGTATGAAGTTATTTTCTGCCTCACTTTCCATTCTGCTGTTACCCATTTGTAACTATCCCCTCTTACTAGTACAAATGTGTCTTGCCTGCCTATGGTGTGAAAAAATAAGGAAGTACAAGGACTGAAAAATGTAAGTATGTAAATGTGTGTGTGAAATGTATATTCATTTGCATGCCTAATCTGCATAAACTTTCAGGATTGCATGGGCCACTTGTGTATTTGTGCAGTTAAAGGTGCCCAATTCCTACTCAACTGCTGTTATAAATCTTCCCCTAGAACTTTTCAAAACTGGGCCAAGAGATCCAGATTTCTTACTATGATCTACCTATCCATCTAGTAGATATGCAATATCTGATCTAATAGTACAGGCTGTGTCATTAAGTTTTACAAAATCTGGTAAAACAGTATTATAGATGTAGTCTGAAAATTATGGAGAAAACGTGGAGAAGGAATTGCTCTTCTAGTCTTAGCTCTTGGACCTAGTATAATATTGCTGTTCATTGCTTTTACTGTGCTTTACTTTTTTATTTGTAAAAAGCCCTATACAAAAAAATAACTAATTAATTCTCGCAGCACTCAAATACGATAAATAACTAACTACCGTTATACTCATTCTACATATGGGAAACTGGGGAGATGGTTAGACTTTAATGCCTCATTCAGCAAGGCACCTTAAACATATGCGCAAATGTAAGCAGATGTTTGAGTCCTGTTGAAGTCAAATTAAGCAGGTACTTCAGTGCTTTTCTGAAATGGGGCCTTAAACTTTTTGGGGCAGTGTGATGGGCTGAACTCACGCTGCACTGGAGGAGGAAGGGTTAACTTCTCACTGTGAGCAGAGGAAGCCCTGCCCACACATCCCTACTGGGCATGCTCCAGATGTTGCACCAGTATAAGAGGGAGCAGCCCAGCTCAGTCTGGGCTGACCACCAGAGAGAACGGACACTCCTTGCCAATTCCTGCCAACGAGCCACTGGAACCCTGGACCACAGAAACCAGAGGCTCTGAGATCCAACCAGACACCCAGCTACCTGTGGATGCCCCAGGGAGGTCTGAGCTACAGGGAGCTGTACTGTCCAAGGAACCTGGAGACACACAGACCGCCACCAGGAGTAACATAGTAGGAAGTAGCCCAGGAGGGACTAGCCATTGTCCCAGTGATGGTCAGCATGTTGCAGACACATCCCCGCTGATCCAGTGGCAGACACACAGCATTGACAGGGCCCTGGGATGGGACCCTACCTGGGCACCATCCACCCCACCCCTCGGATGGCAGCTCACACACCTCAACTGGCCATTAAGCCATACAGCCCTGCCCCGAGGGCAATTCTGTTGACTCTGGCAGCCAGACCTTACTGCCCCACAAACCTGGGGTATTTCTACTGACTCAGGCCTCTAGGCCTTACTGCCTTGCGAACCAAGGGTATCACTATTGAGTCTGGCCGCTAGGCCTCACTGCCCTGCAGAGTAGGGCTACCTCTCTGATGTAGGTCACATTGCTCTACAGCTTTATGGATCAGGGTGATTACATAGACTCTGGCCACTAGGTCTTAAAGCCCTGTGGATCAGGGCAACTCTGTGGAACTCAGCCCTTAGGTCTCACAGCCTAGGGACAGAGGGCCACTCAAAGGTCAGGCTGAACTCACTCCGCACTGGACAGTTTCTCCCCATCCCACCACAGGCAGGGACTGACCTTTTTTCTGTTGAGTAGAGGATTTCACACACTATTGGTGTTTCACAAATAGTAAGATAGTTTAAGTAACCTTCCCAAGGCTAGAGAGCGAGTCAGTGGCAGAGCTATATTAGAACACAGGAGTTTCTGGCTCCCATGCCCGTGGTTCTACTGCACCATGTTAACCCCTTAACAACTTCATGATTCTAAAGAACAGCCATTTTATGTAATATATGTCTGTTTTGTGTGTATCTGAGTAAGTAATGTCACCCTCCAGTGGCTGGCCACAGAGAGGATATAAGACCTGCTACAGGTGTTAGCAATAGTTCTCTATTTTTGGAGTTGAAGAATTAGCTGGTCTGGAGGAAATATTTATGGTAAGGGTTTCTGTTTATTGTAGCTCCCTCTTTTCAAGCAGGGTTGAGAAATACCTATCGACAATAGGTGGAAGCACAAAGAAGCTTATCGTTATAGAACCGGTGAACAGAAGAGTTCACTTCCTGGTGCTGCCAATCATTTCACTTGGAAGATGAGGGTGAAAGTAAGAACTACTCTTGACATTTTACTCACTATATTATTTTACACACACACACACACACACACACACACACTCTCCCTGCTTTTTCCCCAAGTTTTATTTAACAGTAAACAGCTTGCCTCCTTAACAGACAAAAGGAAAGTAGTTTCTAAATTTAAAAAAATGCATTATGTTGCCAAGGCAACTAAAAATCTACAATTATATAAAGCAAAGAATACAGCGCAACCAAAACCAATTCTGGAACAGAGCTAATGTTGGAAATTAATTACATTGGAATAAACCAATATTTTAAAGGCTTGTTCTCCAAACCACAATTAAAACTGGTTAAAGTGGGAAAGGACAGGCAGGCATTAGCCCATGAGAAGAAGGGCAGTGAAATCTGTATTTGTCAACTTGCAAGAGGTTTACATGCATCCATAACACAGAGAGGAGAATCAAAAGCTATTGTATACAAGGAAATAACATTTCAGGACACAGATGCAAAAAGCCAGTCATTCAGCTACATACTGAACAAACTAGAGTACGCTCTTATGAAAGGTGATTTATAAATACTCTCTAAACTAGAATTAAAATCATAAATATTGCCGTTTTTCATCCTGGGAGTAGCTGCATTTATACATAGAACTGAATTAATAACATGATTAAGAAGGTGATTCTGTCCTGGATACTTCTTTAAAAAAAAGGAAGATAAAAAGAGATGTCCTCCAAATGTGAGATCTGAGTCTCTGACTAACATGGGATAAAGAAGGTTGCTATGGTAACTATTATAGTGCCACCTCCAACTGGGAATATACTTCAGAAAAGACATTATTCTGCTGGAAGTCTCTTTGGGCCCAATCCTGTCCACAGGGAATTCTAAGTGAGTTTTAAAGGAAACAGAATCAGACTTTCAACTGTTATAAGAAGTCACATGGCATCAGAATTATGACACAATACAACAGCATACAGTAAAATCAAAATCCTAACCTGCCCTTTACCTAAGTACATCAGCACGTATTCAATATCTAAGGCTAAACTGTCCACTCTGAGGTCACATACTTTGCTTTTCTCCGTTTTTGTAAAGCAACAAAATTAACCAACACCATTCAACAGTTATTTTTTAAAAGAGGAAATGAAGGGCACTTTCACAGACACGTATTAAGGCAAAATTCTGCCCATGATAAATATGTACGGCCAAAAGAAATAAATGGGAGTCATGTGTGTTTATTTGAGGGTAGAACTGGATAGTATGAATTGATAATAACTGAAGATATTACATTTGGGAGTAAATATTTACCAGCGGCTAGTGACAAATGTATAATTTGAAACTATATACAAGTCTTAAAAGATTATTACTAACCAACAGACTGCAATAATAATGTTGCCTCTTCCATACCTATTTGTGCTATACATTTCATTGCAATAGTTCCAAAGAAGCAATGAAATGTATAGCATAAATAGGTATGGAAGAGGCAACATTAAGACAGAGTATCATTTATCCATCGTGTTATGACTGAATGTTGGGGGGAAGTTTAGAATCTGTATAAAGAATGGTAACATACAAAAGCCAGTAGGAGAACACTTCAATCTCCCTGGACACTCAATAACAGATTTAAAAGCAGCCTCCAATTAAAAAAAACTTGAAAAACAGACTTCAAAAAGAAACTGCAGAGCAACAATTCATTTGCAAACTTAACAAGATCAATTTGGGCTTGAATAAGGACTGGGAGTGGTTGGCTCACTACAAGAGCAAGTTTCCCTCTCTTGGTATTGACACCTCCTCATCAGTTATTGACCACACCCACCCTGACTGAATTGATCTTGTCAACACTGGTTCTCCATTTGTAAGGTAACTCCCTTCTCTTCATGTGCCAGTATATTTATGCCTGTATCTGTAATTTTCACTCCATGCATCTGAAGAAGTGGGGTTTTACCCACAAAAGCTTATGCCCAAATAAATGTTAGTCCTTAAGGTGCCACCGGAATCCTCATTGTTTTTGTTTAATGAAGAATCACAGAAAGGAGCAGTTATGTCAAGACAAGCACGGACTTGGAGACAGGTGGTGAAAACTTTCCAAAGAAAGTTCCCTCCACATGGAGAGGGCCTGTTTGGGAGGGGAACACAGGAAGCATCACAAATTGAGGAAATTATCAATAGCAGGTAAGAAGATACCTCTAGTCCTTTCTTTCTGCCCAGTGTCCCACGTTTTCCCCCCTCATCAGTTTTCCCTGTTGTTTCCATTACTGTTTCTCTTTGAATTTTCGCTGAGTGCAAAATGGATAATTCAATAGATACACATAGGAAAAAATGAGGTACATTTCAGAAAATAGTAACACTTTAAACTGTAAAATATAGAATCTATCCAATGAAAACAGAAGATAATTTTCCTCGAGCAGCTGTGGTAATATTGTAAACCTCAAGAGCATAGAATGAGATGGACAGATGCCGGGAATAGAAATTTCTCCCTCAGGAATCTTAACTATTTATTTAGAAAGTTTTAACAAGTTTACAAATCCCTGCCATGCAAGTATCAGAAACAAAACAATCATTACAACAGTAAGTTTTGTTTAAAAAGACAGACAGTAATATGGTCATTGGACCTCTTTATTGAACAGAGGGTTACCATATTACAGAGTGAGCATCATTACAACACCTATGATGTCATTTCTAATAATTTTATTGAGTGAAATATCTGATTACACATTTAACAGACCAGACATGTCTATCAAATGTTAATATTCAAAAAAATTGGACAGGTATGCAATCCCCCACCGACTCAGACGAATGTACTTTGAGTACTGAATAAATGGTAACCATAGATAACCTATTTGTCCTCTATTTTTCTGGGTACATAATTGGTGCTTCCCCCCCACACACACAATAACTAACTACATCCCATACGTATCAGTAGCCAAGATGCTACAAGCAGATGAAAGATTAATTTTTCATTGTCCAACTGGTCCCATTGCTGTATAAATCCTTAAATGCCTTTACAGGGTAAATCCTTGCCTCATCCCCACTCCTGTAGCACTATGGACTCACCCAGCCTCCAGTCAGTTTTCAAGATCCTCAGGATTAAGATGACCATTTGCTCTTCCCATTGTAAATCCCTCCACTCCAAAGCCCTTCCCAAAGTATCCCCAGATGACCCAGGCCCTAGTTCACCAACTCTAAGAGGTCCAAAAATGCTACTCGGAATGCAGCCTTGAACATGGCTGCTTCCTGTCTGCTTCTGCATATTTGACTGAGAACTTGCACTAAATCTCTGAGCACTGAACAGTGATGTGATGACATGGATCTTCTCTAGGGTCCAAGTCGCAAGACCATCCCACTAAAAACCTCCAGACTAAGAGCCTGCTACAAGGATCTGGGTAATCCCTCAACCTACTGGAAAACATAAGGCCCAAGAGGTGACTGGAGATTGTAGATGTTGCCAGAGACATCATGTAATCTACTCTTCTGGAATAGGTAGGATCAGACAGGCTTCCCCTCCTCTGAAATTGCACAAAGTCATTAAAACTCCTGTCATAGGCCCAGAAGTTTTTGTGGCACTATTGATCTCTGTACTATGTCTAAAGCCATCACATGGCAATGTTCCGGAGTGCTATCAACATCCACTCTGGTTCTTTGCTGGTCCCAAAATCTGTCCATTTGAAATCGAGCCCATGCAGGCTATGCTATTATCAATCCCAGGCACATGCCTGGCAGAGAAACATATATGTTATATGTAATACAGATGCCCTTACCAATCTTATAACCATTAAATCTGGAGGAATGGTGACCAATAACATGTACCACCACCATGTTGTCACTCCAAAAACACACTCTTATTTGCAAAATCCATTCCCCAAATAGTTACTGCTACCAAAATAAGGAAAAGTTCCAGGAATGTTATATCCTTTATTATACCTTTTTGTATCCAATCTGAGGGCCATTTCTGGGCACCCAACCTGTCCTTGCAAAATACTACAAATCCTGTTCCTCCTGATGCACCTGAATGAACCTTTAAATCTGCCTCTATCATCTACTCTTCCTTCCAAAAAGGACACACCATCAAAATGGATTAAGAAACTGTTCCCAAACACTCAAATCCTCCTTTATTTCTTTATCAACCCTTATAAAATGGTTGGGCTTCTCTATTCCCACAGTAGCAGCTGACAGAATGATGCAAAATGCCCAGTTTGGCACCATCACACAGCATGCAAAGTTAAGATACGCAGTGATAGACAATAGCTCCCACAGTATAATCTTCCTTGCGTTCTTGATACTCAATCCCAGAAGTTCCCTCAGATGATCTCGAGGGAATCTACATATATTAGCCCACAATTCTAATTCAGTCTCCAGATAGGTCAGCTTCATAGAGGTTCCCTATGTTTTTTCATTGACCCCCCCATCTAGCAGCGAGAGCCTGGAATGTGGCCAAAAGGCTGGAACACTCCTCAGAACATGCCCTGCCTGCAAACAAGAAGTCGTCCATACAGAGTGCCAGCTGGTGGTAAACCAGACTCAGGCACAACTGCCCATTCCAGCATTCTGAAGAATTTTTCAAACACTGTGCAAGAGACAGAAGGTCAATACAGTGACTTCATCCTAACCTGGCCCTAATTGCTTCCGGCCTTTCCTGTCCATTTCTACAAACTTTCCATCTGTCAATAGTAGTTCATGACCAGGAGTGCCAACTTCAGGCAGACTTAAAAAACAGGGCACAAACCCCATGTGTGTTCTATACTTAGATTTCACCAATCAAGTATCAAGTGTGAACTCCTCAAGGACTACAACAGCCTTAACATGGAGTCACAGAGAGTCCCCTTGGGTGCTTTGATCTACCTCACCATGTAAGCTAGCTGGCCTTTGTGATATATGGCCCCTTACACCAATCACAATAATACTCAGGTTACTCCCAGTCCCAAAAGACTAGTCAGGTACACTGCAGGCAATCACACTTTAGATCCTATGTCAAAGAGAATGCTTGTAGCCAATCCTATAATAAATGAACTAAAGATTTATTAACTAAGAAAAAAATAAGTAATTGACAGGGTTAAAGCAGGTAAATGTACACACACAAATGAGTTAGTCTTATGTTCCAAATGATAGTAGAAGTGATTGTTATATGCAAGCTTTCTATGTCCTCTAGAGCCAAGCAGCCTGGGGATCCCTTGCTTTATGCTTAGAAATATTGCTTTCTTCAAATTCCAAGCAGAATAGTGATAATTTTTCTTGACAGGAATTTTTATCCACTTCCCCCAATGCACATCACCATGGGCGTGGGAAGGCAATCAACAAAGTCTTTTGTCCAGTGATGTTTCACAATGGCTTGTCTGATATCTATAGGCCTTCTTTTGTTGGAGAGGAGATGACTTCTTTTTTCATACACCAGTATTTCACACTTGGTAAGACTTCTCTCCTGACTGGTTTTACAGTTTTAGCAAACACTTTTATAGTTAGAGAGACAACACTTAAATATTACCTTCTGGTAATATGGATATGGATATTATAAGTAAATTTAACACATTCAGCATCCTACAGGCATTTGATAAACTCTAAATACTAAACACATTCTTATAACGCTAATATCTAACTGAACAAACTTGTGCATTGAAGGATCTTGATGGTCACATAACTGGGAACCCTTACTCATTCTGTAAGTACAGACCTTTGGTATCAATGGGACTGCTCATCTGAATAACTGTTTTCTATTGTGAGGAAGTGATTGGTCCGAAATACAACATAAATAATGAAGGAAGAGGCATGCCTGTAGCATCTAAATAACTGTTCAAGTCACCCACATTCAAATCTCTTTAAGGAATCAGAGAAAGATATGCACAATCATGTTTATGCCACCAGCACCGTCCCTTTCAATCAATATCAGAGATTAATTTAGAACACTACTCTGTATCTCTATTTTCTGAACCACACAAAAGAATTTTAGGCACCACTGGAAATGAGATGAAGGCACTTGTTACCTTCAAAAAATCAATCCATTTCTATATTCCTCATGACTCTTGCATTGAGTGCATCTCATGTCTCTTAACTTCCACCCACAGAGCAAACCTAGAAAACATTATAGAGAGTTTATGAATAGACTGAAGCTTAACAATCTTGCTATCATTCTCTCTCAAAATTCCCATTTTAAAAAGAAAGTGGTCCCTTGCTTTTCACAGAGTTTGTTTTCTTTTTAGTAGGGGAGGGTGAGGTCAGCTATATATTGCGTTAACCAACCCATACTACTTTAGTGTACTACTTCTGGTGTCTGTGTGTTATCATGGCAGGTCAGGTGTTTCTAACAGTAACCTATCTCTATATAGAAATATTTCCTAAAGAAGGATTTACAAATTAACAGGTGTCTGAAAGCCTTTTTCCCCTCAAAGAGGTGAATTAAACAGATTCATAAACAGATTTTCTCTTGCCATCTTAATTTGAGGTGGATGATGCAGCTCCCACGTTGGAATAAATATGAAAGCCCCTAAAGATACAGGGGGTAGTGTAACTGAGAAACAGGGATCAGAGCATTCAATTACCTTTTATATGTATTTCATCATACATGGATGACCACATGGCTCAAATGAGGACAATAAGATACAACTTATAGATTCACAGATTCTAGGGCTGGAAGGGACCTCGAGAGGTCATCGAGTCCAGTCCCCTGCCTTCATGGCAGGACCAAAAACTGTCTAGTCCACCCCTAATAAACATTTATCTAACCTACTCTTAAATATCTCCAGAGATGGAGGTTCCACAACCTCCCTAGGCAATTTATTCCAGTGTTTAACCACCCTGACAGTTAGGAACTTTTTCCTAATGTCCAACCTAAACCTCCCTTGCTGCAGTTTAAGCCCATTGCTTCTTGTTCTATCCTTAGAGGCTAAGGTGAACAAGTTTTCTCCCTCCTCCTTATGACACCCTTTTAGATACCTGAAAACTGCTATCATGTCCCCTCTCAGTCTTCTCTTTTCCAAACTAAACAAACCTAATTCTTTCAGCCTTCCTTCATAGGTCATGTTCTCTAGATCTTTAATCATTCGTGTTGCTCTTAACTGGACCCTCTCCAATTTCTCCACATCTTTCTTGAAATGAGGTGCCCAGAACTGGACACAATACTCCAGTTGAGGCCTAACCAGTGCAGAGCAAAGGGGAAGAATGACTTCTCGTGTCTTGCTCACAACACACCTGTTAATGCATCCCAGAATCATGTTTGCTTTTTTTGCAACAGCATCACACTGTTGACTCATTTATAGCTTGTGGTCCACTATTACCCCTAGATCCCTTTCTGCCGTACTCCTTCCTAGACAGTCTCTTCCCATTCTGTATGTTTGAAACTGATTGTTCCATCCTAAGTGTAGCACTTTGCATTTGTCTTTATTAAACTTCATCCTGTTTACCTCAGACTATTTCTCCAATTTGTCCAGATCATTTTGAATTATAACCTTTTCTTCCAAAGCAATTGCAATCCCTCTCAGGTTGCTAGCATCTGCAAACTTAATAATAGGTGTAGAGAGAGGGATAGCTCAGTGGTTTGAGCATTGGTTTGCTAAACCCAGGGATGTGAGTTCAATCTTTGAGGGGCCACTTAGGGATCTGGGGCAAAATCAGTACTTGGTCCTGCTAGTGAAGGCAGGGGGCTGGACTCAATGACCTTTCAAGGTCCCTTCTAGTTCTAGGAGATAGGAATATATCCTATTATTATTAAGCATGCTTTCTATGCTAATATCTAAGTCATTGATGAAGATATTGAACAGAGCCAGTCCCAAAACAGACCCCTGTGGAACCCCACTTGTTATACCTTTCCAGCAGGATTGGGAACCATTAATAAATACTCTCTGAGTACGGTCAGCCAGCCAGTTATACACTCACCCTATAGTAGCCCCATCTAAGTTGTATTTGCCTAGTTTATTGATATCTTCAGGTATATCCAAGAAATGTTTGGTATTCCTTTGTAATATGGCATAATTCTGCAGTGTGACTGGCTAGCCCGATGTTTCAAAAAACTGTTTGCCAGTTGTCTTATTTTGTGGCATATCCACAAAATATAAGATATTAACTCTCTCAGTGAAAGAGACATAGGGCTGAAGACACATCCTACCTCCTCCAAATCCCTATTTTGTATCCAATGTACTATGAAGAAGACTCTGCAGCTACTCCTCCACCAAAAGAGCAAGAGAAAAATTCTCCTCACTGACCTGCACTGCAAATCTCTATTACATATTCTTCCCTCATTCCAAATGCAAAACTTCTGAAGACACATTGGGTTCTGTAATAGAAACACAGAATATGGACTTAAAAGTGAATCTTGCTCTGTCTTGATACAGAATGTGCTGAAGTCTTCTTGAAGATATACAAGTTGTTTGATGGTTGCCTAGAGAAATCTTAAAATTACTGCATTTGTGTCTGTGGGGAGACAGCAAGGTTGAGACTCAGGAGGTTCTGAGTACTAATCCCTGTTCTCTCATTGACATAATGTATGGCTCAAGTTAGTCTACTCACCCCTCTGTCTCCGTTTTGTCTTCTGAAAAATAGGGAACAGTAATACTTACCTACATTTCAGGAATGTTATGAAAGTTAATTAGTGTTTGTACAGCACTTTGAAAGTGTTATTATTACATTACTTAAAAGCCAAATACATCTCCACACATATTTCTTGAAATATTATTAAAATCCTTATTCTGAAAAAAAAAGTTGCATGGGCATAATTTTACGCACACAAGTATTCCCAATGAAGCAAATATGATTACTCACTTCAGCAAAACTACACAATTCCACTAGGGGAGGGGGACTTAAACTAGTTCTGTGGGGACCTGAATGCCCATCAAAAGATGGATATAATTTCAAACATTTGACACATTGCATCTTCTTAACAGTTCTCATTGATAAAGAGCTTGTCCAAATCCCAAAAGCACTGATCTAGAATTCACAAAGAAGACAGTACAAGATTCTTAATTTTAAATTCATTGTAGGTCCACATGGAGTTGCACTCTGACTTCATGCAGATAGTATTTTTTAAATAGTGGCTATACATATATATATTTGACAACATTGTTTTCTTTCATTTTGCACAAAATGATAGGGATGGTATGTACTAAAATTATATTCTTCTTTGTTAAAAAGTGCCCTCTTGAAGAGGATTCCCACTGGGTGCTTTAATCATTTGATCAGGTTTTCACAGCTGGAGACCCAAGAAAGCTTGATTAGCTTGGAGTGTATCAAAGACTATGGGCCAAATTAATCTTTAGTGTAATTCCACTTATGAATTGGGCAACGTTAGAATATTTCCATATGACACCACACATATTGGCCAGACCACCTCCCCAGAAAGACACTTTACGCTCCAGTGAAGTCTTAATAGTAAAAAGGTCACAACTTACCAACTAAACTGAAAAACAACAACCAATAATAAAACAGAGGAGGAAATATATTTGCTGAAAAAGGTAGCTATGGTCAATCCCCCTGACCCTAAGCCACCCTTTGTCCTATTTTAAGGACCTTAAGATCCAAACAGCCACACAGACAGTTTAACCATCTAGACCACCCAGGTCAGGATGCGAGGCTTGAATCTTAATCATTGCATGACGGATAAAGGAGACACAGGACCAAGCAGATGCTGACTCGTCTACTAAACATCATAGTCCCACTGGCAATTTCCCCTATGGTTCTGGAAGATGCATACACCTACATGCTGTACAAACAAGCAAATAAAATGTGGACCCACTGGAAGGAGGCTCTTGAAGAATTCTACCTGGATTTCAACAATTTCCACCCCACTATCAACCTCAGCCTGGACCAGACCACAAAAGAGATCCACTTCCTGGACACTACAATGCAGATAAGTGATGGTCAAATAAACATCATCCTATACCAGAAACCTACTGACCGCTATACTTACCTACAGGCCTCCAGCTTCCATCCAGGACATATCACACGATCCATTGTCTACAACCAAGCTCTAAGATACGAACGAATTTGCTCCAATCCCTCAGACAGAGACAAACACCTACAAAATCTCTATCAAGCATTCTTAAAACTACAATACCCACCTAGGGAAGTAAGGAAACAGATTGACAGAGTGAGATGAGTACCCAAAAGTCACCTACTACAGGACAGGCCCAACAAGGAAAATAACTGAACACCACTGGCCATCGCATACAGCCCTCAGCTAAAACCTCTGCAGCATATAATCAACGATCTACAACCTATCCTGGAAAATGATCCCTCACTCTCACAGACCCCGGGAGACAGGCCAGTCCTCACTGACAGACAGCCCCTCAACCTGAAGCAAATACTCACCAGCATCTACATACACACACCGCACCACGGAAACACTAACCCAGGAACTAATTCCTGTAACAAACCTCGTGGCCTATTCTGTCCATATATCTACTCTAACAGCACCATCAGAGGACTCAGCCACATCAGCCACACCATCAGGGGCACATTTATTAACGCGGTATGTGCCAGCAATGTTCCTCTGCCATGTACATTGGCCAAACTGGACAGTCTCTATGTAAAAGAATAAATGGACACAAATCGGACATCAGGAACGGTAACATACAAAAACCAGCAGGAGAACACTTCAATCCTCCCGGACAGTCTTTGACAGATTTAAAAGTAGCTATACTTGAACAAAAAAACTTCATAAAAAGACTTCAAAGATAACCTGCAGAACTAAAATTCCTTTGCAAATTTAACACCATTAATTTGGGCTTGAACAAGGACTGGAAGAGGTTGGCTCACTACAAAAGCAACTTTCCCTCTCCTGGTATTGAAACCTCCTCATCAATTATTGGGCATGGACTACATCTACCCTGATTGAATTGGCCCTGTCAACACTGGTTCTCCACTTGTAAGGTATCTAACTTCTCTTCATGTGTCAGTATAATAATGCCTGCAACTGTAATTTTCACTCCATGCAGAAGAAGTGGGGTTTTTACCCACAAAAGCTTATGCCCAAATAAATCCGTTAGTCTTTAAGGTGCCCCCGGACTCCTTGTTATTCAAATAAAATGTAGCCCTCAAAGACTGCACTGTAGCATGGCCCAAAGGTGCCATGAGGTCCGACAGGAATCGAAAACACAAACAGAAAAGGAAAAATGTAATGGTTATCTCATTTTAAACACAAAATATGCATACCAGTGTCTTATGACCAAAGCACACGGGTGGGTGCAAGGGAAGCACTGGCTTAGAGCTATAGTGTCAACAAAAAATGCAAGATGTAACGTGGGTTGGACTTTGTCTGAACTTTTCCTCCAACTGTTCTTATATCTTGAAAACATTAACAAAAGAAAAAGTGTTTTATAAAGTGAAAATGAAATATAGAACCTGGCAATGCAATACATTTTTAACTAAACTAAAATATTGGTTCCAAAGAACTAATAAGCTGGGTTTTGCTCCAGTTACCATACGTAAGAACTTTACACTGACTTGGCTTTTATCTTAAGGACTTATAATCAGAATCTTTTTCCATAATTTTGTTTCAAAGAGTTTGGAGCTGTGAAACAAACAAGTCTGATCTCACTTTTTCACCCTCACATTTTCAATCCAATTCCAATAGCGGGGAAACCGTGGGAATCTCAAACAGATACAGGCTCACTTCTTAAGGAGAGTTAGATCTCATGACTCCCCTGGCTCCTAGAAAGAAACAGGAGAGAAAGAGGGGGCGGAGCCAGGGGAAACTCTGCATCCAAATTTACGTAAATTCTTCAGAGACCCTACTAATTTCATGCAAAAAAAAAGAACACCCAGCAAATGAAAATAAACTTTAGCAGAAAATGAAATAATATATTTGGCTTTAGGATCAAACACAAACATTTAAAATGCCTAAAGAGTGACAGATCTATTCAGTACACTATACATTTAGTATGAAAAAAAATAGAGGTGGCAAGACAGAATAGAGGAGAAGAATATCCTAAAATATTTTAGAAGATACAGTTCAATTTCTTAAGCTGAGAAACTTAAAATGCAACAGGAAGTTTATAACATTAATAATAGTCACCACTTAAAAAAATTAATTGAGGTGGCACAGCATTATTTGCAAAATATTGAATGTGTCTGTTATGAGACCAGTCAAAAGATGATTTCATTCTTTTTCTGATAAAGCCATAAAATATTAGAACTCAAATCAATTTGTAAAAAGAGCTGAGTAGCAGGAACCCCATCAGCTTCTTTATTTATCTTATGAAGCTGTGTAATGCTGAAGTACCAGGCCAGCCACTCTACCTCTCCAGCCAGAGGGAATAGAAGCCTGACAGATGCAAAGGGGGCTGGATGCTCGGAAAGAGAAAATGCCACAAGTGTAACATCACTTTTCCCAAGACTGTGGACCCCCTTCCAAGGCTGTACAATAGCAATTGGGTTGTGCAAGTTTTGGGATGCCAAGCACAAGTGGGTTTACCTGGAACATCATCTCTATCTGACCAAAGGATACTCAACACTGATCTCATAAGAAGAATTAATGCTTCTTTGAGCAGTTTTAACTCATGCTGAGATTTCCCCAGCACATCTTTCCATCACAGAGCACACTGCAGCATTAGGGCCCAAGGTTCGACAATTACACAAGCATCCATTCCTGCAAACACTTGCACAAGCTACACAGCACGTCAGTGATAGAATCTGGGTCTGAACCTGCCAACGAACACTCAGAACTTCTCCTTCCAGTACTGTTTCATTCTCTTCCAGCAAATAAGTTACCCTCTGATTCAACTATTGGCTAATCTTAGCATCTTTTCCAATTTACAACTCCAAAGATTTGAAATTAATATTCAGTGACACCTCAAAATATAGAATGTTTTGAACCATGGTACTATGGTGAAATTGCCTTATAACGCTAGTAATTATAATTAAAAAACAGGATCAGACAATTATAAAACAGCAACAACAACAACAAAAAGAGGTCAGAAAAGTAAAAGAACTGAGTGATGCTACTTTTATCTGGTCTTGATTTTGTGACTTTTCTAAGACATAACTCAAGTAACTGTAGAGTTCAGGCCCATAATCTAATGCATAGATGAGAATGAGATTATCATGAAATTACTATGTGTAAATTCAGATACAGGCAAACATTTCTCATATTCCTAAAATTGATCATCTGCTCAGGCCAGCAGCTTGCATTTAAATAGAGACATAACATTTTAAAAGCCACATTAGCTTCTGCTTCTTGACAAAATCTGAAACAAACCATGCTACAGAAGAGAATTGCAAAAGG
The DNA here is from genome assembly GCF_007399415.2 of Gopherus evgoodei. Lineage (NCBI taxonomy): Eukaryota > Metazoa > Chordata > Testudines > Testudinidae > Gopherus > Gopherus evgoodei. Next base: position 21,723,430 of record NC_044330.1, read on the forward strand.
CATTATTGTCTTCCCCATAGTTTCCTAAAAACAAAAACACATCGTGCCACATTTTCGATCCAACAGCAACATTTCTTAGCCATTCATTAGTAGCATGGTTACTGTTATTTCAAAGAAGAAATATGTTTTTAATTGCTGTGGAATAGGAATCACTGCCACGACAGGCAATTAAAATCTACACATTCGAGTGGGAGAACATATTACTGGTGTTGGAGGAAAGACAATAACTTAAGTTTAATAGGAATGAAGGAAAGGCAAAGATTCATTTACTGCTTATAGATTATTGTCCTGCAATCTTAAAATCCACCTTTCTTGCAGGAAAGGAGCACTTTAAAAATAAAGAGATAGACACACTTACGATAACCACTTATATTTCAATGAAATTCACCCTGAGAAGTAAATCCACTGCAGGGTAGATGGAATTTTAAGGCTCCAAAGACGTAAGTGTTACTTAGCATGGCTTGAGTCATTCCAGCTAAAGTCAATGAGACTGACTTGTTTCCTCTGCTGAGAGAATGAAGCCCCAAGACCTCAGTTTGTTATACAAATAAAGATTGATTAAATAACGACAAGTAAAAGGCTGCAACTTCATTGCCAAAATAATTCTAGAAGAGGCAGATATTCTTTAGCTATGCAAAGACTGTCCTTTGAAATTCCACATCCCCAAACTGTTTAGACAGCCAGTGCCCTAACAGAATAATACACTGCTCTCAGTTCTGAGGTCCATAATACAGACAGAAAAATCCCACCTTTTCCTCTGGTATAGAAATATGCATATGCAACACATCTTTCAAAACTTATTGTGATAGATTTTTAACAACTGGTTTTTCAAACATTGATTTAAAACATAAATTACACTTTTTTCTTCTTCTTTACAAAAAATAACTCTAAACCATCCTGGGTATGATTTAGTTATATCCTTTATTAATATATTCAGTGTTACAAAATGACACTTCAGCACAGAAATTCTGCTGCACTCATAATAGACTCACGTGCCACTGTGCCTCCATAATTACAAAGACTCCTTGGCTTCAACAGGAGATAAGATATAGGATGAGGAAAATGCTGTTAGGTGAAGATTAACGAGCAGAGCAATAGAAAAAGAGTCCTGCTAAAATGTTTGCAAAAACTGAATGTTCCATTCACCCTGTACATTTCATTGCCAGAGATACCAAAATCTCCTCTCATTTGACCTTTTACAATCTCAGGAACTCAAAGGGGCACAGCTCTTGCTAATCATCCAGCAGCCTTGCAACAGTTACCACAACAGCATGGAATCTACTGTTACTAAGATGGATGATCATAGAGAAAAATCAGTAGTTCATCTGAGAAGGGTAGATTTTATTCTTGATGATGGATGAAAGCTATTTCTTTCTGTTTTCATCCTCCTTTATTGTCATGCAAGTACTGGAGGTAGAAACCAACCTCAATATTTCCCAGACCCTTTCTCCGCTGCTGAGTGCTCTAGTATGCAGATTCGTATGTTGCACTGGGGATAGGTTGCTTCTGGGCAACACAGTTTCCATTTAAAATTGCATTTCTGTTCACTCAGAATTCTCAAATTACACCACACACATCCCCAACTAACCTGACGACCTAAACCTAATATGGGTCCAGCAATAAGAAGAAGCCTTGAAAACTAACTTTGTACTATTCTATCTCATAACTAGCCAAGAAAGGGCCAAATCAATGTGAATTTATTTGAAATGTTAATGTTAAATTATGTCTTGCCACAAGATCCTACTTGTTGCATAAAACTGTTTCACTCATGAAAGAAAGTATGCCTGTTCACTGTACTGTTAGAATTTATGCTGGTTCCTGACTTCCATGAAATTAAACAAGGAAGAGCTAAAGAGTTTCTTGAGAACTGATTGATGCTACAAGAATGAAACTTCCTAACTGCAGCCTAATAACTCGTAATGACACATTCTTAACTTCTAGCCCAGAGTGTTATAGCTGTGAAATGAATCCAAATGACTTCAAGATATCTCACAAGCAACCTGTATGTAACATGAAATGCAACGGTGTCATATTGTGACATTCATGGCCTGAGAGGACATGGTAGTTTTTGGAAGATTACCTGCATGTGAACTGCATAGGCCCACATTCCAGGCACTGATATGCAAAAACATTGCCCTGTAATTTCCTCTCTCCCTTCTCCTCCAGTTAGCAATAAACATAACCCTGCTGGGTATTTGGAATATCAACCTATTCTTCTAGGATCTTTATTCCTAGACCTGGGGTTCTTACTTATTTTAGCTTGGCCATGGTGGGCGAGGAGGCGGGAAGGGAGTTATGTTTCAACTTCCTGTATCAGCATTCCATTTCTTACTCAGAAGATGTAGATTTTTAGAACTCCTGTTGCAAAATAATTCAAGTTTTTGCCAGATTATTGAATACCAAAGATACATATGACTAGTGGAAGAGGGAAGCTGAACAAATATTTAGTAAGAGATCCCCCACATATACACCTATATGTAACAAAGCACAATGGAGTTACACAACAGAGGGAAAATAGGAAGGCATATATGTTCATGTTCCTGTACCATCATCTGATCCCTCTGGCTCAGTCTCAATATTTATTTTGCCTGTCCAGCCCCAGTCCTCACAAGCCCTGTGGTATTTCATTGTCAAGGATGCAAGTCAGATATGTTGGGAAGCTGCTGGCTAATTTGTGTCACATCTTCATTAGTGTTTCCATATTAAAGTGTGCCACAGATTTGTTCACATTTTTAATGGATACTGCTGACACCTGTACTGGAGCTGGAACTTGAGGGAGAAGCTTCATCTATAGTTTATCATCTCTCACAGCAAGGACTCGAGCTGGTTTTAGCTCTCATTTGTTTCTATAGTACTCTGTCCTCCCTAGCTCAGAATGAAAGACATTGTTTTTCCCTCTGAAGAAAAAAGGCTGAATCATCAGCACTTTCCTTATCACTTTTTCTTCATCTGATAAGCCGTGATTTGTTGAAATTATCTATCTCGTGCTGGTGCTGAGCTTTTCTCCTGGAGTCTGGGATGTGGGAGATTGCGCTTACTTATTGCTGCTGTTCCTAGTGCAGCAGAGGGGCTTATGCACTAGTGGAAGTGGCTCTTCCTTAACTGCTGTTGGGCCCCTCTGGAAGATTCTGTCCACTTTTAAAGGTTTCTATGATTTGTTAGTTATTTTTGTTGCCACTGAGACCTTTACAGTTAAAGTTGAGGCACTGGCGTGGGGCGGTTCCATGAGTACAGAAAAAGAACTATGTGATACAATACCCTTAATAAGCATCTATAGCAAGATGAATTTTTTTTTTGCAGGGAGAGGACATTTTTAGTCAAAAATGGTCTTTTTTGAAAATGAAAAATTTTCACAAAAGGTTGAATTTTTTGAAATGCCTAATCTGTTGTGAAAATTGGCATGCCTTCTTCACCCAAATATATTTATATACCATACCACCAGGCACTACCCACCCAAGCTACAGCACTTACGTTTACAAAGCATTTCACAGACATTAGTTAATCTTCACAGCAGCCCTAGGAGAACAGCAGCATACATATTATTAGCCCCACAGGTGGGGAGACAGAGGCAGGGAAATTAAGTGAGACTTATGGAAGACTACATAGCAAACCCAGGCCACAGACCAAGATTAGAACTCAGGACACCGGACTTTTAGCCCAGTGCTCAAGCCCCACACCTACATTTCTCTCTTCTGCATTAAGCAAAAGCTGAATAAGTCGGGCTTAATTCTCTTCTTACAGACACTGGACTAAGTCAGGCAGACTTGCACCCCTGCTTGGCGGAGGAAAATCATTTTCCCCAGTGAAAAAACAGTTAAAGGGAAAAGCAGAAAAGCTTTGTGTTTGCTTAGTGCAGGGCTCTAAGCTTTTAGTTAAAAGTTATCTTTAAAAAAGAGTGAGCACTTGAAAAGATTGTTTCTTGCCTGTTTTCTGCACTGCTGTCTCTGCTCCAGGGAATCGGTGACCAACCCCACTGCAGATGAGCTCACAAACAGGAAGGGTGTGAGCACTTCAGCGCAGTAGGGCCTGGCTAAGTTTGGCACTGCTGCCCTATTTTTTTTGTGTGTGATGTCACCACCAGGTAGAGCTAAGACTGACAATGCTAGTTTTGTACCTTTTCCTTGTCATTCAATGACAGCGAGGAAAATTTTGACGCTTCTTTTTCTATAGTGCTGCCCATCATTATAGCATCTGAGCATATGTTATGTAAAACCCATAGCAATAGTAAGGTACCATGGAGTCTCTGTGGAAACAGCTGTACTTTGGATAGTTAACAGTTATTACTGCACTCAATCATTGGGTTACCCTATATCTTTGGTGCAAGCCTATAAGGTTCAGGGTAATACTAGTTTTCACTTTTTTTTGTTTTTATTACTGGCTTATGACTGGGGAATTTAGCAGTTCTTGTTTTTGCTTTAAGAGCTACCCATAAGAGTTGATGGCCATAATTCTCCACTATGTCTGAGCTGGCCATAGATGTAGTGGACAGTGGTGGCGGAAGGGAGCTGGGTGCAGCCTCCTATCAGCTGGTCTCTCAGCTCCAGTGGAAGTTACAGCAGGCTTTGATTCTCTAAATTCTACTGCTGGATCATGTGTAGTGTAGCTCGGCTCCATCACACCCCCTTCCCACTCTGCCACTACCCCTTCTCCTCCTATACCAGGGCTGGGGCAGAAGGAGGAGTCGTCTCCACCATCTTGCCGCTGGCAGAAATTCCCCTTTGGGAATCTCCAGCTAGCTTAAAGTCACTTTAAGTGAATGCCACCTGCTGACTGGTGAATCTAGCCCTAATGCTGTGTTTTATGGAAGAAGTGCCTTGGGTTTTTTATGTACACTGGTTCTCATCCTGAGGACCAAGATCTCATTCAGCGTTTTGCCTGAGTGAAGACTGCAGGTGTAGGTCTACTAAATCAAATTCCAACATGGATCAAGACCCATGTCTGAAAATCTGAAACTTACTTTCATGTTTTTATGGTGGATTTGTAATCTAGCCAATCAACCTGAAAGGCCCCATGCTAGTTACCCTAACAATGAAAGAAAGTGCCAAAAACAGCTTTGTTTTGAAGATTTTTTGTTTGTTTTTATGAGGGTTTGAGGCACAGTTGTCAACTCTCACAAAGTAAATAAGCACTCTGACTTTCACAATAAGCCAAAAATCAAGCTAATCCTATTTCATAACAAAGCCAAAACAAGCCAATCCTTAAGAACCCCAACACTCTGTGTGACTAGATCCTCCTAGCATGCAGTCTTGAACCCTGACCCGCTGTGCATCCCTGACTCTCTCCCCCCTTTGCCCCTGCCAGCTCCTTGCCCCTGCTTGCCGGGAGCCAATCAAAAAAAAGAAGCAAGAAGCTACAAACCAAAAACTAGCCAACAAGCCAATTAAGCCAAAAACAAGCCCCATTTCTGCAGTTTTACTAAGTCTCTAAAAAGCACTGGTGCTATGACTTATGTAAATTAACTGTAATATGCTAGAGAAAAGTCATTGTTATGTCACCAGTTTGACGGATAGAAATGTGTTTAGGGCTGACAGGCAATCTGAAAATTACTATTACATCTCATTTCCTCTTCTGAGAGTTTTTGTTCTTATAGAATGAGGAGGATCTTTAATATCCTGATCAAACAACAGAAATTGGCTGCCATCTTCTGACACTTCAGTGATAATGTAGTGTAATTTGGCTAAAGTAATTGTCTGGATTCTGTCGTAAAAAACCCCTTTGCAACTTCTTCAAGAGAATGAGACATTAGTCAAGATATGAATGTAATTGGTAAAAGCCATCAGAAAATTACAGCACAAAATCATTCAGCACCTGCAAAATCAAAAGTTTGTAAGAGAAAAGTCCCACCAAATGCTAGCTATGCCAGGCAAGAAACACTATGACACTGAAGTCTCAAGGGTGCAAGGAGAACGGATTCATTTTGTGATGTTTGCATTTTTTTTTAATTAACTTTTACAATGAAAAGATGAGCTGCTAGATTTTCAGTGCCTAATATAGTCCACAATGAACTGGTATGTTATGCCACTTTGACTTTTTATATAAATGTATAAAATGTTTTGAAAATCATTTCAATTCTTCTAACCATGAAGTTGTTTGTATAGACATGGAGATGAAGGGACCCTAACTAGCCTGCACTTCTGTCCTCTGCCTTGGGTAAGTTGTGCACAATATAGTGCCATACAAACATAATATCCAGGTATCTGAATTCTCAGCATAGAGAAGAGATAGGGAACACACTGTGAACAGCCAAGGTATAACTAGAAGAACAAGGATAAATTTAAACTTGCCTAATACAGCACCAGAGTAAATTTCATACTAATGGGTTCTAATAGATTAGGTAATGATCTCCCAGAAGAAATGATAGAAGTACAGAGTCATTTAAGCCTGAAATAGATATAGTTCTGTATTATATATTGCAAGGAACAATCCTGCAGTAGCAGGATGATGGACTACTTAGACCCAGCACTTCTTTTCCATCTATTATTTGATCAACCACTAAAGTGGCTGCACTGCATTGGAAAATTCTTTCCTATATACCTCATGATGGCTAGATAACTTTGTCACTTGCTGAGAGACGGGTAACATTAGTTTGTAGCATGCAGGAAAATGGAGCAAAAAGGACAAACTACAAAAATGTTTTACCTGCTGTGTATAGATTTTATGTTTTATTAGTATTACCTTTTATTCATTACCCCACTGATTTATTAAAAAGCCCATATGTCCTCTTTTAAAAAAAAACTGTACACATCTTGCGTTTTTCAAATTATACTGATACAACAGATTCATAATATAATCAGTTACAGTAAGTCCAAAAGCCAAATGGCACACAGCTTAGTTAGGTTGAAGCAACATTTTAGATGGCTCCCATTCCATACTGTACAATGCCTTTACTTCACCAGATAAGAATGATATTAATAGGTGGTGTTTAATTTTATATCATACAAACAACCTTTCCTTATAAACCTCCTTTTTCCTGATGACGACAACGGGCCAACTCTTGCACTCATTACCCTTGCACAGTTTCGTTTCCAATCTGACACATGCTGCAGATAGCCGTGAGAATATTCCATTTTAAAATTTAAAGGTGAACTGAAATGTGTTTTGGAAAAAAAACACTAAATACAAAAAGCTCTTAAGATTTCTGATTATTTTGCAGATATAAATATTACAAATAAGTATATTTTAAATGGGCCAAATTCACCCTTTTTAACTCACCCCACTAAACTTGAGCCTGTTAATGCCAGTGCTAAATTTGCCCCAAAATGTGAAAAAATCACTTCCTCCTTTAAAGACCAGTAATACAAATTAAATTAATAAATAATGACCTCCGTTCAGGATTCTGATGTTTTTCTTGCCACTAATTACAACATTAATACCAAGCCTTGTGAAGAATGCAGGGAGGGAGCACCTTCAAAGTTGCTGTTATACTCAGCAGCGTAGATATTTGGTATCTTCCTACATAGTTGATAATGATTCCTGTCGATATTTAAATCATACTCTACTGGACCTTTTTAATGTTTCATTTCTGAGCATGTTTTCTTCCATCCCTCCAACAATTTCTTAAAGTAAATCCTGCTATCTCAGTAGTTATCTGCTCTCTTCACACAGACACCAAATGATGTATTCCCTTATAGAATTCTTAATGATTCTGCCTTGAAACTAGCTCATTAGTCATTCCAAGAGGTGACCCTAGCTCACTTGAAGGGAAATGAATATACAGATTTCAGCAACACTCACTCCAGGAGGGAAAAAACAGAAGAAAAAAATCCCCACTAGTCACAAACAAAAAGGCAAAGGAAAGGAGGAAACAAAGAGGGGAGGAGATGTGAGAAAAGTGAAAGTGGGACACATGGCACTGTGGGGAATTTTTTAAATCTTTTCCTTATGCTTAAAGGAAAACTGTAACAAAAAAAAGCATATTTAAAGAAGAGATGGGAAGAGAATGGGAAGAAAAGGGGAACACAGGAGGGGGGGGGACAGAAAAATAAAGAGAGTTTGGAATACACTCAAACATTTTTATCTATCAAAAACCAGGTAATTACTGCAGCATCCCAGATACTGCTTGTCACTGTTGGTGAATGTTGAGTCTATTATTTCTTTAGATTTCTAGTAAAAGACAGAAGAAAGGCAGCTATCCATTGTTCTAGGTGTCTCTGACATGACTGAGGGAACTGTTAACAGCCCCTAACAGCCTGAAAAAAAGCAATATCATCCCCACCACCACCAAAGTTTCCTTTCCCCACAAACATCCATGTCCACCAAGCTTTTCCCTCGTCACAAGCCCCAGTAAATAATGTAGGCTTTGCTGATGCCCTGACAACAAATAAGATATTTCAGATTTGGGTGGAGGTGAATGGTTTCTGAATTCTCTTCAATGGGGAATTCTCTTCTGTCAGCCCCTTCTTTTTTCATTAAATCTAGGGGTGTCCAGTTCAAGCACCTCCTCTGATTCCAACTGTGACCACGGTTCATACATTCAATGATTCAGAGGCCAGACTACTGTGATCATCTACTTTGACCTCCTGTATAACACACGCCATAAAATTTCCCCAAAATAATTCCTAGAGCACATTTCTTATAAAAAGACCCAATCTTGATTTACAATTTTTCCAGTGATGGAGAATTCACCACAAACCTGGTAAATTGTTCCAATGTTTATTATTAGCTTCCCTTTTCTTCTATTGTTGTTCTTATATATTATTATTTATAGCTGCTTTCATTTTCCCTCTAAACCAGGTCAGTTTTTTAACCAATACAGCCTTCTTCCTCGGTTGTGGCTTTGGCAGCATCTTGTAAAGTGCTCTTCAACAATTCCCAATCATCATATTTCTGATTAAAGTTCTTCCCAGCTGATTTCATTCATAATTGTTTTCCATTTTGTGAAACTGCCTTTTTAAATCACAACAAGTGTGTGTTGAATATATATATCATAGAACAAGCATGAATTATCTTGCTTATCAAGAATTGTAGTAAATTGCAATTGATAGCAGATTAAACACAGTTTCTGATGGAAACATTTTCTTACAGCACATATCTAGTGTAGGGTTTTGTACTGCATACCTGTTTGTTCTAATACTTGATGTTTCAAAGTGCTCCAATATTTCAAGCTCTGTTTTGCTTTTTAGTTTTATAGCAAGGGCCTTGGAATGTTTGCATAAGATGCCTTATAAATTCTACCGAGAGACTTCAGACACTACAGCTATTCCCTACCATCAAACTTATTTCTTCTGGCACCCCATAAGAAATTCTTGGTAGTGGGTGAGGACAGGTTGCTTTGACTATTTGTTTGGGGACAAGAGGCTACATCACAACACAATATATACAGCATGTAAGACATATTGTTCACATCAAATGGGTCTTTCCCCACATTTAGCTACTATCAGCTGAAAAACTGAAATTATATGCATGGTTTTCATTAACCACTTTAAATTCATTAAAACACTTGCTAGTTTTTAAATGAAAAACCTCCTTCCTGCCACATCAAAAATGTATGGGTCCAGTTTTTGCAATGAAGTAGTAATTGCTAGCTGGGCTGGTATAGGTAATATATCCATGCAAAGTCAATTGAAACCCAGAATCAACAATTCTCTTGCCATCTATAGCGATATACCTACTGAATGTATTCTTTTAATAAATATAGCATTGACATGCTGTCCATATTTGATGAGAGATGGTGCCCGGTACTGTATCTAAATCTTTGCTTTAATATCCCCAGACTTTGGAGTAGTCTATTAATTTGAGATGGAACTTTCGTTAGCCCCAATTCTATAATGAGAAAAAGGAAACAATGTAAACATCCGTGAACCTTCAGGTAGTTGGATCTGGAGCATAACTTTACTGTTTATGCCTTCTCTGTAGTTTAATGTAAAATATTAAATGTTTCCCTTTCTGATCAGGTTTCAGAAGTGAAGAAAAGGGCCTCCAATACCTAGGAAGTAGCGCAGTAGTCAGGACCAGCTCTAGGTTTTTTGCTGCCCCAAGCAAAAAAAAATTTTGGCTGCCCCCCATCCCAGCCCTGGGCTTTCCCCCCCCCACACACACACACACCCCACACTCCCCTGCTGCCCCAGCCCTGGGTTCTCCCAGCCACCCTCACCCTAGCGCTGGGCTCCCCCTTTCCTCCCCACCAGTGCCCTCCCCACACCCCAGCCCTGGACTCTCCCCCCAACCTGCACTCTCCTGCTGTCCCAGCCCTAGGTCACTGGTAACTCGCTCCCAGGGCAGGTCATTCAGCAGGAATTTTGGATGTACACGGCATACAAACAGGATTGGTTCCCATAGGGTTACAGAACTGCAGTAAAGTGGAACAATTTTCAGCTTGTGTGATTGGTTGCATATTATAAGACTGTCCTACATAAATGAGGAAAAGTTGAGCTGCCTTTATTATTCTTTTGTTCCACTCTTTCTTTCTATGGGGAATTTGCCAATGCACTATCACTGTCTTCCTTTTAAACAAAAAACTACAACAACAAAAAAAGGCAATGGCTGTTGAAAATAGCAATTCCAGTCCTAAAAACCACTGGGAACCATTTCTTGCTCAATTTTATCCTACTTTTTCTACAGCAAGTTTCAGTAGATCAGTATATTTGATTTGGGAGAAATGAAGTAGCAGCTGCCAGAACTGAGCTTGAGCACTCCTGAATTTTGAGGGTGTTTAAATCTGGAAGGCAGGTGCTAGATTCCCTTTCTGAATATTAGCTAAATCTGGAAAGGAAAAGTCAATTTCTGCTTCCGTGGCTCAGAAGTGGAAATCCTCCTAAATGCCCGGAACTGTATCTAAAGCTGCCCAGGTCCAGAGCCTCCCATCCCTTACTTTTCATTTTAAATTCTACTGGGATTCACATACCTCCCTTGCTAGGCTTCTGATAGAGAGAAGCACTGTCCATTTAGTCCACCCAATTCCTTCTTTGGGAGCTGCAAGCTAAGGTCACACCAGTATCTCTAATCCAGTCTGGGGAAGTCTTCTGTAGGGGATATCTGGGGCAAAGCCAACTCCTTGGGCACACTTCTTCCCCATTCACAGTATCACCCCTTTCAACTCACAGCAAGCTGCAGCATGGCTCAGCTACTTCACTCCCTACCCCTCCCTTTCCTGTTGATAGCTGCCAATGGATTGCTGGGAAATATAGTTCTTTCCCTGCTCCAGAGCTGGCTCTATGAGGAAGGAACTACAAGGAACTACAGCTCCCAGGGTCCCATGGGCTCTCAGCTCCCATGCTGGATCCCCAGCTGCCCGGTGGCTCCCCTTCTGCAGGGTTGTGAGAGGGGAGGATGTGAGTTTTAAAAAAAGAAGGAGGAGGGGGATGGCCAGAATGCTGCCCCCCCTGCAAATGTGCTGCCCCAAGCACCTCCTTGTTTTGTTGGTGCCTAGAGCCGGCCCTGGCTGCAGTTGGTATTTTTGTCTCTAGGATCCAATCCTGCAATCTTTGTTCAGGCAAAGGTGCACTGGAAACAATGTCAAGACTATAAGATAAGGCTCCAAAATAAGTATTGTGTCTGAGTCTTATTAATTCATGTTGCAAATCACTGTATTCCAAAGGCCACAGAGTGTGGTACTATGCCTTCCAATTTGCACACTGGTTATAGTGTAAAATTATCAAAAGAAATAAGCAGACTGGGAAGGACTTGTGGTTAGAAGAGAAGAAACTAACCTGGACAGGTGAGCAGAATACCAAAGAAGTCTAAACAGTAGTCATAACATTTGAAGTCTCCTGCAGTATCTATATATACTACTGTTAGCATTTTTAAAACACACATCCACCATATTTTTAAAACTCACTTTTTGATTCTTATTGTCTGAGTATATTCAAATGTTGGGACTGAGGAGTATCATATTACTGCACTAGTTTCAAGATTTTGATAACACATTGAGCAGTGAGGCCTGCCACAGCCCTTATATAATGCATGTGCTGCACACATATTGGTCTAAATTCATCTCCAGGTGCAGACTAAAAGTTGTACCTCCCTGTGTCATCCTGAGGCGTGTAGAAATTTCCCTATTGGGAGTGCAGCCTGTATTTCCTCTGTTGCCCTGTGAGTCTATCACCTTTAATCTCTGTCTAGAGCTCAATAATGGCCTTGTTGGTGGTGGCTGTAGTGAGGACAGGCTGAATCTGTGCAATCCTGGGCTACAATCATCTCCACCCCACATGCTGTTTGACTTTCTCCAGTCCCCTGGAAAATGGCTAAGTAAAACAGTCATCCTATTTAGCCACCTACATTTTTCACATGGCTTTCTTTGATACTTGCTTCCACTACAGCACAGTGAGAAGAGACAGATTTGTGCCCATGTTCAGTAATCTTGTCTCTGATTTTGTTCTTTATAAAATCTAATATTTCCCTCAAAATTTAATAAGTAAACAGGTATTGCAAAGAAAAATCGTGAGCAAGTGTAGCTGGATCTGCATGTTCTGACTAGCATGACTCAAGGACCAAATTTAGATGTACATTATAACCCTTACACTCACAAACCCTTAAAATCACTCTGCTAATCTCTGAATTGGTGTAGTTTACATTTGAGGATCCAGAAGAAGTGGAAGTTATTTATGAAGATGTAAGCTAAGGAAGCCTTGATTCTGCTTTAACTTACATTGTACTCAAGCTCCTCTGCTTGTAAGTTACACCAAAGAAGACTAGGAGCCTTCCTCAGATTCACCCTTGAATTTGGCCTTAGCAGTCTAGACATGCACATTTTGCCATTAACATTTTCTGTTAGCTATGTTCCTTTACCAAGGACTGTAGTATTATTCATCTTGAAAAAGTACAAGATAAACATTTGTTTAACATCCTACTTGAAATCAATATCACCAGAAAGTTAACAGTAATGATATGGTATACAGTGCAAAATATGAGCAAAAGTAGGGCACACATATAAGGCCTGATTTTGAATACTTGAGTACGTACTCACAGGATTGGACCCATGTTCAAAAGCAGTGATTTCCATGGGAGTTGGGAGCGCTCAGCAACTTGTGGGATTGGGATGTTTTATAGAGTAGGTCCCTGCAAACATGAAAAAGGCTACTAGAGAAGAAGGATGCTCCAGTGGTTAGGGTGTTAGACTGAGCCTTAGGAAATGTGGCAGAGCAAGGAATTGAAGCCAGACCTCCTACATGACCTTGGAAAAATTATTTAGTATCTCTGTGCTTCAGTTTGACATCTGTAATAGTACTCTCCTGACTGGGGTATTGTAAAAATAAATACAGCAAAGATTATGAGGCACTCAGATAGTCTGGTAATGGGGGTGATATAAATACCAGAGAGGGAAAGAAAGGGAAATACCTTGAAAATGTTTCAAAACCACAAACATCATACACATTTTTCCCTAGTCATTTTCAAACAGTAGCCACACAAGTTAGAAATCCATAAAACTTGGCTTTGTAGACTCATTTTTAAAATAACAAAGATAGTTTCCCATAAGTATTGTAACACACCACTGCACCCAACTGCTGGATAGTCCATTTTCTCGCATAAACTTAATAAAATAAAACAAAATCATAACATTGTTGGTTATTAATATTAAGAAGTCATTCTATCCCAGTGGTTCTCAAACTTTTGTATTGGTGACCCCTTACACATAGCAAGCCTCTGAGTGTGATCCCACCCCTTATAAATTAAATACACATTTTTTATATTTAACAGTATTATAAATGCTGGAGGCGAAGTGGGGTTTGGGGATGGAAGCTGACAGCTCACGACCCCCCACATAATACCTTCACGACTCCATTTGAGAACCCCTGTATTCCTTCTCCTGTTGTGCTCACATACTAAACAGGAAACAATAAAACAATCTGGCATATTGTACTGATGGAGGAGAGCCCTGCAATATATATTCACTGAGTGCCATATGCATTCATACATTTTTGATTTACTGTATTATTAGGCAATTTTATTGTCCTTTATGATGGAATATATATGAGAAAAATATTTAAAAATACATCTTTAATATACCTGGTGCTAACATATATTAGAGAGATCCAACACACTTTAAATAAAACAAATTAAACTCAGGGATTTTTATGAGGCATTAACTCATAGCAGTATGTCAAAACACACACACCCCTCTACCTTTATGGGGTATTAACAACTCCAGGAATCTGTGAAATGAATGACTTACATGGTACGAAATGAAGAGAATTGCATGATTACTTGACCTCCTCTACATGGGTTAAAGATAAAAAAACTATAAAAGTTAAGAACTACAGATGCAAAAGGAGACCTTTTGAGGGTATTAAGCTACACTGAGAAGAACAAAGAGGGCATGAATGTATTTTATGGGGTAACTCAGAGAGGCATGAAATATTTTTTTAAATAAGCTTAAAAGGCCTTTCAGATGTTTCTAATGTACTTAAATTTTAAAAACTGTGTACAAGAATATTAATTGGCCTTTAAAAATTGTTTGGGAACAAAATAATACTTTTCTGACCTATTAACTGAGTTTTAATCATAACAGTAAATTCATTTCCACCTCAAGTCTTTTTTCATGATTCTTGTTTTTAAAAGAAAACAAAGAAAAACATGGAACTGGATCCTTCAGGGAATTCTTAATGGAATGGGTTAGAGCACTTCAGAGATTTACAGAACTGTAGGGCTAGAAGGGAACTCAAGAGGTCATCAAGTTCAGATCCTTGCACTGAGGGAGGACCAGTAAACTTAGACCATCCCTGGAAGGTGTTCATCTAACTGTTCTTAACAACCTCCACTGACAGCAGTTCCTAGCCAGTCATTTCCCATTTTTAGTCATGTAATTGACTTTTCCTTCCTAAATGTAGTATTTTGCTCATCTTTACTGAATTTCATCTTGTTGATTTCAGATCAATTCTCTAATTTGTCAAGGTTGTTTTGAATTCTAATCCTGTCCTCCAAAATACTTGCAAACCCTCCCAGCTTGGTGTCATCTTCAAATTTTATAAGCATACTCTCCACTCCTTTATGCAACTCATTAATGGAAATATTAGATAGTAACAGAACCAGGAATGACTCCTGTGGGACCACACTAGATATGCCCTCTCAGTCTGACAGCAAACCGTAACTAAGGCTCCATGTTTGTCACGGAGGTCATGGAAGTCACAGATTCTGTGACTTTTTGTGACCTCCATGACTTCTGCAGTGGCCCATGTGGCTTGCCCAGAAGCCACCTGAGCAGCTCAGGCAGCCCGTGGGCCAGTCACACTGGCTGTTTCTGGGGAAGTCTCATCCCCGCCCTTCCCTCAGCAGCAGGAGTTTGGGTGGGGGGAGCTCGAGGCTGGGGATTGGGGTGCAGGGCAGTGCTTACCTGGGGGGAGCTCCCTGGAAGGGCGACAGGAACTCCCTTCCCTCAGCTCCTAGCTCCACGTGCTGCCTCTGCCCATAGGCACTGCCCCTGCAGGTCCCATTGGCCATGGTTCCCAGCCAATGGGAGCTGCAGAACCAGGGCTTGGGGCGGACTGGAGACAGTACGTGGAGCTAGGAGCTAAAAATACACATGACTAAAACGATGCCTTAACCATAACTAATCTTTGAGGATGGTCTTCCAAGCAGTAATTTCATGTAGCCGATATTCCCCTACTTTGCTTATGAGAATGTTTGGGACTAAAGGTAAAACTAAGAATAAGATGGTAATGACTAGAGCTGGTCAGAAAATATTTTCATCTTCTATTTTGCTGGTTTGAATTTGGCTCCAGTCCAAAATGTCTTTACTAGGGCTGGTTGAAAATTTTCCATCAAAACTATTTTTCAATGGAAAAATGTTTTTTTCAACTGAACAGTTTTTTTGTGAAATGTATCTGCTTTGCATGGAAAAAAAAAGGCCCAAGAACATAAATATTTTGATTCAGATATCCCGCCTCATAGTGCCTCATAGGAGTGGTAGTTTGGTTGTCTCCTTTCCCCATTTTTCCTCTATCAGCCTGGCCACATCTTCCAGGATGCATCGAGGCAACAAACTCCCATGATGCACTGCTCTCCAAGAGCCAAGACCATGGAGAAGCAGGCCTACTAGGGAACCAAGCCTACAGAGGAGAGTTGGATCATGAGGCACCAGAACAACAACTCCCATGAGCACTGCAGCAGCAGTGCCAGATAAAGAATTTTCAGATGTTTTTCAGTATTCAATATTTCACTAAAAAAAAAATCAAAATTTTCCATGGGAAAAACAACAAACAAAAACAAAACTTTCTGACCAGCTCTAGTCATTACAATCTTATGATGCTTATGGGAAATGAGTTGGTGGTCCAGAAGGGTGTGTATTCCTTCTACATCATCTATCCAGAAGACCTAATCAGAGTTCACAAGGTCCCTCTCTCTCTGTGCCAGATGTATTCAATTTATAAAACTATATCAGACCCAGAAAGATGGAACCTGTCAAGGTGTGAGTCACGAGTCAGGATAGATCTGAAGCCTAAATAATCTATATAGTTTCAGAAAATCTTGTCTCATCACATATTCACCCCACCTTGGTTTGTACTATGCTTGGTTTTACCTTCACAATCCCATCCAACTTTAGTTCCAAGATAGGCAAAGAATAAGCTTCCTAAATCCTTTCCAGAAGGATGTGATCTTAATGCTTTAGATATCTGCATATGAAGCCATGACTTCACTACTACAGTAAGTGTTAAGTACAGAGAATACTGTGGGCACCATACTAACATTACTTAGGAAAATTTTATCAACATAGGCTTTCCTTCATAAAATGTCTTCTGTTGCTAGTTTTGAATAGTTGAAGGTGGAAAAAGTTCTTTCTTTCACCATTAACAGGAAGAAGTTAACTACAGGAGACACTAGTATGCTAGGTTTAAGAGTAGCAACTGTGTTAGTCTGTATCCACAAAAAAAACAGGAGTACTTGTGGCACCTTAGAGACTAACAAATTTATCTGAGCATAAGCTTTCATGGGCTACAGCCCACTTCATCAGATGCAACTGATGAAGTGGACTGTAGCCCATGAAAGCTTATGCTAGAATGCGAGTTCCCCATGGACTCAGCCCCCTTCTACCATGGGCCTGCTAGTCACTTGTCTGGCTAGTTAAGGCTTACTAAATCCTATCAGATAACTAAGAAATTCCTAATAAAGAAATATCCCTTTAAAAGCATTCTGTAACACTCCAGGAAGAGAGTTCATGAAATCCTAATGCACAAAGTTATTGGAAATATATGAGTTGCAGAAAAACTTTGGCTGTTTTATCAGATGCCCTCAATGCAATTAGATACCCGTCAGTCTACTGATAGCAAGCATTCACAAAATATGTCTTGCTGTAGCAGTATCATTCACACCTTTCCGGTTGCAGTAACATTTTGTTAGTACTTTCAGTATGACATTTTTCAGAGGTTTCCAAGCTGGACATTAAAGTCAGCCCAGGCCTGACTTGGCACATAATACTGTTGTGAACCCAGCAGTTATTCACATAAGTCAAAGAGATAGCACATTTTGATTATCCAGGTGACTAGTACAGTAGCTAAAGGAAAGGTATTGTTATGACCCATGGGTCTCAAATGCTCCAGACCTCCACCTGGCAGCCTGTATCTTGGACCCAGAAAGCCCATAACCTGGCCATGACAGGTATTTTTTTGTTAATATTCATAATGTTTAGTAACGGGTTTGACTTTCAGAGATGCAGAGCACCTGCAACACCCATTACCTTCAGCTAGAGTTTTGGATGCTCAGAGCTGCTGAAAATCAGGCACAGTACATCTAGCCATGTGTTATACAAATAAGCCAGAAAATGAAGTAGCAGAAAAATGGCCAGTCTGTAAACCCTCATTTCAAAAAGTCTACAAACCAGTTATTCAAACAGCTGTACTCAACTACCTGTGAGACCAGAATGGCTTTCAAGGTGCTTATTAAGTGAATATTGAACATTACAATATTTGAAAATAATGCATAAAAATTGCCTAAAGGCATATTAAACTCAGAGAGAATGGCATTAAAGTAAATATCTCCTCACCCTTCAGGAGCTGTAGTTTTAAATATAAATGAAAGCAAGGAAAATAATTACCAGAACCCTACATTTCAATAAAAAGTGAGACTGTGACAAACTACCAAAAAGAAACTAGTGTAATTCACAAGTTCCTGGCTTATATAAATTTGTGTAAGAAACTTAGGGCAAAATTCTTCTGTCTGATCAAACTACAGCTCACTATTGCATATTCTGCATGTAGAGCCTTCACTGATGTCAATGGAAACTACACCCACAAAACCAATACAGAATACAGAATAGAGATCCACACAGCAGGTAAGAAATCTGCGGTAAGAAAAAGGGAAGAATTTTGCTGCAAGTACAAAATAGAATTTTAAGAGCTGGGAGAAATTGATGGCTTAGGTATGCTCCATGAAAACATATCATTGCTTTAGATCTAAATGAGTTTATAACCTGGGATTCAGAGCAAAGCTCACTCAAAACTGCCAGTTGTGTGTACTGAGTCAGAGATCGGCATATAAAAACCGAACCCCAAAATTGTGATTTTAGGAGGAAAAGACTCTCTTTACTCTGGCTCAGTTAAAGGCTAACCTCACACCCACATTTTGTGCCAAATGTTGTTCAAAGATGTAAAGGGGACGTTTATAAGCATTTGTATACAGAACACTAATCATCCCCTCTCTGGGCGTAGATGAGGAATGGTGTATTCCAGGATTTCAGTTCCAACTTTTTGCTAGCTTTGCATTTCTTAAATTATTTTTGAGGGTTTTTTTTTAAGGTGGTTGAGATTCATGCCTGTGGACTGACCTATAACTTCAAATGTCTCAAAAATACCTACAGACCTGCTGATTGACTGGATATATTTTTGGATCTGTGGACTTTTCAAGCTCAATTTCTGGTAAGGTGAGGTTGTCACATTCTGGGGCATAATCCAGACCATTGAGGGGTTGTCATCACCTGCCCTGTAATGCTGGGTGCCTCAAATGCTCTGCTGCTGTGACCCACAGCCTGGATTCTAACAGCCAGCAGACATCATGCAGTGTCCTGATGTCTGTGTGCTATGTAGCCCTGGTTCAGTGCTCTGACCCCAGCAGCCTGCCTGTAACAGAACAGCCCCATCGTGGTTTCTACCAGCTTTGGTTACTACTTGCAGAGATGACCCAAACACACTCCCAGTCCTGAATTTCCCTAAAACTATCTGCCCTGAAGTGTCTAGCCCTCTCTTGGAACGCTCAGAAGCATTACAGTTCATTTGCTCATTTAAAGAGGCAAAAGCACATCACAGCTTATTAACTTCACTGGGTACATACACCCTTCCCTTCAAGCACAGCACTGAGTTGGTTTATTGTAAAAATAAAAAGTTTATTAACTAGGTTATGTAAGGTAAGTAATGCCAAGTGAAGGAATAAAGTTAGAAACTATTACAAACAAAAGTAAAAATTCAATTTTCTAGTAGCTAAGACTTAACTTAGCAAGCTACAGCCCTTTCTTAGAGATAGATTTCTTACCAATCTTTTGTTCTAAGGACTTCAGCCGCCTTGGTTGATGGACTCATCGTTCTCAGCTTGCAAGAGCTCCAGCCCTTTGTCTCTGTCCAGTGATGGATGCCAAGATGGCTTCCCCTCTCCCCTTATAACTTCCCAAACTGTTTTGTCCCCAGACTCAGGATGACCTTACGCTGCTCTTCCCTTCCTGCAAACTTCCCTTCCTTCCTGCTGAGTCTCATGGAAATGGAGTTTCCATTGTTTTTGGTCACACCTGGCTTAATTTCAGTGGAGACAGGTAGATAATTTCCTTCCCTCATGTCTTAGAGAAAATCTTTTTCTCCCTGTGGTTGGTAACCAACTTTAAAGCATAATATCATTAAATATGCATATTTTCCTCATAGCATTAATACATACATTTCGCAATGATATCGATCACCAGTGTGTCATTAGCTTTCAGAAAAGACCTTACTTGACACTTTTATAATACAGCAATATTGTATACAATCAGTTTTTTTTTCAATTTCTTATCCTTTGATGTTCAGACCTCATTTTTGTACCTAAGAAGCTATCTCCCCTCTCGCCAGGTTGATGGCTGTGTTTCCCTTTTATGTACACGTGCCATCATTGTCTCTGCCTCATGACTAGGCTGGTCAGGAAAAACAAATACACATTCCTTTGTCTTAGGCAGACTGGGGCTTATGCATTACTTGCCAACACATTTTAATAACATAATTCTAGCACATATCCATAACTCTTTGTACACACCCCTTACATACAGCACACAAGAATATTAATGACTGGTGAATTATTAGTTTTCCAATGATATCTTATCTGACACCTTTTAGATACAGATTGTGACAACAGTGTATGTTAGGTGTAGTGAGTATGTCAGGCCTGACAAGAGCTGTTCACAGAGTAGTGAACCACCAATGGACCTCTGTGTGACAGAGGTTCTTCATTTACATGAAGGTGAGCTAACCAGACCCAACTGGGTGATGCCAGCAAGCTCAGGAAAGAAATGTCCCAGTTTGATTTGTCAAGGGACTCCTGAGGCAAAGTTTCAAGGGAAAGGAATCATCTAAGTCACTGTCTTCAAAAACTGAAGAAAATGAAGAAGCCTTCACTTATTGGAATTCTGGCTTGTTGGGCTTAACAAACCAGATAGATATGTTTGTTTGGCCTGCTTGCCTGCAATGGCTGCTGCTTTGGCTGTTGGCTTCTGGACCCTGGCCACACAATGCCACCATGCCTGACAAATAGGCATATGCTTCTTCCATCTCCCTCCCACTCCCCCACGAGCTGGTCACTGAGGTGTCGGAGTCCAGCAACATGCGAAATCTAAAATTCTGTAGCTACAAGCAAGAAACTTTTAGTCTACCAGCAAGACCATGGTTCCTCAAATATCTAAAACAACTTTGCTATCTAAAAGATCACACATGTATATATATAAAATATGAGTTAGGAGTTGCATGCTTAATCATGAGAAATGTTATTTTCAGCTAAATGTCTCATTTGTATTTCAAATTTAACAGGTTGTGCCATCTTGAACTGTTTCGTGTGACCATACACTGGAAGGAGGGGAAAAAGAGATCGTTTATTATCTAACCATCATTGGGGTATGCTACCTTCATTAGCATCAGAGCTGTAGTCCCAACATTTGCTTCAACCTGGGAATGATTTGACCTTCCCTCTATCAGTCATTTGGCTGGAATCTAAACATATCAATTGGAACTGATATGGATAATGCCCCATTGTTTTATGTTGATAGCTAATCAAGATACTGCCTTCCCAAATTATGACATAGAGCTTATCATTTAATTATCCTGATATTAACTCACTTTATTCTAATTTGATTTATTTTTATATTTTTTGTTTCATGCTTTTTCTCAGTTATTTAAGTTAATCAAATATATAAATTTGGGAACCTGTCATTCAGATGTTTATTTCCCAGATGTCAAGATTCCAAACCTGAGGAGCCCCCAAAGTAAATCTGATGCAATTCTGTGGCTGGGCTAGTGAGAGGTCATAGAAGTGCCCTATATGAACACTGGTGGGTTTTGAGGGAAAGTTGACTTGTATATTGATCCCATTTTCTCCAATAAGCAATATGGTTTCCAGAACCTTTGAGGGCTGGTGTCATAAACAGATAGTTAAGGGTTAATGTCTCTTTTACCTGTAAAGGGTTACAAGCAGTGAACCTGGATCACCTGACCAGAGGACCAATCAGAAGACAAGATACTTTCAAATCTAGGTGGAGGGAAGTCTTTGTTTTGTGTTGTTTGTTTGTCTGTTGTTCTCTCTGGGTTCTGAGAGTAACCAGACATACCTACAGGCTCTCTAATTTTCTGTTCAAATAGTAAGTACCAGTAGAAAGGCGGTTTAGTCTTTTTTATTGTTTTCTTTATTTGCAAATGTGTATTTTGCTGGAAGGATTTTAATTTGTATTTGTGCTGGGGGGAAGACTTCTCTTTAGTGTCTATAAGCTAAAAGACCCTGTAACCTTTACCATCTTAATTACAGAGACAACTTTTACTTTTTTCTTTCTTTTATTAAAAGCTTTCCTTTTTTAAGACCTGATTGATTTTTCCCCTTGTTGAGGCTTAAGGGAATTGAGTCTGTACTCACCAGGGAATTGGTGGGAGACAGGGAGAGAGAAGGGAGGGGGGAAGGTGGAATCCCTCTGTTTTAGATTCTCGGAGCTTGAATCTGTATTACCTCTTGGGGAGGGGAAAAGAGGAGGGAGAAAGGTGCATTCCTCTCTGTTTTAAGATTCAAGGAGTTTGAATCACAGTGATCTTCCAGGGTAACCCAGGGAGGGAAAGCCTGGGAGAGGCAACAGTGGGGGAAAGGGTTTACTTTCCTTGTGTAAGATCCAGGGGAGTCTGGGTCTTGGGGTTCTCTGAGAAGGTTTTGGGGGGACCAGAGTGTACCAGGCACTGCAAGTCCTGGTTGGTGGCAGCACTACAAGATCTAAGCTGGTAATTAAGCTTAGAGGGATTCATGCTGGTACCCCATCTTTAGGACGCTAAGGTTCAGAGTGGGGGTTATACCATGACAGCTGGGGTAAAGGATACCAGTTGGTCAGCCTAAAGACCAACCACATTCCATATAATAATCATATAATCCTTACGCTGACAAAACCATGAAACTCAATGTTTTGCAAGGTTCCAATATAATTAATCAATCAGCCCAGATTTGCACAACATCCAGAAAGTTTTGAATTACAGGGAACCTGTTGACAAATATGGATGAAGTCTAGCATTTGTGGCAAACATATTGTGCCACTAAGGCACAACCCTGAGTAACTCATGGTGCTAAAGTGTACAACCAAGGAGGAATTCAGGAGGCACCATCCCACTCTGAGTTCCAAGGTGCACAAACAGCACCATTCCCCAGGATGGTGCAGCATGCTTCTCTCTCAATGGTCATCTGAGGGGGGAGCCATGATCCCATCTGCTCCTTGCACCCTGCAAGACATCCAAGGCTCTGCACTCCCTTGAAGACAGGCAGCATGATTGTACTTGACACCTGTGCAGCAGGTGCAAGAAAGTAGAAGGCCAGTTGTTCCCTTCCCTTCATACACACACCCATATAAATGTCAGGTACAATCTGGCTCCCAAACCAGGAGACTTTCATGTCTTTCATGTGGTTTAAAAGTTTTGTTATCACTAACATTTTCCACAGTTCTCAATTACTGCCATAGTGTTTCATTATTTAAATCCTTGTTGTCTCACTGCACAATTTCACTTGCTTGAAAGTTGGTATTATAAACAGTGTGAGTAAAGATCAGAATGCCACTATGTTAACGCATTGGTATATTTGTTTATTGATGCTGTGAAATCATTATTCACATTAGTGACTTCAGTACAAACTTGCTCATTTGACTCACATGAGTAGTCCCAATGATTCACTCAGAACTGTCACATGAATAGAGCAAGTAGGGCCAGAACATATTTAATTTGAAGTCATTGCAAAATTCCTATTGACTTCATTGGAAGCAGGACTGAGTCTTTGACCCTAAATGGAATACAAGACAAGACTCAGGTCTTGTTCCTGAAATTTCTGCTTATACAAGTTTTCCTTACTCACACAAACATTTTTTGAGAGTAAGCCTTTGCATATCAGTCTATATGTTGAAAGAATTAATCTTCAGGAAGAAAAATAGACCTATGGCCCCATTTTTGGAGAAATCAGCTTACATTAAAGGCCCAGCCAAATGTACCAGAACTCTACATTCATGCATCTGTCCCAGTTCTGCAGTCTATTTTAAGTAACAACCTGTTCCAAAGAGTCCATGACTCATGTCACATTATTAAAGGGAGAAAGCTGAAGACAAAAGAAAATAGTAACATCCTCTAACTTCTGTTTTGCTTTTCAGTGACTTTTACTTTTGTTATATAAAGAGGAATGACCAAGAGTAATGATTATGAGTTTGTAAGGATTCTGAAAAGAGAATGATTCACACTTCATTATTTATGCAAATTCAGATAATTTAAATGTAGTATGATGATTAAGAAAGGATTTTCTATTTAATTCCCAGGTGTGTGCATGTCCTTTCTCTTCATGCAAATTACTGGGATAATCTGTTCTTTTCTTCATCATCAGTTTTTCTAAAATAAAACACTGTAACTGTGCATAACTGTATCCAACTCTTTCCTACAGGTTAATATCATACGGGGTAAACATTTGTCGATAGCTGTATTTTATTGATGTTTTTGCAATTGCATATTCTTCTTATAAAATAGTGATGAAGAAAATAGAAATGTGAATACCTATTAAGTCATCCCGGTCAGTTTGTCAAGTCTGATAAATGTAGTGCTTGCATCCAAACTAAGCGCCTCACTGCTTTGTGCCCTTGGATCAATTAACATTTAATTTGACTTTTTACAACCTCACTTATCACCATTTTTCATTCCTGTGAAGCTAACAAATGTTAGCTTTTCAAAGCTGAAAGTTTATGATTACTTATAACCAACAGAATTTCAGAAGAATGTAATAAGAGATTAATGTACCAAAAGTATGATGCCACTACAGGATTTGCTAGAATAAAAAAAAGTTCCAAAACATGAAGATGAACTATGACTACACTGGCTGTCCCCTAACAAAAATGCATGTGAGGACAAACTAACTCTAAAGAACATACAGAAAAGGGGTTTCTATATCAGTTTAATTCTGTTATCTATGAGATTGAAAAGATTGGGTTTCTTTAATTTATAGAGAAGATGAAGAGAGATAAGAGGTGCAAAATAATTAGTTGTACAAAGAAAATAAATCAGTCTTTTCTATTTACACTCTCAAAACCCAACATCAAGAGGACAATCAAATTAAATTAAAAGGTAACAAATTTAAAAATGATATAAGGAAATGTTTACAAACTGTGTAATTGATCTGTGGATCATTTCCACAGATCACTCATTTCCACAATATACCACTGAGGCTAAGGCTTTAGTAGTACTACAATAAAGGATTAGATATGGGATTACATACACACACCCCAAAACTCTTTTGCTTCAAAATATAACTCATGAGGGTATAACAAAGCTAGGTGTTACAACAGGTTATTCCATAATTGTCCACTTTGTGGTTCCTTATGTTTTCCTTAGAAACACTAGTATTGGCCACTCTCACTAAACCAGGTGGACCACTGGTTTAAGTTTCATGGCACATGAAAGGAAATGTTCACATATATCACAGGCAGCAGCTTAATCATGGATATGCAGGGCAGAAAAGGACCACAATAGGTCATCAAGTCCATCCCTCAGCAATGAGGAAAGACCAAATAAACCTCCTAGACCATCCCTCACAGGTGTTTGACTTGTTCTTAAAAACCTCCAGTGATGGGGATTCCACAACCTCCCTAGGAAGCCTATTCCAGTGCTTAAATACTTTGTAGGTTAAGGAAAAAAATTAACTATATCTCCTCTGCTGCAGATTAAGCCCATTACTTCTTGCCCTACCTTCAGTGGACATGGAGTCCTCTTCATAACAGTCTGTAGGATTCCTTTTTTATTTTCAGGTCATTAAAGAGCTCCTGATGGAGCCATACTGGCCTCTTACTCTTCTTATTACCTCTCCTTTGTATCAGGATGATTTGAAGTTGGGCCTTTTATAGTGCCTCCTTAAGAAACTGCCAACTTCACTGAACTCCTTTTTCCCTTTATTTTCTTCCTATGGAACCTTATCTACCAGTTCTCTGGAGTTTGTTAAAGACTGTTTTATTGAAGTCCCTTGTACTTATTCTGTTGCTCTCACTCCTTCCTTTCCTTAGAATCATGAAATCTATCATTAGTGTGCTGTTCTCGCACTAGGTGCACAGTTACACACATAGACCTAGCTAAGTGTGCAACCCTCTACTGCAGGATTAGACAATATAAACCCAAATAGGCCAGCTCTTCCGTGACTGCAATTGGCTTCAGTGGAGTCACACTGATATACGCCTGCTAGGGATCTAGCCTGAGGTGATTATACTCTGGATAAAATGTGACAAATATATCACTATTACTTAAAACAGTTTCTAAAAATCAACAAAACTAGAGAAATTTGGTGGCAGAAATTAGCAAGGTATAGCAAAGGCATTTCTGTGCCTCCTTTGTTTATTCATAGGAGGTCTGACTGATGTGGCAGCAAGTATTCATTGTCTCCTCAGTAACCACTCTTTTACAGCAAGCCTAAGAGTCTCCTTAAGAGACTGGATCCCAACCCCTTAGTTTATGCCCACATCTCCACTCTTCAGCAGAATATGTGACTAGATCCCACACAACCTACCAGAAATAAAAGTTTAAACCTCAAACCCACCACCAAACAGTCAAAAGCCCTTTCAAAAGCTGATAGGTTGGAAATGAAACAGAGTCACTAGGCTGCATGATTGTCACGAGCAGCCCACCACTAGTGAAGGCTGATGAATCAGCAAGTGTTGCTAGGATAATTTTAAAGAATCCTCCCTCCTTCATTTTATGTGTGCACAGCCGTACCAGGTCAAACCAAAGGTCCATCTAGCCCAGTATCTATCTACCGATAGTGGCCAATGCCAGGTGCCCCAGGGGGAATGAACCTAACAGGTAATGATCAAGTGGTCTCTCTCCTGCCATCCATTTCCACCCTCTGACAAACAGAGGCTAGGGACACCATTCCTTACCCATTCTGGCTAATAGCCATTTATGGACTTAACCGCCATGAATTTATCCAGTTCTCTTTTAAATGCTGTTAAAGTCCTAGCCTTCACAACCCAGGGCTGCCCAGAGGGGGAAGCAATTTGCCCCAGGCCCTGGGCTCCACAGGGGCCCCCAAGAGAACAGGTGAGGCTCCCACCCCGGCCCTGGCCCAACCCTGCCTCTGCCCCTCTCCAGGAGCCTCTGCGCATCCAGGAGCATCCCTGAACAGTGGTGCAGTGTGGCTCCGGGGGGGCCTGAGCTCTGCCCCGCTCAGAGCAGTGTGGTAAGGGGGCAGGGCTGGGAGCTCAGGCCCCATTGAAGCTCGCAGCCCCGGCCCTTTACCATGCAGCTCTGAGTGGGGAGGAGCTCAGGGGCCCCGCTGGACCCATGCTGCACTGCTGTTCAAGGACTCTCCTGGATACGACGCGCTGAGGCTCTGGGTGAGGGGGGATCTGGGGGTAAGGGGCCGGGGTGGTTGGATAAGGGGCAGAGTGTCCCAGAGACTGTCAGAGGACAGGGAGGGGGCAGAGGTTGGGGGGGCAGTCAGGGGACAGGGAACTAGAGGGTTGGATCATGGGCATTCCGAGGGTCTGTCAGGACTCAGTGGGGGGGTGGATAGGTGTTGGGGCAGTTAGGGGACAGGGAGCAGGGGTGGGGTCCCGGGGTGGTGATGGGGCGTCTCTGGGGGACAGTAAGAGGGCAAGGAGCAGGATGGATCAGTGATGGGGGGTCTCTGGGGGACAGTAAGAGGGCAAGGAGCAGGATGGGTCGGGGATTCTGAGGGGGGCGGGCAGTTGGGGGGCAGGGAGTGGGGGGGTCAGATAGGGGGCAGGGCCTGGCTGTTTGGGAGGCACAACCTTCCCTACCCTAAAGCTCATTCAGCAGTTTGAGGCTTGCAGAAGAGCCACGCTGTTAGGTTTTCCATTAGGGCTACTATCATAGTATCTTTTCCCAATCTGAACCTTAGAGTCCAAAAGTTGGGGTACCAGCATGAATTCCTCTAAGCTTAATTACCTGCTTAGATCTGATAAGTTGCCACCAATCAGGAATTTCAGTGCCTGATACACTCTGGTCCCCCCAAAACCTTCCCTGGGGACCCCCAAGACCCAGACCCCCTGGATCTTAACACAAGGAAAGTAAACTCTTTCCCTCACCCGTGCCTCTCCTAGGATTTCCCTCCCTGGGTTACCCTGGAAGATTACTGTGATTCAAACTCCTTAAATCTTAAAACAGGGAGGAATGTCCCTTCCCCTCCCTCCCCTTTCTCCCTCACCCAGAGGCAAAACAGATTCAAGCTCCGTGAATCTAAAACATAAGGATTCCCCCTTTTCCCCTCCCTTCCCCTTTCCTGTTAAGTACAGATTCAATTCCCTTGAGCCTCAACAAGGGGAAAAATCAGACAGGTCTTAAAAACAAAACTTTTAATAAAAAGAAAGAAAAAGTAAAAGTAATCTCTGTAATTTAGGTGGTAAAAGTTACAGGGTCTGTCAGCTTATAGAAACTGGAGAAAAAGCCTCCTCCAGCAGAAATACAATTTAAAATACGCTCAGCCAAATACACATTAAAACTCTACCAGCCAGATACACATTTTCAAATAAAGAAAACCAATTAAAAAGACTATAACTACCTGTTCCTTAATACTCACTATTCTGAATATATAAGAGACTGTAGCAGAGAGATTGGCAAGAAACCTGGGTGCACATCTAGTCCCTTCCAGGACCCAGAGAGAACAAAGCCAAACCCCAAAAACACAAACAAAGGCTTCCCTCCACCGAGATTTGAAAGTATCTTGTCTCCTGATTGGTCCCCTGGTCAGGTGTTTGGTTCCCTGTTTGTTAACCCTTAACCCTTAACTATCTGTTTATGACAGCTACCAACCCTTTCACTTCTCAAATGCCAAATTATAGTGTATACTTAATTTCAGTGCCATAGGGAGATTCATGTCAGGGGAGGGTAGCTTCATTTAAAATTTGCCACTGGGGGGGGGATCACATGAGAAGAGCAATATCCTACACCACCTACCTCCTTCCCGACCCTACCAAGGGAGACACCCACCTCCCCTGCATTCCCTCAGGCTTCAGCTGGGTTAATTCAGTGGTTCTCAAACTTTTGTCCTGGTGACCCCTTTCACATAGCAAACCTCTGAGTGCGACCTCCCCCCCTTATAAATTGAAAACACTTTTTAATATATTTAACACTATTATAAATGCTGGAGGCAAAGCCGGGTTTGAGGTGGAGACTGACAGTTCACGACCCCCAGTAATAATCTTGTGACTCCCTGAGGGTCCCGACCCCCAGTTTGAGAACCTCTGGGTTAATTTAATTTTAGCACCCTGTGTCCATTCACATGCATGTGCTATTTTGAGCATCAGTTATAGACTCATCCCAGATTCTGGAACAAGCTCAGTTCGTGGAGTATGTACATAAGCTATACTAAAGACAAACCCACAGTAACCATCTCCAGTTTGTGAGGGACCCCATGGAGCCAGTCTCTAGGAAACAGTTAAATGCATAGAGGTTAAGTCCATTAATGGCTATTAGCCAGGATGGGTAAGGAATGGTGTCCCTAGTCTCTGTTTGTCAGAGGGTGGAGATGGATAGCAGGATGATCATTACCTGTTAGGTTCACTCCCTCTGGGGCACTTGGCATTGGCCATTGTCAGTAGACAGGATACTGGGCTGGATGGACCTTTGGTTTGACCCAGTATGGCTGTTCTTATGTTCTAACCTAAATGAACCCAAAGTTATGGAGACAGATATGAGTCAAGAAAGCTAGCGGAAAATCAGAAACCTGGAAAAATCTCTGACTGGATGGGCTCAGGCGTTTGGTCACAAACTGAGGTGGTTCAAAAGTTTTGGATTTTTTTTTAAGCAGAATTTTTTATTGTTTCTTTAAACAATCAAACACAGCAAGCAGCAAATATTTGGCCACACACTTCTGAAACCCCAAACAATATTCAGGTTTTGGCAGACTAATTTCAGTTTTTCAATTAAAAAAATCACAACAAATTTTGAAGGAAAGCAAACATTGTCCATGATTTTTTTTCTGCTTTTTAAAAACCCTTAATTTTCAATCCAAAAAAAGTTATGACGGAAAATATTTGTCCAACTCTTTTAATGAGTTTTAGTGCCTTTTAGCACTAGCTGATTCTGAGAACCAGTGATACCTTGTAAAGAAGTTTTCTCAAAACTGGGTTTGTGCCGAGATCCGGAAGGTTTATTTTTCCCAGGGTCACCCATGGGGGGGGAGCAAGTGGGGCAATTTGCCCGGGCCCTGCAGGGTCCCCCACAAGAATATAGTATTGCAATTTTTTTTATGGAAGGTGACCCCAAAATTGCTTTGCCTCAGCCCCCTGAATCCTCTGGGCGGCCCTGTCACAACCTCCTCAGGTAAGGAGTTCCACAAGTTGACTGTGCGCTGCGTGAAGAAGAACTTCCTTTTATTTGGTTTAAACCTGCTGCCTATTAATTTCATTTGGTGACCCCTAGTTCTTGTATTATGGGAATAAGTAAATAACTTTTCCTTATCCGCTTCCTCCACATCACTCATGATTTTATATACCTCTATCATATCCCCCCTTAGTCTCCTCTTTTCCAAGCTAAAGACCCTAGCCTCTTTAATCTTCCCTCATATAGGACCCTCTCCAAACCCCTAATCATTTTAGTTGCCCTTTTCTGAACCTTTTCTACTGTCAGTATATCTTTTTTGAGGTAAGGAGACCACATCTGTACACAGTATTCGAGATGTGGGCATACCATGGATTTATATAAGGGCAATAATATATTCTCAGTCTTATTCTCTATCCCCTTTTTAATGATTCCTAACATCTAGTTTGCTTTTTTGACCGCCTCTGCACACTGCGTGGACATCTTCAGAGAACTATCCACGATGACTCCAAGACTCCTGACACCTTACTGTGGTCTCCAGGTGCTACCATACTACAAATAATACATAGTAACTAGTGGGCTGAAAGCTTTTGCTGTCACATGGATGTGAGCCAAATAATCCACTATCTGCACAGTCTCCTTCATGTAACCAATGAACCAGTTGCATGCAAATTAACTACAGAATGAGGCTGGTGATTGGTTGTGTTACCTCTGATATCACAATGGTCTAGGCTTCTTGGCATAGTATAGATCAGTAGTACTCAACCAGGGGTCCAGGATCCCCTGTGGGGCCATGAGCAGGTTTTAGGGGGCCACCATGCAGGGCCAGTATTAGACTCACTGGGGCCCACGGCAGAAAGTCAAAGCCCCACCATGTAGGGCTGAAGCCTGAGGCCCCACCACCCGGGCCTGAAGCCAAAGCCCAAGCAACTAAGGTTTGTGGGGCCCCCTGTGGTGTGGGGCCCCAGGCAATTGCCCTGCTTGCTACTCCTTAACCCCAGCCCTGGTTTTTATATGCAGAAAAACAGTTGTTGTGGTACAGATGGGCTGTGGGGTTTTTATAGCATGTTGGAGGGCCTCAGGAAGAAAAAGGTTGAGAACCTCTGGTATAAATAACACCTGTGTAACAACAAGGCCTATGTGTGTAAAGTCAAAATGGCTTTGGACTTTAAAATTTGGATAGTAATAAACTGTGAATCCAAGCAACAATTCAACCTGGTGATATTCTAAACAACGAGAGCCCTCAACTAACCTTGACACTTCACAAATCATTTCACACTGACTCAGAGATTCTAGGCTTCAGAATGACACAGACATATGAAAATCCTGGAATCTTATTATGAGATATAATAATAGTCCTTCAATCAAGGGATGAGAGAACTATTTAGTGCCTGGTGAACAAACAGATGATTGGCCCCTCAGAGCATGGGGGGTTATCTTGGGAGGTCTGAATGTCCTCATCTTGCAATGAAATTGAAGTCACTCAGCCCCAAAAAGTGCTCAGAACCTTGCAGGATCAGGCCCTTAGGGTACATCTACCCTGTGATAAGAAATTCATGGCACCAAGCCTCAGAGACCATGTCAGCCAACTATAGGGTTGTCAACTTTCTAATTGCACAAAACCAAAACCCTACCCCTTACCCTTTTCCCAGGGCCCTGCCCCACCCCACCCCTTCTTCCAATTCCCCTCCACTGCTCACTACATTTCCCCTCCCTCACTGGCTCGCTGTCCCCCACCCTCACTCACTTTCATTGGGCTGGGGTAGTGGGTCATGGTGCAGGAGAGGGTAAGAGCTCTAACCTGGGGTGCTGACTCCGAGTTGAGGCCAAAAATGAGGGGTTCAGGGTGCAGGAGGGTGCTCTGGGGTTGGGCAGGAGGTTGGGGTGTGGGAGGGGGTATGGGCTGGGGGTGCGGGCTCTGGAGTGGGTTGAGGGGTTTGGGATGCAGGAGGGGGCTCTAGGCTGGGGGGTGAGGTATTTGGAGTGTGGGAGAGGGCTGCAGGTTGAGGCGGGAGGGTGCAGGAAGGGGTGCAGGCTCTGGGGTGGGGCTGGGGATTAGAGGTGCAGCACAGTGCCAGGACAGGTAGGGACTAGCCTGCCTTAGACCCGCAGCACCGCTGACCGGATTTTTAACAGGGGCAAAATATTATCCATGTCCAAATGTAAATCTCACTGAAAATGTTCCAAATGAATACAGGAAGTTCAAACAATGAAATATCATGTGTTCAATGGCTTTTAATATAAAATAAAATAAATAATACAGAGCAGAGAGTACCAGTAATTCAGGATAGCAGTTATGGTGTACATTCTGCAAGTAAAATCACTGAAAAGCCACTTGATTTTTGGCCTTTACATATGGAAGCTGAACTTGCGTTAGGAACTGAAACTATTGAAGAATTAGAACTGATCAAATGCCCAGTGGAGGACTTGTGATTTTGCCAAAGGGCCTGATCTAACTCCACTGAAGTTACAGGGAGTCTTTTCATTTACTTACATGCTCTCCTGAAGAGGGATGCTTTCCTCAATTGGGGCTTATGGGTCTGACACATCGTTCACTTAAGCACATACTCACCTTTAACCATGTGCCATAGTGCCATCCTCAATCATGTTTGGCCATAATAATTAATGATGCTAGTGGGTCACTGCTTTCCTGTTGCAAAACATAAGAATTAGCGTTAAGAAAAACACATGTTTTTGTGTAATTCAGTATAAAGCATAGTCCTGTCTCATAATTACCGGTAAGTGGAAACTAAGGTAATTCTAGAAATAAGTAATATTATATTAAATTTCTTAGATTTTCAAGGAGAAAGATTAAATATGTGGTATAAAGCAATATTCCAATATGCTAGCAACAGAGCTCTCTCTTGTATTGATTCTATTTTGAATGCTGCACAACTCAAGTACTCCCGCTTAGTAAATGAGTTTTTCTTCTTTAAGTGAAATAGAAATGGATCCAGGCTCCAGAGCCTATCACCCAGAGCGCTTTGTTTTTATTTATTCATTTTAAAGTAAGCCATCTCATCAGACATGTTATTCTAAACCTGTCCAACTCAAGAATATTCAGATCCCTTCAGTAAAGAGACATTTTCATTGCAGCTTTTCGGTAATGTTACACTGAAAACAGACATTTTACAAGTTAAAAAGCAAATTGTATATAAACAAAAAACAATGGATATGATCTGTTCTCTCTGCACTAGGTACATTTCCCCATTCTCCTTCCATTGTTTATTAGTGCTTCTTAACACACCATCCTTGGTTGTTTAGAACCAAAGCTCTGTAGGGCAGAATCAGGTCTTATTTAGCAAGTGACCATAGCACCTGAACTATGGTAATCCTAGGCCAGTGATAAGGTCACTAGGGAGCTATTAATGGTGTGTAAGTTATGACAGCCCTGCTATTGTTTTAATTGACATGGAGAGCCAAACAAGTTCCCAGAATCAAGGAAGCACAAAGAGGATTTTAAGCTTCCATTGCCAAGCATAGATTGGCTGGACTTGAGAATTTTTCCCAGTTACAAACTTTCCTGAATGTAGAAAAAAAATGTACTGTATATTCTGAGAATGCCGTATAACAACCAATACCAAAGTACCATTTTATCTTAACTAGAAAGGATCCTTTAAATTACCCAGTGGAAAAAAAGAATCTAACACCTTGTGTCGATTCTGTGTTGCCTTTGATGGCACTAGCTGCACTGTAGCATTCAGTCATGCTTCACGTACCTCAGTGGACATGCTTCGACAGATAGTCATATCCAGAGCAGAGAGGGAATAGATTTATTTACTTTATAGACAAGGTGCAGCTTGGCTCACAGCTGTCAGAAATGGTATTGCTTTACATGAAACTTATTAGCTCAGGGTCCCAAATGGCAATTTTATTGTTCAGCAATAGTATAGCACAGAAGGATAGACACACCTGGTGGAGGCTTATTAGAAGATTCTTATTTACATACTAACATTGCTGTGTTTCAGAGTTCTTTACAGCATAAGGGCCAATCCACCGGTTATTTTTTTTCCTTTTATTTTTAATTAAAATGAATTAGCACTTATAAAAGATGCCAGAGAGGCAGTGGATTTGCAATGTTCTCCAAAATGCCTGCCAATGGCCTTTGACCTGTGCGCAGCGCTGCTAATAAGAGCAACATTTAGTGCCAGAATGCAATGAGCCAACACTTGTTGATTTGCTTGGAGGTTTGGGTGCTACAGAAGATGAACATCAGCCAAGGACTGGTGGTCCAGATCTCTGGGGCCAGTCTCTGGAAGTGGCAGCCAGTACGCCCCTCGGCCCGCACCACTTCCAGCATCTCCCGTTGGCCTGGAGCAGCGAACCGCGGCCACTAGGAGCTGCGATTGGCCGAACCTGCGGACGCAGCAGGTAAGAAAAAAATGCCTAGCCTGCAGAGGCTTTCCCTGCACAAGTGACGGAACAAGTCTGGGAACCACTGGAATAGAGGACAGGGAGATTATGAATGGTGGTTGAATGGGATGCAGGCCGTGTGTTGGGAAATCTGGAGATAGGGCAACTGAGGTGCCTAAGACAAGAACACATGCCTTTTCCCGTGATGAAATTTACTGAGGACAAATATACTCAGTCTGAGTCTTAAGGTTTAATTGTAGCAAGTCACATAAAAGCACTAACACAATTTTGTTGCTTTGATCAGCAAAAGTGGAAGAAGGTTTTTTTTCCCAAAACGTTTTCACAAAAAATATTGCTAGAGAAAAATTTAAGAAATGACTGGTTTATTTTAACAAATAGCTTACATCACCATCATACTCCATACAATTCCCCTTAGCAAATATTTACTGAATATTCCTATATTAAAAAAAATTCCCAAGCATACCAACTCTACAAAAAGCTGGGATATTAGACTTCGCTGACAAAATTATTCAACAAGTTATCAGGTTAGTTTTTCAGATGAATTCCCGTACCACTTGTATGTTATCAAATCAAAATAAAGTCAGAATACGAAGCTCTTAAATGTAACCATTCCTGTGATTAAAATTCTCCTTAAGGAAATAATGCTCTAAACAAGAGGCTTAGTTTAAGACCCTTAAGTCCAGCATATGCTGCTGGAGCTATCAAAGGGACCATAAAACAATTTTCAGTAGGAACTCTCCCATATGCCTTATGCTGTTTTTCAGGCAGTTAGTCTAATTAAGCCTCTTAGGCAGGTTACAGCTCCCCAATGGGATCTGAAATCAGTTTACATTTAGAATAAATTTCTCAAAATCTTTGAGCCTTTGACTGATGTCCCAGTTATTTTGTGATCATTCAAGGGGATCTTTTGCTTGCCTTTATTTTAGCTAGATGATTACTTACTGAATAGGCCATACCAATTACACTTCGTCAGCAGTCAGGATTGTAAATGCTAACTATTTTGAAAAGTATTAGTGTCTGGGCTTATAACAGCCAAGTGGGAAAATAATAAGTTCCATGTTTCATAATGGAGGGCCAAATCCTGCTTTCCTAACTCACACAGGTCCCCCAGTGAAGAAAGCACTTAGTTACATGCTTAATTTTCAGCACGTGCTTACATCCCATTAAAATTAAGCACATGCTTAAAATATGATTTCTTGATCTGAGAACACCTTAAGCACAAGTTGTCAGTCAGAATCAGAGTCACAGCTAGAACCATTTATGTCATAGTGGTGCCACTCACATGAGTAAGGAGGACTGGATTTGGTCCATATGCTGCTTTCTGTTCCATATGAAAGTTCTGACTCGTGAATGACAATTGGCTGAGTATAGACACGACGAATCAACAGTTTCTGTCATTCACTTCTTCATCAAGGTTAGCAGTATTAACCAATTAGATTAGTAAAGAGCAACAATAGATTTTTAAAACTGTTGTTCCAAAGAAAATTGAAAACTTCAGAAAAAAAAGTTACAGTTAAGAAATTTATGGCAATAATGGAGCGACTTCAGATTAAAGCATCCAGAAATAGTGTAACAATACATATGCTTTTTTCCCTGCACATCATTTACATTTACATGCTAAATACAACTTCAGTTAGGTCAGTAGTTACCTCTCAAGGAAATAAATCTCAACGCTCAACTCATCCGAAGCCAATGAGCCAAAGTCACCACTGGTGTCATCTCTGAAGTCAATGTTCACTTGCACCAGCAGTAAGTGTGGTTCAATAACTATTTATTGTTCGCATATTTGATCAGATCTCTCTGTATGAAATAGAAACACTTTAAAAAGCCTAGTTATTCATCTATATTTAATGCATATCAATTCAACGGTTGCATTTATTTTAAGCATTATGCATATGGACAAAATAAATCACAAACACTTTAAACACAGTAGCAAGCATACAGGTGTTTTCACACCTGGCTCAATGTTGAGTGTTAGTGAAGACAAGTTATTCAGAGGAAACAAGACTCAATTTTAGCAGGTGAGTGAAATAATTATTTTTTAAACATTTAGGGTGGGATTTCCAAAAGCACAGAGCTTCAACTAACTTTGCTCTCGGTGAACTATTGCAGAGTTAGGCCAACACAGAGCACTTCTGAAAATCCCACATTATAACATTTCTATATGAGAATCAGATCCTACAAACTCTTACTGCTCAGCACAGTACTAAGTACCATGCATACTCCTAAAGTGGCAACACTCAGGGGAACTATAGACAGTAGCAGGCATTATGGCTGATTGAAAGAAAATGCAGGAACAGGCGCCAAGTGTACAAAAGTTGTATACAAAGTTTTTAAAAATAGTTGGGCATCATAAACCAATGTTTGTTTGTTTTTCAAGGTAAAATAAATTGAAATTTACCTTTACCTGCAATTAATCATCTGAAACATATATAATATATGGAAACATTATTTTCCTGTAAGGGTTACTGAAAAAGGGTTCGTGTTAAGAAGCAAATTTTCTTTAGATTTAATTTTATAGCTTAAACTAACTTGAACAATAGTCCTGGAATTCGGAGTATTCTCAAGGTCAGTCAAACTTTTATTACCCATATTTTATATCAAGAGACGCCTCCAAACTTTTCCCCTCAAAATATATGTTGAGTATAATTACATTGACTAGATGTCAGGCTAGCAGTACAATATGATATTCATAAAATTGGTGTCTCCACTATGCTCTGAATATATATATATATATATATATATTTTGGCAAATCATGAAATACCATTAATGAGACTGAGGAAAGAAAAGGTTCTGCTGCTTAAAAGGAAAAAGTGAAAACATTTTCTACCTGATAGGGCCTGTAACAGGGAAATACATTGCTTCCGTTAAGTTATTTGGCGACAAAGTTAGAATAATAGCAAAGAGAAAGCAGACACTCCACATAGATTTCACAGGAGGTGCATTCATATGTGTGCACATGTACACTTGACCAACTTCATGTCCTCAGGTAAATATTTGGCATTAAAATGACTTGAGTGCTCTTTGGGTTTTTAGAGGTCTGGGTGATCTTTATTCTTATATGAAGAGTACACTGAACTGTTTCCCCTTGCCCTGACTGTCACCCTTCCCACAGTGATCCAGTGTATTCTATGCACCTCACTGCACAGACTTTTCCCTCAGGGAAATGCTCGAAAAAATCTAGAAACTCATACCAAGAAGGCAAAGCATGAGTCCTATTGTTAAAAATATAAGTTAAATGAGGGGGAAGTCCATAATTAAAACTAAGAGGATGAAAAATAAAGCCAGGATCGTATGGACACAAATCACATTTTCATAGAATGACATGCAATTTAGCACAAGTACTCAAAATGTGTTGTTTGCCCATACAAATGGATACACATGTGAAACATGGCTCAATATTGAGGCTCATCGTACGTTGCCGGACATGTTCCCTGAAGCTCCATCAAAGAAGCTGACAAAAAAAAACAAAAATACAGCACCGATTCATCAGTACAATCCATTTACTTGGTGCCATAATTAAGGTTCTCAGGCCAGTGACACAACCTAGAATAGTCTCTCAGCTACTCTTACAAATGTTGGGGCAGGACTGGCACTGAATCAGGAAACCATAAGCAAGCAAAGCAGGACATTGGAGAGAACTGCTAACCTACAGGTTGGAAGCACTAGAACATGGTATCTAACAGCCAGAATCAACTGCCATAAAAATGCTGTCATATCCACTCCTGGGAATTTCAAAACTACATAGGGCCAAATTCTACACTCCTTACTCATACTAAAGCTCCCAGTGATAAAACCACTGACCATAGGCAACAAATGTGAACAGATTGCAAATCAATAATATATACCACAGATATTATGCATCTGCTTCATGAATCTGTGCTAGCGATGGGTGCTACAAGAACAGCTTGAAGGCTATCTGGGAATGCAGAATGTGGATGTTATGCACCATGAGCACCTGAGACAGAATAAATAGGACAGGTACTGCAACATTGTAATGGGCATCCGTACTATTACATCAATATGCAGGTTGCAAAAGTGCACTTCTTGAAGGCAGACAAGGCTATGTGAGCCAGCAGCCACACTGTATGTAATCTTTTACTAATCAAGCAACTAACGTTTACAATGCAACACATAAGTAACCTTATTTGTCTGCCACTCTGGAACAGCCTTTAAAAAAAAACCTGCATGCTGTCTGCAAAAGCATCACTTTTTGTGCATTATTTCCTCTTTTGTGAAGTATAATTTGCAGCTGTGTGCACAAAAAAGGACAAATCCACTTACCAATTGCTACAACATGCTAGAAATTTTTCATTACCTTAACTAAAACCCATTATCAGTAAAACTGCTGAAAGGAAATATACAATTTTCTCTGTTATTCTAGTAATTCTTCTTGTAAATGATGCGTTATCTGACAAGCACAAAAGAATGACGTTGCATTTCTGGTTAGCTTGCCAAATACAATGTTATGAGTTCTTGTTTAAAAAAAGTTGTCATTATTTAGCTTCATTGGTCAGTGAAACAATTGACCTAGTGAAAGAAAATAACTCATTGGCAACTCTGCATCTAAAAAAAAAAGTAGCAGTTGAAACTATAGAAATTATAGAAAACTAACAGGGATGCTGTAGCATAAGAATAGATCATATTATGGGAGAAAAATATTTTCTATTGTTAGCTATCAAATAATGACTATATAATTATTTCTCATAATTCTGTGTATTTTCTCAAATATTATCTTAGCTAGAAATGTAATCAGAATGACTCCCTAACACTTGGTCTTCATTAAATATGAATTCATTACTTTTACTAAAGTATATCTGAGACATTAGAAAGTTTGCACGTTACCATTATGCATCTGGGAATATGTTAATATCAAAGAGCAGTAGAATGGTGATCTATAAAAACACAATCTATGAAGAAATATACCAGATAACACAGTTAAAGATAATGTAATTATTTCACATCAGTTGACCTATATTAATGATGGAGACTTAAAGTGATTGGTCCAGATACTGATATCCTTTATTTAACTTCCCCCCTCCCTTTCCAGCCGTTCTGAAATATTAACTTTTTAACTACAACATTATCAAGTATTTCAAATTGAACGGACTGGATGTGAGGCCACATATATAAAGCAACAGATATTAGAGCCAGAGATATTCCCAAGCAAATATTATCCATTTCCTTGAAAGAATAAGCAGAAATGTGGTTATTATACCTAACTCAAAGAGCTTGGCTTGTTTAGTCTAGCCAAAAGAAGGCTGAGGGGGGATATGCTTGCTCTTTATAAATATATCAGAGGGATTAATATTAGGGAGGGTGAGGAATTATTTAAGCTTAGTACCAATGTAGACACAAGAACGAATGGGTATAAACTGGACACTAGGAATTTTAGACTTGAAATTAGACGAAGGTTTCTAACCATTAGAGGAGTGAAGTTCTGGAACAGCCTTCCAAGGGAAGTAGTGGGGGCAAAAGACATATCTGGCTTTAAGGTTAAGCTTGATAAGTTTATGGAAAGGATGGTATGTTGGGAGTGCCTAATTTTGGCAATTGATCTTTGATTATCGGCAGATAAGTATGCCCAGTAGTCGGTGATGGGATGTTGGATGGGATGGGATGTTGGATGGGATGGGATCTGAGTTATTGCAGAGAATTCTTTTTTGAGTGCTGGCTGGTGAGTCTTGCCCACATGCTCAGGGTTTAGCTGATCACCATATTTGGGGTCGGGAAGGAATTTTCCTCCGGGGCAGATTGGCAGAGGCCCTGGAGGTTTTTCGCCTTCCCCTGCAGCATGGGGCATGGGTCACTTGCTGGTGGATCCTCTGCAGCTTGAGGTCTTCAAACCACAATTTGAAGACTTCAATAACTCAGACATAGGTTAGGGGTTTGTTATAGAAGTGGATGGGTAGGGTTCTGTGGCCTGCTTTGTGCAGGGGTTCGGACTAGATGATCACATTGGTCCCTTCTGATGCTAGAATCTATGAATCTATGAACCAGAGATGGGATCCTGAGCCAGAGCTTTTCACATGTAACAAAACATGACACAAAATGAAGATACTTAACTGCCAGATTTTATACAACTTCTTGTGTGATTTTAATGCAAATTAAAGAGCTTATTTGTATATTTGCAAATAAATTATATATAGCCATAAATTTAAGCTT
The DNA here is from genome assembly GCF_007399415.2 of Gopherus evgoodei. Classification (NCBI taxonomy): domain Eukaryota; kingdom Metazoa; phylum Chordata; order Testudines; family Testudinidae; genus Gopherus; species Gopherus evgoodei. The sequence continues at coordinate 21,763,882 of NC_044330.1, forward strand.
ACAGAAAACATACCCTGCCTGCCCCAATCAGTGATATGGAGCAGGGCATGTAGCAGCAGAAAACACAATAGCTGTGGCTGGGGTAGACAAGTGGGCACTAGAGGGTGTCTGTAGATAACTGTGTGAGTTAGTGGCTGCAAAGTTGGAACCGGAGTTAGGGGGCTGCTGGGAGAACAGATGTTGGGTGGCTGCCTCAGTTTGCTAGAAGGGTGCCTGGGAGGATAGAGCGGGGGCAGCCAGGAACCTAGTGTAGCTCACTGAGGCCAGAGGCAAGCAGGGGCCAACCCAGGGCTCCTCATCTTCTGGTGGGGTTGGGGGTTGCTGCTGCCCAGATCACTGCCATCTCCTCCAGTTGCTGTCACTTCCATTGTCTGCTCCTTGCTGCTCCTTCCAGGCTGTGATCCAACAGGGCAAACAGTCAGAAGGGAAGCATCTGCCTAGCTTCACAGTGGCCCCTTATGTCCAGAAGGCACAGCTGCAATCAGATGCCTGTTGCCTTCCCACGGCTCAGCTGAATGTGTAGCAAAGTAACTGAGATACATACAGATGTGACAGGGCTGCCAACTGTGACAGCATCATGCCAGATACATGACAGCCACACTAAAAAAGGGTTACGCCAAGATTATCAAAATGCATGCCTAAACCTAGCTACTGAAATCCATATTGGGGGAACTTACATTGAAATAATTTGATTTGCAAAGGTTCTGGGCACCCATTATTCCTCTTAACTTTAATGGCTAAGCACACATGATTTGTTGCATGGTAATTATTACAGTTGTTGCTTTGATTTAATCATCTAACTTTAGGCACCCAGGTTTGAAATTTTTGGTCTTCGCCTATAAAATACTTGAGAGAGAGAGAGAGAGAGAGAGAGAGAGAGAGAGAGAGAAACCAACCAATCAAACTGGGAATAACTTGATAACCCTCCTCAATCAAACTGAGCCCAACTCATGAAATCCAGAACCAGACCCTGGATTTATTATAGACTAAAGAACTATAAGAAGTTTCCACATCACTATGACCTTAATCAGACAACAAGGGGTCAAAAAGAAGGAAATAATAGCAGTACAGAAAAATATGGAGATTAATTTATCCTTGGAAGGGTAGATAACATGATGTTTTGTTATCACATGTCAAGGTGAAGGCACACACACCAGGACAAAACAGCACTGAAGCAATTATCCAAATTACAGTGGAGTTGCATCATACATGCATTTAACTTAAGCAAATTCAACTATACATGTGCAATGAGCATATGCCCCGGAGTGAGCATGAGATGGGAGACTTGAATCTGCTGTTCCTCTCATAGTTGAGCATCTTGCCATGCTGATTGTGATTCTAGTGTTTAAAGAGATGTATTTTTCGTACAACATGGCCCCTAAACGCAAGCCAACTACTTCATCTGGTGCTCAACTGAAGAAACAGTGATCTGTTCCAATGGTGCAGGAAAAACTGGCTGCGCTGGACTTATTGAGAGATGGTATGTCGGTCTCTAACATGGTGTGTAAATATGGTCGCAACGAATCTAGCATCCATGCCATCAAGATTAGAGAGAGAGAAATTCATCAAGCCGTGGCATCAAGTGCTCTAGTAACCGCTAAGTTGATGAGCTAGGTGCATGATAAGACTTTAGTGAAGACTGAAAAGGCATTAAATTTATGGCTGGAAGACACAAACTGTAAATGTGTGCCTATCGATGGCAACACATAACGAGAAAAGGTTCTTAGCCTCTACGCGCTATTCAAACCTCCTGCCAAAGAGGGGAAGGAATTCAAAGCCAGCCAAGGTTGGCTTAACAGTTTTAGGAACCGCTTCAACCTCAGAAACGTGCAGATTACTGGTGAAGTTGCATCTGCCGATAAAGAGGCAGCAAAAGCCTAACCCAAACAATTAAAGAAAATCATAGAAGAAAAGGGCTATCTTCCGGAACAAGTTTTTAATGCTGACAAGACTGGGCTCTTCTGGAAAAATATGCCCAACTGGACTTACATTTTGAAATCAGAAAGACAAGCCCCTGGCTTCAAAACAGCTAAAGACCATGTGACTGTGTTGTTTTGTGGTAATGCGGCTAGGTATTTAATAAAGTCAGGCTTGCTCTACAGGGCTACAAATCCCCATGCCCTAAAAGGCAAGAACAAGTTCTGGCAATCAAATAAAAAAGCTTGAGTGACAGCAGTATTATTTCTGGATTGGTTCCACAAGTGTTTCATTCCAGAGGTCAAGAGGTACCTCGAAGAGAAAGCACTTGACTTTAAAGTGTTGCTGATCATAGACAATGCTCCTGGCCACCCTGAGGCACTCCAGTTTGCACATAATGATGTTGAAGTCATCTTTCTCCCTGCCAATACCACCTCCATCCTCCAACCTCTCAACCAAGGCGTGATTCGCTGTTTCAAGACCATGTACACGAGGCTTACGTTCTCATGGATACATAGCGCTATGGATGCTGATCCGAATCTTAATGTGATGGAGTGTTGAAAATCCTTAAACATTGCTGATTGCATCACTTATATTAAACAGGCAATGGATGCAATCAAGCCTGAAACAGTCAATGCATGTTGGCGAAACCATGGAAAGAATGTGTGAATGATTTTAAGGGTTTCCTGACCCTTGACAAAGAAGTGAAATGCATTCTTCAGGTGGCCAGACAAGTGGGTGGTGATGACTTCATCGACATCCTTGAGGAAGAAATTGAAGAATTAATTGAGAGCCATAGAGAAACATTGACTAACGGAGAGTTAGAGGAACTGATAAAACCGTCTACAGAAGACGAAGATGATGACGATGAACAGGAAGAGCTAGCAAGTTGGAATCTTCATAAATTTGCTGAAGGTTTCCAAGCAGCAAAACACTTGAATGATTTAATTTCTGAATTCGATCCCTCTATTGAACAAAGCCTCAAAATCACACATAGTATTATGGATGATTTGAGACCATATCAAGAAATGTTTGAGCAGTTCAAGAGACAACAGCGACAGCTGCCGATCACCATGTTTTTCAAAAAAAAACAACCAGCAGCAGATGAGCCTGGCCCATCATCTCCTGGATCAGCATCAAGCCCTGATGACCCCACAATAGTGTCATCATCGTCATAGACTGGCAAGAATATCCAGGATGAATGGTGAGTGGTTAGGTTTACTGTTTTCTTTTTTTATTCTTTCATTCTTCCATCTCTCTTTCTCTCTTTTATGTAATTAAAAATACACTACTGTAAAATCATATTTTGCATATGTACTCTTTATTATATACTGTACATTACTGTATACATTATACATATTACTGTACAAGGTTGTATACTGTACACAGAACCATGTATACTATACTTTATGGGCGATTTAAGGGATTTTCAAGGGTAATTTTGACTATATGCGATTTTCGCCTTACATACTGACTTTAGAACCTAACCCCCGGGTAAGATGCAACTCCACTGTAATGGCATTGTAATGGGGTGGACTAGGCCTAGAGGCCCTCCATGTCTTGCCACACCCATCATAGGAAAGGAGCAACAGAGGAGCCCTGCAAACAGCCAATCAGAGAGGCAGCAGGGGAAGCTGCTAGTCAGGGTCCAGGAGGGCCATATAAAAGGAGTTGCAGAGCCAGAGACAGTCAGTTCCTTGCTGGAGCAGTGGTTCTCAACCAGGGGTACATGTACCCCTGGGGTTATGCAGAGGTACATCAACTCATCTAGATATGTAGACAACAGGCTACATAAAAACCACTAGTTAAATAAGTACAAACTAAAAATTCATACAGACAACGATTTGGTTATACTGACCTATGTACTTACATTTCAGTGTATAGCATAATATTTATATTCCAATCGGTTTATTTTATAATTCTGTGGTAAAAATGAGAACATAAGCAGGTTTTCAGTAAAAGTGTGCTGTGATACTTTTGCATTTTTATGTCTGAATTTTTAAGCAAGTAGTTTTTAAGTGAGGTGTAACTTGGGGGTGCTCAAGAAAAATCAGACTCCTGAAAGGGATACAGTAGCCTGGAAAGTTTGGGAGCCACTGAGCTAGAGCATTCCTGACTGGCCAAAGGGAACTGCAGCATCACGGGCAGCTCAATGTGGGCAGGGATTGGGGCAGCGAGGAAGAGCTCCTAGCTGGCTCGCTAGCTGCTTGGTCTAAATTCAGATGAGCCCTCAGGTAAGGGGGAAGCTTTGGAAAAGACTGGGGTCTGCAGGGAAGTGGCCCATGGATTCAAGCCATATAGTTAAAGGTACATGGTGGCATATGGCTGCTATTTTTAGAGTCCCTAGGCTGGGACCAGGAGTAGTGGGTGGACCCGGATCTCCCCACCCCTCACCCCCCACAGGCCAGTGGCCTACACTCGGACAGCGATTAAACCTCCAGAAGGGGAACTGATCTACTTAGTGGCCCAGCTAAAGAGCTGGGGCCAGAGTAGACTAAGAGGGTGAAACCATTGCCTCCAGGGAGGAAGCCCTGGGGATATATCCAATACCAGGCCTAGGACTATTTAAAGACCTCAGACAAACCCAAAGAAGGGGTGCTTGCAAGAGGTGGGTGCCATGCCATTACAGGCATCCTTAACATTTGAATGAGAAAGATTTACCCTTTTGTGCTGCAAAAATAAACTGTAGAAAGAAGTTCAAGTTGCAAAATTAGGACCTGAATAAAGATCAGGATTTAAAATACACTATGGGTAGAAATATTGTGTAGGCCTGAGACCTGATTAAACCCCTCCCAGCACCGACATATTGGATTCAAGGATTTTAATGCAGTCCAATGTAAAGTCTGCTAACAGGGGCCATTAGATGGGTCTAATTTTGAACACCATCAAAGTTTTAGGATGCAGGTTTGGTCCCTCCTCCACGCCTGTTCCTATTACAGTATGTGCCTAGAGGCCCCACTAAGATTAAGTTTCATTTTACTGGGAGCAGTACCAGCTTTTTGTAAGACGCTCGTGGCCCCTGGGAGCTTACTCGTCTAGGTTAAGAAAACCAAGTCAGTAGTTGTGTGTGTGTGACTGTATGAACACACACTTTTTAGCAAAACTGGAGAGAAATGGACCTTTCCTAAAAGCAAACAAATTACTTCGGCTGCTGCTGCAGAACGTTCAGGGTCAATACATCTCAGATCTTAGCTTGGTGGTGACCTGACAATTCAAAGGCTGAAATTTACAGTCTTCTTGAAAAAGTCCTATGAATTACTTCATGACTATAGCATTCTTCGCATGAAACAAAAACATCAAACACGCACAAGGATTCAACACGCTCTTTTGCACCAAATGCAAGTAAAACCCTTTCAGTCTGCACTTTCAAGGAGATCTACAACATAACCAGGAGCCAGAACCAGCAGGGAGGAAACATTCCTATTCAACAATACTTGTAAATTATGCTTATTTATTTTTTTAGTACAGGGAGGTTGCTTTTGCTGCAACATATTACAAGGGTATTTCAACATCTATTTGTTCTGCTATTCAACATATATATATGCACACACACATGGAAACCTATAAATAAACAGACAAATATGTGCCATTTGATAATCTCCTGCCAAAAGCATCTTATCACAATATATTGTGCTTACACTTTTTAAAAATACCAGTATATTCCAGTCTGCCACAAAGACTTCTACATCATTTTAAATGGAACAAGGTGATACTGTCATCTGATATTTGAAGCCAGGCCTCGGGGAAGCTCATTATAACGCAGTCTAGTAGGCAGGTGGTGGTGGCAGCAGCAGGGGCTGGAGAACTGGGGAGGCACCAGCAACTAAAGAGTAGGACTGATGTGCTGCCAGAAACGGGTACTAGACTGTTGCAGGTGGAAGAAGGGCTCTCAGTCAGCAATGGCAAACTTGGATGTGAGGAGGGGGATGGAAGTAGGCAACAGGATGGAGTAACGAAGAAAATCCCAGGAAAGAGATGGAGGAAACAGAAATCTAGAAATGAGTGAGTAAAGAAAGGGACTTGTCTACCAGGCACTATCATGATAGTGCCATGAAGTGGCAGAGTATTTTGAACATCGCCTCTGGAAGGCCGAAAGCAGATACTGATAATTGTGTGTGTGGAAAAAGGTAGTAGGCTATGATGTTACTGACCACACTCACACAAACCATAGGTAGCAGGAGGCTGGTAGTCTTCTTGGAGCCTTACCTGCTGTGATCCTATCTATCTTGCTTTCAGTACTTTAAGGAATGAAATTCATCACTTACTATCGAGCATTTAGCATACAAGCCCTGCTGGTCAAAATACTAAGCCAGCAGAGTTTTAACTGTTGGGAGACATGCTATCCCTTATTGTGCAATAAAAACCAAGCACTGGCCTAATCAAGTAGTCTAACACCCACTCAGGCAAGTGGTCAGACTTCTCTTATACTTAGATACCAGTCCTCAGTGCTAGGCAATATGTTCCGTATGAATTCAATAGATGGATTAAATCAACACGTTTAACTCCTAGGCCACCAAAACCCAAACAGTGATTTGGAGACATGCCCTTCATTTCACTCCTAAGCTCCACTAATTATTTAGCACGGAATATACAACACAGGGAACAATGAGTGCCCTGCAGTAGAAGAAAATAACTCTTTCTTTAAACCTAGGACCAATTACATCCATAGCTGCCAAAGGTCCAGTGCAGTCCATTAAAGTGTCCCTTTAAAGTCCCTGGCACTACCAGCTGGAGGTGGCTGATTGACCTACATGGCCTAGTCAGTCTCTGCCCAGTCTCTGCCAGTAGCATAGCTAGTGGGGTGCAGGGGAAGCAGCTGCTTCCCCTCAGCACATTTTCAAAAAAGCCACGCCTTGGGCAGGGTTACCATGGTACCAGGAGCGGGGCCCATGCTCCACTCTGAAGCTTGGCCTGCCCGGCTTCCCCCAGCATGCTGCATACCCCAACCCCGCTGATCAGCTGTGTCTCCCAGCAGGAGGGAGACAGCTGATCGCACGACAGGGAGGGGAGGGGAAGAACTGAGCTCCAGCAAGCTGGGCTCTTGCAGGCAGGCTTTGCCGGCTTCCCCTAGTGTGCTGCATAAACCCTGCGGAGAGGAGAGGGGCTGTCCCACCAGTTGCATGTGCAGCCCCCCGGAGCACTGCTTTGTCCCGTTATATCCGAATTTGCGTTATATCGGGTCACATTATATCGAGATAGAGGTGTAATTTGATATGTCAGGTGGCGCCTTTTTTTATGTGTTCGCTCCCCCTGATGTTAGAACCTGGCTACACCACTGGTCTCTGCGCATTCCTTCCCATGACCTTGTTGGCCAACCTACCTGTGCCACTCAATCTCAGATTGTGCAATCAGCTCCATGCCTGCAACCCCCAAAAGCAGCCAGTTCAAGTCTCATCCATGGGCAGGAAACCCTGTTGTTTAGTGTTGCTCAACAATTTAGTCTTTCCCTTGCTACTGTGGGAGCATGCTGTGCAATACTGATAAATATAATGAAGCCAAAAAAGGCATTCCTTCTGGAAAATCCTTACTCACACCCCACAGTAAAACAACAAATACAGAACAGCCCCTCTAGAGTTTTCTTTTATGGTGCAGAACTCCTAATTTGTCACTTTTTCTGAGAGGTACCTGTGCCAACAATGCATTCACAGGTCTTTTTAAAATGGCCATGAGTTTCCAAACACACTTGTAATTTCTTCAAGCCCACAGGGATTGCCTGTATTTACTACCTTCTCTCTCACACACATTCTCTCAAGTCATTCTTCGTTTCTAGCAGCATCACTACTGCTCCTGGGTACAAAATTGGTTATATGAATTGGTGCTCAGACAGTCTAAGTGTGATGTAAACACTTTTTTGTCTCTCAGTTCATTGGGCTATTGAGTGTGTCTCTTACTCTTGTCCATCTACAAGAACGGTTTGCTTTTTTTTTCATGGAGTAATCTGACAAACCAAGCAGTAGTTACTGTTTCTATTATATCTAAAGATAGTAGAAGTGTGAAGGATTGCACTGCAGAAAGAGGGTAAAGCAATAAGCAGAGAGTTACACATAGGCAAGAAAGGTCTTATTTCTGTGTCAACAAGATTTGTATACAACTCTCCTTTCATTGCTGTGAAGATCTTTACTATTGCATGGTTATTACAATAGCTGTGTAATAATGTGCTTTTCTTCTGGGAGGAGGGTTACAAGCATTCTTGTAATTTCACCTCTCATGTGAGACTACACGTATGCTAGTGGATCACTATAATAGGCTCAGCTGGAAAGACTATAAATTCAATCTCATAGCCTCTAATGGGAGTTTCTGCTGTCGATGCATATACTATCTAATTTCTTGGTTGAGTGACTGGAGGCATGAGTAAAGAATGGAAAGGAAAACATTTGACCTTACTTCCAGTTATACCTTCTGTCTAGTAGGGCTGTGCTAATAGATCTTGGATACCAGACTAGTGTCTGATTGCTTTTATAGATTTTAAAATAATCTAAGGGCATTTCTATGCAGTTTTACTCATAGGCACCAGATCTCCCTTTCCCAAGCATGAGAGGAGTAAAACTGTGGAAGCATCCTTGTGCAGACTTCTAGCAAATTCTCCCATTGTAGACCATTAGCTCCCTGTGAAAGAAGCTAAAAAGTCAGCCCCCGAAATCCAGAAGGCACACAAGAGATGTATAAATAACTAATGATCCTCTGAAAGCCAGAGCCATCTCTGCAGAGACCCTGTTCTTCCATGCTACATCATAGCTGCCTGCAACTTTCAGTTGCCTTCCCCAATAACAATTTCTCCTCAGCCTCACTTAAAAAGAAGTGTTGTTCTATTGCAACCAGGGACCTTTGCTCAGAAGTTAATACATTTGAAGCTGCATTAACTTCTGATCAGATGTCCAACATACATGACTGGAAGTTGATGTATATCCCCTTCCTTGCCACACATCAATCCTGAATTTTTCATCCTTCTGCGGGATCCAGGGAATGAGGGAACCACACAGTAGAAAGACAGCTGACTCCTCATCTAGACACCCCACACCCAGGCAGTGACAGATCTGTATGCAGATGGTGACTTCTACACAGGTCCTGGCACTAGGGAGAGGAATGATTGAGCCTCCTGTGAATATTTTCTGTTTTATTTATAGGTCCCAAATCCTCAGCTACAACTGCAAGTAAGATGGAGGAGTGCAAGATACCTCTGAGCCTCCTTTGTTCTCACCTGAGCCTGGGTTGATCCAATACCTGGCCAGTCCTCTAGTATAGATTAGAGTAATGATCTCTATGCCAGTACCAATAGGGGGAGGGGTTTAGGCACCACTGTGCGAACTCTACTTCAGTGGTTTTCAAACCATGGGTCGCAACCCAGAACTGGGTCGTGGAATGTAAGGCACTGGGTCGCAGCAGCTCTGGTCAGCACTGTTGATTGGGCCGTTAAAAGTTCTGTCGGTGGTGCTGCCCGGCTAACGCAGGCTAGTCCCTACCTGTTCCAACACTACACTGTGCCCTGGAAGCAGTCAGCAGCAGGACAGCTCCTAGGCAGTGGGGCTATGGGGCTCCGTGCTCTGCCCCCCGCCCCCCCGAGCACTGTCTCCACACTTTTTTAACATGTCTCTAAGGTTGAATTTGGGTTATTTATCCTGCAGGATGCTTAACCCTTTCTGGCCATGCATCACATTTTGTACAAGGTTCATTGTACAGTGGTAGCAACAATGATTTGCATGGTCATATTCTAATCAGATAATATCACAGGAAGGGGTGATTTTTATGAGCTTGCACTGTACAGATCTCTCTATACAGCATAAGACAATATAATTTTGGGTTTACACCTCAAAGGAGCTGTGCACGTGACTTCTGGGTAAATCTCAAGCTGAATCCTCCCACACGGAGCTGATTTCAGTCTGTGTCTATCACTGGGTGTGGCCTTACCTATGTATGTGCTAGAGAAGGCTTGAGGCCTGGCACAGCAAGGACAGGGTGAGGAAGCGCAGGGTGGTGGAACAGGTGGGCTCAGTGGGACCCCAGTACATCAGCTGGCATCCAGTCGAGGGGTCCAACTGCCACAATGGTATCAAATGAAATTAAATATCTGGAACCTGGCCATAAATATTGGATGATGATCACTGTAGCTATTATCCCCTTTTTACAAGTGGGGATACTGAGATAGAGACTGGCTTGCCCAAGATCATATGACAAGTTAACGGAAAAACTAGAAATAGAGCCAACAAAATGGAGCTTTCTGAAGCAATCAGAAAAAGAACAGAATGTGAAGGAGTTTAAATAACTTTGAGCAAAGCAGAAAAAAGGTTTCTTGTCATGGACCGTTCAACAGACTAGTAAGAGGATTAATGTTTGAATCTCTTTGGACTACTTGGAACTGGCTGATCTGCACAGACCCTAGGAGGAAGCATGTTTATGTGCATGCATGCCCAGGGAGCTGAAATATCACCTTTGCATTCCCCTGATCTTAGTGATGCTCTGTACCAGAGTGATGCCTCTGGGGGCTGCTCTAGCTGCCAACAGCTCAAGGAAGCCAAAAGTGTAGCCAGGGATCAGTGGTATGTATAGGTGTTCTGGCCACCCCTCCATTTTCCTGCCACCAGCAAAGAGGAAGAGTGACGTATGAGCCTCTCCGCTGGCTCTACATCACTGCAGGTTCACCTTTGCACCACACTAAAGTATCTGGTCCCTTACAATGATAAAGTAGAGACGATATGTCATATGGACGAAGCTTTACTTTGTTCCCCAGAGCTGCAAGGTTTTGTGACTCATCTATGAGCTATAGACGTAAATTGTAAGCAAATTCTACAGCACTAAGTTCATCTGTAGTCCTAAATATATAAAGTTTCTGAAAAGTGTTAGTTATGAATGTGCTCTCTAGAAGCAGATTTCCTCCATGTGCTGTAACTACTTTATTGCTGTAGAGAACCATAGTTCCACTTAATCCAACCCACAACTACAGCAGCTGTGCTCAGCAGGTATATTCATTTGTATGAGATTTCCTTAATTGAATACCAAGCGGTAGTGTTCTGTTAGCAAGAGTGAAAACCCAGTTAGGAAATTTTAGAAGACATACTGGCTAACTGTTAAGCATGTATACAAGACTCAGTGAAACCATTAAGGGATAAATATAGGAAGTTAAAGTCACTGATGCCAAGAATTTAGATTCATAATTCAAAGAAAAAGTGGATATTTGTATCAATAGTTAATGTTATCAAAAGGGAAGTGGAAGGGAGATAGGAAATATTTCAGGGTTTGAACCAATCCTTAACTAGTAGGAATTAAGAGGAGACTTTCAAGGGGGGCAAATTACACTTACTCTTTATACTGTGGGGTTTCTTGCACTTTCCTTGGAAACATCTGGTCCTGGCCACTGTCAGATAGGATACTGGACTGTAAGAACCACGGGTTGATTCAGGATGGTAGTGGCCATGTTCCGATGAACAATGAGATTGGTAACTGCTTTGTCCCAGCACGGTGTCTATACAAGTCACTTATTAGAGACTTTCTAGGTGGAGGGGAGGAAGCAAAATGACAATATTTTAAGAGCGCAGCAGAGCAGGAACTATAAGTGAGAAATGTAGAGACTGATCAGAAGTGAAGGGTGAAAAGAATTCACGGTTCCCAAATTATAGCAGAGAAGCGAGGGGACTGCTAGGTTAGACTTTTCATACTTGTTTCTGAATGTGAAGGAAGTATGGAGGCCTAACAGCCAATTATGGTTTCATATTTAAAAATAGATTAAGGAAGAATCCAGGTAACTGGAGCCAACTTGGCAGGATGATCTTCTGCAAGTACCAGGAAGCCAATCCTCTCTCAGTCTCCCTCCCACATCCCACAAGATCCTTCTGTGGTGCAACCCAGCCACCTTGTTCCTTCTCCCTGGACACTATAATCTAGCTGTCTAGCACAGGCATTTCTCAAACTCTACTTTTGTTTTGTTTTGTAACCTCATCCATCTCTACTACTCCATGGTTCTGACCACACCCTTTTTCTGCAACATACCATCTATCCTATTCCTCCTTCCCTCTCCTGCTGGTCATCACCCTCTACAGTTCCCATCAGCTCTACCTCCTCCTCTTCATCCTGAACTCTCCCTTCCTGCCAGCAGCACAAATCCAGATCCCATAGGATCTCTTCTCTGCCACCTCCTGCACCACCTCTGGTGACATATACCTCAATCCTGGCCCTCCCTCCATCTTGAACCATCTCCAACTCGCACCCCTCCACTTCTCCCCTACCACTATTCCTAACCTCATGTTCATGCCCATCCTCTTCATCCTCCCTCACCCTTCCCTGCTGTCTCTGGAACACCCCTCCATCTCTTAAAAAAAAATCACAGCCACACACACCCCCTTTTCATATCTGACTCCTCCAGCTCCTGGCACTCACAGAGACCTGGATTCCTTCATCAGACACTGCATCTGCAGTTGCCCTCTCTTATTCAGGCCTCTCCTTCTCTTCCATCCCTGGATCAGACCATGAGGGTTGAGGGATGGTTAGGCTTCTCCTCTCCCATTCCTGCCAGTTCTTTCCCTTCCCCTTTCTCTCCTCTTTTAAATAACTCAGAACCCTTATCTTCGCTTGTCTCCATCTCCAAATTGCTGCCATCTATCAGCCACCCACCTATTCCCGGTAGCCTTCCTCTCCTGGCTCTCTCTTCCTCTTGTTACCTATTCAGGTTCAGTCTTATTTAGTAATTAAAGAGACCTTAGGTACCCAAACTTGATTGGTATTTATGAAATAATTATTAGCACATAACAGACATATATGTTATCGAAGCTTGCAGCCGATGACAAGTATGACAGACTGATGACAGTGCTGTCTAGTTTAACTCATTGCCCACAGTTGGACCCGATGATTGGTACCTTGTTTACAGATTCATTTTAGGTTGTTTCCTCTTCTCATATATAAACATATTTTTCACACATTTGATAAACTTCCAACTGAAAGATCAGAATCTGGCATTTATTGTTTGTACTATTTATATATAAATGTAACTTTCCAATAAATACATTAAATTTGTCAACTTAACATTCCTAAGTGTTGTGGTAAATATATTCCTTGAAAAACCATATACTAAGTGACACAGGGCACTATGGTAAAGTTATTTTATATCTTTTGCAAACAGGCATTTTTCCCTTCCTACAGTAGTCAAACAGCACTCTCAAAGAACCTTGGGATCTTGGTGTACTTAGTAGGTCTTAGGCCTAAAAGAAGTTCTCACCGGTCAATACTCTGCTCACGTATCATCTGTGACCTCAGCTTCCGTGTTGATGACCCATCTGACCCCATAGCTGCATTTTTCCTCACCCATATATTTTAAGATGTCCTGCAGCCCTGGTTCAGCTCTCCCACTGTCCTTGGGCCCTCACCAAGCACTGCACTTTCTCTGACCTCTGTTGCCAAGCTCTTCCTCTCTGACCTTCACCAGCTATCTTTCACCATCCCCCACACACACACACTTAAATGCACCCTGTAACTCAGCCTGTGACTTTCAGTCCACCAACACAGATGACTTTGTCTGCTCTCAGACTTCTCCATGTTTCACTCTCCTACATCCTTGACACTTTTACCCGTCTTTCCAGGGCTGATTCCAGCTTTTTTGCCTCCCCAAGCGGAGAAGCAGTAAAAAAACAAAACAAAGCAAAACAAAAAAATAAAGCCAATCGGCGGCACTTCGATGGCAGCTCAATCGCACCACTTCATTCTTCGGCGGCAATTCGGCAGCCGATCCTTCGCTCCCTCTCTTCCTCTTCAGCGGCACTTCAGCGGCAGCTCAAAGAGGAAGAGAGAGACTGAGGGACCCTCTGACGAATTGCCGCCAAAGACCTGGATATGCCACCCCTTTCCATTGGCCAGCCCAAGCACCTGCTTCCTCCACTGGTGCCTGGATCTGGCCCTGCGTCTTGCCCATTGTAAGGTCTGTTCTGCCAACTGCCAGTTCTGGATCACTCCGTATATCCACTTCCTCCACTTTTGCCCTTACCCTGTGGAACATCTGCAGCAGAAAGCCTGTGACCAGGCTGACTTCCTCTACTATAAATTTGCTCTCTCCTCTTTCATTTCTACCATCTTCATACCTGAAGTACTCTACTTCTGCAACTTAATGGAATCCCATATTTACAACACCAGCTGCCTTCTCACCAACTCTGAGGAGTAAATCACACACTTATGTCACTACTCCCATGAATAAAGGAACCCAAATGCATAAATTTTTGCAGGCTTGGGGACCTTCGCATACAAATGGTGGAGTCTAAATGGAGAGTGGAGTATTGCTTGACAGAACATGAAATTCCAATTCATATAAAAATGATCAATTATTACATTATATTAAAACATTAATCAAAATTAAATAAAGCTTCTTAAAAGTTTACTTATATGTATGTTTTAGTAGATTACTGGGGTGTCTATATGCAGGACATTGCAAATGAGACTCAGGGCCCAATCCTAGAATGGAGCTACTACATGAGTAAACTGCAGGAATGGGCCCAAATCCTCACCAGCTATTGCTTTAATACAGCTCATTTCTATATCACCATCGGATATTCACTACTGGCTCGGTCTAGTAGGCGGTAGGTATATATAGTCAGATATCCAGTATAACAATGACTGCTGCTTCTCCTGTTACACTGGGTTGCACAGAAGTTGCTCTTACCTACTAAAACCCTGCACGGCCTGTGGCAGTTATGGTTTGGGTAGCAGGAAAAAGGGACATGTTAGGCCTTAAAGGGGCTGTCTCAGGGCTCCATGATTTCACATCCTAGATTTTCAAAACAGCTATGCAGAAGTTATGTGGGTGTGTGGAGTCCTCTCTTGATTAAAACTAACAAATGGAGTCCTGCCTCCCTATTTTGTGCAGTGGAACTGAGCCAGTGCTGCTGTGAAAAAGCCCTCAGCACCCTTAGAGGAATTGACTTGGTTTTACCTCCAGCATCAAATTTTGCTCCCAGTCAGGTCTGACACAAAACCCGTTCAAATCATTGGAAAGACTTCCACATCCAACACGCTTTGGATTAGGCCCTTACAATGGTGTAAATGTGGAGTAATTCCTATTAAATCATTTGAGCAACACCCAGGTAACTAGAGCTCTGCGTGAATACAAATTTATAGCCATAGAGTCAGATAGCAGCAGCTATAAATTGGTTACAGAATCACAGGGCTCTCCCAGGAATCACAGTGGCAAAAGTAGGAGAACATGGGGCCATGGCTCCCAGATTTATATCCGTGGATATCCGCATCCACAGACATAAATTTGTATCTGCGCAGGGCTCTACAGGTAATAGAGCAGAATTTGAACATAAGAATGGCCATACTGGGGTCAGACCAAAGGTCCATCTAGCCCAGTATCTTGTCTACCAACAGTGGCTAATGCCAGGTGCTTCAGAGGGGATGAACAGAGCAGGTAATCATCAAGTGATCCATCCCCTGTTGCCCATTCACAGCTTCTGGCAAACAGAAGCTAGAGACACGACCCCTGCCCAGCCTGGCTAATAGCCACTGATGGATCTATCCCTCCATGAATTTATCTAGTTCTTTTTTTAACCCTGTTATAGTCTTGGTCCTCACAACATTCTGTGGCAAGGAGTTCCACAGGTTGACGGTGCATTTTTTAAAGCTGCTGCCTATTAATTTCATTAGGCTCTAAATAACTCATTCGTAGGTACAGAACTGCCGTTTTTAGTTCTACTGTTTTTCTGCAGAATATGTGGTGAAGTTACAGAGATGCTTCTATACTTTCCTAGCAGAAAGAGAAAAGGTTTTATTTATTTTGATTAATAAAGACTTGTTTGGATAATGGCATTTGTAGCACTTGCAAATTTGAAACTGCTGTAAATCTCCAAAGTTCCCCTCCTTTAAGTCTTTAAAAGCTCCAGGAGATTTTCAGTCACTTTAGATCTTGGGTAATATGATTTGCCATAAATCCCAGTACAGCTAAGAAGCATTAAACACATTTGGTCTGCTAAAAATTTCTTGTAAATGGACAGCTATCATGTTTTCCACTATAGAAACTCCACTCATATCTGTTGTCAATTTCATAGGGGTGGCTGGCCTTCATGATGTTATAAAGTGTTCTTGAAGCATTACAAAAGTAAAAATCATAATTTTCTGCAGGTATCATTTCCTCTGCCCAACTAAGCTTTTAATGTTTTCAGTAATGCTGATTTATTGAGATTGCTTAGGGAGGCAGTGCTCAGAAGCAGCTTTACTCATAAAATCTCAGTGACAGAGAATAACTTTTACATCTTTCAAATGTCCATTGTGAAAGATTTTTTTCATTACAATGACAGTGCTTAGAGATTTTCAGTGTAATATGGAATAATAACTCCCTCGAGACTCAGGCTGTGTCTGGTTAGGAACCAGTGAATTTGGCCATGTTCTTCAAGACTGATGAAATATTCTTAATCATGTAGTACAGAAACTAAGTAACTTGCCTGTTTCTCCGCTTGAATTTAGAACAGGAGTGGGCACACTTTTTGGCCTGAGGGCCACATCTGGATATGGAAATTGCATGGCAGGCCATGAATGCTCAGGAAATTGAGGGAAGGGGTGCGGTTGCGGGTGAGGGCTCCAGCTGGTGGTATGGGCTCTGGGGATGAAGAGTTTGGGGTGCAAGAGGATGCTCCAGGCTGGGAGGGAGATCAGGGCTGGGGGGAAGTAATGGCTGTGACTGGGGGTGTGGGATCTGGGATGGAGCCGGGGATGAAGGGTTTGGGGTATAGGAGGGTGCTCTGGGCTGGAACGGAGAGGTTCAGAGGGCAGGATGGAGGGGGATCAGGGCTGGAGCAGGAGGTTGGAGGGAAATGAGGGCTCCGACTCGGGGTTCAAGCTCTGGGGTGGAACTGAGGATGAGGGGTTTGGGGTGTAGGAGGGTGCTCTGGGCTGGGATTGAGGGGTTCAGAGGGAGGGAAGGGGATCAGGGCTGGGTTTGGGGCATGAGGGGGTGAGGGCTCCGGCTTGGGGTCCAGCCTCTGGGATGGGACTGGCGATGAGGGTTTGGGGTACAGGAGGGTGCTCTGAGCTGGGATTGAGGGGTTCAGAGGGTAGCAGGGGACTCAGGACTGGGGTGGGGGCTTAGGGCACGGGAGCACTGCCCCATCCACAGGTGCTGCCCCTGCAGCTCCCATTGGCCATGGTTCCCAGCCAATGGGAGCTGCAGAGAAGTGGCTTGGGCAGGGGCAGCGTGCATAGCCCCCTGCTACACCTATGCATAGGAGCTGGAGTGAGGACATGCCATCTGCTTCTCAGGAGCCACGCAGAGCGGGGCAAGCCCCCGACCCTGCTCCTCGGCTGGAGCTCCAGGGCCAGATTAAAAGGGCTGACAGGCCAGATGTGGCCCTGCAGGCTGTAGTTTGCCCACCACTGATTTAGAACATATTGGTAATGAAATCCTGGCCCCACTGCAGTCAAGGGCAAAACTGCTATTAATGTCAATGAGTCCACTATTTCACCCTAGAATTTTATCTGAACTGGGATGTCTAAGAAAACTCTAGCTGCAACCACACAAGTAGTGAATGCTATTAAGGATCATAAGTGTAATAAACAATTTTCAAACTAAAAAATAGTATGGGCCATTGATTTATAGACAGAAGTCCCACTGGATTTCATTGAGGACTTCTGCTTTGAAAAATTACAGTTCAATATGGCTTTATATTTGGAAAAAGAGAGTATAATAGGGCAGTAAAATTTTAAGACATTTCCTCAACCAGTGTGACTTGCTGCCTAAGGGGTAAATTCATGATTTTCTGCAGAAAGATTGCAGAGATAAGAGAGCACCATTCCTTTCAGAATTCTTTGTCTTCACACTTATGTACTATGTGGAACATCCTGTCTTCTGAGATGTTAGAACCTTATGGAAAAAGCAGAGGTATAGAAGAATAAACCCAGGCGAAGTCCTCTGGCACCTGCCCTGGAGTATGTGCAAGTGAGATGACCTTTTGCTCTGTATGGTTGCTAAATATGTGCACAAAATTCATTTCAGTATGTGTACATCCTGAAGTTTATGCTATTTGGAGCATAACACCTTGTTGAGCAATAAGAGGTGCCATTATCAAGGATGACATGTGACATCCATTACTACTGGCAGAAAAGCAACAGTTAACATACCACAGAATGAGACTGTCTAATAGTCCCCTTTCAGTAGCCTGGCAGATCTCATGAACCACTTCAGACTTTGGAAAGGACTTCTGATGCAACTATCAATAGCTTAAAAATCTGCTAATATAGGCATGCATGTACTCATCGTGGTAACTCAAACCATCCTCTTGTCGGCCTGTGAATCATGACCTAATCCTGAAGAGGATCTGAGACAAGCTTAATTCATATAGTGTGTATGAAATTGCTTTTAATAATTAAGAGTGACACCAATATAGCTGAGCTGCAAATAGGAAAACATGAAGTCTAAACATTAATGTTAGGTAGGCTTGTCAATAAGCTAAGGCTTAGTGAGGCTTATAATAGTATAACAGTTATAATTTTCTTAGTATTAGTGGTATAAGAGTTAGCATAAGCAGTCTGATCTACATTTATAAGATTTAGCAATAAATGCTTTTTGTAATAAACAAGTTAATGATAAAAGAACAAAGCTAATGGAGGTTTTGAGGATTTTTATTCTGTGTAACCCTGAGGTTAACTTCATTAAATATGTTAATATTATAATATTAATAATTATATTTCTCTCTTCTGCATCTGTGCCCAGCCCCTTGCCTGGTTTCTCATGCTCCATCCCATACATCAGCTATTGTTTTACATGCTATGTTTTAGAATTGCCAATCAAATTTCAACAATCAATATTTGAAAGGTCACTTCAAGCTCTCTCCTACCTCTGTTGTCCCAGACATTAGCATACTTTTGTCAGTCAACCACGACAACTCCTTGAACTAGCCACAGCTTTTTCAGAAAAAGTTTAAATGGTCAAGAACACTATCACCAGGAAAAATTTACAACTTGGTTTTTCTTCAAATGTTCTAGAGAAAAGCAGTCATGAAGATTATTCATTTCTGATGTTACAGATAACCAGACGAATGTGCAGTGGTCACCATTGAAAAGTAAACATTTACTAGTGACTACCATCCCACAATACTTAAGATACCACAGTTATTCCCTTTTGAAGGAACAGGGAAATAACTGGCATCTCAGCTACCACAGCTTGGTAAATTAAATGTTGATTTGTTCAATGGCAAGCACTGCACATACTTCGGGACTAGTCAGGAACACTACTCTGAGCCTTTGTAGTGGAGTAAAGGGAGTAAAAAAATCCTTACTTCACTGCACAGGCTACCCACCACATAAGATGCTGCAGAGTAGGAGAGCAGATGCTGTTGTTCATCTGGTCCACTTCCTTCTATGCAAGTGGATAAAGAGAAGGTGGAGCAAAGTCTTTGCTCCCCATTCACCAGCCACTGCAACTGAGCTACCATGGAGGGAGAAATAACCTGTGCCAGTAAACGAGCTGGAGCAGCTTGCTTCCTTCATTGGACAAGGAGGAAGCTCTGACCCTTACTCCAACTGGATCATAAAGTTGAAATCCATCCCTTACAGCACTGGATCCAAAGCCCATTAAAGACCCTGGGAGAATCCATTCACTTCAAAAGGCTTTGGATCAAGTGCTATAAGAATTAATGTACTATCTGTCAGTAGCACACATGGTTGAGAGGACACATCTAGTGGGGTACCAAAGGGGTCTGTCCTCCATCCGGTGCTCTTCAATATTTTCATCAATCACTTGGATAATGGAGTGAAGAGTATGCTTATAAAATTTGCAGATAATGCCAAACTGGGAGGAATGGCAAGTACGTTGAAGGACAGGATCACAATTCAAAATTACCTTGACAAACTGGAAAACTGGTCTGAAATCAATAAAATGAAATTCAGTAAAGTCATGAACACAGCACTACAATTAGGAAGGAAAAATCAAATGCACACAAATACAAAAAAGGGAATAACTGGATGGGCAGCAGCACTTCACAAAAAGATCTGGGGGTCAAAAACTGAATATGAATTAACAATGTGATGTAGTTGCAAAAAAAGACTAATATAATTTTGAGATGTATTAACAGAACTGACTTATCTAAGTCAAGGGAGATAATTGTCCCACTCTATTTGGCACTGGTGAGGCCTTAGCCTACTGTGTGAAGTTCTGGTGCCATGCTTTAAGAAAGATGTAGCCACATCAAAGAGTGAGACCAGAGGAAAGCAGCAAAAAATGCTAAAAAGTTTAGAAAACCTGACCTATGAGGAAAGGTTAAAAAACTGGATGTGTTTAGTTCTGAACAAAGAAGACCGAGGCGACACCTGATAGCATTCTTCAACTATGTTAAGCACAGAAGATCAAATGTTCTCCATGTCCACTAGAGGTAGAACAAGTAATGGCATTAATTTCCAGCAAGGAAGATTTGAATTAGGGAAAACTTTATAACTATGGGAATTGTTAAGCACTGGAATAGGCTTCCAAGGAAGACTGTGGAGTCCCTGTCAGAGATTTTAAACAGGCTAGACAAACATCAATCAGAAATTGTCTAGGTATACTTGGTCCTGCCTCAGCACTGGGAGATGGATTAGATGATCTCTTGAGGTCCCTTCCAGTCCTACATTTCTGATTCTATGGCAGCACTGCATATGTAGAATTAAATGTCTAAACTGTATTCATTCCATACAACTTGCCTCAGAACAATCCTCCATGTCTTTTGGCCCAGAATAATCTCAAACCAAGATGTATTGATGCAGTGCAGCCAAGAGGATCTGTGCACCATCATTGCCAGGAGGCATTGGAGATGGATAAGTCATGTGCTTCAGACAGAAACTGATTCTATCACCAGAGTAGCAATAAGATGGACACCTGAAGGCAAGCAAAAATGAGGCCACTCGAAAACATGGCGAAGAGCTGTGGACACCAAGCTGAAAAACCTGGTGCACAGCTGAGGAACCACTGAAAGACTTCCCAGAAACAGACAGCAGTGGAGGAGCGTTGTCACTACCCTAAACGCCAGAGGCATAATAGGAACATGATGATAATGATGAAGGCAAAGCATAAAAGCTACATTTCAAAAGTGCTAATAGAATAAAGAACAAAGTATCTGCTAGCAGGAAGTCCATTTTCTTGAGCAGACTGAATGAAATAAATCAATTTCAATTATACATTATATTGTTCCAGATCAATGGACAGCAGCCTGTAAAGATTTCATTCCTGTCTCTGAGGCCACTCATGTAACACAAGAAATTAATAGAACTGTAGACTGTACTACCTTCTAACAATCTCACTCAAAAGACTTGGTCATCTTTTCTTTGGTCATTCAAATTCTAGATTAAACGCAGAGAGTATATTACTGAAACATGACTGATAATAAATTAACGAAAAAGTCGAATTCAAAGCTATGAGTGCACACAGGTCAACTGCTGGGCAGGCACAGAGCCCCACTGAAGTCAGTGAGACTTCACAAGGGTGCAGTAGTCGATCCACACACAGTCAGTTGCAGGATTGGGGTTTAATGTTGTAGTACTGGTCTGTGGTCTAATCCCGCTCCTGTTGGAGTCCAAAAAAAAAAGATCAGTGGGGTCAAAAATTGTCCTTCCTTTGAAATAGTTCATCCCCTCCCTGGATGCTGCTTAATCATCTCTGCCAATGCTCTCTTATTTCGGGGCTCATAATGCACCTGTCACAAAAAGTGTTTTTGAGGGGGGGGAATCTCAGGTGGGAAAGTTTCATTTTCCCCCCTTGCATTCTCACACACTACTCATGCTACATTATCAACATATGTCATAGATTTTTGCAGGAATAAAGTATATATATTTTCAACATTTAATATAAAGTTATCTTGCCAACTTCTCAGAGCCTCACCACCACTCTTTGGAAGCACGTGAATCCTGAGTAGATGGTATTTATCACAGGCTAAGAGGGAAAGTTTTATGGCAGCCCCTTGTAAAAACAGCTGGCAGAATATCACTGATCAAAGCAGAGAGTGCAGTTTTTCCAGAAAGTTAAAGATAGCGTACAAGGGCATTGCTGTTGCATTCTTCCATTTCCTATGTTTGTTATATAGAGAATGACATCCAGCCAGCTACTTTGGATTGTTCACAGTGTTGAATTGAGAACATAGTCAGTAAACAGTGAAGACAGCATTTTTAAAAATACTCCGTGCAATGTTTTAACATGAGAGTGGAATGTTTATAACAGAAGAGACCACCAATAATATAACTTATTTAAATTCATCTTACACATTTAGATAAATATTCCAAAGCTGTGCAATCTGCACTGCTATATTTAAACTCCTAAGGTTGGGAGTTAAATTTACTAAGGATCGCTTCCCAAATCCCAGTCTGTATACCATAAAGCCTCTTACTCAGATTCTTTAGTGCATTCTGACAATGGTTAAACTCTAAAGAAAAAGCCTGCAATACTGAATATGTAGCATATTGAATACGACAAATACCATTTTATCTTGATGAAACATGTGGAACTCCTGTGCACTGCTTTAAAAATGCACTTTTTGTTTTTTCAAATAGTATATCGTGGCCCCCCTTTTTTTGTATTCAGTAAGTATATCTACAACTGATAGAGTATTTGACTACTTTTCACACAGATTGCAAATGAAATCCAGGTGAATCAATCGCATTAAACTTAAAGGTGAGCGCACTATTGCACCTGTCTGACAGATTTATTATCCAAAACCTAGATGACTAGGTTTTACATCTAGATGTAAAATTGAAGTAACAATTGAATTATAACTAATGGTTACAGAGCACAGATTGTCTGTGTTGAGAGCAGAAAGAATACTACGCAAGTGCTCTGACAGGTTTTGTTTGGTATTGTTTGGTGCAAGTAACTGTTTTTTTGATTCAGCCTAAAATATACATGTAGTGAGCACCCCATCTCAGGTCAACTCAAAATGAAATTTTTGGCAAAATGAAAAACCTGAAAAGTTTTCATTTCAGAAATGTTTAATTCCACCCATGTTTCATTTCATTTGAAGTTTTATTCAGAAAAAAAAATTGAATTAAAACACACCCACAAATCACTTTGAATCAAAGTTTAAATATTTTGTTTTGAAAATGTCTAAATAAAATCTTTCAGTAATTTTGAAATTATTTTTTCCCCAACCAAAATGACTCAGTAAACTCACCAAGTTTGTGAAGTGTTTTGATTGACTCAGATCTAAAAATAAAAGTTTTGGCCAGCTCCAGTCTCTACTGAAGTAATGAATTTACACCCTTTACACCTATGTTGAATTTCACCCTTACATCAAAGAGAAAGCATGGACGAAATATCTTATTTTTATTCTAACATCATCTTAGCTATCTTCCTATACACATTAGAGCTTAGATTTGCTCATCAGTCATTTCATTTTGCAGGTTGTCACACTTTCGCATTCTCCATGCATTTCAATCTGTACACGAAATTCAAGCAAAACACAAAACACTCAGATGAATCCTCCCAAGGGTCAAATGGTCTCCAGCAAAAACCTAACTCACTTGGGGACAAAAGGTTCACTCAAAATGTGGCTCATATTTGCCCAGAAGATCAGTGAAACACATTATCTAGGTTAGTTTGTAGTAGTTTCAGTTTCCAAGAATTTTCATATATGATACATACTGCCTCACCTATCTAAGTTGTTTGACATTTGAAAGTCAGTGATTAAGTACTGTAAAACCACTACAGAAGGGATGAACAAAATTCAGTCATGGTAGAAGAGGTGGTCTTTAGCTAAAGGTCAAATTAAATTGTACTGCAGATATTTTTAAATGCTGCTTATTGGAAGTAATCCTTTGATCTGTTTTCACTCTGTTTTGCTTGATTTACTTTCATTGCTCACTGATGTTAATAATGTTCTTATCTTTCCATATATGCTCACATTCTTTATTTCTTACTCTCTCATAACAGGACATTATATTGCTCTTACTCAGTTATGTATTAGAATCTGTTTTTATTTTATAGATTATGAAAAAATAAAGAAAAATGCATATTTGGTTTTACAAGAAATTTTATTTGGAGTAGAAAATAAGATGCTCACCTCCTCACGCTCTACTTTATTTTTCAGTACATTTTAGAAACATTTATATTAGAGGTTTCTAATGCAGGAGTAATATCAATATTGTAGAATAATGTGCTATTATTAACTGTGCTTTTGATAGTGTTTAAGAATTCATTACACTTTAGTACTGAGCATAATGAGAAAATTGTTCTGTAAGTGTAAGAGAAGAGGTGCATTAGACTGAAGGACAGTATAACACTAATATGAAAATAACTTGGTTCTGTGTACTAGGAACTAAGGGATAGATTTTTTTAAGATAGTTAGGAATCTAACTCCTATTAACATATACTAATGCAGGGGTGGACAAACTATGGCCCAGGGGCCGCATCCAGGCCTCCAGACATTTTAATCCGACCCTCAACCTCCAGCGGGGAGCAAGCTCAGGGGCTTGTTCCACGTGGTTCCTGGAAGCAGCGGCATGTCCCTTCTCCAGCTCCTACACATAGGGGAATCCAGGGGGCTCCGCATGCTGCCCCCGCCCCAAGCTCCACCCCCGCAGCCAATAGGAGCTGCAGGGATGGCACCTGTGGACTGAGCAGTGCACATAGCTTCCTGGCTGCACCTCCGTGTAGTAGCTGGAGGGGGGACATGTAACTGCTCCTGGGAGCTGCTTGAGCTAAGCGCCACTCAGAGCCTGCACCCCAACCCCCTCCCATATCCCAACCCCCTATCCCAGCCCTGATGCCCCTCCTGCCCTCAAACCCCTCGGTCCCAGCCCAGAGCACCCTCCTGCACCCCCAACCCCCAATTTTGTGAGCATTCATGACCTGCCATACAATTTCCATACCCAGATGTGGCCCTCATGCCAAAAAGTTTGCCCACCCCTGTATTAATGGCATATAAACAAGTTAGCACACAAGTCTACTGGTTGAACTAGCTAGATTCAATACTGCTATAGGGCCTGATTTTACCATTTTACTCACATTCAGTAATACTTTATTCTGGGAAGAATCCCATTGATTTCTTGTGAAGCAAAGTACTACTTTTATGTGGATTGGCTACATACATATATATTTGTTCTAAGTTTAGAAATTTTTTGTAATATACCCAGATCCCTTCTTAATTAAAGCCAATATCCAAAAGGAATACAGTCCTAGTCATTGGGGAAAGAGATGAAAGCAAACAATCAGCTGAAAACTGAGTTCCAGAACAAGGTATTGGACTTTCAGAGGAGACTTCATGTGTTCTAAACTCTGGGGCTGACATATGTACAGTGCTAACACCAACACCTTGGGTGTCAGAAAAGGATCAGTTCATAAGTTCTCCCAGAAGCGCAGTCAGGATGACAACATCCATTTGATTCCACATCTCAGTTCTTCAGAACTCGCTCAGACTGCTGTGCAGTCCTAGGCTTCATTCTTCTCTCTGTTACACTGGTGTAAAGTAGGAGTCATTCCAACGCAAGCAATGGAATCAAACCCACCCATGTAAAATTGGTGTGAAAGTTGAATGAAGCCCACAGGTTCTCTCTACAATCTTCTATTTCCTGAATTCTACATCCCAAACACCTGATTTTTTATAGCCTCTCCATGCTAATGGCGCTGTCCTTCTGGCAGGCTGACTTAATTCAAGTCCTCTTTCCCAAATCATTCTGTTTCTCCTTCACATGGCAGAGAATGTTCTCTCTAGGGCCAAATCCTGTAAAAAAGTTTTGAGCACTCTAGTTCAATCCAGCAAAGTCTAAAACGTGTGCTTAACTTTAAATATGGAGGAGTTCCCCCTGACTCTAACAGGGCTATTCACATGCTTAACTTTAATCATGTACTCACATACTCAGCTGGATCAGGACCAGTCTGCTCAGCACTTTATTCTTGATTGAGCCCTTATTCAGGTGTGTTTAAACCAAGACAAAAATCAGAGAGATAAAAGGAAACTCTCCCCAAATCATTCTAAATGAACAACAATGGAGGTTGGTGCTGGCATCTATATACCTCCCCAACACATCAGACCCCATTTCTGATTTCCCAAATACAACCAACAAACTAACAATCTGAAGCTCTTCATCCACTCCCGATAAATCATTTCTACTCTTCCAATAACCTCTCTGCTATGGCCCTTATCCCACTGCTCCCCTGCTCCTTCTGAAAAAAATCACCACTGCTCCTGCCATCCCTTATTAGACATATACTCCTCAAATCCCTCTTCCAACCCCCTTTGACAGTCCCATACTTCTTTCCTCTTAAGTCACAGGTCCCTCCCTGAGGTCATAGGCTCACCAGTTCTTCTGCCTCAGCTAGGGTTACCAGATGTCCCGATAAAATCAGGGGCATCCAGGGGGACCGTCCCGATATTTGGGTAGTTATCCCGCATCCAGACCGATTTTTTTTTTTGCTCCGCCGGCGGGCCTCCACCACGTGTCCCAATATTTTCCTTATCTCATCTGGTCACCCTAGCCTCAGCTTCTGCACCTATGGGCCTCTGTTGCTGCTCCTGTGTATATTGGAGTGGAGAATTCTCCTTTTGTTAGAGGGAGGAGCTCTCCTAGAAGTTAGTGATCCATCAGTCCTTTCTCCCCAAACGGCATGCTGCTGCAATGAAGAACAAGAATCTGTCAGCCCTTTCTCTGAATTATCCCCTGTACTCATGCCACTCTGCTCCTTGAAACACCAGCAACAAAGAGTTTTTATGCATCCAAAGAGGGATGTCATAGGTGGCATTCAGCCCATTAGCCCCTCATTTCCAGCCAACGTTGGTCGACAAACATATGTTTATACAAGAAACAGGAGACTCCGCTAACATTTTCACTAACCCAAATTAAAATTACTCTGCACCATCTAGCATTAGAACCAAGCTTGTAGAGCTTTAACAGCAACCATTTCAATGCATTAGTATACTAGAAAGACAGACATAGGTCGTGTGGACAATTTATCTGCCTTTAGCATATGCATTTCTGTGGCCAAATTGACAGCTTCAGGCAACAATCCATTCAGACTAATTAGACATTGAAATCACAGACAAGACAAATGGAGAACTTTGTAATAATTTACCTAGATGCCTTTTTGGAAAAACATAAAGCAAAGAAGTTGTTGAAAAGCCATTTGGTGAGGTTGGCAAATAAGCTGAAGGCTCATTAGGTCTGCGAGGAGAAGAGAAAATTAGTTTTTCAAAATGGCTTCCAGAGATTCTTCAAATGAGCGTTTGAAGTTTTAGCATTTATGAACAATGAGACAATTAGAGACTGCACTTTGACTTACTACTAGATCTAACAGAATGGATTTTATTGCCAGAGGACAATTTTTTTTAAGAACAAAAGGTTGCCCTTTAAAACAACAATAATACTGTTGAACACACATTCAGCCAAGTCTGCAGACAGTCTATGTTCTTACAAGACTTCCCAACACTAGTGTATCCAAGAGTCTCCCTAACTATGAAGTACATCCCCTGCCCCTCTCTCACCTCTAGTGAGCAGGGACTGGGCTTTGTATGTTTTAATGGGGCGGGGAGGAGAGGGAAGGTGGTTTGCATTTTTAAAAATGTACATATGGGATTATTTTGGGAAGGTTAGGCCGAAGTTTCCAGCACCAACTTCAACTCTGTTCCCACATCCCTACAGCTGAAGGCCCACAGCAGAAGCTTAAGCTTGTCTTGCTGTGCAGATGAATCCCAACAATACTGTCTTTGTCTGCAGGAGGATATAATCTACACCCATCTTTCTTGCCTTTATTCAGGACAAAAGGTGGATTAAGGCAGGTCCTTGCATCCTGGGAATTCTGATCTCCTTGCCTCAAATTTGTCAGGAGGCAATGCATAGCTGACTGCCTTTGCAAAGAGCAGTAGTCTTAATTAGCAGACAAAAAAGATGTGCTGGGTGCATGTTGATCCTCTCACATTATCATGTGATTTGGTGGCTGACTAGAGGGAAGGCAAAAGGCAGAGAGAAGCAGGCAGTTGCTTGTTGCATGAGTTGCAAGGAGGCTGTCAAGCAGCAGCTGCAAACTCACAGGCTTCCCCCTCCCATACACGATGAGTAGTAAGGTGTATGGAATACACTAGAACCTGATAACAGCTTGTGTAGAATGGATTGGGTATCAGTGGTTCCCTGAACTTTACCTGGAAGGTCCCTTATTCATATCACAAAGGCTGGAAAAGGAAAAGTACAAGAAAGTTTCCAGTATATATAACAGATTGGACTAGGTAAATTGGGCATTCCCATAGGTCTTGGATACAGGCAAATGTTGGCCCTTTACTAAACACAGAATCATACAACTGGAAGGGACCTCAAGAGTTCATCTAGTCCAGTCCCCTGCACTCAAGACAGGACTATGTATTATCTAGACCATCCCTGACAGGTGTTTGTCCAACCTGCTCTTAAAAATCCCCAATGATGGAGATTCCACCACCTCCCTAGCCAATTTATTTCAGTGCTTAACCACTCTGACAGTTAGGAAGTTTTTCCTAATGTCCAACCTAAACCGCCTTTGCTGCAATTTAAGCCCATTGCTTTTTGTCCTATCCTCAGAGGTTAAGAAGAACAATTTTTCTCCCTCCTCCTTGTAAGATAGTGTAGTCTCTGGCCCATTTGTAGTATGTAGCTGAATGTTCCTCCAGTGTGTAATTTTGGTAGGAATAATATGAGTCTCTGGCCAATATTGAAAATGTGTTTCAGGGAGTGAAGGATGGATATTTAAAAACCCACTATTTTTCCTATGTGTCAACATCAAAAACCCATGATTTTTAGAAAAATCATCAGGACAAAATTTATAAGCCCAGGTTTATCACTGAAAGGACACACACAAAAAAGGCATCTTAGCCAGATCCTGATGCCCATCTCAGTCCACTTCCCACAGTAGCAGAACCACTGTTCCTCCTTACCTTGGGTCCTGCACTAAGGGTAATATTGTTTATAATGATGTTAGTAGGTTGAAAAGATCATTTATCATTTACCACAGCTCTCGTGAAGTTATAAACATGGAAACCAAAGGAGCTCATTTTATAATTACTCAAAGCTCTTCCTCTCCAATTTGATGAAAATAGTCCTGTGCACCATTTCCTATTGGATATTATCGTATAAAACAAGCTTAACATTTCTTACAGTAAACTCTGAATTATGAGTAGACAAAACTAGATTAAAAAAAAAGATACACAATTTTTTCCAAAATCTCGGAATGTGAAAATTGCTTTTTTGATTAACCTCCCACTATCCCGAATGAACTCTTTTCTTCATAGAGATACACCACCCAGCAGAAATCCTGGGTGAAAAAAAGGATTTTTCAGCAAATGAGGGAGTTCAGAATTGGAGCTTTCAATGGAAACATGGGCCAACCCTAACAATGGAGACACTAGTTAGGCCTATGGGATGAAGACAGGCTGAGTTCTTAATCATGGCTCAGTCAAAAGTTGGCATATATAGTTCAAGACTCTTGCTTCTCAAAGGTAGACTCCAGCACACATAACAAACAGAGGTTTGGGTATATCATTTTAAGAGCTGTTTCAATAAAGGAAGAAGGGAGGGAAATCAAAGCAGCAACGCTATACTCTGCGAATTGTTTGATCTTGTCTGCAGAAATATTTACCCATCCCAACGCTCTATTAAAGTTTGTGAAGGGCAATTATTTTTAAAGGGCATCTGATAAATACATCTGGTCAAACCTTTCATTTTAAATAATGTATTTATTAGTTTGAGACCTTTACTCTGTTTCAGAATTGGCCACAAATAAGTCATGTGATTATCAGTCAATGTGATATATTCTGTTAATATATTTGGCCCTATGGGCTATTCCAGACTGTTCTTAGCCAGGCTGATTTTCAGTCTGTGTGATTGGTCACCTAACTCACCTGGCCTAGTCGTGCAGTTTATATACCCACAGAAATCTGACAATTTAAATTTGCTTGTGTACCTATGTATTTCACTGGTGAATGGATTAATGAAAGTTTGCAGGAAAGGGATCTAAGGCCCCCCATATGTGTACGAGGGATGATACAGTGTCATAACATTTGGGCCCCTTTAGAAAATGTTGGGGCTCATTCACAGCATGAGATGTGAATAAACTCAACTTTCTAATCCTGCCTTAATCCATTGATCAGAAAGCCCAAGTAGTAAGAAAGTCGAAGTCATTCTGAAATGTCAATTGCTTCATGTATTGGAGCAGCTGCCAACTAATTATCAAGCATCAAACACACAGACAAGGGTAACTAAGAGATTGGAAACAATCGTTCCCGTTTATTAACATGGATTCAGGGACATATAGAACAAACAGGCCTTTGTCAATGACTTCTTCAGTTTATGGGCCAGTTTTGGGCTTGAGTTGCACCCATATACACCAGAGGCTGGCATTCAATTCACTTGCCCTAATTTTATTGGTCTGAAGCCACCACTTGGCAATTTCCCCCAAGAGAATTGCACTTTGTTTTAGAAAACCTAAAAGCAAGAAGAGTAGGTTTCAAAATCCAGATACAATAAAGGACAAAAGGAGGAGTAGGAGTGGGGTAACTCACTAGCCTTTCAGATCACCCCTCCATGAAGCAGCATTCCAGTACAATAAAATCATTAAGGACAGTCTAATAAAACCATGCAGAAAACTAAAAGCACAGCATAAAAACCCTACTTCACAGATTAATCCAATGGAAACAATAGTCAAAAGAACACCCCAACATATCCATATTCTAGTTCTGAACACCACCATTCCTTGCAGGAGGCATAGAAAAGCAACCATACATGCTGAGCTCCAACAAACCTCATTCATACAGTCAGCACAGCTTCTGATCTTTACCCTAGAGCAGTAGTTCTCAAACTTTTGTACTGGTGACCCCTTTCACATAGCAAGCCTCTGAGTGGGACCCCCTTATAAATTAAAAATACTTGTATATATATTTAACACCATTATAAATGCTGGATGCATGGCGAGGTTTGGGTGGAAGCTGACACGACCCTCATGTTATAACCTTGAGACCCTCAGTTTGAAAGCCCCTGCCCTAGAGCATAACCCAGAAGTGTACTTCAACACAAACCCCCTGCTGCTGCTAGAATGCCCTTTTTTCTTTCTGAAACCAGCTCAGATACAAAGAGTTGTAGCCACAGCAGCATCTGGCAAGAGCCTATTTCGCTGCTTCTCCTGCCAATAAACAAAAATTGAAACATCCTTCAAATTGAAAACCGACTGCAATAATTTATGTGCCAGAGAGGCTAATGAACTAATTTTTTTAGGCCATCTCTAATTATGTACCAGCAATTTTCTAGCCAAAAATCAATTGCAGGTGCAGATAACAGCATTTAGATGTCTAATTAACTGATCAGTCCCTCAAATAAACTAGATATCCAAATGTTGTAATTTGCATACTACAATTTACTCTAATTTTGCACAGTTGGGCCCACCTTAAAAATGTGGAGCATACATTTTCCATACAGTATCACATTTAAAAGTGAGACTCATTCATCTTGCATAAGCATACACATTTGTCAAAAAGTTCTGGTATTATAATGGTTAAAGGCCGTATCTCATAGTAATCTGTGGAGATTTATATTCCAACACTATATTTTGAGTGTAGGTCAAAAGGCAAAAATAACACAATAAGTGACACTTAACTCAGTTAAACATACTTTTTTAAGTTCAATAGCAAAGTCATAGAGTTTAAGGCCAGGAAGGACCACCAGGTCATCCAGTCTGATCTCCTATATAATAATAGGCCACCAATAGCACCCAGAATCTGCTCACTAAACCCAACAACTGCAGTGAGACCAAATATTACAGCCCACAGAGATTACTAGACTATTATGTGGCATAGGCAAATAGGAGGGACTGAGGTGCACCAATTTCAGGGAAATGATTAAGTGAGATATACCCAGTTTATCCTGACAAGTCGTCCACATCCACATACTTCAAAGGAAGGTGAAAAACCCCCAAGGTCAAAAAACAAAATGAAGGTAACTTAATTGGTCTGATCATCAGAATGGCATATCTAATTTATATGCATGCTTTTGAATGAGTATGCACCAATCTTCAATATCCACCTACAAGATTTGATCGGTTCCTACAAAAAATCAGGGATTCGCACATTTATATCCACTCGTGTGTTCTCAAAGCAGTCCTGAAATTGCAACCCCCCAAACAGAGAGACCCACCGGTGGAACAGGAACTGCAGCATCTACTCACCCCAAATCTTGTGTATGCTCTACCTCTGAAAGCCAACTCTACTCATGTACTGGGGCCAAAAACTCAGCTGAAATGGCAACCAAGAAATCCCCTCCTGACACAGAGGAGCTTCCCCATGTTAGAAGTGTAAGGTAAGAGACTGAGTCACAAGTTCACTCAATTTAGGCTTAATCAATTTTTGCCTTTATTTATAAGTTTTCAGACAGAACTATTGTCACATAGAGCATCTGGACATATGCTTATGCCAGCAAATAAATAGAGAAGACAAAACTGGGCCTCTGTTCTGGGGTACTGGGAAGCTCTTCTGCACTTCATAGTCTCTGATCCCTGATCTGGTCCTTCAGCCTCATTCCCTCCATTTTTGGTCTGGTATTTCTCTGATTTAGGCCTTGTTCACTTGGTTTCTTATAAAATTTCCATATTACATATTCACTACCTTTTCTCCAGTCAGTGTTAAGCATTGTCTTACATATCCCATACAATATACATGTTCAACTTTCAATTTACACATCTGTCAGTATTTACATTATTTTCATGTCATTATGTTTTCATGTCCCTTTGCTCTTTGTTTTTCTCATTAAATGGAACTGTAACAGTGCTCGCTCACCACTCCAGTGCCACCTTGTGGCCAATAGGAAAAATTAGTTCTGGCAGCCAGTGCGCCCTGCTCTAGTGGTGTTCCGCCTGTCACTTCTTCTTCTCTTGGACCCATGTCCCTCCAAGGATCATGATATCCTCTTCAGTGACACAGCCCTCTGGCCATGCCACACTCTGTGCTCTCCACCTTCTGAGGGACATCTCTGCAATCCCTATCCAGCCACTTCTCTCAGTCTACTGTCTAGCCACTTCCCCAGTGACGAGTGTGGGGGACCCTGTAGAGGCCACTGCTTGCTATGCCCCTCCTACTCCTCAATAGATCTGCCTGGGACACTTCCCCAAGGTCTCAGCACTTTCTTTGCTCTTGCCTCAGGGCCTCAGCCTGCAGATCCTGGCAGCCCACCAGGAGCTGCCTTTAGCTCCCTGAGTCTCTGCATGCAGTACTGCTCTGCCCACGGTGCTAGCTGCCTTCATCCTGAAAGGCAGCCAGTTCTTCTCCCTCCTCAAGCTCCAGGGAGTGACTGAAGCTACTCTGCCCTGCACCTCTTCTTATAGGGGCCTGCTTGGCCCTGACTGGCTCCTCCTCTCATCCCTTCTCTGATTGGCTGCCTCCTGCACAGCCTCCTTAAGGCTTATTAGCCCCTTATAGCCCAGTGTGGAGCAGGTGCCCCATCACAGAGACTTTTAATATTACAGTTTTATGTATCTATAATACTAATTAACTTTCCTTTTATCTAAAATCTTCCAACACAACATATGCCATTAACAAAATATCATTTTTGTCCTTTCAACAGCGAGATTTACATTAGCAAACAGGCACATAAGAAAAACTGGCAAAACACTCATGCCAGGAAAAGTTAGGCAAAGGCCTTGGCACAAGTTACCTCATCCAAACTCATTCACTAGCCAGAATTATAGACTATAAAAATAGCAAAACCCTTATTTTTACCATCTGGCAATCTTCATCTTTATATTTCAATATCATAAGAACATAAAACTGGCCATACTGGGTCATATCAATGGTCCATCTAGCCCAGTACTCAGTCTTCCCACAGTGGCCAGTGCCAGATGCTTCAAACAAAGCAAACAGAACAGGGCAACTTATCAAGTGATCCATCCCCTATTGTCCAGTCTCAGCATTTAGCAGTCAGAGGTTTAGGGACACCCAGAGCAGGCAGTTGTGTCCCTGACCATCTTGGCTAATTGCTATTCCTGAACTTATCCTCCAGGAATTTATCTAATTCTTTTTTGAACCCTTTTATAGTTTTGGCAATTACAACATCCCCTGGCAACGATTTCCACAGGTTGACTTAATATATATGTGTAATCGTAACTAGTTTTTATTTGAGCAGGGAAGTTTTGGGAAGTACTGTGACTTTTAAATGTCAACATTTTTATCTTCTTCAAAGATGGGTTTCCGGAAGACTTCCTCTTCAAAGTCCATCATCATCTCTGTAGATCTGTAAAAAGTCTTATCAGTAATTTTTCTGACTGAATTTCGAGGAGTGCTTTATTTTAGGGCCCTGATAATCATTGTTCCCCAACTCCCAGGTCATATACAACCTATTTCACTTCTTCTCCTGCCAATAAACAAGAATTGAAATGGTCTACCTTCATAGCCTCCTGTGTAGAGGCATGACAGAATTGTGGCCAGAAACAGATGAGGTATGTCACGGACAGTGAGGGTGTGGCCAAAACACACTGTGTTATGGGTATTCTGAGTAGCTGTAACAGCCCTTTGGGGGCTATGATAAACAGATAGCTTTATGCCCGAGACCAGAACACTCAATAGCCACCTCCAAAATCTAGGAAACCATGAAGTTGGCATAAAGCCACCTCACGGCACCCAGTTCAGAATTGAGGCCACAATGTCTTGTATGTTAGGATTCCTCTTGATTTTTCAACAGGGTTTATAGGCCTGTATTGGAATTTCCATGAATGTGATTTTATATACCCAGTGTTTCCTGCACCCTTTTATGATGCAACATTGCCATCTTCTGTCCATTCCTTCACCAGCACACTGACAAATAATTGGATGACGTACAGTGTTACAGCTAGCTTGTTCCAAACAACGCTGTTCAAAATGCAAATAAGGTTGCAATTAATCATTTTTAAATGAATTTTAATATTTAAAAATATATATAAGACATGATATGGCAGGAAAGTATTTGGAGGAAGAATTATGAAGAGTAATGAGAGTATTTAATACCAATGAAAGCGTTAAATCCTGGTACACTGAAACGTTAGTACAGGTGTACAACTCCAAGAAGTTTCTCATACCTCTGCAATTCACTCATTCAAAAAAGAAATCATACATATTTCAAGCTGCAGTTAGTGTGTGTTTGGTTAATATAAAGTGACAGTGCCAGGGTTTATCAGTTTCGGAAAGGATGTTCCATACTTCTTCTGCAGTAGGTTCAGTCACCGGTTGAATCCTGTGTGCCTCATCTCAGACATAAACCCTAGCGATTTGGGATCTCTGCTCATTTTTCTTTGTGGCGACTCCAGGAGGGGACTCAGGTAAATACATTCCAATTTGCAACAGTGGGTCCACAACAGAAATTTTCTGAATGGAATTCTGGTTTTTGCTAACACCACTAGACACAATTGACTAGATTTCCAGATCCGAGGACATAGATAAGAATTATTACCTGATTTGCCCTTACAATCATGATTGTGTCCACAGCTTAAGGAGGCACTGATAATTAGGCCCAGTGTGACACATCAGTAGCCCTAAGATAATTCAAAATGATCAAATTGTTGCAAGAGAAATCTTTGGGAGTAAATAGCTGGCTGAAATATTTCTAACAAAATAGGGTATTTTTTCCTATTGTCAACTTAATGAAACTTTAGATGATGCACGGCATCTTATGCATATTTTTGCATGCTGTGTCCCAAGAGACAACATGCCAAAGCTGACAGAGCACAGGTCTGGGAGCCAGGAACACCTGGATTTTGTTCCTTCTGACACTGACTGAGTTATTACTTTGCACATCTCGAGCACTTTACAAACATTAGCCTCACAAGATCCTTGTGAGCAAATCTCCATTTTACAGATGAGGGAACTGAGACTGACAAATGACTTGCTCTGGGTAAAACAGCAGGTTGGTGTCAGAGCCAGGTTTCAGATGCAGAGCTGATGATCCCAGTCCTGTGCTCAGTCCATTAGAACAGCACACGCAGGTAAATAATTTAACTTCAATGCACTCTCAGTTTCCCCCATATGGAAATAACAACTCCTTACAGTCCTACCTAGGATGACCAGATGTCCCAATTTTATAGGGACAGTCCTGATTTTTGGGTCTTTTTCTTATATAGACTCCTATTACCCCCCAATCCCTGTCTCGATTTTTCATGTGTGCTGTCTGGTCACCCTATTCCTACCAGACAGGGGTGTTCTGGGTTTAATAAGTTAACACTTGTGCAGGGCTTTGAAAATATAGAATACTAGATAATAAATAGAATTAAGTGTCCTTGCAGCCTGGACAAGTAGAGAGCAGCAATGCACCAGGGGAATAAACATCACTCATTGCCTTCCATGGAGTCCCAGAGAGCCCTAGGCCAGACAAAGGGAGCATGTCTTGGCAGAGTATTGACAGGGTAATGAATAACGAGAGGAGCTGGAGCAGAGCAAGAGATGAAGCAATTGCTATGTCTGACTGGCCAGAATGTGGTAATCTTACAGCACATGTACATTGCATTGGTCCCATTATCTGGCTGAGCTCACAAGCCCAGGGGAGAGAAGACAGATGGTCAGCCTTTCATCTAGGGAGAGATTAGCAGCTTGGACAGAAAACAACAAAAATTGGATTCTGTATGGAAAAAGCAAGACAATCCTCCAAAACTACAGACATTCAGTGGGAGACAAACATGGGCTGCAATAGTACTAAAACAGATCTAGAAGTGAGAGTGGAAGCACATTTGCAGGACAGAGGGTGCATGTTTGCAATGTGATGAGGATGTAAAAAGAGACTAATGCAGTTTTGGCCAGCATACAGAAAGGCAGCACAAAACAGGAAAGTACTGGGGTCTCTACACACAGCTCTGGCATAACCCTGTCTGTAACACCCAGAATTCAGTTTAGTAACACTTGAGGGCTGATGAATGATTAAGAAAGCAGCTGAAAATGCAGAGCTTTGCTATGTGCCAAGTCAAATATCTGACTGTAAGACTCAGGGGAAAAGGAGTCTAGCAAGGTACCAGTAACTGGGAGTAATGAGATAAATGAAGAAATAGGCCATGTCTACATCTAAAATTTTGCAGCGCTGGTTGTTACAGCTGTATTAGTACAGCTGTATAGGGCCAGCGCTGCAGAGTGGCCACACTTACAGCAACCAGCGCTGCAAGTGGTGTTAGATGTGGCCACACTGCAGCGCTGTTGGGCGGCTTCAAGGGGGGTTCCGGGAACGCGAGAGCAAACCGGGAAAGGAGACCAGCTTCGCCGCGGTTTGCTCTCGCGTTCCCGGAGCCACCCAGCAAACCGCAGGGAAGGAGACCTGCTTGCTCGGGGTTCCGGGAACGAGAGAGCAAACCGGGAAAGGAGACCAGCTTCGCCGCGGTTTGCTCTCGCGTTCCCCGAACCACCCTGCAAACCGCAGGGAAGGAGACCTGCTTGCTCGGGGTTCCGGGAACGAGAGAGCAAACCGGGAAAGGAGACCAGCTTGATTACCAGAGGCTTCCTCCTTCCACGGAGGTCAAGAAAAGCGCTGGTAAGTGTCTACATTGGATTACCAGCGCTGGATCACCAGCGCTGGATCCTCTACACCCGAGACAAAACGGGAGTACGGCCAGCGCTGCAAACAGGGAGTTGCAACGCTGGTGGTGCCCTGCAGATGTGTACACCTTCAAAGTTGCAGCGCTGTAACTCCCTCACCAGCGCTGCAACTTTCTGATGTAGACAAGCCCATAGAAAGCAGACTGAACATCAAGAACATCTTCCAGACCAGGAGATCTCTTAAGCAATGGAATAATCTCCTAAGGGAGGGCCAGCCCACAACATTTTGGCACCTGAGACGGGGAGCCCAAATGACACTCCCATTTCCCCTCGCTTGAGCCAAAACTTTGAAAGGTCTCAATTCTGCCTTCTTCCTGTTCTATTTCCCTCATAGTACTGCTCTGCTACCTACCCCAGTAAAGGAGAACTAACAACTTAAAAAGCCTTGTTCAAAAATTTTAAATAACACTTAACTTTCAAACGCCTGAACAGCAAATGTAACTTTTCTTGTCTGCATAGTAAACACTGGCATTTTGATCTATTTGAATAATCAAAGTGGTGCTTTCCCTGCCTTTCTGGTTGCAAAGATTTGAACTGCTTCCTGCTGAAGGTCCACAATCTGGGCCAGCTCATGCTCTATTAAGATGGTTGCAAGATCAACCAGCCTTTCCTGTGTCATTGTGGAGCATAGGTGTGTTTCTATTAATTTCAGCTTGGAGAAGTTGCGTTCTCCGCTGGCAATTGCTACAGGAAGGGTTATAAATATGTGCAGAGCAACAAAAGCATTTGGAAAAAGGATGGTCATCTTATTTGTGCACATATATTCCAGAACAGCCTTTGGAGTTGATCCTGCTGAAATGTATCTTGAAAGGGCTTTCAGTTCATCACCTAAACCACACACATCAATATCGCGCATGTCATCATGTGTCAACATTGTCTCTAATGCCTTGCATTGCTAGTGTAGGTCTTCTTCAGGTATAATGAGGAGTTTTGGAATATCATACAATATCCCAAATATACAGCTGCATTCCCTGAGCTGCATGAAACATTCTCAGCTGACTGTATTGCACAACCTAGCACCTGGTTAAAAATTCAACTTCGAATTGTTGTTTGGGGTCTCTTATGGGATTATCCTGTGCCTTGTAATCAAAATGTCTTCTTCTTCAGTGACTCTTGTGTTCCTGAATGGGTGGAGAAATACCTTCAGTGTGAAGTTCCTCTGCCAACTTCTGTGCACTCTTCAGAACATAGGTATGACTTTGCTTTGTCCAGTTGTTCCATTGCTCCAGATATATCAAGGTCAACACCTTGGAGTGTCTTGCTTACAACATTTATTTCAAACAGTATGTCATGCCACAGTAGTAAGCCACACAGAAATTTGAAGTTAGGTATGTTTCTGGTGATTCCATTTCTCTCTGCTACTGTTCTCCCACAAACAGTTCCTGTCATAGCATTATCCTCCATAATGGCAACTATGGCATCATCTATCTTCCCAATTTGCTGTTTGATAGGCTTTATCACCTCCACTCAACTTTCCCATTGTGTGGCACTCAGTGCCACAGAGGATGTTCCCAGATGTTGCTTCAAAATTTGCCATCAATGACTGATGAAGAGAAAAATACAAGTTCAATGAATGAGAACTGAATGGGACAAAAAAAGCTCAAAGGTTTAACTCTCGGATCCATGTCTGCACTCCTCTGTTCTTTCCTCTCATGTTGGCACCATTATCGTAGCCCTGACCTCTGATGTCAGCTGTAGCAATTCCCTTATCTTCCAGCTTTTTAAGAAGCACATTTGTCATACCAACTCCTGTAGTATCATCAATGTCAATAAATTCTAGAAAATGCTCTCTGACAGTCACCATTGCATGGACATTTTCACTGGGTTCTGTTGTTGTTACAAAACACACCATTAAAGTCATTTGTTCCATATGGCTGATGTCAGGTGTGCAGTCCAGAATAACAGAGTAATATTTTGCTGACTTCAGATCTGCCACAATCTTCTGTTTGACTTTTGTTGTCAGTAACTGTATGATCTCATTTTGAATAGTTTTTCCAAGGTAGGTGTGTGTGTACATTTCTTAGGAGGTGCCTCTTCTTAGATGCTGCTGGAGCACAGCATCAACCTCAGCCATCAGCTCCACAATTTTAAGGAAATTTCTATTATTTGGCACATACAGCTGATTTGAAGTGCCACGCAGTGCTAGGCTTGGGTAACAAGCATTTCTAACAATGGCAATGAGTCATTTCAGAACATTTTGCCAGTAAAGAGACTCTGATGCAACCTTCTCTCGATGCTGATCATCTATGGTGGCATTTAACCCTACTCTCATCTCAAGATCTTTCCACCTATGGAATGCTCTCTGGTGATTTGCTGCCTTCTCACCGCATGCCAGATTTCTAGTCAGATTTTTCCAGTCCTTTGTTCCTGTAGAATCCAATGTGGCTGGAACATTAGACTGCAAGAGTTTGCAACAAAAACAGTATGCAGCATTCTGGATTTTTGAGTACATAAGCCATGGCCTCTCTACTTTTCACCATTGGGGATTTCACGCCAGTAATGTATTGGATGGAAACTTCTATTTTCATTGTCTTTGGGGAACATTAAGTTTTTCACTTGCTATGGCCCATTCAGTACAAGGAAATCCCTCAGGCTACTGCTCAAGTGGGTCCACAGTTCTGGATCATCTAGACTTAAGGAATTAAACTCAGCAGCAGCTGTTCCTTGCACCTCCACCACACTCTTCTCTGGTCTATACTTTTCTTCAGGAATGTGCATGGTTACATCCATTTGAGATGGAGATATGGATGCTGCAGTAGCTGCCAGGTCACCTGCACTCTGACTAAGTGGAAGATCAAGAATTTCCTCACCACTCACAACCTCACTGGAGCGGGAAGGCTCACCATGAACATTTGTGTCTGTGTATCACAGGAGAGCTCCTTCCTACTTAGACAGAAAAGCTTCCTTTGCTTTCTTTCTTTTTCTGAATGCTGCCCCAGAGGGGTGTTTTCTTCTTTCACTCCTGACTGCTGTTCTTGCCAGCTATAGTGGTTCTCAACACTCAACTGAAGGGGACAAATAAGCAGGCTGGTAGCAGGGCCTAAGTGAGGGAAGATATCAGTGTCTTAAGGACCTAACTGGCTCCTACTACTTCAGTTGACTGCCTGTTCTCCTCAAGTGGGTTCATGGAAGGAGCAGAAAACAGGAAGCTCCCTGAGAAGCTAGTGTTAATCAGTCCAGGCTCCTGGGGCTGTTAGAGAGGTACATACGAGGTTCCTCCTCCTTTCTCTCCCTGCAGCTCCTGCTGCTTTCTGTTATTCCCTCTCACCTTTTCTCGTGCCTGCCTGTTATGTCTCCTGTGCCCTCCTTCCTCCAGCACAGCACTCCACCATCTCTGTGCATCTAGAGCAGAGAGAATATATATGCACCAGCAGCAGACACAATTTTCTATGCTAGTGGTGCTCCCCCCACATTCTGGCACCTGAGGTGGCCGCCTCAGTTCACCTCATGCAGGGGCGACTCAAGGCACCAGCATGCCAAGCGCGTGCCTGGGGCGGCAAGCCACGGGAGCTCTCTGCTGGTTGCCACGAGGGTGCAGGCAGGTTGTATTTGGCGGCATGCCTGCGGAGGGTCCGCTTGTCCCGCAGCTTCGGCAAACCTCCCGCAGGCTGCCGCCGAATCTGCGGGACTGGAGACCTCCCGCAGGCAAGCTGCCGAAGGCAGCCTGCCTGCCGTGCTTGGGGAGGCAAAATACCTAGAGCCGCCCCTGGCTTCATGGTAAGGCCAGCCCTTCTTAAGGGAAACAATAGAAGTCCCATCATCATATGACTACTCTGGACACAACAGCAGAAATACCATGGAGGGAGCAATCCTGCCTTGGCAGAAAAATGAACTGGATGAACTAACCAGACCATTTTTCATCTCTGACTTCAGTGATGTACTATCTCCTTCATTTTGTGCTACTGAATACATTGTAGTATAGGATTTCTGGAATTAGCACATGCACTGCTTGCTATCCTAGTGGATTCTGTTGTTTTTCTCTGTCTGAATTTCCTCCCTGAAGCTGACACAGTGGGTGCTGTCACCCATATAATGACTAAGGTCTGACAGTTGACAAACAATATGTCTTCTGTTAGGGAAATTGTTTTTCCCTTACCCTTCACCACGTCAACAAATGCAAATAGCAGATAGGCAAACACCATCATTGCAGTTAGTGAGAGGGCATTGAAGGGGACAACCTGTGAGGTATTGTGTTATTATCCACATTTTACAAAAATGAAAATTAGACACAAAGGCATGAGATGATTTGCCTAAGTGGCATGCAATTCAAGAACTGCATATGTCACTGAGAGGCAGGATATCTGGGTTCTAGTTTGGACACTGATGTTGAATAACCATGGGCAAGTTATTTATTAACCTCTTGCTGTTTTTACTGGGTTTGGCCTCTGTGACACATTTCCATGAACAAATGCTCCGGCAGTGAATTAAAATTGGAGATGGGCCCAAACTGAAACTCACATCCAAACATCTCCAAATGTAGGAAAAGTTTGGATCTAAGCTTCATGGCTTCAGCCTAATGAGAGATTTAACAAGAGCTAGTAAGATTTAAGATTTTGATAAAAAAAAAATCAAAGTTTAGATTGTTTTAAAGAAATTATTGGTTGAAATTTGTGATTTTTTTTACAAAAATTACATCCTGTTTTTTGACCCACTCTAACTGAAATCCAGTTTCTCTATCCACAGATGTTATTCGTAGATGCGTGGATTGTGATTATCTAGTCTGACCTCCTTTATAACACAGGCCATAAAATGTCCCCAAAGTAATTCCTAGAGCATCGTTTAGAAAAGCATCCAGTCTTAATTTACCCAATCTTGAATCATTGTTTCCTCTAAATCAT
The DNA here is from genome assembly GCF_007399415.2 of Gopherus evgoodei. NCBI lineage: Eukaryota > Metazoa > Chordata > Testudines > Testudinidae > Gopherus > Gopherus evgoodei. The sequence goes on from NC_044330.1 coordinate 21,806,102, forward strand.
TTTAAGAGTACACAGATTTGGGGAATCAAAACTTCAGATAAGCAAACCAGTTCAGAAAAAATAAGAATCCCCTGAATCTGTCCCCAGATTTCAGAGGGTCACATTCTGATATCCTTTCTCACATTCATTAGCTCCTTACTACACAGGTAGTCCTGTTGACTCCAGTGGGACTACCAATGGCATAAGGAGCTATTCAACTGGACTAGGGGTATCAGATTTAGCGTCAGAAAAGTGCCAAAACAGTAGAAGTAAGATGCTTTTGTGATGCGTTCAGTCTGAATGGCAAATGAAAACAGCAAACTTATTTGGATTTGAGGAGAAGCATCTTTCTGCAAGATTTAAAATCTACTTTTGTAGTTAAGTTTTGAATAAGCATCCAAAGGTTTCCTATTAATTAGAACCTAGAAAAATATTCCCCTGTTTCAGACACTCAGTTATATTCACCAGTAATTTAAATGGTATTTTGTTGTACAGAAAACCAGCACTGTTCAAATTTTCCAAGTTTACCTAAGCAAAGAAGTTTCCTTTTAGATCTTTGAAATGATCAGGCTTAACTCTTAGATCATGTATAGGAAACATTTTCCACCAAAACACCCTGAAATGCTATAGCTCAGCCTTCCACCTTAGTGTCAGTGGTTTAGCTTGGCAAAGAGTTACCTTATTTTGGACAGAAAATTGGGGTTTTGACTAAAGTGAAATTTTTCACAAGATGTATCTGCTTTTCTTGAAGATGTTCAGTTGTTGGTGGGAAACCAAAAGCTGAAGTTTTCATTTTTCAGCAACTGAAAAAAAAATTTGCCCCCTCTCCACCCCAAAATTAAGACCAACTCCTATAATGAAATTAGTTGTACCTGTGCAATCTAGGAAATAGACTTGCTGTAGTTTTCCCAGAGGAGCTAAAGTAGGACAGTCAGATCACCAAACTAATCCAGAATACTGGACTATTTTTAGCTGTGGCTTGCTATTACACACAGCACACTTCTTTCCTTTAGGGGGCCACTTGAGAACCTATCCCTCCCTCAGTGCCAATTGTTGTGTCTGTCAATGGGTGACCAGACATACTGTGCGAGGCCATTTAACAGAGTAATTTTCTGTAAGGAGGAGGCAGCAATGACCTGTATCAGACTCATACTAGAGAATCAGAGTACTGGAGTTCAGTTAGAAGCCTGCTGCTGGACTGCAGCGAGCTCTTGTTCTCATTCCTTAGATAAGAATCCAGCTGAACTGCATGAAGGCCTAGGAAAACTATATCTATGGAATTTATTGGGGGCGGGGAGTTGTATGTTGTCCTAGTTTTTGGATTGTGGTAAATACAGCACAGTTTGTGTTAAGCTATCCTTTCATCAGATCAGCAGGCCTTTCAAGGAGCAGTGACTCAAGGAAAGAGGTCACACAGAGGTGCAGCTGAGTTGTTTGAAAAAAGTTATGCCTGGTCCCCCATTCTTCCATCCACTTTTTATAAGAATAGGCACACTGATTAAAAATCTCCAGCTGCCAGCAATGTTTCTCCTTTCACTATCCAGGAGCAGCACAGAGCAGCAGAGCTGACCAAGAACTTTCAGCATATTCAGTTCTACTTAGGTCATCTTCTGAAAAACTTCTGAGGCTATTATTGTCCACCTTTGGAATACATTAGCACACTGCAGAAAGTAAAGAAGCAGTGGCCCCCAAATATTATCAGATATTCTCCTATGGGTCAGCAGTGACAAAACTGGGAACCAACAGTGCCTAACTTTTTCCTTCCAATCATTGTTATAGGCAGAAGTTAACATGCATCCAGCCACCTTTTCCCATTTATTATCCAACAGAAGCCAAACTAATTTAGTAATCAGCCTCCAACAATCTATTCTTTCAGCACGAGAGATATTGAGAGAATCACAGCTTCCCATTAACTTTCCATGAAGTACCAGAAAAGCTCAGTGAGAAACCATCACCCTGCAGACATTTTCTCCTCCAGTTTACATTTTAATGGAAGAGCAGAGAACTTATTGCAAAGTGCTGGGAGTTGATAGTGTTGTGTAGAGTCTAAGGGTCTGACTAATAAATGCACTGACCCGCATTTTTACATTTGATAGGACAGCCGAGGAAAATGGTTGAAGAGCTCATTTGCAGCTGCATTAATTACACTTTCTATGTGAAAATAGCAAAACATGCCACCAAGAGCTAGCTTGCAGGCTGCATTTGTGAGACAGTTCAGACTAGTGTTTAGAAGAGGTAACTGGGTGCCAGAAAGGTCCAGAGCTCCAATGGTGGCTGAACCACTTCTTGTGTGATCTTCATGGTCAAGACACCTGACTTTCTTGTGCCTTATTCAACTCCGTTGTAAAAGCTATAAAAGCAGCATGACTTCACTGAAAGACAGATGCTGTGTCTGGGTAGAGCTTTCCTGGGTAATTAGATTTTCCCAGTCATTGTCACTGAAAAACAGAAGAGTTAGTGAAAGGTTTTTGGCTGTGGCATTTACTTTCTCTGATTTAGCACTGGCATTAATTAGGGCTATGGATTGGGATTTCTCATTCTCTTATCACAGCTGGAGAACAAGGCAGAAGTGAAAAAACCCTGCACTGCCATTCAGCTGTTTCTCTCATTCAGTTTTCTAATAGGACAGTAGCAAAACTATTTGGGAAATTCCAGCTTATTCTAGACTTGAGAGCACTTTGAATCACTTGTTATAGCAGAGGACTGGCAGAGACATTGATCCCAAGCCCCATAGTTCTGCCTACTTAATATGTAACTGCTGGTGAGTTGCAGCCTCTTACGTTTGGATTTTATTACAGATCATAAATGTAGATTAAAGAGGAGTCAAGTTTGTCCTTGCTTACACTTACTATGCATGCTTAAGTGGTTGACCCTAGCAAAGTTCTTCAAATATCACTGAACAGAATGATCAAAAAGTGTCATGCATAGTCTGTTCCTACATAGGAATTGTGCACAGCAGCCTAGGCCTGGATTTATGATCTCTTTCCTCCCTCCCACTATGTAAGCTTCAAACACTTTCTTGAGAAACAGTCAACATCTCACCTTCTCTAGATCTATCTAGATATACAGATGGCCCCCACCACTGTAGCATCTGTGCGGCACCTCCCAAATTTCCCTGTGAAGTAGGGAAATGTTATTGCCATTTGCAGATGGAGGCAGAGAGAGACTAAAACACACAATAAATCTATGGCAGAACCAGTAGCTGAATCCACATCTCCTGAATCCCAATCAGCACCTTTACTGCTCTCAATGGCAGAGCAGAACAGTAATTGAAACATACAGGTCTGCTACAGGGCTCTTTTAAATGACTTGGCTGTGGTTGGCAGATGGGTAGCCATATTCTCCTACTTACCTTCTATGGAGTACAAAGTTTAAAAGAAGAGGTGGCCAACAAATGAATCCACCATTGAGCACTGAATAAGGAAAGCAGAATTGTTTGATTGTATCCAGAGACTTCCTGGATAAGTCATCATTTTACCCTCCACGGAGTAAGTGGCAAAGGTAGTTGTGAAGTGCCTGGCCATTCACAAAGAAGAGGTGATGTTCCAGCAAAGTAAGCTCAAGACACTGACAGCTATCACAGGCCTGTGATGAAGCAGCCTTGGGTGAATGAATAACATTTCCCTCTCACTGTCACTATGAGAACAGCAGATCATTTAAGCCATGAAGACTGACCTATAGACATATTATTCCCTGCCCATTTTTTAAAATGTGGAAACAGTGGGTCTTTTAAGCAGGCTCCAGTCTTAAGATGTGTGTTCCCTCATATTAAAACTTCAGCAAGGCAGCACAAATTGTATAAGCATTAGGGCAGGCACGCCCTCAAGGATGTGCCTCCCCTACCTCATCTTGCAGAACCTGACGGATCAGAGCAAAAGAGTAATCCATAGGCAGGATTTGTTTCAGGACCAGAGGATGAAGTCTTCCAGTTCAGACATTTCATCTCAGCTGGCTATGGCAGGGATTCAGATGCCTAGAAAGGAGAGCAGCAAGCAGCATCTATGGTGCCACAAGGGGAGAGCAGAGGGATATTCAAAAAAGCTCAAACTGATCTGAAGTTGTGACTTATCCGCTGCCAACAAGATCTTGGCCTTGGATGTGCTAATAGTGTTTGTTGGATTCTCATTGCAGATGTTTACTTTTTTAAAAAATTCGTTCTCTGTATAGTTTCTGCAAGTGCTAGATAAAGTGACCGTTTCAAACACCTTAGCCCAAATTTGCAACCTTTACTCATGTTGGTAAGGACTTGTCAGAGTGTTTTTAAAGGGACTTATTGTCTACATACTTCTCATTATGAATAAAGTTGCACAATGAGTCTGTAGGGAAAGAAGCATATGTCTGAAAGTTCTGATTAGTCTATTGTTACCATTCTGTTACTGCTTGAGCACTTGGAATGAAATCCTGGCACCTGTGGAATCAACGGGGCTGGGATTTTATATTTATTTTTTGCTCATTTGCAAGCACAGGTTTACAAGGGCACTCCAAACATTGGCCCCAATGATACCGTAATGGAAGTGAGGCTGATACCAGTTTGTGTAAAAGTCAGTTGGATCAAGCTAATATTTTGTCATTACAGAGATGATGCCACTCATTTGACTCAATAAGAAATTTCCCATTGACTTTAATGAGAGCAGGATCAGTCCTTTTGTCACTGATAAAATTAATCAGTGTAAGACTGACTATACATCCTGGTTTTCTGTGAAACGTACATTGCATTATATCGCTAGCACATGCTACAGGGCTTCTGAAACCTCGCAGGAAACCATTGACTACGATTTAGCCTAGACTTTGCTTTGTTTCTAGTAACAAACTGATGAAATTCTTGAAGGACAATTCCAATGTATTGGGAGACTTACATTATTTTAGCTTTCTATCCAAACCTTAGGAAAAAAAAACACCTGTAAAGGTCTATTATACTAGTAATGGAGTTGATTCTGCAAGAGTAAAATCAGCTAAAACTGAAATTTCAGAGTGGGGGTAAAGGTAGTGAATTGGCATATCTGCAAGAAACCATTTTCCATTGGTACTAAAATGTGAATGGCTTTCAGGAGATGAACTCATGCTTCTTAGAAACATTTGATTAGTTTAACAGTATTGTCCAACAACTTGCATTTCCACTGATATTCTAATACATCAGGATGGACACAGAGCTTTGATATTGTATCTGTAATTATTAGACAGATGTACTTCCTTGTCCCGCTCCATTCCTCATTTACTAACAAAACAGTTTAAGAACAGTAAAAAGAAACCTTGAAAATGGACTCTGATCATTTTGTTCACCAGAAATTGCTCTCTGTGGACATAACTTTCATATTCAGATTTATCAGACTAATTCTACATAACTCCAAATTCACACCTATAAAACCAATTTACAGATTTGTGATATATAGCTAAATACCAACAGAAAAAGGCTGAGAGTCAGAATGGATAACACAACAATTTCACTTATATAAGTAATGTGTTTATATTATTCTAATATTTTATTGACTCTTTAAAATGAAATAAACTCTGAGATTAAGAGGGCCATAGACAGGCATTTTTATTGACTAGTTTGGTGTCCTTTCAATACCAAATTGATGAGCAATCATGGCAGACAATCTTATTAAGCTAGTTTGCAAATTTATGAAGTCCCTGGAGTTTAATAAACTGTTATGGGGCAATGAAAGTTTATGTAGATCACTAGAAATGTCAGAGGAGTACTCCAAAAGGCACCATAAAATGGGGCATTACCCGTTTAATTCACAACCTAACTAAAATAAAACCAGTAGTTGTTTTACTAGTTTGTCCTCATCTTAGCAAAATCCAATTTTCCTGCCTAGAGTATCTACTACTTGGTGAACAGACCGGAGCTCTAATCTGGAGAACAATAAGTTCAAGAGACCTGAATTTCACTTAATGAAAACTGTCTTCTCATTGGGGGGGTGACATGCCACCCTTAAAATAAGGACAACAGAAAGAAAGATAAAGGTGGATGGGACGAGAGTACAAAGACAGTAAATGACAACAGAAATTAAACTGGTGATCCCTTCCTCGGTCAGAGAGAAAAGGTGCAATGGTTCCATCCCCACTGTCTCTTTACTGCCTTGAAGGAGAGAGGCTAAAGTTATATCCTGCCCCCCATTTTCCACCTTCTGAGAGGACAGACATTTACACCTCCCCTTTTTCTACGCCTACCAAACTATATGGAAATAAACATAGTTCCTTGCAGTTCTCTCTTCTCCCACATACCCACTCTGCTTCCTCAAAGAGAAATAGGGGACCAGGCACACCTTTTGTACCACCGCATTTCACCCTCTCTCTCATATCAGATGCTTAAACTGAAAGCTCTTTGGGGCAATGGCTGTTTTAAAACACATGTGAATACAGTGCCTAGCATGGTGGAGACCTTTAGGTACTGCCACAATACAAATACTATTGTAAAAGTTTAGATTATATTTATAAGTACAGGAGCTAAGAATAATTCTTTCAAGCTACACTCTACACCAGCTCTCATTTGTTACTCCACTTCCACATGCTCTGGAATAACAATAACACAGCTACTCCCCTGTTCCACACCTGACTTGGAAAATGCAGGTCACTTTATCCTCTGGACAGCACAAAACACATGCAAACTCAACTGGAAAATGAGACTAAAGGCTATGGTAAAGGCAGTTACAGCTACCAGAGAGCAAGAGAAAATGACTCTGCAGTCCAGTGGTTAAGGGCTTCCACCTACGAGGTGGGAGACCGCAGCTCCAGTCCCTATACTCCCACCACTCTTTCATTATTTATCCACATTGAAACAGCTTCAACAGGAGAGACTGAGAACCCCACATAGGAATTATCCTAGAGCGGGTGGGGTAAACTTTTTGGCCTGAAAGCCACATCAGAATATGGAAATTGTATGGCGGGCCATGAATGCTCACGAAATTAGGGGTAGGGTTGTGGAAGCAGGTGAGGGCTCTAGCTGGGGGGGATGCGGGCTCTGGGGTGGGGCTGGGGATGAGGCATTTGGGATGCAAGAGGGTGCTCCAGGCTGGGACCAAGGGGTTCAGAGGGTGGGAGGAAGATCAGGGCTGCAGCAGGGGGGTGTGGGAGAGTGAGGGCTCCAATTCAGGGTGCAGGATCTTGGATGGGGCTTACCTTAAGAAGCTCCCTGAAGCAGCAGCATATCCCTCCTCTGTCTCCTACGTGGAGGCACAGACAAGCGGCTCTGCACACTGCCCCGTCCACAGGCACTGCCCCGTCCTCAGGCGCTGCCCCTGCAGCTCCCATTGGCTGTGGTTCCCAGACAATAGGAACTGCGGGGGCAGAACTTGGGGCAGGAGCAGCATGTGGAGCCCCTGGCTGCCCCTACATGTAGGAGCTGGAGGGGGGGACATGCTCTCTGCTTCCCAAGAGCCACATGGAGTGGCACAAGCCCCCATACCTGCTCCCAGGCTGGAGCACTGGAGCGGGACAAGCTCCCGACCCTGCTCCCGGAGGGAGCTCCAGGACTGGATTAAAAGGTCTGATGGGCCGGATGTAGCCCACAGGCTGTGGTTTCCACACCCATCCTATAGCTCAATAGTTAGAGTACTCAGAGTTGGGAGACTCCTGTTCAAGTCTTGTCTCCTCTTCTGGCAGAGAGCGGGAAATCAAACCGGAGTCTCCCACATCCCAAGTGACTGCTCTAACCACTCATCTAAAAGTTATACGGTGGCCTTAAGGTTCCTATGGGTATGGAACTTGGAGTTAAGGTTGGGGTCCCTATGGGCTGGGCTCCCCACATTAGGGTTAGAGCTCTTATGGGAAGGGTATTGGAGTAAGGGCACCAAGGGGTAGGGTACCTGGAGCTAGCGTTAGGGTCCCTATGAGTAGGGTTTCTATGGGCAAGGCTCCTCAGCCTAGGATTATGGTTCATAATGGTAGCTTACTTCCTGCTATAGTTAGGATTCCTTTAAGTAGGACACCTGGAGCGAGAGTTAGTGTTCCCATTGGTATGGTATTTGGAGTTTGGTTAGGATTCCTATGGGTCGGGCTCCTTGCCATAGGGTTAAGGTTCCTACGGGTAGGGTACCTGGAGCTAGCGTTAGGGTCCCTATGGGTAGGGTAACTGATGCAAGGGTAAGGGTTTCTATGGGGAAAGTTCCCCTACCTAGGGTTAGGGTTCCTATGACTGGGGTACCTGGAACTAGGGTTAGCATTCCCATGGGTAGGGTACGTGGAGCTAGGGTTAGGATTCCTATGGGTGGGGTACTTCGAGCTAGGATTAGAGCTCCAATTGGTAGAGTACCTTTTCAAGAGATAGGATATGGGTAAGGTACTAGGTACTAGGAGCTAGGGTTAGAGTTATGATGACTAGGGCTCCTGAGCCCCAGGTTATGGTTCCTATGGTTAGAGATCCCCAGCCTTGGGCTAAGGCTCCTATGGGTAGGCATCCTCTACCTAGGGCTCGGGTTGCTGTGGGTAGGGATCCCCGCTGTAGCATTAGGGTTCCTAATGCCCCCCCCCACCCTAGAATAAGGATTCTTATGAGTAGTTAACCCAAGCTAGGGTTAGGATTCCTAAAGGCAGTGTACCTGGAGCAAGGATTAGGGTTCCTATGGGTAGGGTAAGTCAAGCTAGGATATGAGTAGGGTATCCAGAACTAGGGTTAAGGTTCCTGTGGGTAGGGTACCTAGAGCTAGGAAAAGGGTTCCTATGAGTCTGGTACCTCAAGCTAGGGATAGCATTCCTATGGCTATGGTACTTGGAGCTTGGATTAGGGTTCCTATGGGTAGGACTCCCTGATGTAGGGTTAAGGTTCCTATGGGTAAGGTACCTGGATCTAGCATTAGGATCCCTATAGGTAGGGTACCTGGTAAAAGGGTTAGGGTTTCTATGGGTAAGGCTCCCCTCCCTAGGGTTAGGTCCTATGTGTAAGGTACCTGGATCTATGCTTAGGGTTCCTATGGGTAGGGGATCTGGAGCTAGGGTTAGGTTTCCTGTGGGTAGGGTTCCTGGAGCTAGGGTTAGAGTTTCAATTGGTAGGGTACCTTGAGCATGAGATAGGATATGGGTACGGTACTAGGAGCTAGGGTTAGGGTTCCTAGGAGTAGGGCTCCCCACCTTAGGGTTATGGTTCCTGTGGTTAGAGCTCCCCACTCTAAGGTTAGGGTTCCAATGGGTAGGCATCCTCACCCTAGGGTTAGGGTTCCTATGGGTAGGGCTCCCCAACCTAAAGTTAGGGTACCTATGCTTAGGAGTCCCCACCTTAGGGTCAGGGTTCCTATGTATAAGCCTCCCCTTCCTAGGATTAGGGTTCCTATGAGTAGGGAACCTCAAGATAAGATTACAGTTCCTATGCTAGGGCTCCCCACCCTATGGTTAGGGTTCCTTTGAGTATTGTACTTGGAGTTAACGTTTTAATGGGTAGGGTACCTGGAGCTAGAGTTAGGCTCCAATGAGTAATGTACCTGGATCAAGGGTTACGGTTCCTATGGTTGTGGTTCCCAGTCCTAGGATTATGGGTATGGCTCCCCGAACTAGGTTCAGGGTTCCTGTGGGTAGGGTACCTAAAGCAAGGGTTAGGGTTCCTAAGAGTAGGTTCCCGACCGGTTAGGGTTCCCATGTGTAGGGTACCTGGAGATAGGGTTACAGTTCCTATGGATAGGACTCCTCACCCTAGTATCACGGTTCTTATGGATAGGGTACCTGGAGCTAGGATTAGGATTGCTATGGGTAGGGTGCCTGGAGCTAGGATAAGGGTTACTATGGGTTAGGTAGCTGGAGCTAGGGTTAGGGTTCCAATTGGTAAGGTACTTTGAGCAAGAGATAGGGTATGGGTACGGTACTAGAAGCTAGGGTTACAGTTCTGATGAGTAGGGTTCCCCCCCTTTAGGTTATGCTCCTATGGTTAGAGCTCCCCATGCTAAGGTTAGGGTTCGTATGGGTAGGGGTCCACACTCTAGGATTAGGGTTCTTATAATTAGGGCTCCCCACACTAAGGTCAGGGTTCATATGGGTAGGTTACCTCCAGTTAGGGTTAGGATTCCTATGGGTAGGGTACCTGGAACTATGGTTTGGGCTCCTTTGGGTAGGGTTAGGGTTCCTATGGTTAGGGTACTTGGAGCTATGGTTAGGGTTTTTATGAATAGGATACTTGGAGCTAAGGTTCCTGTGCTTAGTGTACCAAGAATTAGGGTTAAGGTCCCTATCGATAGGGTACCTGGTGCAAGGGTTACAGTTTCTATGGGTAAGGCTCCCCACCCTAATGTTAGAGTTCATGTTGGTAGGCTACCTCCAGCTAGAGTTAGGATTCCTCTGAGTAGGGCACCTGGAGCTAGCATCAGGGTCCCTATGGGTAGGGTACCTGGCACAAGGGTTAGAGTTTCCATGGGTAGGGAACTTGGAGCTACATTTAAGGTTCCTATGAGTAGGGCTCCCCGCCCTACAGTTACAGTTCCTCTGCATAGGTTTCCTGGAGTTAGGGTTTGGGTTCATATGGGTATAGCTGAACACCTATAGCTAGGGTTCCAATGGGTATGGGACTTGGAAGTGGGCTCAGGGTTCCTATGGGTAGGGTACTTGGAGCTACAATTAGGGTTCCCTTTGGGAGGGCCCCTGGCCCTAGGGTTAAAGATTACTTACTGGAAGGTTTAGGTTTCCTAAGGATTGATTCCTTGGAGCTATGGTTAGGGTTCATGGAGCTAGGGGTCCTCTGGGTAAGGTAATTGAAACCATGGTTAGGGTTTCTATGAGTAGCGCTACCTGCTCTAGTGTTGGGGCATCTATGCATAGGGTAATTGGAGCTAGAGTTAGGGTTCCTATGAGTAGGGCTCCCCTCCCTAGACCTACGGTTCCTATGGATAGGGTAAGTGGAGCTAGGTTTAGGGTTCTTCAGTATAGGGTAGTTGGAACTGGGGTTATGGGTCCTATGAGTAGGACTCCCCACCCTACAATTACAGTTCTTATAAGTAGGACTCACCGCCCTATGGTTGTTGTTCCTGTGGGTAGCGTATCTGAATCTAGTGTTCGAGTTTGTATGGGTAGGACTCAATGCCATAAGGTTGGGGTTGTTATGGGTAGGGCACTTAAGCCAAATTCAGGGTTCCTATGTATAGGGCTCCCCGTACTAGGGTTACAGTTCCTATGGGTAGGGATCCCTGCCCTAGAGATAGGGTTCCTATAGGTAGGGTGCTTGGAGCAAGGTTTAGGTTTACCTGGATGTGTTACCTGGAGCTAGGGTTTGATTAGGGCTCCCATCCCTAGGATTACGGTTCCTATGGGTAGGGCTCCCCACCTTAGAGATAGGGTTCCTATGGTTAGTGTACTTGAAGCTAGAGTTCGGTTTCCTAAGGGTATGGTTCTTGAAGCTAGGGTTAGGGGTCCTGTAGTTAGGCTACTTGGAGCTAGGGTTAGGGTTCTTATGGATAGGGCTCCCCACCCCAGGGTCAGGATTCCTCTGGGTAGGGTATTTGGAGCTAGGGTTAGGGTTCCAATGGGTCAGGCTCCCCGCCCTCAGGTTGGGGTTCCTATGGGTAGGGTACCTGAAGTGGGGGGAGGGATAGTTCAGTGGTTTGAGCACTGGCCTGCTAAACCTAGGGTTGTGAATTCAATCCTTGAGAGGCCCATTTAGGGATCTGGGGCAAAAATCTGTCTGGTGATTGGTCCTGTTTTGAGCAGGGGGTTGAACTAGATGACCTCCTGATATTCTATGAGGGTTAAGGTTCTATGGGTAGGGTACTGGGAGCTAGATTCCTATGGGTAGGGCTCTCTCCATCCATTGTATAGGGAGCCTAAGCCCCAAATTCAGCTGTGTGTATCCTAGTGTTGTTCCTGGACTTTCTAGGTGCCGCGACACTCAGCGTTGCAACTCCGGTGCCTTTGTGGGTCCCACCTCTTCTTATATTTCTCATTAAATTGTCTACCCCCTAGTAAGTGCTATGTATATTATCTAGAAACAATGTGGATAGAAAGACAACTCAGCACCATGTTGTAACTATGTATTAGAGGGTGTTTGGAGGACATGATTTTTAACTGTGAATTTCCATCCATTTGTGAATGCAAGATGAATTTTCTTTTAAACAATAGCTTATCTCACCAACTCTACTTTTATACAAATTTCCCAGTATTACTTTTGCTAGGACACAATCCCAGTCTAAAGGTATGAAGAAACCAGATCAGTGAGCAAAGCTCTCTTAAATTCTCTTAAATGTACTGTGGTTTACAACTGGATTCATTAAAATCAGCTCATTGATTTCAAGCAGAAGCAAACTGTAGGTTCCTTTGAAAACCGAAATGTTCCTTTAATTTCAATAGTTCTCAGCTGCACATTTCCTAAAATCATAGGGACAGACATTCAGCTGGTGTAAACCATGGTAGCGCAGTTGGCTTCAATGGCGCTATGACAATTTACACCAGCCGAGGAGCCAGTCTATAATTTTGTTAGAACCCTGGAAGGTAGAGAGAGACATAAGAATGAATTAGGGCATTTTTTTAAAAAGTCATTCAGTTTTTATTTCCTGTTTCTGTGCTCCTAGGTAAGTAAAAGCAGCCATTTGTATCTCCAAGATAATAGCTATGTTTGTATAGAAATATTGATTATTGCATTGCTCACAGTGAGAAACTGAGTTAGTTTAGCTGTCTGGCAGGCTATAAGACCCCGGTGTTCAAAAAAATGTGCCTAAGCGTGTGTGCCAAAGTTAGGCATATCAGTCACTCCTTCCCCCATGAGACACACAATTGCATGTGTGTATTTAGGACCTGATATAAAACCACTGAAACCAATAGAAGATTCCTGTGCACTTCTGTGAAAATGTGGGCATCATTCTGCAGGAGAGAATGGATCCCTCCCCCACTCCTTAGTTGGTTTTAAGCTATTAGGGGTGGGAATTTCAGAAGTACTCAGCATTAGTCTAAATCTGCTATCATTGGCAATAATTTCAACAGGGACAGAGTGAGCCTGTTGCTGAACACTGAGGTTAGAGATTTTAGAATTTCTATTTGCTATCATTTTTCATGCAAATGTTTTTTTAAAAAATTAGTTGGCCTGATGTAAATAATTTTATACAGAAAGCTACTCTCTTGCTGAACACAGATGCATTTCATTGTAGTAAATAGGAATGTTTTCTCATTATATTGCTTCATTTTGGTTTTTAATGTTATTGAAAGTGTTCAACAGCTTGCTTTTAAATAATGTTCACCCAGCTTATCAAAACATAGAATAAGTAGTTCAAATACCATTTCATGCTAGGAATAATATTATAATGCATGAGGTGGGGGAGGGAAGAAATCATTAAAAGAAGATATTTGGACCAAACGTTGTTTCTGTCCAACAGTACGTTTTAGCATGTGGCTTTATTGGTCCAGTGGTGTATTTAAATATGAAGATTTGTCATTTGAATTCCAGCTAATCATTTTCTAATTACCCAGTTAAGCCCATACTATAATACAAGACCTACTGCATTAGATCAGGAAGTCAATCCCCTAACTGCAAATGAAAGATATCGTCTCCGCTAGAAGGTTTATTCAATATTAAATTGATACCACACTGGAATTTCGCTAAAGGCCAAGATGTTGCCAAATAGTAAGTGCTTTTCATGCAACAGCTCACAGGTATTTTAGGGTTTGGTATCTTTATATTATCCCTTCCATCAGTTCAGACATAGAAAAATCTGTTGTTACCATATCAGCATTACTAGCTGAATTTGCAGGAAAGGTCTTACTATCTAGATTAACACACCATCTCGCACCGGACAATGCAAGAGCAAAGAGAGTTTCAGTAGAGTCTTGCACAAACTCGTGCCTACAGTTCCCCCACCTGCCACGCTCAATAATATAGGGCTATGTGCTCAACAGCCACAGCCCTGAGTAATGGATGGTGAATAGTCACATGCAGGGAGATATTCCCATAATTTATTTCTAGTCCAATCCACTAGAAATGGAAAGTCCCAGGTATCGTGAAGAACAATGAAGTGGATCCTGTGGACCCTGATAAGTGAGGCACTTTGACCAGAGACCACATCAGAAAAGTTTCCCATCAAAATGAAAAGATACTATTTTAACCTTTGGGTCAATGTTTTATAGCCTTCCACACTTGATCTGACAGCATCATCTCCACAAGCCAGTATCAAGGGCTATGATTCTTTAGCCACCGCTGTCTCTCACTTTCTCATATATAAATATGCTTATTTAGAGAGAGAAACCCTAGATGTGTCAGGATTAGGACTATTAAGCCATTTTCTCCATATCTTCCCATGCTGGGAGTTGAGCTAGGCAAGGACAGATTTAAACTGACCCTGATTTTGGTTTTGCAAAACTCAACCAAATGACAAGGATTAGCTAAAAGAAAACAAGTTGAGTGTCTGCTCATCTCCAATTTTATGTTTAATTAATTTGTATGTGAAGAGTGGGCAATACACATTGCTGAATTATGTGAGTGGGGCTTTAAGAAATTCTGCAGGAAGTCTGGCTGCCATAGCATATTCAGCCTAGTTCTCCTCTCACACTTTAAAAAAAACACCAAGCTAATTTCACTTTCCCTATTTACATGCATTGCATTTTTTCAGACTGCTTGACTTCTCTAGTTTAATATTGCATTAACATTCCTATTTTGAAGAGTAGAGATGTAGACACATTGCTAAAGTATTTTGGGTCTCCTCTGGAATAAAGGTGACAGATATATGTACGTAAGAACATAAAAATGGCCATATTAGGTCAGACCAAAGGTCCATCAAGCCCAGTATCCTGTCCTCTGACAGTGGCCAGTGGCAGGTGCTCCAAAGGGAATGAACAGACAGGTTGTCATCAAGTGATCCATGCCCTGTCACTCAATCTCAGCTTTTTGCAAACAGAGGCTAGGGACACCATTCCTGCCCATCCTGGTTAATAGCCATTGATGGATCTCTCTTCCATAAATCTATCTAGCTCTCTTTTGAACCCCACTATAGTACTGGCCTTCTCAACACCCTCTGGCAAGGAGTTCCAGAGGTTGACAGTACATTGCATGAAAAAATACTTTGTGTTTGTTTTAAACCTGCTACCTATTAATTTCATTTGGTGGCCCCTTGTTCTTGAATTATGAGAAGGAGTAAATAACACTTCCTTATTTACTTTCTCCATACCACTCATGATTGTATAGACCTCTATCATATCCTCCCTTAGTCACCTCTTTTCCAAGCTGAAAAGTCCCAGTCTTATTAATCTCTCCTCACACGGAAGCCGTTCTATACCCCTAATCATTTTTGTTGCCCTTTTCTGAACCTTTTCCAAGTCCAGTATATCTTTTTGAGATGGGGTGACCATATCTGCATGCAGTGTTCAAGATGCGGGCATACCATGGAGTTATATAGAAGCAATATGATATTTTCTGTCTTATTATCTATCCTTTTCTTGATGATTCCCAACATTCAGTTCACTTTTTTGACTGCCGCTGAACATTCAGTGGATGATTTCAGAGAATTAGCCACAATGATTCCAAGATCTCTTTCTTGAGTGGTAACAGCTAATTTAGACCCCATCATTGTATATGTATAGTTAGGATTATATTTTCCAATGTGCATTACTTTGCATTTATCAACATTGAATTTCATCTGCCATTTTGTTGCCCAGTCACCCAGTTTGGTGAGATCCTTTTGTAGCTCTTCACAGTCTGCCTGGGACTTAACTGTCTTGACTAGTTTTGTATCTGCAAATTTGGTCACTTCACCGTTTACCCATTTTTCCAGATCATTTATGAATGTGTTAAATAGGACTGGACCCAGTACAGACCCCTGGGGGACGCCACTATTTACTTCTCTCCGTTCTGAAAACTGACCATTTATTCCTACCCTTTGTTTCCTTCTTTTAACCAGTTACCGATCCATGAAAGAACCTTCCCTCTTATCTCATGACTGCTTATTTTGCTTACATGTATATTCACTACCAGAGAGCTCTTGTGTCGTAACAACCTTCCATATCAGCCTTCACTGCACACTGTTGAACCAACGATCTAGAAGGAAACATTTTATGCCCTATTACCGATAACCTCAGCCATCCTCCTCCCAGCTTCATCTGTACAACTCCTATTTAAGTAAAAACATATCATTGAAATTGTTAAAGTATGTTGTTGGCAAATTAAAATGTTTACCATGCAAGGTCACGATTTTGCAAAAACTTATGTATGTGCCAACTTTCAAGCTTGTGAGCAGTCCTACTCAGGTTCCATTTTTATAAGTAATATTGAGCATTATGAACTTTAGCATTTTTCCAGAGAAAGCAACAGATCTCAGTAAGACAAAACAAAGAAGCATTTCCAGCTCACAAGCAAGTCATGTTTGCACAAACTTTCCAATCACAATGTATAAAATTAACTAAATTTTTTTCCGGCAGGAATATAGGATGAGAGAGCCACTTACCCAGGGATAAATTTCCCCCAGTTTTAGCTATGGGCTGAAACCAAATATGGAAAATTTCAGCCCGAAAGGAATTAGCTGAATGAAGTTAGAAGCAACTCAAAAAGGAGAATAAAATGGAAACAGTTTTCTAACTTGCCCAAAGTGGCCACTGCCACACCAAGTATAAACATGCAATGCAGGCACCTCTGGATAAAGGACACAGCAGTTGTTAAACTGAACCCAGCTATACATCAGTATGCACAGGAGTATTCTGAAATGACACATAAGATTATAGCAGTGCTCTGACCATGAACAAAGAATAGTGAATATAGCAAAACAACGTCAGCCTCCCCACCATTTGATAAATATTCCCTATTAAGAATCTTCTCCATTTCACAGACACATCTGATTAACTGAAAGTGATAGCCCTTGAACACATTTTAATTCACATTGAAAGATTCTCCCCACCCCCCAAAGACTGTTTTTGTCCACACAATTGACATTATAGCAAAGCTACAAATGTTTATGACATGTCTCAGTCCTTAAAGTGAGATAGTTTTATGGTATCTTCGAAACCATTATGAATTTATTTCATGAAATCACTGTGCTTTCACTGAAACACATTCATTTTTGTTCAAGCTGGTCTACAGCACTGGAGCTGCTTGCTTACCTGACTGCTTCCTATGCACCTGCAGTTTAGTCATGCCCTCCCCGATATACCTAGAAGAAAGAATGAAAAAAGAGGCCCCACTGAGCATGAATGTCTTGCTGATTTGCAGCTTAATGACAAATGGTATCTCCCAAAGGAGCGCGTGGTTGGTGAGAGATTACATCAGCTAGTCTATTAAGGCAACACCAGCAGTCAAACACCAGCTTTGCAGGTGGCCTTGGTCCCAGTGCATATCAGCTGATCAGGCTAGTGGGATGCCATGTCTGAACACAAACCATATTACCCACAAATACAACCCCCTGAATTGTATACACAAATCCAATCCCCCTGAACAGAGGATAAATGAGTAGCAAGGAACACAAGCAGAACCAAATTATTCAGTATCATCCGTGAAGCCTCCCTCATTGTGCAGAACAGACATTACAATATTGCAGACAGGATATGGCATAAACTGTGGGGGAAAGCTGCATAAGGTTTGGGATCGATTTCCCCCCTCATCAAACCCCACTGAAGCTAAAGGAGTCGAACCAGGGGTTAATTTATCTCTTTGTATGGTGACAATATTTGTATTGTATTGTATTGTATTGTATGGGGGGAGGGATAGCTCAGTGGTTTGAGCATTAATCTGCTAAACCCAGGGTTATGAGCTCAACCCTTGAGGGGACCATTTAGGGAACTAGAGTCAAAATCTGGGGATTGATCCTGCTTTGAGCAGGGGATTAGACTAGATGACCTCCTGAGGTCCCTTCCAATTCTATGAAGTCATTAGGAATAATAACTGATGGTGGGAAACTGAGAAGCATAAGCAAGTTAGAAGTAAAACATTTTCAAGTAAGAACTGAAAGACTTTGATAATCTCAGTATAGTGGATTGCAAGATGACTCATCAGCCTCAAGGGGTGGCATAATCAGGCCCTAACCTGTACACCATGTTTATTTTGGGCTGATGTGAAAGACATTGTATAAAATGAAACTGTTGCAAAGAGGTCTGATCCCACAGACACATGAATAAATACAGTAAATGGAAAACTGAACAGTGACATGAAATATTAACAAGATTCCTGGGGCACAGATTCATTTCAAATGATTTAGGACATTATTAATAGAAGAGCACAGACAATACAACCTGATTTCCATTTATTTTTATAAGTTTCTCTTTTTTAATGATCCAGATGTGCCCTCACTGTGGTGATGGGACTACATGAGAACCCAGTTTAGTTAGTTTAATGGGTATGAATTGTATCTAGCAGGTCCTACAAAAACATGTTATGCCTAAGTCTCCCTTTCCTTGCACTTTGTGTGGTTATTCATATTAACACAAAGTGAGTGCAGAACACTCCCAATCAGATTTACTAGCCCTTGCCACTAGTATAAGTGACTGCACAAGGAGAATCAAGCTCACTGGTTTTTTCCCCCCTTCTACTGCAGCTTGTAGTAAAAGGGACAGTCATTTAAAAATAGAGACTGAGAAATTGAGGATGATTTTCTTTTAGGGGAGCTTGCTTTATACTGTGGGATGGTGGCAAATCTTTGTGGTAAAGAGACAGGAGTGGATGTCAGGGTATCTGGGTTGTATTCTCGGCTTGTCCTACCTGCCCTGGGATGAGCCATTTCACCACTCTCTGTCTGAGTTTACCTCCAGTAAAATAGAGGGGCTATTGATACCCACTTCACAAAAGTGGCTTGAGGACACATTCACTAGTGTCTCTAGAGAACAATGAGGTTCTCAGATGGAGGGCACTACAGAAATGCAAACTGTATCACAAGAGGTGGTCATAGCCCAGAATCATTTTTCTAGGCTACTGAAAACAACTGCTCCTATATCAGTATACTGAGTACCTATTTTATTTTCTAGGTCAAAGAGTCAAACAGGAACATTTTGACTTAGAAAATAAGATAAGATGTTTCAATCTGATTACATATCAGCTGTCCTTACTATTTAAAATATATAAAATAGAATATTTCACTAATAAAGGACAACTTGAGACATCATGATGCAATACTGCTGATGTCATGACATATTAAAATGAAACAAGTTTTTAAATGAAATTTTATTTTCCTAAATGAAATTTCAAAATAAAAAAAATTAATTTCAAGATTTATGCCATCAGAATTCTTATCAGTCTACTGATTTTGTAAAAAATTTTAAAAAAATCTGACATGGTATTTTCCAATGGAAAACTGTTTCAGCAAAAAAGTTTTCTAAGCAGCTCTACTTATTATATATCCAGCCAAAATTCAGCTCTTCATAGAACTCCTCACTCACCTTATCACAGAAGCAACAGATGTGAATGGGATTTATTTAAGAAACAGGCAACAAAAAGATAAAGCCTAGCTCTGCAGCAGGTGTAAACAGACCTGCCAAGTGTCACTCATTTGCAATGTGAAACACACAGCAAGACAGCAAATCTGTGTATTTCTTTCAATGTCAGTCCTCCTTCCACTTTGCTTGGTTTAAAGAAATTAAGCCTTTTGATTGGGAAAGTTTTGCATGGCCTCTCAGAGATAGGAAAATACTAACAGGGCGAGAGCCCTATGAATCTCTGCTTACAAAGAGGAAGGAGCTGGGTGTGGGGAAGGTTAATGTGCATATTTGCACAGAAAATTAAAACTAGTTTTGAGCAATTTATAAACTCAGCTGTAGGTTGATCTGATCAAAGGCATTTGGACTAATAAACAAAACTTTATATGGCCAAAAGACTGAACTAAGAAAGATACTAAATGTAGAACAATACTTTTTAGAACATTGTTATTAATGTCATTTTATATTAAATAAGATCATTCCTTTTCTCTCTGAAGACATGTTTATTTTTCTCATTGCCCCCCCGATGAACCCTGACTAAAATCTTGCAAGAATCCAGTTTAGTTTATTTGAATTAAATTAAGTTATATGAGGAAAAATAGAATGCACACAAACATACCTCACACTCACTTTTTAAAAGATCACCAAGCAGGCCAGAGGTTCTAAGTTACTTACAAGTACGAAATAGTATCTACCACCTGGCTGTAACGAATACCCAGCCTTTGAGAAAGCTGCTTGCTTCATCAGTGACCCATCCAGTGTTCCTCTCTCCCTTTCCAGGAAGTGGTTCATTATGAAATTCATTCCACCTTCATAAAACCTGAGGCTAAAGACTCTGACCAGGTGGAATGCAGAGGGAGTGGAGAGGTGAGATCCACTATCCTATCCACAGGTCAGCGAGCAAGGCTGCTGCACTGCCCCTCCCAATAACAGTAGCTACTATTGCCTACGAGCTGCAGTACCAATCACAACCCCTTCAATCCATTTGCACAGGGGTTTTGAGGGCCAATGGATTTGTGTTAATGTGCATCCTGCAGCCTGTCCCTTTGCTTGGCCCAGCCCTCCCACATACTGCCTTCTGTGCTAGTCCAGACCCTTTCCAGAGCATGTATGGGTGCACAACACTCCTGCACAAATCCTCTGCTTGCAGTATCCCTACATAGTACCTTCAGCACGGCTTAAATGTATTGAAGGACTTGTGCTGCCCCTATGCACCATAAGTGAGTTTTACCCACAGAGTTTTGTAAGGAAACAGAGGCTTTATCTTCCAAACCACTCACAGGCAACACTTGGCCTGCGTGAACAACAAGTCATTTGCCATTGCATCCCTGTTCTCTTCAAAACTTGCATATAGAATTACTGGCTGCTGTTCTCCACAGAGAGCCAACCAATTTCTAGTGAGGATTATGTGGGCAGTTTCTTCAGAGCCCCCAAACCCTGATGAGCTGTTTTCCCCAGAAACTGACATATAGTTTATTCATACAGAAGGTTCATAACAGTTCAGAGCAAGAACAGAAAATTGTTGGGTGTCCAGATACAGCCATCTGTTACATGGACCATGTGTGTTGCAGTGGGCATGCACAAGTAACTAAGCGGTATTGTGACAGCAGAAGTCCAAACTTATAATATTTTTTCCAAATATTTAACAGCTGTCAAAGAATTTATAGACCATACCCTGCATCCTTTATATGGCTAGCACTCAATTCAAACCATATACTAACATACTCAGAATAAGTACCAAATTAGGTTGCAACTACTTGATAAAGCTGGTACATGTTATATTTGAATTACCAGTGTTTAAACTGAGCTGTGAGGCTGATGAGTTGACAGACATTTTTAATTTTGCAGGTAGATAGAATCAGTCTTTTTAAATTGGCTTGTCTTTTATCTTAGAATTTAACAGAAGTTCTCTGAAGTTAATTTTCTCAGTGAATATAAGAAGCATTGCTATGCTTTAATCTTGAAACAATATTTTAAAAAAGTAGAAATGAAGCACATGATTTATGGTGGTATTTAAAGAAGATATTGAAGGTATGATGACAATTTAATTGAGAGAACCAAGTGTGAAAAGACCATTTAACCTCTCCGATTCACTGTATTTCTGTAAAGTCTGATCCAGCATCCATTGAAATCAATGGAAAGACTGCCATTGACTTCAATTAATATTGGATCAGGACCTTGATATTTATTATAATATCACAAGAAAACTTTAACCAACCACAGCAAATGTCCTTAGATCAGAAGGAGCATCATCCAGCAGATAGAGTACTGAACTGGGAGTCAGGAGACCTGGGTTCTATTTCTTGCTTTGCAACTGACAGGCTGCTTGGAAAATTCACTTCAACTCTCTGTGGGTGTTTCCTTCCTATCCTTTGTCTGTCTTGTCTATTTAGATTGTAAGGGGCAGGGACTGTCTCACTATATGTTTGTGCAATACCTAGCACCAGGGGGTCCCTATCTTGGTAGGGGCCTTGAAGTGCTGCTGTATTACAAATAATAACAGTGTTAAAATATATATACAAAGTAAAGTCATAACTCAAAACAAGTTGGCACACGTTATCAGCTGTGAACAGTGAAATAGATTCCCTGTTGGAGGATCATAGTGGAACTGTTTGGGCCAAAAAAGTGCCCTACCCGGAAATGATTGTAAATGGAATCAGCAAAAAGTGTGTGCAACATTCCATCTATTTAAAAGACAGTCATTTGCTCCACAGATAAGAAACACTATGGAAACAATTCTCCATTTAGAGGGCTTTGAGGTGTCATCATCCTGATTATATGTGCACCAAGATCTTGAGCACTGGCAAAAATGCAAGAGTATGGACAGCTGTGAAACCCTGGTTGTCCTGGCTACATTCCATCTTCAGTAGCAACACTACATTGCATTTCTCATCTTCTGGTCTAAAATGGGATGCTGTGTTGGTGTGTGCTGTTAAAAAGTTGCCATGTTTAGCCCCAGAGCTGGCCATATTTTAATTAGGGGTGAAGTGGTTAGTATGTATATAATTTGTATATCTGTATGTGAGACACTTTGGATATACGTGACTAGTGGAGTTGCACATCTCTCCCAGGAACATTACATGTACAATTCTATTGGAAAGCTGACGGGGCCTGTTGCTTTCTCTTGGTGAAATGCCATTATGGCAGTGTTAATGCTGTTGGATCTGATTTCATGCTCCAGAGAATGCCTGCCTTGGGCAGAGAGTGTAGCTAAATTAATGTTTTGAAATTCTGTTTAATTTCATTAAAGCTGTTAGTTTTAGTGGATCTTTGTATTATTCATAAAGGATCTGTTCTGAAACCCATAAAATTAGTGAGAGCTTTTCCATTGACTTCCATGGGTTTTGGAATCAGCACTTATGTCAAGGTTGATCTCTAGGGGATTTTATGTGGTTAAAGTGATATGGCAAGTACAGTTTTTACTACTACTTCTTATCTAAAATTCCCCTTTTTGATCATTGAAATAGTCATACTAAATCAGACCCAAGCTCCATCTAATTCTATGTCCCATCTCTGATAGTGGCCAAAACCAGATGCTTCAGAGGAAAGTGAAAGAAACCCACAGTAAGCAGATATAATCTGCCCCTTCTTCATATCCACTGGTCTCATGCCATGGAAAATATTTTCCACAGGTTTGTTTTTGATGTTTTCCAGCTTTAGGAGGTCAAATCATGTTGTTGAATCTCCAAGGGGTAGCCATGTTAGTCTGGATCTGTAAAAAGTGACAAAGAGTCCTGTGGCATCTTATAGACTTAGGACTCTTTGTCATTGTTGAATCTGTAATTCTAGATCCTTTCCAGATTTTTGGTCTGTATGTCCATAAAACATTTGCTGAAAAGTTCATAAGGCCCTGATCTGAGAGCCAGGCTTCTGCCTCCCAAACAGATTCAGCAAAACAAAGTCTATACCTTAGTCCAGCTAGTCATCAGGAGCCTGAGACAGACCTTCACTAATGATTGCCTCCTCCCTAACTAATCTGCTCTCTCCCCTCTGCATGTGTCTCTTTTTTGATTATATAGGCCAACCCCAGGCCGGAGCAGCGAGCCCCCTTAATTACACACAGTCTGTTTTTATTGTGAGCTCCTAGCCAGGGGTGGCTCCAGGCACCAGCACGCCAAGCACATGCCTGGGGCTGTAAGCCACAGGGGGCACTCTACCGGTTGCCCCGAGGGCAGCAGGCAGGTTGCCTTTGGCAGCTTGCCTGCAGAGGGTCCGCTGGTCCCACGGCTTTGGTGGACCTCCCACAGGCTGCAGCCAAATCTGCAGGAACTGGGGACCTCCCGCAGGCAAGCCACCGAAGGCAGCCTGCCTGCCATGCTTGAGGCGGCAAAATACCTAGAGCCACCCCTGCTCCTAGCTGTGCCTTAAAGGGGTAGATTGTGGCCCTCTGAATGGTTGCCTTGGAATCCTATCACTCAAGAACACGGATGCTTTCTTGGTCATTCTTTTTGAAGTGTAATTTTGTTTGTGAGTGCAGGTAGTTGTTGAATTGAGATTTCCTAAGAAGTGATGGTTCCAGTACCAAGAACTGGGAGAGAGTGATGTCACTTTCATCGTAGCAAGAAAGTGATCAGATTTTCAGAACCATTCCATTTATCATACTGAATATGCCCAATATTGTTCTGAAGTTCTAAAAGGAATTATGAAGTTAATAAATGTCAGAGAAGGCACTGAATGGCCTCTGATACAGCATTATCTAAGCACTATCTGATACAGCACTATCTGATATAGCGCTAATAAGGACCTGGATCAATTCTGGTATCCCAAGATTACTTCATTTCTTATTTTTACTTCCCTAAATTTACTTCCCTAAATTTGGCTTTGGCAAAGGAATTCTTAAAAAGTTGTCCAGGGGTTCATTAAACATTCACTGAGTTATAGGACTTTTCTGATCATACAATGATATGCCACAACCAAACACCATTTACAGAAGTACTTTTCCTCTAAATCATTTGAACTAATTGTTCCATCAGTTACAATGTTGTCAACCAGCACATTAATGTATTTTTCCCTGTGTGTCATAGGAAAAAATAAATTAGATTAGGGAATCATCTTATTTTATTCTTTACCATTCCAAAGATATTCAGTTCTTGTGAATACAACAATAATTTGATGAACAGAGATGTTTGCACTGATTGAGTGATTATAATACAATCGCTAAATCAACCTTTTATTCCATGCATTACCACATATAAAGTAACACATAATACTGGTTTGACAGCAGACATTTTTAAATCTGTGAACATGATTTGAAGAAACCTAGTACTTGCAATTGTATCTGATTAATCTCTGAGTCAAATCCTACAATCCTTAGCTAAAATTTGAAACTCCAACTAAATTCGACACTGACTCCCATGGACATTTTGACTTGTAATTATTGCAAGATTTGGCCTTATCTGAATTAAACTAATATATTGACTTTCTCTGTGTAATTTTAACGATTTGATTATCTAGCCTGGGTCTGAAGTGTAAATAAAATCTCTTTGGGATCTATATCTTCCTGAATGCATTTCTGTAATATTTCCTTATATGATCATGAAAATTAGGCATTATCACAGACGGTGGTTGCATCTTTTGGGGCTCTTTAGTTAAAATTAATCAGTTTATTACAAATATAAATATTTGTATAGAACGATTATGACATCTATTTCACTAAAGTGACACTTTCTTTCTCCTTCATCCTTCTCCCTCCACCCCCTACTGACAATCAGAGTGAAATAAATGTTTCATTTCTTAGTAGTGTGTTTATTACCATATACTTATGCTAGGGTCTCAAAAATATCATCTGGATACAAAAGAAACCCTGTAAATATGCTGTCATCTTCAGCACTGACATAGATCCCATTCCAATCCCGTCCAACCTCCAGCCAAACCTGATCCCCTGCATTTAATTTCAAAATGATCAGGAAAGAAGCCTGGTCTATCTCTTGACCATAAAGTGTTTCACGGGTTTTGACTATCTTCTTGTTTTGTGCCACAATGCTGATTCGAGCAGGCCGCCCTCTGATCGTCATGTGATAAGCAAAGACATACGCTCCAGGAATGCTGCAATTGAATTTGCCTGTAGAAGGATTATAATCTTCCTGATCATTGTACAAAATCTTGTCAAATTTAATAGGGATATTTGGTGGAGGGAAAGGCTTTGACAAGCCAGCACTGAAAGCTGATCTTCGGACTTTTGAGTTATCACCCTTGGATCCTTTGATACCTCTGGAGCCTTTCTTTCCACTAGCTCCTCGGGCCCCTTTACTACCAGGATTTCCCTTGGGCCCAAGAGGTCCCATCACACCAGCTGGTCCCAAGTCCCCTTTTTCACCCTTACTGCCTGGCTCACCCTTTTCTCCCTGTTTTCCATTCATCCCAGGAATACCCTCAACTCCAGTGTCTCCTTTGCTGCCTTTTTCCCCTTTTATTCCACCTTCCCCTTTTTCCCCTCTCTCTCCTCTCTCCCCTGGCACCCCACAATGCCCCTTTTCCCCTAGGTCTCCCTTTTCCCCTTTATCTCCATTTTCCCCATCTAGCCCCTGTAAGCCCAGCTCTCCCTTGTCTCCCTTCTCTCCTTTGGTCCCATTCTCACAAGTGTCCCCCTTCACACCCTTCTGTCCCTTCATTCCAGGAAGGCCAGAGTTTCCTTTGTCTCCTTTAACTCCAGCTTCACCTAGAAAAAAAAAAGATAGAAATAAAGAGTCACAAGAAAGAATAAAAACCATGCAGCACTACTAACCTTGGGCTGGTCACTGTGCTAGGTAGGGAGTAGCAGAAGCAGATGTAAATGCCAGGTGATTGGGACTAAAAAGAAGACTGCATGTTCCATTCTCAAAGTTTTCTCTCTGCTTTCCTCTGGAGCGGAGTGAGTGAGTGGAGGGAGTAATTTGCATTGTGAGTGAAGGGGGAAGTGGATTTGGGAGAGGGGAGTCATTATGGGCTGAGTGGATTTAATAGGAACAAGTGGAACTGAGGCAAGAGGAGACAGATGTTGAGAAGAGAGGTTAGAAAAGGGAAGAAGGAGGAGGAGTAAAGGGCTAAGAAGGCTTGGGAAGGAGATTAGAAAACAAGAGAGAATAGAAATAAAATACGAGGACAGAGAGAGAGACTGGGAACGTGAAGAAGACCAAAGAGAATGCAACACTGGGTATGTAGGGAGGAAGCTGGCTTGATGGAAAAAAGAGAAGTAATGACATTAAAAACAGTTCCAAGGTATATGGCAAGAAAGAGAATGTGGAATCAAAGAAGAAAAAAAGGCAGAAATTGTAAGTCAGTTTTTTAAATGCATTTACCATAAAGTTGAGGGGCAACATACAATTGAAAACACTAAATCAACCATATTAAAAGCAATTGATAAAATACATGTATTCTATATAGGGCAAGATTATCCAATGCCATCTATATGCTGGTGTGATCTGGCCTTAAAGCCATCTTAACCAAAGGAAGATTGCCCCAGTGTGAGGGTCATCCTCTGGTGGCATAGTGCTAGTGTAGCAACTCCTACACCACACACTCTCCTGGCTGCCAAGGCAGCAGAGAACAAAGGTTGTGGTTTCAAGAAAGCAGGTGGTCAGGACAACTTTACACTATGCTGATCCTTGGATTGTACCCCAAGACTCCTCTAATGCACCCGAAGATTCCTCTAATGGAGCCCACAGATGACACGCGAGCAGAGTTTTAAACCACTTTTGCACACACATCCCTGTGCATTCTGTGCCATTGGGTTGCACCAGAAGATCTAATCTGTCTCTGATGAGATTTTTCCCACTATCTAAATATGGCTGAAAATATCACTGCCAGGTGTGAATTTTATCTCCAGCTCATAAAGTTACTTTTCACTGAAGAATAACTTTTCTTGCTTTCAGAATGCAACAGATTGCAACAAATCCCATCTCCAATACATTTTCCAGGTGGAATATACTCCCCTACAGGAACTCTCTCTCTCTCTCTCTCAAACACACACACACACACACACACACACAGTCTCTCCCTTCCCCCGCCCCCGCCCACTCCAAAAATTATTAGTTTGGTTGGTTGCTCAAAGATATTGCCTGGATGGTTTGCATCTGTCAGTTGGGCCCTGTTTCTATCATACACTAGGACAAGCTAAAGTTTATAGTATCTACGCACTTCAAATTAAATGATTGAAACTGCACCATAGGTAGACAGAAAGATAGACAGATAAATAACATAATTCAGTATGTAGACTGTGATCTAAATACTGAAGTCCGCATTCAGTTCTTACTCACGCACAGCTCCCACGGACTGTAGTGAGTTTTTCCTGAATGTGGACTGAAGTCCAGATTGGGAAAAAACAGATTAAATATTAGAAAACCAGATTAAAGAGGAAGAGAGATCAATGTTCTTGAGTACTCTGGTGTAGCCTTACGTACCTTGTTCTCCAGGTTTACCCGGATACCCTGCAATTCCATTTGTTCCTTGGTCACCATGTTCTCCTTTATCTCCTAAGACATTGTTACCATTAATATGCTGCTAGGTATATTATTTGCAGCAAAATATTCTTTATGCAGCATGGGGCTTACATCATTTGTGTGTCTGTCACTCTCTCTTCTGTAGTAAAAATTAACTTAAAAAATGACAGTCCTAAGAAGGTTCTTTGGGACTCCTTACCTGAAAACTCCAAAACACCAGCACCCATCAAACTACCCATCACGTTGTACTTACGTAGTTATCTGATCCATCTTAATGCCTAAGAAATAA
The DNA here is from genome assembly GCF_007399415.2 of Gopherus evgoodei. Classification (NCBI taxonomy): domain Eukaryota; kingdom Metazoa; phylum Chordata; order Testudines; family Testudinidae; genus Gopherus; species Gopherus evgoodei. The sequence goes on from NC_044330.1 coordinate 21,834,074, forward strand.
GTAACTGTATAAAATCAGTAATGTTGGATAGGGAGGGCATTTACTGTCATTTAATGGCCCAATAGAGAAGCTGATAGCCACTAGACTCAGTATTGTCATTCTAGTTTGACAGCCCTAGAAAGCATTAGGCAAGAGGGGACATCGTAGCAGAGGACATCAGTTGAATCATACTCTGATGTCATTTTTTCCCCCTGTTAAAATGTTCAAGTGTATTCAGTACTTATTGGCTTTAGCAAAGTATGATGCATGCATATGCTGTGCAAGCAACCACTTATAGCTCTGCCAATACAATTCAGTCCACATGCGCTATTCTAGTACACTAAACCCTTTGGACAGAAACAGGCAATTGAGCTGAATTGTGTCCAGTATGTGGTAGTTTAGTGACATGCAAAGTGAGAACTCTGCGATGACCATCAAACTCATTTTCACTTGAGATTTGAACACAGGTTTCCGGGGCAAATGATTAATAGAACCAATAACCACACAGACAACCTCTTCATCAGAGGATGGCTTAGAAGAGGATAAACAACTTGACTGGGTATCTGTGGTTATTGCAAATATTCCGAATGGGGTCATGCTTGACTTTGTTCTCACTTTTGTATTGCACACAACTCTCTAAGTTTGTTTCATCTACAGCAACAATCCCTGGGACAAGTGATTATTCAAGTGTAGGTGCTAAGTGTTTAGGGATACTGAAAATCACACAGGTGCAAACAGAGAAGCATCGCTCTAAATAACAGTTAGTTTAGTGGACCAACTTTTTAAACATTTTAAAAATATGTTTTCTCCATGAGCAAGAAACTTCTAGGCCGTACTTAGAGTGATACATAATAGCAAATTGACCACTGAGGGCCTGGTCCAAAGAATATTAAAGTGAATGGGAGTCTTTGCATGAAGTTACAGCTAATGAACTACATTCTACTCTCTTGCTGGGTGCAGTCAATTTGGTCTGAGAGATTTAACTTTTAAAAGCTGCCTCTATGTCTGCCTGTTGCTTTCATGAAGATCTTTACTACACATGGGCCTGATTCAAAGCCTACTGAGGTAGAACTCCAATGAACTTTGGATCAGGCTTTTGTGAATATCCATTTTTATTTTGTGCTGTTATAAGCTATTAATTTTCAGTATTACAGGCCATGGGAATTACAAGGTATCAATTTATACCAAGACATTTCAATTGCTTTAGAAAATAATTTCTCCTACAATTTTGCTATATTGGACTGAAAAACATATGAGCAAAAAAAAAAATCACATGTGCTTTTGAAATGAGCAGCTACTGTTCCTCACCCTTGTCTCCTTTGAAGCCCTTTGGACCTTGAAGTCCAGGAATTCCTGGTAGGCCCTGAGGGCCAGCATCTCCCAGCTCTCCTTTAGGACCTGGAAAATGAGCATTTGAAAATTCATTAGACAAAGGAACTCTATCTTCATAGTATCTGAAAAGAATGAACTTTATAAAGTGATCTATGAATGTTAGTTAGGTAATAAGCCACAAATGATGGGGGGTGCCACATACTGATGGGTGTTTTGTGAAAACAGCAAAGAACTGAGTATTTTCCTTTGCACCATGGGAGTGATACAAAAGAAGCAGAGCAGGGCTCAGGACTGAGTCATATTTCCTTCACAGATGAAAAACACTGCAATTGTTCAAAGCCAATTAGGGACTTTAGACATACAGCTGAAATTAATGGGAACTGTGTGGCTAAACGCTCTCGTCAGCTATGAAAATCCCAATTTATATTTCCTGCTATATCTATTGACTGGTTCATGGACCTTTGTCTTTCACCTGGTGCATAAATCCCCATGCCATCTTTAAGACCTTATTTTTTGAGTTTGGAGGTCTCTTAGCTAGAAAAAGCTGAAAAATAGCTTCCAACTGCTATACAGCTATAGAAGCCCAAACGCGTAGATTACATCCTAATTTGGGTGTCCAGTATTTAAATGCACCTGAAGACATCCTATATCTAATTAACTCCACCCTTTCTTTTTTTTTTTAAACTGCAAATTCAAGTATGGTTATCGGGCAGATCAGATCCACACATTGTCAGAAACATTAGAAAGACAAGCAAGCAAGATACTCAGTGGTTTAATTTTACAATAAGCTTTAAAAACTTGGGCTAGCTCATGCACATCTGGCCCTGTTCATTGTCACAATACAAACAACTTGACATGAGCTCTTCTTCCATCAGTCCTCGGGAGATGTATGCATAGAACTCCCTCTATAGCTAATACAATCTTGTCCCTTATTAACAATGGGAGACTAGAGTCCCTTGAATACAGTATATTTAAAAAGGCATGATTCTACCACCCTTACTCAGATGAAAAGTATCTCTCTTCAAAAGTAGTGCTATTAAAATAAATGTGAATATTTCAGATTAAGGTCCTGCTCAATGCACAGGTGTCAGAGTCAGGCCCTATCTGGGTGTGTATTTTAATAATAAAAAGTGAGGTTACATAATATACAATATATTGGGTTACAAAATATATAGCTCTTATAAAATATTTATAGGGTACTTATAGAGACTCTGTTGAGCAAATTAATCATATTTAAAATGTGGCGCCTTTATTGTCTTTTGCATTTAACTTTCCTGTTTCCAATAAAAGGTCAGGGATTTTATTATTAATTATTATATAACCCTGTAGAAAAACACAAAACTACTTGCAGGTAGCTTGAAGGGTCACAAAACCATGCTAAAAGGAATATGTAAAACAATCTGCAACTACTAGAAGACTGTAAACACAAAAGTGCAGGGAGAGGAAATGTCTGTGGGGTTCCATGAGAATATGACAAGGACTAAAGGGATCAACATGAGCAAAGGGAACTTCAGACTGAATATCAGGAACATTTTCCTGGCTACTAAATCATATTTTCCTGTAGAGTAGTCTCCTAAGAGGTGGTAAAAGTCTCACTGCTTGGCAGATGTAAAGTCAGACTGCAGACACCATGGAAGAAAATATTGCATCGGCTAGTGGAGGGATTGGGTAGACTATCAGGTTTTATATCTTTAAAATCTATGCTCTAAGAGTCTGACAAACCAGGGAAATAAGGAAAATTAAAATTGGGGGGAAGGTTAAAGCTTTTTGGGGTTATCTGTCCTTCTCCGAATGGCCACTCTTTCTCTTTTCAAATCCCAGGTACAACTCCATTGTAAAGCAATAAAGATGATGTAAGTACAACCGTCTTAGTGCACTTTTTGTATAGTCTGTCTGTTATCGATTGTAAGCTACCCTCAGTGCAAGGACATTGTTTTCTTCTGTGGGTTGCCTGGTGCCCAGTTGCTCTATTAACACTCAGTTAAAGAAAATAATAGAACATATTAATCATACCCTTCTCTCTGTAACAACATCATATATGAAGTGTAATATTGCACAGTTTTCTGGGATTTCTAAAATACAAAGGGAGAGAGAGGCTGAGGAATACGGAGTATTGTCCAGGAGTTTGTGTGCAACAGTAACTCTGATTCTCCTTAGATTTGAGTGCAAACCTGAGACCTTGTAGGTCCTCTATATGCAGAACACTGATTTTAACTGGAGTTCCATATGTGAGGGACTTACAGAGCTGGGCCCTAGGTTACCATTGTTTTAATGTAGCATTTAAGAATAATTAGATTTTTATCTGATATTATATGTAATACGAATCCATTACGGCCAGTCCTCAGCTGGTATAAATCACCATAGCATGATGTTCCAGCCTGCATGAGAATTTATTCAAGAATTAATAAAACTGGAGAATGATTGCCACTTTCTACTTAGTTCATATGCTACAGCTGACACTGCTTCTTGAGAAATGAATAATGATAATAATTGCTTTCCCCTACCTGGCAGTCCATGCTCTCCTGGTTCCCCTTTCTGACCTGACACAGGGGTACAGCAATCACAGCAATTAAAAAAGAAATCAGCTGTGTCAAGAGTAAAATTTTCAAAAGGAAACAGAGTGGTGGCCGTTCTGAAGGCCGGGTTCAGCGAGGATAACTCCACTGGCATTTCGCTTGTTTCCGATATTTCTGTGAACGGACTTTCTTCAGAGGGTGGCACAATGGATGTATCCAAGCCATCAGTGACCTCCATCTCTGGAGCCTTTATCTGAGTAAACTTTTCAGCCAGGGCAGCTTTCGCCTCTGTGCGTACAGCAGCAGCAATAAGTATAATGAAGGTGGCGCTCTGCCAAGGTAAACGCCACATTTTTGTAGCTGAAAGAAAAGATTAATGCAATTATAAAGCATTGCAGCAGGTTTCTGGTATTAGCAATTTTCCTGTAAGGTTCACTTGTTTTGCATCCTTTATTGCTTTTCCTGCACTTCTCACCGTTAGCCTTTTCTTTTTAAATCCAAGAGAAGCAGCTTAACGTATGAACAGCAAAGAGTAAAAATGCAAAAGTACAATTTTTATCAGTAAAGCAGGTTTCTTTATTAAAAACAGCTCACAGCTCTGATCTTGTCAGTTGATCTATGAGGAGAGGCCCTTGTGTCTGTACAGAGCCCCATTGATTTCAGTGGGGGCCCTATGCAGCTACAGTGGCCCTCTACCTAGGCCAATTTCTCAGATTGGCATTGAGTGACGTGTGGAAAGCAAAAGAAGTTAAGAGTTCCTGCTGTGCAACCCCGCATTTTATAATGAGTAGGTATGTTCCTGTTGTAAAGAGACACAAAAAGACAGTACTGCTAGCTGCCCAGCTCTTGGCAATAGTTCCAGAAAACTCAGAGGTTTCAAGTGGGACACACCGGGAGAAGGTAGGCTTTGCCCTAATGCAAGAATTACATTTGTAACACATGAAGAAAGCATAAATGCCACAAAGTTAGAGAGGGAAATCTTTGATGTCCTGTTAGACACTTTCTATGCCTCTCTAATTTGAAAAGAAAGTTTACAGAAGGTTTTTACATCTCATTATTTTTCTGCTTAGCAACCTAACTGAAGCAATTAGAACACAGTGAAACATCAGTAATTTGAAACTAGCAAAACCAGTCCTTTCTGCTTGAAATCTAGAGTGGTCACACTAACAAAGTTAATGTTGCTTCAAAAGATTCTTCCAGAATGAGATATTCTATATTTAAAATGAGGAATATTGTCTGTGGATAGCACGTACCAGTAGCAACTCCACACCAGATGTCAAGTGGCATAAAGCTGGCGTAATGCAGTACAGAACCAGGTCCTCTAAGTGTGACCATGGCTACCAGTGTTGCCAACTCTGACAACATTCAGCACCTGTCATAGAATCCCAGTTCCTGGTATCAAGAGATAGCATGAGAATGTTGGCTTTTTAAGTATGTTTTCTAGCCCTTGTTGTGGAGAAAAGCCTGTAGGCAAGAATGAGTTGGTAGTAATGGTTTCAGGGCAAGAAGCTGAAGCCTGGCAGATATTTCATCACAGCTGGAGGTAGCTGGGCCCCAGCTCCCTGTAAAGGAAAGAGAGAGATGCTGGCAGAGCTAGGGAGCTGCAAGAGGAGAGGAGGAAATATATGCAAAAGCTCAAGTAGATCTGAAATTGTGACTTACCCCTGAAATGCTGACTCTCCTAGATGAATAAATATATTTTACTCTTTTAACTCCAATTGCAAACAGTTTTTGGCTTGAATAAGTTTACCATTAAAGCCATTGCATTCATGGAGGCTTCTGTATCTCCGCAGGTTGCTGGATAAAACAGCCTCCTTCAGATAACCAAAATGAGAAAGACAAATGGAGAAAGAAGCGGACACGCAAGAACTCTGCTTTTGTGTTATCTGCACACTTTGGACCAATTCTCTTCCCAATTATACTAGTGTCCCAATGACTTCAATGTGGGTTACATAAGCATACACAAGAGCAGAAATTGCCTCTTGGCTTTTTGTCTGCAGAAGATAAATCCACATATTTACAAAGGACTCATGGGTACTCCCTTCCTCCAAACATCAAGTCTGATTCTGCAAAACACCATCATTTGAGTTGGGACTGTTCCAGTTGAATTCCCTGGGATTCCAATAGGACTATTCTTGTCAATGGGGGTTTTCAAGATCTAACCCATAAACCCCTTTCCAAGTGGAGCGAAACAATGAGCTTAACCCCCAATTCTCTCTGCAGCTTTTCCTGGATGTAATAACGCCACAATATGTCTTATAAAGCTTGAGAAACATCTGGTGCAAGGGATGGACAATCAAGACCATGCAGGATGGCTCCAAGAATACAGAAAAGCCAGATTCTGAAATGTGTGATGTACTGAAATGATTAGAGAGAATTCAGTAATGACTTCAGAGTCAAGAACAATTACCCACTTTGAAAGGCTTTGCTTTAAAGGAATAAGTGGAAACAAAATTACACCCTAAGTATTTCAAGCTGTCTGAAGTAAATATTTCAAAAAAGGTAAGATTTTCCAATTACATAATCTATCTTGGTCTAAATTTTCATCTTTGTTTCCTTATCTTTCATACAGCTAATTGCTTAAACAAAGAAAGGGAGCCTAAATAGCAGGGTTGCAAACATTTTCAGAGTGTGGACCACATTTCAAAAGATGGATGGTCTTGTGGACTTCTGCTTTCCTTCCTTTCAACAATTGTGTTGACTACCTCACATCCAATTGGTTAATATGAAGACTATCTCCCCTCTTGCTAACTAATTTTATAACATTGCAGTGGCAACTACAGCAGTTCTTTACACTAAAAGCTAACACTAGGAAAGTGTTTACATATTTTTGCTGTCCTCAGTAACATAAGGAGTTGTGTCTACAGAAAATTCTGATGAAAACAAAATCAAAATTCCTTTTTGTCTAAATTTTCCATGGAAAATTATAATTTTCAGCAAATATTTGAAAACTGAATAGTTCAGCTGAAAACTAAAATATTTCAATATAAAAATGCTGTGTGGTACTTTATGGGAATTGTAGTTAAGGTGCCTCATGCTCCCATTCTCTTCTACAGGCTGGGCTCCCTGGTCAGACTACAATGCCCATGATTCACCCTCATGTCCCCCTCTGGGGAGTGGATGTTCTGCATCATAGGAGTACCTGTCAACAGTGCATCATAGGACCTGTTGTTCAACTGGAGAATCTGGCCCATACAGAACAATGGAGACACGAAACAACCGAACTATAATTGCCATAAAGCATGGCAGCAGCATCTCTAAATTTTGGTTTTCAGATAGACTCTTTCTATTTGTAGGTGTTTGGTATTTTTACAAAAAAAAATCCAGACAGCAGACACTTTTCATGAAAAAATTCATTTAATCAAAATCCCAATTTTCCATCAAAAAATAGTTTAGACAGAACGTTTTCAACCAGCCTTACTGTTTAGGTTGACAGGCTGTCTCACCCTTCCACTTGTTCTGTTTCTCTAGCTGCAAACCAGGAGAAGAACCAGCATCATGTATGCAGTTAGTGCCAGATCACCAGGCATCTGACAACAACCGTTTAGGAGCTTCTGGCCTATGTGATGCAATTCATGCAGAAACCCTAAACCAATTACATTTCAATATTATATTAAGGACAAGAAAGAGACTTTGGGTCTCGCTCTAAGGACTAGTGTGTAGCTGTACTGCCCCAGGAGCGGACAAGGAAGGAATTGTGAATTAGACTCCGTTCCTTCCTTGGTTCCTATTTGTTCCAGAATGGCAGTAATCTGTTGCTGGTTTAGGTGCGCTGGCTGGCATGTGGGCAGGTGGACATCAGAGCCAAAGCTCCACCCATGCCCCACTCTGCCTGCCCACCTGGTCTAGTGAAGGATTAATAGACACATTACCCTGTGTGTCACCGTCAGAGGTTTAGTAGGGAAGGATTCTTACTCCACCCTTACTTACCCGAGTGTTGTCTAAAAAGAGAAAACTGACTAGATAATGAAATGCTCAGAATGTTTATTTGGTGCAGTGAGTAAAATTCATATTGTCTGATCATGCAGCCATGGCTAGCGTGCATACCTCAAGGGGCAGTCACTGACTAACGTGTGAGTATGACCTGATCTGACAAGGTACCCTAAAACTCACATAACTTCAGCACAACTTGGGGCCACTCTTCACCTTACAGAAGGCGCTCTGCAGCTCCCGGCCCACAGTCACTCTTTCAAAACTTGCTCTGATCATCCCAGAGGAAATAACCTAGAACTGCAGAGCATAAGTACCTCTTAGTGCCCATCTAGTCACAATGCAGTGAGAGGCTTTTGAGCCAAGAGGCTGATAATAATATATTTACCTCAAAGCAGCAGGTTCAGCACCAGCCAAGAACAGAACAGAGAGAGACTGTTTCTAAGATGTTAGCAACAGATTAATGCAAGATGTGAAAGGTCATCAGCCTTTTCCTTTTTCAGGATATCTTTGCTACTTTATACTCTGAATGACTAAGAACAATCCATGGCTTTGTACAGAGCACTATAACTCAGGCAATTAGCAAAGTAATGGCTTGTGTGCTTCATTAGAGCAGAACGTCAATTTAAACACCCGGCAGGATGCTCTGGAAAACCCATAACTTACAAATGCTACAAATCTGCAACCAGAACTGCAAAACAATAGCATTTTACACTGTCAGGTTACTCCTAGGAGCTAGCAAGCAGAACACTACAGTAGTATCTGAATTGTCAGTTCATTTCTGTGCACATTATAGAATCATATATAAAACATGCAAAATAGTATCTGTAGGGTCTAGCTTCATCCCAAAAAAGTGAAGAAATACCACGTCATTTGGTGACAGTCTGTCTCTTAGGCATGTTCTATTGGGAACACAAAGGCTACAATGTACATAAAGCATAAAGCATTTATTTTAATTTTTAATTCCATGACTTTTTTTCAAGTTAGACATTGGACAATGTTTAATGTAGTTATTAAAACGCAAAGAGCAAGAGCTATTATAATAAAGATTAAAAACACCTAGCAGGAAATCCTGGTCCCCTGAAACTAGTGGCAAAACTCCCATTGATTTCAGTGGGGCAGGTTTTCACCCCGTAGCGTGTCGGAAGGTATATAAACCTTCATGCTTCAGGGCAAAGCCAACTTCTAAATATTGGACATTAGGAAGAAACTTTAACTTAGATGAGTTTTTTCCATAACTGCCTAAAGCAGAATTTCCTACATCTTCCTCTGAAGCAGCTGGTTCTGTCCACTGTCAGAGACAGGATACGGGGCTAGCTGGACCATGGGGCTGATCCACCTTGGCAATTTCTGCTTTCCTATAAAATGTCGGAAGTAGTTGAGTTTTATTTTTATTTCTTATTTAAAAATCTGAATGGCATGAAATATATTTAATTCATTGCCAAAATAGCTTAATTATTCCAAGTTGCTAAATTGTAGCCTAATTATCTTTAGGGAAAAAAAATATTTTTCAAATCAAAATCATTTGAGAGTTTGACAGGCACAAAGAGCTTCTGTGACTATTTCTAAACACAGAGATTCTGTACATTTAAGTGGCCAAATTCAAATGAATGGGTTTACATGATAGTATAACATAATAAAATGAATACAAATAAAATAAATTGCCTAGATGCTCTGAGCTTGTATATGTTTCAGCTAGTGGTGAATTTTAAAGTCCGAGTTTTACACTCTTGAAAATAGGGCTGATGATTAGACTGCTGAACCCTGTATTATAGTGGGCAAAGGTGTTACTAAAATAAAGACTTTAATATATGTAAATACATTTTAATAAATGTGAAATTGTTCGTTTTTCATTCTATTAGATTTCTTTCCAATTGCTCTAAAATTATTCACTCTAATATACTCACTTGATGTTTATAGTTCACAATAGACCCAAACTGAAAGCAATTATTCTTCGCTGTAATGATGTCAAGTTTAGTACATCTATTCTTTATTGGGTTTAAATGTCCATTAAATGTTAGCATATGTCTCACGGCTGTACACTCGTAATGCAACTGTGCTATTGTTTTTGTCCCTGAATAACTGAATTCAGATAGTCAAGATCACAACAGAAGTTTATCCACAACCAAAAGACTTTAAATAATGGGCAGATGGCTGTGTTTCTTTGCTGTTTGAATAACATTTTGCGCTTTTATTCTGGGGGTGGGGGAGTAGACCAGTCTTCTCACAGTTACACAGTCATTAAATACACTAAGATTTTTTGAGACAAATTATACCGACTGTACCTTTTAAACTCCACAATTTCATTGCAAAAGCCATACTGAAGATAAAGTGAAGCAATGTTTGTTATTGCCTACCTTATGAATGTTTCCTTTATCAGGAATACCCGCCCAGGATGGCACATTGGAAAAGCCAATCTTATTCTCAATCAGGCAGTAATCTGTTTTATTTCTTTAATTACTTTTATTGTAACCAATGAGATGGGGCACTGTGACAGAGAGGAAGTGGGATTGGTGAATTCTCCTCAAAGTAACTAGAATGACGCTGAAATTTGAGGAAATGCAAATGTTACCCGCAGGCTGGGACACTGCTCTTCAGCTGACCCTTTTCTGGCTGCTCTCCAGGCCCCCTACTACCAGCCTGCCGAGCATAAAGGATTCTCCTTGCACAGCAGTGCTTTTCGGTGATTTCAGAGGATGCTTGCACAATCCTTTGTGCTACTCCAGGCAGATAGGAATTTATGGCATGCTATTTGCTACACCCCAGGGTCAGATGAGAAGAGCAGAAGGGAAGAAATACTTTGAGATTGTTCATGATGAGCTGTGTGACAGATGCAACACCACTCCTCACTCAAGTCCCAGGTGAAAACCTGGCTGCATTGAAGTCAATGTGAATTTTATCATTCACTTCAGCGAGATGAGGATTTCATCCCCAGGATTTAACAGTCACTGAGATTTTCTAGTTAGGTATATGTAGGGTTTTGCAAATTAAGGGAATGGTCTTGTTTATCTTAACCGCACCATCTTTCAGTGTCTACAGGAAAGGTGAAGAAAGAAACTGTAGTGTGGATGTGGGTGTAAGAAAGCCAGTGAGAATAAGGCAGAAATCTCACATTTCCTAATGTGTTGGCAAGTCTGGGCTGGTGAAATGTGTCAGATTGACAGCTCTAGAGTATGAAGTACGCATCACAAAACAGGTGAGGCCCAGGTAGGTCTTTTTCCTAGTATCCAGTGGCTAACCCAGGAGGCTACTGAAATCATGAAACCTGGGTTCTATTCCTGACATTCCCACAGACTGGTTGTATGACCTTGAGCATGTCACTCCACCTCTTTGTGCATCAGTGTCCATAGACAGTAATTATACTTACCCTACTTTGTAAAGTGCTCTGAGATCTAGAGAGAAGTGTTCTATAAATGCTAACCAAGTTATGTGCTTTTGCCCTTAGCAAGAGGGATCACCTCTAGGGATGGAATGGTAGTATAGTTTTCACTCTTTGTCTCTTTCCTGTACATATACAAGCCAGAAATATATTTCCAACATCCAAATTGTGTAGAAGATCCATAGATAACTGTCATAAACAGGGCCTCTAAGTCTACTGTAATATTTAGAAAGCGTCATTTACAGCAGAAGCCACTTAAATGTTAATATTTGCCAATTGTCGTCATGTAGCAACTGCAAATATATTGTTAAGTATTTAGCAAAACTGTGTATCTCAGCTACCACTGTATACTCCCATTAGCAAACGGCAACTACTATAAATGCATTCACTTGAATACTTTTATGTTTGATTTTGGATAGATTCCAATTCCTGAAACTATTTGTTTTAGTTGAATTAGCTTGGATTTCTCATACAGTACTATCCTCAGAGGGTTTTTTTAAGATGGGGACTTGTGAGTTGTTTTTGTTTCTTTTGGTTTGCTTTGCTTTTTGCCTTTAATCACCTGAGCCTTCTGACTTTCATTCTGATAGAAGAAATTTCATTTGTTTCTTGGTACATGTTATGTTCCATCAGAATCATTTTACTTTGGAGCAGTTTGGAAAAATTTAACTTGTGTTTTTGTACTGGGATAAATTATTAGATACTTTTGGTCTAACAATGTATGGAAAATGTAATATGCAGTATATTCACTTTGGATTCCTTCTTGTACCCTCCTTAGTTTCTTCAGTTCTTATATTCACATATATTTCTACTTTCTCTCTGTAACCAATTTTCATCTATTTTTAGCAAAGTCAATGATTCTAATATAATCATTTTCCTGCTTAAGACTTTTTCATGATTTTCTCCAATAACACTTGTCAAGCTGACAAATAATAATACTAATTACAATAGCAATATATTTTATTGATTTAGGGCCCAATTTCTCTGTTGCAATAGGAATGGGATTGAATGTCAAGTCAAACTTGAGTGAAGTGTGTGGACAATATTTGATTGTAAAAATATGTATTTTTGGTCATGTCAGAACTCACATTTCTCCTTTATCATCAACTTCCAGGGCTCGAACCTGCTCCCTTTGTATTAGCTGAACATTTTGGCATTCACCAGGAGTAGGTTTGGGCCATCAATATTTGCAGAGAAAATTAGTTTTGAATTGGTTTAACGATGTTTAATTCCTTTTTGTTTTTCCCTCTCCAAACCCAATATGCTATTACAAAGAGTGGTTTCCCTTTCCCTTAACACATTTTGGTGCTCTCGTTGTTTTAAATTTTGGAAACTGCATAGTTCACCGATCATGTTTGTTCATTTTAAAAGGGAGCTAAAGGTGGTGCCTCATTGATATTATACAGCATTCTGCCTTTAAGTAAAGACAAGACAGACTTAGAGCAATGGAGGGTTCAGTGTGACTAGGCCAGGAGACTTGATGTTGGAAACAAACTCTGGCAGCAAGAATTGTTAGTTTCTCAGCAATGCTTTTAAACTGAAAAAGTCAGACTGATAAGAGGTGTAATTAACAGCCAGGATCCGAAAGGTTATTTCTTGTCTCATGATGTTTAGATTGCATGTGATTCACTGTTTTCCATAAATACACAACTAAAATTCATATAATTTTACATGCTAATTTTCGTATTTTATTTGAACGTTCTCACTTATCCTCATTGCCAAAGCCAAAAAGTCAGCTGCTGATCAGGCACCCGTTCTGAAAATAAAATGATGGCAGTGAGGAAAACCTCACCAGCATACAACAAATACAGGGCATGGAACACTGAATAATTGCCCTGTTCTGTTCAGTCCCTCTGATGCATCTGGTACTAGCCACAATCAGAAGACAGGATACTGGGCTAGATGGACCATTGATCTGACCAGTATAGCATTCTTATGTTCTTTTTACCCTTTGCAGCAGCTGATGCCTTTCATCATTGCTTCTAGCAAAGGAAATTAAGCAGCCAGAGCAACACACTCTTTCACAACTATTGTGCAAACCACGGGTCTAATTCTGTTATGCTTATTCACCCCGAGCATTACCAATCACTGGGGAAAATTCACCCTTCCCACATTAAAAATTGTGGGAGAATACTTTTTTACAAGTAAATTCTCATATGAATTCCCAAGTGAAGATTACTCCACGTTGTCCCATCAGACCAATCCCATGGGATCCATCCAGAAGCCCTCATCCCCTGCTTCTGCACCAGCTGTCCATTCCACAAACTTTCTAGCTGCATGGCTCTATTGGAGTCACTCTACACCAGGGCATAGTGTCTTCTGGGGATCCTCAGTGGAGCCATAGCCTTGAAATGTAATACCATTATCAGGTAAGATCTGCAGTACTGGCAGGGATGGCATGAGGATGTTCTGCCTACCCTCCAAGCCTGTGTGGTGTATTAAAAATTGTGTTAAAATTACAAGCTATCATTTTACGTTTAGAAGAGGTTTCCTAGTCCTGCTTACAGACTAGGAAGTTCAGTAGGGAAGTGTACAATCTGGGTTTTGTACAATCAGTCTGAAAAAAGCCAGCCTAGAGCAAGGCCAGTTTTATTATGGAAGTTGAGTTAGGGAGCAGCCTGTTTTGTCTCAATGTGTTGATGGGTGATGGTGTTTTTTTTTTGTGTGTAAGGATTCTGGATTCTAAGAAATAAATTAGTGTTATATTGCAACCTTCCAAAAATTGTAGCTTATGTTAACACCTGCCCCCTCCTTTCCCCAGTTCACATGGATAGGTCTCCAGGAGGTCTAGATGGTATGGTGCCAAAAAAGTGGCTGAGATCCACAACAGTGTGGAATGAGGTGATCTGCAATCTGGCCCACTGGTACAGCCCTGAAATAAAGAACTACTCAATATCAGTATGGCTGGTGGGATATTGTGTCTAAATTTTTATCTGTAGCATTAGCTCTTTGTATTTTTGTCCAGGGAGCATAGCAGGCTAACAGAGGGTATGTCTCCACAGCAAAGAAAATCCCGCAGCTGGCCCATGCCAGCTGACTCAAGCTGACAGGCTACTGGGGTGTTTCATTGCTGTGTAGACTTCCGGCTTGGGCTGGAACCCAGGCTCTAGGACCCGGCAGGGGTCCTCATCCTGGTGAAAATGAAACCAGAAATTAATTTCATTTACTGATTCCGCATTTACTGTGTTACAGTACATTGAAAATTCAGTTTGGCCATTGGACAAGAAAGAATGAGTTTGTTTCAGACCTTCTTAAAGTTAACAATCAATTCTCCTTTGATAAAAGCTTCTGGAACAGTAATCTTCCTCTATCTATTTGTAATTTAAACATTACCTTTTCTCTCCCCAACACTCACACTGTATGACTTTTAGCAATAGAAAAAGCGCAGCACGTTATTAAATATACCAGACCATATTGATTCATCAGTTTTTCAGATGATGTCTGAAAATCTTTGATGTCAAAAAGGAGTTTTGCTGTAAAATCCACTCTTAGCCCACACATCCTGACAATATCACAGAATAACCACCAGGAGTGACACTAAAAGTTAATGCTTACTAAGCTGAAAATAGGACTAAGATCCTCAACCCAACAAGGTCAGTTCATTTTTAATAGTATTGGTTTGTGTATCCATTAATCAGTCCCAATTCTGCATATTTTAAATTGAAATTCAAAATATTTAAAACCTGACGAGACAAAAGGTGTATGTGAACTGCAGACAAGCTGCATCATTTCACAGGGGATTAGACCTTCATAAAGGGATATATTCTGTTCTCAGTAACACTGTTGTAAATCCAGAATAACTCTGCTTAAGTGATTTTTGAAGGTAACTGATTTACACCAGTATAACGGAGCAAAATTTGGCCCAGAGTCTGCAACATTTTGTGATCTTTACATTCTACTTTTTTTGCTATTAAGTTTTTAGACTCTTGTCTGCTTACGGACAGCAGTGGACAGGAAGAGGATTGACAACATACTATGGGTCCGATCCTGCCAACTCTCACACGCCTCCTGAGAGTTGCTGAGCACGCTCAACTTTCATGGAAGCCAACAGGCAGGAAGACCTCAGCCCCTGACAGAATGAGATACAATGGTACCTGGAAAGTTTGTAATTTCTTGTTTTGCCAAGTATTTCTCATTAAGCACAATGATACATTTCCTGGATTAAGGAAGAAAATTACTTGTGTTAATACAGTCCCATTCTACAACTGGAAGCCAAATAAAATATAACAGATACAAAAAAAAATACAGTGTGGATACAAAAAGGGTAATAGGCACATGTAATTTGAAATGAAATTGTGTGCATTAGTTTAATCAACTGTATTACAATTACGAGTATTTGGGTCAAAACATTTAATTGTTTCTTGAATGCTGCCAAAGTTACTCATGTGTTTTAAATGTCTTGGAAAAGGCTAGGTTCAGCTGCTGACTCATTTCTTTCTGCTTCCTTTAAAAAAAAAATTACTTAGTTTAAATAACCTTACAGTGTCAGTGTCTAAAGGAAGGCAGGAGTTATAATTGTTTCTATTGTTTAACAGCTCAGCATTGTAACATCCTATGTATAATAGTGTGACAGTAAGCCCTTTCAGAACCTTTTATGTATTATTGGGAAGGGGCTGCACAGTACAATAGTCATAAGAGGTTGCTTTGTCTATTCCAGCCTGAGCTGCACCAGTTAATCTCTATTCTGTGAATTATCATGGACCATATCTTACAATCCTTATTCTTGCAAGCAGTCCCACTAATATCAATGGCTCAAACCAACACCTGGATTTTGGATGGGCTCTGATCCTCTAGATGTGGTCAGAGCATGACACAAAAGGCAAGATATCTTCCCCTGGTTTGATGATCATGCTGGGGCTGAGGCAGATGGGCATCCAGATGCTTAGAATGAGGCATTGTGTGCATGCCCAGAGGCAGAAACATAGGTGCTTAGGGAACTTTTACCACAACACCAAGTGAGTTCAGGTATCTACAGCATTATGCGGCAGATGAGCATGGGTTTTGAAGATCTCAGCAGTGCCTAAATCCGGGGTTTAGGCACCTAAATTCCTTTGTGGATGTGGGTCAGTGAGACTGCTTATATCAGTAGAAGATAGCAGCATCAGGCCTACACCGGAGAACTTGTGTAGCTCCCGACTGAACAGATGTGACATCAGGGAACGGCTATCAAATTGGTTGTAATAAAATCCTTATGTTGATTTCAAATCAGAACCTTCCAGAAGGAAAATAATTTATTCAACAGTGCAACTTTTTAAATCAAGATTATTGCCACTTACAATGCTACCTTTGTATTCACCAAAGCTACTCTTCCATGGTTTCCAGTTTAATGTCCTATTTATGAATGTTAAGGTTAGAGCATTATCTTTGCTACAAAGACAGTTTCAATTTCTTGTTGGTATTTGCTTAAATGACTTGAATGCTGTCTGTGTGGGAGCTGAAAGACTATTACCTGGTTCTGTGACAATTTCAGGTGCGTCGGTGAATGGGAGATTTTCTCAGTAAGTCGACTGCACATTACCAACAGCAACTGATATGATGCAAAACTCAGAATGTGTCTTTGTTTTCACGCTAAGCAGTAATTATTGAATTTTAGGCACAGTTTGGAGAGCACAGAGGCTGAGCATGTAAATTAATGTTTATCTTCATTTACATCACTTTCTTTATTAATATAATTTAGAATTCACATTTAACTTATATAAATGATGCATGCAGGCCATGAAATGCCTTAAAGTATATGCCCAAAGACATTGGTAGCATCATGCATTTCCACAGGGATAAGCTGAGATTTGTAAAGCTGACTAGGAGATTTAGGCACACAATTCCTATTTAAATGAGTGGTAGATTTGTGGCTAAATTGCCTATTCATCTTTGAAAAAATCTCAACCTATGCTTCTGTTTAATCACAAATATCCCAATGAAGAGACCTTTGTGAAGGAAACTAAAGCTACTGCAAAACAAGAAACAAATAACTTTTTCTTATTTTATCTAGTATGAAAAGAAATGGGTTTTTTTAGCTAGTTGTGTGGCTCAGTAAGAATTCAAGGCAGAACAAAAGAATTCAAACTACTGTTTATTTGCACAGCTAAATAAAGATCAAATAATGTACACAAGGTTATTCCTAAGTAACATTAAGAGCCACTCTGCATTACTTCCAGCCCCTAAGAGCTTTTGGTGCATCAGGAAATCAGGATCAGGTTAAAAGATTGTGACAGACCAATAAAAGCAAAGAAACACAAACCTAAAGGCAAAATCAGCTCTTTGCGAGCCCTAATACGCAAGCTGTCCACCTCGCTTGACTTTCAGATAGGAAGAGAGAAAGAGGGACATCCCTAGCAATTTCCAATTCTCCCTCTCCCTCCACCGGCAGATTTTTTTTCAGAGGTGTTTGGGGATGGTTGAACTTGAACAAAGTTTTCTGGATGCTCTTTCTTCCACTACAACTTCACATCTAACTCCTGTTAGTAGACTCATGGGGGTAACTGATGCCTTTCAGGCTGAAAAGAAAGGGCAGGACGTATGTTGCTGCCGGAGGCAGGGAACATAACTATCGGGGCTATTCACAGTACTAACCACTATGCCAAGGAGGAGCTGTTTGCAAGATCAGACCTATGGATGGCATTTTGAAACAGATTTGAACGGTTTGAATATATTTGGTATTAATGCCAGCAGCCAGATCACTAAAGGAGACACAGAAGGTTCCTCTAGAAGTGGTTTCACTTCTACTTGTTCCCTAAATGTAAAAAATGAAATTGGAAAATTTCATTTACAGGCACAAAGTCAGACAAAAAAAACTAGCACAAAAAATAGGAAAAAAAGCTGAATAACTGAACATCACAGAAAATAGGCTAGGATTTTTGTTAAAATGAATTAAACAAGAAGGTTGCTAAATGGACAAACATCAAGAAACAAGTAAATCCAGAAAGATAAAAAATTGAAAAGAAAATAGGCAATGAATTGAAATAACGAAAACAAAAAAAAGATGTTGAATGGAGAGCTGGGTGGTTAATTGTTTTCTGCAGAAAATTTTGAAATATTTTTATTTTTTTCAAAATTTCCCACAAAAATGTATTCATTTTTGACAGAAAACCCAATTTCAGTTTTCACAGACTGAAACATTTTCTGTTTTTCTGCCTTCCCCCCACACACACCTTTTCCTTTCACATACTCTTTTCCAGAGACAATGTCACAAAAAAGTTTTCTCTTTTACATTGAAAAACTAAAACATTTTGACAAAATGAAAATTTTCTGCTAAAATCTTTGATTAGAAAAAATACTCATTTGGACCAGCTCTCTGTGCACTCTTTCTCCCACTACCGTCCATATTATAGTATAGTATCTTTTAAGAATCTGATCCTAGATTCTGTGATTGTAAACGTCTTGGGGCAGGGACCAGTGCCTTTAAATTTCTGCAAAATGTCAGGACACATTTTGATGCTACATAAAGAATTCACAACAGTGATAATAATGCCCTTGCTGAGGTAGAAGAAAAAGAAATTACACCCATTTATAGATTCCATAAACAGAATTTGAAGTTAAATGAAATAGAGTGAAGTGTACAAATATGTAAATATTACAAACGAGCAATTTGTCTTTGTGATCTGAGTTGACACTGTCAATAATCAGCAGTTTATAATCACAGCATATGTGCCTTATCCTGCGAAGTGCTGGATGTCCCCTGATCCTATTTTTAAGTACTGCAGGAACCACATCTACAGTATTTTATATGATTTTGAAATTTTCTAGTCAGGGAATACCAGAAAACCTGAAAATACAGAATCAGTGGTTTCATCAGCTATCAGGCCATTTTGAGATGCATTCAAAATCTGGAGCCAAACTTTATCATCTTCATTAAGATGAATAAATATAGATCCAGAAACCTGACACACATTATATGCAGCTTGTTTGACAGGTCTTACACTGGACATTTGAAGAATTCTTTTACCATTGTGGAAAAGTGCACCCCTCAGTAATTTGCTGGAAACACTCATGTGGTAACTGAAAGAGTAGATACCTCCAGTGCTGGCTACAAACACACCTGACTCCACATTATATGCTTCATTTTCATTAAGGAAAATTTTATCAAATCTCACTGGAGACCCTGGTGGTGGGAAGCTATTTCTTTTTTGAAGACCAACAGAGAAAGCTGTGATGTCACTTTCTTTGCAATCTCCCTTCTGTCCTTTTTCTCCTTTTCGTCCTGGAAGTCCAGATGGCCCATGTTTTCCAGGATGACCCATTTTTCCATGAACCCCAGGATGTCCTTTAAGACCTGGAGCCCCCTGGACTCCTGGTGGCCCTGCATATCCCTTTGGCCCCCTCTTACCTGTTTGCCCTCTTTCTCCTCCATGCCCCTTTTCTCCAGGACTCCCACTCGGTCCAACATCACCTTTTGGACCCAATTTTCCATACTCCCCTTTGTCTCCTTTAAGTCCTTGAGGACCTCTAGAACCAGTACATCCAGCATCACCTTTATTGCTGTTTGGACAGGAAGAAGACCAACCTTGTTCTCCTTTCTGACCAGGAGGCCCTGGTTTACCTAGATCACCTTTGGATCCTTGATTACCCTTTTCTCCCTTTAGTCCTTGTTGTCCAGTTTCTCCCAAGGGCCCTTGTACTCCTTTTTTCTCTGGGTTACCTATAAAGAAAACAGTTGTATTTCAAATATTACCATCCTATATATGCTCTTTATCAAGTGTGAAATGTCCCAAACAAACATAAAATTCCATATCAGAATGTTCACTTGACATTTGCATTTTATAATGGTAATTCTAGACTATGTGATTATAAAAGCTAAGCTGTAAATTTCCTATGTGAAAAATTACCCATTTGATATATTTTACAATAGACAAATATTTAAAAGAATTAAAAGTCTTATCATCTCATGCTATTTGTCATTTGTACATTATCCCACCTTTTAAAAAAAATACAAAAAAAATTTCGTTGTCTCTTTCTATAAGTCTATGATATATAACTAAACTATTGTTTTATATAAAGTAAATAAGACTTTTAAAATGTTTAAGAAGCTTCATTTAAAATTAAATTAAAATGCAGAGCCCCCTGGACTGGTGGCCAGGACCCGGGCTGTGTGAGTGCCACTGAGAATCAGCTCGCGTGCCGCCTTTGGCCCACATGCCATAGGTTGCCTACCCCTGCTCTAGAGGCTTACACACATTAGTAGCTCTAAACATTACCTACTCATGGGATGACACATATGAGTAAATGTTTGTAAATTTTTAAAGCCTGGTCTTGCAAACATAGGCTCATCCTTGATTTTTCTTTTTAATACAACATTCGAAAAATGTGGTATATTGTGGTGACAAAAAAGTTACATTAACCAAGTTTTTTTAGAAAAAAAAATTATTTAGAAAAGAAATTACTGTTCATGTGGAGTAATCTTTAAATACAATTCCAAAAGGTTTCTTGTTGGCTGCAATAAGGATAAATCCTCTCATTTTTTATCCTATTGTAATTTGTTTATCAAGGGGAGAACAGAACCAGTACAAAAACTGCACTGATACAAAAGAATATGCCCCGATATTATCCTGTATTATGCCTAAAATTTTCTAAATTTACTTAATGGCACCTTAGTTGCTCCTAAATGTGGATTTATTACACGTGTTAAAGTGTAATTGCTAGAAAGATCCAAAAGCTACAATTTAGTAACTCCCTAAATGCTTGTTTACATGAAAGATTATAAACGCTTCATGATAGCCATTTCAGCCTATTGAATCAATAGCTCTAGTCTTGAAGAATCCCTAAATACATGTTTAAAGTATCAGTAAATTGTGTTTATTTATACATCAGATAGCAATGATTCCAAATGAACCATTATGACTCATCATGCTGAATCTCAAATACTTTAGAAAGGTTTGTACTTTTCTTAGCTACCATTAACAATGCTAGATGTGCTATAAACTACCATATGCGCACATACATGTGATCAGTGACACTATGAGTTGTGACACAAAAAAGCCAGTGCAATCAGGATGGTCCTCAGCTTGTCCGAAGGTGTCTATTCAGGTACAGCGAGAATAGCAAATTAGCTGCACATAACGTGATACAGTGGCTAGGCACAACAGGACAAGGCAGGTTTTGTTTTGTTTACATTCTGTAGTTTCATGCGCAGTCAGTGCATAAGCAAGCACAGAATCCAGATTTGTAGTTGCTGAGTATTATACTGATGCATCTGCTTTTACCTAGGAAATAATTTAGCTCATTTGAAAAATGTAGCTGACCAAAGGCATTAAGTGATAAAATTACCTGGATCCCCTTTTTCACCCCGTTCTCCCTTTTGTCCTTCAGGCACAGGACTGTCACAGAAGCACTGTTTTCCTGCTGCATTACTGTTTTCCTTTGGTGTATTAATGGAGAAAGAAGTAAAGTGATCATCAAATACAATGCTTTCATTAGCACCAAGTAATGGGATTAAGATGGTATTGTTTTCCTCCTCTCCTCTAGGATCAATTGTTACTGAAAAAGTGTTCTCAGTGTTTGTGTTGGTAAATACTTCTGAACTAACTGGTTGTTTAGGGCCAGTAGAAGTGGGCTTCAGCTCTTGAAGGTTAATGTTATTTTCCACTCCACCTGCCTCATTGTTAAAGAGAGAGGTTGCTGGGGGTGTTACAGCATGCTGGGAACTTACTTGAGTTCCAACATCTGCGACTGGATCGGTTTCATTTGTCCCCAGGTCTGGACCAGGGGGAACAGCAGATGCTTGTTTAGGATCTTCAGTTTCAGCAGCACCATTGAGGGCATCCATTGTGAATAACTGGTTGGGAGCTAGACTGAAGATAGTTGTAGATGCCACAGGACACCAGACACTGCACAGCAGAGCCTGTGTCAGGAGTGTAGAAATCATTCCGGCAATAGTCAGAAAGCACACTGTAAAATAAAAGTGACCAAACTATAGCCATGCTCTTATGAAAGACAGAGGTCTGAATAGATAACCCTGAACACTCACATTAATAGGAACATACAGTATTTAAAATGACAGT
Source organism: Gopherus evgoodei (assembly GCF_007399415.2). Taxonomy (NCBI): domain Eukaryota; kingdom Metazoa; phylum Chordata; order Testudines; family Testudinidae; genus Gopherus; species Gopherus evgoodei. Next base: position 21,856,204 of record NC_044330.1, read on the forward strand.
CTGAGTGTATTTCAGTGAAGTAATTTGCACTCTTGAGTGCACTCCTGAGTCCTGCCATAGGGCCCAGTTATGTAGGATTTCATTTAGGGGCATAAAATTTACATGTTTCTTATGTATTATAAGAAGACAAAAAGAGGGGGGACTTCTCTTTCACACATGCACACACACACACGTGTAATGTGAAGGGGACAGCTCAGAGAGGGAGAGGAGAGGGAAAGTGCTAGTGTAGTGTAATGGTATATGTCAGGGGTCCCCAACGCAGTGCCCGCAGGTGCCATTGAGCCCGCCGGGGCATCTAAGTGTGCCCGCGTACTGGCCAACCGACGAGCAACTGCTGAAATGCTGCCAACAAGCTGCGTCATCCAGAGGTGTCACCGCCCAAATGCCGCCGATTTTCAGTGGTATTTCAGCAGCTACACCTCTGGATGACGCTATTTGTCGGCGGTATTTCGGCAGCAACGCCTATTGACGTTGCCGCTTGTCGGCGGAATTTCGGCAGATATTCATCCGCCGCCACAGTCCTCTGTGACTCGTTGTCTGGCACCCGCCAGACGAAAAATGTTGGGGACCACAGCTATATGCGGTGGTCTTCACACAGCACTGATCTAACATGGCTAATACCCACAAAGGCAGGAAAGAGTGGCTTCAGACCACTGCTCCCCCCTATCCAGAAGCAGTGAATGTACCCAGGTAACATAAAGTGTCTTGGAGCTTCTTTCCAATTTTGGAGTTAGAATCTCTTCAGCTTCCTGGGAGCCTATGTGGGTAGATTCGGAATGGGGCCCATAGACCGCAACAGGTAACCAAGTCTCAAAATAAAAATATTTAGCGTTTACAAAGCATTTTCACTCAAAGATCTCAAAGTACTTCATAGACATTCACAAATTAAGCTTCACAACCCCTCCTGTGAGGTTGGTGTAGCAACTTTTATTAGCCCCATTTTCCAGATGGGGAAACTAAGACAAGTAAAGCACAGAGAGGCAAAGCATCATGTCCCAATCACACAGCAGGACACTGTCAGAACCATGATTAGAACCCAGGTCTCTGGAGCCTCAGTCCCATGCTCTAACTGCTAGACCTGGCTGCCTCCAACAATTAATCCAATTTGCCTCCCCAAATCATCTTCTCTTCCCAGTGCTAAATGCAAGAGAAAACTATCTGGGAGATTTCACCAAGTAACAGAGAGGTTTTAAACTTGCAAAAACACAGACTTAATGAACTTCAAAGTACTGTATCTTTCTACAGTATATTTATCTGGAATCAGAAAACAAAATTAAGGATTTAAATTGAACACACTGAAGAAACTATGATGAGATTAAGGTTTTGGTTTAATCAGCAGTACAGGAGCAAAGGAAATTTTAGTTAAGCATTTAACAGCACTCTCAAATGAGCCTGTAGGTATTATTATGTATATCAATAAGTACATTCTTCCAGAAAGGAGGGCTCAGACTACTATTTTGTTATTATCAGGATAACTGTTATGGTACCAAAATGGTTTGTGACTTGCAGTAATGATGAGGAGTGAGTCTTGTACATACACAACAAAAAGACAAAACAGCACTTAGGTTATATCTAAAACATTTTAGCTAACATGCTAGTGCATTTTAAAACCCTGATGTAGACTCAGGACAAGTTATATTTTAACATGGGTTAGCTTGCAGAGATGAACCCTAGCAGTTGCACTGCCTACATTATGGTGTTAAACATGTTTTCTAACAAGTTTTTAAAAGACACCTTTCAGCCTAGCCCAGACACACCTTCAGGGGTTAACAATCCCAAGGCTTGAAAAATCCACTTGCCCCTGAAGACAGAGAAGCTCTCCTGGGTGAATGTCAGCAACCTCTAAGCTCACACATTCAAAAATTTTATTTCTAGCGCTTATGGCTTTGATTAAAGCCTTTTAAACATAAGGCGTATGCACTAATCAGTCCACATGCAGTGAAAATTCCCACTGCAGCTAAAAGGATTAAGACAGAGCAGGATGAGTCCTTTCCTTGTGCAGACATAGCTTCCCCCCATTGATGTTAATGGGAGCTCTTCACATGGATGAAGAGGAAATACTGATCGCATAACAAGTTGAATTGTAGAAAAAGAGTCGTAAAGATACACTATCAAATTCATTGCAAGCTTCTTACCTGAAACAAAATCAGCAGATATATAGGCTTTTTCAGCATCCACAAAACTGAAAACTCAAACTGAATTAACAGACTTAAATACCAAAACGAAGAACAAAGACCATGTGTACAGTACAATAATTAAAGACACACGCAGGAAGATCAGTATTTCTCCATAACAAATAAGCATCTGTAGGAAAGGCTGCAAAAAGCAATGGTTTGTTCATCCTTGTATCCTCATAATTAAATTTTTTTTCTTCACAATTTCTTTTTTGATGTATAAAATAATACCTCAGAACTCAAAACCTATTATTACATCCAATAATTGTTATTTATGGGGATAATGGACAACCAGCCTCTACACAAAAGCATATGGAAAATGCATTTAACTGTTGAAAGGAACAAAGGCAAAATCCTGAATCAGGCATAGGTTCCACAGAAAAGGTAGTAATTTTGCCTGAATAAGGACTTTACTAATTTGAACCAATGTTAGAAAGTAATTTATGAGAAAACTCTAGAGCTTAAAGGGCCAGTTAGGTCAAATTTGGACAAGATGCAGCTATTATAAAAATAAAGTTTTAGATTAACAGAAATATTTCAGCGGCAAAGAGTTCTGTGGCACTTTATAGACTAACAAACGTACTGGAGCATGAGCTTTTGTGCATGCATACGACGAAGTGGACATTCACCCATGAAACCTCATGCTCCATTACGTCTGTTAGTCTATAAGGTGCCACAGAACTCTTCGCCACTTTTACAGATCCAGACTAACATGGCTACCCCTCTGATACAGAAATATTTCAATGACCTTAGAGTTTTATCATTCCAATAGAGACAGACACTGGAACAAATTGATTCTCAGCTGGTTAAAACAGCATGGCACCATAATTAGGCTGATTTATGCCAGCTAAGAATCTGACTGTGGTTTAAAAAATATTATTTTTCATACCCATGTCTCTTAGCCTGCCCCAAGAGCAAACAGTTCTTTTCACCCACTGGGTAACATTATTACATGTAAGAGAAACTGAGGCACGCATAGGATTCATAAAAATATTACAAAAATGCCCACTTTGATTCACCTCTATGATACAGACCTCCCCACTTCAGGCCCTATGGAGGACTCTGCACAATTCAGGGTGAGTGCTAGGGGAGGGAATGAGACTGAGTGAGCAGGGAAGGGAGTCATGGATGGGGCAGGGATGCAGATCATTCCCCATCTGATTGCCAAAATTAGACAAAAATGAACATAGATCTGAGGGCCATATCTTATACCCTTTCAAGGATCTCAGGGACAACTATTGGAAAGGGGTGCTCCTGGCAGCCTGGCTCCCATGCTGGCAGGGGGGTCTGTTGGAGCTAGAGTCATTGAGGAAGAACCAGGGATTCCACCAGGTTTGGGGTCAAGCCCTGCAGCCTTTTCCATGTGGTGGCAATCTGCTCCTGATCCCTACAGGGAACACTGGGGGAGAGCGGGATCTCTGTTAGGAGATCTTCACAGAGATTTAGTCCTTGTAAGAGGTGTTGTCCTAGCCCTATAATCTTTAGTGGCAGTTTCCATCATTAAAACGTTTTAAACCATTGCAGACATTATCTGTTCCACTAGGGAGCAATGTTAGACCACCTAGTTTTCCTTTGTTCCACATTGTTGAAGGAAGCACCTGTGCTTTAGCACAGACAACTATGCTGCACTCATTTGCTGGTAGCAACACTGTACCACAGAAGATATTTGCAATCAAGGTAAACAGTAGCCAGCAGCCTGTTCAGCACTTGATTATATAGGGAATAAAAACAGCATGAAGGTTTTTTTCCTATCAAATAACAACAATTCAATTACAACTTATATTAACTTATATTAGCATTTCATGTCCATTTGTGTTATATTACAGCACTGCATTTGAAAAGAAAAGAACCTAGCAGAAAACTTGTATTATTACCCTTAATTTTCTGAAGATGATGGAGTCTTTAACAAGCAGTGCATTATGAAGTTTTTAATAGTCTTTAATTTTTGTTTTTTCTCCAAACTGTCAGAACATTTTTATCCTGGCTGTTGACTCACTGATTCTCACAAACACACAGTTTGCTTTAGGAGTCACACGTCAGCATGTATGTGCACTATGTCCTCCCACATTTGTTGTCAGCTTCACAGATGAAGCTATTAGTGAATAGCTCCACGGGCTCCCCATCTACTGGGGTAGCCCCTACAGTATGGGTATTTCCAGGGGCAGGAGAAGGGTTATGACTGAATAATTTCCCCACCCTCATGTTCTTATGTGAGATTCATTAGACGGTGGAATAATTCCAGTCCATTGCCTACCTATCCCTATCACAACGGGCACCCTTGTTACAGTCTCCACACAGAGGCCATGCAGTTTTGTTTTTGAAAGAAATTCCTACAAAATTCCTACAAAATTCCTAAAATCAAAGGTTGATTTGACTTATGTCACCCAAAGTTCATGATGTCATCAAACTCGTTGAAATTAGAGACATAACATACAGCTACTTCATTCTCACTACGTTCCTCAGGAGACAATTTTAGTAGGATCCCAGTCATATTATTTACTAGGTTTGTTTGTTTGAAGAAGAATAATACAAACAAACAAAGGAATATAATTCAAATGTCTCATCCCTTTTCAGATATAAAAATAAGCATCAATTTCCTCTACACTAAATTCTGAAATCACAAACAACTTCTATAAAGATTACAGCTTAATAGATACCGTCACATTCTCCTGGGATGGATCATACAGTACTTGTTTTTTAAATAGCCATTAGTGTAATTCACAAATTTGTACGTACACGTATATCCTTTGCAATTCAGATCACTTCACAAGAAAAAGTGGAGCTATTTTCCTATATCTTTATTTAGATCCCTAATTATAAACCAATGCACTTATGTGACGAAATTATCAAATCTGAGTGAAGTCTCTATCAAGTACACTTAGAACAAGAAAGAAAGAAAGAAAGAAAGAAAGAAAGAAAGAAAGAACTCAGAAAGGTTAAAATGTGAAGACATTCATGAAGGCAACTATAATATTGTATTTCTCAGGAATCAGAAAAAGGATAGATTAAAACTTTACTGACCCTGAAAAGGAAGATCAAAAGTAAAATATCTTGAGAAAGTGATTTAATATAATACAGTCTCCAGTCCAATACAATCTAATTTAGTGAGGAGTGGGTAAAACTAGAACCACAGAGAGCTAACATTTCTCTGTTTATCATCGGACATAGGTTACATATGGTGTGACAAGTCAGTTGCAAGTGATGGAGTAAATTCACTTCAGTGGGAGAGTGAAGACAGTAAATAGGAATAAGTTTGTGAACTCTCCCTTCTTACCTCTCACATCTCAAACCCTACTCCAAACTTTAAAGCATGGGTTTGTTTAGATTCAGATTTCTACTAAATTTTACAAATTAAGGAAAGTATCTACATACAACTGTTATTGTACTTGGGTTATGTAAAGTTATTTTCATATATTTTGGTTCCTAGAAAATCCCACAGATGTGGATGGCTGCCAAGTTTTAAGAGATTTTGGATTTAAAATAGGCAATATTTACAAAAGGTAAACACCACGATTACTTACACAGTAGTGCCCTATTAATCAGTACAGGGCAGGTGTTGTTATTTAAGACTCTTTATTCCAATATTGTTTACTAAGCCAAATATGATCAGTTTTCACCTAATTATTACACACAGGAAAGAAGGTCTTTCTATCTCCATATCCCTGCCACTTTCCGCCAAGAAAGCCGGATTTTAATTAAAATAATGAGCCTATATCTTTACTACAGTCAGTGCAGACATCAGTGCTGCCAACTTTCATGGTTTTATCATGAGTTTTGAGATATTTGGTGTTTTTCAGGAAACCACACCTCCTGGAGTCCTGTGACTTTCAGCTTTCGTTGAAAAGGTAAGCTTCTAATCGTCATATTGTCTAAAGGCTTAAACACAAGAAGGTAAATAAAATATCTCTGAATTTATTATTTTTTAAAATCTCATTATTTTTATGCTACACTAATGATTTTGGGGGCCTGATTCGTGATCTTTGAACACCTAGAGTTGACAATACTTAGACATCCAGCAGTTTGATTTGAAGAGATAATAAACAATGTTTGTGGGTTTGATTACAGCAAGCTGTTTCCCCAGCCAGAGAAAGGAAGGAAAGCTCACAACATGATCAAGCCCTTTTTAAGTTCACTGACTACCACAAAGGTCACAAACACCACAAAATAGACAACTTAGCTGAAAGCACAGCTCATATTCTACAGAGGTCATACCTGCCTCAACCAGGTTGAGGGAATAGGGGATAAGGAAGGAGGACAAACCCTCCCACTGAGACCTCCTCATACCCAACTTCCTCTTCCTTAAAATACCCCATCCAGCCATACCAGGAGGCAGAGGATCCCTTAACCCTTTCCTGGCTATTGTATCTACCTACCAATAAGCACTATGGGTCCAAACCGTAACTTCAGATCTGAACCACCACCAGATTTTGTGGATGTTAAAATTCAGATCCCCTGGACCCAGACCCTGACCCCTGTAGTTTTTTAAGCTGGACCAAAACATGGAATTGGCTTGATTTCTGGATGTGGCACAGTTGCTACCCTAGATTACAGACGTTTTTTGAAAGATGTCTCAGGAGATTTCAACCCATGATGAAATTGTAGGCTGAAATCTTACCAGTAGAATGAAAACATGAATTATCAGTCACAAAATCTTTGACTGTTTGGTATGACAAAGCTATTTTTCTCTGTTCAGCTAATGAACATGTATTTGTTTCTATATTCATTCCTTGAGATATAGAAATAACTCTCCTCTACCTAATGGAAAAATGGCAATGCATTCTCACAGATGAACTTGTGATCACATGAAATACTAAATACAAGCTGAATTAATACATAGTAACTAGAAATATGTCCAAACAGTTCAGGTTTCTCCCACTATTAAAAAACAAAATCTGTGAAAGGGCACTGTCCTGACATCAGTTTTCATGTCCAATCTGCTTTGCCTCTGTGGACAATTTCCTTTAGTCCACACACAATTCCCTAGGTTTTATCTGTCCAACAGATGGCAATGTTAAACTATCAGACATTGCCTCATTGTTCAAGTCAGCCTTGCCTTTCACTAGCAAAAGCTATTGTGCTACCCTTATTAAAATTGTGTAATCATTATCTTTTTTAATACTGTGAAATCCAGGCTACTAAGTGTTTTATATCAGAAGGGAAGCCTTGTTAGTCTGGATCTGTAAAAGCAGCAAAGAGTCCTGTGGCACCTGATAGACTAACAGACGCATTGGATCATGACCTTCCGTGGGTGAATACCCACTTCATCGGATGCATGCACCCATGAAAGCTCATGCTCCAATATGACTGTTAGTCTATAAGGTGCCACAGGACTCTTTGCTGCTTTTAAAGATATTAGAGTAAATGTGAAAACAGTCCAGTAAACAATGTTAAACAAAATTTAGAAAATCTGGGATTGTGAAGGGGCAAAGAACCATGACTTCTCGTGAAAGGTACTTGTTTTGATGTTTTTCTTAGCATATGAATGAAGTAAAAATGTAGAAGAGCTTAAGTTCAACTATGTTTAGCTAATAGTTTAATGAATATTAAATCAAAGCTGAGTGTAAACAAGTGAGGAACTCTTTTTAAAATGAGAGTAAATGTGGCAATGAAGCTCAGCACAGATGTATCAGAGGGGTAGCTGTGTTAGTCTGGATCTATAAAAAGCAACAGAGTCCTGTGGCACCTTATAGACTAACAGATGAATTGGAGCATGAGCTTTCGTAGATGAATATCCTCATTCGATGAAGTGGATATTTACCCACGAAAGCTCCTGCTCCAATACGTCTGTTAGTCTAAGTCTGTAAGGTGCCACAGGACTCTTTGCCACTTTAACTGTTTTATGAGACAATGGCTTTATAGATCTATACAAGACCAAATTTCATTCAGCATGGATTCTTGTCCTGCTCATTCCCAGAACCATGTTGATAGGCAGTGATGTGGTTTCCCTTACAGTTCATTTTTTTACAGCATAATGATAGATGTGACAACCTTGAAATGAAATAAGGAAATGGGAATATTTTCCTTTTTCTATGCCACCCACTTCGGATGAAAAACAAGAGCATGACTCGTTATAAAGCAAGATTGTTAGTCAACTTAAACCCAATTTATGTTAACAATGTTGGTTAGTAAGCATACTTTTTATGCTACAACCATAAAACCTTAACTGCAACTATAACATCCTGACACAATAACATCTGTGTGTAGTGCTAAGGACTTGCCAGGAATTTGGGTAAGTTTTGTTGTTAAAAACAATGGGAGGATACATTTTATATAAAGGAAGTATCTATAAATGTTTAAAATATTATAAAGCATAGTGATATGAGAAGGAAATTGCCTGATAGAGTGGCATGCAATTTTAGGTCTGGGCTAAAAACCCATTGAAGTGAGTGGAAACACTCACATTGACTACAATGGGCTTTAGATCAGGTCCTTAGTGATGGTGCAAGTTATAAAATCAACAGTACTGGAAAGAGAAGTTCTCTGATTACCTTCAGACAAGGGATAGTATGGGCAATAATGATGTGACATCAAGGCTCACATTACATTCCTCACTCTTCCGGGGGTGAGAAAGTATAAAGGATGAACAGTTTGTTTCATTGTTGGCCTCTCCTAAAACTTCCAAAGAAGCAGGAGGTTTTATGAAAGAGTCAGGACCCATGGAATTGATTTCTACCTCTACCACTGACTTGCTGTGTGACCGCAAGAAAAGTATAAGGGGCCTACCATCAATCAAACTAGTCCTGCCCCTGGGGGTATTACTTCCAAGGTCTAGACGGACACATGACCGGAAGCAAAGGCTGTCATGTAATCCCTCTAAGAATTCCTCCCACTGCCCTCTATCAATGAGGATGGGTTTCAGCCACAGAGGACCTCCTCAAGAGGAGATCTGACCAATTGTGGGGAGGTCTGGGACAGGGTCACTCGCTCAGAAGAGGATCATGTGACCCCTCTAAGAGCTCACCCTACCACCCTCTACCAATCAGAGCACAGCACCACCCCTGGAAGTCCCAGTGCCATGCAGAAGAGGCCATTTCATTCCAAGAAAATGTGTTTTAGAAATTGTGGAAATGCTGATAGGAAACTTGGACTCCTTCACTACCCCCATGAGAACTTCAGACCCCCATGGAGGAAGCACTACATCAGAAACAGCTCCGAGGAGGATGAGGGGGTGGCTATGGGGAGCCCTGTGGCCCAGTCATTGGTGAATACACTGGAACCCGATCCTGAAACCCAAGCACTCATGAGGCAACCAACGAGCGTGATGGCCTCTCATTGTCCATCCCATGGAGGAAGATGACTGCAGCTCATGGGAGTCACCAGTGGACAAGGTGAACAGAAAAACGTCACTCAGGTAAATGAACAATTAAGAAGTGACGGTCAAGGATGAAGTGTAATGGAGTTAGGAACTGACCCACGGTTGCGTAAATCTTAAAAAAAAGCAGTGCGGACTTACAGTTGTTTCTTTTCTGAAAATCTCTCGACAGCTCAACAATGTCTTTCTAGAGGACTCGGAGGCCCTGGACAGCGTAGTATCAGACAGAGAAGATGAATTGGGCCTGCCTTGTTTTTGCTCAACGTTAATTCAAATCATTGAAGAGGATGCCAAGGATGACAGCTATGTGGAGTTTAGGAGGAGGCTTGGCATAGGACTAACAGAGCCAGTGCCATGTCATGAGCATAAAAAAGTCATGCGTTCTATAGTACATGTTCTGTTTATGCTGTCCTTAATCACTGCTTTAGGGAAAAGCTTTCTGAAGATTGTGAGGGCTGTGTCATAGACACACCAGCGCAACGGCACCATGACTGTGTGACTCGGACTCCGGAGGATATAAACTGCAAGCTCTGGGACCTGTGTGCTGAACTGAGTTTGGAAAGTTATTAAACACTGTTATTGCCATAGGCAGGGGTGGCAGGTTTGTATAATTTTTGGTAGTGCCCAGAATGGGGCCAAGTCATGCCTCACCCCCCAGCCCCACTTCCCTATGGGTCTGGGAGGAAGTTTGGGTGTGGGAGCAGGGAGGTGCTGGGTTGCATTTGGGTGCAGGCTCTAGGCTAGGCCAGGGGTGGACTCTGGGAAGGTGTTTGAGTGTGGGGGGTAGGCTCTGGGAGGGAGTTGGGTGTGGGGTCTGGGCTGAGGCAGGAGTGCAGGAGGGAGCTGAGGACTGGGGCTGAGGTGCAGGGGGTGAGGGCTCTGGCTGGGGGCACAGCCTCCAGGGTGGGGCAGGGCTGGGAATGAGGAGCTCGGGGTGCAGACAGACTGCCCCAGGGCTAGGGCCAGAGAGGAGGATTCCCCCAATCCTTTCCCCCACTGCTGCTGCCCCTCACCGTAGCCTCACTGGGGTGGGGGGTGGGGCTGCCCCTTGCCCAGCCTGGGGCAAAAGAAGTGACTGTGGGCGGGGGGGTGCAGGGTGTCACTACACTCACCCAAGCCCCAGCTACTCAAGTCCAAGAAGCCCCTCACCTCCCCTGTGGTGGGTGGGTGCTGGAGGGGAGGGGGCTGCCATCACAGGTGGCTTCCTCCCCTGCTGCAGCCTGCTGCCCCACACTGTAGCCTCACAGGGTGAGGCTGCCCCTTGCCCCATGGCTGCGGTCTGTGTTGTGGGGTGGGCAGGATCACAGGTTCAGACACTCAAGGAAGCCCCAGCAGCTGCTCAGGTGAGTGAGGTCCAGAGGCCTCTTCCAGCATCTCCTCCTGGTGGGTGCTGGGGAAGCGGAAGGCTGCCAATCATGTGTGCATCTCCACCCCTCCTCCGGTGCAGCAGCAGCCAGCGGCTTCAGCCTGCTCTTGTGCTGTAGCCTAGCTTTAGGCAGCAGCGCAGGCAAAGGAGAGCAGCACAGAGCGTCAGGGCAGCTGCCTGCTTTTAATCAGGCAGGGATGCTCCGGGGCCCAGGGGAGGAGCACTGAGGGTGGGGGTGGCGCTGGCTCCATACATTGGTGGAGCTGGGCCCCCAGCCCTGAATACTGCTGGAGCCTGGGCACCACGGGCCCATGTAACTCACCGCCGCTGGCCATAGGTTATGCTATGCCATGTCTGTGCTTAACTCAAGAACATTTAGCACAAGGGTTGACCTTGGTAAATGCTGTGCAATTCGGTCAAGATCCTAGCAATCTTTTAAAGAAAATGACCAAACCTGCTTACTGCGTTATATTGACCATTTGGTCCACACAAAAAGTTACAGAACCCTGCTTAAGAAAAAGATTATTTGTAAGAAATCTAAAAGGATTAAGTTAGAGAATGGTGAGGGGACAAACATGCAATATAAAACTTGGTAGCTATAAATAAAAATATCTATTGACAAGGGCTTTGTGACTATCTGTGTTTCTGTTAGAAGATCTATGTGGCCCTTAAGTAAGATAAAAATTTCAATGGAGCATCTTGGTTTGTTTTCAAGGGGCTGTCTGTCTTTTAAATAAAAAATAGTTTGTGAGAAACTAGCTTTTTTGTGTCTTTGTGTAAAAGAGACCCATTTACAGCAAAACGCTGAAACGTGTGTAGTAGAATCTTGTGGGGGAGACCCCAAAAATGTGTTTAAAATAAAAGCCAAAAAAAAAAGCTTCTACATAAAACAGAGATGTTTGAGACATGTGTTTGAATACAATAGAGCTGAGTCACCCTGTTGAGCTGATGGTTTAACCACACCCCCACTGAATAGCCTGGGTGTCTCTATTCAGTCTGTAGGTCTAGATGTGATCATGCACCCTTGTTCCCATCAGGGTTAAGGTATTAGTGATCATTAATTAAGTTTGATGTGTGCACACACACACAGTAAGAGAGGTAGGTGGGTGCGTGGGGATGGTGAGCTCTGATTAATATTAAATGAAATAAAACCTCAGAAGTTCGTAGACACTATTGGACAGTTTAAATATAACCCAGGAGTTGGTAGAACTCTATTGGACAGTTTAAATAAAACCTTAGGAGTTGGTTGAATGCTATGGGTCACTCTTTCTAACAACTCAAAGTCATTAAAATAATATATTTACAAAAATAAACAAGGGTCTAACTCAAAACTGAAATGTTTCAAAGATTCACAAACCTCCACCATACTTTTATAGAACAAGCATTAGCTCTAAAAACATTTAAAAGCTATAGGTATTCGTGCGGTGTTTGCTATGATTGTGGTACATCCATTTTATTTTTAAAAAAACCCAAAACTTTAAGCATGAAAGAAACATGTTTTAAAAAAAGAGACATTCACTGATATCAGTAACATTAAGGACTGTTGCGTATGGTGATTTACTGTTCAATACGGCAAGAAGGCCCTACAGTGCTCTGTTTTTTTCATTAAAACAGGAAAAATTATTGAAAGTTACAAAAAAATAGCAAAAAGCAGCCCAGTTATGCAGACAACTTAATTCCCCCACTCCTCAGATCACAAAAGGGAACATTTTTTTTTGGGGGGGGGGTGCCTATATTAATTAAATATCTATTAATTCAGAGTTTTAGTTATTAAATCAACCTGCTAACTACAGACTTTGAAACAAAGAGTTAGGATGGTGTAAAAACCTCAGTTTTTTGGAGGCTATCATCTTTTATCTTGAACATAATAGCTGCAAGATTGCAAGATGAGGTATGTTGTTTGTTTTAACTCTGAAAATATATATTATATAATGTCACTCTTTGTCTATGCAGTCCTTATTAAACAAGGGTGTTATCTTTATTGCAGTGTGTAGCATGGAAACAGCAACTTCAAAATGCTTTTCACCATGGCCAGCTAAAACCCCATTTTTAACTCTAGTTGTGCTTAATACTGTTAAATTAAAAAACAGCAGGTATAACACAGATTGCATAGGGATTTGATACAATTGGGGAATAATACTATGAAAAAAAATTTCTTGTTTTTTAACCCAAAGGTCCAAATACACATGGGGGGAAAAAAGAACAGCCATGTGTCAGCACTCCTTTGCTCTGTGGTGGAAGGTAACTTTCTGCAATTGGCTTTTAAAAGCGTGTGTGTGTTTTTTTAATTTTTTTTATTAGTTTTAATGTTAAAATTATGAATAAGGGGTCTGTGCAAGACATAGGTGTGGGTTTGGTTTTTTTTAAGTATATGGTTCCAAACGGTTGATTTGGTGTGTTTCAAACTAACAGAGATTTTTACTCTAAAAAATGTGATGTGTTTTAAAAGTAGGTGGTTTATCTTTTTAAAATTAGTTTTAATGTTTAAATTGTTGGTGATTCAGGAGGCCTATACTACAGATAAGTGGGGCAGAGGACTACAGTATTTTGTTTCAAAATGGTTTGGCTTTTACTCTGCAAAATGTGATGTGTTTTTAAAATGGGTTGTTTTAAAATTAGTTAGTGTTTAAATTGTTGGTGATTTAGGGGGTCTATGCAAGATATAGTTATGGTGGGGGATTTAAAAACGTGTTTTATTGCACAATTTGTTTTTGGGTGCATGGTGGAAACATGTGCTTGTATTAAAAAATGTCTAGGTTTTAGAGAAACACTAGTGGTAGAAATAAGCCAAAATCTGTGTTTGTTGTACAGCCTGAAATGGATTATTTTGTTTTAAAGCTATGGCTTTTTAAATAGAAAAACACCCTAATGAGTATCTTATTTTTTTAAGTTTACAAGACAGTTTCATGTCCACAGTACAGTCAAAACATGAGAGATCCTTAGATCAGAGGGTAAACAAGCTCAAAAGAAAAGAGAAAGAGGCAGCTGAAAAAGAAAATTCACCAGCATCAACGGCTGATGGATGGATGAAGCCCAGTAAATGTATTTTGCTTATTGGTTTGGTAATTTTATGAAGTTTTGTATTTTAAGCAAATACATAGGTGTGGGTGAGAAAGATGGTAAAGTTAAGTTTTGTAAAATGTTTATTTGATGCTGAATTGGAACACATGTTCACAAACCCAAAGCATGTGCTTTAGGGGTTACGAACGTAACAGCGGCCCTACTGGGTCAGACCAAAGGTCTATCTACCCCAGTATCCTGTCTTCCGACAGTGACCAGTGCCAGGTGCCCCAGAGGGAATGAATAGAATAGATAATCATCAAGTGATCCACCCCCTGTCGCTCATTCCCAGCTTCTGTCAAACATAGAGGCTAGGGACACCATCCCTTTCCATCCTGGCTAATAGCCATGGATGGACCTATCCTCCATGAATTTATCTAGTTCTTTTTTGAACTTTGTTATGGTCTTGGCCTTCCCAACATCCTCTGCCAAGGAGTTCCACAGGTTGACTGTGTGTTGTATGAAGAAATACTTCCTTTTATTTGTTTTAAATCTGCTGCCTATTAATTTCATTTGGTGACCCCTAGTTCTTGTGTTATGAAAAGTAGTAAACAACATTTCTTTATCTACTTTCTCTACACCAGTCATGATTTTGTAGACCTCTATCATATCTTCCCTTAGCCGTCTCTCTTCCAAGCTGAAAAGTCTCAGTCTTATTAATGTGTCCCCATATGGCAGCTGTTCCATATTCCTAATCATTTTTGTTGCTCTTTTATGGGGTGGGGAATTACAGGTAGCCCCCTACTTTCTAGACCAGAGGTGAGCAAACTACAGCCCATGAGCCACATCCAGCCCACGGGACCATCCTGCCTGGCCCCTGAGCTCCCGGCCCCTCCTCCCCTGTCCCCCTTTCCCGCAGTCAGGCTGCTGCACAGGCAGTGCTCTGTGCGGTGGGACTGTAAGCTCCTGCCAAGCAGAGCAGCAGTGTGTCTGTCTCCAGCCGGGCAGCACAGCTGCCAGACATGCTGCTCTGAGCGGCATGGTAAGGGGGCCAGGGGGTTGGATAAGGGGCAGGGGGTTCAGGGGGGCAGTCGGGACAGGGAGCAGGGGGCGGTTGGATGGGGCAGAGGTTCTGGGGGCGGTCAGGGGATGGGGGGTTTGGATAAGCGTGGGAGTCCCGGGGGGGCCTGTCAGGGAGCAGGGGGAGTGGATAGGGGCTGGGGCAGTCAGGGGACAAGGAGCAGAGGAGATTGGATGGGTCGGGGATTCTGAGGGGGGGAGTCGGGGGCGGGAAGTGAGAGGAGGCAGATAGGGGGTGGGGGCCAGGCTGTTTGGGGAGGCACAGCCTTCCCTACTCGGCCCTCCATACAGTTTTGCAACCCCAATGTGGCCCTTGGGCCAAAAAGTTTGCCCACCCCTGTTCTAGACTGTTATGCCATCGTTAACAAGGTATGCACAGCCTTTGAGTTTAACGGGTGTTTTTTCCATGACTGTGTCACCTGTTGTTATGAAAAAGCACAGAACCCTAGGACGGGGACAACTTCTGGGTTTCTTCATTATAAGATGTAGCTCAAGACTTGGTTTTGGAGTGAGGACCCTCTGGGAGCATGAGAGGGAGGTGATGACAGAAAGACAGGCAGCCTGCAGATTTCTTAAACAAAGCCCAGCTGCCTCAGCCTCTTATGCCTACGGATGCTCTTTTGGGGGGGAAGACTAATGCTGTATGCCTATATTACAAACCTAACCCTGGTGAAGAAATCCACTATTATGATTTTACCAGCCTGTACCCTGTCATAACAAAAACCAAAGAATACCCTATCAGACACCCCTATACAGTTCATGACAAATTTGGACCCCTTGGAAATTATTTTGGAATTGTGAAAGTTAAAGTGTACCCCCGCAAGGCCTCTTTTTCACATTGTTACCTGTCAGACTGAGTGGCAAACTTATGTTTCCGCTATGCTGAACCTGTGTGGAAACTGAGCAACGGGAGATGTGCACCCATACTGATGAGCAGAGGGCCATTCTGGTGCACGGTGGAATTGAACATGGCCATAGCGAAGGGGTACACGGTGGCTAAAAATCTATGAAATCAGGCATTTTGAAGAAAAATCTGAAACTTTTTTCAGAGTAGATAAAATTACACCTCCACTAGAAACAAAAGGCTTCAGGGTATCCCAGCTAGTGCACAGATGAAGAAAAACAAAATAAGTATGTTAATGATTTCTACCAGAAAGAAGGCATGCGTTTACGCCAACACGAGATGACGTTGAACCCCGCTAAGCACCAAATCGCTGAACTGTTTTTAAATTCTCTGTGGGGTAAATTCGGTCAAAGCCACAAACCTACCCAATACCAGCATCGTGAGAGACCCTGACAAACTCTTTCAGTACCTGTTTTCTCCCAATTATGAGGTTTCATCCTGTAAGTTTATCGATGATGAAACAGCGTGCATTTGGAACAGTGTCTTGGAAGCATGCAAAAGACCACTACTGGCAACACCAATGTCTTCATAGCCTGTTTCACCACCGCTTATGCCCACTTAGAACAATACAACCTGCTAGACAGGCTGCAAGAGCGGTGCCTGTACCACGACACTGACTCAGTGATATTTGTGAAAAGGGAGGGTGACTGGAATCCCCCTCTGGGGGATTATTTAGGGGACCTCACAAGCAAGATCCCACCAGATCAACACATCACCGAATCAGCCGGCCCAAAAACATACAGGTACAAGCTGTCAGGAGGAAAGACCTGTATGAAAGTCAAAGGGATTACCCTGAACGTAGCAAACTGTGAAAAGATCAACTTTGACAGTTTGAAAGATCTAGTCCTGGACTATAGCGGAGACCATTAGGGACTCTGAGCTGGTTCATTCTTCCATTTTGACCTTTTCCAGATTTTCCTCTTGAGATCTGTGTCTCAGACATGAGCAAAAACAGCTGATGCATGATAGATTTACTCCCACAGGGCTACCAATGTGTAAATTCTCAAAGGCCACTAGAAAGACATCGTCGAGCTGTTGAGAGATTTTCAGAAAAGAAACAATGTAAGTCCCCACATTGCTTGTTTTTAGATTTACACAACCTCGAGTCAGTTCCTAACCCCATTACATCCTATCCTCGACCATCACTTCTTAATCGTTCATTTACCTAAGCGATGTCTTTTCCATTCACCTTGCACCAATGACTCCCATGAGCCGTGGTCACCTTCCTCCATAGGGATGGACAACGAGAGGCCGTCACACTCATCGGGCTGCTTCACAAGTGCTTGGGTTTCAGGATCGGGTTCCAGCGTATCCATCAATGGCTGGGCCAAAGAGTTCCCCAATGCCACTCCCTCCTCCTCCTCGGAACTGTCACTGATGTAGCACTTCCTCCATGGGTGGTCTAAGGCCTCAGAGCTAAAACAAAGTCCGAAGTTCTCATGTGGGTGGTGAAGGAGTCCATGTTTCCTCTCAGTGTTTCAACGAATTCTAAAACTTGCATTTTTAGAACAAAATGGCCTCTTCCACATGGTGCTGTGACTTCTGGGGGCAGTGCTGTACTCTAAGTGGTAGACTGCAGTAGGAAGAGTTCTTGGAGGGGTCACATGACCCTGTTCTGGGCAAGTCAACCCACCCCGGAATTCCCCCCAATTGGTCAAATCTATCGGGGCAGTCCTAGAGGGGTTAAACCCATCCTGATTGGTAGAGGGCGATGGGAGGAGTTCTTAGGGGGGGTCACATGACACCCTTTGCTTCCGGTCATATGTCCATCTTGACCCGGAAGTAATACCCCCGGGGGTGTCTTAGGGTGACAGGTGGGTGGGGGCTAAGGGGTCAGGGGGTGGGGTCTACATTTGATTGATTGTAGGCCCTTTATACTACTCTCGAGTAAATGAGGGGCTGATCAATATCGCTTTGACAATAATGGAAAGACTCCCATTGACTTCAGTAGGCTTTGGATCAGGCTTCAAGAATCTAATTTTTGAAGGCATTTAAGTGCCTAAAGATGCAGATAGCCACTTAGTGGGATTTTCAAAAGGGGCAGGTGCCTTCTTGCACCTTGAGATTCCACTGCCACCACAACCACTGTTGCTTTTACCATCAGCCTCCCTTTTCTTCAACCCCTATTAATCTGTTTTTCACTGGTCTGTCTGCTGCAAGATTTGGTTTTGGTAGGATGTGAAAACCAAACTCACATTTTTAGGTATAACAATTTTGCACTACATTTTCTATTAGAAAACCATTTAAAATATTAATGTACTGCATCACACTTGCTACTATTCTTTCTTCTCTCATTTTCCTCCAGTTTTTCTCCACTTCTGTTTTCCTCCTCCTCTCCCCTTCATTTCCTCCTCCACTCCCTATGGCAGAGCAGCACTGCAGAGGCCTATGCTATTTCCTTGCCCCCCCCCCCCCCAGGGGAGTGAGAACAGCACCTGGAATCTCTTTCTCTCCACAAGCCCACACAGTCAGGAGGAGGGGTCACCAGCCACTATTTTCTCTTCCTCCTCCCCCATGGACAAGATGCTGGACTGTGGATCTTCAGCTCTTGACAACTGGAAAGAAAACCCCTCCATGCTGCCACCCAACAACAGATGTAACCAGCTTGTACTCCCCATCCCACAACACAGAAAAGAAAAGTGTAATGCCAACAATTTGTGGAGCAAGAGGAAAAGAAGAGGACATGGAGGGAAACCAGGACTTTTGGCCAAGTACAGAACAGGTGACCATGATCTATTCACTGGTTCCTCCCCTACTCCCAATAACATGATGGTTGTGATCTGTACCACCATCCCTTTTCAGGATCCCGATCAGGCTGGGCTCAGGAAAACTGTCCTCCCCAGGATAGCAGCTGCTGAGAGGGGCCAAATGGAGAAAGTGGCCTTTCTGAAAAGGATTTCTGAGGCAGACCCCAAAAGAATGGTGGCAGCAATCCACTTTTGGATTCAAAAATAGCAGCAATATGCCTACCACATGATAAACCTGCAGAGTGTGCGTGTCTGTGTGTTTTTGACAGAGCAGAGAAGCGGATTGCCACACTGGAAGATGGTGGCTGTGGAAGAATCAGATTCATAGACTCCAGAAGCTGAAGTAGAACCTTGTGGAACTGCTGCAAGAAAGATCAGACAATGCAAAAAGCCAGTCGGCAGGGCCGGTGCAAGGATGTTTTGCACCCTAGGTGAAACTTCCACCTTGCGCCCCCCCTGCACCTCCACCCTGAGGCGCCCCCCCCAGCGGTGGCTCCACCCCTCCACCCTGAGGTGCCCCCTTGGGGCAGCTCCCCACTCCCCACCCTCCACCCTGAAGCACCCCCCCACCCCAACTGACGCCTTCTCCGTGCATGACCATGAGCACTCCGAACATGCCGTTGCTGCTTCACTTCTCCCGCCTCCCAGGCTTGTGGTGCCTAAGCTGATTGGTGCTGCAAGCCTGGGAGGCGGGAGAAGTGAAGCATCTAACCCCTGCCCCGCCTCCTCCCCGAGCATGCCGTGGCTGCTTCACTTCTCCCGCCTCCCAGGCTTGCGGTGCCAATCAGCTTAGGCACCGCAAGCCTGGGAGGCGGGAGAAGTGAAGCGGCCACAGCATGCTCAGGGAGGAGACAGGGCAAGGGTGAGCTGGGGCAGGGAGTTCCCCTGCATGCCGCCCCCCCCTTACTTGCTGCAGGCGGCCCCCCTCCACGCTCCCCTGCCCCAGCTCCCTCCGCCTAAATGCCGGTGGCGACCAGGATGGCCGAAGATCCAGCCGCCGCGGTTGCTGTCAAAGAAAATGGCACCCCCCAAATCCCAGTGCCCTAGGAAACCACATAGGTCACCTAAATGGTTGCACTGGCCCGCCAGTCGGAGAAAGAGTCTTCACATAACAGATCTCTGAGAAACCACTGAGGGGCCCCATGCCAATATATTCTTCTAATGTTGGCCCCAAGTGTCAGATGCATATTGCCAGTAAAACCTATAACAAATTCTAAGCACAAATGCCTAGCCACTTTCCATCCCTACCACCCCTAGTCACCCACATAGTCGCTGAACATTTTAGGCAGGGAACAGAAACGCTACAATGTGAATTAGATGACCAATCACACAACACCAATTGCATAGACCATTGGAGGGAACAAATAAGCTGTAGACTAAAAATTATTTGTCTGAACAACGCTGGATTAACAAATACCTTCTTAAAAAGCAGGGTTCTCTCAAAGAAAATTTCACTAAACAAAATCAGGCTATGCCTTTCAAACCATCTTGATTCAACTGAAAGTAGAAATACCGGCTTATCCTGCCCATGGGAATGACAGGAAGTAGGGAGGGGGGGAAAAGCTAAGAATAGAAAATGGCTACATCTGACAAGGACAATTACCAAACAGGTCATGGAAAAACACCCAAATCAGAATAAGTAGGATTAACTAGTCCATACTACATCTAAAGAGATGTGGTTGTGTACATCTGATTGTGAAAGAGCACACAAAAGAATGAAACAGATATGGGATGGGAAACACCTGACATTATAATAAAGACTCAGACCTTTCCCAGGCATTGGGTGCAGTTCAGAGGAGCTACAGAATTAAAAGTCATAGTTGTTTGATGCATGATTGTTTCCAAATTATTGTGAAACACAAAGCTTCTTATTTCTTAATACAGCTTCATTGTTTCAAAATATATATCTATTAGCAGCACCCTGATTACTGACATTGCTGCAGTCTGGAGAAGGCTGTAGGCCCACCAGAGAGCAATTACACACTTTCTGGTGGGGTATTGTGAGCACCTGGGTGACAATTACTGCGTTACTAAGGTAATTGGGGAGACTATAAGGAGAGGAAAGAGGAAGCAAAGGAACCTCAAGAGGAGTTTAGATAGGGTTGCCAGAAGGTCTGGTCAAAAAGGGGATCTGGTAGCATCTGGTCAGATGTACTGACCAGACACCAAAAGACCTGTTACTGGGGTGCCGGGTCATCAACCTATACCAGAGCAGGCAGGCAGCAGGCTCTGTGTCCCATCCCTAGAGCACGGGGAGCCCAGCTGCAGGGAGGAGGGAGGTGGAGAGGATCGAGCGACAAGGAAGGGGGTGGCGGGAAGATAGTGGAGGTGGGGCTTGTGGGAAGAGGTGGGGCGGAGAAGGGGTCTGAAGAGAAAGAGGTGGAGTTGGGAGGTCTGGTTTTCAAAAATTAGAAAGTTGACAACCCTAAGCTCGGAGAGTGAGCCTGGGCTCAGGAGTGAGGGCTGCACGGTAGCCTGTCCTTGCTATAAGCCTGTGTTGCATGTTATTGTGATGTAAGGAAGAAATAAATGCACACCTTGGTGAAGGATAAACAGACTGATGTGTGTTTATGACTGCAGAATCATCTGAACTGGCCAGGCAGTGAGGTTCACCGGGTAGTGACAGAGGCGCCCTCTGACAAAGGAAAATGCTTAGCTCTAAAAGTAGATTTATTTTTTCTAGTATATTGATACAGCGATTTCCCGTGAAAGTCAAGGATTCCCACAGCTCAGACTTTCTCTAAAGGGAAGAAGCAAAGGATGGTTCTGTTAATAATCAGAGCTGGCTGGCTCAATACTTAATAACAGCAATAGCAAAGGTTGTGAATGTTCATGCCAACACAAGGCTTCCCCTTCACTGGTTTTGTGTTCATGTCCCTGTTGTGTTCACACTACACAAATGTCTAAGTGAACAAGTTTCATTAGCAAGCAGAAATATTGGGGGAAACTGACTTTTCTGTGAATATTCACAGAAAACTAATTTTGAACCTATAATTGCAAGTATTCACACCAGAGGTCTGTGGGTGTTGTGTGTGCTCAGCACCACCTAGTGGCTTCTCCCCTTAGGTTGGGGGGGGGCTTCATCTGTGGGAGGACTTGCTCCCACCCACCTTCCCATCACTGTGTCACACATATACCACTCACCATCAGGCCATTAGAGAGATACAAAGATAATAGTAACTAGAAAATCACATGTTTTGTTGCTTATGTAGGCTGAGCTATATACCCAATGAGAATGTTAAGCTGCTGCCAGTGCTATATGCAGACAAGCAGCAGGAGGCACCAGAGAGATGCCTCTGCTTGTGGCAATTTGGTGATAGGGAAGGGATGTGTATGCAGCTGGGGAGCAGTAATCAAGACAGAGAGGGGGGTTGTTTCCAGCTCCCCCTGCACTCGGCCAATGTCTACACTTAAAACACTAAAGCAGCACAGCTGCACTGCTGTAGTACTTCAGTGTAGACACGAACTAAAGCATCAGGAGGTGTTCTCCCGTTGCTGTAGTTAATCCACCTCCCTGAGAGGTGATAGCTAGGTCGATGGAAGAATTATTCTATCAACCTAGAGCTGTCTACACCAGGAGTTAGCTCAGCTTAACTACGTCTCTCATGGATTTTTCACACCCAAGAGGCATATCTGTGGCAACGTAACATCGGTGTAATTACTTTGCCCTTACTCTCCAGATATTCATTAATCTGTCCCCATCCCCTCCGACCTAAAGTTCACACACATTTCCCACCAAAACTCTCCTTTACCCTACAAGCCCTAGCCGGGAATCACTCCCCCCCCCCCACACACACACACACACAAAACCACAGCCCTTCTCCTTTCAGAGTTAATATATGTGGAGGTTGTGCTAATAGTTCCAGGGCTTATTATAAACAATCCCTGCTCCCCTTCCCCACACTCTGGCTCCCTACTTTACCCAGTACTTTTGCACTGTACTTGCATTTACATTAGGGGATCTTTCTAGTGCAGCTACATTTGTCAGAAATGACACTGCATCACGCCCCTGATGGACAAAGCTATGCCAGCACAAGTCTGTAGTGCCAACCTGGCCTAATTTTGGGGCTGTTTTTGTTATTTTCACTGGGTAATTCATAGGGCTACTCACATACAAGAAAAAGTACCTCTACTACCTGGCAGATAAGTAAAGGGAATCGTGCAAGTCACAGTAGGCAGAATCTCTGCAGTAAATATGAAATGCAGGTGGAGAATATGTAATGCTGCCAGTAACGTCAGCCCGCCACTCTGATATCACTTTGTAAATATTTGCAAATTCAAAGATTGCAAATATCAAATGCACATACTGGTTATGAAACCCATTTATTCAGCTAACAAACCATAGTCTTTATTCTTAGCACTGACATCTGTTTTGTGCTCTCAGAGAGCTGTTCATTAATCCATAACAGTCAGCCACATAGTCATGGTGCTTTAAATTCCAGGAAGCACAGAACTTATACAGGTGATAGAGAGACAACTACATGAAAACAAGGAAGATAACAATACAAACCTGTGGCAGCAGGCACGGCAAGAGCCAAACTACACACTGCCATGATAGAGTTCTAAAGATATATCACAAAGAACTTATAAATGAGTTGAGCTGTGGGTCCCAGACTCCTGGGAACCAACCCAACTCCTAATAATGTCAATGGCAGTCTTTCCACTGACTTCACTGACAGCTGGATCAGATCCTATTATTATTACATGTAAACTTCTGCATAGCAGCTAGGCCAAAGAGCAGTAATCACATGCATGATAAGGGTCATGGAAAACTGGTATAGAAACCTCTCAAAAACAGGCTGTGTCGTTAGATTTCTTGCATACCTTCCTTCCCTATGAATCTGATATGCCATGAAAAACGCCTTTTCACAATATTTCTGATTGCAGCCATAACTGCAGCCAGATCGTGCTGAGCTGTGTGAAAATGGAAAATAATGAAGAAAAACACTTAACCAAATACTGGTCATTTGTAATCTTCCAAGACATTCCATTTCATTTGTGTTCTAGAAATAAGCAAATGCTGAAGAGGCTGCCTATCACCCTTCCTTAGCAGTTGCATATTGTATTGTTAAATACTGGAAGTCAATCTCAGAGGGGATGTTAAAAGCACAGCCACATAAAAATGTCGAGGGGGAGGGGAAGCAGGCATGAGATTGCATGAGGTTTTCTTATGTAGTGCATAATTAGTCTGTAGGACCCACTGACACAACATTGAGGCCAACAACTTAGCCGAATTAAAAAAAGATTAGCCATTTATATAATAAGGTCATTCACACTTCCATAAAATGGGATTGACATGTATAAGGATTACAAACCCTCATGCTTTCAACCACTCACTGCCGGGAGTTCAGAAGAAACTCCCCCTAAAGACAAGTTTTTCCATTTTTGTCCTTTATAGCATTTCTTGGAACCAGGCAGTGTCAGATAAATGATACTAGAGTGACCACACATCTGATCTAGAATGGCAATCTATGTCTATCAATGAGAACTGCAGCCATGTTGAAAATACAAAAAAAACCCAACATGTTACTCATACTCATACACCACCCCTGTAACCATGCCTTAGTGGGTCACAACCGAGAATGCCAAATTCAGGACAAACTGCTGAGAAATAGGGCAAACACAACCCAAAACTGGTGGTTATTCTTTTACAAGATATACCAAATACCAAACCAGACACAAAAGTAAACGCCTGTTTCACCACACTGGCTAACATAAAAACATAAAAGCAGTTTCCTCAGGCATTCCAATTCTTATATCACCACCAAAGACATTGGGTTCAGAGATGAGTGGTTCTTTATAACCAGTCTCATCAAATAATAGGTTCTTCTGATCCCAAAGGACCAGCCACAAACCCAGGTCAATATATAACTTAGATCTTACCCAACAATCACACTGATGCCAATCCTTTAGTATCTAAAATCTAAAGGTTTATTCATTAAAAAAAAAAAAAGATGAGAGCTAAAATTGGTTAAAGGAATCAATTACATACAGTAATGGCAAAGTTCTTGAGTCAGGCTTGTAACAGTGATGGAATAAACTGATGGCTTAAGTCAAGTCTCTGGAGTACATCCACAGTTTGGATGGGTCATTCAGTCCATTGTTCAGAGCTTCAGTTTGTAGCAAAGATCCTCCAGAGGTAAGAAGCAGAACTGAAGACAAAGTGGAGGTTTTCCAGGGTCTTTTATAGCTTTTGCCATGCGGAGGGCATCTCTTTGTTCTTACTGTGGAAAACTGCAGCAACAAGATGGAGTTTGGAGTCACATGGGCAAGTCAAATGTTCATGTCAGTGAGATATAAGAACGAACTGAAGTGAAGCGACAGCCCAGTTGTGATACTGTGAACCTTGTTTTACTGAGTTATTGTGAAAGTGTACTTACATTTTAAGACTTGAAAAATGTAAATAGGGACTAATAAAAGAAATATTTAATGAGACATCAGAGATATCTATTGAACCCCTACCTACACAACAATATAAAAGAAATATTGTTACTTCTTTTGCTATGCTTAACACATAATGTTTGATGACCTTCTGAGTCTGCAGAACATAAGACTTTTGCTCTCCCTACTACTGTTTTCCCTACTGTAGCGCTATTTAATACTAGTCCATGCAATGCATAGTTCAATGTCTTGGTGTTAGTACAGCTCAGTTATTCTATAAGCTTAGAGGAAATGAATTTTGTATTTGCTTATATATGGTATAAATAAATATAGATTTACAGATACTAGCATGCAAATTTATTGACTGGGATAAATCATGGATGCAGATTGTGCATCAAAGTTGTGAAATGAAGTACAAATGCAATAAAAAAAAAGGTATTCAAAAGTTTAAAAAATAGCGGGGGCATCAAAGACACTCTGCCTGAGGCACCATTTGGTCGAGAGCTGACCCTGCTCTCAGGACCTGACCTTCTGCTGCCTTGCACCTTGTGTGGTCATTTATGCCTGTACAGTAAAAACAAAGTGCAAAGTGGGCCTATGATGCTACCTAATCAGAATGGTAGCATTCTACACCTAATTTACCTCAGTTTCAGTTGCTGCACATACTTATAAGGCACTAGAAAAATCAGGCTCAGGCATGTAAATTACACCAGTTTAAGTTTCCTCACTCTCACTTACTAACATGTAATTTATGCAATCTTATTCACCATGTCTGAATTTGGCCACAGGGCAAAGTGTATTCCAAGGCAAGATGAAAAAGTGTTTCATCATCAGAAAAAGGAGTGTGGCGTGAAAATAGCTACAAGTAGGTAAGCAATAAATCCACAACATGAGGTAGCAAAGTATATCAACAGCAGTCAGGGACTGAATAGCTGTGGCCTAGAGATGGTCCTGAGCTCAAAGATTAGAGCTCCATTTAGAGCTGCATTTTTCCAAAGTTTTGGAGGATGCTAGCTCAGAAGGTTTAATGTGGGCCCACCTTTAGTTATGGCCCAAAGCTTCAATCTATCGAGCCAACATACCAATGACATTTAGCCAGTTCTGTAGTCCACTGGTTCCCAGCTCTCACTGTATGCACCTAAGTACACTATATCCACTGGATCCCCCTTGTCCACATACTTGACCCCCTCAAAGAATTCTGGTAGATTGGTGAGGCATGATTTTCATTTACAAAAAACATGTTGACTTTTCCCCAATAAATTATGTTCATCTATGTGTCTAACAATTTTGTTCTTTACTATAGTTTAAAATAGTTTGCCTGATACTGAAGTCAGGGTTACCAGCCTGTAATTGCTGGAATCACCTCTAGAGCCCTTTTGAAAGGTTACAAACTACAGTTAGTAGTTCTGCAATTTCACATTTGAGTTCCTTCAGAATTCTTGGGTGAATACCATCTGGTCATGGTGAATTATTACTGTTTAGTTTATTAATTTGTTCCAAAACCTCCTCTAATGACACTTCAACTGAGGACAGTTCCTCAGATTTGTCACCTAAAAAGAATGGCTCAGGTTTGGGAATCTCCCTCACATCCTCAGCTGTGAAGACCATGAAGGTCCCACATACATCACTGCACACATAATTCTTAGGATGAATACTTACAAAGGAAGCTGGGGATGTATCATGTATGTACCTTTAGAAAAATTTATGTTAGGCCCCAATTCAGCAAATGCTTAGGTAAGATCTAAACTTAAAACTAAAGTCAGTATAATAGTGTTGATTAAGGTGTAATTTTTATGACATTTTAATACCAGCAAAAGCAATTATACCGGCACAAAAGAGCTTTTGCCAGTGTAGCTTACTTTGTACAGGGAACTGGTATAAGTTTTTACCAGTATAGGCTGCATCTATGCTAGGAAAGTGTCTTAGTACAGCGATACCAGTATACCAAACCTTTCCTAGTGTAAATTAGTCCTTATGCACAGGCTTAATTTTAAGCACTTGCAGAGCCAATCAGAGGCGGAGCCAGGAGGGCCATTTGGCCTGGGCCTCAAGCTCATAGGGGGCCTCAAAGTTAGACACTTGTAAATGTTTTGGCTTTTGATAAGTTTTGCAGCTTGTTTTTATGTGCATCCCTATCTGACCAAAATGTGACACAGTCTCTCAGCTTAGCACTGCAAATTTAAGCAAATAAGAGATGGGATTTGGTAAAAGACATAATTTTTTTGTTAACTGATATAGATTTTGTCATAGTAAAGAGTTAAAAATGTTCATAAATATTAATAAAAATATATAGGTTCTGATGGCACAAGATTAGACCATCATGAACATGTCCTCTCAGGTCAGCTGATTATATAAACAAACCACTACAAGTGACTGGTGCTGGATCAAGTGTGTGTTGAAAGGTAGAGAATTGTTACATTTTATTGTCTTTATAGTTTTACGACCAGTTGACTAAGGAATTATTTATGTGTGATAACTCCTAATTATTATCTTCATATGGTAGCTAAAAGAGGGGACTGGTTGGTTGGTTGAGCCCTAGCTTGGTAGCTTAGTCATCATGATAGGCTTTTGTAGTCTATAGGCCCAGATTCAAGGTGAAAATTTGCGAGGACAATCTTGTACAGGGAATTTCATGAGGACACACGTTTTAAATTTCTAGACATTATCCCTCTGTCTGTATCTGTGTCTGTGTTTACTATATATATATATGTCATCCCTTTGTCTTCAGCTCAACCTGTTATATTATACCTTGTGTACTTGAGTTTTGATTCAGTGATAACGATAATAACCTGTCTGACTGTTTCATGTTGTGTTCTTTTTAGTATTCACTCATCTTACGTCTTTTCAGCATTTGTGTACCATTTGGCATTTGTACATGCTTACAGTAGAAGATTTCAAGTGTAGATAAGCTACTTATTTACAGCAGAATATTTCAAGTATGGACAGGCTAGTAGTCTGTTCCTTGTGAGAACAATCTGAAGTGGCATCAACAATGACTGAAAAATACTTGGCTTTTCGAATCTCATCAAGAATTGTTGTTTGTATGAATGACCCACATAGCTCAGTAAACTCGTTTTGTATGTGTGTGGAGAGATAATGGGCTTGCATGCACTTTTGACTCTCTTGCGACAGATAGATCACTATGAAGAGGAGATTTGAAAGTGGTGCAAGCAAGAGATGGTGAAAACAATTGAGTGACGCAGCAGCTAAGAGCTCAAAGCCAATAACTTCATTTCTCAAACCACTGGAAAACACAGTTTACCCAACAAACAATTCTACAGATAACGAAAACTACGCAACTGCAACAGGTGATATTTCAATGCCAATACCTGACCATGAGGACAGTAGTCAAGAAGGAGATGTGCCAACAGGAATAGATGCAGCAGAAGATCCTGTGTACGATCAAGAAATTCAACAGCAACAGGAAGATGTAGATCTTATGCAGAAAGAGCAATTCATGAGTACTACAGGTGTGACTGACACTGGAATTATTGACAAGTGCAATGCTGCCCAAATGCAATCTTTTCTTCATATTAGTTGTTTTGAAATTCCAAGTAACATTCCATGAGATGCTGATAATCATGCTTTCCGTACTCGTCTGCTGACAAAAACTCTTCCAAATGGTGAGACCTGCACAAGAGACTGGTTATGTCTCTTGGAGTACGGAAAAACAATCTCCGTACTGTGAACCCTGCTTCATTTTGAACAAAAGTGCTGCAAATGCATCAGTTCTTTCTGATCAATCAGGAAGGAGCACCAACAGAGGTTGGAGGAAGCTGAAAGTCCGAATACCATCACATGAGAGTTCAACATCACAAAAAAAAAAAAAACTATGTTGCATGGAAATCAGCCAGTAGGGCAGCATCAGCTGAAAGTTCAGTTGAGAATTTACGCTTGAGTGAACTCTCTACAGAAACTAATAACTGGAAAAATCTTCTTGAGCACATCTTGAATGTCATCATTTTTCTTTCTGAGTGAGGATCGGCTTTCTTTGGTTCTAGTCAATGTACTAGTGATTGTGCAAATGGAAACTTTCTAGGTATAGTTGAGCTCCTCAGCGAATATGACCCACTTTTATCAGAGCATGTTAAATGTGTTCAAGAATAGCAAGAGAGTCAAAAGCATATGCAAGTCCATTACCTCTCCACGCGCATACAAAGTGAGTTTATTGAGCTATGTGGGTCATTCGTACAAATAATTCTTGATGAGATTCGAAAAGCCAAGTATTTTTCAATCATTGTTGATGACAGTCCAGATTGTTCTCACAAAGAACAGACTACTGTGGTTATTCGATATGTTAAGACTGTAGACAGCTCAAAATTTTCAATTGAAGGTTTATTTTGTTTGACAATTTCACAAGAAAAACTGGAAAAGAAATCACTACTCGAGTACTAGCAATTCTAGAAGGTTTTCAGTTCAATTTTCAAGTCTGCATTGGTCAAGCCTATGACAATGGATCTAATATGGTTGAGAAGTACAAAGGTGTACAAGCAGTTCTGCTTGAGCATAATTCAAACTGTATTTTCTCCAGCTGTGAAAACCACCCACTAAACCTTGTAGGTGTTGATTGTGCTGAATCATGCAAGGAGGCAATTACTTACTTTGGAACTGTTCAACAAATGTACAATCTCTTCAGTAGATGTCCACAAAGGTGGGAAATTCTGAAGCAATATCTTCCTGTTTCACTGCATGGTATGTCCAAAACTAGATGGGCTGCACGGATTGATGGTGTTCAACCAGTTGCGCAGCATTTGAATTTGGTGAGAAAGGCTTTAAATGAGCCTGAATCTCTCAATCTCACTGGACAGGCTCAAACTGAACTTCAGTCTATTCAGAAGCACATGTCCACATTTGAATGTATTCTGATGTCATCTTTGTGGATGAAGCTCCTTACAATGATCCACCAAACTAATCTGGTAATTGAAGCATGCAATGCTACACTTGATGTTGAGAGGGGTAACATTGAAAATCTTATCAATGACATTCAACAGATTCATGAACAACGGCAGGCGATCCTGAGTCCAAATTAGTAGCATAGAATATTGGCATTTCATCTGAGTTCTCCACCAATCGCAATTTACCTACTGGATCCAATGCCGAGCAGCATTATAGGGTCAATGTCTTCTTTGTCATCATTTACTCTATTCAATCAGGTCTTACATGTCTATTTGAGTCACTGCGACTAATTTGTACTCTTTTTTGATTTCTTTGGCAGTTCAACAGGCTGAGTAATGAAGATCTACTTTCTGCAGTTGAACAATTTCAGCAACAGTACAACAAAGAAATCTCATAAGATCTCAGTGACGAGGTCATCTTCCTCAAACGAATATATTTCATGCACTTTAAATTGGATTGCAAGCCAAAGTAATTGCTTCAAGAAATACTCAAATGTGGACTCTCTGGGGTGTTTCCTAATATCACAATTGCATTGCATATTTTTGTTAGTTTGCCTGCATCAGTGTCTTCAGGTGAACACACTTTCAACGTGTTGAAGCAGGTAAAAAACTATTACTATTCAACTATGAGGCAAGAGTGTTTGAATGGGCTCGCCATGCTTAGTATCAGCTGTGACATTGCACGAGACCTAGATTTTTCTGCAATAATTAGTGCATTTGCACAGAAAAGGGATAGAAAAGCATTTGTTAAATAAGAAAATATTCAAATTATGTCTCACTCTTTTTTTGTGCCTTACTTTGTTTTCAGGTGTCGTCATTTTTTATCTTTATTATGGCTAGGGGCCTCAAAAGCTGGCCTCTCTGGGCCTCTGAGAGGGCCTGAGCACTTGATTAGTCCCACTGAAACCAATGCAACTGCTACTGATATGCTATAAGTTAAAAATCAATAAGGCTGCGCAAATGCTGAACATGTACATAAGTGTTTTCAGGGGATAAGTGAACATCAATCCTCCAGTTAAAGACCATGAAAGAGAAAAGTTACAAGCAGCTGCAAAGTCACAGGGACAATGCTTCTGAGTAAAAGTATGGACTTTGAGTAAAAGAAGCTAGTTAATGGATTATATTAAACGCCTTTTTTATATATACGGCATGAGTCTGGATACTTCCCTTGCTGTCTGTGTTACTTTGTTTGTTCAAAGTGGCTTGTAAATGTGTTAAATGAATGGACGTATTTTTAAAACCTTCACTGAGACATAGTGAAAAATCAGAACAAAAATAAGAATTCCTGCCAAATGTGTGTACCATCTAAAAACCATAAAATGTAGATTACAAAGAAGAATGGCTCATTCTCTCACTAGAAGTGTGTTGCCCTTTATTTGACTTGGATCAGAAACGCTGGTTTTATTAAACATAGCACTGCTCACAATTTTGTTTCATTTTATTTTGCTCAGATTTCCTGTGTGATGTTTGCAAATGACCTTGCCAAATAAAAATGAATATATTTGGGCCCCCAATATCCAATGGGACTATTAACGTGGCTAAGTGCTTGTGAGATGGGTCCTAAATGTTCCCTTTCCTCATACCAGCACCAAACCTTCTATATTTTTCTTGTTTTAATTTTACCAAGCCCCTCTCTGATTATATCTTATATCTTCCAGGGCATTTTCAGGATTCAACTCACTCACCAGTATTACTCCTTAGAATCTACATTATATTTTAGGCTGCATTATATTAGTAATCAGTGAGGCTTGTGAATTGAGGATGGGGATAGGAACTAGTGACTAATGGCTCTACCACTAATATATTGTATAACGTTGGCAATTAACTTCATCCAAAATTTTCAGTGTTGGGTGCTGCGGTGTATAAGAATTGGCTAGTATCCCTTTAAATAATTTGTGAGTCCTCTAGTGGGCCTCAAAGTCTTCTGTGTTCCAGAAGACACCAGTACACTGCCAGATCAGCAGTGAGCTAGGCCTTGCATCTTGTATATAGTGGGCAAATATGGTCATATGGTTCCTCCCTAATATATCTGTTGTGTAAAGATACATGTACCCAACTACAGCTCTCTTACTTTAGGCACCCAAGTTTGAAATGTTTGGCCCTAATCTCCCATATGTACAAACGGGATATATACAGATACATTTTGTATTAGTGCTGTGACACTAAAAATAGTTAAACTTTGTACCGTGCTTTGAACATATCAAGCATTGCAGTGCATAAACGATAAATGTTGTTATTGCACTTTGATTTAGCTGCACTACTCTCCTGCAGGGATAAATAGTTTATCCTCCTTTTGGGGGAAGAGTGGTTTATGTAACTGCTGTGAATAAGAATTCTTTTTATAGATTTCAGATCATTCATTTTTTAGATACAGTTGCTTTTTATTATCAATATATATTGATAATAAAAAGCAATTTCCAGAAAGAGCAAGTGATAAAAGAACGGAGTGAAAATTATAACATCCTGAATATGACTTAGAAACTAAAGGCATTATCTTTGTTTTCAAAGTTTAAGTTAAATGTTGTAAAGATCAAGAAAGTTCCATTTTCCTTTTTTTATGTAGTCAACTTACATCCGAAAAATTATGGAAAAATTTTGTCATACTGAATCATTATTATAGGGACACAGTTCATACCCACTCATCTTCACATCCTAGCTTCACCCAATCTAAACTAATCCATTATTATTTACTTTTTGCAATATTGCCAACCCCAACCATTCAAAAATCATGAGTCATGCTGCAAACAATCATAGGATTATCTTAAAGCTCATGAGATTTTATTTGCCTTTTGGTGTTGGAGCCTGTAGGGTTCATGTTGTCAAGCTTTTCTCTGCAACTCTATGGGTTAGAAGCTTACTTTTTGTTCTAAATGAAATCTAGGATTCTGGCATATTCCTATGACTTCAGGAGCTGAAGGTTTAAGAAAAACACTAAATATTGCAAGACAATTTAGTTATGAAATGTGATTTTGTCATGTACATTATGGTCTGTGCAGATTTCTTAGGTCTGCCTGGTTCCAACTGGACCTTGCAATGTTGTCTGGCCTCAGAAACAGATAGCCATAATGAGAGGGGCAATAAACAGGGAAACACATATGAAGCAGTTTGGGAACAGCAGGAGGGAAAGAGAGCTGCCTAGTTCAGTATGGGAAGCAGAGGGGTCTAGAGACTATACTGAAAGTTCTTTGTCACCTATTTGTACAGTGCCTGGCACACAAAGGCCCTTGCTTCTTAGTGCTACCACACTACATACAATAAATAATAATAATAATAATAACCAAAAATCCACTATTTTCATGGTTTGCCTATGGTGGAGAGGGAATATAAAGTGATAATAGTGGATTTTTTGTTATTTTCCCTCTACTCTATAGGCAAACTATGAAAATAAAATGGATTTAATATGACTTCTTTAAATCCTTATTGAAATCTCTATCATGAAAAGTGCTTAATCCAGTGGACGAGAGGGGGTAGAATACGTTTGCTTGTGCATTCAGAATTGTGAATTTCCAAACTTCCTAATGTTTAGGGGTTTATAAAAATTGTAACCTTAAGTTTCTAATATTTCTACTTTTTGAAAAAGCTACAGCCATCACTTTTGAATCTTTTCAATAGGTAACTGAGAAATATTTACAAATTTAGCACATCTTAACAGAGTTTTTTGCCGGGTAATTTACTACTGATGAGCAGGAATTTCCATTATTTCAAAATTTGTTTTCATTCCAAATCAAAACATCAAATTTCAAAAATTTCCACAAAATGAAATTTTCAAAAAATATTAGTTCAGGGTCAGCCAAAACATTTCATTTCAATACAGTTAAAACATCTTATTTCAACTTAAAAAAAAATTTAGTTTAAAATACATTTTGAAAGGAAAAGTTATTTTGAAAAATCAAAATATTCCATTCTGAACATATTTAAATGGACCATTTTGACATTATTAAAATGTTTCATTTTCATTTTTTTCTAAAATTAAATTTTGTCAAAATCAACACGTTCCCACAGAAAGTTGATTTTTGACAAAACGGCATTTTCCAACCAAAAAATCCCAAACACACTGTCAAAAACATTTCAACCAGCTCTAGAATTTACTTTTGCATTTTGACCAAAACAAATGTTTATATGCAAAGCCATGAATGTATCCTTATTGCAGAAACTCTTGACTTATTACCTACTTAAAGTAGTGAATTGAAAGTGTCTCCAACATTACTGTAAGGGTGTGGTACTCCGACAAGTACATCTACACACCTTTAGATTATGGCTAAACATGTGACTCGTTAAATATACATACCTATACAATGTGCTGTAAACACTGATAAAAGTAACACCAGTAAAGGTGCATTTAATCAGCAGAAAAGCAGAATCGTAAGATGAAATTTGTTGCATTGAACACTGGCCAAAAACTATTTCCTAAATAACATTCTATTTTTTCCTTCCCCTCCACCCCTCTTTCTCTCTTTAACTGTTCCTGCTAACACTTAAGGAATAGTTCTATTCTGAAAAGTTACTTGATAACAATAGCATCTTCTTACCCCACAGTCATACTCCCTTTTAATTATCCTGCAATGTAACTGCTGACTTTAGTGACCAAAAAAAAGCGTTTTTTATTACTACTTTTTACTGCTGGTAGCCCTGCAGAGCAGTCAGTGATACAAACCAATTTTTGGAGTTGAAAGTTTGTCACTGACTTATTCTACTAAGTACAGTTTAATTATGGACCACTCACAGCCATTCCCGGTGGACTTTGGGATCTGAAATAACTATAGCCATAGTAAAAGCAGCAAAGAATCCTGTGGCACCTTATAGACTAACAGACGTTTTGGAGCATGAGCTTTCGTGGGTGAATACCCACTTCGTCAGATGCATGTAGTGGAAATTTCCAGGTGCAGGTATATATATGCAGGCAAGCTAGAGATAATGAGGTAGTTCAATCAGGGAGGATGAGGCCCTGTTCTAGCAGCTGAGGTGTGAAAACCAAGGGAGGAGAAACTGGTTTTGTAATTGGCAAGCCATTCACAGTCTTTGTTTAATCCTGAGCTGATGGTATCAAATTTGCAGATGAACTGAAGCTCAGCAGTTTCTCTTTGAAGTCTGGTCCTGAAATTTTTTTGCTGCAGGATGGCCACCTTAAGGTCTGCTATAGTGTGGCCAGGGAGGTTGAAGTGTTCTCCTGCAGGTTTTTGTATATTGCCATTCCTAGTATCTGATTTGTGTCCATTTATTCTTTTTCGTACAGACTGTCCAGTTTGGCCGATGTACATAGCAGAGGGGCATCGCTGGCATATGATGGCATATATTACATTGGTGGACGTGCAGGTGAATGAACCGGTGATGGTGTGGCTGATCTGGTTAGGTCCTGTGATGGTGTCGCTGGTGTAGATATGTGGGCAGAGTTGGCATCGAGGTTTGTTGCATGGATTGGTTCTTGAGCTAGAGTTACTATGGGGCGGTGTGCAGTTACTGGTGAGAATATGTTTCAGGTTGGCAGGTTGCCTGTGGGCGAGGACTGGCCTGCCACCCAAGGCATGTGAAAGTGTGGGATCATTGTCCAGGATGGGTTGTAGATCCCTGATGATGCGTTGGAGAGGTTTTAGCTGGGGACTGTATGTGATGGCCAGTGGAGTCCTGTTGGTTTCTTTCTTGGGTTTGTCTTGCAGTAGGAGGCTTCTGGGTACACGTCTGGCTCTGTTGATCTGTTTCCTTATTTCCTCGTGCGGGTATTGCAGTTTTGAGAATGCTTGGTGGCATATAGCCATGGTGCCCTTGATTTTTTTGAAAGACTCCAGGTCAGTTCACACTTCTAGAAGGCTTTGCTTTCCAGGCTACTTATTCATAGATTATAAGTAAGGCCCTACCAAATTCGGTCAATTTCATGGTCATAGGATTTTTAAAATAGCAAATGTCATGATTCCAGCTATTTAAATCTGAAATTTCAATATTATAATCATAGAGGTCCTGACCCAAAAAGGAGTTGGGGGGGGTTGCAAGGTTATTGTAGGGGAGGGGGTTGCAGTACTGCTACCTGTACTTCTGCACTGCTGCCTATGGCAGAGTTGCCTTCAGAGCTGGGCAGCTAGAGAGTGGTGGCTGCTGGAGCCCAGTTCTGAAGGCAGAGCCTCCACCAGCAGCAGTGCAGAAGGATGCCATGGTATGGTATTGCCATCCTTACTTCTGCACTGATGCCTGCAGAGCTGGGTCCTCAGTCAGCAGCTGCCACTCTCCGGCCACCCAGCTCGGAATGCAGCAGTGCAGAAGTAAGGGTGGCATGGTATGGTATTGCCATCCTTACTTCTGTGCTGCTCCTGGCAGGGCACCACCTTCAGAGCTGGGTGCTGGCCACCAGTCACCACGCTGCAGCCACTAGCCTCTACTCTCCAGCCACTCAGCCCTGAAGGCAGCGCAGAAGTAAGAGTGACAATACTGCAGCCACCCTAAAATAAACTTGCAACCCCCCCCCCCTGCAACTCCCTTTTGGGTCAGGACCTCTAATTTGAGAAACACTGGTCTCCCCCATGAAGTCTGCATAGTATAGAGTAAAAGCACACAAAAGACCAGATTTCATGGTGGGAGACCAGATTTCATGGTCCATGATGCATTTTTCATGGCCGTGAATCTGGTAGGGCCCTAATTATAAGGCCAGAATGGACCACTGATTCCAGTCTGACCTTCTGTATAACACAGGCCACAGGACTTCTCTGAATTAATTCTTGTTTGCCCTAAGAATATGTCATTCCATATTCTTTATGAAAATGACTGAGATATACTTTATGTAAGATGGCTCATGTGAGATATCATTGGAAAGGTTATGATTTACTGAAAGCGATTATGCAACTTGTATGCCTGTATCATTTCTGTATTTGGAGTTAAGAATATTGACTATGTATCTGTATTTCAACTATGCTACTTTAGGTGACGCCCACTGCTAACACTTCAGATAGAATAATGGAAAAGCCAGACGGGAAGCTGGTCCATCAGTGAGGACAATGAGCTGGGAAAAGCTTGGCCTTCCTGTGGACCCTCCATACTGCCACTGGCTCATGGACGCTGTGATACTACAGAGTCAGGTGATCTTGTCACTTGATACTAAAACATTACCTGGGACTTCTTGTAACTTTCCACTGTAAGGGAAGGGGGGACAAGTTTGGGAAACAAAGGATTCTTGCCATATGTAAATCCTACTTAAGGGTGGGGAGGAAGACAAACAGGACTCCTCCTCTCCATGGCCTGTCTGCCCAAGAAGAAAGATTGCAGAAGGGAAGGCAAGGGGGAAGTCCAGACTGAGACTGGAGTCCAGTCTGAAAAGGAATAGAACTGGAACTCTGAACCACAGAAACTTTGCAAACTGCCTGCAACAATATCTAGGGTGAGAAATACTATTTGTAACCAATTTCTTTAGTGAAACTAGCTTAGTTTGCGTGTTTGAATTCATTTGCTTAGTAATCTGCTTTGTTCTGTTTGTTACCCCTTTTGCCACTTAAAATCTGCCTTTTATAGTTAATCAAATTTGGGGTTTTTTTGCTTATTTATTTTTGCAGTTTCTGTAATTTCTAACTGGGGCAGGGGTAAGAAGTGTCCACACCTCTCTCCACATTGAGGAAGGGGGTGAATTTCATAATATATCTTTGGATCTGCACTCCAAGGGAGGTGGACATCTGAGTGCTGGAGCAAGTCCCTTAAACTGAGTCTTCCCAGAGCTGATCTGCAGCTGGCTATGACCCTGCCTGTGTGTGTGTTAGAGGAGGTTTTAAGAGCCTGGCTCAGCAAGACGGGTTAAAGGGAGGCCCATGCTGGCAGAACAGGTAGACTCAATAGTATCTCAGCACATCAGGTGGCTTCCCAAGGGGTCCAACCCATCACACACACATTTTAGAAAAACATACTATCTTGATTTTAAAATTGCCAGTAGTGGAGACACCACTACTACAACCCTTGGTAAATTGTTCCAATGGTTAATTACCCTCACTGCTGGCTACAGTGACTGTTAACTCCCTATCAGCTGACTGCCTGCTGCTGACCAGCTCCTCTGTTAAGAAGCCAGCATGATGTCTGCCCACAAGGAGTATATCTACACTGGAATAAAAGACCCGCAACACAGCTGTGGCTGGCCCGGGTCAGCTGACTTGGGCTCACAGGGCTCGGACTTGGGCTGGAACCTGGGCTCTGGGACCCTCTCCTCTTGTGGGGTCCAAAGATTAGGTTCAGCCCAAGCCTGAACCTCTACACAGCAATTTTATGGCCCCAGAGCCCAAGCCTTGCAAGCTCTAGTCAGAGGACCAGAGCCAGTCACGGGTGTTTAATTGCTTTGCAGATGGACCCAAGAAGGGATAACTGTCTGGGAGAGTAAACAAGGAATTGAGAACAAGGGATTAATCCCTCTGTGGCCTTCATTAAGGACAACATTTTCAACGTTGGATACCTGGCTTAGGATTTTCTGTTTCCAAAAGGTCACAGTCAGTCTCTTTTCTGAGAGGGAGATATGGGGGACTGGTTCA
Source organism: Gopherus evgoodei (assembly GCF_007399415.2). Lineage (NCBI taxonomy): Eukaryota > Metazoa > Chordata > Testudines > Testudinidae > Gopherus > Gopherus evgoodei. The sequence goes on from NC_044330.1 coordinate 21,894,552, forward strand.
CTGATAAAATATTTCAAAGGTCTGACCCGAAAATGCAAAGACTGGCCCTATACACAGCATGGAGTTCTGTTTCTTTAGATGTCAATGACTGCTCAGAGATACAATGTGGTATAGCTGGTTAACAAGTTCGTTTTCTATCTTGTGAGGCCAGATACAAGTCTGGCTGTGGTGTGTATCAAATAAAATTAGTTAGCTGTCTCCCTCAGTCATCAAAAGATTTCAACCATATAAAAACACATATTAGGGCAATGAAGCAAGGAAATTCTCCTCCTTCCAATGGCTCTCAGTGAGGCATAATTATTAGCACAGTAACTAAGATACTACCAGGAAACCCCCTAGCAACCATGTGCTAGGGACCATAGAACATCTCCCTGTTCTCACTGTTGCTATGGAACCCCCAGGGATTTTCCTAGCTACTATGTTAAGGAAGAGAAGGGACACTTGTACCCAAGCGCATTGACTTAGCTGCTGGCAGAAAAAATGGGAGTGTTTCTCTTGCTCCTGCAGCCCAACAAGGATATAAGGCCTATATCCTGATCCCTTTTCCAACAGTTAGGAAGCAGTTCCTTGTTTCCCTGAAGACTTTGCTGGGGAGGAAGCAGCAACTTGGTACCCCCAAAGAACCTAGGGTGGGGCAGAGAGGCCCCTTACCCCCAGGGCTGAACAAAAGAGGAAATACCTCACCAAACCCCCACCCACACCTCAAAGGCATCTAAATTAATATGGGGGTTCCCAGAATTAGGGGTGATGATACCCATGAAGTTTATGATTCATGCTGAATGCAAACTTCCAACAAAACTGTAGGGAGTGGCTCACTGCCAACAGAGCCTTCAGTATTCACTTGACACATCCTGTACAAAACAGACTGCACCATTCCCATGTGGACAGTGAGTGCTTGTTTTACCTCAGATAGTCAAATCTGCAAACACAGATAGTCCCACTTTCTAAACAAGTCAGTATAAGATAGGGTGACCAGACGGCCCGATTTTATAGGGACAGTCCTGATATTTGGGGCTTTTTCTTATATAGGCACCTCTTACCCCCCACAGTCTGTCCCGATTTTGCATACTTGCTATCTGGTCACCCTAGTATAAGAGCCATGGCCTTAGCAAACCGATCATAACTTTCAATCTTCAAAATGCACACAGCCTGTGACACAAGCCGTCAACATGGGTGAGAAATGATCTGAACACCACCTGAGTTTTGTTATGTATTGTGCCACAACTGATAAATCATAAAGCGCTATGCAGGAGCGATGTATTTATTATTATTATTTAACTATGAAACCTGTTTACCAGAATGTTTCCTCATTGTATGAATGAAATTAACTAGCACAGCAATTTCTAACAAGCTATCCCTCACTAATCTATTACATATTGTAGAACTGGTTTATTTCATTCATGCAATAAGAAAACATCCTGAACAAGGGGTTTTATGCTCAAACCATACAATCTGACAATTATGATACAATATGCAATAAAACCCATGTCTTGAACTTTTGACACACAATTGGGAAGCCCCAGGCTGCTTAGGGATTTAAGGAGATGCTTTCTTCTTGAGCTTGTCATGACACACCAAGACAGGGAAAATTTGGAGGCTGAAACAGTCCCCTCTCAGGCTACCCCTAGAGGAATTCATGCAGTTCCCCCATACAACTAATTAAGCCCCTCAATTAATGCAGCAACCTCCACACAATTCATGACAGACATCCTGCCTGCTCCCCTCTCGCCATGCAGTTAATGCCAGTTGCCAGCCACCTCCAGCACACACACAATTAATGCAGCTTCTCCACATTTAATGCAGACTGCCCTCATGCTGGTTGCATCCTCCTTACCTTAGTACTGCTCCACCTTCCTAAGGGTCTCCTAGATGTTCCTTCTCTTGCTGCTACAGCATTAGGCCTTTGTGTCTCTCCCTTCCAAGGAACAGAGAGAGACCTAGGAGCTGCCCAAGAGGGCCAGTAGGAGAGGGGTGAGAAGACAGAGAGCTGCTGGGCTGACATTTTAATTTGGGCTGCAGGTACAGACTGAGGAGGAAGTAGAAGGAGCCCAGCAGCTCAGGGCTGGCTCTGTGACTTTGGGCAAGTGTCACGAGGGGCAAAAAGTATGTGTGTTTCAATCATGTTATCTCAGGTATTGTAGCCTAGGCTACAATGTGGCCAATTAACATATATTCAAATGTGTTGGCCTGCATTTCAATGAGCATTAAGAGGACTGTCCAATCATTTAAGTCATCTTGACTGAGCTAACACTATTAAAAACCACTCACTTTCTGCCTACCAAGACAGGGTCTCTGAGAAGAGTGACCCCCACCAAGATTTTCAAGAATTGGTGTGTGAAGTTAGTTCTAAATTCCAATTTATATACCTAATAAGTGGCCTGATTTTCAGAAATGTTAGTAAGCAGCACCCATTGATTTCATGTTTCTAGGCTGAACCACTTGGGAGAGATGCTGAGCCAAGAGAGTAAGTCAAAAGTACCAGAATTGAAACCCACGTCAATTTTTGACCCTTCACATTGCGTCAGGAGCCCTAGTATAATCATCTGTTTGAAAAGTCACATGAATCAGCTTGGTTTGGTGTAAAGCTGGGCTTATAATACAAAGATTCAATATTAATTATATACAAGCAAGTATTTCTGCATCATTTGTTACCACCAAATATCCATGGCGCAGGTGATATTAGGTAGTTGTCTCACATGGATCATTTCTGCTGCAGGCACTGGGGAGATAAAGCGTAGCCTGGGTTAAACAAGTACACTTTAAAAACCTCACACAACTATAATGTAGGACTGAGCTGATGTTAATAGATATCTCACTTTACACAAATCTTCATTGCAAATCTAATTATATTCATTATTCATGTTGATAATTATATAGTCATAGATTGTTTTGTAATGATACATTGACAAAGAAATGAAACCCCACCCAGCTCATCCTCTCTCCAACACTACAACTAGAGATTGCAGAATGTTCCAGAAGGTTAATCTGCATACATCCCCCTTGGTCTAAGTAAAAATTAAAATGAAAAGTCAGCCCAAACTTTCAAGAGTTAGTTGGTTTCCATTCAAAGGCAAACATTTGCTTGGGTTCACTCAAAACTCATCCTAAATCAGTGATTCCCAAACTTGTTCTGCTGCTTGTGCAGGGAAAGCCCCTGGTGGGCCGAGCCGGTTTGTTTACCTGCCCCGTGTACAGGTTCGGACAATCGCGGCTCCCAGTGGCCGCAGTTCGCTGCTCCAGGCCAATGGGAGCTGCTGGAAGTGGTGGCCAGTATGTCCCTCGGCCCGCGCCACTTCCAGCAGCTCCCATTGGCCTGGAGCAGCAAACCACGGCCACTGGGAGCTGCAATCGGCCGAACCTGTCAATGTGGCAGGTAAACAAACTGGCTCAGCCTGCCAGGGGCTTTCCCTGCACAAGCAGCGGAACAAGTTTGCGAACCACTGTCCTAGATAACTGAAGTTTCAAAACCTGGCTCTGTTTTTAGATTTATTAACAAAAAAAAAAATTCATCTGGCCCCAGATTTTGTTACAGAACTTTAGCACAGCTGTGCCAACCACATATCATATCATAAAGAATGGACCTAATCTGTTGACTTCAACAACTTAATCAAAATACAATGCACAGGAATTCTTGTAAGAAATTGACTTATTTCCTGACCCCAGTCACATGACCCAGGTCAGGGTTGCATAAAGGTTAATACACCCAATAATGCTTGGGTTTAGTATGTATTGTTGGCTATTGGAATGAGCACTAAGATTACTAGTAGATAAATTATTGTTCTCAACCAAACATGTATGTAGGCTGAGGTTCTAATTGAGTTTTCTACTATTAACTATGAGCCCACTGGTAGCACTCAGCAAATAACATGAATTTAACACTATTATTCCACTTGTTAAATACATTTGGGAACTTAATGATGAATTAGGTCAAGGAAAGCTCAAAGCATGGAGTGCGGTAGTTTAGGATATTTCCTCTTCAGGGTTGTACTTCAGTTTTTGTTGGCATTGGCCATACACTTTAATCCATTTTGCCTTTATTGCTGGTGATATTTGTGCTGAGTAACTTTGCCTTAATTCGCTGCATTGCCTTATTTAAAAAAAAACCAAAACGTTATCTCTTTTTGTACAGAGGTCACTGTGGGCCATGGAGCCTCTTCTGTTCTCCTACTGTGTTAAGACGTGTAGAAGGGATTTTCCTAATCAAACTTCTGGGGGTCTGCCCTGTGTGTTCCCTTTGGCCATATGGGGTGCAGCAGTACTGCAGAGAGGACAGACATGACCTCAGAATCACATTGGGTTGAGATCTGGTGAACAAATGCACTGAACATCCTGCAGGTCTCTGCCATGTGGGAATCCCCTCTGAGCAGGCATTCTCGCCTCTCTCTCCTAGCACTGGCAGTATAGCTGGCTTCTATGCCATTCCTTTACCATCATGCCATCTGCATTCTGTGACATCTTCTAAGGGGAGGGTGGGGTGGCAGAGCTGATGTAGCAGAGTTCATGCTGGTCTGAGATTAATTTCAGTGGATTTTTCTATTTGAAATTCTACACAAAATGTGTTCCCTGAGTTCCTCTTCTCTCCCCGCCGGACGTGTAGCACTGTGCTTTCAGAGCAGCAGTTCTCAAACTGTGGGACAGGACCCCAAAGAGGGTTATGACCCCATTTTGATGGGGTCACCAGGGCTGCCGTTAGACTTGCTGGGGTCCAGGGCTGAAGCCCAAGTTCTACCCCCAGGGGCCAAAGCTGAAGCCTGGACTTCAGCCCTGGGCAGCTAGGCCCAGGGTACAGGCCCCCCCCCTGCCTGGCAAATGAAGCCCTTGGGCTTCGGCTCTGCCCCCTCCCTCTAACCCCCAGCAGCGGGCTCCGCCCGGTTTCGATTCCCCCTGCTGGGGTCCTGTAGTAATTGTACTTGTCTGAAGTGCAGGAACAAAACAAGCCCCCCTGCTGATACCGAGGCTAACACACCGGGCAGGGAAATCAGCATCCCTGCCTCTGTGATTTAGCGCTCCCCAGCCCAGAGCTCGGGGCTGGCGTGGGGTGAGGCCGGGCGAACACACCCTTCCCGCGCCCGGCCTGGGGCACTCAAGGCCCGCACGTGGTAGGCAGCGAGCCGGCTAAGCGGCGGCAGCAGCCGCCTCCATCCCTCCCCAGAACACGCTTTCCCCGCGGCTTGCGCAGCCAATGCAGCCCCAGCCTACGCTGTATCCCTCACCTGCAGCCGCCCTGGCCACAGCGGCTTTCCAGAGGCTGCTGCTCTCCCCTTCCTGCCTAAAGATAGGGCTGATAAGCGCGCGGGCAGCGCGAGCAGGTAAAGGTTTGCATGAGCACAACCATCCATTGAGGCTTTCTCTGCTGCGGGCACACACTGCCTGGGGCTTGGAGCGGAGCCTGACAGCAAACCACCGCTGCAAGCTTTGGCTGCCTCGCAGGCTGGGGGCCAGGGAGCTGCCTGCAGTGCCTCGGCCGCTTGCGCTTGTTTCCGTTTTGCTGTTGCAAGAGCTGCAGAGGGCTGCTAGGCAGCAGCCAAGAGACCCCTGTGATCTGCCGCTGGACCAGCCTTGGCGCGCCCTGCATGCCCGCTGCAGGGGCTCCCCTCGTTTGCATTCCTGGTGCCCGCGACGCGCCCAGGACCCCGTCCCTCTGCCTGCTCGGCTCGCACCGCCGCAGCTCTGGGGTAACTACAATGCCTCCGCGGGCCCCCGGTCCGGTCCGGTCCGCCCGACAGTGCGCCCGGCCCGTGGCCGCAGAACTGGCTAAGCTCAGCAGCACAAGTTGTTTGGCTACATTCTTCCGATAACTAGCGTAACTGCCGCGCCGGAGGCTGGGCTACAGCCGCCCCAGGCCATTGCTTTGGGCTTGTCAGCGAGATGACGCCCACTGCGTTCGTGCTTTCTCTGTGTCAGTCATTAATCACTGCAATCAGGTTGGCTGGTAGGGGAGGTTTTAGCGGCAGTGAGAAGGGGCCAGGCAGGGTGGAGCAGGAAAAAAAGACCTAACTGGGCGAACCCAGCAGCCAGCTCAGTTTTCACACTTCTCCATGCAGTAGGGAGCCCAGCAGCTTGGAGCATCTCTCATCCAGAACTAGTGTAAGACGCCTAGAAGCAGAGGTGAGAGTTTGCTTGTTCTTATATGGCACCGGCACTAATGTTTCTACAATATTCCTTTATTTTTCCTTAAAGGGAGAGAGAATCTCTTTGCCTACAAGTAGTTCAAGATAATTCCTTGGTATTTCCATGAACCATACTAAAAGAAGTGTAAGTAATTGCGCTTTAGTTATGTTATAAGGGTTGTTCATTTGTCTGAAGATCTTACAGCCACTACACTGATACACTGACAGGACTGCAGGCTAAAGGAAGAAACATAGTTTGGGGATTAGGTGTTTGGATTTGGGAGGTTTTAATTCCCAGATCTGTGTGATCTCAGATAAATTATTTCTGCAACAGAGCTGAGTACCAAACTCTTTTGTAAGTCTGGGATTAATTTATTTTTGCCTCAGTTTCCCTATCTATAAAATAGGGATGATGATAATATGCCCCGATCTCAGAAGAGGTTTCTTATAAGGCATTTATTAATGTTTGTGAGGAGGTCAGATACTGTGGCAAGGGGGGGGCGGCAGATAAGTACATATATAAATTATTTCAACTAAAAAAAACTAGTTCCAAACTATATATTACCTGTGCTCCTTTTCTCTCCCTTATGCCTTCACTTCAATGTCCCCTCCTTTTCCCTCCAAATAACTGGACAAGAATGGTACATCTTAGCAGCCGACACAAAAGAGGAGATAATTAGCCTTTCTAGGGCACATTCTATTCCAACCTCTGGTAGTCTAATGTTGGGAATGAGAAAAAACAACATAGTATGTGATAGACTCCAGAAAGCAAATGAAGTGGGTGAGATTATCAGACCAGAACCTAGTTCAAAACGTTCTGTAAGATGTCTGTGTGATGTATATGTTTCCAAAAGATATATGGTTTAAACTGTGAAGTGAGGAATACTGTAGAAGGAGCACAGGACGGGGAGCTAGGTCTTTCTAAGGGTATGGCTACACTTGCAGCTGTACAGCCCTGGGAGTTACAGCTGTCTTTGTACAGCTGTGTAGGGAAAGCACTGTAGTGTGGCCACACTGACAGCTACCAGCGCTGCAGTGTGGCCACATTTGCAGCGCTGTTGGGAGTGTTGCATAGGCATTCTGGGATCCCTCCGAATACCTCTGGAGGCCAATTACAGCGCTTTTGGTGGCCACACTGGCAGAGCAGTGCTGCATCACCAGCGCTGCAATCATTATACCCCAGGCAGAGCAGGAGTACAGCCAGTGCTGCAGCCAGGGAGATGCAACACTGTATGTGCCTTGCAAGTGTGGACGGTGAGTAAGTTGCAGCGCCGTAAACCCACCACCGGCGCTGGAACTCTCCAGTGTAGTCAAGGCCTAAGCTCTTTGACCTTGGACAAGCCACTTTTGTTTGTGCCACTTCAGTGTAGTCATTACTTATTCGTATTATGGTAGTGTCCAGGGGTCCTAACCAGGGTCCCATTGTGTTAGGTGCTGCACTGACTTTAGTAAAGAACCCAGAGGCAGATCCTCAGCAAGTGTAAATTATCATGACTCCAGTGAAGTTAGTGGAGCTGAGACAACTTACACCAATTATGAGGATCTGCCCACCAAGAATTTTGCATCTTAATTGTAAAATGGGTGTAACAGGCAAGCAAAGGGAGTAATGGAGAAGGGAGGATGAGCATTGTTGGTACCAGGGGGCTGCTACCTCTGAATGGATCTTTAATGGTTCCCTGTGGAGCAGATTACTTTCATACGAATGAAAAAGGTCCACAGTAATTAACTTGTATACACTGCAGTTTGTTTGAGAAGGAATTACACAAGCAGTAAAGGATTGCATTAAGCACATAACTCCTGTGTTAGACATTAAAGAACTATACATTAAGAGCTATACATTCCTCTTAGGTTTCAGAGTAGTAGCCATTTTAGTCTGTATCCGCAAAAAGAACAGGAGTACTTGTGGCACCTTAGAGACTAACAAATTTATTGTAGCATAAGCTTTCGTGGGCTACAGCTCACTTCATGGGATGCATGTAGTGGAAAATACAGAAGGAAGATAATTTTATTTACACACACACACACACACACACAGAGAACATGAAACAATGGGTGTTACCATACACATTATAAGGAGAGTGATCAGTTAAGGTGAGCTGTTGTCAGCAGGAGAGAAAAATAACTGTTTGTAGTGGTAATGAAAATGGACCATTTCCAGCACTTGACAAGGAGATATAAGGAATTATAGGGAAGGGAAAGATAAGCATGGGGAAATAATTTTACAAAGTTATTTTTCTCTCCTGACAACAGCTCACCTTAACTGATCACTCCCCTTATAATGTGTATGGTAAACCCATTGTTTCAAGTTCCCTGTGTGTATATTTATATCTTCCTTCTGTATTTTCCACTACAGGCATCCCATGAAGTGAGCTGTAGCCCACGAAAGCTTATGCTACATTAAATTTATTAGTCTCTGAGGTGCCAAAAGTACTCCTATTCTTTTTACATTCCTCTTAGTGAGTCTCTTTTTCACAAACATACACAAACAGGCCCAGTGCTAGCCTCACACAGTTCCTGCTTTACCAATTCTACTGAGGACGACGTCTTCCCTCCAGGTCTAGTCTCCTCAGGCCTCTGGTCTGTCTCAGATTACCTCAAGGTGAGGCCTTGGCTACCTGGAAACCGCTCAGGTCACAGTCCTACTCAAGCCCATGGAGCAGAGTTTGGGCTACTATGCCTAGCATCTTCTTCAAGTGTCAATTAAGGAATCCCCTCTCTCCTTTTCTTGACAGTAATTTACTTTGCTTGATTCTTATACTCTTTTTCCTCAGAAGATTCACATGTCTCAAAAGAATGCCTATTGGATGTGTGGTTATTAATTTGAGCTGATTAGTATTTTGGAAGGGGCCAGGGTTAGGAACAAAGACCACTCCACACTTACTCATCAATCATTCACTCTGGCTCTCTGCATGGTGTCCTTGCTGTAGGGTCACTATAATGAGGTCAACCTGTGCTACATGCTGGAATTTTATACACGTGATATATACTTTTGCATGGACCCATATTTGCCGACCAGTAGGTCCTATATCAATTGCACTCTCAGGCTTAAAGGGTCCCTGCTCGCAGGAGCCTCTGCAGTTCTTCAGCCATGTTTAAGTCAGGTCAGGTTATGCTCACACCATTCATTTAGCACGGCCACACCAAATTGGCACCATCCTAACAAGGGTCAACTCCCAGTTTTTAGCTTTCAAGCTTTTTTGGGCTCATATCGCTGGTTTATGTTAATCCTGCACTTTCTCCATCTGTAAAATAATACTTATCTGCTTTAAGGTAGAGATGGGTGAGGAGAGACAAAAAAAAAGTATTCTCAAGTATTCTTGCAAATAAGCCCAACTGCTTCATTTGGCTGCCATTTATGATGTTTTTTGTCCATGCATTTGCAAACATTCAGTATGTGATTTTATTTTATTTTTTTTGTTTATATGAATATCTTCTGCACACAAGTACCATGAGTACTAGTGTGAATATATGTGTTTGCAAACATTCATGCTAGAAGTGCTCCTGTGGCCATTGTGGAAGAGGAAGGAGGGAGGGAGGCAGAGAAGGAGCCTAGGGGAAAAGATCAACATCAGTACAAGGAGGTGGGAGTAGAATATAACCATCACCAATGGGAGCAATGGTAGAGGGATCCCTAGAGAGGCCATAATTCAGGGGTAGGAGCTTATGTGGTTAAACAGCTATGTGCCAGGAGCATGGCGAGGCAGTGAAGCACAGACCTGCCTCTGGTACTATTTGATGAATTGACATCCAGAAGTTAAAATGCTCTTATTATCTGATGAGAAACACTCCATCTCATGGAGCTATGGTACTGCAAATCCTGTGTACTCTGAATCTTTACCTCATGCTGCTTGTTGTGCCTGCAGTGGGGCAGCACAACTGCAGAACCTACCCACGGGGGTGGGGGGGGGAATGGGAGTGAAGACTGATCTGAACAGCTGGCGGGCATATACGTTGGGTAACTGCATGCACTGCATCATTGCAAAGGAAAAATAACCCCACTGCAATTATGTCCTTTCCCCCAGTTTAGTAAGTACCATATTTTGTGCTGCTGCTGCTTTCCCATGGGGAGTAGTTCAAACCACGGTGGGAATCTACAGCATCCCTAATAGTCCCTGTGTTTTCTCTTAGTAAGAGTATCAGCTCCCCTATCCCCAAGTCCAGACCACAAGTGTATTTTCTTTTGTGACCCCTTGAAGTAAGATGTCAGAAGCCCATTATAGGGAGCTTCTCCTCCCTATCCACTAGTTCTACCTGCCCTAGCTTCTCCAGAGGACAACCCACACATTTCTTCCATCTCTCAGGAAGTGGCACTGTGACAGCACCATGTCTCATCCACAGACAACCTTCTCATCCCACCCAAACAGATACACTGCTCTTCTCTGCTCCCTCATCCTACGAATGGACAATAGTGCTCACAGTGTCCTCTGGTTCAAATATCTCCCACAAGTTAGGGGTGTGCTCACTTTTTTCAAAGTCAGACTGGTCAAATTAGACTTATTTCTGTGCAGCTATTGGCTGTAGCCTGCCATTCTTAGGAGTGCCAGTTTGAAAGGGTGAATCTCTGATGATAGGGCTGTTTCGAGGAACCTGCATGGGTAATAAATATGTCAATCTGAAAGATGCAGGCCCCTTTTTACTTCCACTTTTACCATAACTACCTCCATGTGTTTTTCTTTTGTGACCCAATGACTAGCATAAGCCATTATCAGTGGGTCTCTGCTTCATTTTATTAGTACAGCAAGGAGATATACTTGTACTACAAATGCTAACATCTTCCACTTGATATCATTAATAGAACTAAGACAACATTCAACTTGTCAGATTACATATAATCTTTATGTAGGCTTGGTAGGATTAGATTTTTATCAGTAATTGTCAGTAAACATCAATTTCAGCTTAAACACACCAAACAAAATTTCCATTGGTAATAATTGAAATGTACAGATAGGCAAAGTAAAGAAAATGCTGCTTAAGAACCCAGAGTTTGATTTTAGGATATTTACTTTGTATATTTTGACATGTGATGTTGACAATTTGTATTTTAATGGTTATAAAACTTTCTGAATCTCAACCTCTACTCCCATTAAATAATTGTTTGACTACCCCACCTTATGAAAATTTAAATCAATAAAAAGTAAAACCAATCATTTTTCATACCCGTAAAATTTATATTGATAAAAATTAAAAAAAACTTTAAAAGAGCCAAATTTGATTTTATAAATAATTTAAGCCTCCGTATACACAAAACCCAGTTAATACCATCAGCCCATATCAAAGTGGCTTAGAGTTGAGCAAATGAGTTTCAGTAAAATAAAAGCTAATCTGAAAGCTCTTTAGAGGTTCATAAAATCTTGATTAACTTTGTTTATACCTCCCCCGCCCCCTCTATTTTTGTAACCTTCTGCAGGTGCTGTGTTTTGAAGTTCTATCAATGTTTCCAGCCTAGATTCTAGAACCACGGATTACTGGAAGGCTCCTGAGTGAGCCTGAAATTTCTTAACAAGACCAAAAAAGATCTGGAGCAATGTCAGTTAAAAATATCTAATAGTGCCCCTCCTTAAAGAGCCCTTGAACTTTTTAGTATTATTTCCAATTTAAACCCAGTTCTGGATTCTTATCATCACCTACAAAGTTCAGGGATTGGTTTTGGCCCATTTCTACTCAAAACTCAATAGAGTTGCACACACAATAAAAACCAGGGTGAAAGGGTGACCCTATCGAACTCACTGGCAAAGATCTCTGAATTTGACCCATGTAGTACTCCACCTGGCCAATAAAATGCAACCATTTGCGGGGGTGGGGGTGGCCACCACTAAAATACAATCATTTGAGGTGGAAGGGAGCAACTCACTTGCATTTAAATGGCTCTGAAACACTCATCACCTACCTCTGGAAGCTAATCAAGATACACTGCCCAGCTCACAACCTAAGAGGGGGAGTGAATGCAGAATAATGATGGCGGCTGAGAGGGTGGGGAGACATAGGATATGGACAAATGAACTGAAGTCAAATAAGGGAAGAAACAACAAACTGTGTACCCAAAAAAATGGAGAACTCTTTAGAGGGAGGAAAATAGCAAATATTGAAAGAATATATTTGTACTGCAAACAAATTCTAGCGATGATAGACTAAAGAAAAGAGGCCTAGATATTACTGTGATAAGCACAGTACAATGGAATAGATGGGAGAGGCTTCATGTTCTTTTAGATGGCAAAAAGGAGGCTAGGGAAAGGACAAATCCAAGAGTGGTACAGTATGTTAGTGAATATTCAGTGTGAATATTGACAATCTTTGATTTCCCTGAAGGTTGTTTGACTATTCCTAGTTTAAAAACAAACAAACAAAAAAACAATTGGAATATTTCCTATGTTTGGACTTTGGTATGCTTAGAGGAGTTGATATCCCCTCCCCAGACCAGATTCCATTGGAAGCTATAGATCAGCTCCACATTCTTGGAGCATTGACAGGTGTAATTGTGAATGGAACATCTGTTGAGCAATCTGAGATTTGCTTTCTCTAATCTAAATTACTTCCTAGATCATTTGAAACTGTATTATGAATAGTCGTCATACTGGCTTTGCATGCTCTGCTTCAATGCAGGAGTAAATAATAGTTCAGGGACTGTCATTGTCAACACACCGCAACCCATGTAGAAATACATTCTCAATCTGGCAAGAATCTACGAATTATATTTACAGTTACCATGTAACTCCTGTGAGTTATTGCAGTTCACACGCCCAGGGCCAGCCACCTGTAATGGCAGCTGAGAAACTATTTAAAAGCTGCCAAAGCAGCAGTCAACGAAGGTCTGGGTGTGTTTGCGGGGCCAGACGGAAGGAAATTCTGTGTGGATTTTGAGGGGTGCAGCATAGTTTAATTGCTACTTCTGTAGTGGCTCTGGATTACAAAATCTAGCTGCACTGTTTGACGTTCTGTTGTTGCATTCTTCTGTAACTCAAACAGCTAAACAAAAAAAATTCACCTTTGAGTTATAACCAAGCATGGAAAATTTCAACCCAAAACCAGGAGTTGGATGTTATTTAAAATGGGGGCCTGAACATGACTATTTAGCTTTGTCTGTTGAAAGACCTATAATAAGTCTCTGTGACATAGCAATAGCATACACCATGGCAAGTGTGAATAGTGAAATAAATGCCACGATTTAGAGTTAAGTAACTGGGACATTATCAAACTCCCACTGAAGGCAGTAGGAGTTGGATTGGGCTCTTAGACCTTCTGTACATTTGCATTTTTCTTAGTTAAAAAAATAAGTCTTCCCACAACTGTGAGAGTGCGAGTGTAAACAGGCTTCAGTGGCCACTGGTATTCTTACCTCTGAGCATAGTTAGACAGCACTGTGGTTAAAACACTAGTACCTTACCAGAGTGGTAAGCTTGAATGAAGCAACTAAGTGGTACGCACTGTTAAAGCTACAAAGGTGGCAAATTTCCCAAAATCAAGTTTAGATGCAGCCTTAACTTCACCTCCTACATACAAAATGCCTGAAACATGTACAGGAATTATTGCACTAAAACCAAACTTCCTTTCTAGTGGTGTTCCATGTACCAAATGAACTTAAAATGATACATGTATACAATTTCAGTTTCTCTAGATCAATATACAGTAATAGAGGACCAGGTGTACATAGAGCTCTGGATGGTGTTGACGCAGAAGACAAACACCAAGAGTTTGCCCACACAAGGAAAATGACTGCAAGAGCTATTCCAATCAAAATTTTTCCATAACAGCTATTGTGGAACAGTTTCTCATGTCAACACTTTTAGTTTGGAATAAAAGTTCCTTTTGCTGAGTTAGCTTAATTCACAAAATGGATTAAGTTAAACTGGAAAAAGGCACTCTTAAACTCTTACCTATCTTATTCCGCAATAACTTACCTGTGTAAACAAGCCCTCAGTGTGCTTAAGCATTTAAAAAGGTACCTTGTAGGCAAGGCACATTGGTATAAAATGAATGACGCATTAGGGCTATTTATCCCTGCCTCATTCTGGTTGCATTTGTAGAAGTGTAAATCTACTGAAGTCAATGGACTTCCTCCAGACATTTTACACTAGTGCCAATACAAGCAGACAAGAGTTTGGTATTCAGTATTTGAGATGGATGGAGTGCAATGAATAAGACTGGGATGCAATCACTTAACAGTGAGAAACAAATCCATTTACTGCAATAAAATTAGAAATAGCTAAAGTAATGTATTAAAAGTGAAATAAGTAATTTGCATAGTTTTTTAAAAGAAATTATTGACAGGTAGTGAAATTCATCCCTGTACAAAGGGCCAGTACAAGCCTATGCCCAAATTAAATCCATAGCATGACTGATGGAACTACAACGGTGGGGGGATTTCCCCAAAACAATATAAATGCTAAGATTTTTCCAAGAGGACCAGTTGCAGCTGATCCTACTCCCACAGAAATCAATCAAATCCTGTAAAGTGTAAAGGAACACATACAATGTGAACCAGCAGAGGAGACTCAGCGTCCAGATGTGTTACAAACCCAGTGGGTGTTTACAACCCTAGTGTTTTTCCTATTTTAAATCCCTTTTCCTCTATCTATATTAGCCACCCAAACTGGTTTAGCTAGAGCTGCATTTTAACTAAATTTAAACCATATTTCAGAGTCTAGTGTAGACTGGCTACACCATAAGAAAACTTTTTTTTTTGTGCCAAGAATTTTCCAACAATGCTATCAACAGTGCAGCCACCAGTCAGAGTCCTAGAGCTTAAACAAGGCTCTAAGTTCCCACCAGTACCTTAAACACCATGTTGTCTAACCCTGTTCAGAGCAGGATTACATGACAATGACACAGTAGAGTTTTTAAAGAGAAATGAGCCCAGTGTCAACAAGCACTGAGACTCTTTTTAAATATCTCTCTCTGTGTAGACTGATTTAATCAAAGGTGTGTCAATGGGCAGGAAAATCAGGTTGTGATTTAGTACAAAGAAAGCTGCTTTTCAGGTTTCTCCTTTCATCCTGCTTCCAGAAGGAGGGACTGAGTTTGCCAGTGATTTCTAGTGTTTAGACTGAATTCCATTCATTTTATTCATAGCTGTTTTTAACTTTTCCATGATCTTTAAATAGGAAATAACTTTGGTTAGCTGACTGATGCTTAAAAAAAAAAATCTTAAGTAGTCTAGCAGCAAAATAACCCAATTCTGAGAAACCATCTTCTCATCTCCTCCCAACTAGCAGAAACTGCAGAGAAAATGTTGCTGAAAAAGAGGGACTCTAGGGGTTGGAAATGCAGCAAGAACAGCATTTTGCATAGTATCTTGGTGCTCTGGCTGTAAGCAAGAAGTGGGGATGTGTATGCATATAGAGCAGTAGAAGGAAGAAACTTTTAATTAGGACATTTCTGCGGTTTTAAAAGAAATAAAATTCCAGATCAGTTTTTGTTATCGGGTGATATTTGTGTAATGATCCATTGAGACTGGGATTTCTGAGACCAGACCAGCAGGACACTTAAAATGTGCATGGTAGGGTCACCTGGTACCTGTGAGGAAGATGGCTGCTTAGTCCCGGACCTCCTCACTCCCCATATATCAACTACTCATCTCTAATAATTACTTTCGTAGGCAATAAGCTCCTGTCATAAAAGTTTAAATTAATTCCCTGGATAAACTTCAAATTGTTGAATATGGATTCCAATGGAAAAAAAAAATGAGGGGCAACAAAAGACCTAATCAGCTGAAGGGGGAAACCGCAAGGCCACAGCAGAACCTAGGCCAAGATATCGCAGCACTGAAAGAATTCCTCACAGAAAGACTGGATTCAATCGCTAAAGAGCTATGTGATGTAAAAGCTGAAATGGCTTAGTTGGAAAATGAGCTACAAAAGACTGCCACTGAAAACAGTGAAATTAAAGAAGAAGCTGTTTCCTTAATCTTACAGTAGGAGAACAGATCTCAAAGAAACAACCTTCACATCGTGGGCATTACTGAAGGTCTAAAGAAGAAGGATATTACTTTCTTCGGAGGCTGCTCCCTGATATACTTAAATTGGACCCCCAGCTGCCCCCATTAGATATTGAAAGGGTTCATTGAATGTCAGGTACTACAAGGCCAGGAGTCTGATAAGCCCAGATCCATCATCTTCAAGCTGCGGAAATTCAACGATAAAGTAATGTTAACGGATACTGCCAGAAGCCAAAACCCTTACATAGACCCAACATTTCTCTTTTTTTCCTGACATCTCATCTGAGCTTAACAAAAAGAGGGCTGCGTTCAGTGGTCTGAAGCAAATCCTGAGGGGACCAATGCCAGATACAGCATCAAGTATCAATCCACCTTCACTATGGGTTTAGCAGGCTCCACAAGATTTTGCAAGACCCTTTTCTAAAAAAAGACATTCCTGTAATACTGGGAGGAGACTGGAATGCTATGCTAGACAGACATCAAGACAAATCCAATTGCATGAAACCCAGCTTTCAAAGCACAGTAGGCCAACCCTAATTGTTAATGAATTAACTTGATTTAAAATATATATGGAGACTGGGACACCCCAAAGAGTATCACTGTACTTAGACTCATAGACTCTAGGACTGGAAGGGACCTCGAGAGGTCATCGAGTCCAGTCCCCTGCCCTCATGGCAGGACCAAATACTGTCTAGACCATCCCTAATAGCCATTTATCTAACCTACTCTTAAATATCTCCAGAGATGGAGATTCCACAACTTCCCTAGGCAATCTATTCCAGTGTTTAACTACCCTGACAGTTAGGAACTTTTTCCTAATGTCCAACCTAAATCTCCCTTGCTGCAGTTTAAGCCCATTGCTTCTTGTTCTATCATTGGAGGCTAAGATGAACAAGTTTTCTCCCTCCTCCTGATAACACCCTTTTAGATACCTGAAAACTGCTATCATGTCCCCTCTCAGTCTTCTCTTTTCCAAACTAAACAAACCCAATTTCTTCAGCCTTCCTTCATAGGTCATGTTCTCAAGACCTTTAATCATTCTTGTTGCTCTTCTCTGGACTCTCTCCAATTTCTCCACATCTTTCTTGAAATGCGGTGCCCAGAACTGGACACAATACTCCAGTTGAGGCCTAACCAGCGCAGAGTAAAGCGGAAGAATGACTTCTCGTGTCTTGTTTACAACACACCTGTTAATGCATCCCAGAATCGCATTTGCTTTTTTTGCAACAGTATCACACTGTTGACTCATATTAAGCTTGTGGTCTACTATGACCCCTAGATCTCTTTCTGCCATACTCCTTCCTAGACAGTCTCTTCCCATTCTGTATGTGTGAAACTGATTGTTCCTTCCTAGGTGGAGCACTTTGCATTTATCTTTATTGAACTTCATCCTGTTTACCTCAGACCATTTCTCCAATTTGTCCAGATCATTTTGAATTTTGACCCTGTCCTCCAAAGCAGTTGCAATCCCTCCCAGTTTGGTATCGTCCGCAAACTTAATAAACGTACTTTCTATGCCAACATCTAAATCGTTGATGAAGATATTGAACAGAACCGGTCCCAAAACAGACCCCTGCGGAACCCCACTTGTTATACCTTTCCAGCAGGATTGGGAGCCATTAACAACTACTCCCTGAGTACAGTTATCCAGCCAGTTATGCACCCACCTTATAGTAGCCCCATCTAAACTGTACTTTCCTAGTTTATCTATAAGAATATCATGCAAGACTGTATCAAATGCCTTACTAAAGTCTAGGTATATCACATCCACCGCTTCTCCCTTATCCACAAGGCTCGTTATCCTATCAAAGAACGCTATCAGATTAGTTTGACACGATTTGTTCTTTACAAATCCATGCTGGCTATTCCCTATCACCTTACCACCTTCCAAGTGTTTGCAGATGATTTCTTTAATTACCTGCTCCATTATCTTCCCTGGCACAATAGTTAAACTAACTGGTCTGTAGTTTCCTGGGTTGTTTTTATTTCCCTTTTTATAGATGGGCACTATATTTGCCCCCTTCCAGTCTCCTGGAATCTCCCCCGTCTCCCATGATTTCCCAAAGATAATAGCTAGAGGCTCAGATACCTCTTCTATTAACTCCTTGAGTATTCTAGGATGCATTTCATCAGGCCCTGGTGACTTGCAGGCATCTAACTTTTCTAAGTGATTTTTTACTTGCTCTTTTTTTATTTTATCTTCTAAACCTACCCTCTTCCCGTAAGCATTCACTATACTAGACATTCCTTCAGACTTCTCAGTGAAGACTGAAACAAAGAAGTCATTAAGCATCTCTGCCATTTCCAAGTCTCCCGTTACTGTTTCCCCCTCCTCACTGAGCAATGGGCCTACGCTGTCCTTGGTCTTCCTCTTGCTTCTAATGTATTGATAAAAAGTCTTCTTGTTTCCCTTTATTCCCATAGCTAGTTTGAGTTCATTTTGTGCCTTTGCTTTTCTAATCTTGCCTCTGCATTCCTGTGTTATTTGCCTATATTCATCCTTTGTAATCTGACCTAGTTTCCATTTTTTATATGACGCCTTTTTATTTTGTAGGTCACGCAAGATCTCGTGGTTAAGCCAAGGTGGTCTTTTGCCACATTTTCTATCTTTCCTAACCATCGGAATAACTTGCTTTTGGGCCCTTAATAGTGTCCCTTTGAAAAACTGCCAACTTTCCTCAGTTGTTTTTCCCCTCAGTCTTAATTCCCATGGGACCTTACCTATCAGCTCTCTGAGCTTACCAAAATCCGCCTTCCTGAAATCCATTGTCTCTATTCTGCTGTACTCCCTTCTACCCTTCCTTAGAATTGCAAACTCTATGATTTCATGATCACTTTCACCCAAGCTTCCTTCTACTTTCAAATTCTCAGCAAGTTCCTCTCTATTTGTTAAAATCAAGTCTAGAACAGCTTCCCCCCTAGTAGCTTTTTCAACTTTCTGAAATAAAAAGTTGTCTGCAATGCAGTCTAGAAACTTATTAGATAGTCTGTGCCCCGCGGTGTTATTTTCCCAACATATATCTGGATAGTTGAAGTCCCCCATCACCACCAAATCTTGGGCTTTGGATGATTTTGTTAGTTGTTTGAAAAAAGCCTCATCCACCTCTTCCACCTGATTAGGTGGCCTGTAGTAGACTCCCAGCACGACATCACCCGTGTTTTTTACCCCTTTTAGCCTAACCCAGAGACTCTCCACACTTCCGTCTCCTATGTCCATCTCCACCTCAGTCCAAGTGTGTACATTTTTAATATATAAGGCAACACCTCCTCCCTTTTTCCCCTGTCTATCCTTCCTGAGCAAACTATACCCATCCACACCAACAGTCCAGTCGTGTGTATTATCCCACCAAGTTTCAGTAATGCCAATAATATCATAGTTGTATTTATTTATTAGCACTTCCAGTTCTTCCTGCTTATTACCCATACTTCTTGCATTTGTATATAGGCATCTAAGATACTGGTTTGATCTTGCCTCCCAGCTTTGCCCTGACCCTCCTTCCTCTCTGCCATTATAGCCCGTGCTCCCTCCTGTTTCCAACCCATCTCCCAGGTCTTGTTCCCCACTTACCTGTGGGCTTCGCTCACCTGTCCCCATCAAACCTAGTTTAAAGCCCTCCTTACTAGTTTAGCCAGTCTGTGCGCAAATAAGGCCTTTCCCCTCTTCGAAAGGTGAACGCTATCTGTTCCTAGCAGTCCTTCCTCGAATAGCATCCCGTGGTCGAGGAAGCCAAAGCCCTCCTGGCAACACCATCTTCGCAGCCAGGCATTCACCTCCACGATGCATCTGTCTCTGCCCGGACCCCTACCTTCAACAGGAAGAAACGAAGAGAATACCACCTGCGCTCCAAACTCCTTAATCCGTACTCCCAGAGCCCTGTAGTCACTCTTGTTCTGCTCAGTGTCACACCTCGCAGTATCATTTGTGCCCACATGGATGAGTAGCATGGGGTAGTAGTCAGAAGGCCGGATAATCCTCGACAATGCCTCTGTAACATCTCGGATACGGGCCCCTGGCAGGCAGCATACCTCCCGGGATGAACGGTCAGGGCGACAGATGGGTGTCTCTGTCCCCCTCAGCAGAGAGTCTCCAACCACCACTACCCTACGTTTCTTATCAGTGGTGGCAGCAGACCTCCCAGCCTTAGGGGTACGAGGCTTCACCTCCTTAACTGTTGGGGGTGATTCCTTCTCTCCTGTATCAAGAAGAGCATAACGGTTATCTTTTACCACAGCAGGAGGGTTTGCAGCAGCAGTGGAGCACTGCCTGCTGCTAGAAGTAACCAGCTGGCTGTGTCCACCCTGAGCCTCCTCCTCCACTGGTGTGTCAGATACACCCTGAGGCATCTCCTCCTCCACTAGTGTGTCGGTAGTCCTGTGAACTGGGACAGCTACGTCAGCTCTCCACATGGATACTGTCCAGGAATTGCTCATGGATATGGATGTTCCTCAGCCTAGCCACCTCCTCCTGTAGCTCTCCCACCTGCTGCCTGAGAGATTCCACCAGTAGGCACCTTTCACATTGGATGCCACCCCCAGCCTGGATATCAGTAAGTGGAAATTGCAAATTACAGTCTTTGCAAGCCCACACCAGAATCTGGGTAAAAGCATCCATGCTTTGGTGCTCTGTCTGGCTACAGGCGCAGGTGGAGGAGACAGAAGCAGTGCTGGCACAAGTGTTGCAGGTCCTCCTCACCATTGTAAGCCTCCCTCTGTCAAACTCTCTCAAATTCCCGTCTGCAGCTCCCTGTCCGCTCTGCTCTGCCCACAGATGCTGTATGTGCTCCTCCTTCACCTGGAGAACTCCCTTGCAAAACTCCGTTAGCAGCTCCTGTACTTATTTCTCTATAGCACATTCATCTTACTCCAGAATTGACTTTTTTCTTGTATCTTTAGAACTGATTCCAGCATGACTAGAAGCAACTGCTGATAATATATTACTTTGAGATCATGCTCCTATTATACTTACCAATGACACTGGTTACACTTCATTAAAATCTTCTGGGTGGAAGCTGAGCACTGTGCTACTAAAAGGCAACATTTTGTTCTGCAATTGATTCAATCATCTCTGCCTTCATACAAGAAAATAAGCATGCAGTTATCTTTTGGGAAGCTTTGGAAGCTACTGTAAGGCATGAATGCATAAAGTATGTCTCCCAAAAGAAGAGAGAGAGACACCAGTTATTAGATTCTCTGGACAAGGAAATGGATGTGTTGCAGAGAACACACAAGACTGACCCAAATAATGAAAACCTTCAGTGTTCTCTAATCAATGCCAAATATAAATATAATGAATGCTTATCCAGCCAATTCAAATTTACATTCAAGAGGGTCAAACAAAGAAATTATGAATGGAGGGATAAGGCAGGTAAACTGCTTGCCAGAAGACTTAATATTTTTTTCTTCTTACAAGAAGACAGGAGTGCCATCTTTGAACCAATATATATAATCATTTAAAACAATTCTATCAACCTTTATATAAATCAAACTGACTAATAAATTTCATTGAAGGCCTATCATTTAATACTTTGATTTCAGAACAAGTGTTGTGTATAGACTTCACAACACAAGAAATTGAATAGGCTATAAAAAATATGAATTCAAGTATGGCCTCTGGGATGGATGGTTTCCAGCAGATTTCTACAAAATGTTTTGCAATCAGCCATCTTCTGTTTTTTTTCAAAGATCGTCAATGTAACATTCAAAAAGGAACCATTTGTCCTGACATGAGAACTGTTTTAATTACTTTAAAATTAAAAAACAAAAATGGTTGTAACTGTGGCTTTCCACCCCATATCTCTATTGAGTAGAAATTGCAAAATAATTGCAAACATTTTAGAGGCACAACTGAATGCCATCATCCCATCAGTTTATACATGCATATCGAGCTGGTTTTGTTAAAGGAAGATTGACTGATGATAACAATCATTCACTTGATCCAGCAAGTTCAGATGTTCCCTCCCTAGTCTTATCTCTAAATGCAGAGAAGGCCTTTGATAGGGTTGAATGGCCTGATTTAATGGCTGTCCCTAAAAAATGGATTTGGACCAATATTCCTGAGCTGGGTCAGTGTATTTTACATCTCTCCCCTTGCTTCATTATCAATGAATGGAAATATTTCTACCACATTTCAGTTAGGACTGTACCCTCTCGCCCCTCTTTTTTTAATCTCTCTCTTGAACCACAGGCAACGTAAATATGTCAGCACTCAGCCACTGATGGTATGACTATAAACGGGGAATACAAAATCAGTTTATATGCTGACATTTTTATACTATTGAAGAATCCCATCCTCATCAATCCCATCATTATGGAATGTGATTGATATTTTTTGGAAAGATCTCTGGTTTTCGCATTAACTGGAATAAATCACAAAAGCTCTGAATATATACAAAAGACCCAATCCTTCTCAGTGTCAGCATTTTCCATTTCAGTTATGCAAGGAAATCACTTATTTAGGTGTTAATATTTGTCCTAATCATCCCAAAATTGTTTCTGTAAATATGGACAGTATATTAAAAGAAATGTCCAGGAAGCAGAGAGATGGTGTCTCTTCCCTCTGTTCTTACTGGGGAGAACAGAAATAGCCAAAATTAATATTGGCCCAAGATTGACTTATATCATTAGCCTATTGCCTCTCAAAGTATCTCCCTTGCTCTTTGCTCGAATAAATAGGTGTATTATTAAATTTATGAGTTTAAAAAAACAGCCTTGCTTGTCACACAAGGCCCCTAAAAAATCGTGGATAACTGGAAGTTACATGGGGTTGCCAGATTTGTATCAATATTATCTAGCACTCCAAATGTGTTCCGTTGTAAAGGGGTTCCTTCCAGTGGCTCTGTATACAGACCGGACTGGTTTGAGATTGAAAAATTAGCTATGCCATTCGGTTCCCTCTCTTCTTGTATATACCTTAAGATGCTACCCAGTCTTTGCACCTACATGGGGCATTCTGCAATGCATTCAGATGATTACAGCACCCAATCTTACAAATTCTCTTCTCATACCACTATGGGATAACCTGTGCCTCAGGATCAAGGCTAACTCCATGCTTAAGACAATTTGGAAAAAAAAAAAAGATTAACAAAAATTAAAGATATAATACAAGATTGTAGACTGGCCTCCTTCGATTACATGTGAAACAAATATCAGTTATTGCTGTGTCTCAGTTCCTTCTTTCAGCGGCTGTTCTTAAGGATTCATGCAAGGATAGGGGACAATTGGTCTGTTTCAACTCTCTCAGCTCTAGAAGAACATGTTAAGAAATATGGAAAAAAAGTCACTTTGTAAGAATTACTTATAGGTGGCTCAATGCTTTGCATTACCTCCTCAATTTCAGTCTCAAAGAAAAAATAATTTAGCCTTACTAGTGCAACAGAAACATGGGAGGATATCTGGCTTAATATGAAAGATACTTCAAGTTCTGTGTCCTTGCAATTCTTCCAGAATAAGATATTAAACAGGTAGTACTGGGCTCCAGAATGTTTTTTTTAAGGCTAGATTGGCAATACACAACAATAGTTGGCAATGCAAACAGCCACATGCTAACCTTTCACACATCCTCTATGCCTGTCAAAAAGGCATGTGTTCTGAAAAACTGTATACAGCTCTCAAAAATTTTAAATGTTACTCTTTCCTTCTCCTAGCTTGTGTATTTTAGGGGTGCTGAATGAGTTGGAATTACCAGTTAATGTTAAGAAATGAATTGCAGTAACTTTTTTAGTGGTCAAAAGAATTATTTTGAGAAAATGGAAATCTGCAGTTCCTCCCTCCATAGACAGATTGGCTTAGTGAGCTCTCTACTACTGCATTCATGAGAAAAAAATGTCTGTGTACTAGAAACACTTGAAAAAAATATGAGGATGTCTGGTCACACATGACGCTATTGCATACTTTTGCAGTTTAGTATATTTTAGTCTCCAATACTCAGAGGTTATATTCTCGTTTAGTCATTTGAATAATTGATGCCCTGAATGACCTCTACGGTTTAGGTATTTTGCTTTGGTTTTGGTTTTTTTCCATGTTGTGCAAATAATGCACATTGAATTTT
The DNA here is from genome assembly GCF_007399415.2 of Gopherus evgoodei. NCBI lineage: Eukaryota > Metazoa > Chordata > Testudines > Testudinidae > Gopherus > Gopherus evgoodei. Next base: position 21,918,640 of record NC_044330.1, read on the forward strand.
GTTATTTATCTGCTATTTCCATGTTTTGTTTCATTATGTGCTTATATTTTATATAAAAACAATAAAAAAATCAAGTTTTAAAAAATGTGCAGGGGCTCCAAACACCCAGAGCATTTATTCTTTATTTCTTTCTCTATCTAGTCCAGCCGTTATGGAGTAATCTGGCTGGCTCATGAGTTGTAAGTCTGCCTGGCACCTCCAGAAGCCTTCAGACCTGAAGTAGTGTATGTGCTTAAAGCCAGCTCTGAGTTAATGTAAATGGATCTTAGTAAAAGGCATCTGTGCCAGGATAACACTGGATTTTCTTGCATCTTGTTCATGGATCAGTTGGTTTAAGATGGCTTTGGTTCTTGCCATCTACATGGTTGTTTTTTTTTAACGTATCTATATATATAATTTATATTGAATTCCATTACCCTGAGATGCTCTTTCCATTTGGTATGTTTCCAAAAACCCCACTCAAAATGAATATGTCAGTATACTAAATGTGGAAGTGTGTCAGAGGTAGAGACAGAGACTTTAAAAATTACTGTCTATCTTAATTTAGATGAACCTTTATATTTTATTTAGAGACAGCATAGCCCAATGTTCAGAGCACTGTAGAGAGTCAGTGGACCTGAGTTCTGTCTAGTTAGGAACTTGTATATGGTGCTGTTTATGGTGCAACTCATGATCACTAGTGAATTTGTCCTCACAACAACCCTATGAGGTGAGGTATATAGAGCAGCAGTCGGTAAACTATGGCCTGTGGGCCACATCTGGCCTGCCAGCTGCTTTCATCTGGTCCTCGAGATCCCGCTGGGGATCAGGGTCTGAGGCTTGCCCCACACTTCAGCCAGGAACTGGGGTCGGGAGCGGTCCGTGCATGCCGCAGCTCCTGGAAGCAACGGCAGATCCCTCCTCTGGCTCCTATGCATAGGGGCAGCCAAGGGGCTCTGCACGCTGCCCCCACCCCAAGTGCCACCCCCACAGCTCCCATTGGCTGGGAACTGTGACTAATGGGAGCTGCGGGGCAGTGCCTGCAGACATGCCTCCACATAGGAGCTCGAGGGGGGGTTATGCTGCTGCTTCCAGGAGCTGCTTGAGGTAAGCACTGCCCGGAGCCTGCACCCCAATCCCCTGCCAGGCCCCAACCTCCTGCACGGCCCCAACCTCCTGCCCCAGCCCCATTTCCCCTCCTGCTCTCCAAACCCCTCATCCTCAGCCCCACCCCAGAGCCCTCGCCCCCAGCCAGAGCTCCCTGAACCCGTCCTGCATCCCAACCCCAATTTTGTGAGCATTCATGGCCTGCCATACAATTTCCATACCCAGATGTGACCCTCAGGCCAAAAAGTTTTCCCACCCCTAAAGTAGAGTAAGGGATTTGGTAGATTTTACACAGGAAGTCTCTGACTAAGCTGAATAATGAACTCAGGTCCCCTCAGTCCCATTCAAATGCCTTATCTGCCTCCTTTTTACCTATTCTGCTCTATTCTTGACATCTACCATTGACTTTCTGGTGACTATGGGAAAGTCACCTTACAAATGGTGACACTGAAACATAGAGAGGTAAACTGGGAATAATGATACCCTCATTTGTATGGCATTGTGAGAGCTATCACTGAAAAGATCTGTTATTTTATTACTTCAGACCTAACCTTTCTCACTAAAAATTATGCCTGGCAGCTATTCTAATGCTGACGGGACAGCTCTGGGCCTGGCCTAACACCAATACACTAGAATGTAGGTCTGTCAGACTTGGAAGAATTCTTAAAAGCTTTTTGGCTTTTTCTGGTTCAGTGGAACATATTGTGAACATCTTGGAGATAGTATCATTCCTCTACAAAGAGCAGAATCCGTCTGATCTCTTCCTCTGAGGGATCCATCAAAAAGACCTCTCAACTGCTGGACACCCACTGGAGTCAGGAAGGATTGTTTTCCCCACTGCACAATTGGTTAGATGCATTTTGGGCAGGGTGGTAGAAGGGGTTGCCTTCATCTAGTTACAGCTGGAGACGGGACACTGAACAGCCTAGACCACTGCTCTGATGTGGCACAGAGAATCCTCTAGAAAGGATGCCTGGTGGAGGTATCTTGTTCACTTGCTTATGGTCATACTGATAGCCAGATTTCAGGTCAGGAAGGAATTTTCCCCAGGTCAGATTGGCAAGGAGCTGGGGCAGAGGTTGGCTTCTTCTGCAGCACAGGGTTTGGTTCACCTGCTAGGATCAGCTGGGTATCTCTCACCTAATCAATCCCCAGCCATTGCAGGGACCTCATGCATTGGTGGCACCTCAGTCTCCTGTTATCTGCCTGTAGCAAACAGTTCAGTCTCTGAAGGACTGAAATGATTTGGTCTAACTGAAGATGTTGGGCTTAATAGAGGGATAGTTGGATGAAGTATAATGGTTTGTGATATATAGGAAGTCAGACTAAATGATCTAATGTTCCCTTGTGCCCTTAGACTGGAGCCCTGCATGTCTACACAATTTATATCTGCGATTTAGATATCCCGAAAAGAAATTTGTATCCATGGAGCTGCAGGGCTCTACTGGAAACCACAGCAGCATGTTGGGCCACTGCTCCCAGGATCCAGCACCCTACACCTGCAGCACCTTTGGTGTGGCTATACCGCACACAGGCCCACCCACTGTGGCAGGCACCAGGCTCACCAGCAGCTATCCCTGATCATTCTAGTGGCTCACAAGCTCCTGCACAGGATTCCATTCCACACAGCGGTCTGCATATCCTGGGAGAAGGTCCAGCATTCTGTCCTTGTAGCTAGGTGAATCATAGCCATCATGGAACCGTAAAACAAATAAAAGTGGGAAGGTGCACCAAAATATTATGGAAGAGGAAGGTAGAGGAGATGCAGTACTGCCAATCTTCAAAGATCAAAAACCATGAGTCAGACCCCCCCAAAACAATGAGATTGGCCCCATAATCATGAGATTTTTTTTTTAAGTCAAATCATGTTTATAGCTTGTCTTGACTTTTTTAACTCCCCTCTCCTCTTCTGCTAGTCTGTGTGTGATAATTTCAGGTTGAAAAGACAATCTTTAATATGAACACATGCAAGCCTCTGACTGCTCAGAAGGAGACTCCACTTTCCCACTGCTCCCCCTCAGACTGAGTCTTCAGTGCTCCTAGTTCTTGTTGCCTTGCTATGAATACTATGGAATAACTAAGAATATATACTGGGAGACTTCTCAGTTAAGCTTTCAGACGTCCCCTTGGAATGAATGATGTCCTTATGACTCAATTTCGACAAACAGTTTTCCATTGGCAAATGCTGTTTTGTCAAAACAAACATTTTGTGAACACATCAATTTCAATCAAATTTTAGGTGGAAAAACAAATGATTTGAAAACAAAATGGAATATTTTTGTCTAACTTGCTTGTTTTGGTTCATCTTAATGTTAACCTTTTAATTTGTATAGATATTAAAAGAAAACGATTGGACAGAAGTTGCATTTTCTGACCAGCTCTGCTCAATTGGTAACAGTTTCCCATCTGGACACAAGCACAAAAGAGCCTAAAAGCTGGCTTAAGTGGCAATTGGAGAATGTTGACGTAAGAGGATCCACACCATCCTCAACTTGCAGCTTCTGGAGCAGGGGTGGTGTTTAGGGAAAATGGGATGATTTCAGGGCATCTGTAGACCTGGGCAGTCCATGCCTGATGGTGTAGCCCCTTGGGAGGTCATAGGCAACAGGAAATACCCGGATGCCGCTCTGCTTTATGCCAGGAAGCTGCCACTAAAGAATGGAGATCACAACAGTGGCTTAAAGCTTCTCCTTCACCCCACTTCCCTAGGCTTGAACCAAGGACAGATCTATGTGAATAAATGTGTCTCTACACATGGTACTTAAAAAGAAGAAAAAAATTTTCTGTGAAATATGGAACAGCTGTTTATAATCACTTAATCGCTATCCTTACTGTAGCCTGCTTTTGTGCCATTCTGAATTTAAAGAGAGCATTAACATAACAGACTTCAAAACTACACTTAGAAACTCAAACAATGGGCAAAGCACATCTCTTGGCAACCATCTGCTCAGGTAGTCTGGTGTCTGTATATAAGCAGGAACGTAGAATATCTAAAATTACTACTTATTGGGTAGCTCTGAGGAAAGAATTTTCCCTAGCTGTCTAAACTTTGCTCAAATGTTCCTCTCATTTCTAAAGTTTATGCTTTGATTTTATGGAAGTGTGCTGACAATACATCTTACCAGGTGAGCTAATTCAACCCAGTGGATCTGGGTAGATTAGACATTTTTAAAGTTCTGTTTTGATTTTCTGCAGGGTTGTTTTGTTTGTTTTTAAGAAATGGACTAAATGAAAATGCAAAGGAGTTTGGAATGAGCTGCTTTTTTCTTTTAAATCTCATCCTTATTCCGGAAGTATGAGAGTCTACTCTCCCAGTGTGCAGAACTGGGGCTGAAGCCTTCCCTCTGACTTCCATGTGAGTCTTTGCATTCAAGAGCAGACAGTAGCCTTTAACTCCATTTATAGGATGGAATAAAGAATATTCAAAAATCAGGTATTTAAGAATTTTGAGTGCCCAACTGATACTTTACTTTTTCCAAGTGGAATTTCTCCTCCTCCAAAACCAGTTATTATTAGTATTGACTCCAGGAAGATTAGAGGCTTGTGATAATATAGGTACTTTATTTTTATTTGATGAACTTTACTATTTTGTGTAACAATTACAACACACACAGCTGTGTATGTCATAGTAACTCACCGCATCAAGGCTTTTTCCATCTCTCCGTCTAGGGCTTTCAACATTCCACTCATCCTTCATCTCCACTATAATGCATTGTTCTTTGTTGTTACAGATCAAGTTCCTAAAGCCACTAAAAGCTGAAGATGGATATTAAGCATGTGAAGGATTATCTTTACTGGCTATACTATCAATACCTCCTGATCACCTGTTGCTATGTGTTGGAGCCCTGGGAGCAATCCATGTTCCATACTATTTTTATTACTGTTTTTGCTATGGTAGTGTACACAGCTTATGTCTTTATACCTATCCACATCCATTTGGCTTTTGAGTTCTTCTCCCAGTTATTTGGAGACCAACGTGAAAGTACTGTTGCCATTATGAACTGAATTTGCCAGGGTTGATGATGCAACAGCTACTATGTGAAATGTCTTCTTCGACGTTGGGGTTGTTTGTTTAGAAAAAGTTTGCGTTTGCAGAAACAATGCTTCCTCGTACAAAAGCTAGCCTGCATAATTACAATAACTGAAAACCAGAATAGTGCATCACTCCTCACTGTATAGTTGGTATTTAAATAAAACACGAGCACAGCTTTTAGTCTGTGACTGTGCATCACCAACTTTGGAACACATTACGTAATATTCAACTTGTCTACTGAGAATAGTGTCCATATGTAGTAGATCCTCAATGTAGAGAAAAACGTTATGTTCTTTAACAGTTAGAGACTTTATTTATTTAACACACTGTGTCTAGAATCATGATTTTTACACACATGGCTTTCACACTCAATCAGAATTTAATTTTAATAGCATATATGAAAATGAATTGCAAACAGCAATAAGTATTAATGACGATAGTTGGTAGGATATTATATTTTTTGAATACAAGAAAGCTTCTTCTCCCAGAAGGGTACATGGCAACTACTTTGCAAAACATGCAATTCTTTTCCTCATCCTAGTTTACAGTATATCAGAAATGTGACTCAAATATAGCAGGACCCAAGCAGCTGAAGTCTGTCTTAGTAGTTTGCTAATTTTTAAAATGAACGGTGTCATGATATAAAGGGATGGTTTACAGCTTTTCTTTTAGAAAATGAGAAATCAAGACTATACGAGCATGAATCCAATTGTTAGTACTTAAGCTTCTCCTGCTGGATTTATGGTGATTTAACTGTAATGTTAAGATAATTTATTATACTGTAAGTAATCTTGCATTGTACTAAGCATGACGTACCAAATATTTAGTGAATCTGACTTGTTACACTCAACGTTGCTTGTTACAAAAAATCAATTTTTCCCCTTTCTACAACAATTCATTAGGGAAAGCAAAACATGTGTTTGTGCTAAAGGAAGATGATCTAGTAAACAGTGTAATTTTCTAATAATTGCAGAACTCTGAAGCATTTAGATGGAAGCTTTGATACAGAGGCCTCCTTTTACAAAGGATAAGTGAGATTTATTAAAACTGCCTTTGAAGAGTTTCTTAAACCATGAAAGCTTTTTATTGTACAGCTGAATCAAACCTGAATGCCAAAGAGCAAGCTAGATATGCAGAATACATACATTCTGCAACTGGCACTCCTACTACTGAAAGCAAGATTCATAAAATGTAAATAGTTTTTGAAGTATGTTTGCACAATTATAGCATGCAGAGATATTGTAATTTTATCAAGGGGCATTGGGGTCCTGCATGATAAAAAGAATGGCAAATTCTGATGCCAAAAATGAGGCTATGTTTATATGCAGTTTTCTAAATGCAAAAATAAAAAGTTACATTCTTTTAAACCAGTGTTTTGAATGCATAATTCTCAGTTTTGCCTGTATCCAAGTATTCTATATATCTAAATACTCTCACTCACTCTCCCTTCTGTGTGGTCTGCTTGCCATTAGATAAATTTGACTACTTTGATGCCACTACCTTCTCTGTACAGTAGTATCAACACATAATTTAGGAAACAGTTCAGTTAGATTTTTTGGTACATCATAACTAGAATATATTTAAATATACAGGAAATGAAATATAACTTAACCCATTTCAATGATCTTCCTCAGCATCTGGATGGAAATGGAGAGATGGATAAAAGCTGGCTAATAAACAGAGGCTGGGTCCAGATAAGACTAATGCAACTGAAGGATATGGCAAGAATTATTTCTGCTCCTTTTATTGAGGATGTGTGTGCACCATTTGTTGGCCAGGCTCACAATCAAAAGACCAGCTTCCAGCAAGAAACATCTTTTCATCTTTTACATTTAGACAGGACTTTTCAATTTTTCTCCTTTCGGTAGACTATGCAACTATCATTCCTTCCTTTCTCACATCGATAACAGATACTGCAATATGTGCTTTGGAGGTCTGCATTTAAAACCATCTGGAAACAACTTAGCGTAGAATATAATTGGCCTGCTTGGTAAGCAGAAAGCCTCACCAGGAGCACATTAAACCAATACTCTCCCATTTGTATTGGCTGCTTGAGGATTTTGGGGTGAACTTAAGACCTTGGTTTTGACCCCTAAAGCCCTAAATGGCTATGGGCCACCTCTCTATCATGCTATTCTGCCACAGTTGAGATCAGTATAGGTACTTGAGCTGGCATCTCATGGGTATAAATGAGAAGGGCTTCTGGCTGGGCATGCTCTGCAAAAACCCCACAGCTTTTGAATTCACTCCCCACCTTGCTCCCAAATAACCTGAATCTCATGACCTTCAGAGCACATTGCAAAGCTCATCTTTTTTCCTAACATTTCAAAGTGGAGGAGTGGAAGAAGATTTCGCAAGGGAGGGCTCAGGGGACTTGTAATAGAAGAAAGAGGATTCAAAATACTTGGTGCCTGGTGATACAGCTTATATTAAATGGTACTGCTGCACTCAGGTTGTGTTTTTAAGTTATGTCAAGGGGCCAGGGCCTGTGCAACCACTAGGCAAACTAGGCGGTCGCCTAGGGCGCCAAGTGGTTTGGGACACCAAAAGGCGGCGAGCCCCAGCCATGGAGGAGCCGGTGCAGCATGGGGGCAGGGGGGTGGAGGGGCAGCAGCCCTGCAAAAGCAGCGGCACCACTAGTAGGGAGCAGCCGTGCCCCTCCTGCCCAGGCTGCAGCCCGGTGCACGCACCCCCCCAGGCTGCAGCAGATGCATGCAGCGGCAGCCCCTGTGCATCCCCGGCTCCCCCCATGCTGCGCTCTGGCTCTGCAGCTCCCTGGCAGGCAAGCCACCGCTGGGGTGCAGGGCCCTGAGCCTGCTCCCAGGAGGCGCAGAGCCCGAGCGCGGCAAGGGAGGAGCTGGGGGCGCATGGGGGCTGCTGCCCACATGCATCTGCTGCAGGAGTCCCCCGGGGGGGCGCCGCACCGTAGCCCAGACAGGCATGCCCCCCCGGTTACCTCATCATCATGCTCAGGTTCTGCGGCTACCACCACTTCCCCTGCAGGAGGGTTCCAAGGATCTGCGGGGGACAGATGCGGCAGGCAGCACCCGAGCACACATCTGCCTCCTTCCCGGGCTCCAACTTTACCAGCTCCTGCCACTCTCCAGCCCGTACGCTTCCCCAGCGCAGCAGCAGCCGGAGCTGAGGGGGGAGCAGGAAGTTGCTTTGGGCCCCACAGTTCAGGGAGCTAGGAAAGCTGAAGCCCAGAGAGGAGGTGTCTGCACGCTCGGATGTGGCCTGTTGACTCTGCCCCGCAGATCGCCAGAGCCCAGTGTTGGCTCCTGCCCTGGGAGCAGCAGCGGGAGATGGCACAGGACTAGGATGCTGCTGTGGACCATGGCTACCAGGCAGAGTGGGGTTCCTGGAAAATGTTCCTGACCATCACCGTCTGGCTGGCTTGGCAGGAAGCCTTCGCAGCACCGATCTGAACTTGGGAGTTGTAAGTTGCAGCCACTCGGGGTCTCCTTCCCCACATGTTTCATGGGTCAAACCTCCACAGCTCAAAAAAACCCTTGGACTTTCTAGTTGTATTTCCCTGTATGGATTCATCTGGGATATCTTTGAGAAAACCACCTATTTAAAAAGTTACATGATTAAATACTTGATATTTGCATTAACCTAACTTTCAAAAACATGTCCCAACTTTTTTTATTTGCAGTGTTTAAATCAAGAAAACAATTCCAGCTGCAATGATGTATCCTGCTCTTCAAACTGTTCAGAAAGCCACAGACGACAAAGAAATTAATGTAGCTAACATTTTTAAAAGTAATTCAGCTAGTTTTAAAACAGCCACAAAACTAGGACAATCATGCCAAGACAGTTGGTTTCACACTTCCCACATAAGGAAGTGATTAGTTAAGTAAGAAACACATATTATGCATAAGCGGAGTCAATGTCAAATAGAAACAGAAGTTTCAGTAAATATTAGTTTAAACTTAAAGACAAACTTTACAATATGAAATCATATGGAAAAGGCCTATTTCATAAAAACACTTTACAGCAGTTGTTGGAAAGTTGTCAGGTCATTTTTAAGTAGAGATATAAAAGGTCTGCAAATCTGTTACTGAACTTATTACTGTGAACACTTGAAAAGGAGCAGGGTGATGGGGTTTAACTACAGGGACACATGATTTTATACAATCCCTTGTGCTATCACATTATTTAAAAGAGATAAGCTGGATGAGGTGATATGTTTGATTGGACCAACTTCTGTTAGTGAGAGGGACAAGTTTTCGAGCTACACAGAGTTCTTCAGGTCTGAAAAGGTACTAACAGTGTCACAGCTAAACATTAGATGTAACAGATAGTTTAGCACAACAGCTAGCACATATTCTAGGGAACCATTCAAGGTGAAGTAGCCCATTAACTCCCTTGTAATCCCAGGACAAAAGGGGAGATTAGTGGGGTGCAAGATAAATCCAGTATCTTTATGAAGATCATGACTTTTAATGTCTAGCAACATTTTGAATTCAAGCTCCCAGGCTCATCTTTTGAAAAGCATTTTGCAGGTTTCCTTTGAGGATGAGGACTGATAGGTCAGATAGTGAGTTATTTTGTGGGGGCCCAACTCTGAGTTCTGAATGTTTGAGGTTGGCAATACTGAATATTACATCCTGTCACCAAAGAAATTTAAGTCAAGGTTTCTCAAACTTTTTCCACAGGCCACATCTTAATACAGTTATTGTTTCATGGGCCAAATCCTCCCTCTCTGTATTAATGCTAATGAACAATGCCACATTATGCACTATTCATTTTGAAAGTTTATAATAAGCGATGCTCCAGGGAGGAGCAGGGGTGCAAGGTGGAAGTTTCGCCTAGGGCCCAAAATATCCTTTCACTGACCCTGCAAGCGGCCTACAATGTATGGCTAGACACAGCTGTAGTGTTTGTATAAATCTAAATAAGTAAATAAAAAACCTCCAAACCTCAAAACTTAATTTTTGTTAAGTATCTCTGATTACATGAAAACTGAATATAGATGTCTTTTGCTCTAGCAAGAATAAGTCATGCTAGAGTGTGCACATCTCAAAGCTGCCACGCTGTGTACAAGCCCCACACACCTTTGTATGGTATTGCCATAGCACCAACATGTCCTGACTGGTATTTTGCTGTACAAAACCTAGTGTTACTCTCCGTGTATAAAATACGTGGGCTGAGCACTCTCAGTCTCTTTTTATCACCATTTAATGGATGATAAGCCTAGTTCGGGGTGTTGTATGAACAGCAGCACCTGGTGGTTTTCAGACCAAACACAAAAAGCAAATTACACAGACATATTTAAGGAAGGGGGGGGGGGGCGGGGAAATCAATAATCCTAGTGTTACAAAATGAAGCAGAAAGGAGGGTAAACCAATTCCATTTGCATTTACCATGAAATTGCAAGGGCATCACTGAATTAAGTGCTGAGAGATGTTTAGGCTCAGCTGGCCAGCCCCACATCTCCCTTCTAGTTTAAAATTCATTTTCTTGATTAGTCAAAAGTTAGCATTTATCCTGCAGTAAAGACATTTTGGCCAATTTCATGGATCATCTCACAAATCCATTACTGATGGCTATTACACTTACATCAGTCTAGATGACGAACTTCCAGAAGGTTCTTGCTGAAGCATTTCCAGGCTGCCTTTTTTGAAAGCTTAAATAAAATGCCAGGGGGACATTTTCCTGTCAGTCATAATTAAATTTCCTGAATAAAAACTATCTGCATAGTTAACAATGACTCTGTACATCAAGGAGGGTTATTTTAAAATCATTTTAAAATAAAAGTCTGGATTGTCCATGTCTGATTTTGCCACACTGATTAAAATCTGAAGCCTGGTAAAGACGAGGAACAGCATATAACTCAAGGGATTGGGGAAGGGAATAGTAAACTTGTTAATTCTAGGCTACAAATGGAAATCTAGCTGAAGCAAGTAGTGAATGAAACTTAACAGTAGCTGATGGCTGGTCAGTAGCGTCTTTGAAATTCGATGATCTCAGTCCTCAGAACCGACACTAATTGGCATCATTGTTGATAGTTTCAGAAAACCTGATAGGAAGGATAGTCTAGTAGTCATAGCACTAGCATAGGACTCAGGAGATTCAGGTTCAATTCGCTGCAAAACTTTGTGTGACTCTGGGAAAATCACTTAGCCTCTCTTTAAAGATGGGGAACCAAAGCACAATGGAGAGAATAATACTTCCCTATCCCACAGGGGTGTTATGAGGACAAATCCATCAGAGATTGTGAAGTACTTTGCGATTTACTGGTAGAAAGTGTTACATAAGAAAGAAATGGTTACTCACCCTGTGCAGTAACTGTGGTCACTAGGGGTGCTTGCACCCTCTACACCTTTGATTGGAGATCTCACAGCAGTGTCCATTTGGCCCACACACACAGGCTACTCAGCTTCATACCCCGTGCTATTGTTATATAGAACTGCATGGGCAAACCATCTTCAGTTCCTTTTCTACTGCAAAGCCCTATAGCAGAGAACTCTGAAGCAGAGGGAAAGGAGGGCAGGTAGTAGAGCACCCATTTTTTCTTCTTCAAGTAGTGTCCCTACAGGTGCTCCACTCTAGGTGACTACTGAGCAGTTCCCTCTAAGGCAGAAGGGGCTTTGGAGTAGAGTCCAGTACGAAACACAGTACAGCCAAGCCGAACACAGTGTGAGAAGCAGAGCTGTGAGTTATTGCATAATGTTCAACGAATTTATGTATGGATGCACAAGTACCAGCCTTACATATTTCAATAATGGGCATACTTTTGAGAAATGTCGTAGAGATGGAAATAGACCTTGTAGAGCGAGTTCATATGTTCAAAGGTGCTTGAATATTACAAGATTTGTAGCACGAATTAATGCAATCAGATATCCACTTGGAAAGTCTTTGATTAGAGATTGCAGACCCTTCTGAGCTATCTGTGAGCAAGACAAACAATTTGGGGGTCTTTCTGAAGGGTTTAGTCCTATCCAGATAGAAAGCCAGGGCTTTCCTGACATAAGGGTATGCAACAATGTCTCTTGTTTATCTTATGTTTAGTGTGGAAGACTGGCAGATGAATGAGTTGATTAATATAGATCTCAAAACAAACTTTATGTAAAAATTTGGAGTGGAGGTAACAACATAACCTTCCCCTTAAAAATACTGTGAAAGAGGGACATCTTTCTTTCCCCAACCTGTCGCAACAACGTGATAGTTATCAGGAATGCCAATTTCACTGATAAGTGGAGCAATGAGCAGGCAGCCATCAGTTCAAAGGGTGGTCTTGTAAGGCATTTAAGAATCAGATTGAGGTCCCAAATCGAAGTAGGACACCTGACTGGGGGACAGAGATTTCCAAGCACCCTGAGGAACCTCTCTTGTAGGGTGGGCAAAAACGGAATAACCCTCTATTGGAGAATGGAAAACTGATGGCTGCCAGGTGGACTCTAACGGAGCTCAGTGACAGCCCTGAACTTTAGTGTTTAGATACAATACAGTACAGTACAGTACATCTGGCCATGATGAGGTCATCAGTAGAATATGTCTAAGGTCACACCAGACAAATATAGTAAATGAAGCAAGTAGATTGTTTTCTGTTGTGTAATAATATTCTTTACCTCCTCTGAGCAGGTTGGTTGTAATCCTGTGAGCCATCAATCAGCCATGCTTTCAGATGAAGCACTCGGAGATTGGAGTGAAGAATCTTCCCACTTTCCTCGGAGAGAAGATGAGGAGCAGCGTGGAGAATTATTTGTGCACAAATGACCAGCTGTATCAGGTAAGAAAATCACGTTAGTCTGGACCAGATCAGAACTATTAGGAGGACTCTGGCTTTGTTCTTTTTTATTTTGAGCAGAACTTTGAGGAGAACTATTAGAGGAGTTATGGGAATGTGTACAGTAGATCCAATGACCAATGAAGGTGAAGGGATCCCCCCAGGAATCAATGACCCAGGCTGCCTCTAGAGCAAAACTGGGCACATTTCTTGTTTATCATTGTGGCAAACAAGTCAATCTGGGAGATGCTCCATCCCCAGCATATGTGGTGTAATATGCTGGAATCTATTTCCAAGACCATAAGTGAGAAAAGTGCCCGCTGAGCATATCCATGGTCACATGCTGAACCATAGCAAGATAGGCTGCTGTGATGATGATCTGATTGCATGTGCACTTATTCCAAACAAGGACAATTGGTGCAGAGGGAGGGGGATCTTGCTCCTCCTTCCCAGTTCATATAAAATATGCATGACATGTTGTCCATCATGACGTTTATGGGCTTGCCACCGATTAGTGGTAGAAATTGGAAGCAAGTGTATCTGGTCACTGTGAGTTCCAGGAAGTTGATGTGAAGCGTGGTCTCTTGTGATGCCCACTTGCCCTGGGAAGTGTGAGCATCCAGATGAACTCCCTACCCTAGCAGGGAGGCATCCATCCTTATGACAGCTGTTGTGCAGAGGAGTCCCATTTACATGTCCTTCCTCATGCTGTGATGGTCTTTCCACCAACTGAAAGGTTTTTATACAGGTGGGTATGGAAAGAAGCATATTTAAACTGTGTCAGTTTGATATATAAACAGTCCTAAGCCACCCTTAAAGTCTGTGCATTTGGAGTCTTGCATGGTCTTTGATGAAGGTACTGGCCCCCATGTACCTCAACAATTTAAGGTAGCCCCCAAGCTCTCTGATCAAGAACTGAGCTGCATTGTATTGGCTATGTTGGAAAGTAGGAGGAAAGTAGGCTCTTGCTTTAACTGAATTCAGATGAGCTCCTACGAATTCAAAGTTTTGCACAGCAAAGTGGATTTTTGAATGTTCAATTGTAGGCCCAAGTGGAGGAAGATATTTATGGCTTCAGAAGTTGCCAGCGAAGTCAGTTCCAGGGAGCAACCCTTCAGTAACCAATCATCCAGGTTAGGGAACACTGAAATACCATTCCTGCAGAGCTGCACTGCTACTGCCAGCATGACTTTTGAAAGACCCTTGGGGCAGAGAGCAGGCCTAAAGGGAGCACTCAGTACTTAAAGTGGATCTGGCCAACAATAAAATGTAGGAATCATTTGCGAGATGGGTGGATCACAGTGTGGAAATATGCATCCTGAAGGTCAAGGGCTGAGAACCTTGATCCAGTGATAGAATTGTCACTGCAAGTGTCATCATTTTTAATTTTTATGTCTTCACATAAGAGTTGAGTAGCTTCAAATCTAGCATAGGTGTCCAACTGCCATTCTCTCTGGGTACCAGGAAGTACCCGGAATAAAACCCCTTTTCTCAGTTCTGCATAGGAACTGATTCTGCAGCACCCAAGCATAGGGGAGAGAATTTCTTGACCAAGCAAGCTCTCATGAGAGGCGTCCCTGAAGAGGGATGGGGTAGAGAGGAGGGAGAGGTGGTGGGTGGTAGAATTGGAAAGTGGATTGCATACTCTGTTGAGATGATCTCCAAAACCCACTTGTCTGTAATGATAGACTCCCAGTCTGCCTGAAGTGGTAAAGGTAGGAGCCAAAGGGAGAAAGGCAGGTGAATGGTGCAGCTGGTAAGGATGCAGATGATAATTCAGACTCCTGACCAGCCCATCAAAATTGCTGTTTGATGGTGGAAAACTGAGAGGTGGATGATTTCCTTGTCTGGAATTAGTCTCTTTTGATACAGTTCATACGGCCTCTGGAAAGTCAGGAATTGGGCAGGCTGGGATCTCTGAGCCATCTGAGAATGCTAAACCTTCTGTTGTAATCTATACACTTGCCTACAAGAGAATACAAAGTATCCCTTGAGTCCTTTAACTTCCACAGAGATTCATCTGTGCTGTCCACAAACAATTGAGAACCATCAAAAGGAAGGTCTTCCATTACAGTGATTCTCAACCAGGAGTCCAGGACCTCCTAGGGGGCCGCAAGCAGGTTTCAGGGGGTCCCTCAAGCGAGGCCAGTGTTAGACTCTCTGGGGACCAGGGCAGAAAGCAGAAGCCCCACCGCATGGGTCTGAAGCCAAGGGCCCTGAGCCCTACCGCCCAGGGCTGAAGTCAACACCTGAGCAAGGTAGCTTCACGGGGGACCTTGTGGCATGGGATCCCAGGAAGTTGTCCTGCTTGCTACCCCTTAACTCTGGCCCTGGCTTTTATATGAAGAAACCAGTTATTGTGGCACAGGTGGGCCGTGGAGTTTCTATAGCATGTTGGGGAGGCCTCAGTAAGAAAAAGGCTGAGAATCCCAGTTCCATCATATACTGGACCTCTTTCAGAAATCTGGGGAATTGGAACCAGAGAGCCCTTCTCATAACTACCACTTGTAGACATCAAATGAATGGCAGTATCAGCAGTGTCAAGGGAGGCTTGTGGTGATGTTCTGGCAAGTAGCTGGATCTTCACAATAATTGCTTGGAATTGCTCTCTATAATCCACGGGTAGGTGGTTAACAAAAGAAAAAAAAGAAAAAGGTTCAGTTTGGTGTAATTTATATGATTATTTTTTGCCATTAATGCCTGGTAGTTGGAGATTCTAAATTGTAAGGAGGCTGACAAATAAGATTTAGTATGGTGCTGGCCCTCCACGTTCATTAATTGCATCAACCACCAAAGAATTAGAAGATGAATGAGAAAATTAAAATATATTCTTATCTGCTCTCTTCATGTAGGCAGAATAGCAGGAGGGATGTGCTAGATTATCTTTGTGGGGTCCATAAGGGCCTCATTGAAAGGCAAGGCTCTGTGGGCACATGAGGGTGAATGGAAGGTATCAAGCAGCTTACAATGAGTCCTTTAATCTCCTCAAGAGGGACCTGCAAGGAGTCAGCAATTCTCTTCACCAGATCCTGGAACTGCTTAAAATCTCCACCAAGGGTGGAGGAGGCAGCATGACTAAGGCTACAATTTAGTCACAGGTATTTTTAGTATAAGTGATGGACAGGTCATGGGCCGTGAATGTTTGTTTATTGCTGGTGACCTGTCCATGACTTTTACTAAAAATACACCTGTGATTAAATCTTGTGGGGGCAAGAGATGCTGCTGGGGTGGCAGGGAGAAAAAGAGACATTCGGGGGGGGAGAGGGGACTGCTGCTGGGCAGGGGGGCATGCTGCTGAGGAGTCACCAGCTGTGAGGGACCAGCAGACTGTGGTTGCTCTGACCACCCCAGGACTACTGCTGGGGGCTGGCCAAGCAGTGGCTGGTGTGGCTGGCCCCCGGCCTGCCTGAGCAGCTGGCCCCAAAGCCAGTTGCTTAGGTGGTGCTGGGGTCAGCCACACTGGCTGCTGCAGAAGTCACAGAATCCGTGATTTCCACAACCTCCATGACAGAGATGGAGCCCTAAGCATGACAGCTTCATCTGGACATGAAGAGGAGATACCTCTTCATTGGCTCTAGCTTCCTTCTCCTCAAAGGTTTCTTCTTGAGGATGAGGTCTTGTAGAGAGGGTAGGCAATGAAGGTTGCCTATCTCTGCAACAGGTGGTGCTCGAAAATGGTTGGAAATAGGCCACCCAAAGATCCCATTATGGCCAAGAAGGTGGTGTATAAGGCATGAGAGGACCACTAATGGGTGCTCAAACCAGCAAGATGACCTTGTGCCACAAGTAGTCATAGGCTCAGAGACTTCTGGAAAGGGGCTTCTATGAAAGAATGAGGAGAAGAGCCCTGGACAGATATTTGGGAAATGGTTCTTCATCAGAATCCTCTCTCTCAAACTCATTATGGAACGTGGAGCGCCCAGAGAAATCTGAGATTAAACAGTCAATACTGGAAGAACTTCCAGCAATCTCAACAGCCTCAGTAGTGAAAATATTTCTAGCTAAAGAGTAGATAATCTGATGTGTCAGTTATAGCCAGGTCCAAAGGAAAACGAAACTCCTGCAGTATCAAGCATGCTATCGATACAAAATCTATGGCCTGCACCAAGGTAATAGTGGCTGATGGAGCTGACAATACCATGCAGCTTGACAATACCATGCGGTCGGAGCCTGAGCGGGCTTCTTCAGTACTAAGGAAGCACTCTTCTTGCCACCTCAGTCCACTAATGGTACCAATGATCTCTCCAAGCCTGAGGCTTTGCCATCTTTCAATCCAGCAGTGCCCTCAGTACCTGAGGAATCAAGCAGCCTTGTGGGTACCTGATTGGAGAGCAGTTAGTGCTAAAGTAGCTGAAGACATCGACAACCTTGGCTTTTTTGAGGTAGATTTCCTACCTGGTGAACTTGGGGCACAGGCTTTGGAAGACTAATGAGAAGAGTCTTGAGTTTTCCTCTTAGATGCCCTTGGGGAGGGCAGGTCAGAGACAGTGAAGACAGCAGATTTGCTTGGAGACAAGTGCATGTGGGAGTGGTCCCTGGGTCAGAAGTCAGGTGTAATAAGCTCATCATCACGAGGAGACGATGTTTGATCTCCTTGTTTTTTTATGGCTCTAGATTTCACTGCCAGACACAAGTTACACTTCTGGGCAATGTGCGATTGCCCTACACAACCAATGCACCAAGAGTGCCCCTGGCTTACTGGGATTGCCTCCCGACACGACAGACAACGTCTGAAACCAGAAGAACTGGGTAGTACCTCTCAAAGAACAAGAACTACCTTATCTACCAACTGACATCTACAAATAATATATATGAAAAAAAATGAACTAGAAAGCTAAAGCTACTACTACTAACTAACTAATTACACTAATACTAAGAACGAACTACTCCAGTAAGAAACCAGGACACAGTTGAGGTAATCTCAATGGAAACATCTGCCACAGATCAGTCTCAGGCTCAGGTGATTGAGAAGGAGCTGAAGGCAGTTTGCCCACACAATGCCGTATAACAATAGCACAGGGCATCAGACTGTCTATCACAGGCCGGACACTGCTATGAGAAATCTCCATACAAAGGCACAGGGAGCAAAAGCGCACCTAGAGTGGAGCACCCATAGGGACACTACTTGAACAAGAATAGGTATTATTGCTTAAAAGAAATGGACTGGATGGTGTGGTGGGGGAAGGCCAGATGGCTACAGTAAAGTAGTGAGGAACAGGCTAAACAAATCCCTGGTACCATGGTAACCAAATGGCAGTTGATCCAGGTTAATCAAGACACCTGGAGCTAATTAAAATCCTTCTAGAAGGCAGTGGAGATAGCTACATTGATTGGGACACCTGAATCCAATCAAGGGCTGGCTGGAACTAGTTAAAAGCCTCCCAGTTAGTCAGTCAGGTGTGTGTGTGAGGTGCTGGGAGCAGGAAGTACAAGGAGCTGAGAGTGAGAGGGTATGCTGCTGGAGGACTGAGGCATACAAGCATTATCAGACACCAGGAGGAAGATCCTGTGGTGAAGATAAAGAAAGTGTTTGGAGGAGGGCATGGGGAAGTAGCCCAGGGAGTTGTAGTTGTCATGCACCTGTTACAGGAGGCACTATAGACAGCTGCAATCCACAGGGCCCTGGGCTGGAACCTGGAGTAGAGGGTGGGCCCGGGTTCCCCCCAAACCTTGCAACTCTTGATCAAACACAGGAGGTGTTGACCCAGACTGTGGGTTCCACAAGAGGGGAAGATCACTGAGGTGAGCAAATCCGTCAATAAGTGCAGGACCCACCAAGGTAGAGGAGGAACTTTGTCACAACGGTCATGGAAACTGCATTACCTTCTAATCTCCTCCATGGAGGTCTCTCCACAAAAGACAGGAAGCACAGTCACAGGGCACTCTAATAGAGCTTGCTCTGCCACTGACTGTACTACACTTTTTCTGTGGATAAATGGACAGCTCCTGCTTGAGAACTGTCAGTTCCTGGAGATAGTTTCATCATTTGTGTTCCCATGTGATCAACAGAGCTGTGCAGGGGCAGCTCCAGGCACCAGCACACCAACTGCGTGCTTGGGGTGGCAAGCCACGGGGGGGCGCTCTGCTGGTCGCCACGAGGGCGGCAGGCAGGTTGCCTTCAGCGGCATGCCTGCAGAGGGTCCGCTAGTCCCGTGGCTTCAGCGGACCTCCTGCAGGCGTGCTGCCGAATCTGCAGAACCAGGGACCTCCCGCAGGCAAGTCGCCGAGGGCAGCCTGCCTGCAGTGCTTGGGGTGGCAAAATACCTAGAGCTGCCCCTGGAGCTGTGTGAAAAATGAAAACCTATTTGTGTAAAGTTTTGCAGTGTTGAAGTATTTGAAATGGACATCTTTTGTTTTTTCACAATTTTTTTTAAATACATCTTTCCAACATTTTAATCAGAAACATTACTGAAATGGTTATTTTAAAAGACTAAATTTCCCCAAAATGGGAAAAATTTACAAAATATCAGATGTAGGGTTTCCCACCCACACATTAAAAAAATCATTTTCAATAAGAAGTTGTGGATGAACAAACTTTGTTCAAAAAATTTTAACCAGCTCTAATAAATAATGTATAAAAACTAACACCCAACTGATATACATGCACAAAGATGGAGTCCTGATTGAAACCTCTTTGAAAATTAACCCAGAGACTATGTCTACAGTCCGTAAGCTATGTCTACACAGAAGCTGGGAGGTAGATGTACACATGCTAGCTATGCTTAAGCTAGCACCTAAGAATAGCAGAGTAGCTGTGGTGGCTTGGCCTACCCACCCAAGCACATACCCAGGGGGTCAGGTGGGAGTGTATACTGGCTACTATCCAAGCCACACTGCAGAAGCCTATCTTAACTCTGGTTGGGGAGTTCTGCTGTGCTTTGTTTTCTACAGTAATACCATACCCAAGGGCATATATAGTTCTTAATAAATTGAACTACAAATACAATATACTGTGTCTGTGCCAACTCAGTTTTCTCATTAGGAGGGAATTAACCATTCATGGTGCTTAATCTTTCCCAATTGCTCAGAAGTTTAGAAAAAAAGCATTTAAGCTACCCTCAAAGTTATTTTAAAAAAAGTAAATACAACAAGGCATAGTTGGAACAGTCAACAAAGTCATAAAAGCTATAGTTAATCTTATAATTCACTTGTACATATTTGTAGAAACTTTATCTACTGCCTCAAACAGACTGCGCCCATTGAAAACTGATGATTCTATAGGAGGGGCATTTGAACCTTAAAACGGGAAAAGCTAGTAACTGAAATAAACATTACTGAATTTCTGTGAACTCTTACAATGTGACCCAGATCAGATCAATCCAATAAGCTCTCAAATTGTGTTTGAGTGAATGAGTAATTTCAACCCTTTATTCCTGGGACACTATTACAGTGATCAAGGAAGCAGAGTGCTCTTATCCCACTGCAAAATTTCCTATGCACAGAGCTGGCCTTTCCTGAGGAAATTCCAGATCCCCTCCTAGCCAGGATAGGATACTTAGAGTGCGCCAGGTTGCAGCCCCTACACCGGCTCCTCACAGCCATCCTCTTGCGTTTTTGGTTACACTTTTCCCCTCACCTCCTTCTGTATGCACTCCCTATCCGTGGCCCCACGAAGTCCCGGGACCTCCTGGTCAACCTCCTCCTCGCCCTGGCGAAAAAGGCCATCCACGCGACCAGGGAGGGGAGGTTGGCCGACGGAGACTCCGGTGACTGTGGGGCTTGCTTCCGCTCCATGGTCCGATCACGCATCCGGGCGGAGTTCCTCTGGGCGGCGTCCACTGGCTCCCTTGACGCCTTCGAGGAGCAGTGGGCGCTGTCCGGGGTTCTCTGCTCGGTGTCCCCGTTAGGTTCCCTCCTTCTGACCCTTTGACCTCACTCCTGTCCCTGTTCTTTTATTAGTTGTCCCCCGCACTCAGTGGGTTCTGTGGCCCTGTGGTTCCTCCCCTTAGGCTGGGGGAGGATCCTTTCGCAGTGGGCGGGCTTTGCCTGCCCACTTCCCAGACACCCAATAGATAGCCAGGATAGGATTGCAATGTACTTATTTGGGTGTGTAAATCCATATGTGCACAGACATTGAAAATAAATCAGAAAAATTATGGAGTCTTCTCCTGATAGACTTGTTTGGAGATATAGAGACCACTCTGATTAATTCCCCACTTACCCCTCCAAAAGTCTGAAACCAGATGGACTTTACATTACTCCCAGAAAATTAGAATGAACGTCTGTCAGACCAAGGTTGGAATCAAGATCTAGGGTGACATTCTGGCCCTACTAAAATTAATGGGTGTTTGGGATCCACTGAAAAGGTCTTCCCTGCAGCCTCCTCATCTGATCTCAGTTGCCAGGGTATCAGATGGGTATGGAAGTAGTATTTCAGGTTGGCAGACCCCAGATGAATTAGGGCTTAATAATTTAAAAATCACCACCTTAAACTGAACTTAGAAATGAACTGGCACCATGGGTGGTGGATGATCCACCAGCTTGGGGAGACTAGCCCCTGGCCATCCCCACCCTACCTCCCCTGCCAGAGCCCAGAGTCCCCTGCAGCCATTAGCCCCCACATCAGCATACTGGGCAGGCTGCACACAGTCCCAATAGCCCCCAAATTCCAAGCAGGCAGCCCCTCAAATGTCTGGCAGGCAGCATGTGGCCCCCCAGCTTCCCCAGCCCCGGCACCCCCAAGCACCACAGCCACCTCACCCTAGCCCCAGCCCACATCCCTGAAGAGGAGCAGCCAGCCTGCCTCGGCTGGGGTCAAGCAGGAATGGCAAGCAAGAGGGAGCTTTCTGGGCAGAGCGTGAGCGGGGCCATGCTGGGCTGTTTGGGGAGACACAGCCTCCCCCAGCCTATGATTGGAACTCAGTGCAGATCATGGATCACCAGTGTAATATAGTGTCCCTGTGAAATATCACTACATAAGTGGGTTGCTGTTTATATTTTTTTTTCCTTTCACCTTCTGGTGGGTAGAATTGAGAGGGACACCAAAAATGTTTTCTGCTCCAGGTGACACAACACTTAGGGATGGCCCTGCACAGTAAAACCTGAAGATTGTGATTCTGGGTCACAAACAGCAGGCAAACATCCCTATCCCAAGAGACCTGAGATGAGTGAATTAATTAACTGAGGTTATTTCCCCAACAAAAAAGAATTTTCTCCGTATGGTTTGGGCTGATTCTCAGCCAGAGAGCCCTCATCCACACTCTAATCTCTTTTAGGCACCGGGCAAACTGTTAGACTGTCCTATCCAGGTTGAATGGGATGGAATATAGAGCTAGTGTTATTCACATAACAGCGACCAAAACCCATATTTTCTCATAATGGTCCCTGCGGGGAGCCAGAATCCCCGCCCAACCCTGCTTCAGGTCCTTTTACTGTCTCTCACCCCCTCCCCTAGCAGATGTCCAAAGAGTTCTTGGAGTAAACAAAGAAAAATTCTCTCCTCTCTTTCCTCCCTTAAGGGAGAGGAGAATCCATAGGAAATCAAAAAGAAGCAAAGGTGACCTGGAACTCAGGTAGTCTTCCTGAGTGAGCCCTTTGGGCTTAGTCTACATGGAGTCCCCTCCTCCTGGAGCATGCTGCTCTGAGGCTGGGTCACACAGCTTTGAGAACAGTGGGACATGTTGCTGTCTCCTTCTCAGCAAGCCTGTCTGAATTGAAGAAGCCTTCTCCAAGTTCAACACCCATTCTCCTGTGGCACATTTTCCCTTTTAAACGCCAAACCCTCCCTCTCCCACCCTCCAGGCAGAACAAGCCTTGCAGGTGCACCTCACTGGTGTTGAACAAGCCCAGAGGAGCTTGTTAATCTCCTATCAGTGTGGAGGTATGCCCCTTCAAGTCTCCTGTATACTTTGGACAAGAGGACCATCATGAAGAAACTCTGCAGGAGATAACTGTTATCAATGATGAGCTAT
This sequence comes from Gopherus evgoodei, assembly GCF_007399415.2. Taxonomy (NCBI): domain Eukaryota; kingdom Metazoa; phylum Chordata; order Testudines; family Testudinidae; genus Gopherus; species Gopherus evgoodei. The sequence continues at coordinate 21,941,405 of NC_044330.1, forward strand.
TACCATCATCTTTGCTAACCTCTGGGATCTCTCAACACACACAAAAAATGCAATTACTCAAGCAGTTCCATCTCATCTTATTGGGAGCCAGGCTGAGTCAAGAGCTTCTGGTGATGTATGTTATCAAAAATAGCAGCCAGGTTGTAGAAGAATCAGCATAGGCACCTGCTCTTCATCTGTAACAGGAGGATCAATCAACAGAACCAGGGCAGTACCTATGTGCCACATGGAGACCTAATCCCACATTGGCTGGGATCAAGGAAACTAGAGGAATCCAATGCACCTGTAGCTGCCTTGCTAAAAATATCTAAATAAACATCCCTAAAACCCAGGAGATTGAAAATAGTGATAAGAGAGTTTGTCAGTGGGTAGACATGGCTTCTTACACTAAGGTAGGGGTCGGCAACCTTTCAGAAGTGGTGTGCTGAGTCTTCATTTATTCATTCTGATTTAAGGTTTTGATTGCCAGTAATATATTTTAATGTTTTTAGAATGTCTCTTTCTATAAGTCTATAATATATAACTAAACTATTGTTGAATGTAAAGTAAATAAAGTTTTTAAAATGTTTAAGAAGCTTCATTTAAAATTAAATTAAAATGCAGAGCTCCTCGGACTGGTGGCACTGAAAATCAGCTCACATGCTGCCTTTGACACATGTGCCACAGGTTGCCTATCCCACACTATGGTCTAAGGGAGGTTCTGACAATGCTACCAACACCTCATGGATCCTCAACAGCCAGGGGCAGACTGAATCTAAACACACAGTGGTAGCCCAAAGTTCCTCCAGCAAGATATAGTGGCTGAAACTCAAGCAGAACAGACACTTCCCTCCATCCCTGGTCTCCACAACAGTTTGAACAGCTTAGTCGGACTCTGAATTAAATGGACAGCTCAGTCCACATTTGAGCAAACACCTCACAGTGAGAAACATGTGACTCTGTCCCTGGGTGTAAACTGCCAAATAAATAAAAAAAACATATTTTGGTAGATTAGATAGAGAAACGTCAGCTTTAGCCTGCCTTTAAAACTGAAACATAACCCAGCTATGTGGACTCTTATGAATTAAATATGTAAGCTACTGCTGAGAACTGTTGAGTCATCTCCCCACTGAGAGAATAAAAAGCAAAGAACTAATCAGGAGCGGCGCCAGGCTTTCTGGTGCCCTAGGCAGAATTCGGGGGGCGGCATTTCCTGCGCTCCTCACGGGGCGCGCGGGAGCTTCCGGTTCTGCTCCCGTCGCGCCGCTGAAGAAGGACCCTCCGCCAAAATGCCGCAGGTGACAGCGGCAGTCATTGAGCTGCTCAATCGCCTGCCACTGTTTTCCGCGACACATCGGCAGAAGGTCCTTCTTCGGTGGCGCGACAGGAGCAGAACCGAAAGCTCCTGCGCGCCCCGTGGAGAGCACACAAAATGCCACCCCCACGAATCCTGACACCCTAGGCGACCACCTAGGGTCGCTTAATGGAAGTGCCGGCCCTGTAACTAATAGTGACATAGGGGTTGAGAAGGGGTTGTGTGTGCTTGAGGTGGCGGGGGAGAGGAAAATCCGGTGTAAATTTTCTAAGGGATTTGTTTCCAGCAATCAAGAGGAAAAGATGAATTATCAGAGGACCAGGACTACCTCATTGTCAGCTAGGATAGTGTCTTATCCATTTCTTTCTGACAGTTCTCATATTTGCTACACATTCATAGTGTATGTCTACACTTGGAGATGGGAGTGGGAGTCTCAGCTCAAGCAGACACACATTCGCTCTCTTTGAGCGAGTGTGCTAAAAATAGTAGTGTAGCTGCAGTAGCATGAGTAGTGGTGAGTGGTAGCACAAGCGAGGCACAAGTGGCAGCATAGGCTAGCTGCCCGATGTCAGAAATGACTTATTTCAGTCACATTGAGGTGAGAATTACTCACCTCGAGTCAGTCTTTCAGATTTAAAACAAGCACCGAGGAAGAGAAATTGCAGGTGAAATGTATATCAAAATAATGATAATGCATGTTGGGTTTTGGAAGCAAAACACAGCAGACGCTAAACTCAGCATAAAGCATCATAAAACAAATTGGTACCTCCTGAAGTTATATAGGTGCAGTTAAAAGATTAAAAAGATGAGAGGGAACATCACCCAATTCCTCTGGCTGGCTGAGGAAAAAGCTTGCATCAGTACTTCAGATCTCTCATTGCGGCAAGTTGTGCAACATCAAAAAGACGGTGGTGTCCCAGAATATTAGCATTTACTGGAGACATAGATTCTGAAAGGTTTATGATGAAATAGTATCTGTGAAAGGGAGGCGGTTCAAACCTAATGGAGGTATGTAACCACCAGGGATGTACGCGCAGTTATTAGTCACCTGCCTGATGTACAGGATATGTTGGCCAGGGTAAATAATGTAGGAGAGGAAGACATTCATGCAGATGCCAGGGAAGTCTGCGCTCCCCATGACCCATCTGGATGTTAGTAAATTGTTGATCTTTTTACCCTTTTATTCTGACAAGAGGATTAAAAGTCACAACTTCCACAGACATTACATAGACATGCTCTGAGGACTCAGTGCCTTGCTCTATTCAGCCATGCTTTAATGATGAAGGAACACCTGAGATTTTGGAGAGAGGAGTTTTTGACAAATATATTTAAATTTAAAAAAAAAACATGGCGACATCTCATATGGAAAATCACATCAGAAAACCCAAGTATAGTAAATCCACTATTATCAACAGTATATTGATTTCTGCAGCTAGTACCGGTTTTCACTGGGATGGTGTTTTCTCATGAGTAGTGTGGACAAAAATCAAATTAATATTAAACACTCCCTGCATGTAAATCATTTTATATCTGGATGAATCTGATTAACTTGGATCCCATTAGGCCCAGTCCTTTGTTGTCCAAAGGATCTTTATTGAAAATAAAGGGCATATTTTTCTCTGACACCGATCAATTGCTATTGAGTTTACATTGTTAATCCATATCCCAGACCCCAAAATCCATTTCAGCATTAGCTTTCTAGTCAAAGTTACTGTGCCTTTGAAAACCCATGCAACCTAAACAGCATTTATAAGAAATTGGGAAATTGGCATTGAAGTGAGCTCCCCAAAAAAGTAGTAAAGCGTGTGAGAAGTGGCAACGGTCCTGGATGCGTAGTATGGTTTGTCCAAGAAACAGCAATGGAACAGCAGCCTTGAGTCTTTGAAATAAAAGACACACACACACACACACCTCTCCTACTGAGATTAGCCAGAACCATCCCTGATCAGCACCAGAGCAGCACCCCTAAGACAGTCAGACTGATCTATATAGTCGGTGCTTTATTTTGAGCAGCATGCTATACCTGGAACAAGTTTTATAGTTCATTATATTTAAGCAGAGGAACACTGCATACTTCTTTCAACCAGCTTGAAATGATGTGCCAGACCCCCGTGATGTGCCTGGCTCAGAAAAAGGGGGGAAGCAGAAGCGCCACCTCACACATGAAACATTGCAACACCTTTACATGGGAATTTATCTTGATGATCAGCTTAAACAATGTATAAATCATCATACAGGCTATTGCAACTATATTTTATATTGGTTAAAAGTACAATATTTCTCAGTCCTGACACTTCAGTCAGTTTCATACACCACTCATCTTTGTGTGATATTCCATACATAGTACATTCAGACTCACAAACTGCTTTAGGTGAGCTAGTCTCCCTCCCCAATCACTCTTCTCCCACCACATGTTTTTTCTTTACTGATTGTTTATATAATTTCCAGCAGTATGACTTTTTTGCCCTGGACCACCGGTGGCCCTATGTCCCTCCCTCCTGCATGCCAGTGCCTCCCTCTACATACAGCCAGCTCACTGGGTTTAGCCTTTCATAAAATGTTTTTGAGCTAAGATTAAAAGGACTTAGGCATGGCTGTACTCAGAATCTCAAAAGTTACAACTATAGGAGGCAGTGGTGAATAGCAAGATCAATCCAGGTCTTTTAAAACAAAGCAAAAACCTCACCTCTGATAAAAGGGATTATTAAATTACAATTTATCTTTGTGAAAAGATCACGGTCTCAGAACAGGTCCCATTGAACAGGCAGGAATGTATATCTTAATAAAAACTGTCATCACATGGTATGTCTAGACCTCAGTCACACACCTTTGGCTGGCCTATGTCAGCTGACTCAGGATCACAAGGCTCAGGCTGCGTGGCTGTCAAATTGCAATGTTAGTAGGAGGGGCCCTGAGCCCAACCACCTTGTAGGATCCCAGAGCTCAAACTCCAGCCCCAGCTTTGCAATTTTACAGCCTTGTAGCCTGAGCCCCAGTCAGTTGACACAGGCCAACCACAGATTTTTGACTGCAGTGTAGACATACCCACAATTAACAATGATGAGCAGCCTTGTCTGCAGTCTGAGCAGAAAGGCCACGTACTGAATGGGCCATAGAAAATTAAATGCTGGAGGTGGTTTCTTCAGGGCTGAGTTGAGGCACATATTGATGGGATGGCATTCAGAGGATTGCACTCTATTGTACCTATCCTGCAGCTAAACTAAGGGGTTTGGGTCTTATGGCTGTGAATCAGAACTAAAAACAATTTTAAAGAAAAAAATATCTGTAGTCAAACCTTCAAAGATAGGAGTCTAAAGCTGGGCTCCTAAGTCCCAGGGGATTCTGAAGAGTACTGTTAGGATTGTAGGTCACTGAGACACTCTTGAAAATTTCACCTTCAGAGCTTAACTTTGGGCCCCTATTTCTGAAAATTTTGGCTAGTAACTAAGTGGCATTATCTTAACTTCAGAGAGATAGCTGCATCACATACATTTTATTTGTCCACACATGAAATAAGAATGCAAAGGTTTCCAGTGCTGTTTTATAACGTTACTACCACAGCTACTTATTATTAGCAATCTAAAGGAATGGGCAATGCTCTCAGAACGGTAATTCAATAGTCCCTGGCAAAAATATAATCAGCACAAGACTATGAAACATTATCTTTCTATCAGTCTTACAAAACCCGCACTAATTTTCTTTTGTTAGTTCTCAGTGACAGTATATTGAGTACTTTCAGTATTTAAAATGAAATAGTATATGCCAGCATCTCTTCAAATGTTGTTTGAGACTCTAACCTTCTTTTTCCTGTCAAAGCATTGTGGAAAGCATTTAGATTATAAATTTTGTGCATGGGACTAATGATTCTCAGGTTTTGGTGCCCACTTTCTCTGGTTCCTTGTCTGTGTAGCAGAGGTAAATCTTTTCTAGGTGTAGCTTCTTGAACTAAATAAAGGACACACACAATTTACTGATAGTCTTTTTTTCTCCCAAACGTGATTCAACCCTTAGACAAGTTTATACAAATGCACAATCACTTAGAGACTCTGTCCCTAGGGGCCAAATTGTTGACTGGTCCCACTTCTAAACCTGGGACACCAATTAATTGCTCTTTGGGAACATTTCTAAAGTAAATGAATAGTTGACTGACTGCTCAGTGGTTTTCTTCATGAAACACATTTCACAAACATGTCGACTCATGGTCTCGACATCTTAAGATGAAAAATTTCATTGTAAAGGAAAGGGGCCCCTTAATGAAGTGTCTTTAATGACGAAATTGTTGGTGCCACCTATAGAGAGGAAAGCATAAACAGAATGGCTTTTTATTTGCATATGCAAGGAATTGAAGTAACTGTTGAGTGTAATTTGCCCAGCGATATATATTTATGGTGTAATCACCATAACTTGCTACAATCACCTCAGTACAGTATCTAAAATGTATTTAAAAAGTGATCAATACAAGTGCAAAATAGGAACAGCAAGAGTGCCTTATTTGGGACCTTGTATTGGAGGGGGACATATCCCCTGATCCCCTTAAAGTGGAGGCCATTGTAAATTGGCCTGTGCCCCAAACTAAAAGACAGGTTCAATCATTCATCAGTCTGGCAAACTGCTACAGAAGGTTTGTGCGTCGGTTCAGCGACATTGTATCCGCAATCACAAACGTGTAAAAAGCACCAACCTACTAAGTGGTTTGGTCAGAAGCATGCCAAAAGGGTTTTGGTAAGATAAAGACAATCTTGTCTGGAAAACCCATACTAGCCAGTCCTGACTTTGAAAAAACATTTGAGCTATGTACAGATGCTTCAGACATTGGGGTGGGTGCTGTACTGATGCAGACAGAGGAGGGTAACAGAAAACACCCAATTGCCTTCTGGTCACCAGTGGAACAAAATTACTGTAATTGAAAAAGAATGTTATGCTATGGTGTAGGCAGTTAAACAGTTGAGGCCCTATCTCTTTAATAGAAAATTTAGGATCCTGACAGACCATTCGCCCTTGGTATGGTTAAACAGAACCAAAAGGCACGAACTCCAAACTTCTGTGCTGGATTCTGATCCTGCAGGAGTTTGACATGGAAATTATACACATAAAGGGAAGGGAAAACCTGGTAGCAGACACCCTGTCCAGGAAAGAGGACCCAGAGCGCACTGCCTTTGAGACAGTCAGTGACTAACCATCTTTCAGTAAACTAAGGGGAGAGGTATGACGTCCTGTACCTCAGGGGAACACCCAGCACCTCCAAGTTCATCCTTATAATATGATTGTGTGGTACCTAATGCAAAGTTTGTCATGTCGGGTGTCTTCAGAAGGCTCACGATGTACTGAGCATTGTTGTTATGGTAATGTTATAGTAATCGTTATTATAATAATGTTATAGTAACTTTATATAGTTACGAGGTGGAAAATGTGCACTCATGGCTTAACGCAGGCCTAGGCAAAAACTCTCCAGAAGCAGAGGCACAGTTCACACCTCATCAGGGCATGTGTGGGACAAACCCAGCCCAGCCTCACAGGAACAAAGGACACTGGCCTAGGCAACAACAAAATCTGCTGGACTCTCAAGTGAGTCACCCCCTCTCCTTTGGTCACTTTGAGACTGCGATGAGGTAATGCTCACCTGACTGTGAAGGGGGGTGGGGGAGCAAAGCCAAGAGGGAAGAAAGGACATGACAAAAGACAGAGACATTTGCCATGCTCTTCCTCTCTCTTCCACCTACATCTACAAAAACCACCACCACCAAGCAACTGAAGTTCTGATAAAAGGGGAGAGCCTGGCTGAAGGGCAACCAGCCAGCTGTGGTGAGAAGCATCTAAGTTTGTAGGGGCACTGAAAGTGTTAAGATCAGCTTAGAATGCATTTTGCTTTTATTTCATTTGACCAGATCTGACTTATTGTGCTTTGACTTATAATCACTTAAAATCTATCTTTGTAGTTAATAAATCTGTTTGTTTATTCTACCTGAAGCAGTGTGTATGGTTTAAAGTGTGTCAGAGATTCCCTTTGGAATAACAAGCCTGGTACAGATCAATTTCGTTGTTAAATTGACAAACTCATATAAGCAGGCATAACTGGACACTGCAAGACAGAGGTTCCTGTGGTTGTGTCTGGGACCAAAGATATTGGCGAGTGTCACTGAGTTGCACAAACCCAGGAGCAGTTTACATGTCAGAGGCTGTGCGTGAACAGCACAGGAGTAGGGGTTCTCCCAGCACAGCAGGGTAAGGCTGGGTCCCAGAAGCAAGGATTGGGGTAACCTAGCAGATCACTGGTCTAGATAACACCAGAAGGGAAGGTCACAACTGGATTTGCACTTAAGTAGCATCTTTGTTTCTGGCAGACACAGTATTCAGCTAATTCAAGCTTGCTCACATAGTAGCAAGAAACGTTGAGAACTAGCTCCCTCAAGTGAGAAAAGATAGCATTTGCAGGTTACTGTATGTATGTATTGCACCCATTATACTGCAGAACAAAGAAAAAATATTGACACTTAACCTACTGCTCTAATAAACATTTTTCAAGAAGTGTCCTCTGCACTATACTGGCTCAGCCATGTTGTTACCTTTCTGATCATATTTTAATGAGAAGTTGAGAACATATAACCCAATTAAAAGAAGAATGCATTTATCGGAGATCAAATCACAGCTATGCATCTGTTAAGAAGCCAGTTAAAGTTTGATTATGTAAAATTCAAACTCCAATAAAATATTATTGAAACTGGGTTCCTAATTTCAATTACACCCTTGTGTGTATTTAATAGGTTTATTGCAAAGCTGAACATTCAAAGGTCCAGAGCGGGTATGTACCAAGATCTAGAATAATAAATCTGAGTTGCTAACAAGATGGCTCATGAATCTTATTTTAATTTTTCTGCTTGATTTACAAACAAGAGAGTTGGTTGTAAAGAAGGGGCATGATCAGAAAATAAAATATAGTACTATAAATTATTTGGTGTGGACATCTATGATACAGCAGCATGCAATTCATTTAAGGAGCAGGTATTAAAGCCTTAATGAGTCTGGTAAATTTACATAAAATAGTGCAAAACATCAGATGCAGTGTGCATCTATGTGAAATTAATTAGAACCATGCTCCAGTAATTACAGCGTAGATCAGCCCCCAGAGAGCAGCACATGGAGGAGCCCCATCTGGAAGGGGGCCAGCTGCCTTCATAATACCATTCCATTTCCATCCCTCTACCCCCACCATCCTCACACCACCGGAGAAGCTGGGTATGCAAGGAAAAGACATTAGAGGTAACGTTATCTTCCCTGAAATGCTCCCTCATCCTACACAGTCTCCTTTCACATTCAGTGGAGCAATTAAGCTCTTTTATATGCTGAAATACACCTCTAGCCCGCTATAACGTGACCCAATATAAACACAAGTTCGTGTATAGCACGGTAGCAGCGGGGCTCCGGTGGCGCTTTAAAGGGTCCGGGGCTCCGGCTGCTATGGGGAGCCCAGGCCCTTTAAATCACTGCTGGAGCCCTGCCACTCCTACCCCAATATGATGGGGTTTCAGCTATAATGCGGTAGGGATTTTTGGCTCCCCTCGACCACATTATAGCGGGGTAGAGATGTAGCTGGTAACAGGGGAAGCTACTGTCCATGTGTGGGATGAGAGATTCCTTGGTTGCAAACATAGGGAGAGGGGCTAGTAGATTGTTTGGCAAGTTATGTGCACAAGAGAGGCAGAAAGAAAAAAAAAGTCAAAAAACAGCAATATAAGCAGTCATAGCACGGCCCTGAAAGAGAGCAGAGAGAGAGAGAGCACACACTTTGGGCACAGGGTTCAGTGGAGGTAGAGACTTGGAAATTATGAGCAAAGAAACCGCCTGCTATTTGTTTCTACTGTATTCAGGGAAACAGGACTTTGTAAATGTTCTTTGTAAACAAACAGGACTGCACCAAGAAATATACCTGACTCTAATCAGCCATTTCTCCTCCTAATGGAAACAATTCTGGAAGGCCCTGAATATCAGCTAACCACTAAGGCTAAAGAAACAAAGCCAAAACCTTAGGAAAGAGTGCAGGCTCAGGCCTTCACAATGGACAAACTGTCTAATGACCATGGAGATCCTTGGGTACCCGCATAGCCCCACAGTATGCCAACATTTTTATGACTTAGAACAACACTTCCTCAGCTCTCATCCCCTAACACTCCTACTGTACTTGCACTACATTCATGACATCATCATCAGGACCCATGGAAAAGAAGCACTTGAGAAATTCCACCATGATTTCAACAATTTTCATCCCTACATCAACCTTGGCCTCGACCAGTCCACACAAGAGATCCACTTCCTGGACACTACAGTGTTAATAAGCGATTGTCACATAAACACCACTCTATATCGGAAACCTACTGACTGCTATACTTACCTACATGCCTCCAGCTTTCAGCCAGATCACATCACACAATCTATTGTCTACAGCCAAGCTCTAAGATACAACCATATTTGCTCCAATCCCTCAGACAGAGGCAAAACACCTACAAGATCTCTATCAAGCGTTCTTAAAACTACAATACCCACCTGGGGAAGTGAGGAGACAGACTGACAGAGCTAAAAGAATACCCAGAAGTCACCTACTCCAGGACAGACCCAACAAAGAAAGTAACAGAACGCCACTAGCCATGACCTTCAGCCCCCAACTAAAACCTGTCCAGTGCATCATCAAGGATCTACAACCTATCCTGAAGGACAATCCCTCACTCTCACAGATCTTGGGAGACAGGCCAGTCCTTGCTTACAGACAGTCCCCCAGCCTGAAGCAAATATTCACCAGCAACCACACAACAAAAACACTAACCCAAGAACCTATCCTTGCAACAAAGCCCGTTGCCAACTCTGTCCACATATCTATTCAAGGGAAACCATCATAGGACCTAATCACATCAGCCACATTATCAGAAGCTCGTTCACCTGCACATCTATCAATGTGATATATGCCATCATGTGCCAGCAATGCCCCTCTGCCAAGTACATTGGCCAAACTGAACAGTCTCTATGCAAAAAAATAAATGGACACACATCAGATGTCAAGAATTATAACATTCAAAAACCGGTCAGAGAACACTTCAACCTTCCTGGTCACTCAATTACAGTCCTAAAAGTCGCAATTCTCCAACAAAAAACCTTCAAAAACAGACTCCAATGAGAAACCGCAGAATTGGAATTAATTTGCAAACTGGGCACCATTAAATTAGGCTTGAATAAAGACTGGGAGTGGATGGGTCATTACACAAAGTAAAACTATTTCCCCATGCTAATTTCCCCCCTACTGTTACTCATACCTTCTTGCCAACTGTTGGAAATGGACCATCCTGATTATCACTATAAAAGTTTTTCTTTTCTCCTGCTGATAATAGCCCACTTTAATTGATTAGTCTCCTTAGAGTTGGTATGGCAACAACCATTTTTTCATGTTCTCTGTGTATATATAATTTCCTACTGTATTTTCCACTGCATGCATCTGATGAAGTGGCTTTTAGCCCACAAAAGCTTATGCCCAAATAAATTTGTTAGTCTCTAAGATGCCACAAGTACTCCTCGTTCTTTCTGTTGAACTGTTACTTTCTTGGTCCCTTCCTACATTTCTTTCTTGCAGTTCCCCATCCTCTTTTTGCAGTTAAAGAGGAGGCAGATTTTATTTTTAATTGTACACTGTCTGGTGCTGCTGCCTCCCCTAGTGGCCATGTTTGCCACTCTCTCTCCTAGGGCCTAGTTTCTGTTTGTTTTTCTTGTTGTTTTAACAGTCATGGTGTGGGGGGAAAATATGGCTGGGTTTGGGGGGGGGTTTCCATTTGCTTTTTAATCCTAAAACCCTTCAGACTTGAATTGACAATCTTGAAACTGAATTTAACACAGCTGGTCTTCTGAACCAGATTAATCTCTGACCAGCTGGTACAGACTTCACCCCATGCCCACCCCTGCCAAGGGCAGCGCAGCTGTGGCAGAGCAAACAGTTCTAATGGCTTTGCTGATAAGATTCTTTCCGGGCTTTAATTTATGTGAAGGAATACTGACATCAGGTGGTCTATTTAATTAATCACAGATATGCCTCTCCGATAAAATTTCCTACTCTCCACTCCTCCTGTTTGTTAAAAATGCTACCTACATAAAACTGCTACCAGCCAACTGCTCTGGCCAGCACATCTTGACTAACCGATTGTTTCTGCGTCTCTTGCACTGGCAATCAGCCTTTCCAGGAACATATACAAATCATTTATTAAAGGCTCTAATCTATTCATATTTAAGAAAGAAAGCAACAGAGTGATGTATTTGGAAAACGGTATATGTGGTCCCAGCTCTTTAGGAGCAGGAACTGTCTTTTCTGTTCTGTGGTTGTACAGCAGCAGCTCTCAACCTTTCCAGACTGCTGTTCCCCTTCCAAGAGTCTGATTTGTCTTGAGTACCCCCAAGTTTCACCTCCCTTAACTACCTGCTACAAAATCAGACATAAAAATACAAGAGTGCCACAGCACACTATTACTGGGGAAAAAAATGCTTCACATTTTTACCATATAATCATAAATCAATTGGAATATAAATATTGTACTTACATTTCAGTGTATAGTATATCGAACAGTATAAACAAGTCATCATCTGTATGAAATTTTAGTTTGTACTGACTTCGCTAGTGCTTTTTACGTAGCCTGTTGTAAAATTAGGCAAATATCTAGATATGGGGTTTTCAAACTCTGGGTTGTGGCTCCGCAGGGTTAGCTGCTGGTGGACCACAGTCTGAGGCCGCTAAATAATTTGAGGCCTCTAACCCTTCAGAACAAAGAATTGAGACCTTGCATTGCAAGTTCTTTGAGACAGGCATTCCATGATTGGTTTTTTAACATACTGTATACAGTATGTTATCAGATGTACAAGTTCTTTGAACATTGGCAGTGCTATATATTATTAACATTTTGGTTCAGTAAGTGGAAAGGCTGGTAGCACTGTGGAGCAAGAACTGTGTGCAGGGGGCGGGGCGCTGGGAAACCATTTAGAAGTACTGTAACGCCGGTCATCAGCAGACGGGATCAAACATGGGATGTCGGGAGCTTAGTGCATGAGCCTCTGCTGTGTGAGCTAAAAACCACGTGGCTCTTAGCTAAGGCTGTGGAGCAGACTCATTGGCCCATGGGCTGTAGTTTGCCCACCCCTGAACTACATTCGGTCCCTCAGGGCTTTGGATCCGGCCCGCAGGGCTGCCAGCACCACGTCCCTGTTGCCCCCGAGCCGGGGGGCAGAGGGCTCTGTGCGTTGCTTCCAGACACCGCCCACTACAGTTCCCATTGGCCAGGAACAAGGAACCGCGGCCAATGGGAGCTTCGGGGGAGGTACCTGGAGGCACAGCAAGGGCAGCACACGCGGAGCCCTCTGCCCCTCCTCCCCCACGGGCTGCAGTGCTTCTGGGAGCAGCATGGGGCCGGAGACAGGGCAGGTGTGCAGGAAGCCTGTCCAGAGCCCAAACCCCTCCTGCACCCTGCACCCCCAACTCCCTGCCCTAAGCCCCCTGCCTACACCTCGCACCCCTTCTGCACCCCAACCCCCTGCCCTGAGCCCCCTGCCACACCCTGCACCCCTCCTGTACCCCAACCCCCTGCCCTGAGCCCCCTGCCACACCCTGCACCCCTCCTGTACCCCAACCCCCTGCCCTGAGCCCCCTCATACACTCCGCACCCCACCCCCCTGCCCTGAGCCCCCTCATACACCCCGCACCCCAACCCTCTGCCCTGCATATAATTTCCCCATCCAGTTGTGGCCCTCGGCCCAAAAAGTTTGCCCACTCCTGCATTAGTCTTTAAGTGGTCTCAGTGCCACTAGATGGGACAGAACACCACACCCAGGTGGCGTGTGGGTTACAGTACTACAAAAGTATTTAATGACTACAGATAGTTCAGATTTTAAGTGACAACAGGTAGCGTTCATGGGTTCAATTTAGACAGGGTTCAGTATTTTAGCAGTGAAGCAAAGTTCAAAGTTGAAAATAAACCTGGAATGGACACATTTAGAATAAAACCCTCCCTGCAGTAGCTTCATAACAAATTTGACTCACATAAATGACAGGCTTCCCCCACTCCCCTCTATCTCTCTTGCAACATGAAACTAGAAACATGAAAGCCTGTCATTTACAAGATATGTCATTTCATGCATCAAAGCAATCAACCATTCACTGTTGCAATTAAGAATGCGAGACACGTACAACACTCTCTTTAAGGCAGATGTTCAGAAACAGCTGAAGTACAGGGAAAAAATTAAAAAAAAAATGAAAGGGTGTGTAGTTAATATCAGGTAAGTTCCTTTGCAACCCTTTAATTTCAAATGAGGAAAAGTGAAAAACAAGCAGCAGACTAACAAAGGCCAAAGAAAAAAGTGCCACTATAGCCTATAATCATCATAATTCCAAAGCTGCAAAAACACTTAAATTTTCCATTAAGATATTATCTGACATTAAATATATGACATGCAATGAGTTGATATAACAGCATCATTCCACTACCCTCTTCTGCCTTTGCAACAATATGGAAACTGGACACTGGTCTGCAAAAAATATCTTTCACATTATGACAGTCCAGTACTGGGCTTGTCTTCCAAAAGGAATGGCTGATTATTGAACTATTGTGAGAAGACTGTAACCCAATTTCTAATCAGTTTGTACTATCTCTTCTAAAGGAAAAGATTATGTAATTATAATTATAGAAGTCACATTAAAGATTGCAAAACAGCTTTCATGTCATCTGAACTTCCTAAATCTTGCATCATTTTGAGCTGAAATTTTTCTGCACTTGGTCTCTGCTGGAAGGGAGAACTTCTGGAAAATTTTAGCAAACTCCTTTCAGTTCCTCTTGAGTGAAGGTAATTATTCCCCAATATTTTGTTTTAGTGTTTAATAAACACAACTTGCTTTTCATAGAAATAGCTAAAAGTCTGATCTCTGAAATTCAAATTTTCCATGTAAATGTTCATGAGAAGAGCTGTAAACTGTGGGGGAAATACCGGTATTTATATTTGTGAATACAACACTAAGTATGTAAAAGCAGCAAAGAATCCTGTGGCACCTTATAGACTAACAGACGTTTTGGAGCATGAGCTTTCGTGGGTGAATACCCACTTCCTCAGATGCATGTAATGGAAATATCCAGGGGCAGGTATATATATGTGTGCTAGCAAGCAAGCTAGAGATAACGAGGTCAGTTCAATCAGGGAGGATGAGGCCCTGTTCTAGCAGTTGAGGTGTGAAAACCAAGAGAGGAGAAACTGGTTCTGTAATTGGCAAGCCATTCACAGTCTTTGTTCAATCCTGAGCTGATGGTGTCAAATTTGCAGATGAACTGAAGCTCAGCAGTTTCTCTTTGAAGTCTGGTCCTGAAGTTTTTTTGCTGCAGGATGGCCACCTTTTTCCGTAGAAAAGGATAAATGGACACAAATCAGACATTAGGAATGGCAATATACAAAAACCTGTAGGAGAGCACTTCAACCTCCCTGGCCACACTATAGCAGACCTTAAGGTGGCCATCCTGCAGCAAAAAAACTTCAGGACCAGACTTCAAAGAGAAACTGCTGAGCTTCAGTTCATCTGCAAATTTGACACCATCAGCTCAGGATTGAACAAAGACTGTGAATGGCTTGCCAATTACAGAACCAGTTTCTCCTCTCTTGGTTTTCACACCTCAACTGCTAGAACAGGGCCTCATCCTCCCTGATTGAACTGACCTCGTTATCTCTAGCTTGCTTGCTAGCACACATATATATACCTGCCCCTGGATATTTCCATTACATGCATCTGAGGAAGTGGGTATTCACCCACGAAAGCTCATGCTCCAAAACGTCTGTTAGTCTATAAGGTGCCACAGGATTCTTTGCTGCTTTTACAGATCCAGACTAACACGGCTACCCTCTGATACTTAACACTAAGTATGTGCAATAAAATATTTTAGGAGCCCCTCATTTAAGGTATAAGTCACATTAAACACTGAAAGGCCAAGGAAGCAAGCTATATGCAGGTGAAATGTGTTTAGCAGTACTGCCAGCTCCAAGCATTTGAAGCCAAGTCTAAACTAGAAACTTTTGCCAGTACAGTAATGTGCCCTAGGAGGTGTGACTGATTTTTTTGCAACATTTCTATACCAGCAAATGCCCTAATATAGAAGCAGTTACACCACCAAAAGCACTCTCCTGCCAATATAACTTTTTTCACTTAGGGAACAAGTAGAAGGTATGCTGGCAAAAGGACTCTGACAATATAAGCTGCATCTATACTGGACAGATTTGTGGTACAGCTATACTGGCAATTTTTTTCTAGTACAGACCTGGCTTGAGTCTTCAGGGTTCACTTGGCTCACATTTTCGGACTCTTCTTTATCCATAAGTTAGAAATTTACTTTTATTTTTAAATGAAAGCTGAGATTCTCCTCTAATCACTTGTCTCCAAGAGCTGGCACATTACAGTAAACACTAAATATTACAAGACTTGCAGTAAGATCGTGACTTGGGCCTGGTCTACACTATGCGTTTAAACCGATTTTAGCAGCGTTAAACTGATTTAACGCTGTACCCATCCACACAAAGAGGCCCTTTATATCGATATAAAGGACTCTTTAAATCGGTTTCTGTACTCCTCCCCAACGAGAGGAGTAGCGCTAAAATCGGTATTACCATATCGGATTAGGGATAGTGTGGCCGCAAATCAACAGTATTGGCCTCTGGGCGGTA
Source organism: Gopherus evgoodei (assembly GCF_007399415.2). Lineage (NCBI taxonomy): Eukaryota > Metazoa > Chordata > Testudines > Testudinidae > Gopherus > Gopherus evgoodei. The sequence goes on from NC_044330.1 coordinate 21,957,414, forward strand.
TCCCACAGTGCTCCACTGTGACCCCTCTGGACAGCAATCTGAACTCGGATGCAGTGGCCAGGTAGACAGGAAAAGCCCCGCGAACTTTTGAATTTCATTTCCTGTTTGTCCAGCGTGGAGCTCTGATCAGCACAGGTGGTGATGCAGTCCCAAATCCAAAAAAGAGCTCCAGCATGGTCTGTACGGGAGATACTGGATCTGATTGCTGTATGGGGAGACAAATCTGTTCTATCAGAGCTCCGTTACAGAAGACGAAATGCCAAAGCATTTGAAAAAAATCTCCAGGCTATGATACAGAGTCCACAGCACAGTGCTGCGTGACATGCGTAACGGAAAGCCAAAGAATCAAATAGATGCTCATGGAGGGAGGGAGGGGGTACCGAGGACTCCAGCTATCCCACAGTCCCCGCAGTCTCCGAAAATCATTTGCTTTCTTGGCTGAGCTCCCAATGCCTGTAGGGTCAAACACATTGTCCAGGGTCTATCTCGTCAATTTACCATCCCTCCCACTCCATGATAGAAAAGGGGGAAAAATCGTTTCTTGACTTTTTTATATGTCACCCTATGTATACTGCATGCTACTGGTAGACACGGTGCTGCAGCAGTAAACAGTAGCTTCCTCTCTTCTCCTCTCCCCGGTGGCAGACGGTACAGTGCAGTAGGACTGATAGCCGTCCTGGTCATGAGCCCATGAGTGCTCCTGGCTGGCCTCAGGTGAGGCTGGCCGGGGGCGCCTGGGTAAAAATAGGAATGATTCCCGGTCATTCCCAGTAGATGGTACAGAACAGCTGGTAACCATCCTCATCATAGCAACTGGGGGCTGAGCTCCATCAGCCCCCTCCCTTTCATGTGTAAAGAAAAGATTCTGTACTGCCTGGACTATCGTAGCAGCGAGATGCTGGGCTCCTCTCCCCCACACCACTTAATGTCCTGCCTGGACTATCATAGCAGCTGGAGGCTGCCTCCCCCTCATTTTATCTCAGTAACAAGTCAGTGTTTCTTATTCCTGCATTCTTTATTACTTCATGACACAAATGGGGGGGACACTGCCACGGTAGCCCAGGAAGGTTTTGGGAGGAGGGAAGCAACAGGTGGGGTTGTTGCAGGGGCACCCCCTAGAATGGCATGCAGCTCATCATTTTTGCGGGATATTTGGGGCTCTGACCCAGAGCGGCTATGCTCTCTGGTTCTCCAGTAGACTTGCCTCATATTCTAGGCAGGACTGACTCTATTTTTAGATACCATAAAGGAGGGATTGACTTGGGGAGTCATTCCCATTTTTGTCTTTGCGCCGCCGGCCAGCCTCAGCCAGGGGCACCCATGACAACAGCGGACGGTACAGAACGACAGATAACCGTCATCTCATTGCCAATTTACAATGGCGCAGCAGACGGTACAGAACGACTGATAACCGTCTCTGCTGTCATGCAAAGGCAAATGAATGCTGCTGTGTAGCGCTGCAGTATCGCCTCTGTCAGCGGCATCCACTAGACATACGGTGACAGTAAAAAAAAAGATGAACGGGCTCCATGGTTGCCGTGCTGTGGCATCTGCCAGGGCAATCCAGGGAAAAAGGGCGCGAAATGATTGTCTGCCGTTGCTTTCCCGGAGGAAGGAATGACTGATGACATTTACCCAGAACCACCCGCGACAATGATTTTTGCCCCATCAGGCACTGGGATCTCAACCCAGAACTCCAAGGGGCGGGGGAGACTGCGGGAACTATGGGATAGTTACAGAATAGCTACCCGCAGTGCAGCGCTCCAGAAATCGATGCTAGCCTTGGACCATGGACGCACACCACCAAATTAATGTGCTTAGTGTGGCTGCATGCACTCAACTTTATACAATCTGTTTTACAAAACCGGTTTATGTAAAATCGGAATAATCCCGTAGTGTAGACATACCCTTGGTAACACTGGGGAGATTGAATGTTTGGAACAGTATCTGTAACCAATGCCTCTAGTACATTACTCACCAGGTGTGCAGGATATTAGGGCCACTGGATTCATGTGATAGGAGTGATGGTTTGCCAACATATTCCTCTTGCTGTGTTCCCCCGTACACACTAGAGAGCTATGCAATAACTCCTACAACACACAGAAGGCATTCTCTATTAATTCATTCCACTGGAGCCCCTCCCTCTAGCCCCAATATAGGATTTAAGTGGTACAGAGGGCCTCAAGTGATTCACCTTCAGAGTTGTGGCAAGCATTTGTACTCAGCTAGTTAATTGCAGCAGAACTCTAAAAGCCCAATAGCCACCCTCAGAGCAAGATGATTAATGCTGGAAGAGCTGACAAGTCCTGCTGGGGAACTTGGAGAAGATCCTTAACTGAAAAAAGGAACACTTGCTACTGGTGCATTTATAAACCCTTCAAGGGTAACGCTGGGGGAAGCAGGAAAATGTTTTCAGGTGTGCACCACAGTGCAACAGGTTTTAGTTCCAGCTGTTCTGACAGGCAATCATTGACCTGTCTGACTGCCATTACAGACTATCTAAGACTGTAGTCATCCAACCCCTGCTCACCTCCTGCAGATCACTAACACTTCCTTCTCCCTGGCCTTATAAACTCCCTAGCTCTTGTCTCAGTCCCTCTGAAGTTACACAGTGGGAATCAACACTTCCTGAGAAGGAACTTCCTAGAGCAAAGATGTACATCAGAGCAACAATGAGACATTTTTGTCCTTTTGTACACGGTTATGCTAAATTACCTAGGTATCCATTACTACAAGGCCCAATCCTATAAGGTGCCACATCTATTCAATGCCTAGATGAAATCAATGGGAGAGGAGGGCCTTCAGCAGCTTGCAGGAAGTGCTCAGGAACGTCCAGGATCAGGCCTACCATATATATAGAGGAACAGAGATTGATCTGGGATTCATGAGACTTGTGTGCTGTAAACATTTGTTTCTACTTACTTTTATATTAGCCTTCACTTATCTAATAGTCCAGGCCCCTATTTTCTGCACTGCTAGACATGTGGCTGGTGAGTCAAAGACAGCTGGGAGATTAAGGAAGCACTTCTATTGTATAATTGATCAACTTTTAGGGGGAGGGGCGGAAGAGAAGCACTTTCTGTGCTGGGAACTTGCCATCAAGTTTGGTAGGACTCTAGAGTGGTTGCTGGGTTTTGAAATCTGGGCTAGACTGCCCTGCAGTTGGTGTGTCAGCCCCTGCTTCCTAGCAAGGGGTCCTTTGAAATGAGAACAATGCAGCTTGTAATTGAATACAGTTGTGATTAGAGTGGATGAGTGACAGGGGTTAAGTCACCCATTCCAGCTGTCCGTGGGGCCCAATCTTTAAAAAGAATACAGGCTTCCTGTGGCTGGTAAGACAACAGCAGTAGGGAGACTAAGGGTATGGCTATACTAGCCACTGGATCGGCAGGTAGTGTTTGATGTATTGGGGATCGATTTATCATGTCTCATCTAGGCGCAATAAATCAATCCCTGAATCGACACCCATACTCCACCTCGGCAGGAGGAGTAAGTGAAGTCGACGGGGGAGCCGCAGAGGTCGACTCGCTGCCGTGAGAACAGCCAGGAGAGTCGAACTAAGATACTTACACAACTGTGTAAGTATCTTAATTTGAACCCCACAGCTAGTGTAGCTCAGGCCTAAGGGAGTTAGCCAGCTGATGGAGATGGCAAGCTAGGGTTGGATATTGCTTTTGTTTCCTTAACTTGCAGGTACTCTACAAGGAAGAACCTACCACAAGAGGAAAATGGCATGTTGCACCACCACCAGTAGCTCTTCCTGCACATCTGGAGGCCCCCCACAAGCCAAGCATCTGACCCTGGAGGCTGCTGTCCAGACTCTGGTCTTGACTTATAAATAAATAAATAGGAGATATACCTATCTCTGAGAACTGGACAGGACCTTGAAAAATCATTGAGTCCAGCCCCCTGCGTTTCTTAGCAAGACTAAGTACTGATTTTTGCCCCAGATCCCTAAGTGGCCCCTCAAGGATTGAACTCAGAACACTGGCTTTAGCAGACCAATGCTCAAACCACTGAGCTATCCCTCCCCCTGGGAATAGGACCTGCATATCCCTACTGACAAAAACCAAGCAGTGAGAACCACCACTTGTGATAGGAGTCTATTGGTGGAGTCCCACAGGCAAGCAGGAAAGAGCTGCAGGAGGAGGCAGCTCATCTGCATAAGATCCAGGAGCACAAGGACTTCAGCAGCAGGACACACTTAGACAAGGCCGGCTTTAGGCCTATTCCACCAATTCCCCTGAATCGGACCCCACGCCTAAGAGGGCCCCATGCCTAGTGAGAATCCCTTCCCTGGCTAGAGGTGCCTTTTTAATTTTTATTCACCTGGCGGGTCTTCGGCGGAGGGTCCTTCATTTGCTCTGGGTCTTCGGCGGCACTTCAGCAGCAGGTCCTTCAGTGCCGCTGAAGACCTGGAGCGAGTGAAGGACCCACCGCCAAAGTACTGCCGAAGACTCGGAGCACCGCGCAGTGAGTACATGCCCCACGTGTTTTTTTACATGTGTTTTTTTTAAGTCATCCCTACCGGGGCCCTGTCGAAACTGTTCGAATTGGGCCCTGCACTTCCTAAAACCAGCCCTGCACTCAGAGACATCAGGGATGGAGGATGCTAACCAACTATAAATGAACACCATAGCAAAGGATGAAGAAGAACTAGCTGCCCTGCAAGGAGACTGGCTGCTGCCCACCTGAGAGAGGTTCTCAAACTTCATTACACCGCAATCCCCTTCTGACAAAAAAATTACTACACGACCCTGGGGCGGGGGGAAACGAAGCCTGAGCCTTGTTCAGAACCAGTGTTCAGCTTCAGGATGAACAACTAACAATGCACTTAACACTGGCCTCCAGTTTGTAGTGTGTGGTATCTCTTGCTTAAAAAGAAAGTAGGATGCCACAGCCATGTTTGTTCACATGAACTGTGTTGTGTCTCCAGCATTCATAACAGCCTCATCACTAAAACTGTCTTTGACAGTGGGCTTATAAGGCTTTCTGCATGTTGATGCACTCCAGAGGCCTGGTGTTTTGCAGCCTTTTCATGTAGTTTGTCAGCATTGGCTTTACTGATCGGTTTGACAAACCAAGCTCCTCCACTTTTACCAATTATAGCATTGGGAAGCTTTCCTCCTTTGTAAGATTTTTTTGCAAGAGGTGCACCAGCAGTCATCTTTTGTAACTTCAATAAATGGGAACACTTTGACCGACAAACATCGGGAACTGCCTTTAGGTTTTTGGAGACACTGTTTCTTCAGTAGGTAGCTGTATTTGTGCTTCGGGCTGGTTGGATGTAGATATACCACTTGAACCTTCAGATGACATGTTGATATATTCTTGGTTCTTGATGTGTTCTTCACCTTGATTAGTTTTTGAGGCCTTTGAGTGGAAAAATTGTTGCATTGTTTTTTGTCTTTTCATTTTCACTTTGACCGGGAATGTATAAAAGAGATATAAATAAAGTAAATATTTTGTTAAGATAATGCAAATTTAACATACGGATAATGCAAGTTACACCAAAACACATAACAGGTCTAGATTTCTAAAAAAATATAAATTTAAAAAAATGTATTTAATTTAAATTGACTCTTGAAAAGTAAGCCATCATGGGATAAGAGGGAAGTCCTCTAATGGATCAGTAACTGGTTAAAAGATGGGAAACAAAGGGTAGGAATAAATTATCAATTTTCAGAATGGAGGCAAATAAATAGTGGTATCCTTGAGGGGTCGGTTTGGGACCATTACTGTTCAACATATTCATAAATGATCTGGAAAAATGGGTAAACAGTGAGGTGGCAAAATTTGCAGATGATACAAAACTATTCAAGGTAGACTGTGAAGAGTTACAAAGTGATCTCACAAAACTGGGTTACTGGGCAACAAAATGGCAGATGAAATTCAATGCTGATAAATGCAAAGTAATGCACATTGGAAAACAATCTCAAGTATACATATAAAATGATGGAGTCTGAATTAGCTGTTAACACTCAAGAAAGAGATCTTGGAGTCATTGTGGATAGTTCTCTGAAAACATCTACTGAATGTGCAGCGGCAGTCAAAAAAGCAAACAGAATGTTGGGAATCATTAAGAAAGGGATAGACAGAAAATATCATATTGCCTCTATATAAATCCATGGTACATGCACACCTTGAATACTGTGTGCAGATCTGGTCACCCTATCCCAAAAAAAGAGATATATTGGAATTGGAAACGGTACAGAGATGGGCAATGATGATTAGGGGTATGAAACAGGAGGAGAGATTAAAATGACTGGGAATTTTCAGCTTGGAAAAGAGACGACTAAGGGGGGGAATATGATAGAGGCCTATAAAATCTTGACTGGTGTGAAGATAATGAATAAGGAAATGTTATTTAATCCTTCACATAACACAAGAGCTAGCAGTCACTCAATTAAATTAACAGGCAGCAGGTTTTAAAAAAAACAAAAGAAAGTAACTTCTTCACACAACATAAAATCAACCCGTGGAACTCTTTGCCAGGGGATGCTGTGAAGACCAAAACTATAACAGGATTAAAAAAAGAACTAGATAAATTCCTGGAGAATAGGTCCATCAGTGGCTATTAGCCAGGATGGAGAGGGATGCAACACCATGCTCTGAGTGTCCCTAGCCTGTTTGCCAGAAGCTGGGAATGGGCAACAGGGGATGGATCACTTGATGATTACATGTTCTGTTCATTCCCTCTGAAGCAGCTGGCCTTGCCCACTGTTGGAAGACAGGATACTGGGCTATACAGACCATTGGTCTGACCCAGTATGATCATTCTTATGTAAAAATTAGTTATAATAATAAAAATGTTTAGTACAGAAACTCCCCAACACAGTGACCTCTCAAAATAGCAACAATGTGAGATAACAACATTGGCAAATAATGCATTTTAAAAATCTTGGCCTACTAGGAAACATATAAGTTTCCATTCGCAGTCACAAATCTAGCATTCTGGAGCAAAGTTACTAAAATATAGTTCAACAAACAAATGTTTATTTAACATGCCCCTCACTTTTCCCTCCACTGCACTCCACTCACCAGTGTTCTCCTTGGGTCAGCAGCGACTCAGAGTTCAGAGATGCTTTCACGGAGTACACCTCCCAAGGGGGAAAAGAAAGCACCTTGCTCTTTCCTCCAGCTGCTCACTGTTCACTCTGGCCACTGCTGTTTGTTGAGCCACCATTCACTCCACTACTCTGTTTCCAATTGCCCTGTGCAGTCACCTTCTGCTGCCACTTGCCACTGTGACCTCTGCGAGTTAATCTCTTGAGGTTCCACCCAGCTCTCAGTGATTTCAGCTGAGCTCTCAGCGGGGGAACCTCACTGCCAGTGCAGTCTAGGCTCTCTTCCACAGAAACACAGTCCCCACAGCAGGACTAAGCACTTAAACCTGATTATCAGTGATTTCAACTGCACTGGTCACTTATCAGAACAAAAGATTATCTATGGAGCCTAATCAGCTCTGTCTTTAAACAGTGGAGAGGGACAGGCTCCTCACCGTCTCTCAATGCCCCCAATCAGCAGAGGCTAAGTACAGTTCTATTGACCTTTACTCATACAGTAAGAACAATTCATTCCCCCCCCCAAGTGATTTGTAACCCAGCCCCAGCCAAAATCTATCACTAGGGCAAAACAGCTGTTTGCTGGATACCTAGGTAGATTAGGTGTAAATGTAAATACAGGCTGGTTCTGAAGCCTTTCCCCCAGCTCATCACTAGGTATCAGGGAGACTTTGCTTACAAATATTTGAAAGTATTAGTTGGCCAACATCACCAAAACGAATGCACTGACATTGTCCTAAAAGACAACAGCTGTTTAAGTAAGCTAGCCTATGTTCATACTTTTCAAATCTATTCTACTTTTTCAGATGCACATATTTTATCATACACTGTATATGCTTTTAAAGTGTGTATTAATGTTCCGATTTAAATTCAGATTTCCAAAGTCACTAACTTGGCATGTAACTAGATCACAAGACGGGGAGGAGGGGATGTTGGGGAAATTCTGCCGGCTGCTTGAAGGAAGCAAACCCATCCGACACCGGCAGGTGGCTGGCGCCGTCCACACTGACCCAGCGGGCGATAACCACAGATGTTCCCCTACAGCCGCCCAAAGCCACCTTCGCTGTGACTCTCTGATCCCGGCCAATCAGGTGCACTTCTCCCGTTCTTAACAATTCTTTGCAGCCCATTGGCTGTCGGCAAAGAGGGGGCGGGGCTAGACGGGCCGTGTTACCCTGCCAGTCTCGCTGAGCGGGGGCGGGACATGCGGTCTCGCACCAGAATGCGGCCCCCTAGCGGTAACTATAGGCTCCGCGGCCGCGGATTGGCTAAGAAACCGCAAGGGCAGGTCAGCTCCGCCTTGCTTGATGTAAACAACCATCGTCCCCGCCTCCGCCCAGTTCTCGCGGGATTTCGGCTCCGGCCGGGCTCGAGACCCCCGGCTCTGCGGGAAGTAGCCCGGAAGTTGCAGCTGAGCTGGGAAGGGCCGAGCGCAGAGCGTGCGCGGGGTAGCGGGTGCGGGTGAGTAAAGGGGCCCGCGCGCCGCCGGGCGCGGGATCGGCGAGAAGGGGTGGGTGGAGACGGAGCGGGACTGGCCTGGCCTGACACGTGTCTCCGCGCGGGCTGCTCCGGCCCAGAGCCCCTATAGGCCCACACACGCCGCCCCGGGCCTACCGTAGCCTCGCGCCCTCCGCCTGCGTGCGGGGAGAGCCCCGTGTGCAGGGAGCCTGCGGGTACATCGCCACCAGGATGCCCCGAGCCGCGCTAACCCCGCTCTCCGCCCTCCCAGGAGCCGTGTGCCCGGCCATGGAGTACATGAAGGAGCCGGTGGCCCCCAGCCAGGGGAACATGTAAGTAACGCGGGCCTGGCGCTGCCTGCGGGACGGGGTGGGGCCTCGGGGGAGTTATGGGTCGGGTTGGTTAGGGCTGGAGAGAACTGCCCGGTCTCTTGTGAGGCCCCGGCCGGGTCCCCGGAGCCGATAGCGAGGCGGGGAGGGAGGAAATGGAAGCTCGGACCTCTCTGAAATTCCCTGCGAGAGGAGTCCGTGGAGAAGAGCCACGAGTCGGGAATCCTTCCCCAACGCAGCCATGACAGGCGTCGCTTCCCTCTGGTGGGCTTGAGATGGGTTGGCCATTGGTCACTGACACCCTGGGGGGAGCTGGGTCTTCATTTCAGGCCAAACCCATGCAACCTGCCAGACTAAGTGCACAGTGACAGGATGTATTGATGTGTGTCCTGGCTGGCAGCAGGCCGTCCTCCCATCACAGCATTTTTCTTTGTCCTTATACTTCTCACTCCCCCCCCAAGTATGATGCTTATTTTTCGTGTGTTAATTCTGCTTCATTTACTCAAGCCTGTGCTGCCAGTGTGGCATCCCAATCCCACCAAACCCTGCGAACATGTGTGTTGCATGTTTACGAACTCGGGTGGATATCACAGAAGGAATCCCCAAACAAGTCACGGTTCACTTCTGCAAACAGTGTGAGAGGTATGGTATGATTACACTGTAGGTTTTAGGCTAATATGTCACTAAAATGTTTAATTTGTGATATTTTCATGAATATCATAAGCGATGGTTGGAAATGACCAAGTTTATATTCATAGAATGCAAATGTCTGTATTGACCTTATTTGGTACTTTTTAAAAAAATTATTATTTTTAAGGCTTTTCTTTTGCAGAAGCAATATTAGTGATTCTGGGATGTGGGCCCACATGTAGAAAAAGTAGATGGCTTAAGTAATTTCTGAAGGAAAAAGTGGGTAGCAAAAAGTTCAAGTACTGTATCTCTGAAGTATATGGATCTTAATGTTTTCTTACAGAAGCACCAGTTTTGGGTTTATAGTAAACATTTTGTTTTACTAAACCTAATAATGTCTGAAATAAACAGTGATCTCTGGATAATTTAAATCATTGAAAGTTTTCCCTTATCTCAGATATCTTCAGCCTCCAGGAACTTGGGTTCAGTGTGCCTTAGAATCAAGAGAACTTCTTACTTTGTGTCTTAAAAAAATCAAAGCTTCGCTTAGTAAGGTTAGTCACTGAATTGCATTTGCACTGTATAAAATATGATCTTTTTAACTTGTATAGACTTTAGAACTTTCTGAGTAGTCAGTCACATTTACCCCTACCGTATATCAGCTCATTCGTATTAAAGATGGAGGGTGAAATCCTGACTTCACTAAGGTCAGTAGTAATGGAGGGGAGGGATAGCTCAGTGGTTTGAGCACTGGCCTGCTAAACCCTGGGTTGAGAGTTCAGTCCTTGAGGGGGGCATTTAGGGATCTGGGGCAAAAAAAATAGTTGGGAATTGGTCCTGCTTTGAGCCGGGGCTTGGACTAGATGATCTCCTGAGGTCACTTCCAACCCTGATATTCTTTATATATATATTTTCTAAAACTCCCATTGACTTGCACAAGGCTAGGATGTCACCCAGAGTTTGGAGCTAGATCTGGCTAATACAAACAAAACAAATCCCTAAAGAAAGCATTTAGTTACTGAAATTAATTTCCACTGTTAAAACAAACAGATATATTATGCATTCGACACGGGTTTGCAAAACGGACTGGGTAGGAAAGGCTGTGCTTCCCCAAACAGCCTGGCCCCCATCCCATATCTGCCCCCTCCCACTTCCTGCCCCCCTCAAAACCACACCCCCTGTCCCCTGACTGCCTCAACCCCATCCACACTCCTGACCCCTGACAGGCTCCCCAGGACTCCCACACCTATCCAACCGCTCCCTGTTCTCCCCCCCACCCCCTGACAACTCCCCCTCTGCTGAACCTCTGCCCCATCGAAGTGCACCCCCAGGCCTCCCTGCCCCCTTACCATGCCAGCCGCTGCCTGGCCGGAGCAGTGGGCCAGAGTGCTGGTAGTGCGGCAAGCTGAGCTGCCTGGGAGGGGCCAGAGGCTAGCCTCCCCAGCCAAGAGCTCAAGGGCTGGGCAGGATGGTCCCATGGGCTGAATGTAGCCCGGGAGTCATAGTTTGCCCACCTCTGAGATATTGGTTGGTCTTATGCCAACACATTGCAATTTGGACTACAAAATAAACTGTTTAGGTTTTAACTCTATTTTATTTACTTAGTTAAATTTAAAGTAGTACACAGTAAAGTAACAATTTCAGTAAGCCTTTTTTACATTGACTTTTAAGTAACTGGCAGTTTGTTACTTGACAGTTTGCAGTGAAAAGCACAAATGGTAGTAGTAGTATTTCTGTGTTAATGGTTTTAGATAGAAGGAATTTTTTTCAATGTAATTATGTGGAGGTGTAGCATGAATAATATTGATTGGGTTTGTTGTACTGCTAACCATGGTTCTTAGACATCTTCCAGTCCTCAGTTGCTGATGGTGTACTTTGTAACTCATTACTTGAAGCTTGTGATCTTAATGGTTAACTTTTCATGCTTTAAACATGCATGTTAGAGTTTGACAGGTTATCAACTATAGGATAGTGAATAAGGCTCTCTGTTTCTACTGACAGGTGCGGCTGATTGAAGCAAGCTTTGTTTGGACTGAACCACATTCCAAGAGACTTAAAATAAAGCTGACAGTACAAAAAGAGGTAATTGAGATCTATTGCACCTCTTATAGGTTTTTTTCTAAGCACTATTTTAGGAAACAAATACAGCAGTGTACAGAAAGGCAATTCTCTGTTGGCTGGTAGAGACCAAGCATGTTCCAGAGGTTATTTGCTTATCTTGGAGGACGATGCTGATTTCACTGTGCCTAAAGTCCACAAATGGAGCAGTATTGACAGTGGCCTGAGTCAGGCATTTTGCTTTCTCGGCTGCGAGGAGGAAAGGTAATCAATATGCAGGCAGAGAAGTTAATGAAAGATTCAACCGCCTAAAGAGGCAGGCTTATAATAAAAAAGAAATTATCTGCTTGTGTTCAGAAGTGAACTTTGTTTTTTAAACATGTTAAAATATTATTTTATCTTCATTTTCTAAGTAATTATTTGGAAAATTGAGGTCTTTATAAAAGCATGACATTTATGTTCCATTAATAGTACTGCCAACCTCCATGCATAGCATAACAATGGCTGTCAAGTAATCTTGCTATACCAGTTACTTTGAACTACTATATACTAATCTTTGGTTGAATATTTGGGTCAGTGACGTAAACTATAAAATGGCACATCTTCAACCAGAAGAAAGGAAATTTGTAATCATTCTTAAATTTAAATTTGATTCTGCAGGTGATGAATGGAGCAATCCTTCAACAAGTGTTTGTGGTGGAGTATGTTGTTCAGCCTCAAATGTGTGATGACTGTCATAGAGTTGAAGCTAAGGATTTCTGGAAAGCAGTGGTTCAAGTCAGACAAAAGGTAAAAAAAAATACTAATGTTCTTCAGTATCCGTTTTGTTCAGTAACCTGTCAGGTGACCAATACTGAATGCCTTCTTTTGAAGCGTAAGCTTCTCACAGTGCATCTGGCCAATAAAGGAATATTCCAATCTGCAGAAATATAGTGGAAATCTTTCCCTCGCCCCAGCCGTTCTGTTCTCTGAGGCATGAACAGTAATGGCCCTTTCACGTTGTATCCCAATTAAAGTAACTGCAGATGTGTCACTAGCCTTCTTTGTGCTATTCTGTATCCCCTCTTGGTCGTCTTTTTTCTAAACTAATCAGTCTATGTTAGGAACTCTTACTCTCCTCTTATCCAAAACATTTAAGCCTATGCTTCCCAGTGAACCAAGCCAGTAGCTGGGAGAGGAGTCTCATGTAGACAGGTAAACACCCTTCCTGATCTGCCTCTCTGGCTTGCATCTTCATGTGCCACACAGTATGCAATATTGACATGCTTGGATGGAGAACGGGCGAGTATGGAAGAGGCATATTGAGATATTAGCTGCTTACCCTCACCCACCTATAAGGAAAGGAGGGAGAAAACTCTGCTCCTCCCTGTTTCCAGCTCACCCGGCCTTGGGGGAAGGGATGAGAAAATCTGTTTCCTGGCCTAAAAGGGTGAGCATCAGAATTTAAAGTGAAGGTGAATCATCAATCTCATGTATCAGAGGGGTAGCCGTGTTACTCTGGATCTGTAAAAGCAGCAGAGTCCTGTGGCACCTTATAGACTAACAGACGTTTTGGAGCATGAGCTTTTGTGGGTGAATACCCGCTTCATCGGATGCATGTAGTGGAAATTTCCAGGGGCAGGTGTATATATGCAAGCCAGAAGCAGGCTAGAGATAACGAGGTTAGTTCAATCAGGGAGGATGAGGCCCTCTTCTAGCAGCTGAGGTGTGAAAACCAAGGGAGGAGAAACTGGTTCTGTCATTGGCAAGCCATTCACAGTCTTTGTTTAATCCTGAGCTGATGGTGTCAAATTTGCAGATGAACTGAAGCTCAGCAGTTTCTCTTTGAAGTCTGGTCCTGAAGTTTTTTGCTGCAGGATGACCACCTTAAGATCTGCTATAGTGTGGCCAGGGAGGTTGAAGTGTTCTCCTACAGGTTTTTGTATATTGCCATTCCTAATATCTGATTTGTGTCCATTTATCCTTTTCCGTAGAGACTGTCCAGTTTGACCGATGTGCATAGCAAAGGGGCATTGCTGGCATATGATGGCATATATTACATTGGTGGACGTGCAGGTGAATGAACCAGTGATGGTGTGGCTAATCTGGTTAGGTCCTGTGATGGTGTCGCTGATGTAGATATGTGAGCAGAGTTGGCATCGAGGTTTGTTGCATGGATTGGTTCCTGAGCTAGAGTTACTATGATGCGGTGTGCAGTTACTGGTAAGAATATGCTTCAGGTTGGCAGGTTGTCTGTGAGCAAGGACTGGTCTGCCACCCAAGGCCTGTGAAAATGTGGGATCATTGTCCAGAGTGGGTTGTAGATCCCTGATGATGCATTGGAGGGGTTTTAGCTGGGAATTGTATGTGATGGCCAGTGGAGTCCTCTTGGTTTCTTTCTTGGGTTTGTCTTGCAGTAGGAGGCTTCTGGGTACACGTCTGGCTCTGTTGATCTGTTTCCTTATTTCCTCTTGTGGGTATTGTAGTTTTGAGAATGCTTGATGGAGATTTTGTAGGTGTTGGTCTCTGTCTGAGGGGTTAGAGCAGATGCGGTTGTACCTCAGTGCTTGGCTGTAGGCATTGGATCGTGTGATGTGCCCAGGATGGAAGCTGGAGGCATGAAGGTAGGCATAGCCATAGCCGTCGATAGGTTTTCGGTATAGGGTGGTGGTATTGTGACCATCACTTATTTGCACCGTGGTGTCTAGGAAGTGGACCTCCCATGTAGATTGGTCCAGGCTGAGGTTGATGGTGGGGTGGAAGCTGTTGAAATCGTGGTGGAATTTTTCCAGAGTCTCCTTCCCATGAGTCCAGATGATGAAGATGTCATCAATGTAACATAGGTAGAGCAGGGGCGTGAGTGGACGAGAGCTGAGGAAGTGTTGTTCCAGGTCAGCCAATCTCATGCATATATAGTATATTGTGCACAAAAAAAGTTCAAGAAACGTTTTTAAAGTTGCACAGTCAATCAGATATTTAGGAAATGCCAGAATTAACATTACCAACCTTGTATATGGGGCCACGAGTATGGGGCCATGAGAGCTTTTCAAAGAAAAGTCACCAGAATTACTTAAACATTGCAGAACTAGTGTTTCCCTTGCCTTGTTTCCAAAAATGACTGAACCCTTTTGGCTGAAATTGAAAAATAAAAATATATCAGCCAGAGGCAGGCTCTTGGCATGGAAGTTTCAGCCCTAACAGTAAAGGTCAGCGAAATTTATAAGCAGCTAAAAACAGGGTCTTATAGTGGGAAGTGCTGTGCAATTTTAATAAGTGATGCTACCAGCCTCACCTATAAGGTAATGGTACTGAAATATTTTCCTTATTCTCCAGCCTCCTCCTAACATTAGCTGACGTCTTGTTTCCTTTTTTGACCCTAGCCATACAGTGAGCTAACACCTACATCTTTTTTCCATAAATCTAAAACTAATTCAGATATAGTGAGTGTCTGAGCATCTAAGTTGAACCTTCTGATATATTTTATTTTGCACCTTCCTGGTGGGCATTTCATATATCATTGTTAAGGCAGGTTATTCATCATGCTGTCACGGGTTGTTACAAATTCTTCAATTTTTGCTTTTCTTAAACTTCACTGCAACTCACTGGTCATCTTGAGAGCTACTAGTTTTTATTTAAAAATATGTGGTTTCTAACCATTTTGGTTGCAAAGGTAATCTTCTAAACATGAAAACATAACATGATGCTGTCTTGCTACGTCCTACCAATATGTAGAGCTTCTCTAGAGGACGCACCTTTGCCTTATGTAAAAATTCTAAAACTTTGTAATGTAAGAATGTAAAATGTGCTTTATTAAAATAAGACCTGATATCATTTTTTAAGAATTTTTTTTTTAGATTTTTCCTGCTTGAAAATAAATAATGTTTAGGACACTTAATGTACTTGAAAAATTTCTCAGATTTTAACAGCTGCATTTGTGACTATTTCACTTTTTGCTAGGAAAAAGCAGCAGGAAATGTTTTGCTTTACCACAATATTTTGCTTTGATCAACAGCCAGCTTCAGTCATTTTGTTGCTCAGACACTAATGAGTATGTCTACACTGCAGCTGGAACTGGGACTTCCAACCAGGTATACAGACTTGGTGGGAGAAGGGATAGCTCAGTAGTTTGAGCACTGGCCTGCTAAACCCAGGGTGGTGGGTTCAATCCTTGAGGGGGCCAGTTAGGGATCTGGGGCAAAAATCTGTCTGGGGATTTGTCCTGCTTGGAGCAAGGGGTTGGACTAGATACCTCCTAAGGTCCCTTCCAGCCCTGAGATTTTTGGGGGGAGGGATAGCTCAGTGGTTTGAGCATTGGCCTGCTAAACCTAGGGTTGTGAGTTCAATCCTTGAGGGGGCCATTTGGGGATTGGTCTTGCTTTGAGCAGGGGGTTGGACTAGATGATCTCTTGAGGTCCCTTCCAATCCTAATAATCTATAAATCCACTTAATCTAGCCATGTAGCTATTTCATCATCAGTACAGTCCAGCCACCCAAGTACAGACTGGGGGGGTCAAGTGGGCTTGTACTCAGCCAGCTAGCCAGTGCCACAAATGTCCACATATTAGCATCTATGTCTACCCAGATTGGCAGGCACACTCCCAACTGCAAGTATTGTAGACATACCCTTAGTTTTGTACAGTCCTTTTGTGAGTCCTTACAGGGCTGCCTAAGACTTGATTAGTCTAAATAATCTGGTTCTTAGCAGACTGCCTGCTGGCAGTTTGCATCCTCCTGAAACTGTTTGGCTTCCAAAATGCTGGAAAACACACTTCCTAGACAATAATCTTTAAGCTATGCAGTGTTTGATGAGGTGATCAGATAGATAAACTAAACGTTTTAATAGCTTGGTTTTTATATATGTCCATATTTGCATTTCTTTTACCAGTATTCAAGTTCACCACATGAGAAAAGAAAGAGAATGGGGGCATACTACAGTTTTAGTGCCATGTAGCTCGTGGGGCTAGGTTTTTTTGTTTGTTTGTTGTTGTTAATCATTTTGGTTTTTTAATATCAGTTAAATTAGTCCCATTAAAATCAGAAGGATGGCTTATTTATAACTGTTGAAAAATAAATATTACAGAAGCAAGATATAAGAGTAAATAAGAAATAGAGGATTAAAAGAAACACGGCAAGGCATAAATAGAGCAGTTGCTTATGCACATGTATGGTAAATTTTCGGTAGTTCTCTTGTAACAAAGACTTTGCTCAGTGTCTAAGCTTATTCAGTTTCCCCATTTTGTAATTTTGGGATAATGATACTGATCTCCTTTGTAAAGTGCTTTGAGATCTGATAAAAAGCCCTATATAAGAACTATGCATTATTATTACTATTTCTGCTTCAGTCGATCATTCCATGTTAATGGTTACGTTTTTGATGCATTTGCAGAATACTTGAAGGTTGTTATATTTTCATAATGTAACCTGGATTTGACTTTTTAATTTTAGACTCTGCACAAAAAGACTTTCTACTATTTGGAACAATTGATTTTAAAACACAGGCTTCATCAAAATACTCTTCGGATCAAAGAGATTCATGGTAAGTGAAGTGGCTTGCCAATAATTATGTAAAATGACTGAAGTAATCGAATTTGGAAGTCTGTGTTAGGCCTGAAAAATAAGTACTAGTATTCCATTTTTGTGCACATTGGTTACTTACAGGAATGATTTAGATGCCTAATCTTGAATATATAGCCCATTATTTTACGTTGAAAAATACTATGTTGTACTTTTAAATAGGTTTCTTCATGTAGCTGTCTTTTCTTTAAGATGGTCTGGATTTCTATTATGGTTCAAAGCAACATGCCCAGAAGATGGTAGACTTTCTTCAGTGTACAGTTCCTTCCAGGTATTTTGCCATAGTTTATCACATTCTAACTCAGATTTTCAAGAGCTATTGGAAAATAACTTTGTTGAACCTTTATCTTGAAAATCATATGTGAAGTGCAGAACCAACAGTTCTCTGTAATTACAAAAGACTCATCCCATCTAAGTCTCCAAATTTTTCCATCAGCTGAGACATCATGGAACTAACTCTTTTGTCCATTGTCCTGTTTTCCACTTTATTTCTAGTTTTCTTGTGATATGAAGGCATATCTTTGCAAGTCTTTTTCTACTACGATATTTTGTGCTGGTGGAATGAATTATCTTCTGTATATTTCTTATGCCTTGTTTTGCTGCTTTAAAGTTTTACTTATGTTTTTTAGATCAAAATCGTCCCAGCGTTTGATATCTCATGATATTCATAGCAATGCTTACAATTACAAAAGCACCTTCTCTGTGGAGATTGTTCCAATATGCAAGGTAGCTTCCCTTTATTTTATTAATATATATATTTTTATTTTTAAGGGATAAAATATATTACCAACTTACAATGGCTGTAATTTACATTTTTGATTGTGATGCACAATTTTTTTTTTAAGGGTCTTTTAAGATAAATGCATTCTTAGAGAGAAAAGCTCTCATCAGGCATTCCATTAGCTTGGAAAGTATTTTAAAAAGTGTGCTCAAAATCATTTTGAAAGGGGGTAGAGTGCTTGTTTCTCCATACTTCTGGCTGAAACCAGCGCTTAGAAGCCCAATGTGCAACATATTTGTATAATTGCATCAAAAGCAAAACCAATCCACCTCAAAATTTTACATGCCAAATTTTCATCCCATGGTAGAATTTGACTGAAAAGTTTGGTGCACAATCGCTTGAAGTGTTTGAGAGTGATGATGGCTTGAGAATTTCCCTGTTCACTTTCAGAGATCTTCCAAACTGAGTTTTTGGCTCATAACACTGAAAAGCAGATTTACCTATAACCTTCAAAGTGCACTTCTGTTCTGTATTGCTTAACACGTAAAAATGCTTTTTTTGCTGGCTTTCGAGAGGGTTCTGACATAGTAGCACTTATGTAATAATACCTTTAAATATTAAAGTAAATACATATTTCAGTGGACTTAAAACATATCCTTGTGTTTCCATGCATTATGTATTCATTTTCACTTCGATTTACATGTTGAAAGTTTGCTTGACCCAAATGAAGATGACCATTAGCAGTGGTAATGGTTGTCAGGGTGTCATGTGGGTTTGTCTGTCCAGTAGCAGGAGAAGCAAAATATAGGCAAAATTTCTGGGAAAGTTGAAAAAATACAACTGTATCCAAGTGTGAAAGACTCTTCTGGGCAGGGATAGTCTTGGTATGTGTTTATACTGAGCCTAGCACAGTGGGGATTTAATGAGATTTTGATTAGCCTTTTTGGGTATTGCTACAATATTTATATTAAAAATGGGGGTGGTTATATGTAGATAATTGAGATCTGTGTTTTAGACAGTTTGTCTGAAAATGTATCCAAAATGTATAGCCTAGTCATTTGGGTAGTTAAGAAAAATATTGCTGCTCACAAACTGAGCCCCGCTGAATATGTACTATAGTTAATTAGCGTAAAAATCTTTTCCACCTTTTGAGCATTTTTACTAATTTAGGAGACTGAGACCTGCACTATTGACTTCTTATAAGTACTTCATACCCTGAGAAAACTTAATGGTAATCCCTGAAAAAGTAAAGAATGATCCCTGGAGAAACCATGAAATCAGAATATGGTTCAACCTTATCTTTCGTCAAGTTTACAGAAATAGCCAAAACTTTCTGATAAGTAGGAGAACCATGCAAAATGCACTATGCAGATGGACAATGTCTTCCTCCTTTGTTCAACTGAAGGGTGGGGAAAATGGCTTTGCGCTGTAACAAAAAAGGTACTTTCTTATCAAGTGTCAAAGTTTTGCCATGGGAACGTTAGAAACTCACTTCTCAGCCACACAATATTGTTGTAGTAGATTTCCCCTCAGTTGTTTATTCATAGCTTCTATGTTGAATGGTGATAGTGATTGCTGTCAAACTCAATTTAAGGACTTGTTTTAGAACTTTGCTAAAAATCAAATATAACTAAGCAAGAAAACAAATGTGTGCAATTTTGTGTTTGCTGCACAGGACAATGTTGTATGTCTGTCTCCGAAACTGGCACAGAGTCTTGGGAATATGAGCCAGATTTGTGTGTGCATCAGAGTAACAAGTACTGTCCGCCTCATTGATCCCAACACCCTGCAAAGTAAGTTGGGGGAGGGGAGTTATTCTTTTTTCCCTTGAGAGTTAATCCTGTTGTCTAGTAGTAATTCTTCTGTTGGCATTGTTCCTGATGCACATCTTGTGTTTCAGACCTTAATTTTGAAAGATTAAATCAGTCTTCTCACTGCCAAACAAATGAATGGCAAACTAAGAAATTGATGTCTTAGCCCCTGAATTCTCTACTATCGTATACAAAATATACCACAAACTAAAGAATTACAGACGGGGTCCTTGGGCTGTCTGGATGATTCTTTCCTTTTGTCATCTTGCTGTGCACACGTAAGCCGTGTCTACTTTAGAAAGGGTTTATTGTTATAGCTCTACTGGCCAACTCTGATAGTTGAGTTCTTATATTGCTGGTGTAGTTTTATACCAGAACATTAGGGGTTTTGCCAGCACTTTAAGTGTAGACGAGGCGTTAGTCTATCATAGACATATATTCCTTTAGAATTAAGATGGAGATATGGAATGCTAACTAACTTGTGACTCAGGCCAGGTCTGCATGAGGAGCACTTTGCGGGAATAGCAACACCAGTATATTTTCCAAGCAAAGCATTCCTACTGTGGGTGTAGCTTATTCCCATCTTCTCTTCCCTTCTCCTCCTAGCAAAATAAGCATGCTGGCAAAAGTACAGTTTTGTTGGTATAACTGCATCTACTCTAGGGACTCTTGTCAGATCACACTCTGATTTTGACAATGCTACGTCAGCAGTAGTTTATAGTGTACACCTGGCCCCAATGCGTCTGCTTTGTTGAAGTGTAATATAACCGATCATTTGGCAGTTGCCTTGATTTTTGGCTTAGTAATGCGTATTTTGTATGTGGCAATTTTCCTTTGCCCACAAAGGTCTGTATTTTCTCTTTCAGTTGCTGACATTGATGGAAACACTTACTGGCGTCACCCTTTCAATAGCTTGTTCCATCCAAAGCAGTTGGAGGAGTTCATTGTAATAGATATCACCAGGGTCCAAGAGAGAAAACAAGATGCAGGTGCAGGGATGAGATCAAACAAAGTAAGAGTTTATTTGCCTTATTTAACACTTTTGGAACTTGGTTCCTTGTCTGGAATTCTGTTTTGGCTCACTCAGTGTTACAAAGCAAACCGCACATTTTTCCAAATGTATCCAAAAATTTTCTGACTGTTGTTAGCTAGTGAAGCCCTCCCCTAAGAAAAGTGCAATACATTATTCTCATTCGTTGGGAATTGCGTACACATCACATGAATTCCCTTTTTTCAAAAATTATTTTGCTTCAAAATGAAGTTTAAAATTTGATTTTGTTATAAGCTTCTTATTCTTAGATTAATATTTTAAGTCAAAATTTAGTAATGAAGCATTTTATGCATTCCAACACTTAGAGGATTCTGTATACCAGCTAAGATTATATATAACTAAATGAACCTTATTGACAAATATCTTGACAAATATTCCACCTGATTGCCTCGGTCAAACTAGTACTAGAGACTGGTGTTCAGAAGGCCATTCACCTCTTACTAGTTTATTACAGATCTTGTAGCAGTTGTTCTTTCTTAATAACACAAGACTGTGGCTTGGCACTTTTGTCCTACTTAGAGACTTCTATGTAACAATGCCTAACCTTTGGTTTGCTGCTCTAAGTTGTTATATTTCCTTACTAAACAATATTGCTTGTTCCAAAAACTCTGTGGTACATAACAAAGTAAAAACAATCTTTGTGATCATATTTATAGAGGAAATCTAAATGGGATCTGTGAAAATTTCCCATGGTTTCCATTTGTCTTCAGTAAAAAGGCAATCATTAACTATAAGAAAATGGAAATAAAGTTGGTTACAGAAAAAGCCAGTATTATTACTGATGCAATATCAAATGATACATAGTACAGCAATAGAAGTGTTTTAATTATGCACCAGCAAATGAAACTATTTGCATCTCATTACAAAAATGTTTATTTCCATTTCTCAAGCACACTCTTGCTGAAGCCTGGGTACAGAAAACCTCAGAGATGAATACAGATAATCAGTATTTCTGCCGCACTCACTTGGGGCACCTTCTAAATCCTGGAGATCTAGTCGTGGGGTTTGTATTGATATATGCTATTTTCAATCAATATTTGATTGCCTGAGACAGATCCTGCAGGTTAATAAAATCTCAACTTCCTATAACACTGACCTCAAAGTTACAGGGCATGTGGGACAGGAAAGATCTTGTAATTCTGTCATTGTGGAAAAGGGTTTGGGGTTGGTAGGAGAAGAGAGGTGGCTTCTGTTTTTAAAGTGTCCGTTTAAACCAGTGGTTCTCAAACTGGATCAGGACCCCAGTGTGGGTTGCAACCCCGTTTTAATGGGCTCGCCAGGGCTGGCATTAGACTTGCTGAGGTCCAGGGCCAATGCCTGAGCCCTGAGTGGCAGGGCTCGGACTTTGACTTCGGCCCCGGGGTGGCAGGGCTCAGATTACAGGCCTCCTGCCAAGAGCAGAAGCCTTGGGCTTCAGCTTCCGCCCACCCACTCAGAGTGGCAGGGCTCAGGCTTTGGTTCCCCCTCCTGAGGTCGTGTAGTAATTTTTCTTGTCACACGGATCACAGGGCAATGAAGTTTGAGAAGCCCTGGTCTAAACCAAAACTTGTAAAAAGGCACCTTTTGACTCAGTACTGCTGCATGTGCATGTTCAGAATTGTATCTAATTGCTGTTTTTCCACTTTTTGCTATGATTAGAGCTGAAGAGCTAGCACATCTGTGGGAAGCTGATCTGCATTCAGCTCAGGCTCATGCTTTACCAACAGAATTGTGAACTGTTCTAATTTCAAAATTAGAAGTGACAGAAAATATGAGGGTGGAGAAGAGGCCGTTAGACATGGGCAGGAAGAGGTCATTGGTGACCTTAATGAGAGAAGTCTCTATGGCATGGAGGGACAGAAGGCAGATTGCAATGGGGTCAGTCACCTAGCAGTCAGAGTCAAATCAATGAGTGTATAGAATGCACATATGACAGACGCACTGCTTAGACATGGGGAGACTGGGGGGCGGGTGGGAGGCAGGTTAAGATGCCATGGTAGTGACTTGTTCAAAGACCAAGTATATTGGAGTATGTCAGAAGTCGAGAGGGGATGGAGACAACAGGTTGAAGGGTATGCTCTGCAGGTTGATAGCTTGTCGTGTGTGTGTGTGTGTGTGTGAGAGAGAGAGATGTATCTTAGAATGTAAAGAGTTTAACTTGTTTATCAAGGATGCTTAGTAGCATGGATTTTCTTCCCTGTTGTGTATTATTACTTCTTTCTGGAAGTATTGTCTCTTTTGTACGAACTATAAAATGTTTCTTCTTGAAAGTATAAAAATGAAAGGTTTAAATGTTCAAGCTATTAAGTGTGTTGTAAATATCTTCCTTTTAGATTTGACTTGGCCAATTGTAACCTCAATGACGAATTTGCAAATAAGATGAACCCACACAATGTTCCTGATGTGGTAAGGTCCTAGAGTCTCCTTTCTTGAAGAGAAGCTTGTTTCTTGTGATTATTGAAGATGAGTACGTTATGGTCTATAAAATATATGTTGTAGTCCTAGCCTAAAAATCCAGGGAAACGAGGTATTAGCACCAGCATCCTGGTCAAATACCAGTTTTGGAAATTATATTCTTGCTGTTTAAATTTTCCCTGATGTTTTGATTGGCTTTCTTTCTGAAAGATGTGCACTAGCTCAAACAGGAATTAATTCAAGGAAGTCCTGTGGCCTGTGTTATGCAGAAGGTTAAATTAGATGATCACAATTATCCCTTCTGCTCTTCTGGATCTGTAGTATTCATTTCCTTCCCTAAAGTATTGTGTCCTATCTGTGCTACGCAAATGCTGTACTGTTCCTCCCATACGCATATATAGCTTGGAAAGGACTTTGGGAGCCCTTTGTATGACAAGCACTATATAGTGTGAGAACTTCACTATTCAGGCTCAATGAGGTGCCTTACTCAATCCTTTATTCACAGCTGAGGTACAGCTTTCCCTTGCCGCCCTCTTGTGACCAATTATAATATTGCAGAATCCACAATGCAGTACAATTCCTTGATTCATAAATCCAAAGAATGTTAGTGTTTTTCTGGAAGTTAGTCTAAAATGATATCTTCTACATAGGTATTAATAAAGAAGAGTTATGACCGCATTAAACGCCAGCGTCGTAGAAACTGGAAACTGAAAGAGCTTGATAGGGACAGAGAATGCATGGATACAGATGATGAAAGGTTTGGTTTCTGCTCAGTAACTTTTCCCCTCGAACCATCTGTGCAGGTCCAGTAATGGGTAGCATTTCTCAATCTCTCCTGCGCACAAACTAGATCTAGTACCATTATCTGGTCTAAAGGGTATCCAGAATAAGTGGAGACACCACTCCTCCTCCTTCCACGCAGGCAGGTTCAACTGGCACTCCATAAGGAGGAGTGCATGCTTAGCAGGTCTGGTCTCCCTGCATTCTAGAGAGAGGTATACCTCTTCACTGCTCCCTACTGCAGGGAGTGCCTTAAAGACACAATTTAGCCCTGAGTGCTTAGAGTGAAATCTCATCCCGCTTTTGACTGCTCTGTGAAATTGCAGGGGAGATTGATATTTGAGACAATATAGTAAAACTTTCTTGAATTTTGCCCACAATCTTGCAGCCCTTAAAGGTTACACAATATAAGCATTGACTACAAAGATAGATAGATAGATAGATAGATAGATAGATAGATAGATAAAAATAAAAAAGCTGGAATCGTTAGTGAGTGGAGTCCCAGACCACGTCTGGTGGGACGACCAATTATACATTAAGCTGTCTGAAGAGACCACTGCAAGGGAGGGGAAACATTTGTCATTGGTATATTCAGTAACAAATTATATATGACAGCTGACTAATGCCTAACTGGAAAATGAAAGCAAAAGATTACAGTTAAATTGGAATGTAAAAGCAACAGAATATTAATGGCATACTATAAATATCAACTATACAAAGACTGAATTACAAAGAAGGGGAGGTTATAAAAGTGTGTGTGTGTGTGAGGGACCAAATCCTGTAATCATTTCTTGGTGTGCAATGCTTCCCTACACTTCATGGGCCTTACGGGAAGCAAAGAAGTGAGATGTAGAGCAGTTATTATTTAAGTGCTGACAGCATGCCCGAGACATAATATAAGTGTCTTAAACCCATGCAAGAAGAAGGGCTGTGGTTAGTGAGTCCATGCCTACCCTTGTCCCCTAACCCTAGTTTTATGTCTGTTTTTGAACACATTTGGGCAACTTGGGATTTGGGGGATGGAGTTAGGGATCTGCCACTTGTTCACTGGTTCCCGCAGGACCCATAGAAATATAAGCAGCTCCTCCTTGAGTTTTTTTAATCTGTACTTGAAGCACATAGCTGCAACTTCTACAAAATGTTAAGTATTCTCAGTGTATAATAAAACAAGAGCACTTGTTACCTCATGAAGTTTTCTGAGTAAGTCTCTCCCTGCCCATCCCCATAGGGGTTTTTACCTGCAGTAGCGTTTCACCTCTAGGATTGGCCCTAACTAGTTATCTGGCATGACTCAGTTTGGATTCCACTGGGCTGCTAGCCTTCCAGAGTTTGCATAATTCTAAAGGAAGAGTTAATTTAGTCAATTGAGTTTGTTGCTTTTTAGGCAGTACCAGGACTTCCTTGAAGATCTTGAAGAAGATGAGGCAATTAGAAGGAATGTCAATATTTATAAAGGTAAATTTTCCTGAACCATGTAACTGTGCATAACACTTGTGACTTCAGATTTTATTTAGCTTCTGGTAATTCAGAGGATTTGAATGCTCAGGGTAAAGTGACATACACTTGGAAGAATGCATATTACTTGAGGTCATAATGTCAATAAATAGTTTACAGCCTTTGATTACTGTGTGCTTTATGTTTTGTATTTGCAACAAAGGTAGGATTGGAATGGAAGTCTAATTTGGAAAAAATACTGTTGTGGGAAGGATTTGGTATATAATTCAGCACCCTGTATGAAAGTGACAGGGTGTATTATTGATGTACTAGCTTTAAGCTATTATTCCCTTATTTGGTTTTTTAGATTCAAAAATTCCAGTGGAAAGTGATACAGATGATGAAGGTGCTCCACGAATCAGTCTGGCTGAGATGCTAGAGGATCTCCATATCTCCCAGGATGCCACTGGTGGGGAGGGTTCTGATATGATGACACAATAAGGATATGCATTAGTAAATGCAATCAGTGTACTCTCTTGAGAAGAACTATCCCATACAGAAATAAATGTAAAGAGCTGTTAAACTAATCATAGACATTCATGTAGTCTTGTGAATATGAAAGGCTATGCATGTAAACCCTTCTTACCCATAAATAAGATTGTGTCTATACAAACTGCTGATGGGGATTAGATTTAGTAAAATCAAACAACTGAAGGTGTCACAACATGAGACCTGCAAATTTTTTCAGACATTCTCCTGCAGCCTGCTCCCTATGACTTCTGCAATGTGAGTGGAAGCTGAAACTGCAGGTGTATGCCACAGGATTGTCATGTAGTTCAGATGCAAGATGAGGAGTCAAAAGCAATGGAATCTGTTCCTGATACTGCCAGACTTTCTGTAGCTTCCTCTCCTGTAAAAGAGACATTAATCTTCACAGGAGAGGAGTTAGGCTAGATGTGCTTGGAAAATGCTTAAAGGTCTTGGAATGGAAGATGCTGAATAAATTCATATTACAGTATTTCTAGTAAATACAAGTACATGGTTTGTTCCTCTAGTAAAGAAGCTATACATACAGGTGTGTGCATAAAATCCTTATGTAAAAATATGTAAGTCAATTGCCAGTACAGCCCTCTGAATCACAAAGCATGGCCACCCTTGCTCGTTGTGGGATATACTGCACTATCGTAAATGCCAGTATTAGTGGGTTAATTTAACATGAATAAATATTTCTAATTGTGAATCTTACATTTGAAACTGTTAGAACGCTGAACATTTCTTATTAGCAAATAACTGAATATATTAACAATGTCCCTGTCAACTGTTACTCGCTTAATTGTTATAAGTTTTAACGGCAAAGAGGGCATGGTCAAAATGTGCAATCATTTTGGTATAACAGAATATTAAATATTGACATCTTTCAGTTTTGTTTTGTTTTACTGCAGAAGGTTGATGGAATAGAAGCTTCTGAATTGCATGAGAGCTTTCAGGTTTGGCACATCTATAATTTTATTGTATAGAAAAGATAAACTTATACAGTGCAGCAAAACCAGTCTGCCACTATATTTAACTCTTCTAGTTATCATGCATCGTTTTAGAAGGTGAAGTAAAGAATAAACTTTTTCCTTGCTTCAAGGTGTAAAATTTAAATGAGGTAGAAAATTAGAGGAAAACTTAATGTATAGTGTCAATTCGATAGTGGATATAGTCTTCAACGGAATCATATATAGCATAGGAATTGGATTTAAGGGTGTGTGGACTGTTCCCTCCTACATGTATTTTTGTGATAATGTACAAGACTGAAACACAGACAGGCAGGACTGAGGTCCAACCAAAGCGTACCTCTCTCAAGCTTAGGTAATAGTTTGTCATGAAGACCCTCAACTTTGCTAGCTTCTCTGGGATTGAAGGGAAGATTTAAAAAGTCCCTGACATGAGGCTAGATACTGCCATGTGAACAAGAATTCCTATATTTAATCCTATAATTCAGTTTATACTTCAAGCCCCTGTCCTGTGGGACAGCTCACTTACAAATGCTGCTTCCTTCTTCCTCCTGCATGGGATCACATAAGCCTGTTACATAAGTGCACAAAGCATCCATCATTTTTGCTGTGCATGGGGATGCAGCCCCAGTTATGACAGGTGCACTTTCTGGCCGTGCATGCCAGTTTGGAAATCCAGGAGTTCCTTGAATCCACTCTTGATTGACAGTTTCTCCTTTGTCCTCCCAGATGTGCAGAAAGCCACAGGCCACAAGGACACCAATAGCATTGATAACCCTGTTATCCAAACAGGTCTGAAGGCCCAGCTAACGGGATTTCAATCTGCCAAATACACATTCAACCAACATCTTACAGATAGCTGAACTTCCTTTTCCCAGGCCTGTTGCAGTCAGGTCCACAAGCTAGGGCTTGGGCTGTAATTTGTTACAGCATTTTTTTTAGTCAAAAATCATGGAGTAGTCACTAAATTTAGTAAGAGTTACAGTTCTGTTTACTGTGACTTCTCTTTTTTTTTTTATTTAAAAAAAATGCCCTCCTTGCCCAGTGCAGGGGCACCAGTCACCCACAGACCATCATCTGCCCTAGCCTAATCACACAAGGGGAGGGAAGGCCCTGGGCTGGACACTGAAGAGCAAGCCTGCCTTCCACTCACCCCACCACTTCTAGTCAATTCACGCAGGCTGGACAGACAAATTCTCCCAAAATCCACTATGAACCATGCCCTGGAGTGGCTGTATTTAACACGGGCACTAGGAACCCTGGCAGATGCACCTCCAGAAACAGCATGACTCAGGTCAGCGTAGTGCACTATGGACACAGTCAGCACAGGCGGAAGCACAGGTTTACAAAACAGTGTGGATGCTCAAGCATAGGCTTGGAAATACTGAGTCTAGAAACCAGAGTCCCACAGGCTACTTGTTGTGCATGGTAGATGTACCCTGAGGGCTCAAATCAGTTCTCATTGAGGTCAATGGGAGTCATGTTTTGATTATGATTAGGCTCAATTATCTTCTGGATTATGCTTCATAATTTTGTAACTTCATTTTAAAAAGATCATGCAGTGCAGTATTCTCCTTTGTATAGAAAGATGCAGATTTGGCAGGCATTTTTATTTAGCTGCACTTTAGGCCCCTTCTTGGCATTGTGTATAAATGCTGTTCTTGGAGATGGTTACATATCATTGTGTATTTGTGTCACAGTGAGCTCCTCTCCCAGGAACTTGTTAAAGCTTTCACTACATCCAATCGCAGTAAAAAAACCACTCTGAAACTGAGATCTGGCTTAAGTTTACCCTTTATGCCAGACCAGTAGTTCAGCTCCAGTATAGAAAATAAAAGCAAAGCTTTTAAAAACATCTTTTTTATGAGAATTCAGCTGTGTCAAAGTGAATCTTCACTGTAATAAACATGGATTTTTATAATACATATTGTAGCTACACCTGCCAGCAGGAGTAGGAATGGGGGTAGGAATAAACTTGGTCATAAAAATTCCTTTAAGCTGCAATTTAATATGGACATTTTCTATGGAGAACTTTAATTTAGAACATTAAATCATCTGTCTGGATAAGGAATATTATCCAGGCCTGCAATATGTTGTACTTGCATGTTAAAGTGACCTTATACACAAAAATCAAACCTTCCCTAAAAATTAACTTTTAAATGCATGATTCTGGCTGTTGAGAAATGTAGGAGAGTTGTGCTAAAACGTTATCCCAGCTTTTCAACTAGGCCACACACCAGCTCCTGGGCCAACCCCCTTCCTTCTCCTGCTGAGATTTCTTTTCTTCCTCACCAACCTCAGCTATCACTGGCTGTTCCCATATGCTGAATCATCCTGTAAATGTACCAGAAATGCCCATTCAAGAAACCTGTCCCCAAAAACCACAAAATGAAATAACCCAAGTGTTGTGAGCCTAGTGCTCTCCAAACAGCAGCTTTTCTGTTTCCCCTCCTTCCTGTAGTTTACTACCATTTCTGCTTATCAGCCTAAATTAGATGGTAAACAGCTCTGACCAAGGGTCATATCCAGAAAGTGCCATTCACTCTGAACGTGCTAGATAAATAAAAAATAAACACAAGATTCCTGCTGGCTGTTTGTGCATTTGTCTGGCAGCTGGTAACCTTCACAAGAACAGCTGGCAGGCCAAGCAGACTGGCAGTGTACTGTGCCTGTTTGAAATCAATCAAAGCTAGTCTAATTTTAAACCCTCCAGCCTTGACAGTTTCCCTTTAGTATTCAAAAGAAGAACCAAAAGAGGTTAAGTAGATGCTTCATTGGCTGTTGCTTTACATGTACTCTTTTTGATTATACTAATAGTGGCTGGTAATCTGACAACAGGTACTTAATTTGCACCAGATAAGGGACTCATTTACCGCATACACTGCAACCTGCATGACCTTTTTGTATGTTAATTGATTCCAGAGCTACTTTTAAAAATACACTTTGTAGAAGCAGAGATACAGCTTACTGAGCAAGCCCCCCTCCGCTCCATACATTACACAGAAGTCAATATAAAGTTGTTAATCACAAAGATTTGCCTGAGTACTGATTTGGATGAATCCTAAATTGGAGTCAAAGGAAAATTTATCATAAGCTCTTTGAGGCATAAATAGTGTTTTCATATGCATTTATACAGTGCCTAGAATAGAGGGACCAACATGTACTACCACAGTATAAACACAAAATAATGACATGGCCAGTATATTAGTGTGAATAAAGTAGGCCTGTCCAAAATGGCTACATGATGTCCAGCCTTTGAAATATACTTTTAACTCATTTGTATTATCATAGCTTCTGGGAGCCCTATTCATTGACCAGGACCCTGCTGCTCTGGTAAGTTATGTACAAACACAGAACAAAAAGATAGTTCTTGCTACAAAGAGCTTTCAAACTATGTATGACACTAGAGACAACCAATGGCTAAGACAGATGGATGGGGGAGTACAAAGAAACAATGAGATAGTATTAAGCGAAGGTCTCAGCACACCAATAACCAACCCATTGTCCAGTTTTTTGTAGGTATCACAGCAAAGGAGAGTAATGAAAGCGGGCAACACTGGCAGATCAGAGACAGGAACTGATATCTCAGTGAATGAGAGGCAGTAGGTAGGGCACTGATGGCTTATAAAGGGCCTTGAAAGTGAAATCCTTGTAGTGAGACTAGAAACAAAATACTTTCAAAAGGAAGGTAGTTTTTGAAAAGAATTCAGTGTAACCAGTGGAAGAGATTCCATGTCAGCACAGAAGAGCCTTTGTCTTTGAAACAGCTACAGGTTTGTTCATTCAAAAATAAAACTCTTACAATGGGAAACTGACTCTAGCTTCCTATCAATCAAATTCCAGCCTTGCCTTATCCTAATTTCTCCTCAGGAGCCATGGTCTAAATAATTACTTTCTCCCACCAAAGAGATTTTTCATAGCAATCACATTTTGTTGTAGTTTGCCAATGAATTACTAGAATTGCTCACAAGTAATTGGGGTAGGAGGGATAGCTTGGTTTGCGCATTGGCCTGCTAAACCCAGGTCTGTGAGTTCAATCCTTGAGGGGCCCATTTAGGGATCAGGGGCAAAAAATGGTCCTGCTAGTGAAGGCAGGGGGCTGGACTCAATGACCTTTCAAGGTCCCTTCTAGTTCTAGGAGATGGGTATATCTCTTATTATAAGTAGAAAAAGAGCCTAAATCTAACTCCCTCATTATCCCTAAATTTGTATTTTGTTCATAGTGACTTATTTCTCTGCAGGGTTAAGTTTTGTTAGTAAAGGACAGACATCCTGACCCTGTGCCCCAGCTGAAATGTTGGAATGGGGCCAAGCCACATGGTGTGGCTCTGACCCAGCACCCTAGCTGGAGCGCCAGAGCAGGGCTGAGCAGCATGGTCCAGCCCCTCGACCCAGGGCCCCAGCCAGGGGAGTGGGTCCGAGCCTGGTGGTGAGGTCCCCCACCAGCTCCCCAGCGGGAGCCAGGCCAAGCTGCATGGTGTGGCTCATGGGCTGGCTTAAAACGGCTTGCAGCTGCCCACAAGATGGGTGAGATATCTTTTATTGGACCAACTTCTGTTGGCGAGAGAGACAAGTTATCAAGCTTATATAAGCTCTTCTTTTTGTAACTAAAATCCTGTGCTAGAGAGTGGAGTATTGCAGTTACAACATGTAAATAAACGCACTGTGTATATTTTGCTTGAAAGGCTGAGTGCTTTACTTGAAAGGCACAGTCAGTCAAAATACATTAGCCAGGGCAGTTAGTTGGCAGCAGCTGTTTCATTGACATTTTTAACCAAGAGAAGTTGAGAGGGGAAATTAATGAGAGGCATCCCTGTGATTAATTTAATAGGCCACCTGATGTCAGTATTTCCTACTGTACATGGCATCTGTAGAAATCTGATCAACAAGAGCATAAGGGCCACTTTCCCTGCTACAGCTGCTCTGCCCTTAAATTACAAGAGTACGTACTAACCACTCAGAGAAATGAGTCTAGTTCAGTTTGCACTGATCTTTTTGTAGAGACCAAACCAGTTGTGTTCTGTTTAGGTTTACAGGTGAAGAATTCAATTCTAAAGGGACTTTAAGACAAAGTTCCAGCCATCAATAATATCCGGTGATAATTAAACATCATGCAGCATTGCTTGAGAGTGGAACAAACAGCCTCTGGGCCAGGCAGCAGGACACGCCAGGGAACATATTTCAAAACCCTACCCCTGTTATTTAGGCTGGGATTTCCAGTGGATTTAAAACTAAAATATTTATTATAATAATTTCCACATTTATCTAGCACATTGTACATGAGGCACTTGAATCACTTTACCAAGACAGACTGAATACACATCACAACGTTCCTGTGAGGTATGTATTCTTACTCTCATTTAACAGATGGGGAAACACCCTGATTGGTTAAAGCCAACATTTTCAAAATTGGGCGCCTAAGGTTTGTGGCAGGGCCAGGAGTAGAACTCTTTACTTCCAGGTGCTGCTCAATCCATTAGACCATACTTCTTGTTTACAGATGTAAGACTAGATCCACAAAGGGACATAGTTGTTCCAGTATCTAACTGTTAGGCACCTTGCAACCCGGTGGAATTCATAGCCCTGAGTTAAGCACCCAGGAACTGCTGATGAGAGAGGTCATTCAATCTGCCCCTCAAAGGGACTTAGGCACTTAAGTTCAGGCCGGAGGGAGGTTTGGGATTCAAAACCTCTCTGCACGGCAAAGGCCACTCCTGCCAGCCATGGAATTGTTAACAAGAAGGATAAAATTCATGAACATGAGTTGCAGAGTTTTCTTGGCAGTTGGACACAGCTGTGCAACTCACTCCAGAACACATCCACCCTATAACAATGACTCTCAGTATCTTCAAAACTATTTGCAAATCTCACTTATTTAACTTAGGTTTCCCATGTTCATCAGCATCATAAACATCTCAATGTAGGAGAGAAATGTAAGTAATAGAAGTTACTAATAAAAAATAATTTTAGAAACTTCTAAGGTTCTCATGATAAGCATGGTATAAAAATCTATGGAGTAGGTAAGAGAGGAAGGATCCTTTATGGAACTTCGAATATTCAGTCTTGTAAACAAAGCTATTCGATAGAGCAAAGGTCCTCAGCTGGTGTAAACTGTCATGGGTGCATTGACTTTAACAGAGTTCTGACAATTTACCCTGGCTTAGCTTTGCACTGGCTGAGGAAATGCCCCAAAAGTGCAGAGGATCGAAGTGCATTAGGGAATCAGATTTAAAAGTGTTCAGTGTCTAGATTAAATCAACACATGGAGCCTGCATGTCATGGAAAGAGGTTTTAATTAAATTATTTGTAGATTCATGCTTCTAATTCAATCTCGGAGCTATTTGGGTTCTCCTTCTAATCAGGTTATATGTACAGATGAATTCACATTCGTGTGAGACAGATGTTAAAGCCGGTATGTCCCTGGCAGTGCAGAAGGCACTCCCTGAAAAGTGTTGTTTTAAGCCCTTCAAACTTTTCCTTCACAAATGTCATACTCAGGGTAAATCACTTCAAAACATGTTGTTAATGAAGAATTAAGGTTGCCTAAGACTGCCTTGTTCCTTTTCAGAGCATGGAGATCAAAGGGCATTTATAAGAGTGGTACAATGGGCTTCCTGAGCACATCTCATTTGCTAGCTGATGGAAAATCCACTCAGTGTACTAGTACAGGGTGAAGGAGCTCTGCACACAGAGATGGGAGGTGGCCCCTTCATCTCAGGTCTCACTGGAATGAGAACACCCCATAGAAATAAAACAAAAAACAATAGCATTGAGAGGGATGAACTGCTCCATTGATCTCAGTAGGTGTTCTCATCCCCAATCCTTGCGCACTGAACATAGATCCATTCTGTCATTCCTAGTTCTGTCCAGCAGAGTTCAGCAATGGAACTGATTTGCCCTTGCCAAGACTCTTGTGCCAATGATACTGTCTAGTATCATTTTCAGAGTCGCAGCTAGTTCCTGTCACATCAGCCTGCACTCTCATCCCCATACCAGGCTTCATATCCCGGACACAGTTCTGTTCCCTACACTGTCTCTGGTTCATCTTGGGCAGACAAGTAGATGGCATTAGAATACATGTGTGGGGTGCTGAACATCTTCAAAATTGTACACACCACTCAGATTTCCAAAAGTAATCCCAGTGTAACCCAGATACCAACAAAAGCAGGTTGAGAGCATTAATGTGAATAGCATGCCACTCCCCTCAGGGCAAGATTCAAATTTCAAGTCCCTAGGCTCAAGGAGTAGTGCTCACAATTATATTGCTCCCTGTGTTGCTCACAGATGAGCCCCAGAGATCAAACCCATTTGGGCAACATCAGTTTTCAAGGGAAATCAGTGCAACAATATGAGCCACAGGTATGTGCAAACAAATCCATGAGAATGTGAATGTTTTACTGATGGGTCCTTATCTTCTGGCCACTGTCGCTCAGAAATGTCATAAACAAGAAATTTCACATTTGCAGCAACTCTACACCCCAGTACTGAGGATGCACAGCAATGTCCAAGAGTATGCATATGGATTTTAAAGAACTTTGGAAAAAAAATCAGTTCTTAAACAGAAAGCTCATACCCACCTTAACTGAGGCAGGAGATGTCCCTTACTATGAGCATAAAGTGACTGAATACCCCACTCGGTCGCTAGAGGGAGCAAGTTTAAGAATTGTATTCCTTGCTACTGTAGTATTCAGCAACTTCAAGCTTGTTTACTGCTGTCAGAAATTAAAGAACTCCTAGCTGTACATCTTGTGTGCTTTGATTGTTGACTTGCACTCTTCAGCCACAACCACAACAACATTTTCCATACTGAAATAATGAGAAATTCCCTTTGTTATATATTTGCTAGTTCATGCTTCATCAAATATACTTAAAATACCAGATTGGCTACACAAGGAGTCTGCTGATCATCAGTCCCTTTAGCCTGCTAGCCAGATTATTTAAATTTTAGAACACACTATATAGTCCTCATAGCAATTACCCTCTCAGGTTAGGAATGAGACAGTTGTAATTTAGCTGCTGTTTAACAACAACAAACAGTACGTGTTTAGCAGGGCCTCTGCAATGAGAGCATAACAAACTTGTTTGGAGATCCAGTTCGCACTGAGAAAAGATTATTGGTAGATTCTATGTACACCCGTCTAGTTCCAAAACCTGCATCTGGGATAATTCTTCCCACATACAAACAGCCAGGATTACCAACCCAGAAAGACCCAAGCTGGTGCTCAATCACAGATCACAGCAACACCAATAAAAAAACTGGTGTTTTTTTAATACAGGCCCTACTTGGTATAGGCTGACTGCACAGTCATCTCACAGGTAAACAAGGATGTAGTCTTGATCAAAATTATTTGAAATGGTGGCTGTAACTGTTTGTCAGACACCTTTCAGCATGTAGTAGTATTTACTGTTCTTACAATTAAAGAGACAAATATTCTGTTGCTGAGAAATTTGTAACAGTCGACAGGGCATTCGCGCTGAATCCCTCTTGCTTTAAATAAGAAGGGTAGGCAACAGCGTGTTCTCTGTGAGGGGCTCAACTCTGGAACAGGTTTCCCCCAGTCCAAAATAACACCAGTGTATTGCCCTTTAGGGCTCAGTGCAAGGCACACTATTTAAAAATTCTCCTTTGCAGCAATCAGATTTATGAGGGGATGAGAATTGGGCGTTCTGTGGGCAGTTTCATTGTGTTTGCATAGTTTATGACACAGGAACAAGCAGTTCAGGAGAGCTGGTTGTATTTTAAAGAATCCTTATTGAGGTTGCAGGAACAAACCATCCTGATATGTAGAAAGAATAGGAAATATGCTGATCTTAAACACAAAAAAAGAAGCTTACAAGAAGTGAAAGATTGGACAATTGACCAGGGAGTATAAAGATACTGCTCAGGCATGCAGGAGTGAAATCAAGATGGCCAAATCACACTTGGAGTTGCAGCTAGCAAGCGATGTTAAGAGTAACAAGAAGGGTTTCTTCAGGTATGTTAGCAACAAGAAGAAAGTCAAGGAAAGTGTGGGCCCCTTACTGAATGAGGGAGGCAACCTAGTGACAGAGGATGTGGAAAAAGCTAATGTAATCAATGCTTTTTTTGCCCCTGTCTTCGCAAACAAGATAATC
Source organism: Gopherus evgoodei (assembly GCF_007399415.2). Taxonomy (NCBI): domain Eukaryota; kingdom Metazoa; phylum Chordata; order Testudines; family Testudinidae; genus Gopherus; species Gopherus evgoodei. The sequence continues at coordinate 21,993,310 of NC_044330.1, forward strand.
TCCCAGACTACTGCACTGGGATGAATGGACTAGAAGGTGGATAGAAAGCTGGCTAGATCGTTGGGCTCAGTGGGTAGTGATCAATGGCTCCATGTCTAGTTGGCAGCCGGTATCAGAGTGTGCTGGGGCCGGTTTTGTTCAATATCTTCATTAATGATCTGGAGGATGGCGCGGACTTCACCCTCAGCGAGTTTGCAGATGACACTAAAGTGGGAGGAGTGGTAGATATGCTGGAGGGTAGGGATAGCATACAGAGGGACCTAGACAAATGAGAGGATTGGGCCAAAAGAAATCTGATGAGGTTCAACAAGGACAAGTGCAGAGTCCTTCACTTAGGACAGAAGAATCCAATGCACTGCTACAGACTAGGGACCGAATGGCTAGGCAGTAGTTCTGCAGAAAAGGACCTAGGGGTTAAAGTGGATGAGAAGCTGGAGATGAGTCAACAGTGTGCCCTTGTTGCCAAGAAGGCTAATGGCATTTTGGGCTGTATACGCAGGGGCATTGCCAGCAGAGCAAGGGATGTGATCATTCCCCTCTATTCGACATTGGTACTCACCTGGAGTACTATGTCCAGTTTTAGGCCCCACACTACAAGGATGTGGAAAAACTGGAGAGTCCAGCAGAGGGCAACAAAATTATTAGGGGGCTGGAGCACATGACTTCTGAGGAGAGGCTGAGGGAACTGGGATTGTTTAGTCTGCAGAAGAATGAGGGGGGATTTGATAGCTGCTTTCAACTACCTGAAAGGGGGTTCCAAAGAGGATGGATCTAGACTGTTCTCAATGGTAGCAGATGACAGAACAAGGAGTAATGGTCTCAAATTGCAGTGGGGGAGGTCTAGGTTGGATATGAGGAAAAACTTTTTCACTAGGAGGGTGGTGAAGCACTGGAATGGGTTACCTAGGGAGGTGGTGGAATCTCTATGATTCTATCTTTAGGGTCCTACCAATTTCACAGCCATGAAAAACATGTCATAGACCATGAAATAAGCCCTTCCTCATGAAATCTGATGTCCCTGAAATCAGCCAGGCTGGGGAGGAACAGGACTTGTCCTTTCCCTGCACAGCTGTTATGGGGAGAGATTACACCCACCTCCACAGGCAGCACAGAAGTGAGAGTGGCACCCTCCCCCTGTGGCTCCTGGGTTGGGGCCTGCTACCCCCTGTGGCTCCTGCCTGGGTTTGGGGAACCTGGAATGGGGGGTGCTGCCCCTTGCAGCTCCTGCCCAGGCTTGGGGCTTTCGCCCCCCGAAGCTCCTGCCCGAGCTTCAGGCTTCCGCACTCCCCCTCCCCATGACTCCTGCCCAAGCTCAAGGTGCCTGGGCTCAGGGCTACTACCTCCCACGGCTCCTACCTGCACTCTAGGCCACCCAGGCTTGGGGCTTCTGCCCCTGGCTCCTGCCTGGGCTCGGGGTTTCCACCACTGCAGGGCCCACATGTTAATCCACCCCTGGCCATGACTAGCAGCTAGGCGTGCCAGAGCTGGGCTCTGAAAGCAGCATAGAAGTGAGTACAGCAATCCTGCAACCCCCCTACAACAGTTTTGAGAAGCCCCCACAATCCCCTCTTGGATCAGGAGTCTGCTCCTCATGCCTATATGGAGTCCCTTTTAAGTCAGAGAGGCTCCTTGTGGCTGTAGGGAATCTGCCTCTCATGCAGCAGATTATAAAGTCAAGGACTAAGAAAAGACAAATACAGGGTTTCTCAGCAAATTAAGAGAACACATCACTTGACTGTTCCACAAGCGTGGCTGTAAAAACTGAAGCAATAAGATGTTATATCAGACAACAAACCATAAGCCTTATTATCTGCCATGTTATGATGTTCTGTTTAATTATTTTAAATGTAGCCAAACTAGGGTTAAGGATTTCCATAGTGCAATGGTGGTTTTTCTAATATAGTCATGCTGCTTACAGATCTCACCATATTTGTATCTATCATAGGGGCAAAAGATGTTCCATTTGATATTTAATAAAAAACTCATTTGGTTTGTTGCCATTTGGCCTGAGCAGTTCACCAATATTTGGGGGCTTTCTGGTTTGTTTCCAGTAGGAGGAGACATGGATGATACACAGCAGGTATATTCTTCAGTAAAATCCTGGTTATTTACAAAGCACATACAAAAGCCCTGCTTCCCTGAACACAGTAGAAACAAACAGCTGTAGGCAGTTTCCTTAGTAACAATAACAATTTCCAAGCCTACCTTTCCAGCCAATCCTGTGCCCCAGAGAGCTCCATCTCTGTTCACCCTCAGGACAATGCCCAAGACTGCTGTCTGGTTACTTTCACACAGACACATGCAGCTACAAACTATCAATGCCCCCCAGCTAGGGTGACCAGATGTCCCGATTTTATAGGGACAGTCCTGATTTGGGGGACTTTATCTTATAGAGGCACTTATTACCCCCTACCCCCATCCCAATTTTTTATACTTGCTATCTGGTCACCCTTCCCCCAGCCCCTGCACTTGCAATCAGTCCACAAAGAACCTCTTCAGTCCACATGGCTCAGATTTCCATGTAGCTTAGCACCTCAGACAGTGGCTTGTGCTGTCTTCCATTTAGCCTGAATGAAGGATGGCTAGCTGCTGCATACCCACCAGTTTTAACAAAGTCTGTAATTGCCCATAGATCTCACATGCCTGACAGCAGCTATTAACATCTTCCAGCATAACAAGTTACATTTTTAATTAGAATTTCCCTTCATAAGAACTAATAACTGGTTACTGTACAAATCTGTTTCTGCAGCTATACTAGTTTCTAAAAGTGCTATAATTAACTGTGTGATCCCCACAGTCTTGACACATGCAATTATCCTCCCTATTTTACCGGGTGGGGAATATGAAACAATGAAAAGTGATGTGGCTTACTCAAGGCCAAACTGTGTCAGTGGCAGAGCAAAGATTAGAATTCTGAAGTTCCTATTTCCCAGGCCAAATACTTACTATGCTGCATTTAGCAATTGTCTTCAGTTATTCCATACTGCCAATTTCAAGAGAGCAAAAATCGTAAGTCCAAAAAATGCGGTTATTGGCCAGTGGTGATTTTTAAACTCTCTGCCCATCCTGTTTGTGAGAAATATATTGGGTAAGGCATGATGATGGCTCCCACTGCAGAAGCTCTCACCTCCACATCTGCGCATCCCTGCCTAGCAATTAATTTTGCCCCCACCTCCAAATCATTCATTCTCCTGTTCCTCCAGCAATTCAGCCCCCTAAGCCTCACCTCTGTTCCTCCTGAGGCTTGTCACCACTCTCTCCCAGGCTTTGGGAGGACTGCAGCAAGGTCCCTTTCCCCTGATCCAGGCTGGAGGGAGCAGTTCTAGGGACTCATCACCCCAGCCTGTGCCCTTTCCCAAAGTGGATGTGTCAGGAAAGGAAGCATGAGCAGAGATGCCATATACACCTCAGTTTCTCATATGAAAGCATCTCGGGAATAGAAGGCAGGAGAAACTGTTTCCAGAGCTCAAAGAACATCCATCCAACTCAACAGAAATGAAATGAGTTAGGCTCAAACTGCTCTTCTGAGTTTCAGTCAGTCATTTACATACCTGCCTCAGTTTCACTAACTGCAAATTGGGAAAATATTTGCACAGATGATACTGTGGAAGTTAATGCTTGTTCCATGCCTTGAATGTGTACAGAGTTGTGTAAGTGATGAATATTAACATCTTCAAGTGATATCTTAATACATTCAGCTTATACATATTATCTATATACATCTGTGACAGAGGGATCTCTGGCAGAGGACACGGGATGCATACTGTTTTACAGGCATCTCTTGGGTCAGAGATTTGCAAATAGTTCACCATAGAGTGGTGTGTGAGGTCTCCACTAAGAGCCAGTAGCTCCCTGGTCATCATAATCATTGTGAAATGTATGTACTGATAATATCTAAGGAGTTATGTACCTATACCAAAAATGTTCTTAAGGTCTAGGAGTTAAGGCAGGCCACCAGGAAGTGGCCACCTCCAGAAGTGGTCTTTTCAAGCAGAAGGTAACAGATATCTATCTCCATTTGGCCATTTGGTACACTGTGCCTCACAATGAATGGTTATTTGCATATGGAGAAAAGGGCTAATTGAGATATTGTGAAATGTGCAAGAGAAGAAATCTACAGGAAGAAAAACAAACAGGGGTGTGTCCTGTTTATGAATAAAGACAAAGGATTGTTCAGGTGTATCTAGAGTGGAAAGCGACATCCTGGATCTTTCACCAAGGAGGCAAACTGACATCACGCTCGACTAAGGAAAGAAAAGGTCACAGTCAACCTGGCCATCTAGATATGGCAAGGATTTTGGGTCAGCGATAATTGTTAGATGTGAGAGCATCTTGTTAATTAAGTCTAGGTTCCAGAATGTGTGTCATGATTTTATTTTATATGTAACCATTTGTTTCCAATACTTCTACTTACTACTATTTGAATCTCTATTCTTTGTTAACTAGACTAACATCTGTTTTCACTATAAACACATCCAAGTGGCGTGTTAAGCAAAGAAGCCATCAGAGGTGAAACTGGCAAGCTGGGGTGTACTGCTTCTTGGGAAGAAGCAAGTCTGCAAATATTTCGAGTGTCCAGTGAACCAGCAGCTGAACAACCCAGGGAAATGCTCACAGGGCGCAAGTGCTGGAATGTTCCAATCGCTAACCTGCAGAGTGACAGGAGAGCCTAAAACAGAGGGCTTTCTGTTGCCAGGAAATTGAGAGCTGACTCACGGCAGGCACAGACAAGTCTTCCTAATGCTACCAGCAGGTAATAGTGAAGTGCCTCATAACCCTGGGTATCCCAGAAAGCGTCACATCTCAGTTCATGCAAACAACCCACAAAGTAGCTTAATAGCCATGCACTATTTTTAACAAGAAGATTCTATGCCCTTTAAAATGAAAGGAAAGGCTATTCCAGAAACATTTCTACAAGTTCCAAATACATACAAGAAACTCCCTGCTTATTCCAGGTGTGTTACATTAAATCTGGATGGGTGCTGCCTGCTGCTGAGCTGTCCAGTTCTACTGCACTGAAGTATGAACATTGAGCAAATATCTTAATTTTAGACACATCTGAATGCTGGGGGGGAGGGGTAACAGGCTCAGAAAGAGCAGGGGAGAGGAAGAGGGGTTTTAGGATGAAGATTAGGGTCACTAATCAGTGTATAAACCAGGAGCGGATTGATATTTTTCAACTGAACACTTTTTTCATTAAAAATATAATTTTGTCAAAAATCAAAGTGTTTTGCAAAAAATCAGTTCCATTTTGATTAAAATTTGACACAGGTTATTTTTTCATTAAAAATGAAAATTTTAGTTATAATTAATTTAATCAAAAAATTTAAAATTTTCATGGACATAAACAGCTTTTTCTGCCAAATTAATTTAGGCATCCTGGGGTCCAATTAACTGGTGGAATTTTGTGGGTGTTTTAAATTATTCTAAGGCAATTTTAATGGATAATGAAATCATTCTACAACCAGCACAAACCCAAAGCTGAGAGAAAAGGGGCAAGTAGCAATAGAAAAGGCCAGAGCTCTTTCAGAACATTATTATTTATTTGTTTTATCGTAGCACCTAAAAGCCCCAGTCCTGGACCAGGACCCCATTGTGCTAGGCACTGTACAAACACAGAACAAAAAGACAGTCCCTGCCCCAAAGAACTTACAATATAAGACAACAGATGGATAGACAGACGGGGAGTACAAGAAGAGAACGAGACAATAGTGGTCAGCATGCTGGGCTTTGGTCTTAGGACACCAGCAACCTATCCATGCATTTCACTTCCCCCACCTGCACAACTCTATGGTGGCACTAGCAAAAGGGTTTAATATGAAACAACATAATTAGAGTCATGTCATGCTAGTTCCTGCTTCTCTCCAAGCCAGCCATAGATGCCTGTAAGCTCTGCCAGGACTGTTCTTGAACACAGCTGGGGCTGAGAAACTGATATTGCCAGCTCTCTGGCTGCAAATCCTCTCCCCTCCACAGCTGCCTTCCCTCACTCCATAGCTTCCCATCTGTGCTCCTACAGTCCCTGAACTCAAGGGATTCCTGTCAACTAAAATAATTAAGTGCTTTTAAAACCTTAGAAAATTCCCAAACAAAACACCCTTCATTGAGGTTGAGCAGACATTCTACTAATGTTCTTTGACAATGCCTTAAAAAGAAAACGTAGTTTAAAAATGTGAACTTTGTTAAACCTAGAAATACAAAATAAAGTTTCAACTTAAAAAGGAAACCCCAACTATTTAAACAGTACTGAAATACATATTTAAGGTTGCTAGGGAGACTAATTCCAACCCCCACATCGTGAGAATCACATGAAACTTGCACCCAATCTTCCCTAGGTAATTGACCTTTTGCTAACAGTTGAGTTAACTAGAGCATGTTATAATCTGATCTCTCTATGAGATGTATATATATGAAAGAAAAAGCCAAAAAAATGCAGAATTAATGTGACATCAGGAAAGGAAAATAGTATATGCATGTTCTTGCCATATTTGTAATAAAAAAATTGAAATAAGTCTGGCAACTACTGCTCTGATCAGTCAGTGTATTTCCATCCCTTCCTACAGCCTATTTCTTGTCCATTTAGACAGTAAGCTCTTTGGGGCACAGATTGTGTCACATTATATTTCTACAACACATACCACAATGGGGCCTTGATCAGGATGGGGGCCTCCAGGCACTATCGTAACACAAATATAAATGATAGGTCTATGCCACCAGACTTTTAGACTTGGTCTGTATCCCTATAAAGGTCTTCAAAAAAGAAAGGAGAGTGATTTCTTTGTAGTGTTCCTCCTATGCGCAGCAGCTGAGTGATATTCATTTTACGTACATTTTCCAGTACACAGCTAAGTCAGCCATGCACCCTGCTTTCCTTGGATACACACTTTACAAGCTTAGTAACAAAACATACAAGATGTACTATGCATGTACAGCACACTATTTCCCAGGCCAAATATCTGTGAAATCCAAACGAATTCTTTCTCCAACACTAAAGTCATTTTGAATTTACAGAGTTTTTTCCAATGCCAAATCTCTCACCATTTTTAGAAGGCTCTTTAAAAAAAAGTCAATATTCAAACCAACAAACAACAGGTAGCAGTTGAACCATTTTTCTGAAACTTTCCAAAGCAATTCACCTTCAGAGACACCCAACATAGGAAATCTATAAAGTTATCAGCCAAGGAAAAGAGAGTGGGGGGGAGGGGTTGAACTAAAACTATTATGCAACCTTAATCTTACATATAGTGGCCACCACTGCTCAGACTGTAATAAAGCCATAGTAAACCCAGCTGCATATTTATTCTTGACTTCTCATTTTTGAGCAGTTTTTAGGTAATTTTCTTTATGTCTTGGATCTACCAGTTTTATGAATGAGCACATTACCAGAAATGATCCATATACTTTAGGGGTAAAATCCTGGCCCATTTTAAGTCAATGAAAGTTTTGCTATTGACCTCAGTAGGGCCAGGATTTTACTGGCAATGTTCAGGTCATGCTGCACTGGATTCACATTTTTTATACTATAAGCCAGGTCCATGGAAGAGACATCATAAATCATGACAAATATTTTACATGATTTGTAAAGTAGTAACAGTTATATTCTCTACAGAAGCAGAAGTTATATATAGCAAGTTAATGGCCTGCCTTGAAACAATACCTTACAATTTTCTTCCTCCCTTACACTTTTGATAAATATTTTATGCTGTTTTTCTCCAAACATTTTCATATAAACAATTAGAATTAAATTCCTGCTCAAGAATGTATGTAGATCTTAACTAGAAAAAGTAAGTCATTCTACATTAGACATTACCCACTATGATAAAGAGTAAGATCTCTGTATGTTTAATAAAGCTGGTCAAAAAGCATTCATGAAAATGTAAAATCTTGTTTTCCACAATTTTTCCACCAAATATTGAAATATTTTTACCAGCTCTAATGTATAACGATTAGATAATTAATTTATCCCATTTCAGTATATCTAAAATATTGTATATGAACACTATTCTTAAGGTGAACAAGTAGAATATTTAGTAAGTAATACATCTAGGATGAAGTGTCCATTACAGAATAAAGGTTGGTTTTATCTTCTGTATAATTCCTATTTAAGCAGATTTTACACACACAAAAAGCAGTGTTTGCGTAAACCTCAAACTGCTTCTAAACAAATACATAGCTTTATGAGAACAGCGTGCAGGATCAAAAAGCCACCATGATGGTAGCTAGGCTACTTTGTAATAGAAACAGTACTTTCAGGTTCGATTCCAAAGACAAATAAGAAAAACTGGAAAGCCAGATTGATCTGCATAGCGATAAAGATGTAAACCATGTACACAATCACCGCAAGCATAGGAACAACAACAGTGTAGAAGATCAATAGTTCACTGGGTACCATGAGTTCACTACAGGTGATCAGTTTATACTGATAGTATAGCCAATAGAGATAGGTCATCAAACGTTTAACAGCCATCTTCATTTTTTACCAGCTTCAGGAAGTTTGACCTATTAGAACAAAAAAAGGAAAGTCAGCAGGGGAAAAGACAAAGTAAAAAGTTTTGGATAAAGTAAAAGTAAGTATGATTCAGTGAAAAGCCATGCCATGTACAGCTCTGTGTGCTGTAATTGTTTCACACAACTGTGAAGACTGAAAGACATATTCAAAGAATGAAGCACTCAGTCAGTCACATATTGCAACTGAACATAAACCACAGTGATAATATCACCTTTGTGAAAATCCTAGAACTAAAGACACATTCTGATATGTGAAGAGTTGATCAGATGCTAAGAGACTAGAGCAGGGGTGGATAACCTGTGGCTCTGGAGCCACATGCAGCTCTTCAGAAGTTAATATGCAGCTCCTTGTATAGGCACTAACTCCAGGGCTGGAGCCAAGGGTGGCTCCAGGCACCAGCGCTCCAAGTGTGTGCCTGGGGCGGCAAGCCGCGGGGGGAGCTCTGCCGGTCGCCGCTAGGGTGGCGGGCAGGGTGTCTTCAGCGGCTTGCCTGAGGAGGGTCCGCGGGTCCCGCGGCTTCGGCGGACCTCCCGCAGGCGTGCCTGCGGGAGGTCCGCCGAAGCTGCGGGACCCGCGGACCCTCCGTGCTTGGGGTGGCAAAATGTCTAGAGCTGCCCCTGGCTGGAGCTACAGGAGCCAACTTTTCAGTGTGCTGGGGGGTGCCCCCCACTCAACCCCTGGCTCTGCCACAGACCCTGCTCCCACTCCACCCCCTCCCCTGAGCTTGTCTTGCCCTCACTCCTCCCCATCCCCGAAGCCTCCTGCACACCACAAAACAGCTGATCGGGAGGTGCAGGGAGGGAGGGACGGAGGGAGAAGTGCTGATCAGTAGATTGGGGGGAGATCTGGTAGAGGGGCTGCTGATGTATTACTGTTGCTCTTTGGCAATGTACTTTGGTAAATTCTGGCTCCTTCTCAGGCTCAGGTTGGCCACCTCTGGACTAGAGCAAGAAAGAGGAGAAGCCATCCAAAAATGAGCATGGCTAGTCTCACACCCCATCTCATATCAAGGTACCTGTTGTGCCTCTTCTGTCTGAAATTCTGAGCTAAATGGGAGGATTGTGTGATCCCTCGCTCTTCAGGGAGACTCAACATGTCAACTTCCCTAGAAGTATTCCCTAACTTCTCCCCAAGCCCCATAGTTGAGTCACACTCCAGCTGTACCTCCTGGAGGATTATGTCACGATCTACAGGAGCAGCTCTGAACCATAGCAAGTCATTGTGAGCCACGGACTTAAAGATTCTGCTAAGATCCAAAGCAGTTCCTCTCAATGCTAAAAGTTCAGAGGGAGAAATATAGTAATCAAGGCCAGACTGGGAGCCCAGAATGGCTGCAGGATCCACCAGACCCTGGGAAACCTGGGACTTCTGCAGGCAATCAAAACTGGAAGAAGGAAGATCTGGGGACTTCACAAGCTCCCATGAGGCACCAAACCTCAAAATGCTTTCAGGAGACATCCCCCTCAGTGCATTTCATTTTCCCAGGGACAAATGGAAGGGAGTCAAGTTGACTGAAGTCCTTTGGGAAGGGTATTTGACAGTCTTCTTCTGGCACAGTCACTGAGGACATCAGAGGGGAGTCCGAGAGGAATTACATTTCCATTCACGCTTCCCCCTTTGTGTGGTCATAAAGGAAAGGAGAAGGTTCACAATCTAATCCAATCAAATTAGGAGCTTTGCCTACCTCCTCCAGTAATTTATTTTTTTATTATTTTGTTCTACATTATAGTAGACCAAACCCAAGGGAAATTGACAAAAATGCCCAAAAATTTCATTGCAATTTTTGTGCATTTTTGTTGCAATGCATAAATTCCTCCATCTCCTCACTCACTGTCCTGCCTTCTCTTTCATGTGAATTTTGGAGGCTGACTCGAGCAGAGTAACTTAATTGCTGGCACACAGTCTGAAAATTCATTATACAAAAACCAATGAGAGCAAAGGGATTAACGAGAAAAATAATAATAATACACTGACTAGGCAAATCAGACACCAATACCCAAAACCCAGGGAGCCTGTCAGATGAGATGAACACTTTACAAGTCTATTAAGTAGGTATTTTAGGAAGTATTGTACATTTGTTCTCTCATCTACTCTATTCTCTTCCTGGAACATATCACACAGCATGCTGCATTATATACCAACACAGTGGGGTCACCAGAGGGGTTTGAATAGAAGTGCTATCATTTCAGTTGTCTCACGGCCTCCTGTCTTTTCTAGACAATAAGTACCACACTAACCCAGTTCAAATAGGTACATTATACTTGCCATAAAAAAAAAAACTTAGAAGGAAAACAAAGAAGACTGAAAGCATATTACTTTACTTTGTTTTTAGTTGGAACATTGATTTTTTTAAAAATATAATACAAATATCTAGAGTGAGTTCCTGGCCCCACTGATCTCAATGGGCCAGGATTTTAAACCCACCACCACCACCCTATTTTTTTTTTTATTATTATTCTTTAAATTAAAACATTTTTTTCCAGGAACTTAAAAAAAGTTATGAGTTATTACAAGACAAATTTAACTGAGTAATTAAGCCCAAGCTTTTGTGGATTTGGACAAATCACTGTCACAGAGTTTAAGGCTAGAAGGAAATACCAGATCATGCACTTAAAACTTTTGCCCAAGTTTTCTATTCTATGAAATGAAGTTAGTATTATTCAGCTACCTGCCTCACAGAGAGGTTTCACTAGTTAGTGTATGTACAGTGCCTTCATCACGTACAAAGATATAGAATTGCTCAGTACTATCATTAATGAAACATTCACCTTGCTGTACATTACATACAATTTATATTAAAAACCCAGTTATGCTAAAATCCCGCATTAAAGCAACTTAATCGCTACAAACTACTTTTAAGAAAGGAGGTTGTCTCTCCCTTAAGAAATGTTTTTTAATATTGCAAAAAAAGGTAGTACACATTCCATACAAAAAACAAAACACTCACTCCTCTCCTGGGTGTATGATAAATCTGGACAAGTGATGCTCCCTAATGCTCCTGCCTTATGTTGCTGATCTACTAACTGAATTGAGAAGTGTCAACACTGATCTTGGTTACTGAATTACGACATGGTGTTTCAACTGCCCCACCCTTCCTCATCATTGCTAAAAGCTCACCTCTGCACAAGATTCCATATATTATGCAACAACATTAATTTCAATCTCTGCAACCAAGGCACCCAGTTTGTGTGACAGGTTCTGCAACAATTTTAATTTGATAACCTGCACAAAATCGGGACCACATGCAGGCTGAGAAAGAACAGGGATATTGCCTTACTTAGAGCACTGGTTTTCAGCCTTTTTTCATTTGCGGACTGCTAAAAAATTTCAAATGGAGGTGTGGACCCCACTGGAAATCTTAGAAATAGTCTGCAGATCTCATGGGGTCCACAGACCACAGGTTGAAAACCACTGCCTTAAAGGAAGCAGTGGAGGCTTGCCACAAACAGTGCTTTTCCCCAATTTTGAGTCTCAAAGTTCAGAGCTCTGCTCCTGTAAGACTTCGGGATAGTACTTGTCAAGTATGTACCCATGCTGTTCAAGTCAAATAATGCATTTGCAATGCAGAGTTTTGGAACTGTACAGCAACTGAAGAGCCATACAGAGGCACCATAGCACCATTTTCAAATCAAGTTTTTAATTTTCAGCCAATTAATCAAGAATAGAGAATTACTGTGCTGCTACAAAGCCCCAGGTGGAAGCCAATGCCTCCTGCAAACCTCCTTTTGAGACAGTACTTCAAGCCTGTCTGTCTCTCTATGTCCTCCTGCCTACCCTAGCCACCCTGATGCAGAGATTCTAAAATAGGAGCAAACACTTGAGACAATATATTGGCAAGATTAGGAGCAAGAAGATGACCGTAAAGTTGCCGTTTAAAAAACACAAACCCACTTATGTAGCACTGAGATCTGAGGCATCTTGATTAAAAGAGATTATACTGAAATCTGTCCAGGTTCATAATCACATTTTATACAGCAGATCTGCCTACAGCCAAACCATTTCCACAAACTAATAAAGGCTCTGTCTTCAGTTGATATGCCCCAAGCAATGTTTTAAAAGTTGCAGTCTATTCTTCTCCATTCCATTCCTTACTTCACACAGCCTGAAACTATTAAAACTGGTCAAAAAATTTCCATCAAGGCCAATATGTTTTTTATGTTTGGGGAATCACATAATTGTAGGACTGGAAGGGACCTTAAGAGTCCAATCCCCTGCAGGGAAGCAGTACTGCAGTTTTGCTGTGGCTCTGTACAGCAGCAAAAGGCTTTTCCTAGACAGCACGTTATTTCTAGGGAGGGTGGTCCTGCTTTGAGCAGGGAGTTGGACTAGATGACCTCCTGAAGTCCCTTCCAACCCTAATAATCTATGATCTTCCACCAACCTCACCATTTTTTCCATTCACAGTAAGGAACTGAAGCTTCTCCTCCCTAGTGTCCCACGTGTGGAACCAAAATTAATCACTGCTCTGGGGATCAACATTGATTTACATAAGCCTGGAACAGGGTAGGCTCGGAGGAATGTAGTGGGAAGTTATGGGATGCTTAATACGCTCCTCAAATGCTAACTGTGAACTAGGCGCTTCTTAAAGTTAAGTGACATGCAGAATATTATGATTTATATGGTTGTTTTCTGTAAGTTCTGACCATATTTGGAAAAAACTGCTGCATTGTTTTACTTTGTTATTATGGTAGGAGATGAGAGACATTTGAGATATGTGCAGGCTACAGTCACAGTGACCCCTATTTATGCTCCACTGAATTAAATGGCATGGAGGGAAGCAAAAGTGTGGAACTAGGCATAGGCAGCAATACGAGAGCATCCCACTGGCTTACTGCATATCTGCTAACAGCCTCCAAGCACAAGTAGAGCATTGCAAAACTGACAGGAAAGGGGGGGGGGAATTATGGAGCAGCTCCTCTACACAGCACATTCAGACAGAAAAAGCCATGGAGTAGGGCAATCTAGCCATACTGTCAGTAGCGGGGTGGGAGCAGGAAAGGGTATCAAAGGTCATACAGCTTGAAGGTGTTGCAGTGTTCCTAGAATCCTTCTTTCACTTGGACACACATGAAGAACTGTGGTTCAGGGCTGTGTGTAGAAGGACTCCAGCCTGCTATTATAGCAGCCACAATAAGTCCTTTCCAACATTCAGCAAGTATAAATTGAAGAAAAAAGCAAAACAAACATTCAAATATCTGGAATTCAGAAGTTAAATGGCTACTCACTAAGTACCTCTTTTTCATTTAGGCTCAATAAAGTCCTTCAGGTGGAAAAATTAAAATCCTGTTCATGCCAGAAGTCTTCCTTGGGGAAAAATAAGAATTCGACTACCACTCAATTTCAGATCTAGAGTTATTGCCAGCAAGATGCTTTCTAAATAAATACTACCCACAGGAAAAAGAAAAGGAAGGAAGAACTGTGCAGGCAGGATAAATTTCAGATGGGTCAGTTACATAAAAGTTCACCTGAACTTCTGAAGCCCATGCTCACTGCACTGTCTAGAACAGGGGTGGGCAAACAACAGCCCACAGGCCACATCTGGCCCGTCAGACCATTTAATCAGTCCCTCTGCTCCAGCCAGGGAGCAGGGTCTGGCATTTGCCCTGTTCCCGCACTCCAGCTGGAAAGCGGGGTTGGGGATTGCTTCGCTGCATGCGGCTCCCAGGAAGCAGCCAGCATGACTCCCCTCCGGCTCCTACGTAGTACGCGCAGGCCTGGCTGCACCTCGCAGCGGGAGGGGGGGACATGATTCCAGGAGCTGTTTGCGGTAAGCACCGCCTGCAGCCTGCACCCCTGAGCTCCCCCACATCCCCTGCCACAGCCCTGATCTCCCTCCTGCACTCCAAACCTCTCAATCCCAGCCCCGAAAGTGAAATTTAGAAATGTAGATTTTTTTTGTTACATAACTGCACTCAGAAACAGAACAATGTAAAACTTTAGCACTTACAAGTCCATTCAGTCCTAGTTCTTGTTCAGCCAATTGCTAAGACAAACAAGTTTGTTTAGATTCATGGGAGATACTGCTGCCTGCTTCTTATTTACATTGTCACCTGAAAGTGAGAACAGGCATTCGCATGGCACTTTTGTAGCCGGCATTGCAGGGTATTTACATGCCAGATAGGGCATATGAATGTTTAGCATTTCATGCTTTGGCCACCATTCCAGAAGACATATTTCCATGCTGATGACACTTGTAAAAAAAAAAAAAAAAAAGTGTTAATTAAATTTGTGACTTGAATTCCTTGGGGGAGAACTGTATGTCTCCTGCTCTGTTTTACCCGCATTCTGCCATATATTTCATGTTATAGCAGTCTTGGATAATGACCCAGCAAGTTTTTCTGAATATCTAACCTAATTCTCCTTTGCTGCAGATTAAGCCCATTATTTCTTCTCCTACCTTCAGTGGACAAACAAGTGATCATCATCTTCTTTTTAACAGCCCTTAATTCTGTCAAATGTCAGGTCACCTCCTCAGTCTTCTTTTCCCAAGACTAAACATGTGCCCAGTTTTTTTTAATCTTTCTTAAAAGGTTTAGAAAACCTGAACTACGATCATTTTGTTGCTCTTCTCTGGACTCCCTTCAATTTGTCCACATCTTTCCTAAAGCGTGGCACCCAGAATTGGACCCAGTACTCTAGCTGAGACTTCACCGGCACCAAACAGAGCAGAACAATTACCTCCCACGTCTTACACTCTACACTCTTGTTAATACACTCCGAAATGACACTAGCCTTTTTCATAACTGCATGATAGTTGACTCAATTTGTTATCCACTATATCCCTCCAATCCTTGTCAGCAATACCACCACCTAGCCAGTTATTCCCCCCTGCGTAGCTGTGCATTTGATTTTTCTTTCTTAAGCTATTACTTTGCACTTCTCTTTATTAAATTTAATTTTATTGCTCTCAGACCAATTTTTCAATTTGTCATGGTCACTTTGAACTCTAATCCAGTTCTCCAAATTGTTTGCAACCTGTTCCAGCTTGATGTTTTCCACAAATTTCATAGGCATATTCTCCACTCCATTATCAAAGTCATTAATGAAAATATTGACAAGTATTAGACACAGGACTGAGCCCTGCGGGACGCCCTGCCAGTTTAACAGCAAACCATTGATAATAATACTTTAAATAGTCATTCAACCAGTTGTGCACCCACTTTATAGTAATTTCTTCTAGACCACATTTCCCTGGTTTGCTTAGGAGAAGGTCACAGCAGATTGTATCAAACGCCCTACTAAAAATCAGGATAGATCATGTCTATTGCTTTCCCTCCACCACTAGGCCAGTAACTGTCAAAGGACGAAATTAGGTTGGCATGGCATTATTTGTTTTGGACAAATCCGTGCTGACTACTCCTAATAAACCTATTATCCTCCAGGTGCTTACCAAATGACTAATAATATGTTCCAGTATCTTTCCATGTTTCAAAATTAGGTTGACTGGTCAATAATTACTTGGGTCCTCCCTGTTCCCCTTTTAACAATAGGTACTATTTTTGCCCTTCTCCAGTCCTCTGGGACCGCGCCTCTCCTTCATGAAGTCTTGAATGTAATTGCTAATCGTTAGTTCAGCCTTAGCCTTTCTGAATCTGTCCCTACATGCTTGTGCTATTCTTCTGTACTCCTCCTTAGCAATTTGTCCATGTTTCCACTTTTTGTAGGATTTATTTTTGATTCAGGTAATTAAAGAGCTCCTGATGAAGCTATATTGGCCTCTTACTATTCTTCCTATCTTTCCTTAGCATCAGGATAGCCTGCAATTGCGCTTTTAATATTGCCACTTTGACAAACTCTCCTGAACTCCTTCATTCCTTATATTTTCTTCCCATGGGACCTTAGTTAAGGTTGTTTGCTAAAGTCTGCTTTTTTGAAGTCCATTGTCCTTATTCTGTTGCACTGACTCCTTCCTTTCCTCAGAATCATGAAATCAAATCATTTCAAATTGCCTTCCACCTTCAGATTCACAATTTCCTGTTGGCCAGAATCAAGTCTAAAAACAGCTGCCCTCCTGGTTTCTTCCTCCGCTTTCTAAAACGAAAAGTAGTCCCCAACTCAGTGAGAACCGAGATCTTTTAGGGAAAAAAAAAAAACAAAAAACTATCCCTAAGTGCATTTTGAAGGCAATTTTGAAGCATTTATGCGCCACACATTTAAAAAAACAAAAACCAAACAATCCGACATGAAATATCCAGAGAGGAGGATGACACTATCAAAAGCAGGGATATCACCCCAAATCCTTCCAATCATTTGGAGACATTTATAGTCCTCTAACCCATTTCTGTTTTGAAACATAGAAGACTCGGAGTGCTAAATACATTCAAGAAAAACAATCTCATTTCTACATTACATGATGAAAGGTAATCAAATGAGTAAGGAGGATGAAGCCTGAAGTCATCTGAGGGCAAATATGCAATAGTGACACTGGATGTCTACTCAGAACAGGAAGGAAAGATCATGCAATGACTGATGCAAGCTAGCAGGAATTCTTTTGTCTGGCAGTTTACTTAAGTTTTAATAAGGTTTAAAAATTGTTCTGTGGAGCTTTCAAGCTGTGGAGGGATGCACCCGGATCCACTCTGGAAACAACTCTCATCTACCTCTTTAGACCAGGCCACTTTCCTCCCCAGCCGCAAACACATTTATTTAGGTGCCACTGACATAACTAAAATACATCAAACCAGCCAGTGCTGCTGAGAGCAAAGGTATATTTAGGCCTGGACAGAAGCCTACTGTGGATTTCAAGTATGTTCTAATAACATTTAACAGTGTAAGTATAAGTAGAACTGTATAAGAAATTGAAGTGTAATCATGCCTGTGAGAACAAAAAAAGATACAGTAACTAAAAAGCTAGAAAAGACCAGTCTGAACTGAAACTAACCCTGTACTGACAGGGGGAGGAAAATTATATTCATCCCGGGAGGTATGCTGCCTGCCAGGGGCCCGTATCCGAGATGTTACAGAGGCATTGTCGAGGATTATCCGGCCTTCTGACTACTACCCCATGCTACTCATCCATGTGGGCACAAATGATACTGCGAGGTGTGACACTGAGCAGATCAAGAGTGACTACAGGGCTCTGGGAGTACGGGTTAAGGAGTTTGGAGCGCAGGTGGTATTCTCTTTGTTTCTTCCTGTTGAAGGTAGGGGTCCGGGCAGAGACAGATGCATTGTGGAGGTGAATGCCTGGCTGCGAAGATGGTGTCGCCAGGAGGGCTTTGGCTTCCTCGACCACGGGATGCTATTCGAGGAAGGACTGCTAGGAACAGATGGCGTTCACCTTTCGAAGAGGGGAAAGGCCTTATTTGCGCACAGACTGGCTAAACTAGTAAGGAGGGCTTTAAACTAGGTTCGATGGGGACAGGTGAGCGAAGCCCACAGGTAAGTGGGGAACAAGACCTGGGAGATGGGTTGGAAACAGGAGGGAGCACGGGCTATAATGGCAGAGAGGAAGGAGGGTCAGGGCAAAGCTGGGAGGCAAGATCAAACCAGTATCTTAGATGCCTATATACAAATGCAAGAAGTATGGGTAATAAGCAGGAAGAACTGGAAGTGCTAATAAATAAATACAACTAGGATATTATTGGCATTACTGAAACTTGGTGGGATAATACACACGACTGGACTGTTGGTGTGGATGGGTATAGTTTGCTCAGGAAGGATAGACAGGGGAAAAAGGGAGGCGGTGTTGCCTTATATATAAAAATGTACACACTTGGACTGAGGTGGAGATGGACATAGGAGACGGAAGTGTGGAGAGTCTCTGGGTTAGGCTAAAAGGGGTAAAAAACACAGGTGATGTCGTGCTGGGAGTCTACTACAGGCCCCCTAATCAGGTGGAAGAGGTGGATGAGGCTTTTTTCAAACAACTAACAAAATCATCCAAAGCCCAAGATTTGGTGGTGATGGGGGACTTCAACTATCCAGATATATGTTGGGAAAATAACACCGCGGGGCACAGACTATCCAATAAGTTCCTGGACTGCATTGCAGACAACTTTTTATTTCAGAAAGTTGAAAAAGCTACTGGGGGGAAGCTATTCTAGACTTGATTTTAACAAATAGGGAGGAACTTGTTGAGAATTTGAAAGTAGAAGGAAGCTTGGGTGAAAGTGATCATGAAATCATAGAATTTGCAATTCTAAGGAAGGGTAGAAGGGAGTACAGCAGAATAGAGACAATGGATTTCAGGAAGGCGGATTTTGGTAAGCTCAGAGAGCTGATAGGTAAGGTCCCATGGGAATTAAGACTGAGGGGAAAAACAACTGAGGAAAGTTGGCAGTTTTTCAAAGGGACGCTATTAAGGGCCCAAAAGCAAGTTATTCCGATGGTTAGGAAAGATAGAAAGTGTGGCAAAAGAACACCTTGGCTTACCCTTGAGATCTTGCGTGACCTACAAAATAAAAAGGCGTCATATAAAAAATGGAAACTAGGTCAGATCACAAAGGATGAATATAGGCAAATAACACAGGAATGCAGAGGCAAGATTAGAAAAGCAAAGGCACAGAATGAACTCAAACTAGCTATGGGAGTAAAGGGAAACAAGAAGACTTTTTATCAATACATTAGAAGCAAGAGGAAGACTAAGGGCAGGGTAGGCCCACTGCTCAATGAGGAGGGGGAAACAGTAACAGGAGACTTGGAAATGGCGGAGATGCTTAATGACTTCTTTGTTTCGGTCTTCACTGAGAAGTCTGAAGGAATGTCTAGTATAGTGAATGCTTACGGGAAGAGGGTAGGTTTAGAAGATAAAATAAAAAAAGAGCAAGTAAAAAATCACTTAGAAAAGTTAGATGCCTGCAAGTCACCAGGGCCTGATGAAATGCATCCTAGAATACTCAAGGAGTTAATAGAAGAGGTATCTGAGCCTCTAGCTATTATCTTTGGGAAATCATGGGAGACGGGGGAGATTCCAGAAGACTGGAAGGGGGCAAATATAGTGCCCATCTATAAAAAGGGAAATAAAAACAATCCAGGAAACTACAGACCAGTTAGTTTAACTTCTGTGCCAGGGAAGATAATGGAGCAGGTAATCAAAGAAATCATCTGCAAACACTTGGAAGGTGTTAAGGTGATAGGGAATAGCCAGCATGGATTTGTAAAGAACAAATCGTGTCAAACTAATCTGATAGTGTTCTTTGATAGGATAATGAGCCTTGTGGATAAGGGAGAAGCAGTGGATGTGATATACCTAGACTTTAGTAAGGCATTTGATACGGTCTCTCATGATATTCTTATAGATAAACTAGGAAAGTACAATTTAGATGGGGCTACTATAAGGTGGGTGCATAACTGGCTGGATAACCGTACTCAGAGAGTAGTTGTTAATGGCTCCCAATCCTGCTGGAAAGGTATAACAAGTGGGGTTCCGCAGGGGTCTGTTTTGGGACCGGTTCTGTTCAATATCTTCATCAACGATTTAGATGTTGGCATAGAAAGTACGCTTATTAAGTTTGCGGACAATACCAAACTGGGAGGGATTGCAACTGCTTTGGAGGACAGGGTCAAAATTCAAAATGATCTGGACAAATTGGAGAAATGGTCTGAGGTAAACAGGATGAAGTTCAATAAAGATAAAATGCAAAGTGCTCCACCTAGGAAGGAACAATCAGTTTCACACATACAGAATGGGAAGAGACTGTCTAGGAAGGAGTATGGCAGAAAGAGATCTAGGGGTCATAGTGGACCACAAGCTTAATATGAGTCAACAGTGTGATACTGTTGCAAAAAAAGCAAACATGATTCTGGGATGCATTAACAGGTGTGTTGTAAACAAGACACGAGAAGTCATTCTTCTGCTCTACTCTGCGCTGGTTAGGCCTCAACTGGAGTATTGTGTCCAGTTCTGGGCACCGCATTTCAAGAAAGATGTGGAGAAATTGGAGAGGGTCCAGAGAAGAGCAACAAGAATGATTAAAGGTCTTGAGAACATGACCTATGAAGGAAGGCTGAAGGAATTGGGTTTGTTTAGTTTGGAAAAGAGAAGACTGAGAGGGGACATGATAGCAGTTTTCAGGTATCTAAAAGGGTGTCATCAGGAGGAGGGAGAAAACTTATTCACCTTAGCCTCCAATGATAGAACAAGAAGCAATGGGCTTAAACTGCAGCAAGGGAGATTTAGGTTGGACATTAGGAAAAAGTTCCTAACTGTCAGGGTAGTTAAACACTGGAATAGATTGCCTAGGGAAGTTGTGGAATCTCCATCTCTGGAGATATTTAAGAGTAGGTTAGATAAATGTCTATTAGGGATGGTCTAGACAGTATTTGGTCCTGCCATGAGGGTAGGGGACTGGACTCGATGACCTCTTGAGGTCCCTTCCAGTCCTAGAGTCTATGAGTCTATATGGAAATAAGAGACATAATACATACGTATAAGAAAAGAGAACAAAAAGTTATAAATAAGTTTGTGTAACAAAGAGATGTTGACATTGCATTATCCGGTGCTGGAGGGGACTGTGATAAGATCCTCTTAATGAGCTTCCCGCTTGTAAGTAATTAATCACTACTCAGTGTCTTGCCTTAATAAATATTTGTTAGATCCAACTGCTGAGTACATGAACCTCAGTCCAACAAGTTCAACAGTACAACTTACTAGCTGTGACCCAGAGCACTTGCAAGCTAATCCCCCTCCAACAATTCTTCCAATTTTTAAATGCCTAAGAACAAAGATGAGCTTTGCAACATGTCCTGAAGGTTATCAAAGTCAGACAGAGAAAAATGGGGGAAATACCCAAGTCCTTGAGCTTTGATGGAGAATGCCCTGCCAGTAACTCTTATTTATAGCAGTAGGGCTCCAACTCAATCTGCTTTGCCAATTCCTCATGCCATTCTGCCACTGTTGGAGAGATGGTATCCCAGGTACCACTTTTAGGGCTTTATAGGTCAAAATCAACATTCTAAACTTCACCTGAAAATCAGCTGTCACACACCATTTGAGTAATGTCCTTATAGTTATACACGCCACCTATGTGGTGGGCTGCCACATTCTGCATTAGCTTGTTTCCAGATAGTTCAAAGGTATAACTCCAAATAGATTCAGTGGATTAATTTAGCACGCAGACTCTAGCTCAGTAATTAAACCCCCTCTCACACTGGTCACCACCCCAGATAGCCTTATTTACCACATTAATTTGACTGAATGCAACAAGCTACATGAGGATGGGTGAGCCTGAGATGACACTCATCCCTTCTGTCAACTCCCATACAAGCTATCAGTCCCTGACATTACTATCTCCAGGACTTATCCCTATGTATATCCCTGCTACCACCCACTCTAGGCCTGACCAAAGCCAAGTCAGAACAGGGAGTACTAGAACTGAAATGGAACATTATGGAGGCATTAGCAAGCAGCTGTCACAATGACACTCCCCCACTTGTGTCTCAAAGGTCCCAAACTTTTGAGAGCTAGGGGGAATTACAATTAAGCTTACAATAAATATAGTATCTTCAGAGACAGTGAAGGCCACAACCAAAAGCATTCACTGAAATAATTCAGGAAAATGAAAGAAAAACTGTAAGGTTTAGTGCTGGAGTAGGGAAAGGTACTTGCTTCTCTTAAACTTTTTTTTTTTTAAATGACAGTTTGCCAATCATGGAAAAATACCAAAATAACGTTACCACCATTCATGAGTACTACATTTACCATTCATGAGTACTACATTTACTAAGTCAACATTTCTGATTCAAACCAAAATTAGAGGCAACAAATTTGCAAAGGAAGATGATTCATCCTACAAAATGAAGTACTTAAAAAAATACATACATATGCCAATGTAACTCTCCAAGATATCAGTTGTTCTGACATTCCTAACAAGGCTTTTTATAGTTTGGATTATTGTCTAAACAAAATTTAAAAATCATATTACACAAAGTAACAGAAATAGGTAAAAATTCAGCACATCAGAAGTCAAATATTACACTTTCCTTGTTACAAAAAAGTGTCTCCCATTTTACTTTACAGCCTCTTGGTAAATTTTCTCTGTCCAAGAGCATAAATGCAGCCTTTGTAAGATGGTTTGGTTTAGATTATTGATTAACATGACATCAGATACCTAGGCTCAATCAGTTTATTAAACAACAAGAGATCAGCACAAATACCAAAAAGAAAAGATTAATACAACTCACCCTTCTGAGGGTAGATTCACACTTTAGTCTGTTCCAAACTGGTTAAAATTTTGTGGGTTTTTATAGCCTACTTGTTTACCTTTTTTGTAGTTTGTGGTTTACCCATAAAATACATCTTAAGCAATTACACCTCTACCTCGATATAACGCTACCCAATATAACACAAATTCAGATATAATGCAGCAAAGCAGTGCTCTGGAGGAGCGGGGCTGCGCACTCTGGTGTATCAAAGCAAGTTCAATATAATGCGGTTTCACCTATAACACAGAAAGATTTTTTGGCTCCCGAGGACAGTGTTATATTGAGGTAGAGGTGTATGTCATTTTGTTCTTTGCGGTTAGAACATTTTATGCAACTGCAAAAATGGGTCATGGCTTAGATTAGCAGTCCCCAAAGTGTTGGGTGCAGCTGTACCTTTCGGGGGGGGCAGGGTAGATCCAGGCCAACCTACCCCAAACTCTGCTCCAGCCCTGTCCCCACCCCTGGCTCCCAGCCCTGACACCACACTGAAACCAGCTGGGAGCCAGGGGTGGGGGCAGGACCCTAGCTGCAGCTCCACTCCCACTCAGGCCAAGGCTGGGGGTGGAGTGAGGTGGGGCCAGGAGTGGAGCCGTATCCGGCCATGGACCCAGCTGCCAGCCCCCACCACAGCCCTGTTGCAACCCTACTACTGCTCCCGCCCCCAGCCTTGGCCCATGGCTGCGGGTCAAGCCCTGACTCTAGTCCCACCCCTGCAGCCCCAGCCTCAGCCCCCTTGCCCCTGCCCATGTCCCCCGCCCTGGCTCTGGAGAGGGGCAGGGAGGTGTGACCCTCAAAAGTTTGGGGACTGCTGCCCAAGATATATTTCCATTCCATAACTAATACAAAGTTCATCTGCTAGTAATTGCAATTATCTCTCTTGGCATGACTACACAAAGCTTCAGGGAACTTTGGTCTACATACTAACAGTTCTATTATCATAACTGCATAAATTTTCAATAAGTTTGGCCTACGTGCTAACACACTGATTACTCACTTATGTTTCGCTAAAACAATATGATGCTTCCTAAGAGGCATCTGTGTAATTAAACCATTTAGGTGTTTTCCCCTCCCTACTAGTTATTTTAAGTCCATTTAATCCTTGAAATACTGGGATGTCCAAAAGGTGCTTTTACTCATCAGAGCCAGACAATTTCCTGGTGCTTGTGAGATCTTGTAGAGTGCATTCTGATTTGGAGGAGGAAATGGGTGGAGAGAAAAAGCCAGTTTGGGACACCTCCCAGTGTCAGGGAACCTCCTACTTGCCCTGCTTGACTGGAAAGACTGCCTCTGTTCCCTTCTCCTGCCAGGTCCCATGTTTATCTCATGACACGACACAGGTAAAGGCAGGCTGCTAAAAGTAGTATTAGGAGCCAGGAATGAACAGAACAGGCACAGAGATCAGAAACAGTTCCATGCTAAAGAGGTTGTCTGGCAAGGAAGTTAAGGCAAAAAAAAGGAGCATAAGTTTCTCTGCTCATTTGGTGGACGGGTCGTAGAGTTTTGGTGCTTTGGGGATGGCGTGTAAGGGCTATGGTGAATGCAGAAAGAGCATAAAGAAAAGAGCAACTGGAACCAAAATATCTCATAAAACTAATGGGAAAGTCAGGTGCTAAGAATATTTATTTAGCCTTAGGATTCTCAGGTTGGAGTTACAGGTAGGGAGCACTGAGTATTAACTTCTGATGGACCCCAAAAAGAAGGAAATGGACAAGACCTTACGAGGAAGTCGAGCATGAGAGTACAGGAAGCAAGGTCCCTGTCCTGGGGAGCTTACAACAGACAGATACAAGACCATGATTAAGGATCATATATGAGAACAGAATGCTGAGGCAATTAGTGATAGCAGACTAAGCAGAAGCAATTAGTTCTGGGAAACCAATAAGGTAGTTGCCAAAGCTCAGGGTTCTAGGCCTTACCCAGACTTCATTCTGGCCATGGCTGAGGCTGAATTTCTAACAATAGAAATCAAGACGTGATAGCTGATCCCAAAGCTCTCCAGAGGCCTCTGGAGTTCAAAGACCTGATACTCCACTGATGCTTCCCATCAGTGATGAGAGAGACAAAGAAACAAGTATAGTGGCTCATGGGTTTTACCTGTGTTTGTACAGTATTCAGTTGTGCATTTATCCTGTGAGGCAAGTCAGCTGCAGCCTGGAAATCCTGAAAACAGCAGGGAAGGCTTTTAAAGACTCAAAAATGGGGTGCGTAAAGAAAATACTGACGCTTAGAGAATGGAAGAAAACAAGTTGTATATTGAAAGACTTATCTGAGTCTGAAGTTCAAGAACTATAGGTCTTCCTGAATCATTTCAGTCACTGATACCTATATGAAACAGGGAAGTTTATTAGATCAGAGTACTGTAAGTGCAGCATTAGCACTCTTATAGTTTTGTCTTTTAACTAAAGGGGCTTAATTTATCACCTGTTTTAGAGTCTGTGTTCTCAGAATAGCTTCAGGGATAGAACCTACTGCAAGGCATAAAGGAACAACTGGCTTGCCAAGATTAACACCCTTTCGGCATGAACCCCTAAATGTCCTGTACTCACTCCATATGATTTCTGATACACAAATCTGTTCTTATTTTATTTTTAAACCTCCACTGTCAGTGTGTGATCTTCTCTATGGTTTTCCCAAGCTTCTGCCATATTGTCACCAGATTAGTTTTCTTTACAGTGATGACCCATCAACACACCACCTCCCCACATACGGAAAGAAAGTGGGCTTTTTACTGTGCCTAGATGGTTAAATAACTTGGGCTCTGGCAGAATAAAGATAAAATGAATTCCAAAGCAAAGGACTCCTCTTGAAAAACCATTTCTCTTACTTGTTGCTCCCACTCATTTTAAATGGAGAGGCTCTATCTCAAGTGCTTATGCTCAATACCACAGGGCAATACTGCATGCAAGGAAAGGCAGCCTTAGATTATAAACAGGAAACTCAGCCATGTAGTATTGTGGAAGAGAAGAAGAAACTAGAACCCAAATTGCATATAGTTAGCTATTATTCCAGTCCTAGTACAGAACTTTGCGGCACTCCACTGTTTCCTTTTCGTCAACCTGAATATTGACCATTTATTCCTATGTATTCTTCTGTGTCTCTCTGCCAGTCCTTGACAGTACTTTTTTATTAACCTTAATATTTCATAATTTTATCTTTGATTATTATTGCAACCAATTTTTCTGGCACACTGATCTGTAATTCCCAGAATCACGCCTTCAATTTGTTTTAAAATAAAGACTGGCATATTTGCTACCATTCAGTTTCATTCAGATTATAAAGACAGAAGGATCATAGTGATAATCTAATCTGACTTTCTGTATAATATAGGCCATAGGACTTCCCTGAATTACTTACTGTTTGAACTAGAGCATGTCTTTTAGACAAACATCCAATCCTGGCTTAGAAAATTGTCAGTAACAGAAAAACCACCACAAACCTTGTTAAATTATTTCAATAGTTAGTTACCCTCACTGTTAATAACACACACCTTATTTTCTGTCAGAATTTCTCTAGCTTCAATTTTCAACCATGGTATCTTGTTATAAAGTTATGTGGCACAGCACCACATCCCATGTGAAAAGCAGACTGAAACAGGAAGTAGAGCTCTCACTGGACTGGCTGAGGAGAGGATATTCCTCCTCTGTTTTAGTGGGATCAGGAAAAAGTGTGCTCCCATTTATTTTAAGCACAGACTACATCCATTCTTGTATTCCTAGATTTTCTTCTTTAAACACACATATCCAATTTGTACAACATTATACGCACGAGTCTTGCTCTGTCTTCTGCTATGGAACAGTTTATTAGTACAGACCTTTTAAAACAAGTTGAGGGAAATAATACAAACAATTCTGGAACATAGATTACTTTTAATGCTCAATTATGCTTAAATCTTCCTCACATTGTCATTAACCGGTTTTGACAGTGATAGTTTATTCTTATTAGCTACACAAGAAGTAACCGAATGGAATACCCTAACAAAATCCACACCACAGTGAGTAACTTGAGTGAACCTCTCTGGACTGACTCTTGCAATGGATTTCAACGAGTCACCCTAAAGGGCTCCACTGAATCTGCAAATAAATGGCACACTGACATAAAACTTTCAGTGATTAAAACTCTGAACTGAATCTACTCCATAGCTATGTAACAGAGAAATAAAATCCCGACAAAGGTCTAAGAGTAAATTAAAGAGTTTCTGACATAGCTCATTATTCCTACACTGACAGATTTATAAGCAAGGCAAGACAACAGTAATGAGGATTTCACGCAATTTTCTCCCTTGCATATAATGTGTGAGGTTGAGACTATATATGTATAGGCTCAGAGAGGCAGTAGCTGCAGTCCTTCTGTGCACCATCAGTGCCTGATCACTGTCAGAATTTTGCAAGAAAGATACCTCTGCTGCTTGACCTGTCAGAGCAGATGAAGAAAATCCAAAGCCCTCAGCCATAATATAGCAGCAAACACAAAATAAATGGAGAGCTCTTTAGCCAGTCAATTCCCCACCCCTCCGAAATCAGTCTTCAGCATGAACCTTTCCCACACCTATTTGCAAAACCTAAACAAAAAAAATAATAATAATCAACCCTACTATACGTAACCCAGATAAAGGTAATGGGGGGGTTGAACTAGGAATTCATGAAGACACCCCTTTTGTGTTTTCCTTATCCCCTGAAACAAACTATAGATCTATAGCACAGAGTGCTAAAGAGCAGTGAAAAAGACTTTTGAAGTTGCTCTCCATGTTTCAAAATATACTAGCAAGCAATAATACCATCTCCACAAGATGATGCAAAGAGGAAAAAACTTCCCTGGCTGGTAAAGGGTGAGAGTCAGGGAGCAGAAAGTTTGGGGGAAGGGAGAGGAGAGAGACATGGTTAGATATTCACAGAAACAACATGCAAGCGGTGAGGAGGATGAGCTCAGTTCACTTCTCTTGTCTGGGCTAGGACAGAGAAAGGGTTACTTAAAAATTTAGTTGCTGACATTCACTTTTTTAGATAAATAAATTTGGTGTAGTCTCCCCTTTCGCCTAACTCCCGTTGCTGTTGCTGAGCCCAGCCCCTCACAGAACTGGGAACCCAGCCCACACCACTCTCTAAGAAAAGATTATCCAGGCAGTCTGCATGAATTAGTCTGGACACCCAGAAGCCACCTCCTGGAGTTTTTATGGACCAAACAATTCCCTGAGGTAAAGCGTAACACGTGACGCACGGATTCTCCGCCGTTTCTTCAAGAGCTGTGGGACTGGGGGAGAGGCAGGACTCTGTGCTGTGACTCCTCTCTCAGGTCTCGGAGAGCTCCGCGTCCAGCACCTCCAGCCCCCGAACCGCTCATCCCGGATGATCTTGGCCACCTTCTCCGTCACCACATCCCTCCGGACCCGACGACGGTTCCCTTCACCCCGTGCCACCGCCTGCCGCGGTTCCGGGCCCGCAGCCGGCTGGGGCGGCCCGATCGATGCAAGGGAGCGGAGATCAGCTGGTGTTACAACTAACCCAGTGGGAGCAGGACCGTTGGCGGCTCCCGGGGCAGCGGGCGACGAAGCGCGCCCCCAGGTAACGGCGCAAGGCCTCTACCCGCACGTGTCCAAATAGGGACACCGCGACGGCTGCTGCCTGCCTGGAGTTCACCCGGCAGCAGCTCCCCCAGACGCACACCCAGGCGTTATCCTGGCTGCAGACCCAGCAGCCATGGCACCTGTATCACCGCGCGCAGGTACCTGCCTCGTGCGCCCCCTACACCTTGCGCCTGTCCCTCCCCGGGCGGGGCGGGGCTCGGCTGCTCCCTCCTCCCCAGAACTTCGGAGGGAACCAGCCGCCTACAAGCCCCAGCAGCCTGTGCGCTTCCGCCTCGCTTGTAATAGGCAAGAACCAACCCCAAGGCTGCTGGGGGCTGTAGTCTGGGGAGCAGGCTGGGCGCCTAGCAGCAGAGAGGACTGAAGACGCCTGGCCCTGCCTAGCAACAGGCTGGGCCTAGATAGGGTCCAGCCCTGGTGGAGTGACTGGGCCCAAGCCCCAGCCTGCCCACCACAACTTCTTCAGCAGACAGAGCAACATCTCAGGCCTAGTACTAGGCTTTGCAATGCCTATACAGCCAGCTCTCTTTCCATCTGTGAGTGCCCCCCTGACTACCTGTGAGGGTACTACAGGCCATCTCCATCCTCTGGTTACTCCACAGCCTCCCTGCTGCTATAACTCCTCCCCTCTTGGGTGGGTGAGGGAGGGAATCAGGTCATCCAGGGCTTTGACCTTTGCTGTAGCCAGCTGGTCAGAGGGGAATCACAGAGGTGAAGTAAGCTTGGGCTGTGTGAGGGGATGCCACTGGCAGGCAGGGCCGGCGCTTCCATTTAGGCAGCCTAGGCAATTGCCTAGGGCGCCAGGATTATTGGGGGGTGGCATTTTGCCGGGGGGGGGCGGGGCAGGCGGCTCCGGTGGACCTGCTGCAGTGGTGCCTGCGGAGGGTCCCCTGGTCCCACAGCTCTAGTGGAGCTGCTGCAGGCATTCCTGCAGACGGTCCGCTGCTCCCGCGGCTACGGTGGACCTCCCGCAGGCACAGCTGTGGCAGCTCCGGCAGCTCCACCGGAGCCGCAGACCAGCGGACCCTCTCCAGAGGCACGACTGCGGCAGGTCCACCGGAGCCGTGGGACCAGCACGCGGGGCGGCGAAATGGTCGTGCGCCTAGGGCACTAGAAACACTAGCGCCGGTCCTGCTGGTAGGCATGCGGCTGGCAAGGCTTCTAGAAGTGCAGGACCCTGTACATGCATGGAAAACGTAGGCCTCAGTCTGCAATGAAAGCAAGTGGTGTGTGGGAGGCAGCCTTTCAAAGTCCTGGATCTGTCCCTTACCTGTCAGTGGTGTGAATCTATGTGTTAATTTAAGATTGTTTTGCTGTTGTAATAGGATTAATAGATTTGATTCCCCTTCCTCACTCCTTTGCCTGACACTCCTCAGGAACATGGATCAAGTTCTGCTGTGAGACAGTTAACTAATTTTCTCCTTTTTTCTAATCAGCTGTGCCTGCAGCTGGTTCCACATGTTACTAACCATCACCGAAAAAAATCAGGGTTGATGTAAAGATATAAAGAGGAACAGGGGTGGGATAACCATCATCCAGGTGTCCAGGAGCAGAGACCTGCTTCTCCCCACACTTTTGTCATTTTACGTACACACAGGAGTCACACTTTCTATGCTGCATATTCCTCACACTCTCTCATTAGAGCAGCCAGCAAGTGGCATAAGAAAACCATGGTAATGACAGCATAAGATCATTTGGGAATTGTAAGGTTTAACTGTGAGCTTTTCAGGGTGGGATTATTGCCTTCTTTGATATTTGTACAGGTCTCACCACACTCATGTAGGCTACTGAGAACAAATCATTTAAAAATCCTGACGACAAGCACCATAGCAGCAATGCTACATATTACCATACTGGCTTAGACTAATGAAAATTGAAAAATAAAATAAGCAAATAGGGAACCACTTACTAGCATTCATCCTATTAAACAATGTACAAAAGAAACAGGGCAGGATTTCCAGTTGCCAAAGAACAAAATCAATTTTAAACTATTATCAGAAAAAACTATCAAGTGGAAGTTGTATGTGAAGGTTGTTTGTGAAGAAAGATGATAGCTGTATGTTATTTCTGCTGCAAATTATGTGGAATGATTTCCAAGTTCTTAGTAAATTTATGGTAGGATCTGACTACCAATTTTAAGAAGGATACTGCTCCACCTAACAATTTACAAACCATAATAAGCCTAGATGAAAAGTGTATCATGGAGCTTCTAGAAACACACAATACAACTGACAAGCAATGCTGGAGAAATACCAAACAATTTTTTTCCCTAAAAGCAATATCTTTCGCTTGTCTTTCACTTCCATCAGAAAAAAAAGTCTCCCTTCAACATATTTGTTCGTAATCCATAAGGATGTATCCAAGGAAGAGGAAACTTGCTTGGCTAGTTCTGCAAAAATCAGCATATAAATCTCAACCCAAGGAAAATCAGGTAAGTCCCCGATTCTGTATGTGGGGATGTGTGTGTGCGCAAGTGTGCATCCAAACAGCAGGAAGTTAATAGCTAATGTTAGGTATAATTATGATAGTATATTACACTTATATAGCACCTTTCACCTGAGAATCACAAACCACTACACTTTTTTTGGTATTATCCCCTTTTTATAGATAGGGAAAATGGAGCTTTAAAAGGTCAAGTAACTTGCTCAAGGTCACATAGCAAACCAATTGTAGAGTCTGAAACAGAATTCAGGCCACTTTGACTCCAAATCCTATGCTACAGCTAGTTGACTGTATAGCCAATCTGAAAAGGGAACAAATGTTGATCCTGATAAGGATTTACATAATCTATTCTAATGATAAATTTGTAGGAGTCTCTAAAGATGAACGGGCATGTTGCAGTTTTTATAACATAAAGGCCAGTAGTATAGTTGTAACCCTACAGCAGGGGTGGATAACATGTGGTTCTGGAGCCACATGCAACTCTTCAGAAGTTAATATGGGCTCCTTGTGTAGGCACCAACTCCAGGGCGGCTGCTGCTACAGGTGCCAACTTACCAATGTGCTGGGAGGTGCTCACTGCTCAACCCCTGGCTCTGCCACAGGTCCTGCCCCCACTCCACTTCTTCCCCTGAGCCTGCCATGCCATCAGTCTTCCCCCCCGGAACCTCTTGCATGCCTCAAAACAGCTGATTGGGAGGTGCAGGGAGAGAGGGGGAGGTGCTGATCAGCATGGCTGCCAGTGTGTGGGAGGCTCTAGGAGCAGTGGGGATATGATGGAGGGAGCTGCTGGTGTATTACTGTGGCTCTTTTGCAATGTACATTGGTAAATTCTGGCTCCTTCTCAGGCTAACCACCCCTGCCCTACTGTAAGAGCTTCTGAAACTCCGAAATAGCATATGAAATAAATATATTTTGCAGTCAGCTTTGCCTCCTTCTTGTGGAAATGCCAAAATCAACACTGCTGAAGATACACATTTCTTCTTACAACTCCTATTTCAGGACAGTGTTACTGCACTCCTACATCTTTAATAGCTTCACTCTTAGTGATTGAGGTGCATTTGTGAACACTTAAAGTTGTCTGGCTATGCTTAGACTGCATCTTCATCTATTTCCAAGGGACACTTGGTGCTCATCAAAATCTTGTCACAAACCTTGCACTGAGTGCTTTATAGTGGAATGTACAATACATATAGAGATTATTTCTAAAAAGAAGAAGGATTAGAAATTCAGGTACCTTCACACTTTTGAAACAAGTTGTAAAGCCTGGCGTTGCTGCAGTTTTCTGAGTAAATACTTTACTGCATACAGCACTTTGGAGGGAAGTGTTGCATTGTGACAATGACAGAAGAGTAAGAATGCAAATCTGATATTGTTGTCAAGAGGACCACCTATAGTTGCTCTTTGTGCTCTCTTGCAGCATGTGTACGTTTCACTTAGAGCAGTAATGCCATTATACTTAACATTCCTGTTGATTGCTGGAACATTTGCTCCAGAAATAAAGGAAACTCACCAATTCCCTAAAATAGAGATGGATTCTGGTTACAGGAGTCCCTTTCGCAGATTATAATCTTTCCACTATCCTTACATAGACCACTTTAAATTTTTTATATGGATTGGGTGGAATATCTTGCCTCACTGCAAACAAAATCTCATCCCTCCTGCAGCCTGACATTAACAAAATGGCAATTCCAAAACCAATATGACATGAAACTCCAGACTAAATATTCTTCTCAGATTTGGCTATCCCTGTGCTTTGTTTTAGGCCTGGTCTACACTAGGGGGCCGGGGCGATGTTAGATACGCAACTTCAGCTACGGGAACAATGTAGCTGAAGTCGAAGTATCTTATTTCAATTTACCTCCTGTCCTCACGG
Source organism: Gopherus evgoodei (assembly GCF_007399415.2). NCBI lineage: Eukaryota > Metazoa > Chordata > Testudines > Testudinidae > Gopherus > Gopherus evgoodei. The sequence goes on from NC_044330.1 coordinate 22,025,857, forward strand.
CGCAGGATCAATGGCCACAGCTCCCCCTGTTGACTCCGTTACCACCCCTCACCCTGGTGGAGTTCTGGACTCGATGGGAGCACGTTTGGGAATTGATATTGCGTGTAGATGAGACATGATATATTGATCCCTGATAAACTGATTGCTGCCTGCCGGATCGGCGGGCAGTATAGACATACCCTTAGTCTAAATTGTCTCTAGAGGTTTTAGCTGCTCCTAGGGCTTTTTCCCTCAGGACCTGTCTGACCACTGAGTCAGCAAAACCCACTTAACACTTTCCCAGGAGGGTCAACACCTGCTAACAGAGATGGGTGTTTCAGGCAAGCTCTGCCAAAGTTACAACATACCAGCTTTTCACTGTATTATTTTAAGATAGCAATATAGTTATTGATCAACTCGTAAATTACTCATAAAATGTAACAGGAAAAAGTCAAATACAATCTAACTGCAGCATCATTCTTTTTCTGCATATGTCGGGTCATGAGTAAAAGGTGCTAGAGGAGAAAAATAGGTCTTGCTTTTTATAAGTGATGTTTTAAAGAGAAAAATTTTAGGACATTGAGCATATTCTCTGACCATAACAGTAAAGTCTCTAGAGGAATTACAGCATTACAAGACATTAAATTTGTCTTCTAAAATTGCTTTAACTCTAAGGAACTAAAGTTTAAGTGTGCCTGTCAGGAATTTCTCTCTTTTCTGTCTCTGATGCAGGAAGTTATTTTTACTAGAACAAATTTAAAATGAACAGATTTTTAATATTTCCAAATTTTTCAGAATATCAATTTTTATAAACATGGCTCTTCTTGTTAGGCATACAAATGTACATTTTTTTTCTGAATCTTGCTAAGTAGTTGGTCTTGATATCTTCTGGTATTGAGTTCCACAGGTTAATTATATGCAATATTAAAAGGTATTTCCTTTTAGAAGTTTTATTTTTTTTGCCTTTAAATTCCATTGGATATCACTTGTTCACATGTGCTTTGTCTATTATGTATAATTTAGTATTGCTCTATCATGTCACTTCTGATTCCTCTCCTTTCTAAATAGTCCCAATTGTTTCTCTCTTGTCAAATGGATAAGATTATTAATATTTTCCCTCCTAGTCACCTTCTGATCCCCACCTCTATTTCTGTAAAAATAGTGAGATTAACTTTTTGCAAAAAGAGGATGAGGGGGAAAAAATCACTTTAAAAGACAGTCCAAAATTACTAAATATTTTGCTAATCTTACCATTTCAGGTACAGGATTGCTAAGCGATCGCAAATGGGAAGGGAGATGATCTGTGCAATTAGGAATGACTGTGTAAGTGGTCCATGAGTCACTATTGTGGCATGGCTCACCCTATGAAAATGTTTGAGAACTGCTGATTTAATTAAGAAAGCATCAGGGCATTACTGGTTCAGATAGCTACCATAAATAAGCACATTAGCAGGATGTTTCCAAAATAGTCATATTTAAATAGTAATAAGGTTTCAAAGTTGATGCCCTTCTGAGACAAATTAAGGAGTTCACACTTCCCTCTGATGCTTGTTAGTTCTTCTGGAGGCAGACTCAGAAAGGCAAGACAATGCAAACTTTGGATAATCAAGGCTTTGGACTCTTTATTTACAGCCTGCGGAGCTTGTATCCCTGTGGCCTGGGCTAAGGCCTGCTGAGGTCAGAAGGGATGATAGGAGGAACCAGGAAGAGAAGTTGAAGCTGCCTGAAGCACTCTTCGCTCCTCCCCACTACTCTACCTGGTAGAAATTTCTATGCAGAAGCCCTTAGGTGTATAAAGGCTTAATCTAACTCGTGTCCTTTTCCTGCCACTCCCTTTTCCTCACTGAGATGAACCAATTGGCAACTTCCATTGTCCAGGCCATACCTCTGACCATGTAAATGACAGGAGCTTTTGGATAATTGATGGTTGATATACTGTATTTATTCTGCAGTGAAGATACTCTACTATATTAGTTATACTGTACTGCATTAGTCTGCACTCTGCAAGCAGTCTTCACAAGCAGAAAGGTTTTGGTGGTTTTTTTTTTTTTCAAATGAAGGCTTAGAAGCTGGAAAATCATTCATTGAAATACCCTAAATCTGCCAAACTTGGATTCTTTGTGTGCTTATTTTAAATCCTACTTATGTCTTTATGTTTCTGAAAAGAAAAAAGCAGAGTAAACCTCTTCAGAAGTAGAACATACTACATCCCTATATTAATTACTGCTTAAAAGATGGGACAGCTTGCACCTCTATAGTGTGTCAGCTCATTAGTTTTCAAAGAGTTTTCCTCAGCAAAAGTCAGTGCTGTCCATTGATAGTAATTACTAACATTTTACAGAGAAGGGAGGCGTCCTTCATATTTTATTCTTGTAATGAAGATAAGAAAGACTCAGTGTGAATGAGAATTTGAGAAGGGTTTTCTTTATCTTCATAAATTTTCTACCAGCAACTTTCAACAAGTCCTCTGCATGTCTGCACTACCAATATAATCTGTAACGTTGCTTTTTCTCTTCAACTGAATGTAACAAAAGTTCAGTATTTTCCCTTATGTGGATCTTAAACTGATTCTTTATTCAGATATTTTACTACATCTGTCCTAGAATCATAGAATATCAGGGTTGGAAGGGACCTCACGCGGTCATCTGGTTCAACTCCTTGCTCAAAGCAGGACCAATTCCCAACTAAATCATCCCAGCCAGGGATTTGTCAAGCCTGACCTTAAAAAAAATTATAAGGAAGGAGATTCCACCACCTCCCAGATAACCCATTCCAGTGCTCCACCACGCTCCTAGTGAAATTTTTTTTCCTAATATCCAACCTAAATCTCCTCCACTGCATCTTGAGACCATTACTCCTTGTTCTGTCATCTGCCACCACCGAGAACAGCCAAACTCCATCCTCTTTGGAACTCCCTAGTCCTAGTTTCACTAATTCTTTAGAATAAAAAGTAGAAAACTAGATTGGATTGTCAAGTCAACATTTAAGACTGTGGTAATCAAATGCCTCTGGGGAATTTATATAAAGATATGAAACAAAGGCCCACTAACTTGTGTACATTTTAATCCCTTTAATCTTTTCAAGGACGCTCATTTATTAACTTTACATGAATCCGTTCCTTTCCTACAGCGAGAATGAGAAGTCATCTATAAAACTGAGAAACTTTCCAGTTAACTCTAATTTTACCTTCACAGCTTTACCATAAAAGTCCCATTTTACAGCTGTATACCATTTCTACAACCCATTTAAATTGAACAGGAGTCTCTAGCTTGTCAGTGCCATAGGATGCCAATGTTAAAGGAGGAGTCGCTGGTGAGCTGCACAAGCACTCTCTCCCTCAACAGGAGCTGCTGCTGGCCAGTGAGTTAACAAGTGATGATCAACATTCAGACTAGACTGCAAGTGGGCTAGGAGTCTGGGACACCCTTTGGAAACATTCTGAAATCTGAAGAACTACATTTAGTTTCTACAATGTATGTCCCGTATCCCACAAAGCACTTAAATACATGAAGAGTCATGCTGCCTTCAAGCATGTGCTCTGGTAGCAGGGGCCCTCTGGCACTTACCTTGTAATGCCAATATAGATTGTTTGAGTCACCCGAGTAATCCTATTGAAGTCAACAGGACTACTCACACAAGTAAAACTACACCTGTGCTGAAGTGTTTGCAGGCTCAGCATTGTTTAGCTTCCAAGCTAAGAGCCTCCTGGTTATCTGCAAATGTAAAACATCAATAGCATAGACACTAAAATAGAAAGATCACTTATTGCAGAAATAGAAAGCATAAATACTGTACAGGGTTGTTATAAGATAGCCACTGAGCCCTTATTAAATGGATGTATGTGTGCTTGTAACATTTCTATTTATGCCCTCCTGTGTTCCTGTTAACTGTCGAACCCTTGCTTACACTGATTTTACTGCTTGTGCACTCATTTTCTTTAAACAGATATTTAATCATTAGGAATAACTTGTCCTGCTAGTTCTAGTGTCTGAGTCACACAGCTCCACATAATGGATGTTAAAAACGAGACAAAATATTAAACTAGTCCTATCAGGCATAATTTTTCTGTCATGCTGCTGAACTGTATTATGCATCGTTCACTTTTCTTTAAGTCCCTCCAAGTCACAGGTTCTCAACCCACACAAAAGGTCAGAACAGGTGTTGAAGGGCATAATTGCCTTCCTTGTCAATATGGCTAGATGTAGATCCTGAAACACTTTAAAATTGTAACCTGGGGTCAACATGGAAAAGTTGAGAACCATTGTGGTTTTATTTATTTTTGCATTACAATAGTGCCTAGAAGCACTAATGGAGATCAAAGTCCTATTGTGCATGGTACTGTTCTGATTAGTAACAGTCCGTCCCAAAGAGCTTACATTCTAAACAAACAACACTGACAGGCTAAGTCTACACTGCAAAACAGGGGTTTCAGGTACTCATCTGTTTCAAGCAGGTTTGTACTCAGCACAGCTCAGCCAATACCCATGGTACCTTAGCTACACTGCTATTTATGCTCAAGCTAGCTTGAGTATAACACCCCTAGCTCATTGTGTAGGCATAACCTAAGAGAAGGAACAGGAGCACACAGAGGTGAAGTGAGTTGCCTAAGGTCATATGGCAGGTCAGTGGCAGAGCTAGGAATAGGACCCACATGTCCCAACTCCCAATCCAGGTTACTATCTATTAGATGACACTACCTCCAATGCTAAATCCTAGGGTTTGTCTACACTGGCAAGCTGGATGACAAAACTTTTGTCATCCAGAGACGTTAAAAAACACCCCCGCAGAGGACAAGTTTTGTTGACGACAAGCACAGTTGTGAACAGTGCTTTGTCAGCAGGACCACTCTCCTGCTGACAACACTAATGCGGTTCATTGGGGGTTGAAGTCTGTTGGCAGTTGAGCTCTCCTGCTGGCATGCAGGGTAGCTGCTGTTTGTCTTTTAGCAGCCCGGCTGTAGCATCACAGCTGTACTGCTAAAAGCTGTGTATTGTAGACATAGCCCTAGTGAAGGGCTGCAAATCTGCAGATATGATCTTTAAAAAAAAGAAAAAACCCTCCAAGTATCACATTCTAGCCAACTGAAGTTTAACACCATATTTTCATCTTAATATAAACTGTCCACACAATCAAGTAAAGCATCTTTACCACTTTAAAGAGCAAAGACAGCAAGTTAGCATTTCAATTACTAGACTGAATAGTGAGGGTAATCCCCTCACAAGACAAGAGTATTTAGGTTATTCAAAATAAAAAAACAGCAAGGAACCACAGAAGGACTTTACAATGTTCCACTGTTCCTGGAAGACTTTGGTGATCTGGGAAGAGAGCTGAAGGAGAGGAATATCCAGATGATCCTCTTGGAAATCCTGCTTATCCATTGAACAGATGATTAGGTAAATAGTATAGGGGAGAAGGTTTTGGTTTTGTGGAACACTGAGGCAATGCTGTGAAAACGGGGTTGTATTGTTCTGATGGCTTCCATGTCAGTAGTTGGGGTACCGATCTCCTGGATGATTAGTCAGAGGCAGGAGGGCTCTAAACCAATGGTTCCCATGACATTTTTGGTGGCCTCAGAGTGCAGCCACCAACTCTTGCTGGTGGCTGTTCTGACACTTATCCTAATGTACTTAATTTTAGAAAAAATTAAGCACATGTTCACAGCCAAATTATTGCAATTTATTTCATGCTAGCTAGTAAGTCTGCTGTGAAGTCTGCACTACTAGGTGCTGGGGCACAGCCCTAGCACAAAATGAAGCACTGGATTGAAGGGGGATAGATGGGGAGGCAATGGGGCGGCAGGCAATGGAAGGAGCCCAAGGATGCAGTAGGGGCCCTTAGGAAGGTGGGTTTGGAACTCTCCTGCCTCCTGTGCAGTCCAAGGTTCCTCCAGCATTGTGCCCCATGTGTCTCTAGAGGCAGTGTAGGACATCACCCCCGGCTGGTGGTGCCAGCAAACTCCAAGGCAGTACATCCAGGATCAACAGGGAGGGGTGGGGACCACTGCTTTGCTCCCCCTATTCCCAATTACCACCCAGGAGGCTGTTTTGCCCACAATAAGAGCCACTGGGTGGCTGCATTTTAGAGACACTGTTCTAAACAATATAGGAGTGTGGTGGTAATGGGGCAACATACAAATATGGAAAACAGCCTAATGGGGTCATGCATGAGAGGAATCCAAGCATGAGTATGTAAAGAATACATTTTTAAATTGTCTATATACTAATAGTAGGAGCCAAAGTATTAAACAAGGAGTTGGAGATGCTCATACGAAAACGTGTGATATGGTTATATGTATTGTTGTAACCATGTTGGTCCCAGGATGAGAGAAGGTAGATGAGCCAATATCTTTTGAAACCCTCCCAACTGCACACCTCTATTGTCACCTATCACCCCACACTGGAACCCCCGCAGGATATCATTGAACAACTAAACCCCATATTCAATGAGGACCCTACCCTGAAAGAAATCTTTCTTGAATCCCTTCTTCCAGCCTTCAAAGAACCCCTCAACCTCATCAGAAGCAAACTCTAGAGTCTAGGAGACACCAGCTCAAAGTGGCACCAGCCTACCAGAACAGAAGAAAAACGTGCAGACATACCTCCACTGCTACGGTATCAACACTCCTGCCCCCCAAAACCCACCTTTCAAGAGCCCCACATCTGATACATGCATATCACAATATGTGTCATACACCATCCAGTGCACTAGATACCCCAACAGCCACTATGTGGGCAAAACCAGACAATCACAATGCTCCCAAATGAACTCTCACAGGAAAACAAGAAAAGAAAAAAATACCCTATCACCTATGCATAGGGCTCCATGTCTGTCATGGAGGTCACAGATGTAACGGTTTCCATGACCTCTGTTACTTCTGCAGCCGCCCAAGTAGGGCCGCTGCCTCCCCCAGCTCACTGCCCCTGGCCCCACTACTTCCTCTAGCCCCCTATGCCTTGCTACCCACCTCCCCATCCAGGGCTTAATTTGTTCCCCAGCTTGCCAAGGCTTTGTAAATTTGCTGTGGAAAGTGATATTTGTATGTGCTGATATGAAAAAATGATATTAACAAACATACAAATATCACTTTTCATTGTAGCTGACTTACTAGCTAGCAAGTTTTTAAAAAGCAACCAAAGCAAGCAAGAGAAATAACAAAAGATGAACATGCAAAGCACTTTATTTTTGTTTCTGTTCTGTTTCAGTCCAATAAAGAATAGAGACAATTATATATTATTTGTATTGAATTAAAAAAAACTACACCCTTACATAAATAAATTATAATGATTTGGACATGTATATGTGCATATTTATTTTTTTCCCTAAAATTCTTAATTTTAGGAAAAATTATCAGAGTGGATACCAGCGAGAGTTGGTGGCTACATTCAGAGGCCACCAAAACAATTGCTGAGAACCCCAACTAGTTTCCCAGACCTAAATAAGAGCTCTTTGTGAGCACCTCTCTCACCAACAGAAGTCAGTGCAATAAAAGATATTACTTAACTCACCTTCTCTTTTCTAATAGCATATGGGTCTGTCGCAGGATTCTCATTCCTTGCTAGATCGTGCCCCCTTTGGGCAATTCCAAGGATTAGCTCCACCCAATTCACCCTATCTCCTGCTCTTGCACTCTTCTCTCACTCACAGAGTCACTGTACAACTGCTTCATGACTCAGTCCTCTGGCCAGATCATACTTTAATTTCCTTTTTGGAGGAGTCTTCCAAAGTCTTTCTCCACAAGCAGCATCAGGCAGTCTTCACACCTACTGCCCTGACAAGGTAACTCCGGTAATGACTTAGCCAGACTTCCTATTCACTAGCCTATAGAATAGTGCTCTGCAATGGATAGTAGGGGAGCCTAGGTCCACCCTCCACTCTAGATTCCAGTTCAGAGGCCTGCAATGAGTAGCAAAGGGCTGCAGTTACACCAACCTTATTACTTTTACCTGAGACTCTTTCCTACTATGCTACTTGTCTCCTGTTTGTTTCTTATTTCACAGACAGGAGCTGGACACTGGTGCCAGCATCCTGGTTTTATAGAAGCCCCCCACCTATTCCTCACAAGTGAATTCCTCCTAATCAGCAACCTGTACACAGCCAAAATCTCCCCTTTTTGCAGCTTAATTGGCTGATAAAACCCATCTGGCCTAATTCAGCTCTTGCAGGGCAGTGTAGGGAGTACATTCCATCACAGAGTCATATGACTGGAATGTTAAAATTGATTATTACAACTTGCGCCATAAGAAGAGAATGAGGAAAAGAGGAAGGAGTGGTACAAAACATCAAAGACACTGTTATTAGTAAAATTAAGGCTGTCTGTTACAGAGCACTTAATCACAGAGAACAGGACAAACTGCTCTTTAAGCATCTGTAATGTGTAGGAAGAACATTGTGTTATCCAGGGTGACTTCAACCCTATATTAGAGGGTTAGCTGTGTTAGTCTGAATCTGTAAAAAGCAACAAAGAGTCCTGTAGCACCTTATAGACTAACAGATGTATTGGAGCATAAGCTTTTGTGGGTGAAGTGGGTATTCACCCACAAAAGCTTATACTCCAATACATCTGTTAGTCTATAAGGACTCTTTGTTGCTTTCAACCCTATATTTTCACACAGGGGAACATTTGCTGGACCCCTCAGTCGGCCAGTAACAAAATTCCTTAGTTTCTAAAAGTATTAGATAATTCTCCTCAAAATATTCTTTGGTCTCTTTGTCACCTTCAAGGGATATATTCAACAGAGGCTCTGTCAGTCTGCATCAAGAGTGATGAAGAGTAAAGGGATTTCATTTATCTAAAATAATCTGATATGCCAATCATATAGGAAGGCAGATCAGGGACTAATGTTTGATATAAAGATTTATGAAACATGAAATGGGCTCTAATAGTAAGTCTTCTCATACACCTGAAACAATAGGTCTCTCTGAAGCGTCACGGTCCTGAATAATTTTATGGTGCTTTGTAGCTGTAAAATGATGAAGTACTGTATGTGAGGAAAGAATTAAAAAGATAATTGAATACTGGTTCATAAATCCATGAAGATTCAAGTGCCACACTATGGACATTAAACAATTCTTGCTAAGAAATATTTCTTCCCAGCTAAATTATAAAGGTTAATAAGTAAAATCTTCTGCCTAAACATCTCTGGTTTATATTTCTTATAAGACATGACATCATTGACCCTCAGTTATCAGTCATGTGATGATTATGCCTGCATTTGCTAGTAAGAGTTGTTTTTCTCTCTTTGATTAAATTAGAACATGATCTCAGACTTTGATTAATACAGAGTAGTAATATCTCATTCCTCCATTGATGAGAATATGTCCTAATTTATGATCAGTCCAGGGGGTGGAGTGAATGTGCTTCTTTAAGTTTTGAAAGAGATCAGTCTTCTTAGAAGACCACTCGTGATATTTGCATTATTAATGATAAAGGTGGATATTGCATATGTATAAGAGAAGATATTTTTAAACTAGCCATAAAATCTCTAAAGCGCTACAATAACAAATGGCCACTAACAAGAAAAGGGCACTGTTACAGGATGGGTGGCCCCTCTAACTGAAGTAGATTCAGCACCACTGTGCCAAAACAGGTGCTCACACTTGGGCCAATTAAGTGGGCAGGTCTGCACCAGAGGCTGTGAAGGATCAGAATGATTTAGTGAGTCACAATTGGTTGAGAGAGAGCAGTACCACTGCCACCAAAGTCCCCTAGGAAGACAGGCAGTGAGAACATAGAGTATGAAGGGTAAGCTGAGGAACTGATTGTTTAAGTTTGGACAATAAAACTGCCTAAGAGATGGGGGTGCAGAGGGGAAGTGAGTCCTTACCAACCTGGTGACAACCCCAGCCTTATTACAGGTACAAACAATATGTATACAATATGGTTACTCCAGAAACTTTCTTTCAGATATTTTTATATTTGGTGGCCAAAGACAGAGTTGATTGCTTTTGACTCCTGACAGGCCTGCAGTGTCAACACAGCTAAAATTGAGTGCCCTCTAGAATCTGTTGTCTGGTGTATCATCAGTGTAATAGCTTCCTAAATTCCAATCAGCTATGGAATGGGACTACTTCTGCATATCCACCTTTGAGACCCACTCTTGATTGAACACTCTGTAAATGCAAAGCACCATTAACAACTAATAGCACCCAGTAGACATATCTCTCAGTCTCCAGTTTAAGCATCAGATCACACTTCCCTCTATAGCCAGGAATAAAACCCAAGACACCTGATTCCCAGTATTCTGTTATTGTCTAGCAAATAGTTATGGCACCCAAAAGCAAAGTATGTGTCTGCTGGAGATAGCAGCCTACTGCTGCTATCTGTTGATGGAGCTGTTCCTTTAGCTCCACTTGTAGAAATCTCTGGGGAGGATCTGAAAGCCCTAAGTTCAAACCCTGCTGATGACCATTAGAGTTACATAAATAAGCCTTTTTTCCAGTTTTCTTTTTAGCAAAAACCAAACAAATATTATATTAAAGGAACACTGTCAAAGATGCAAAATAAAGCATTCAAAATTTGGAAATACCAGAATTAAGGCTTCCCATGTAACATCAATTCTGCCCTCTTGTGTAGCTACAGTCTTTAATTTTGGGATCACATACTATTTATGCACTGTTTGAAACGACAAAGTGTGTGCTTTTTAGCTGAGCATCATACTTTTTAATATACATTTTCAAAATACGTACTTCCAGTTTTTTATTTTTTTGTCTTAACTTTGATTTGGCATTAATGGTGAAAGCCAATTTCCTGTTTTTCATTATTCCACTGCATTAGTGAAACTAGGACATGGGATAAAAAATATCCGAATAAAAGGAGCTTAAGATCCATACATAGGGAAAAGACTGAACTTCTGTCAAGTTCACATGAAAAAGTAGCATTATAGATTATCTTGGCAGTGCAGCAATGCAGAAGACTTGTTGCTGAAAGTTGCTGTTACAAAACTGGGAAAATAAAAGAAAAATCCTTCGCAATATTATTTAATGTTTTAATCATTACAAGAATAAAATATGAAGGAACATCTGTAAGATATTACTAATTAATATGGATGGACAGCATCATCTTTTGTCGAAGACAACTCTTTGAAAAGCATTAAGCTGACATACATTGGAGAGGAGCAGGTTGTCCCCTGTTTTAAACAGCAGTTAATGTAGGGATGCTGTATATTCTACTTCTAAAAATTTTTATTGTGCTGCTTTTATTGGGTTTCCAAAATTGAAAGTATGGGTGAAGGAAAAATATAAGCATGGTCATAGAAATTCATGCACAGAGGATTCACAAATTCTTCAGATTTAGCATCCCTCTACAGAGAATTTTAATATTTTTCCTAGATTTTAAGCTTTCATTTAAAGAAAAAAATAAGTTTTTCGCCCCTCTTTCTGGGAAGATAAGTTATAGAATGTAAATTCACTGATAAATAGATTCCAAAGCCTGAAGGAACTATTGTGATCATCTAGTCTCACCTCCTGTATAACACAGGCCATAGAACTTCTTCAAAATAATTCCCAGAGCATATCTTTAAGATAGATACCTCCCATATCAGAAAGCCTGCTGTCTGACAAAAGACATTGTCTCCTCACCCTGTTAGAGGTTAGAACAGCAAATGTCTCCCCATCCAAATGAGAACTAAAAAAGAGACCTTTTCCCCTGTTGGTGCCACACCAGAAACAAAATATGAGAGGCAAGATTGGGGGTGAGGTTTCAGTTTTAGCCCATTTCTAGTTTTGATGGGATAATGTTAATGCCCTAAGGCAGCATCTGCTCCCTCCTTGCACTGAGAAGTAGTTTTCACCTCTAAAACTCACTTTTTTTTCACATTCCAAATCTGCTATGAGTAGGTGTATCTATTGGGTTTCCGGGATGCTATGAGTAGGTGTAGCAGGATGGTTACCCCGCTCCTGCCCTTTGGGCTTAAAACAGCCCTGGGGGAAGGTTGTGGCTGGGAGCTGCTAAGCTGGGCTAATTGGGAAGTGGCTGCAGCTGGGCCACGCCCCAGTCAGGCTACAGCTGGCCTGTATAAAAAGGCTGGGAGCTAGGAGCTCAGGAGTCTCTCTCCATAGAGGGAAATGAGCCTGGCTGTAGGGGGCTAGAGACAGGGTACCTGAGTGGAGCAGGGCAAGGGAAAAGCAGAGGAGCTGGGGAGCTCTAGCCTGGAAAGCACCAGGCTGTGGCCTAGCATTGGGCTAATAGGTACTGGGAGTTGCAGAGGGCAGCCCAGGGGTAGGCAAAGGCAGCATGTCCAAACCCAACCTTGCAAGTGATAAGTAGGCTGATACTGCAGTCTGCCACAGGGTGTAGGTGCTAGACAATGGCTGGCAGTAGCCATATACTGAGGTGAGGTGGGGGTAGTGGGTGGGTGTTCCCTGGAGAGGGCAGACCCTAAGACTGGGGGGTTACTGCCAGGGGGCAGCACCCTAGACAACAGGGCACTGGGTCTGGGAGGGACACAGGGGCCAGAGGACAGGTGGATCACTGGCCTGCAGAGGGTGCTCTGGAGCTAGAATGAACTAATTCCTGGAAGTCACCAGCAGGAGGCACCACATGGGGAGAGTCTGTATCTGTGCAGTAGATTCCTTCATTAGAGCACAAAATGCATTCATTATATTTAATGGTGAGACCATAAAGTGTTACAGGGGCCAGTATAGAGCAAGGTAAACATGTTCTTTCATGCTGCTGCTTCGCTCAAGAGAGAAATAAGCACAGTCTCTGTTAATTTTCTATAGAGCTCAAGATTCATGCCAGAATAAATCCTGGCTGTCAGCTCCACTGGCAGTGCAGCAAATAGAGGCAGTTACTGTACTGTTTTCAGTGTCCCGAGGCATAAATCAGTGCTGTTATAATGACAGCAGGAGGAGCATAGCTGCAGCAGGAGCATGAACTGCACATGGAGGAAGGGAATGAGACTGTCACCTTCCCTTCTTTGATAACAGCTCACGTGGGGCCGTGTGCAGTGTTGTATCACTTTCCAGCAGAGGAATGTGCCTCCATATGCTGCATGGATATTGTCTGTAACTTCTGTACAGCAACAAGAAAACATGACACATAAACATGAATTGTGTCTTGACTGCGCAGTTTCACTGTGAAGAGGATAATCAGTGTTTGACAAGAAAAGGTGACAGGGCAAGCATAGACTTAAAACATCCAACTTGAAAATTCTGACTGAGGTGAGAACTGTAAAACAGGAGTATTTAGTGTTAGACATGGCAGCACTGGGTGGAGAATTAGCTGTCTCTTCAGTGCACAGATGACCCCTGTGTATTGATCTTTTCCTTAGGCCTGGTCTACACTACAGGGTTAGGTTGAATTTAGCCACGTTAGGTCAATTTAAAAATGACTGCGTCCACACAATCAACCCTGTTCCATCGACCTAAAGGGCTCTTAAAATCGACTTCTGTGCCCCTCCCCGATGAGGGGAGTAATGCTAAAATCGACCTTGCTGGGTCGAATTTGGGGTAGTGCGGGCACAAATTTGATAGTATTGGCCTTCAGGAGCTATCCCAGAGTGCTCCATTGTGACAGTTCTGGACAGCACTTTGAACTGCGATGCACTAGTCAGGTACACAGGAAAAGCCCCAGGAACTTTTGAATTTCATTTCCTGTTTGGTCAGCATGGTGAACTCAGCAGCACTTGTGGCCACGCAGTCCCCCCAGAATTGCAAACGAGCTCCAGTATGGACTGAAAGGGAGACACTGAATCTGATTGCTGTATGGGGAGAAGCATCTGTGCAGGCCGAACTCCAATAAAAAAAAGTGCAGATATATTTGCCAAAATCTCACAGGGCATGTTGGACAGAGACTACAACAGGACACACAGCAGTGCTGTGTGAAAGTTATGGAACTCAGGCAAGCCTACTTCTATGATCAGCTGCATGGCATTCTAGGGGGGGACCCTACCACTATTCCACCACTGTCTGTGGATACCTGCGTTGGGGGAGTTTCACACAACAGGGAGAAGGATTTTGTGGAGGAGGAGGAGAATGTGCAGCAGGCAAGTGGTGAATCCATTCTCCCTGGCAGCCAGGACCTTTTCATCATTCTGGAGCCAATACCTTCCTAAGGTGGGATCCCTGACCCTGAAGCCAGAGAAGTCACCTCTGGTGAGTGCACATTTGTAACTACAGTACAGGGTTTAAAAGCAATAGTGTTTAATGTTTGATTTGCCCTGAAGAACTGGGATGCATTCGCAGCCAGTACAGCTACTAGAAAGGACTGTTTACATGTCTGGGGATGGAGTGGGAATCCTCCAGGGACATCTCCATGAAACTCTCCTGGAGGTACTCTGAAAGCCTTTGCAGAAGGTTTCTGGGGAGGGCTGCCTTATTTCGTCCTCCATGAGAGAACACTTTACCATGTCAAGCCAGTAGCAAATATTCTGGAATCATTGCAGCACAAAGCATGGCAGCGAATGGTCTTGGGTTTTGGTCACATTCAACCAACATTCAGTCTATATCTTTCTGTGTTAGGCTCAGTAGAGTGGTGATATTCATGGTCACCTGGTTGAAATAGGGGAATTTTTGTAAGGGAACAGTAAAAGGACCCTGTTCATACTGGGCTGTTTGCACTTGGCTAAAAGGGATCATCCCAGCAGGGCTGGCTCCAGGCACCAGCATTCCAAGCAGGTGCCTGGGGCAGCAATCTGCAAGGGGTTGCAGTCCGTGTGTTTTTTGCCACCCCAAGCATCGTGCTGAATTGCCGCTGCACATGGACTGCCTCCACCATCCGCGGCGGCAATTCGGTGTGCTGCTTGGGGCAGCAAAAACAGTAGAGCCAGCCCTGCATCCCAGAGAATAGCCGCGCGGGGCAGGGATGAAGGGATCATCCCGGAGAATAGCCATGCGGTGGGGTGATGGTAGGTGTTTGCTGCACATCCACCCGAAAACCGCAGCTCCTCCTTTTAAATGTGAAACCTAACCCATAGCTTGCTCTGGGAAAGGAGGGTGCTGCAGTTTGAAAATATTTCCACATGTTATGAAGCCATAAGAAGCCAAACCCACATACCATGCCTGGAAACCGAATTCTGTTGCCCAGCCTTGTGTGATGTGTAACCATACCAGCAGGTGCTCAATATAAAAAGCAAAATGCGACCTTGCACCTAAAGCACATGTGCTGTCTGCTGTGAATTGCTTGATTCACTGTGAAAGAGTCTCCCTTTTGTTCTCAGTAATGTATCATCTTACATTTTACTCTCCCTTTTTATCTCCCCCCAGGTGCAAATGTTTCTATGCTCCCCCTATCATCTCTGTCCCTGAGGTTATCACAGATTAGAAGGCGAAAAACGCACTCACGATGACATGTTTTCTGAGCTTATGCAGTCCTCCCACATTGATAGGGCACAGCTTAGTGCATGGAGTCATTCAGTGGCAGAAGCCAGGAAAGAATTAAGTGAACATGAAGAACAGAGGCAGGACACGATGTTGAGGCTAACGTGGGAGCAAACAGACATGATGAAGCATCTGTTGGAACTGCAGGAAAGCCAACAAGAGCACAGACAACTGGTGCATCCACTGTATAACCACATGTCCTCCTCCCCGAGTTCCATACCCACTAAACCCGGATGCCCAAGAACGCAGGTGGGGTGAGGCTCCGGGCACCCAGCCACTCCACTCCAGAAGATGGCCCAAGCAACAGAAGGCTGTCATTCAAACAGTTTGATTTTCTTAGTGTGGCTGCAATAAACAATGTGGCCTTGTCCATCCTTCCTTCCTCCCCCACCTCACCCGGGCTATCTTGTCCATTATCATATATATATTTTTTTAATTAATAAAGAATGAATGCATGGTTTCAAAACAATAGTTACTTTATTTCAAAGGGGGGAGGGCAGTTGGCTTACAGGGAATTAAAATCAACAAAGGGAATGGGTTTGCATCAAGGAGAAACACACAACTGTCACACCAAAGCCTGGCCAGTAATGAAGCTGGTTTTCAAAGCCTCTCTGATGTACAGTGCACCTTGTAGTGCTCTTCTAATTGCCCAGGTGTCTAGCTGCTCAAAATCAGATACCAGGCAATTTGCCCCAACCTCCTACCCCACCATAAACATCTCCCCCTTACTCTTAAAGATATTATGCAGCACACAACAAGCAGCAATAACAGTGGGAATGTTGGTTGTGCTGAGGTTTGACCTACTCAGCAAACAGCGCCAGCGAACTTTTAAACATCCAAAGGCACATTCTACCACCATTCTGCACTTGCTCAGCCTATAGTTGAACTGCTCCTTACTACTGTCCAGGCTGCCTGTGTAATGCTTCATGAGCCATAGGAGCAAGAGGTAGGCTGGGCCCCCAAGGATAACTATTGGCATTTCAACATCCCCAGTGGTAATTTTCTGGTCTGGCAAGAAAGTCCCTTCTTGCAGCTGCTCAAACAGCCTGAAGTTCCTAAATATGCGAGCCTCATGCTCCTTTCCCAGCCATCCCATGCTGATGTCAGTGAAACATCCCTTGTGATCCACCAGTGCTTGCAGCACCATTGAGAAGTACCCCTTGCGTTCATGTACTGGTTGCCAAGGTGGTCTAGTGCCAAGATGGGGATATACGTTCTGTCTATTGCCCCACCACAGTTAGGGAACCCCATTTCAGGAAAGCCATCCAGTATGACCTGCATATTTCCCAGAGTCACTACCTTTGATAACAGAACATCAATGATTGCATTGGCTACTTGGATCACAGCAACCCCCATAGTAGACTTGACCACCAAATTGATTCCCAACTGACTGGTAATAGGCGTTGCAAGCTTCCATAGGGCTATCACCACTCACTTCTCAACAGTCAGGGCAGCTCTCATCTTGGTATTCTTGCACATCAGGGTGAGGGAAAGCATCTCACAGAGTTCCAGGAAAGTGGTCTTACCCATGCGAAAGTTTCGCAACCACTGTGAATCATCCCATACCTGCAACACTATGCGGTCCCACCAGTCTATGCTTGTTTGCTTGGCCCAGGATCAGCGTTCCACTGTATCAACCAGCCCCACTGCCACCATGATGTCCCAATTGCCACAGCCCGTGCTTTCAGGAACATCTGTGTCCATGTCCTCATCAAAATCCTCCTCGTGCTTGTGTCTCTTAGCTTGGTTATACTCCAGGATAATGCGCGAGGTGTTACCATTGCTGTTGTGAGCATTTTAGATGGTGAGCGGGCTCCATGCTTGCTGCGGTATGGCATCTGCATGGGTAACCCAGGAAAAAGGTGCAAAATGATTGTCTACCATTGCTTTCACAGAGGGAGGGGCGACTGATGACGTGTACCCAAAACCACCCGCGACAATGTTTTTGCCCCATCAGGCATTGGGAGCTTAACCCAGAATTCCAGTGGGCAGTGGAGACTGTGGGAACTGTGGGATAGCTACCCACAGTGCACCACTCTGTAAGTCGATGCTAGCCATGGAAGTGAGGATGCACTCTGCTGACTTAATGCTCTTAGTGGGGACATACGCAATCGATCATATAAAATCGATTTCTAAAAATCAACTTCTATAACATTGAGCTAATTTTGTACTGTAGACATACCCTTAGTGTTGAAGTTGAAGTCTCAGTAGGTCTAGCTGTTGGAACATATATGATACAGTAGGTTCACGGGGTCAAAGTAAAGGATATGATCCACTTATGGTGCTCATGGTGCACCAATTTTTACTGCTGTAAGCTGAAATCATTGTGTTAGTACTAATGAGTATGACAGCAGAACTTGCAGGAGCCATCCTGTTAAAATAGGTTGGTGATAGCCAGTTGCATTGCTTTCTGGGCTTTCTAAACAACAGCGATTAATTACTTAAAATCCCTATCAAATTGCAGTTCCCATCATTTATTAATGACTGTTACATAGTTTCACTGATGGGCATGGCACAGTACAAGGGACTAACAAGACAGGATCACTTCTGTGCGGAGCTGACAGTAAGCAACTTAATATGTTACTTGAGGAGTGCCCTCAACTCCCACTGATGCCATATGGAGTTGAAGATACTTTCTTTTTATCTCTAAGGACTACTACCTTGCAGAATGGTAATTAAGAGCTATAAATAATTGTGGGTAGGGGACAAAGGGATGGAGAGAGACAACATAAACACTGGGACAAAAACACAGTATTTGGTCTGTTTCTCCCCCCTCCCCGCCCTCTGTTTGTTGTTTAAGATTGGGGGCAGAGGGTTATGGTCAGGCATAGTGTGAGGTAGGCAGCCCCAAAGCATCTCTTAAGGTGGACAGTCAGCTGAGAGTAGAGTGTTTGCAGGAGTGATTGGCTATAAACAAAACAGTTCACAGCATCTGGTCACATTATTCAAAAGTGGGGTTCCATAAGAGCAAACTGTACCCCCAGGAATGAATCTGGCTCTCTTACTTTTTTTCTTACTCTGTGTCATCCTTGACTGCCTCACATAATGTGATTGTGGCAAACTTGCAGACAGTTGGGGTCATGTGAATGCTGAGAGCAGTCACGGTTGCAGGGAGGAATGATGGATTTAGTATTATCTTGGTATCATTTACCTTAAACATATTGTTGACCAGAAGTGAATATTGATTAGTAGAATGTGATGGTAGGAAAGCCTGCAACTGTTTCAAACCCATTCCTCTGAGCTGGTATCACCTTCACAGTGTGGTGCCTCGGGAGATGGTTGTGGGAATTAGAGAAAATAATGGCGATAGCAAGAAATTTAAAACAGTCATAAAATTTTATTCTGCTCAGATGATTTTTGCCCTAAAAAATATTGCTGCTATGCTGCAAATCTGCCTTGGGGTTAAGCAGATGGTGCTGTAGTCTCTACACTTCATAAAATGGGCAAGGTTGAGAGTCTGCTGACAGTACCAATTGGTGCAGCTATTTCAGTTTAAACCAGAGGTGGCAAACTTTTTGGCCTGAGGGCCACATCTGGGTATTGAAATTGTATGGTGGGCCATGAATGCTCATGAAATTGTGGCCTGGGGTGTGGGAGGGAGTGAGGTCTCTGGCTGGGGTACATGCTCTGGGATGGGATGGGGCCAGAAATGAGGAGTTCAGAGTGCAGGAGGGGGCTCTGGGCTGGGGCAGGGGATTGAGGGCTCTGGGACAAGGCTGTGGATGAGGGGTTTAGCGTACAGGAGGATGCTCCAGGCTGGGATTGAGGGATTCAGAGGGCAGGAGGGGTATCAGGGTTGGGGCAGGGGGTTGGGGCATGGGAGGAAGTCAGGGGTGCAGGCTCCGGGCAGTGCTTATCTCAAGCGGCTCCCGGAAACAGCGACATGTCCCCCCTGTGACTCCTATGCTGAGGTGTGTCCAGGCAGCTCTGCGCACTGGCCCATCCAGAGGTGCTGCCCCTGTTTCTGTGAGCTGTCCCAACAACTCCCTTTGGTGAAGAGGTCTGAATGTTCCAGGGGCCATCAATAGTACTTCCACAGTGCGCCTCTGGGGCACTCTAAACAGCAATGCAAGTCCATTCCACCCTCCCCCTCTATGTCATTTATAATTTACAGTCCAAACTGCTTTACTTCACACCTTCCACATCCATGTTATTTATAATTTACTGGCCAAACTGGTTTATTGATTCATTTTGACTTCTCAAAGGTGTTCATCTCATGCACTGGGTACAACCATTTCACAGTTAAAACAACTATTCAAGCAAAGTCTTAAAACCATAGTAAATTCTCCAAATTCCCAACAAATAACTAATAAATTCTCCTATGACACTTACTTAAACACCTATCTGTCTGCACCAGACAAAGTCTTGCAGAATAAATGAGCTGTTCAGCTTGGGCTTTGACCAAACAAAATAGAAAATGAAATCCACAACTGACAACCCTGCGCTCTGAAAATGCTCTCCCTGCAGCCACTTTTTAATTACATTAATTGGTGTTAGCTTGAGCACCTCAGATGAGTCCATTTGTTATCATAACACGTGGAAAGAGAGGCAGTTAATGAGAGCTGCCCACACACTTCCAGAGACATAGGGCCCTCATGCTGTCTGCTGTGTGTCACTCAGGAATTGTAAAGTAGGCAGAAAGAAACTTGACTGTCTGGTTAGGATTCTGCTAGGCATGGGGAAAATCTCCAAAGTTGTATAGAGCTGTGTTAGCTCTGTACCACCTTTGTCCCAGTGCAACCCAAGAACCTCTTATTGACAACTGACAAAGGAGTTACAGGACACGTGTGTGATGGGTTGGATCACAGAAACCCCCTTGGGAGCTGCCACCTGATGTGCCAAGACTACTTCTTCCCCTGTCTTCCCTGACAGCTCAGGGCTCCAGCAACCTGGCTTGCTGAGCCAGACACACCCGTCTGTGCCAACAAAGACCCAGGGTCTAATTTACTTGCCCCAAAACTGCAGGTTTACCTGAAAGCAGCTAACAGAAGTGTTCCTGTCTTTAACACTCAGATGCCCAACTCCCAATGGGGTCTAAACCCAAATAAATCCATTTTACCCTGTATAAAGTTTATACAGGGTAAACTCATAAATTGTTCACCCTCTGTAACACTGATAGAGAGATATGCACAGTTGTTTGCTCCCCCAGGTATTAATACATACTCTGAGTTAATTAATAAATAAAAAGTGATTTTATTAAATACAGAAAGTAGGATTTAAGTGGTTCCAAGTAGTAACAGACAGAACAAAGTAAGTCACCAAGCAAAATAAAATGCGCAAATCTATGTCTAATCAAACTGAATACAGATAATCTCACCCTCAAAAATGCTTCAGTACATTTTTTTTCTCACACTGGACACCTTCCAGGCCTGGGCACAATTCTTTCCCCTGGTACAGCTCTTGTTCCAGCTCAGGTGGTAGCTAGGGGATTCTTCATGATGGTTCCTCTCTTTAGCTAGCTGAAGACAAAATGGAGGGGTCTCCCAGGGGTTTAAATAGACTTTCTCTTGTGAGTGGAGACCCCCTCCTCACTCCTATGCAAAGTCCAGCTCCAAGATTGCGTTTAGGAGTCACCTGGGCAAGTCACATGTCCATGCATGACTCACAGTTTTTACAGGTAGCATCCATTGTTTACATGCTACCTTGAATGTCCTCAAGTAGATTTCTTATGTGGATTGAAGCATTCCAAGATCCATTGTCCTTTAAATGTTTCTTGATTAGGTACTTAATTTCTCCAGGAACTGACCAAATGCTCTACTAAGGTTATTTAGAAACCAAGTCAGTACACAGCCAACATTCTTAACATTCATGACTTTGAATACAAAAGTGATACATGCATACAAATAGGATTAATGCATTCAGTAGATCATAACCTTTACGGAGATATGTTACATGGCATATGTAGCATAAAACACATTCTAAGCATATTTCCATAAAGCACAACGTGACACTGGCATGTTGCATTCTAGTTCACCAAAGAATGTCATGTGAGGTCTCAGATGAAACTGCGGTCATTTTGGCCCTTAATATTGTAGTGAAATATATGCACAGATACTAATTAAGGAGTTGTGTGTATATATATACTTCAAATATCTTTTAAAGTCTGTGTGAATGTACGAGCAAAGATGGAAAACAGGTTTACCTCCAGACAGGAGGTAAAAAAAAAAGTGTCTCTCTCTGTTAGGATGTAAATTACTGTTTGCAATGTTGTTGTAGCCATGTTGGTCCCAGGATATGGAAGAGAGAAGGTGGGTAAGGTAATATCACCCATCTTTTCTCTTGGGATGTAAATTAAGCACTGTAAGCTAATGCAATGACTGTCCATCTGCATACAAAGTTAACAGGAAAGGAGCCCACAGGAATAAACAAGCCATGGAAGGTTATCTTGGATGTGTGCAAAGATAATGAATGTTGTGAGTGGAGTATTGCTAGAAAGCAAGAAGACACCCATCTTCCTACTCTACAAAGTAAATGGACAGTGTATTTACATTAATGAAAACAGGATCTCAACCAACCTTGGCTGAAAATTCTGCAGAGAACTTTTGTTGAGATAAACTTCTTTAGGCAGGAGGTTAACCTGTTAGTTATGTTTAGTTTCTAGAAAGCATTTTTGTTTTATATGTAACCATTTATTTCCAATGTTCTTACTCACTATTACCTGAATCTTGAATCTTTGATAATAAATTTATTATTGTTTTCACTGTAACTATATCTTTGTGCTAGAATGTTAAGAAAAGTGCTGACCCTGAGTTGAATCTTACCCACTAGTGTGTTATGTTCCTTTAGGAATGGTGGAACTAGTAGTTCTGTGAGTAGCCAGTGTTAGGGGATGGATATCCCAGGGGAATGTTTCAAAGAGACTTGGGGACTGAGGTGTATATATTGTTAAACTGCAAGGCAAAGTAAAGGATGACATAGCTCAGAAGAGAGTACTTGAGTGGCTAGCAGGCTGGTTGTTGGTGGTAGAAAGCTGACACCCAGCTAAGCACAAGCAAGTCTCCCTCATGCACGCTAGAGGAAGAGCATAAAAAGGTGACTTCACAATCCAGGGTGCTCTGGCAACCATCAGACCCAGGCCTGACTATGTGAGATATGTTGGGAGCCTGATAAAGGGAAGGTGGCATGGTTGGAGTACTGTTGCACTCCAGAGATCCACTGACATAGGTGGCGAGTTCTGTTCTTTTGTGGTGCCCCGGCTCCAGGAATATTCAGGGCTAAGGGCCCCGCTCCACCAATATTTGGAGCTGGGTCTCTCCCCGGGCCCTGCCTGGAGCGGGCGCCTGCCACCCCTCCCCCTTCGTGTCTCCCTCCCTGCCCTGCCACGTCCCTGCCTGAAAGAAAGCGGCGGGTGCCTCTCCCATGCCTGCTTGTGCTGCCGGTGTAGCACATTCCTACACTACACCCACTCCCCACATCAACTGCTGTCTGCTGCCCCAGGGCCCTAGTGCCCCCCCCACTGCTAATGGCAGGGGAGGCTGCCCTTACCCTGCCCTTCCACCCTAGCCCTGAGCCTCTCCAATGCCCCAAACCCTTCATCCCCCAGCACCCTAATCCTCTGCCCCAGCCCTGAGCCCTGTCCTGCATCATGAACCCATCATCCTCAGCCCCAGTCAGAGCCCTCATCCACCCACACCCTAATCCTCTGCCCCAGCCCTGAGCCCTGTCCTGCATCGTGAACCCCTCATCTCCCTGCACCCTAATCCTCTGCCCCAACCCTGAGCCCTGTCCTGCATCATGAACCCCTCATCCTCAGTCCCAGCCAGAGCCCTCATTCCCCCACACGCTAATCCTCTGCCCCAGCCCTGAGCCCCCTCCTGCATCATGAACCCCTCATCCCCAGCACCAGATCCCTCACCCTCACAGCACCCCTTCCTATCACCAAACTCCCTCCCAGAGCATGCACCCCTTCCCACTTTCCACACAAGACCTCCTGCCCCTAAACTCCCTCCCAGAACCTGCACCCCCATCCCCCTTTCCACATACTCCCTCCTGCCCCCAAACTCCCTCCCTCTGCACTTCCTCCCGCTCCCCAACTCCATTCCAGAGCCTGCACCGCTCACCCCCTCCTGCACACCCACTCCCTGCCACAGCCTGGAGCCTGCACCCAGCGCCCAAACTCCATCCCAGAGCCTGCACCTTGTACCCCTCCTGCACCCTAATCCCCAGCCCAGGACCTGCACCCCATACCTCCTTCCCCCACCCAAACTACCTCCCAGAGCCTTAGGCAGGTTGCGGGTGAAGTTGAGGGGGCGGGTTCTGGGCACCACCAAAATTTCTACAAACCTGCCACCCATGTCCACTGCTGCTGTAACAGGTCCCCTTCTGGCCTGTTGCAGCTGAATGCAAGTTAGAGTAACCATGAGGTAGACCAACCAGCCTTAGGATTAGATGCAGGGAGGGTGTAAAGGTGGCATCAAGTCACCATGATCTCTCTCTCACCTCAGACCTGGTGCCAAGCAGAGCTCGGCCAAACTAAGAATCTAGCCCAGAACACAGCCAATAATATTGTACAAAGAGTGTATTTGAAGGAAGTAAAGGTCCAAGGAATTAAAGCTTGTCAATCAAAGTTATGCATGTTGCATAATGCAAATTAAACAGTGTAGAACACAATAAAAGAAAATCTGCTAAACCAAGTTAAAATTAATGAAAAAATTAGGATTCTTTTGTTGTTGCTTTCTATCTTTTTGTGCCAAGTCTGAGAAGATGTAATAAGAAAGCTACCAGTTTATTGCCAATTCAAAGTGACTCTAAACAAATATTTTTTGCTTACACCTTGTTGACTTTTTCATATAATTGGTAAGTATGTGATGCATTAATCCACCAGCCACTGTTCTGACACATTTCCAAATATATCTTCACTTTGCAGTAATGCAAAGTTATGGTACAATATATATATTTAATGAGATAATGCATTAGCGCAAGGCTTTGGCAGTCAAGATAATCTTCTGATTCACCCATTGAGTTGTTCTGTGATATCCCAGTCATGTACCAACCCCAGGTGAATTTATATCTGGAAAATAATGATTAGAAAAATACATGCATTGAATAATTGCAACATTAAGGGCCTAATAATGGAAACCTGTGGTAAATAAAAGGGCATTTTGCAATTAGAGGGTTTATAGGTTATGACCATGATCAGAGACTTCCAGGGTGAAATTCTGGTTCTATTGGGATCCAAGACAAACCTCCTATTAACTTCAGTGGAAGCAGAATTTCATCCCTGGTTTCTAACTCCATTTCTGCCCTCATGTAACCTTAAGCAAATTGTTTAATCTCTCTGTGTTCCAGTTTTTTTTGAAAGTATCCGTTATAAATCTGGATAGTCTGGAAACTAACTACCTGTGACTACTGAGACTACAGTAACTCTTCTTGTCCTCCTATTTCTCTTCTTCCTCCCTATTTGCCTATTTCCTGTTACATATTGTCTGTGTCACAGACTATAATCTCTCTAGAACAGGGATGATATTTGTTTTCTCTTTGTACAGTGACTAGTACAAGGCCCTAATTCCTCTTTGGGATCCAGCAACGCTATCATAATAACTAATAACCAATTAAAACAACCGTTCAGGCCCATTTCTGTTCCTTAGTGACTTGGATCATAGGTGCTGGAGGGTAGTGAACGTCACAAATTATTTGTTATAGAGATACTGGGCCAAATTGTGCCTTAAAACAACTGCATACATCTTCCCCTGACTTCAGTGTTTCTCAGGACACACTTGGCATGTGTGATGGGGTGCCCACCCTACACAAGATTGGAAGGGGTTAAGATAGCCAGGTAGGCTAATTAACTCCTCAGGCCACACCTGGAGGAGGAATCAGGGAGCAAGGAACTAACTGAAAGCAGGTTCAGCTGAGTAGGAACAGGAGGTTAGGATGCTAAGGAGAAGGGACTTTGCTACCCTACAAAGGGGAATGACCCAGCTGGAGGGCTCAGTCATGAAGAGGATGCTGTGGTTCTTGAAGTGGGAGAGGGACTACAGACCATAGGAAGGGACAGAGTGATGGTGTGCAAACTGTGGAGGTGGGGGGTGGCAGGAGTCTCCCTCCACGTGCTGCTCCTGCCTGCAAGCACCACACCTGAAGCTCCCATTGGCCGGGAATGGGAAGCTGTGGCCAATTAGAGCTACAGGGGTGGTGCTTGCAGAGAGGTACATGGTGGCCCCTTCTGGGAGTGGCATAGGGCCGGGGTAGGCAGGGAGCCTACCTTAGTCTCTCTGTACCACCAGACCGGGAGCTGCCCAAGGCAACTGCCACCTGGCAGGAGGCTGCCCCCAATCCCCAGCCAGCCCTGAGCCCCCTCCCAGAGCCAGCACCCTGTATTCCCCCTGCACCCCAGGCCCCTGCCCCAGCTCTCAGGCCCCTCCTGCACGCAAACTCCTTACCAGACCCCACACCCCCTCCTTTACCTCAACACTCTGCTCCAGCCCAGAACCCCCTTCTGTACCCAAACTCCCTCCCAGAGCTTGCACCCCTCACCCCCTCCTGCATCCCAACCCCCTGCCCCAGGCTCAGCCCAAAGCCTCCTCCCACACTGCGAACCCCTCAGCCCCTGCCCAGAGCCTGCACCCACTCCTGAACCCTAACCCTCTACCTCAACCTGGTGAAAGAGAGTGAGAGTGGGGAGAGCGAGCAATGGAGAGAGTAGGGGATGGAGTGAGGGGGCAGGGCTTTGGGGAAGTGATGGGGTTTCAAGAAAGGGCCAGGGTAGATTCTGGGTTGCCCTTAAATTTAAAAAGTGATCTTGGGCGTAAAAAGGTTGGAGACCATTGTCATAGAGTAATGAAGAGTTCCCAGACCAGCGGTGAGTGGTGAATCCTGTGATACCATGCTATAAAAAAAAGACAAAAATATGTAATCTCTTTCTCTGAGACTTTTCTAGTACCAGTGGTAGAAATATTTTTCTGGTTTTGGAACTCAATGTTTGTCTATTGAAAAAAATTGTGTAAACCTCACATCAGTAATCCTTTCTGTGTGTGCATTCCTGGGTTTTCTGTCCATGTATGTAACCCTTCTGCCCCTCTGAGTTGGCAGCAACAAGGGCCGGGTTCAGTATCCAGGGGTTCTGTTTCAATAACCCAATGCCAAACCAGCTCGAGCCCCCACCCAGTGACCTGGGAAAATCTTACACACACCCCTAGGCGCCTCAAAGAGGCAATGCTTCCCCTCTCGCAAGCACAGAGTCTCGGTGTAGCAGAAAAGGTTTAATACATGAGATAAACAACAAACACTAAATTGGGAAAAACACCTCAACTAGAGTTCATAGACCCAACCATGAGCAAAGACCCACCCCAGGAAATTGGGCTGTGTCCTCTTTCCTGGGCTCTTGAGTCCAGCAACCCCCCAAATCACCCACAGTCCCAAAAGTCTCTGTCCTGGGTCAGTGCAGCCCCCAAAGTTCGAGAGTTTATCTGCAGAGATCCCTCCCCCCAGCCTGGGTAGAAAGGGGCACCTTACGTGGTCCGGGGCCAACTGCCCTGCCTCTCCGTGGGTTCTGCTCCCACCTTCTCCACGAACTGCTCCGCTTTACTGGCCGCTCCACTCTGCTCCTCCAGCCGTCCTTACAAACTGCTCTGCTCCACCAGCTGTACTGTGGGCTGCTCCAGTTGTCCCTGCAAACTGCTCGGCTCAGTGCGCTCTGTGGGTTGCTCCACCCGTCTCACAGCTACTCCACTCTGCCAGCCGCTCTGCTCCACCAGCTGTCCCGTGATCCGCTCCAGCCGTCCACACAAACTGCTCCACTCCACCAGCAGCTCTGTTCCACAGTATAGCTTTGGGCTCCCCACTAGTTAGCACAGTACTCAGTGCTCTCAGCTCAATAATTTCAGCTCTTTAGTGATTTTCAGCTCATAGTAGGGGAGCCCCTGTGCTAGTGCACCATTAGCCAAAGTGATTTCAGCTCAGTAACCTGTATCTAGATTCTTGAGGGAATAAAAAAATCAACTCTGATATTCCACAGTGGAGAGAGGAGGGGGTGCAACTGGTGCTTCTGGCTCCACAGGGAGACTGCACCCCTCTCTCTCTCAATTCTCTGGGTTTTGGAACCCATGTCCCTTGTCTAGCAAGTACCACCCAACTGAGGGTGAGTCATTTGTCACCAAGCAGTCCCACCGCTCAGCAGTCTGGGATAGGGTAGGCGTGCCTATGCAAATATACTCTCTGAAATTCTTTCCACCAGATGTCAGTGTAGAGCTTATCCTGACACTGCTTACATGTATAAGGTAGTGAAAACAGCCTTCAATCTTGTGCTTCCCACCACACTCAGGACATGCACTAATGGCCCAAGAATATACAGCTTCTCTGTATATGCTCTGTGGTTTGGTGTATATGTGTAAAGTAACCCATGTTGGTATGAACCATGCTGAAAAAGCTTACTGTTTCTAATCCCAGCGTAGACAGAATTTAACAATGTAATAAATTCTGTATAATCTATAGGATAAACTATAATAGACTCAGTTGTTTGTTTCTCTGTATCTCAGAGTTTGACATAACACCCTTCTAGCAAGAACAATTTCTAACTTTAAATCTTAAGTCTGCCTCTACAGCCAAACTGGCTAGTTAAAAATTGGTGGTCCAACCTTTTCAGTGCTGTGACTTGGATGCTAGTTTTCCACAGGCCACATGCAGAAATACATGCTCAACAAAAAAGACTTGCCCATGCTGCATAATCTCACATGTATAGTAGGTGCAAGCAGGGGTGAAAGCAACATTTAACACTTACCAGAAAGGGTAGGGCTGGGGGTCAGCGTGGCCCAGGCAGCTGATCTGCGCTGCCTGGCTAGCGCTACCTGGGGCTCCAGAAGTGATTTAAAGGGCCTGGGGCTCTGGCAGCCCGGGGGTGGGGGAAATGGGCAATGACATTAAAGCGCTGCTAGTACCAGCGGCCACTTTTTACCAGTACACTGTACCAGCCTGTACCAGCTTACTTTCACCCCTGGGTGAAAAGTTACCCCATATGGAGTATGCCATCTTGCCAGGTCTGATGTGGAGGTGAGTGCATTCAGGGATCATACAGACTCATCCTGCAGGCTGGATCCAATCTGCAGGCCAACATTTGGATCACGAAACAGTATCCCAGCTGTATTACTACATTGGTTGACCTAGACAAGACCAAGTCATGTTGCAGCTCTGGGACCAGATCCTTCGCTGATATAATGGAGCTATGCTGATATACACCAGCTAAAGATATGGTCCTTGGTATTTAGGAGTGAAGTCAAACCCAAGATAAACCATTTTGACCTTTTAACTTGTGTTTGGAGATGAGAAAAATAACTTGTTCTATGTGTAAATTCCTCTATTTGCCATTATTTTATCTTTATCCCTCCAGCCCTTTGTTTTTATTCATCTGTATTTGTCTCACCACATGTATGTAAACCCAAAAGCAGAATTTTGCCAAATGGGGATTTACGTGAAAGATGCTGTTAAAGCACCACTTTCTTGTCCCAGAAAATCACTGTCCGTCATTCATCAGTATACACTACAGGCCTGAGTCTTAGGCCCCCTTACACTGCCAGAGCATGAGAATCAGAAACTATGTATTTGGGCACAAAATGTAGCCTATTATGAGGGAAGGGAAACTGAGAAGCACAGAGAACAGAGTAGAGTGGCTCAAAGCAAATAGTTGGTTGAAATCTTTTTGAATCCTATAGCATTTGGCCAGAAGGGATCATTGTGATCATCTAGTCTGACCTCCTGTTTAACCAGTGGCAGATTAGCCACTGGTCCTACAGGCTGTGTTCAGGGGCCCTGGCCAGTTGGGGGGGACTGGAAAAATGGACACTCTGTGCCCCAACCCTGGCTCTATTTGCCCTGGGGAGGAAGGGACTTTGTCATTCCCATGCTGCGTCCCCAACCACCATGTTTTTGCTTGTGGGGGTCACAGGACAGAGCAAGAGGGAGCAGCTTTTCCCCTGTGCTCAGGGTCCTGCCCCGCAGCTGGATGCCGCCTCCTGGGTCCTAGTGCCTGTCTGTTTTCTCCATAAACATGAGTGTGGGAGACAGGAGGCACAGAGCAAAGGAGGTGGGGTGAGGAGAAGAGAAAGGGATATGGGAATGGGTTGGGGAAGCAGGAGTCCAGCATGTAGCATTCCCTGGGCAGCAGCAGCCCAGGCAGGGAGGCAACTGCAACAGCCCTAGAGCAGTGACATCACTGCAGCGGCCAGTGCTGGAGGGGTTGCCAATAGCAGCTGGGGCTCCCTCATTATGCCGTTCCATCCCCCACAGCACCCACAGCCCACGTACCATTATAGGTGTGGGAGAGAGCCAGTGAAACAAGGGGACTGGCTTCAGTCTGCATGTGCACGCTTTGCCTCCCCAAATATAGCAGTCAAACTACACCTATGGCCCCAGGACTGGAGGAGCTCTAGATCCCTGCTGCGGCCTCAGGGCTGGGGGAGGTCTCCCTGCTGTGACCCGGGGTCATGGGGGGGAAGGGGACAGAGTTTCTCCAGTCTTGGGGCTGCAATGCGGGGGGGAGGGGAGAAAGGAGCAAGGTTGCGGGGCTGCAGTGTGGGGGCAGAATGGGGCTGACTGTGTGTGTGGAATGTGGCAGGGGGAAGGGGCAGGACTGCAGGCAGAAGGGGTGGTGAGGGGTCCCCCACTTTCTCTGGCTCAGGGCCCCATGAAATCTTAATCTGACTGCATATAACACAGGCCATGGAACATTCCCAAAATAAATCCTAGAGCATATTTTTTGAAAAACATCCAATCCTGATGTAGAAGCCACCATAACCTTGGTGAACTGTTCCAGTGGTTAATTACGCTTTCTGTTAAATATGTATGCCTTATTTCCAGTCTGAATTTCTCTAGCTTCTAGCCATTGGATCATATTATACCTTTCTGTGCTAGATTGAAGAGTTAATTATTAAATATTTTCCCCTATATATGTACTTACAGACTATTAATCAAGTTTTCCCTTAATTTCTCATTGTTAAACTAAATAGATTGAGCTCCTTGAAGTCATCACTATGATACATTTCTTCTAAACCTTTAATCATGCTTGTGGCTCTTCTCTGAACCCTCTCCAATTTATCAACATCCTTCTTGAATTGTGGACACCAGAACTGGACACAGCATTCCAGCAGTAGTCCTGCAAGTACCAAATTCAGAGGTAAAATAACCTCTCTACCTCTACTTGAGATTTCCCTGCTTATGCATCTTAGAATTGCATTAGCTCTTTTAATCAAAGTGTCATGCTGGGAGTTCATGTTCAGCTGATTATCCACCATGACCCCCAAATCTTTTTCAGAGTCACTGCTTCCCAGCATAGATTTCCCCCTTCCTGTGCATATGGCCTATAGCCTTTGCTCCCAGATATTACATTTATCCATATTACAGTGCATATTGTTTGCAACATCTCTATAGCAAATTCCCTTGGTGGGGTTAAGTGAGACAAGGAAGATCCACACTGAGATACCTGCCATTAGCTACAAGATTTATATATATATATATATATATATATATATATATATATATATCATTCTGAAAACAATATTCTAAAAGCTTTGATGATTTTTAACTTTGAGATCAAAAGAAAAGAGGACGTTCTGACAAGAAAATTTAGGCTCTAGTTTTCTATTGTGAAAGCAATGGTACAAGACAATTTAATATCTTGTAGTGCTGTAATTCCTCTGGAGATAGTCTTTTCTTTGTCCTGTCTAGAGAACACTCTGAATGTTCTCAGATTTGTTTCTTTAAATATCAGAAATAATAAGCAATAATCATAAATCAGCAGGAGTTATACCCCCCCAAAAAGGTGCTTTTCCTTATCTGAAAGACTTAAAAAAATGGTTTTATAGTTAGCGCTAATATTGGATTTTCTGTTACTACTTTTGGCTAATTTATATGTTCATCAGTAGAAGAAAGGGGAAAATATCTTGTAAGGTTCTTTAATTATTTTAATACATACAATCCAATATTTTTTCCTACAGATAGAGGGCCTAATTCTCCATTCAGCTACGTTGGTGTAAATCTGGAATTGACTCCATTTGCATCACTCTAAATGTACCCCAAGGTAACTGAGAAGAAAACTTGTCTCAAAATCTTTGTCACAGAGAATATTATAAAATATATATGTTATAGAATTTAGGTAGGACTATTACAAGCAAACTTCCATTAAACTGAATCCTAAATGACACTTTAACATTTACTAGGCAGATTGCAGAATTACGGAACCATCTTTTCTCAATCCATCCCCAGGGTGAAATAATGATGCACTCAATCAGCATCCAGAATAAATTAAATAGAATTATAGCTTGATTATTATTTAAATGTGCCTTATACATGTCTTTATATAATTACCTATTCTGAGAATAAAAACTTCTTGTCATTACAAGCAAGAAATTACAGCATTAACAGTGCTGTGTAAATTACCCAACAGTAAATTACTTTCTCAACATTAATTTTTGAATTCTGGTTACCATGGAAATTACTGACAAATGAAAATCATGCATTGCATTTTTTTCAGAATAAAAACATTTTAAAACTGAATTCCAAAGGCCCCAAATTACTTCATCACCCTATGCAGTATATATCTAATCTCCCTATGTTCTATCATCACCATAGTTTCTGAATGTTGATTTATAGTAACAGCTAATTTGCTGTTGCAACTAACACCTAAAGCAAATGGAGTCAACAACCTTAGTATTCCGTGGTACTTTGTAAGCAGTAGAAGGAGCTGTTGAGCAAGAAATGCCTTTAAATTTTCAAAGGTCATTATGTAATGACTACTACTATCAGTGTAGTGGAGACTATTAATTTATGGAGTTAATTCAATTATGGTTCATGTTCAGAAACAAACAAAATGCCACCCAAAAAAACAATAACCCAAAAAAACCTTATGAATTCACTATCAATTTTCAGCATTGGAATGGTTAGTATAGGATCTTACCAGTGTCTTTCCGTTTACCCTACTACTACAGGAAGGTGTCTTTCCTGAATAAGCAGTGCAGGACTGAACCCAAAGAATGCCCTGTAAAACACTTAGGTGTTCAGTTATTCATGCCAGCTCAGATCATTGGTCTGACTGAACATTCCTTCTGAATTCCATAACTTTGAATGTAAGGTGCTTAGCTGTGGAACTTGTGCTCAGATTGTTCCATTTTAACTATTGGACAGTTCCATTTGAAGTGGTGCTGAATGGAAGAAGATAGGGCTCTGTAGTACATGTACAGCATTCTCTGAAGATGCTTCTGTTTCTATTGCAACTTCTTTCCCAAACTTTTCAATTGTACCAATTTAGCAGATTCGGATCTGGTCTGTTCGCTTAGTTTCCCTTGCTTCCCATTCAGCTGTACATGCTCTAATCTAATCTACAGTTTGGGTTCCAGAATATTCCAACAAAGATGAGTTTGTAACAATTCGAGCTCATTGGCAGGTTAGAACATGCACAATTCAATAATGGGCAGGCAACAGTGTGTTGTCATTAATGGCCAGAATCAGCATGGTTGGAGCACCTTCTACTGCTATAGGACTGAATGGGAGTTGAGGGTACTCAGCACCTCGCTGAATCAGGCCTCTAGATAAATATGTAGAATACCAGTCACCCAAACTGAAATACCAATCCTGGGTTGCTTACTGGCGGCTAGGAACCACTATTGCAAGATGCATGACTCACACATCATCCAGGATGGAACCATTCTGGTTCACTTTGTAAATCCTACTACAGCCTGAACTAGAACTGTCCATGAAACACAACTTTAATACAAGCAGTGGTACCCACAGGATACCATATACATTTTTATTTCATGACAGTGATAATTAAATGTGCAATGAATTACTTTGATTGTAGCGAATGTTATTCTCTACATTTTAAAATGTATGTTAAACCTTTAAACACAAAAATAAACAGAAGTAGATGTCAAGAAGAGAAGCAATAATTCAGCAGTTACTAAAAACATTATGGAACAAAAGCTGCTGTAGCAGACACAGGCATCTCTCACATGAGGCTATCCAGTTAATATAATACAGCATTTCAAAAAGAAGTTACTGCAGAAGATACAGCAAAAAGCCAGGAAGAAACAATTGGCTCTCTGAGGGCCCATCAACACAGGCAAATAGACTGCCAGGAGATTGTGTTATAATAGTTTGCCTGTTTAGATGGGACTAAATAATAGCCTGGTCTACACTTACAACTTTTGCTGGCATACTTATGTCTATTAGGGTGTGATTTCCCCTACTACCACCACGATCCTAACTGACACAGCTGTATTTACGGTGACCAGACAGCAAATGTGAAAAATCGGGATGGGGGTGACGGGTAATAGGAACCTATATAAGAAAAAGACCCAAAAATCAGGACTGTCCCTTTAAAAGTGGGACATCTGGTCACCCTAGATGTCCTGGCAAAAGCCTCCTTGTAGACAGTTAAACCTTCCAAAAAAGTCCTTTTGCTTGTATAACTTAATTGGCGGTGGGTATAATAGGCCATGGGAGGCTAAGCCTCCCCTGGTGCAGCTGCCAGCACCTGGGCTGTGGTGTCCCTGCCTGTGCTCTGTCCCTTTCCCAAGGCCCTGCCACCTGCCTCCACTCCACATACCCCCAGGAGGTCCCCACTGCTCACTGGGTCCCTCCTCTCCTCCACTCCCCTCCGCTGCAAGGCCTCCACCGCCTCACATTCCTCCTCTCCTCCACCCCCCTCTCCTGTGATGCCCCCACCACTGCCTAGTGAGTCCCTCCTCTTCTCTACTCCACTCCCCCTCTCCAGAGGCCCCCACTACTCCCTGTGCCTCTCCTCTCTTCTCCCCAACAAACCCCTCGACATTCACCACATCCCTGCAGGTGGTGAGGGCCTTGTGGAAGAAGAGGGTAGGAGAGGAAGGAGTGGCAGGGAGTTGCAGGTGGTGGGAGTCTCATGGGGGAGGGGAGTTTGGAGGAGAGGAGGGATGTGAGGAGTTGGCTGGGGGGCTAACAGGGGAAGATGGAAATGGAGGAGAGGAAGGATGTGGGGAGCAGCGAGTGGGGGACCTTGCAGGGAAGGGTGTGTGGAAGAGAGAAGGGGTCTGGGGCAGGGCCACATGTGAAAGAGGTGGGACAGAGCTAGCCTCCCCCAGGGGAAGCTTGACCTGCCACCCATGTACAGCTTATTTTGGTCAAGTTTCAGGGGTCTGTTACAGGAGTGGGTGGGTTGAGGTTCTGTGGCCTGGAATGTGCAGGAAGTCATACTAGATGATTATGATGGTCCCTTCTGACCTTACAGTCTGAGGCTATATCTACACTAACTCTTTTGTTGGCAAAACTTTTGTCTGTCAGGAGTGTGAAAAAAACAAACAACCCCGATGGACAAAAGTTTCACCTACAAAAGTACCAGCGTGGACAGCGCAATGTAAGCGGGAGAGAGTCTCCTGCCGACATAGCTACCACTACTCATTGGGTGGGGGGGTTAATTATGCTGGTGGAAGAGCTCTCTCTAGGGTGACCAGACATCCTGATTTTATTGGGACTGTCCCAATATTTGCTTGTTTGTCCTGCATCCCAACTGATGTTCTGGACACTGGACAAACAAGCAATTTTACCCTCCGCTCCAGCACACAGGTGGAGCCCGGAGGGGCTCGTGTCCCCCCACCCTGACTCTGCCCCCTCTTTCCCCCATTGGATCCCTCCCCAAATCCCCGCCCTGGCCCCGCCTCTTCCCCAAGCACTCCGCATTCCTCCTCCCTCCCAGGCTTGAGCTGATCAGCTGTATGGTGGCGCAAGCGCTGGAGGAAAGGGGTGACACCAGCGTGTGTGGCTTGGCCATGAAGAAGGTAGGGCCAGGGCAGGGATTTGGGGAGGACAAAATTGCTTGTTTGTCCAGCGTCCTGAGCTGCGTGAAGGTGGGAGAGGCCACGGGGCACCTGGCCAGGCCGCCAGTGCTGCGCCCAGACCCCGCACCTTAGGGGCAGATCTGACTCCCATCAGCCCCCTTCCCTGGGGCAGCTGGCAGCCCCCGTTCCTCAAGGGCTCCCATGTCCCCCGGACCCTTTGCCCAGCTGTTGCGTGCGCTGTGTGTCCTGCCGCGAACCCTCCGGGGTCACAGTGCAGGGACAGGTCGCAGGCAGGTCGCGCTACAGGCCGTTCTTGTACATGGGGACAGACTCGCCCCACGTGCAGGGGTCACAGGGGCCACAGGCTGAGCACGCCCTAGCTGCTCACTTCCTAATTCCAGGGTGCTCTGTGCTGCAGGGCAGAGCTGCCACCTGCCTGAAATGATGCTGTCTGAGTGGGAGGGATTGCACCGGCTGGGCACCTTCCCCTATGGGAGGAGGTGGAGACAAGGCGAGCTGGTGCGGGGGTGGGCCTCTTGTGGCTTTTTTTTGTTTTGTTTTTTTTGCTCTGCCCCACCCGCATCCCGATATTTCACCTTTGTCATCTGGTCACCCTAGCTCTCTCCCACTGGCATAGAATGGCTACACAGGAGATCTCACAGCAGCGTAGCAGTACAGCTGTGCCGCTGTAAGTTCCATAGTGTAGACATACCCTGAAAGACTGAGCTTGCTGGTAGAACTCTACCAGTAGAACACTAGCATAAACAAGGCCTGTATTGCAATCACATTGCAAAACTCTGGGTCCAAATCTTGGACTGTAGCTAAAAAGCTTGCAGCCCAATGCAGTGGGGAGGTCTGAACTGTATATATGAAGTAGATAACCCTCCCAACAGAAATGCTGCTTGCCCTGAGAATACTTTTGGAGTATTCTCTTACTATACTATACAACAAATTGTGGCCTTCCTGTAACTGCTTTTATTATGAGACCATACATATTAACAGAACAGTATTGGTTGTCTCAAAAGGCAAGAAATGTAGTTTGTGTTTAAATATATTGGAAGATTTAAAAAAAGGGCAAAGAGGATACGTTAATATCAATTCTTTGCTGAGACAAGACGACAACTTTAATTTGGAAAATTATTTAGTTTCCTTTTGTTCCTGAGCTGAAGGTAAATAAAGGTCAAAGCAATTATTGGAGACATTTTATGTAAGTCTAGTGGTGATATTCCTGTATCTTTGGAATAGTGTGGGTGGGGTGCTGGGGGAGAGGAGAGAAGGTGGGAATGTCTTTATCAATGGGAAGTTACATTACAACATTGGTAAAATCTGCAATATGCCTTTTCATCTGGTCAGCACTAAAACAATATAATCTGATCAGGTACTAACTGTTCTCTCTCTCCTCCCGAATAGCATATGAATTGTGCCCTCTGTAGGGAGGCAGCATAGAGTAGTGATTAAAGAATGGATCTAGGCATCAGATAACCTGGGTTATGATACTACTCTGTCCAAAGGCTCTACTAATTTTGGGTGCCCAACCTGAGATACTTAGGGCCTGACTTTGAAGTGCTAAGCACCCTTAATGCTAATAGATTTCAAGAGGAGTTGCCGGTGCTTAGCACCTCTGAAAATGAGGGACCTGATTTACCATTGCATTTCTTCACTTACACAGCAATGTAACTCTATTGAACTCATTAGGTGTCACCAGTTGAGGCACCCAAAATTAATGGAGGCTCCTGAAAATGTAGGCCTAAAGGATTTTCGCAAGGACACACAGCAATAGTGTTTCTCAGTTTCCCCATGAATATAATACCAAACCTTGTATAGGTGCTTTGATATAGTTGAATTAAAAGTGCGGTATGAATGTTACAATTCAGTTTCTTCATACCCAGCAGTAGACCTTAACTTTCCTGCTTCTGATGCCTGGATGTGTGAGTCAGATGTATACAACAGGCGTTTCTGGTTACCATTAGGTTAAGCTGTTTGACATAATGTGCTTAAACTGATCTTTGCAAGATAAGATAAGAAATCTAGTGCTTAGATATTTCCTTCTAACTGACAAAAATGTATGAGGAAGGGAAGGCTTGCTGGTAGACTTGGAAGATATATCCCTAAACACTGAGTGTTGGCCAAAAGGCATTCTATGATGTTTTTCAGTTTGAATTGTTGACTGGTTTTCTTGTCTCTTGTGGTTCTCTGATTAATTTTCCAGCCACACTTGTGTTGGTGGGGGTTATGTCAGCTGTCATAAATTTGGTCAGTTTTTAAAAGCACCATCTGTCAGCTAGCTGGAAATCATCTGCAGCAGAAACAATATAGTGTCATTATTCTTCCAGCAATGTTCTCTGCAATACTGTCATGATGTGGTAGCTTTCACTGGTTTCTAATTAGTAGACACACATCTATTGGCTAAAGTTAGTCAACAAACAAAACATTTTCAAAAAATTGTGTTTTATTTTCTATTAAAAAGTCATCTGGATGGAAATGCTAACCATCTCTACTAGTAGTTTAATCATTTGGAAACTGAAAATCTGCTACCTTCATTCCTCTACCTGTCTGTGAATATGAATATTTAGGACCAGTTACCAGGCTCATCCAAAAATATTAATATTAAACTCCCTTCAGATCCAAATTTATCACAGTTTTGTTTTTTAACTTCATTAGATCTTGACCCAGTAAGATCATACTAGGAGTTGCTGCCATTGGATTTAGAAATATTCATCTTCAGTCTGAGCTGAGCTTATGATTTCACTGCCATGTTCTTCTGATGCCACTTCCTGCTGAGATGAGGAAGTCTGGAAAATCTGTAATATCAAAGCTGTAGTATAGTCTCATCTAGCAGTTTGCATCCATCTTCACTTCCATGTCCTTTCTTTTAAATGCATTATTTTAAAATATATATTTTTGGCCTCTACCTCTGCAAAGAGAGCTGACCATTTATCTGACAGTATCTGTCTTCTCCCCTATGAACAGAGCTGGCTGCAGATGACAAGATAAGTCATAAAGCCACAGAACAAGTGTTCAGAAACAAAAAAGGCAGGGATGAAAGTAACTTACAGGACTTACTGATACTGCTGGAGTCTTGAGGGGGGGCATGGCCTCATTCAGAAGAGGCGTGGCCTCAACCAGAAGGGACAGTGCATCTCAAGATTTAAAGGTCCTAGGGCTGTGGCTGGGAGCCCCAGGGCCTTTAAATCAACCCAGGGCTCCCAGCTGCAGAGGTGGCTAGGAGCCCCCAGGGCGCAGGGGCAAATTAAAGGGCCTGGGGCTCTGGCCACCGCGGAGCTCCGGGCCCTTTAAATCCCCACCTCAGCTCCGGCTGCTGGAGCCACGGGTGGGATTTAAAGGGCTCTGGGCTCCCTGCTGCTGCAGGAGCTCTGAGCCCTTTAATTCCGGCCCCAGCCCGGCCGCCGGAGCCACAGGCGGGATTCAAAGGGCTCTGGGCTGCCTGCAGTCGCGGGAGCTCTGAGCCCTTTAAATCCCAGCCCCAGCCCAGCCACCAGAGCTTTGGGTGGGATTCAAAGGACTCTGGGCTGCCTCCTGGAGCAGGGAGTCCAGAGCCCTTTAAATCCCCACTTTGGAAGCCGTTGCAGTCCGGCATGGCGTACTGGCTCTTGCCAGTACACCGGACCAGACCGGACCGGTTTACTTTCACCTCTGAAAAAATGTGACTCAAATTAACATTCATTTCCTTCTCTTAACTAAGGTGTTATACCAAAATCTTGGCACTAGAGTCAGTGCTGTTTGACAAAGCCTGCAGATTAAAACCTAAACAGCTTATTCATTTTCTTCATTTCTTCTGAGAGTGCCTCTTTTATATGCTGGATGTGTATTTTAGTCACAAGGAAATGTGTTGTAGCCTTTATACTGGCCATCTTCACAAGCATTGTGAAACCATTCCCACCCCTCACATTAAGAGATTTACTCAACCTGCCAAGGCCCAAATGTGTAACAAAGATCCAAAGGAAGGAGCCCCTCCACCCTTTTGAAAAGCTTAATGAAGATATTCAGAATGTTGATTCCTTCTCGTAACATTAATAACCTTCTATAACCGTCATTTGATTCTTTATTTCTCATGTAAAGAGTTCTCAACAGCAAAAATGAAGGAACATCAACTTTGGGTGGAA
Organism: Gopherus evgoodei; assembly: GCF_007399415.2. NCBI lineage: Eukaryota > Metazoa > Chordata > Testudines > Testudinidae > Gopherus > Gopherus evgoodei. The sequence continues at coordinate 22,065,017 of NC_044330.1, forward strand.
TGAAGGTATGGATAAAGTCCTCCAAAATAAAGGCCAGGTGTAGGGCCCCGCAGGGATGGGGAACCCAGCCTTAGCTTGATGGACCCTTGCAAAGGCTATTTCCGGGCCTGACACCTCCCCGTCTCATAAAGGAGTTGCAGATGGGAGGCTGGAAGGAACAAGAGCTGGCTGGGAATTTTTCAACCCCCAATTTTTTCATCTGAAAACCTCAACCTCACAGTTTTGATGAAATTTCCTCTGCATAGATTTCTCAGGCCTAGCATGGAATTTCTGATCAGAAAGAGACCAGACCACCCCAAAGTCAATAGTTCTGCAGTCAACATTTCTACATAGGGAAGATGGAGGCTGAAGTCCCAGCTCTGAAGTGGGCAGTGAGAGATCTGACCCCCATCCCAGGTGAGCTGAATGCCAGAAGCCCTGGCTGCCCTGGGCTGGACTCTCTCTCTCTCTCTCCCTCTTTCCAGAAGAAAATGTGCAAGGTCTCGATTTCCTTCCCACTGGACTGGGAACAGATGTGGAAACCTTCATTCCCCTCCAACCCAGTTCCTGTTTTGTGCCCAGCCCATGGTAGGACAAGTCACCCACCCCTCAGCACACAGACCCTGTCTAGGACAGGCCAGGCGTTTTCAGTCCTTGTCCAAGGTCCAGCCCAATACTAGGCCGGGGCCAGAAGTCTTCAGCCCTCGTCTAGCTCGCTCCCCCGACTACAGGCCCCAGCAGCCTTTGTGCTGGTTCCTGCCAATCACAGGCGAGGCGGAAGCGCACAGGCTGCTGGGGCTTGTAGGCGGCTGGTTCCCTCTGGGGCTCTGGAGGGGAGGAGGCGGCTGAGCCCCGCCTCGACTGGGGGAGGGACGGGCGTGAGGCAGGTTGGTACCTGCGCGCGGCCCTGCCTGTGCCATCGCTGCTGCAGCCGCACCGCTGGCGCCGGGGCCGGGCAGGGGTGAGGCGGGAGAACGGGGTGTGCGCCCGAGCCGCCCAGGCCTGAGGCAGCCGGTGCCCGCGTGAGCTCCAGGCGGGCAGCAGCCGGAGGGCTGCGAGAGTGGGACCCGGCCCCCGGCTTTGCCGTAGTAACGGAGCCGGAGCCCCGCTGCTGTCGGGTTTGCATTGTGCGCTGTCCTAGCCACCGAGCAGGGTGGCCCCCACTGACGCTGGAGCGGGGTAGGTTTCCCTTTGGGTTTGCGTCGGTAGAACAAAACACCAGTCGGTTTGCTGCCCTGCATCCAAGCTGGCAGCAGCCATCCCTGTGTGAGACCCCCGAAGCAGCGGCCGCCGGAGGGACCTGACCTTGCCTCTCAATAGCAGAGCATGGTGTCATCGGGCCGTGTACATCCCGCTGTAGCATCAGAATAACCCTGCCCTGAGTTTGTTGCACTCACAGAGCGTGCACTGGTCTTTGCTGGTTCACATCAGAGCTATCCCCATGGGAGCTGGCTGAAGCAGCAGCAAGAGGAGGTGGCGGCTAACTCACCCTGCCCTGGTTGGGTTATTTTGTAGCACCAACATGCGCTGATCTCTACCTTGTATCAAAGCCATCCCAGCCGTCTGAGTGAGTGAGCCCCACTTGAAGCAGCAGCAGGAGCAAGAGGCTGCGGCTAGCCCTGCCCTCGCTGGGCTTGCATTAGCACAGCATGCATTGATTTGCTGCCTTGTCTTAGACCCATCCCAGCCATCGGGGTGCGTGGTGCATGGTGTGGGAGATACACTGTCTCTATAATAAATGATAGAGGATACAATGACTTTGCTGTCTCTGCTGGGCCGGATCATGCGTTACTTCTTGCTAAGACCAGAGACCCTGTTCCTGTTGTGTATCAGCCTGGCTCTCTGGAGTTACTTCTTCCACACAGATGAGGTGAAAACCATTGTCAAGTCCAGCAGGGATGCTGTGAAGATGGTGAAGGGCAAAGTGGCCGAGATCATGCAGAATGACAGGTTCGGCGGGCTGGATGTGCTGGATGCGGAGTTCTCCAAGACCTGGGAGTTCAAGAGCCACAATGTGGCTGTCTACTCCATCCAAGGGCGGAGGGACCACATGGAGGACAGGTTCGAAGTGGTCACAGACCTAATCAACAGGACCCATCCCTCTATCTTCGGAATATTTGATGGGCATGGAGGAGAGGCAAGTTTGTGGGGTGATGAATGCTTACAAGGGGGAATGAATGGATGAGTCCCCATTTTTGAGGGTTCTTTTGGGCCAGGTGTTCACATCTCTTTTTTTTTTAATTTATTTTTTAATCCCAACAGAGAGTTCTTAGGCTCAGGAGAGGACTAAGTCTTGGGTCTCCCTTGTCCTCCAGTATCAGAGCTCTTGGAGGAAGCAGGGAGAATCTGTGCATTGACATGCTTTACAACAGGGAATTGTTTGGTCAGTAAAAGCTCCAGGAGGTGGATTCTGCCTTGCAGAACAATTAATACAGACTGCCTGGATAATCTTTTGTTAGGGAATGGTGTGGTCTGGGCTCCTCATTCTGCGAGGGACTGGGCTCAGCAACAGGAACAGGGGCTAGTCTAGGGCAGGGGTAGGCAACCTATGGCACATGTGCTGAAGACAGCACGCGAGCTGATTTTCAGTGGCACTCACACTGCCCGGGTCCTGGCCACCAGTCTGGGGGGCTCTGGATTTTAATTTAATTTTAAATGAAGCTCCTTAAATATTTAAAAAACCTTATTTACTTTACATACAACAATAGTTTAGTTATATATTATAGACTTATAGAAAGAGACCTTCTAAAAACATTAAAATATATTATTGGCATGCAAAACCTTAAATTAGACTGAATAAATGAAGACTTAGCACACTGCTTCTGAAAGGTTGCTGACCCCTGGTCCAGGGGGAGACTACACAGATTAAACTTTTTTTTTCTTAAGAATTAATATAGACAACCCTAAATTTTCATACATGGGAAGAAGCTTTATCTCCCTCGGTACCCCAGCCTCTTGGTCAAGGCAAGAGAAGCCCACAGAGTTTCTATTCATCTTGTGCATCTCTCCTGTTAATGATTTGTTTCTCCTTTTGAGGAAAAAGCCAGGGAAATTCCTGTTGCCACTAAATTTTTCTGCTTGTTTGTGCTAAACTTTTGATTTCCCAGCCAAGGAAGTTTTTCCTTTTTTTTTCACATTGTTTTCTGTGGCTTATATTATTACTTGATGAGATGCATCTTTACCTCAAACAGTAGCTGTGAAAACCTTCTTTAACTTTTTTCCCCCTATTAGGAATACAAAGCTACCCTTCAGCTGTTTGTGCTGCACACAAAGAGCAAGTTCTTGTAACTGTGGCTTATTTTTCAGAGTGGAAAGGAAATTTAGAAGGAAGGTCCCTTTATGATATCCTAGGTTCAGTACTGTTATGTGTACAGTATCAGGTTTGTGTATGATTAGGGTAGGAGTTTTTTGGAGGAGTTGGAGAAGAGATGCATATTAAAATTTCTTCTCACCAGCTGAAGAGCTTGTTTGTTTGTGTGTTACTGTGCTGTGGCATGACTGCTTTGGATTTCCTTCAGCTGCTCTCACATATCAAGCAGCCAAGGTATCTTCCTGGAAAAGTTCTGACAGAGATCAGGCACTGAGGGAACACACAAGGACAGCAGCTGCTGCCCTTCTAAACCTAAATGTGCTGTTCTAAACCCCATGCATTGGACAAATGGGAGAAAATTGCCTTTATCTCGCTTCAGACAATCTGATTGAGGTCTGCATTATTATTGTCTTGCCTTGGTTAGGATTTTGTCACCTCAGTAATAACCTATTAACATTTTGGTTATTAAAGGCTTTTGTCAGGTTTTTATACTTGGTTATGATCGATACCATATTTTTCCTCCTGGATTGGAAGGAGGGGTTCATGGCAGTGCTAGTTTCTTAGCCATCCTCTAACAAGTGGCAGTTAATTTGTATAAAGCACAAATTCATACCTTCCCTGCCTTCCACAAACCTGATAAAGATCGCCTCTGAACTGCTCTGCCCTCTGAGCCATGTCTGAGAACAGAATGTGGAGTAGAAATCTAAGTTTTAAATTGTTTTTTGAAAATGCTTAACAATTTTCCTTGTATACACCAGTCAAACTGTGTCTGGAACAACATTGAATTTGATTTAAAAAGCCCAATGTAGACAAATACATAGTACAAGCATTTAGCCCTTGGCATAGTACACAATAGCGATTGTGTGTCTCATTCAACTGCATCATATATATGTTCTGCCCCCTCCTCTGTGGGGACAGGAGGTGCTAGAGGAAATCTAGGCACTTGTTTCTAAAGCTGAAGATCTTAAATAATGTAAGATTAGAAAGTGCTGTTAAATAACAAAAATATTAATACAAGAACTTTCACTCTTAATAGACATAGGTCTAACCTCAGATTCTAACACTATATACATGTGATATATTCAACGAATAACTTTATATCTCCACAAACCTTGTTTATCTTCTATACTAATATCCATCTGCAGCTGGTGCCTCTGAGAATTTGTTCTACGTGATTGACAGTGTAGGGTGGTGTTAAAAATAAAAAGCTCTAATTTTGAGGGCTTTAATAGATCTCTCCAAACTTCACTCAAGCTAATATCTTAAAATACAGATTCTCTACTTTTCTTAAAAAGCAAGTGTCTAAGTGCTTCATACATAAATGGTTTTCTGTTTTTGTGGTGTTTCATAAAAGAAAATGAGTTATCAGAGCATGAAGTGCCTGGCCTGTGTGCATTACATTAAACAGTGTGTTTGCAAAACAGTTAATTTTATCTACATATGCCTTGTTGATTTGAACAGAGTAGCACAATGCTTGTTTCTACTGCGTGCAAAATATTTATCTCATTTTTGAGTCTTACCTTTAAATTTTTTTTCTGGATATCTGGGGAGTGTAAAACAAGGTTAATGGCTCCTTGGAATACTGTGCCTAAACATGTAATAAAGTTTTCATAATGACTTTAATTTCCCTTTTTTTTTTTTTTTTTTTTGGCTAAGTAGCTTCTATAAAACCTCTCATCTTGGAAGCAAAGGACAAGTGAATGGCAGTCCCTGAGTTATATGTGGAACAATACATGAGGCACATTTTGCTTTTCTTAACAAAGAGCACTGAAAATATAAAATGCTGAATTAATTCTCCCTTACCATTATCTGTTGCCACATCAGGTGAAGGACAGAGAAGCATCAGCCAAGTAATATTAATTGCTGTTAATTTGTGAACATTGTAAGTGTTTTAATATTGTTAGTTTTGCATAAGTAATTCTGTTGTTAGTGTGGGAATTACAAGACAAGAGAGGCAATCTTTAGTCTGAATGGTCAGTAGCCACCCACTGCAAATTTTGATGGCTGCTTAGACAATAAGTAGACAGTCAAGAATAAATACTAGTGGCATATGTTCTAGTTAAGGGTCTGGTTAGCTACTGCAGTTATAAAAGTTAAAAGGAAAATTACTTTGGGTAATGAAATTTGATACATTATAATATCATGTGTAGTGCAAACTTTCTTTGGGTAAAAATGATTTGACTTTCTTGAAGAGCAATATGAATTATTCTTACAGTGTATGTGTTTAAATGGTTAGGGTAGATAACTGGGCAGAAGATGATGTGGAATCAGTTTGTCTGACACTTTATGGTGTGACTTTGGACAGTTCTCTTAAAGGTGATCTGCAAATGGGGGTAAAAAACTGGTTGATGCCTTTTTTAGTTTCTTCAGGATATAAAGAAGGCCTGAAAGGCTGTTTAAGCATTTTTAAAAGAAACTTAGGTCCTATATAGGCTGGAAGAGTATGAGGAATAGAAATTTAGTTAAATTGTATAATAGCAAACCAGAAGCATAAAAACAGACCAGCTGAAAGAGGAAGGGATGTTTAGTTAGACTTTAACATTGATAATCTTAAATTTATAGCTGTATTGCATATAGTTGGCCTTTCTTAACAATATGGTAAGGAAAAGTTAAAAAAATTCAGTAAGTAGTTACATACTGGATGCTCCCAATAACAAGGGTAAAAGGAGCATTTTGTAATTCATGTCATATTGGCCTGTTTAAATGCTAAGAATGTTGAATGTTCTTTTCAACTTTTTGGGGGTCTTACAAAAGGGAGAAGGCGGAAGACATTCACCAAATAAACAGTTAATGGTTTATTTAGAATACTTGCAGACCTTTTGTGCCAGAAGATCTAGAAGTTAATGTCTTAAGTAATCAGTAGGAGATGCTGATAATTAATTAATTTAGTTGGTGCAGCAATATATAAAGTGGGCAGTGGGAGAGCATTGGCCATCAGATAACAGTGTAGAGTCCTTACTAATGTTGTCAGGAATGTACTGTTTGTAGGTCACCCTGCCCTTCCAGCCTTTTGCAAATATTGTAAAAATTCTGTGCTTACTAAACCAACTAGAGATGATGGCTGACTGCTGGAAGGAAAATAGTGGTTGCTTTTGCCTTTTTGACAGAAACACCCCCCTCACCTCCCCTCAAGTATTAGTTTTTAACCTGATAATTAGAGCTTTTGGTGCAGTTTATTATAAGGAAGAAAACAGGTTGATCAGTTGTTTTGCCTTTACTGGTATCTATTGAACACAGAGCTTACCAAAACCTTTTACCTGACACAGAGGTAATTGTCTATTTCCTGTAACACTGAAGATAAAGTTTCATCACTAACATTAAAAAAAAAACAACACCTCATCTTGGGCTGATTTGATTAATTGACATTAAAGGTTCCTATTTTCAGACTTTACTCTTGCATTTTAGAAGAATTTTAACTTAAATTATGTCTGAAGGAAGTAAAGGAAATGAGCTTTAATTTTTTTATTTGCCAGATAACACTATCATTTTTAATGTACATTTTCCAAGTCAATCAGAGTTCATATAAGCACAGGGAATCGATATGGTTGCTAATGGTTTTCCTTTTATAGTAACTTACTTCATTCTTCAATCTGGGATCCTTTGCAAAGCACTTAATGTTTTGAATAAATATTTACAGGGAAGGGGTTATGCTGATACATGAGTCTCAGACCTCTATTTGCCCAAAGAACCCCCCCCCCAAATAAAATGAAATATAGCAAAATTTCTATTGTTGGATTAAAAACAATAAGGAGTCCTTGTGGCAACTTAGAGACTAACATTTATTTGGGCATAAGCTTTTGTGGGCTATAACCCACTTCATCTGATGCATGAAGTGGAAAATACAGTAAGCAGGTATGAATATACAGCACATGAAAAGATGGGAGTTGCCTTACCAAATGTATGGGGGGGTGGTCAGTGCTAACAAGGCCAATTCAGTTAGGGTGGATGTGGCCCATTCTCAACGGTTGACAAGAAGGTGTGAGTATCAACAGTGGGAAAATAATTTTTTGTAGTGACCCAGCCACTCCCAGCCTTTATTCAGGCCTAATTTGATGGTGTCAAGTTCAAAAATTAATTCCAGTTCTGCAATTTCTCGTTATTTATACCTGCTTACTGTATTTTTCACTCCATACATCTGATGAAGTGGGTTATAGCCCATGAAAGCTTATACCCAAATAAATATGTTAGTCTCTAAGGTGCCACAAGGACTCCTCGTTGTTTTTACTGATAAAGATTAGCATGGCTACTCCTCCAAAACCTATTGTTGGATAGTAAAACAGTCTTAGCTCACAGGTGTGATGTCAGAGACCTACACTTCCTACATTGCAAAATAACTCTTATATCATTCTGATTAATACCTGCTGTATACACAAGCTTGCTGCAGTTAAGCTAAAGGTATGATATTTAAGACAATTTAGTTAAACTGGTCAAAACCGTATGTAGACCTTTAATTTCATTTTTAAAGCTGGCTTATCTGTTTAGTTTGCGTTTTTAAATTTACGGTGCAAGCCAAACTGGGATAAATGATTTTAAACAGATAAGTGTGTCCATATGGGGACTTGCATTGGTTTAACTAAATCAATTTAAACACACGCTTTTAGTTAAATCCCTGCCAAGGGCTTGTATACACTGGGAAACGAATGGTGTTCTAATATGTTCGTTAACATAAATTATGGTAATATATTTTAAAACACTTGGCACCTAGTGGTAGAAATATTATGTTAGCTGGTTATGGTTAACCCTACTACTCATTTTCCCAGTCCAGATAATGATGATGGAGTTAATGCAGCAGTTCAGAACATTTTAAACTTTTAGTCTGTATACAGTAGAACTCTTTTTTTCTATTTCTCTTTTGACAAATGCAATTATAGTTCAGTAAAGTAGTAGACTAGAGGAACAGAAATGATTAATAAACTGGCTTCCTTCAAGTATAGTAGATAAAATATAATTCAAGAAGCTAGATGTGAGTACTTATGTGACTTAAGGTTTAGGTGACCCCACAAGACACTCTAGCTTTTTCTTGGTTCACATCTCTTCAGTACTCCTTTATGACTATGTAGTATTGGCTTGAGAGATTTTGACACTTTCTTATTTAGTCAAAATGAATAACTGAAATTTTCGGGACTCTGGAGGCTTGACTTTTCAAACTAGCCTGTGGCTTGTAGAAGTGGTGTTCTGTAGAGCCCTGCAGTGGGACTGGGATAACAGCTGGAGCAGGTAAAATGTACTTTGTTGTTGTGGGTGGGATTGGATGGGCAAAAAAAACCCAGACTCTGGTAATTTGCAGGAAAACACTAAATCTCTTCTCAGGCCCGGACTACACTACATGTTTAAACCGAATTTAGCAGCGTTAAACCGATTTAACCCTGCACCCATCCACACAACGAGGCCTTTTATATCGATATAAGGGCTCTTTAAACTGGTTTCTGTACTCCTCCTCGACGAGAAGAGTAGCGCTGAAATCGGTATTGCCATGTCGGATTAGGGTTAGTGTGGCTGCAAATCGATAGTATTGGCCTCCAGGCGGTATCCCACAGTGCACCACTGTGACCGCTCTGGAAAGCAATCTGAACTTGGATGCACTGGCCAGATAGACAGGAAAAGCCCCTCGAACTTTGGAATTTCATTTCCTGTTTGGCCAGAGTGAAGAGCTCACCAGCATAGGTAACAGTGCAGTCTTCTGAGAATCGAAAAAGAGCTCCAGCATGGACCGCACGGGAGGTACTGGATCTGATTGCTGTATGGGGAGAGGATTCCATGCTAACAGAACTCCGTTCCAAAAGACGAAATGAAAAAACATTTGAAAAAATTTCCAAAGCCATGATGGGGAAAGGCCACACCAGGGACTCAGTGCAGTCCCGTGTGAAAGTTAAGGAGCTCAGACAAGCCTACCAGAAAATCAAAGAAGCAAACGGAAGGTCCGGGGAAGGGCCGAAAACATGCCACTTCTACACTGAACTGCATGCAATTCTATGGGGGGTCCGGCACCAACACCCCCCCCGTCCGTGGATTCTGAGGTGGAGGTGGTAATCTCAGCCATGCATGAGGATTCTGTGGATGGGGAAGATGAGGAGGAGGAAGAGGAGGACGAGCTTGCAGAGAGCACACAGCACTCCGTTCTCCCCAACAGCCAGGAGCTTTTTCTCACCCAGACGGAATTACCCTCCCAGCCCTCCCAAGCCACTAGCCTAGACAATGAAGCCATGGAAGCGACCTCTGGTGAGTGTACCTTTGTAAGTATAAAACATGGTTTAAAAGCAAGTGTTTTTTAATGATTAATTTGCCCTACGGACTTGGGATGCATTCGCGGCCAGTACAGTTATTGGAAAAGTCTGTTAACATGTCTGGGGATGGAGCGGAAATCCTCCAGGGACATCTCCATGAAGCTCTCCTGGAGGTACTCCAAAAGCCTTTGCAGAAGGTTTCTGGGCAGGGCAGCCTTATTCCGTCCTCCATGGTAGGACACTTGACCACGCCATGCATGTAGCAAGTAATCTGATATCATTGCATGACAAAGCCTAGCTGTGTATGGTCCTGGTGATTGCTGGCATTCAAGCAACATCCGTTCTTTATCTCACTGTGTTATCCTCAGGAGAGTGATATTGTTCATGGTAACCTGGTTGAAATTCAGGAATTTAATTAAGGGGACAGAGATGGCCATTCCTACTGGGCTGTTGGCCTGTTGGTTAAAAGAAATCCTTCCTTGCAGGTAGCTAAGCAGGGGGAGGGCAGTGGGGGGGAAATGGCACTGAGCTTTTTCGCGTTTGGCTAGCAGGGATCTTCCCTGCTACCAGCCACATGGTGGGGGGAAAAGGGGTGTTTAGCAGTGATCTTCCCTGCTACCAGCCACGCGGTAGTGGGAGCAGTAAAGTGATCATCCCAGAGAATTGGATGGGGGGCTGGTTTCTGCTGCTGCATGTTAACAGGAAAGAAGCAGCACTGAATGGGATTTGCTTGGTATTTGGGAAAGGAGGGCACTGTGTATATGAAGGCTGCAGAAGCTGAAAGACAATGGCTTACCATGGCCTCATGCAAGCTGAATTCTGCTGCCTGGACCTGCGTCTGTGAGATCTCTAACACCAGAGCCGCAGGCACTCAATATTAAGATGCAAAATGCGACCTTGTAGTGAAATCACATGTGCTATGTAAGGTGAATAGTGTTGTTCACCATGAAAGAGTATAAGCATTGTTCTGTAAAATGTACCTTTTTAAATACTTCTGTCCCTTTTTTCCTTCCCTCATGCAGCTGCAAATTTTTCAAGCCTCCTTACTCCATCCCGAAGGTTATCTCAGATAAGGCGGCGGAAAAAAAAGACACCAGACGAAATGTTCTCGGAAATCATGAAAGTGATCCGCAATGAAAGAGGTCATCTGAATGAGTGGAAGGACGTGGTATCAAATTACAGAAAAGATGCCAGTAAACATGAGGAGAGGAGGGACCAACGTGAGGAGAGGTGGCGGCAGGAAGATCAGAGGTGGCGGCAGGAAGATCAACGGTGGCGGGATGCAATGCTGGGGCTGCTGCGTGATCAAACTGACATCCTCTGACGTCTGGTGGAGTTTCAGGAACAGCAGCAGGGTCACAGTGTGCCGCTGCAGCCCCTGTGTAACCACCCTCACCCCTCATCATGTTCCATATCTTCCTCACCCAGACATGTAAGAATGCATGGGGGAAGGCTTCGTGCACCCGCCCACTTCACCCCCGTGGACAGCCCAACCAAAAGGCTGTCATACTTTGAAATTTTTTTAGTGGCCTTTTCCTTCCCTCCTATCCTCCTCCCAAACCACACCTGGGCTACCTTGTCAGTTCTCTCCCTCTTTTTTATAATGAATTAATAAAGAATACATGATTTTTAACGATAGTGACTTTATTTCCTTAAGCAAGCTATAATCGAAGGGGGAGGGTGGGTTGCTTACAGGGAATGAGTCAATCAAGGAGGGCGGGGTTCATCAAGGGGAAACACACAGCAGTCACAGCGTACCCTGGCCCGTGATGAAACTCGTTTTCAAAGCTTCTCTGATGTGGTCTTCTAATCGCCCTGGTGTCTGGCTGTGCGTAATCAGTGGTCAGGTGATTTGCCTCAGCCTCCCACCCCGCCATAAAGGTCTCCCCCTTACTCTTGCAGGGATTGTGGAGCACACAGCAAGCAGCAATAACAATGGGGACATTGGTTTGGCTGAGGTCTGAGCGAGTCAGTAATGTGTGCCAGCGCGCCTTTAAACGGCCAAATGCACATTCTGCACTTGCTCAGCCTGTAGTTGAACACCTCCTGACTACTGTCCAGGCTGCCTGTGTATGGCTTCATGAGCCATGGCATCAAGGGGTAGGCTGGGTCCCCCAGGATAACTACAGGCATTTCAACATCCCCAACTTTTATTTTCTGGTCTGGGAAGTAATTCCCTTGCTGCAGCCATTTAAACAGAGTCGTGTTCCTGAAGATGCGAGCATCATGAACCCTTCCTGGCCATCCCACGTGGATGTTGGTGAAACGTCCCTTGTGATCCACCAGTGCTTGCAGCACCATTGAAAAGTACCCCTTGCGGTTTACGTACTGGGTGCCCTGGTACTCCGGTGCCAAGATAGGGATGTGGGTTCTATTTATCGCCCCCCCCACAGTTAGGGAATCCCATTGCAGCAAAGCCATCCACTATGACCTGCGTGTTTCCCTTTCGTAGCAGCAGCTTAATGATTGCTTTGGCTAATTGCATCACAGCAGCCCCCACAGTAGATTTTCCCACTCCAAATTGATTCCCGTCTGACTGGTAGCTATCTGGCGTTGCAGGCTTCCAGAGGGCTTTCGCCACTCGCTTCTCCACTGTGAGGGCCGCTCTCATCTTGGTATCCTGGTGTTTCAGGGCAGGGGAAAGCAAGGCACAAAGTTCCATGAAAGTGCCCTTACGCATGCAAAAGTTTCGCAGCCACTGCAGATCGTCCCAAACCCGCAAAACTATGCGGTCCCACCAGTCTGTGCTTGTTTCCCGGGCCCAAAATCGGCGTTCAGTGGCTAGAACCTGCCCCATTACCAGCAGAATCTCCAAAGCGCAGGGACCCGCGGTTTGAGAGAATTCTGTGTCCATGTCCTCATCACTCTCATCGCCACGCTGCCGTAGCTGCCACCTCCTCATCTGGCTTTGCAGGTCCTGGTTCAGCATAAACTGCATGAGAATGCGCGAAGTGTTTACAACGTCCATGATTGCGGTCTTGATCTGAGCAGGGTCCATGCTTGCTGTGTTATGGCTTTTGCACAGTTCAGCCCGGAAAAAAGGCGTGAAGCAGTCGTCTGCTTCTTTCACGGAGGGAGGGGTGAGGCTGTACCCAGAACCACCCGCGACAATGTTTTTTGCTCCATGAGGCACTGGGATCTCAACCCAGAATTCCAAGGGGCTGGGGAGACTGCGGGAACTATGGGATAGCTATGAGATAGCTACCCACAGTGCAATGCTCCGGAAATCGACGCTAGCCTCGGTTCATGGATGCACACCGCTGAATTAATGTGCTTAGTGTGGCCGCGTGCACTCAACTTTATACAATCTGTTTTAAAAAACCGGTTTCTGTGAAATCGGAATGATCCCGTAGTGTAGATGTACCCTCAGTTTGTCATAAATAGAATTTCAGCCATTTGTTTTTAAAGAAAGATTTAAATAGTTAAATTTAAGCATGGGATAGAAAGAAATTTGATGTGTATTATAACAAGGTTTAAGCAAGATTTATTTTATTCTTTTAGTTGTAAAAATTGTCTGAAGTCCGTTTATGTGATAACAGACCCTATTTATTTTTAGTGGCATGGTGAAGCTCTCTCTCTTGCAGGATTTGTGGGATCTAAGATTTTTGTGGGTGGGAACAGAATAAAAATGCAAGAAACAATGCAGAAGCGGGTGGGAGTGGGTATTGTGGAGCGGGATGGGACGGGGATTAAAAAAATAGTCCAGTGCAGAGCTGGAGTGTTCTGCTTCTAGCTGTTGGGTAAGAGAAGAAGCTTTGTCTTTTCTCTCTCTTCCAGTGTTGCCTGGATATTACAAGACAGATGATGCTCTTATTCTCAATTCATTTCCCCCGCCGCCTTTTTGTAGTTGCTTTATTCCTCCATAAATCACTCCAGTCTTCTGCTTCACTCAAAGCTCAAACAGCAACAGGAAATTGATATTATTCTTAACAGTCTCATTGCTTCCCATAAGGGTCTAAATAGCCGCTAGTGAAACTGACCAATGTCCTGTTAATTTCACTCAATTGACTGGTAAACCTATATACCAGTAGAGGCACTGCCCCTGTAGGAAGGCAGCATTGTATCATCAGTTTACCTTGTTTTTTGTTAGGAAGACCCTTTGCATCTAGAAAGGCTAAGTAATAACTTTAAATAATTTTAAAACTTTCATTTTTAAGATTTTTAACAGTGATGACTTATGCCCCCACACTTGCCAGAGAAGGCTTCTCCTATTCTCTGAGCAGATTTTTCAAGCCCTTTGATCGAATGTATTGAGTACACTGTATGAGCACCCTTCTGGTTTTCACATCCTTTAGACTGTTGTTATTAAAGGATTTTAATGCTTACTGTCAAATGTACAGACGTGATCAGAAAAATACAGAATAGAAAACTTAAATTCTGACATTCCTACAGATTCTTTTTCCTGCAATTTATCAGAATGTTAGCAAATAATTTAATTTATTGAACGAACAGGAGAGAGAGAGAGAGAGAGAGAGAGAAACCCTCTGGATTCTCTCTAATTTAAAAAAAGGTCATTTTATAGGACATAGAAGAAAACTGTGAGTGATGTGGGAGATCCTTGAAATGTTTTTTATGCTTTTTAATAGCAGTTTGTAAGCTGTCCATTATACCATAATGCAGGGGTCCCCAATGCAGTGGCCGTGGGCACCATGGCGCCCCTGGGGGCATCTAAATGTGCCCGCATCCTGGCCGGCGGTGGAGCATCCGCCGAAATGCCGCCTAATTTCTGCGGCATTTCGGTGGCAATGCCTCTCGATGACGCCACTTGCCGCTGACAAGTGACGTCATCGAGAGGTGTCGCTGCTGAAATGCCACCGAAATTCGGCAGCATTTTGGCGGATGCTCCACCACCACCACAGTCCTTCGTCTGGCAACCACTGCCATAATGTATTGTAAAATGGCACAGCTCTTTTTAGATAAATGTATAGATGGTGCTATTGCAGACTGTTTATCTGTTCAATAAGTTAGTTCATGAAATAAAACAAATACTTGTAATGACTGGTAGGATTTCAGGTCTAGAATAACAAAGAGGCCATAAAATATTCTGATTGTATTTTCTATGAAACAATGAATTTTCATTCTAGGAAAGTAGCTCAAGGCTGAGAGGTGCTCAGGTGGGACAAAGCTGCTAACTGAGTAGAGAAGCCCCAGGATTGTCAGGTAATCCAATGAAGTGGGGTAGGGTGAAGAAGCAGCAGCATAATTATTCTTCTTGGGAGCCTTAATGAACTTCAGTGAGAGAGCTGCATGATAGCATGGAGTACCAATCATACTGGTGATGATACAAATTGATTATTATGATGCTGAAACACTGCCAGCTCTCATCATCTCTGACCTTGTCTGATTCACAGCTGTGTGAGCAGCTGACATCTCCAGCCAGACAATCAAAGTACGTGTTGTAACTGCTAAACCACAATGCAATTATCCACTGCACCTCGTGTCGGCAAACCTCAAAGCTCCCCTGGAGAAATGAACATTTATTTGCATTTACTTTCAATGTTAACATTTCTGTTGTTCCTTGCAAATTTTCTAGTAATGATTAATCTTGGCAAATCATTTTTTTTAAAACAAAATCCCCCTTAGGGATAAACATTAATTTAATAAAATTCTGTTTTTAGTAGCAGAGACTGTCTGTCAGTGCTGCGTTCAACCAATAAACTCTTTAATGAAATAAATGTCTTTGCTTTTTCATTTTCTACCAGTTGTAAAACTGCTTGAAGGCATTAAAGCATTTCTTCTGATAAGTGAAAGTGCATATCCCATAGTGTAGTTCTCTGATCCATCCGAGGTCACATACCATTTTAAAAAAAACGAAACAAAACACACAAGCCTTGCATTTAAATGAGGAAGTTAACTTGCAGGTAATCTAGATGGATCACTAAACTGAAATTGCCTAAATCTCTTCTCCCAAACCAATGAGGTAATTGTATTGGGATAACTGGTAATGATTAAATGTTATGTAAAATATAAATTCAGAGTTCTGTGCATGTGGCATGGAACCTTAGTGAGTGGAATTTTTTTTTTTGAGTAAAATATGATTTTTAGACCTGAGTTTTGATTAAAATGCTATAATTTGACATAAAAACCCTCTGGAGTCTCTCTAGTTTTTTTAAAAAAATCTTTTTACAGGAAATTGAACAAAACTGTGAGGAATGTGGGAGATCCTTGAAATGTTTTATGAATAGATTCATCTGTTTGTTGTCTCATTTGTTGTATTGATTACAAGGGTTAATTCCAGGCAGGAAAGTAGTCAGTAGTCTCAAGACAGCACCATTCACTGAATGGACCATGGAGGTGTCATTTGCTTTCTGAAGTTTACTCTAAACATGCTGATTTCAACATCCTGGCTTGGTACAGGGGTGATGAGATGGATCCAGGCAGAAACTGTAACAAAGAACTTTAGGAGGAATTAAAAGCACAACCCTGAAGTGGGGCTCAGGGTGTGTGTGGAAGAGAGGCAAGGACTGAAACCCCACCTCTGGAGCCTAGGAAACTAGGCCCACCTAAACCTTTGGTAAGATGGTTTTGTTAAACCCTTTTTCTTTTATGATGTAGTGTTTCTACCTCTGGGATTAAACTATTTTGTTTTGAGAAAGCTATTTTCACTAGTGGTCACAACACCAAAAGGTGTCAAACTTCATGAGACCTGCTGAGTAATCACAGTTTGCACTCATGCGGGTGTGAATAACAGTGCCTACTGAAGTGCTGTGCTGTGCAGTAACTCCCCCACGTGGATGCTGTGGGTGCAAACTACCAGATTCCCAGTTTGCATTACTGGAATCCTCTTCAAATAGGACTATTTTAATGTGAACTAGGAATGTTTTAGTTTGTGACTGCAGCATCCACATAGGGGAGTTACTTTGGTACATACTGATATTTAGCCCCCCTCCCCATTAGTCCAACAGCAGGGCAGGAGAAACATAAGGCTCTGTCCCAGGACAGGTGAAGACAAGAGGCCTAATACATGGGGGAGGGTTGCAGAGACAAGGGAAAGGTCTATGGTGCAACTGGCACTGAACCGTGACAAAAACGATGGACTGCTTTCTGTCAAGAGCATGAAAAGTGGTATAGCCACCCTCTCTTCCTCCATAAGTGGATATGTGTGCTATTGTAAGCGGCATTTAACATGAAGCTGTACATAGGCTACTAGCAAGCTTGCCATACTACCATTATATTTCAACAAAGAGACAGAATAGTCGAGGGCAGAATGAGGTGTTGGCATAGCAGCCATTACTGAGGGAACATTTGTCAACTTGCAGACCATGCCCCAGACACTTTGGCGATGTCCCTGCATGGAAGGCCTAGGGACCAGCATTTCCAGTATGCCAATGTCCAGAATCAGGAAAGCTAACTTCTGCTCTGTGCTCCTACTGCTGGCCATCAGTTTGTTGTCATGTGCCTATACTCATGACTCAGGACTTGGCTCAGTATTTTGTTTTCCATCTGAATGTTTTGCAGTAGCAGTTGATGGAGTGTCACAATTCCCAGAACTGTGTGGCGTTTAATGTTGCTTCTATTCTAAAAAGAAATGCTAACATAAGATGCTTCTTAAGTTTATAAACAAATATGAGCAAGTTAATTTCTCCTTTTGGAAGAGAGGTAAATAAGTGTTCTAAATGTTGACTCTTGCAAGAGTCTTATATGCAATAGGGAGAAAACAAAACAGTGCAAAAAGATGTGTTTTTAATACAAATGAAGTCAACATGTAGCTAACTTAATACAACAAAGAGTCCTGTGGCACCTTAAAGACTAACAGATGTATTAGAGCTTAAGCTTTTGTGAATGAATACCCATGGACTCTTTGTTGCTTTTTACAGATCCAGACTAACACGGCTACCCCTCTGATACTTAACTTAATACAGTTCAGTTCCTCATAATCAAGATGGGATTGCTATGTAACATTGAAAATGATTGTTAGAACATCTTATTTGTATGAATAAGTGAACTACATGGCTACTGAATAGAACTTGTCTCAAAGCTACTACATGTCTCTCGCAACTTACGTGCATTTAACACGTGCGATTTCAACTTTACGCGTATGGCTGGAGTGGGGGGCGTGGCCTCAAGATTTAAAGGTCCTGGGGCACCAGCTGTGACTAGCAGCCCCAGGGCCTTTAAATCACCCAGGGGGCTCCCAGCTGCAGAGGTGGCTGGTAGCCCCTATGGTGACCTAAAGGGCCCGAGGCTCCAGTCACTGTGGCGCTCTGGGCCCTTTAAATGCCAGCCCCAGCCTGGCTACCAAAGCTGCTTGCAGGATTTAAAGGGCTCCTCCGGGCTCCCCACCATGGCAGGAAGCCCAGAGGAGCCCTTTAAATCCCGCCCGCAGCTCCAGTAGCGGGCCGGGGCTGGGGCCAGCATTTAAAGGGCTCCACCAGGCTGGCGGAGCCCTTTAAATCCCACCTGCAGCTCCGGCGACGGGGCCGGGGGGCGGCATTTAAAGGGCTCCACCGGGCTCCCTGCCGCCCTTTAAATGCTCCCCTGGCCTGGCTGCCAGAGCTGCAGGCGGAGTTTAAAGGGCTTGGGGATATAATTTCAACTATACGCGGTTTTCGCTTTATGCGATAACCGCGGAACGGACCCCCCGCCTAAGTTAAGACTTGCCTGTAATTACAGCTGTGATATTGGAAGAAATAGCAGACCATTCAGAGTGATTGTATCCCCTTTGGATGAACATTGCATAGAAGAGCCAAAAACAGTAGTGCATTCGAATAATACCTTTTTTAAAGGTAATAATGATGTTTTTAAAGCTCTAGGACAAAAGCACTTTCTGTCTCTTGCTGCCTCCCAAGAAATGCTTGATGATCTGCTTGAATATAAAATAGTTGTTTAAGTATTACTTCAAGATGGCAGTTGCATGCTGGATGTGGTTGCAGAATTCTACATGAGTTGTCTTCAAAACCAGCTTTACTCCAGCATCAGTCTTTGAATTACTTCACTGGGAGAATATGCAGAGTGCACCTGAAGTCTTCATTATAATCATTCTTCCCCCTCCCTCCTTTTCTTTTCAGCTGCTTGGAATGATGCTTACAAATTCTTAAACATAAGTTAATGTAAACTTGTTTCTGAACTAGACTGGGGATTCTTATAGCTGTTTCAGATAAACTAAACAGCATTTTCAATTTATAACATCATAAAAGAAGAATCAAATGAAAGTGCATGCAGAGTACCAGCAACTTCTTAAGAGGCTGGCCTTGACCTGCACTGGCTTCTCCAAAGAGATTTAAAAGCTTTTTTGGCAGGTGGAGTATACATCTCTTAAAGAAGTCTTCCTTCATAGCCAGCTGTTTTAAACCATGTTGCTGAACAACAGGAAAGGGCATATCCTAAAACTCTTTATGATTAAAACACAGATGAATAGGGCCCTACCAAATTCATGGCCATGAAAAACACTTTACGGACCTTAAAATCTGGTCTTTTATGTGCTTTTATTCTGTACTATACAGATTTCACAGAGGAGACCAACATTTCTCAAATTGGGGGTCCTGACCCAAAAAGGAGTTGCTGGGCGTTCACTAAGTTATTTTAGGGGGGTCTCAGTATTGCCACCCTTCCTTGTGCATTGCCTTCAGAGCTGGGCAGCCAGAGAGCAGTGGCTGTTGTCCAGGCATCAAGCTCTGAAGGCAGCACCCTGCCAGCAGCAGCACAGAAGTAAGGGTGGCAATACTATACTATGCAACTCTTATTTCTGTGCTGCTGCCTTCAGAGCAGGGCGGCTGTAGAGTGGCAGCTCCTGACTTAGGGCCCAGCCCTGCAGGCAGCATTGCAGAAGTAAGAGTGGCAATACTATACCGTGCCATCTTTACTTCTGCTCTGCTGCTGGCAGCGGTTCTGCCTTCAGAGCTGGTTTCCCGGCTAGCAGCTGCTGCTCTCCAGCTGCCCAGCTCTGAAGGCAGTGCCAGCGGCAGTGCAAAAGTAAGGGTAGCAGTACTGCAACTCCCCACCACACACACATACTAACAACTCCTTTTTGAATCAGGATCCCAACAATTACAACACTGTGAAATTTGAGATTTAAATAGCTGAAGTCTTGAAATTTACGATTTTTAAAATCTTATGAATGCGAAATGGACTGTGAATTTGGTAGGGCCCTACAGATGAGAGAGAGAGAGAGCTGAAAATAAGACACAGTTATTAGAATTCTTGAAACTAAATTCTTAAGCACCTCTTAAACTACTTAGCATTTCTTTTCTTGGCAAGTTAATCAAGAAGTGGTGGCATCTAAGCTCCAGCATCACTTGTCCTCCATCAGCATTGCATATCCTTCACAATAATTTTTTAGGGCAGAATATGATATAGCAAAGGCCCTGCTAATTCTGATGAATCTTAAGGCCTCAAATGAGAAACCGTGCTGGATGTCTTTGCTGGATCACAGTAGGGTAGGTGCTTGGATCCCTTGGAGTCATGAAAGGCACTTTCTTATAACCAAGCAGGCCCCTCTTTTTTGTGGCTTCCCGTAATACACAATATTCTTTCCTCTCTAAATATCTCCATGAGACCTCTCAGGATGTGCAATATCATGGACTCATGCTACCAGTACTTTTAATGTGCAGATGATACTTGACTACAGTAACTCCTCACTTAACGTTGTAGTTATGTTCCTGAAAAATGTGACTTGCAGCAAAATGATGTTAAGCGAATCCAATTTCCCCATAAGAATTAATGTAAATGGAGGGGAGGGGGAGGGTTAGGTTCCAGGGAATTTTTTTTCATATATATATATATATACACACACACACATATTTTAAACAGTTTTAATACCGGTACACAGTGATGATGATTGTGAAGCTTGGTTGAAGTGGTGAAGTCAGAGGGTGGGATATTTCCCAGGGAATGCCTTACTGCTAAATGATGGACTAGAAATTGGCTGAGCCCTCAATGGTTAACACGTTGTTAATGTAGCCTCACACACTACAGGACAGCATAAATGGGAGATGTGAGATAGCGTGGCAGATGGAGACACACACCGTGTGTGAGAGAGAAAGATGTGCATTGCCCCTTTAAGTATGCTGACCGCACTCTAAGTACATTGCCTTTTTAAATAGATCAGCAAGTTGAGACAGCAGCTCCTGCCAGCAAGCTCCCACTGTCCTGAGCTATGTCATGTTTCCCCCCTGCTCTATGGAAGATGAGGTAAGTGGGGTGCAGGAGCAGGGGGGAGGGGGACATCCTAACACTAGCCTCCTCCCCCCTTCCCCCACACAGCAAGCAGGAGGCTCTGGAGAGCAGCTTCAAGGCAGAGGGCAGGAGTAGCACATGGCAGTGGGGGGAGGGACAGCTGAACTGCAGGCAATTGATAGCCACACAGGGAACTTAGGGGAATGGGGAGCTGATAGGGGAGCTGCCAGTCCACCCTGGTTCCAAGCCCCCCACCAGCTAGCTGCAACGGGTTGCTCTTTCTGCAAGCAGTGAACAAAGCAGATGGCTGCCAAATGATGTTATTTGGGAGCATTGCACAACTTTAAATGAGCATGTTCATCCTAATTGATCAGCAACGTAACAATGAAACAGTGTTAACCAGGATGACTTTAAGTGAGGAGTTACTGTACTTTGCCCGCTGTGCCCCCCTTACTTATCACCAAGATGTTTTAATACCTGGAACAGAGAAATGGCGGGATAAAGAACAGGTAGCTAAAGCTCAACTGGAGGAAGACATAATTACTTGTGGCGTTATGAACTTTGATGGCTGTCTGGCTGTCTAAATATTGTGATCTATGTGGAATGCTCGAAAACAGGTCTGTTGGTTTTTGCTTGATAATCCGAAGTCGTTCCTTAGGGCTTGTCTTCACTACTGAGAGATCAATGCAGCGGGTGTCGATTTAGCAGGTCTAGTGCCAGTTGTCTCTGGTACCCTACTCTTCTCATGGAGCTGGAGTAAGTCGATCAGAGAGTGTCCCGTCGACGCAGTGCAGTAAAGACACTGCAGTAAGTTGACCTAAGCTACGTCACGCAGCTGGAGTAGCATAACTTAAGTCAACTTACCCTGGTAGTGTAAGACAAGACCTTAGTTTTGTAAGATTTATAATTGCATTGGGCTTTACAAAGATCATCTTACTTACAAATAGTCTCACCTCACTAATAATAGACAACATCAGATCAGATTGTCAAATTAGTATGAAGTCCAAGTCATGCAGAACTTTACCCCATAAAGATTTCTCACAGATGGATTTCTTTCCTCTCTGACTGGCCAGGCAGACGTACACTTTCTACATTAGACTACTGTTGTACGTGAAAAAGAAGCCACAGACTCCTCACAGCTGTTTACATCTGAACTCCACTAGTTTCCTTTTTCACTTCTGAACAGAATATGAAGTACTGGCCTATCTACAGAGCTATAAGAGAGAGGGACCTGGCTATTAGAGAAATTGCCTCACCTTCTGTGGCCTTCCAATGTAGTTGCACTCCAGAATATAGTTGATGTGGCTATAAAGATCTAAATTTAGGTTATCAGTTGCTGGGATCAGAGCTAATAGGATGCTGGCTATATAATTCTTTGCCTTAAGAGACTGTATGGAGCCCAATCCTAGCTTTGTTTATATTGAAAAGTAAGGTTTAGCTTTCTGTAAGAAGTCTCTTCCATGGGAATGATGCCTATAAATAAATAACTTGGCCCTTAAAGTGACTCTTCTCTGTTTATACACACTAAGCATGTGAAGCTGAGATGTGGTTACAGGGTCTGATAGCTTGCGAGAAAAATACCTGTGACTTTTGTGCGGGGAAAAACTGTCTAAACTGATTCTTTGTCTTGCACGCTGTAACTTTCTGGTTCAGGCTGATAGTCCCAGGTGCAGCAAAGAACCACAAGCACAGGATGCTGCTGAAAAGAGTGTGTGCTTTTTGCTTCAAGTTATTTAATACCCCAGAAGACCACTGAGCAGCTGGAATAATAAGGGGTGTGCCTGCAGCAGTTCCAAGAGCCTCAAGTCCACAGTGGGCTTAACTCCCAATGACCCCTGTGGATTAACTAGCTATGGCTTCCAGTTTTCCTCTGTGCTGTTCCAGGTGGATAGAAACTGAGCTGAGTCTTGTGCCAGTTCTTAGATATCTCTTCCCTACAAAAACCCTTTATTTCCTTCTTGGGGTAGTGGATTTGGTGCCTCCCTCTCTGAGGCAAAATGGCTCTTTTGGGGTAAGGAGATGAAGGGAGGACTTGAAAGGCTTGACTTAGTTTCTGTCCTTTATTGATCAATGTAAGGGAGGAGGAAAGCCAATTGAAGGCTAATCCACCAAGAGGCTAACAAGGTAAACCAGCTGCAGCTTGGATCTCCCAGAGCTGCCAGATGTAGTCACTTCCATTCTCTCTATCTGTTGCTGATGTATTGTGGGCTCAGTAAATATTCTGGAGGAGCAGGCAGTGATCCTCAGCAGTAGCTTCTGCTTGCTTCCCCCAAAGGATCTAGCAGACCAGCTGCCCAGAGGCTTCAGACAGTTCTGAGAGTGACTGCAACAGCACATGGGGAAAGGATGGCCTCTGTGCAAGAAAAGAAATAAAGGTGATGAGTACGATCCATCGAAAGGCCTTTTTATAAAGAAATAGACCCAAAGAAGGTGATGTCAGTGCATTTCACCACCAATTTAAAAAAGTATTAAAATTAAGAGTGAAATTCTGCTCTGTGCCGTTTTGGTTGAGTGGGATGCTTCATCACTGATGGGAATTATACCAATTAATGAAGGTGATAGTAGGGTGAAAAAGGAAAATTGAAGTGAATGGTAAATGGAAGTTAAGTGCTTTTGAAATAAGAATAGAGGAAAAGTGTCAGGGGCTACAGCATATGTATGCAAGGAACTCCCCATGTATGGAGAGAAACCACATGAACAGAATAAATTAGATTGCTGAACATGTGTCCACTATCTTCGTAATAGGGATGTTGGCATAGCTGAAAGCTAATAATTCAGGGAACTCCATGGTTACTGGGGAGAATCCCATGTGCAAATGAGAGAGACGATTTATTACTGTAGTTCTTACAGTAGAGAGGAAGAGTGGTCAAGTTTTTGTAGCTCAAGGAAACCCTCGCTCTCAGAACAAACTTACTGAGTAAGGCTAGAAAGGCAGGCTTCAACCACTGCATCACATCTTAACCCACGTCATTAACCATTAAGCTTTCTTAGCCAAGATCAAATAATTAGCAGAACTAACTTAAACAAATATCAAAGTGTGGGGATCATTGTTCATGAAAGCTAGTTGTACAGGTCAAAGAGGAGGCAGATTAAACACCCCTGATTTAGGCTAGCTTGGTCATCTCCAGGAACAAAAAAGCACCACATTTTCTTCCTATCTTTGTGGATTCTTGCATGGTGATGCTGCCAGGGCTACCAAGGGTAATATCAGACAAGACTTCCTTGACATACAGTGGAAACTTATTTACTATATGGCCTTTTGATAGATATAGTAGAGAATGCCTTCAAATGTCAAAAGTGGAAAAATTGGATGGCGACAAACATTTGTCTCATCTAATGTGTGCTAAGCTCTTTACAGGCTAAAAAAGAGAGAAATTATTTCTGAGAAGAGCTTAAAACTGTAGTGCAGACATAACACAGATAAACAAGTGAGTTGGGATGTATGAGGAACTAAAAGAAAGAGAATGGAACAGAGCAGCCAAAAGAAGGGAAGAGGAAGCAAAGTGACAGTTGGATGATGGTAAGAGGAGGCGGCGAGGTGGAGGGTGTGAATAGCAAGTGAGATAGCTTTAATAAAGCAAAAGAACTTTGAGGGGGTGTGAGCCCCTGCTGCTAATACATGTTGTTGCAGCAGGCTTAAGTCCTTGTTTAGTTTAAATACAGTTCTGCTCTGTAGAAATAGTGTTGTAGAGTTCCACACTTGCATGTAATTTTCAGAAGCATTGAAGTCACTTAGGAACACAATTCCCATTGGATTTGTGCTCTACATTCACATAGGTGCTTTTGAAAATAACACCCTTTTTGTGTCAGTGAATTGTGGCTCAAATTGGCTCAAGCCACGCCTCTCAAAATGGGTGCATATTGTTAAGTTTCTAGAGCCATAGACACTTAAATAAGTGGCCTAATAATTGTGAGCACTCATTGACTTCAACATGAGTTTCTAGGTACACTCCATTCCTGAAAATCAGGACAAACTAAGGATTTAACACCATAGGCATCTATTTTGGAAAAGCTTGGCCTCAGTTTGTAAATAGAAAGATTTTTTTTTCAGACTGTGTCATCTGTAAAAACTCAGCCTGGCATTTGACACCTAAGATGGGTTCTTTCTGGTTTGTGCTTCACAAACAGTAAAGAAATGTTGAAGCTTTGCATGCCAAATTCTGCTCTCAGTTGTGCAGCTCCGTTGTCCTCACTCAGTTATATCTAGTGGCAGAACAGAAACTGGAATTTTGCTAAAATCTCTGATGCATGAGCCAGAGTTTAATTTGATTAGCAGTGTTGATTCTGAAGCACTAACAGGAGTAAAAAACCCTGTCACTAAAGTTAGAGTAGTCTCCAAATATCCACCGGGGAGCAGATATTTAGGGTTAGATTTTTATCATAGTTTTTCTGTAGGTCTGTCGATTAATTGCAGTTGTGATAAATGAAGGGTGTGTGTGTAACTCCCTTTTATGGACACCCAGCCAACCAGTTAGCTATGAAATCCCTGTTACTAGCTGTTCTCTACTTGCTTTACCTGTAAAGGGTTAAAAAGTCCATAGATAGAAGGAAGGTAGTGGGCACCTGACCAAAAGAGCCAATGGGAAGGCTAGAACTTTTTAAAATGGGGGCGGGAGAGAACTTCCCTTTGTCTGTCTGTGGTTCTCCAGAGAGGGGGTACAGAGCAGCGATGCTGTAAAAAGCTTTGGGACAGGTATGAAAATCATCAGATTATACCTAGAAACTGCCCATTTGAAACCCCAGATCTGGAAGTAGGTCAGGGAATGTCTAGGAAGACACAATTAGGTTTATCTCTTTTATTTCTTTATGGCTTGTGGACACCTCTGTGCTAACTCCAGGTGCTTTTGATTTGCTTGTAATCCTTAAACTGGACCTCAAGAAGCTATCTTGATGCTTAATCCTAATTGTTTTTTTAAAACCTAGCAAAAAGCCTAAATTTCAAATGTATTTCTTTTTGTTTTAATAAACTTTACCTTTTTTTTTTTTTAAAGAACAGGATTGGATTTTTGTGTCCCTCAGAGGTTTGTGCATATGTTGTTTGATTAGCTGGTGGCAACAGCTAATTTCCTTTGTTTTCTTTCTCAGCTCTTCCCCGAAGCAGGGTGAAAGGATTGGCAAGTACCCCACAGGAAGGAATTCCCAAGTGCACCTTCTTAGGTTCTCAAAAGGGTTTTTTTGCACTTGTGTGATGGCATCATCTACCCATCCAAGGTCAGAAAAAAGCTGTAACCTGTAAGTTTAATACAAGCCTGGAGTGGCCAGTATTAATTTTTAGAATCCTTTCAGGCCCCCACCTTCTGCACTCAAAGTGCCAGAGTGGGGAATCAGCCTTGACAGTAGTTAACTAATGTGATTAACTCAAAAAAATAAACTGCTATTAAAAAAAAATCACGATTAATTGCACTGTCAAACAACAGAATACCAATTGAAATGAATTAAATATTTTTGAATGTATTTCTACGTTTTCAAATATATCAATTTCAATTACAACACAGAATACAAAGTGTACACTGCTCACCTTATATTATTTTTATTACAAATATTTGCACTATAAAAGATAAACAAAATAAATAATATTTTCAGTTCACCTTATACAAGTACTGTAGTGCAATCTCTTTCTCATGAAAGCGCAACTTACAAATGTAGATTTTTTTTATTGTTACATAACTGCACTCAAAAACAAAACAATGTAAAATTTTAGAGCCTACAAGTCCAGTTAGTCCTACTTTTTGTTCAGCCAATTGCTAAGACAAATAAGTTTGTTCACATTTACAGGATATACTGCAGACTGCTTCTTATTTACAATGTCACCTGAAAGTGAAAACAGGAATTCATTCACATGGCACTTTTGTAGCTGGCATCGCAAGGTGTTTACGTGCCAGATATACTAAACATTCATATGCCCCTTTATGCTTTGACCACCATTCCAGAGGACATGCTTCCATGCTAATGATGCTCATTTAAAAAAAAATTGTGTTAATTAAATTTGTGACTGAACTCCTTGTGGGGAGAATTATATGTCTCCTGTTCTGTTTTACCCACATTCTGCCATATAGTTCATGGTATAGTAGTTTCAGGTGACGACCCAGCACATGCTCATTTTAAGAACACTTTCACAGCAGATTTGACAAAATGCAAAGAAGGTACCAATGTGAGATTTCTAAGGATAGATACAGCACTCGAGCCAAGGTTTAAGAATCTGAAGTGCCTTCCAAAATCTGAGAGGGATGAGGTATAGAGCATGCTTTTAGAAGTCTTAAAAGAGCAACACTCCGATGCAGAAACTACAGAACCTGAACCACTAAAAGAGAAAATCAACCTTCTACTGGTGGCATCTGATTCATGATGATGAAAATGAACATATGTCGGTCTGCTCTGCTTTGGATCATTATTAAGCAGAACCTGTTATCAGCATGGACGAATGTCTTCTGGAATGGTGGTTGAAGCATGAAGAGACATCTGAATCTTTAGCGCATCTGGCACATAAATATCTTGCAACACCGGCTATAAAAGTGCCATGCAAATGCCTGTTCTCACTTTCAGGTGACATTGTAAATAAGAAGCTGGCACCATTATCTTCTGCAAATTGTAACCAAACTTTTTTGAGCGATTAGGACTGACTGGACTTGTAGGTTCTAAAGTTTTACATTGTTTTATTTTTGAATGCAGATTTTTTTGTACATAATTCTACATTTATAAGTTCAACTTTCATTATGAAGAGATTGTACTATAGTACTTGTATTAGGTGAATTGAAATATACCATTTTTTATTACAAATATTTGCACTGTAAAAATATAAAGTGAGCACTATACACTTCATATTCTGTGTTGTAATTGAAATAAATGTATTTGAAAACATAGAAAACATCAAAAAATATTTAAATAAATGGTATTCTATTGTTTCAGTGTGATTAATCGTGCGATAAATTGCGATTTTTTTTAATTGCTTGACAGCCCTATTTTTCAGATTAGAATTGCATTTATATCTGGCCCTTTTGTCACTTTAAAGAGAGCCAGATACCTTAAATTAAGGGGGAGTTACTATGAAATGAGTAAGAGAAATTGTGAAGTTCAAACAAAACATTTATTTTTTTACTTGAACTGATTTTTTTATAAACATCGTCTGTAAGACGTTTTTAAAATCCAATTGTGTTTTACATCCTCTTTCCTGAAGAATCTGAATTAAAATGTCCTAGGAAATTATAACTGAGAAGTACGTAACTCCCTCTGCAATCACCAACTGTCTGGTTGAGAGAGGATAATGATTCTCAGGTTGTCTAATTAGCAGCTCTTCATTTTACTAGCTGAGGTTACAGCCTTGTGAGACACTATAATTCAGGCTCTACAAAGAGCCTGATGTAGCAAAGAGTGGGAAATGAGGGCCTGATACTTCCAAAATATGCGCGTGTGGATAGGAAACAAAACAAACGTTCATAAGAGCTTCCTTTTTAAAAAAAAAATCAATTTTATTCACCATAATGAAATGCTAAAAGGCAAAAATAAATTTGTTTGCTTCACATTTCATTTGAGCACAAGTAAAATCTCCAGATTTGTAGGCACTGCAGACTGTTTTCTTGGTGTGATTCCCAAAGAAGTGGGATTTATTCCCTTTTCGGAATAGAGGCTAAAGTTGTCGTTTCAGTTTTGAAATGTTCCCAGAAGGACCTGTTGAGTTGAGTGAGATGTAGAAGTTGGTGTTGTCAGAAGTGTTGAAAGACTTTTTAAATAGGATATTTAGGGGAGAGAACAGCCAAAGTGCCAGAGAGGTGATTGCTACAAACACATCTTTTTTTTAAAACAAACACAAAAAAACCATGTTTAAACCTCCTCATGGGCCAGTTGAAGTTCAGATGCACCTGTGAAATTGTTGCAATAACAGTCTGTTTGTTTTGTGACTCTGGTGGAATATTCGTTGTGTTGCCTGCATCCTGTCTACATTAATGTTCCGATAATGGCTACAAGTGATGGAGCTGCAACCATAGGGCAATTTTTAGGAAAAAATGTACTGCAGACTTGACCTTAGATCCTAACCTTTTACTCACAATTTACATGGAATTCCTCATTTGTAATTCTAAATACTGAAATGAAAAGAGTGACAAACTCACAGAAAAGCAATATCATTTGACAAAGTTACAGGGAAGAAGAAACGTGAAGTTCTGGTGCTTGTACTGCTAATTTAATCTGTAATCATGGCTGTAGGGCATGAAGTCAGTAACTACATGACAAATTGAAATCCTTTACAGAACACTAAAAAAGTTATACTTAGCAGCATCATATAGCTGCAATTACTGTTGATCTTCTAACATCTGCCACATAATGCATGACTACAGTGAAGGATGCTAGTGTATAAACAAAATAAAACTGAAACATGACAAACTTTATTGTAATTTGCAAGTATCCTATTCTGTCTGGCTGTACTGTTGTACAGTGTTTAACTTAGCATTCAAGCATTAGAGTTTGTGTGGCTGGTTGTAGCTTTTCTCCAACACATTCTCCAAGCCAGTTCCTGAGTTTTCTGATGTCTTCATCAGTTTCCATTTGTCCTCAGTTTTTTACAAAAGCTATCCCTTTGTGTATGAGTTGTTTAGTGCATACTAATGAAAAGGAGTAGCTTTCTGGGCAATCCATTTTGAGAGCCACAGGAGCTCTAGATATCTTTTGGGTGCGCTTCATGTTACTGGGCTATTATGATATTATAATGATTGATATAGTATAAGAACGTAGATGGATGGCAGGTGCAAAAATAAAATTTCAGATGCAATTTTAAAGGTCTGTTGCCAGTATAGCCGTATTAGAGATGAATAGGTTGCACACTAATTGCAATGCACCTCAATATTGATAATGTGCTTACAGGTTTGCAAAGAGCAAAGTCTTGCTCTCTGATACAACATCTAATCAGGGAAAAGAGCATCTTGTGCACAACCCTGAAGCTTTAATGGATATTGGATTGCACTTTAAATCTTCCTTAAGAAGAGAGAAATAGAGGTATAGAATACAGAATAGTGTCAGTTTATGAATATTTGGTGATGAAGCCACCTCCTTCACTCCTGCTCGATCCCTCTTTATTTCCTGAAAAGGAAATCGAAATCTTTTACTACTTAAATATAGTCTTTAATAGCCATAGAGGAGTGAATATTTGGTGCTCTTCTCCAGGGTTTTCCGCCAATCAGTCACTGAGGAAAAAGCCGCTGGAAGGGCTGACCCAACCTACTCCATTCTATATAGGTTCTGACACTATGCTCATTGCTGTATCCAAATACCTTCCAATTGTGCATTAAGCCGCATGACTTACATCTGTTACATGTTTGTCTTCTCCTCCAGTCCCCAGAGGCAGAAGTGTATAAAGTGTTAATTTATTTTCTTACACAGTTACAAATGCATGGCACTATGAATATGTTCGAGAAGGTCATGAAGTTTGCGAGTCTTAGTTCCTTTGAGAATTTGTGTCTGTTTTTGGCCCCTGAGAAAGCTCTGTCTTCTGCATAAACAAGCTTTACCATTATTGTAGGAAGTTCTGTTGTGCCATAGAAGCCATGGTTCTTGAACACTCTTCACCTTAGAGTTTTAAAGTTTAGATAATCTTTTCAGTACCCAGGGCCTAAGCCATTGAGTGGCTTGAAGATAAAGATCAGGACTTTGAACTTGATTAGACAGTCTGTAGGGAGTGCCACTGTTTGGACCTAGGGTGCATCCACGTTGTTTTGTATTTATCCGCTTGTCGGAACGAGTGTTGGTAATGGTCAGGTCATTTTCAGAACAAAGGTTCAAAAGCAGTAGTCCACTGCTGTTCATTTTGCTTACACCATGTGGCCCAGTTACTCCTTTCCATTTCTCATTGTCAGCCCTGACTCGGGTGTTGAAATCTCCAAGTAGGAGTAGTTTGTCTGTTACAGGTGTGGCCTTGATCAGTCTGTCGAGATCTTCATAGAATTGTTCCTTTGAGTTGTCAGAGCATGTTAGAGTGGGTGCATATGCACAATGATGGTGGCATGACATTTGACATTTAGTGGGAAGCATAGTTTCAGCAATCTGGAAGGTCTGGGAGTTGATGCAGCAATGAGGTTTTTATTGCCAGACCAACTCCATGTATTCTGTCCTCTGTCTCAGTCTTACCCTTCCAGAAGAAGGTGTAACAACTTCCTGGTTCGCTCAAGAAACCTTCCCCAGGCAATCTTGTGTTGCTTAGTGCCGCTATATCAGTGTTGTAGCGGGCTAGTTCTCGAGCAATGAGAGCTGTCCTTCTCTCAGGTCTTGCAACAGCTTCTTGATCCATGAGGGTACGAACATTCTATACACCAATGGGAAGTTTTCTCAAATTTTTCTTTTGGTTTTGGCCGCAGATTGGGTTAAACTGCCAGCCGCGGCTTGCTGGCCAGCTGTTGTAGGGTAGGCAATTTTTAGGCCACCTTTTCTAGGCCCCTCCCTTACTAGGATGAGCAGTGCTGTCTTAAAGAGGGCTGCTCAGATGCCTGGGATGCTGCCGGGCAACTCTGCTGCCCCAAGTACAGAGCTGGACGACCATCTATCCACAGGCCGCCTGCGTGCAGGATTGGGACTACGACTCCCAGTGGTAACCTCCACCTGTCGCTTTGCCTCTCCCCCATCGCCACAGGACTTGGGAGGTATGATGATGTTTGATGATTTGCACAGGATCTGTGCGTGAAAGCTTTTGAAGTGGTAGAGCCGTTGCACGGGAGCAATCCCACTCTCTCGACCTTAGAAGCCAAACACCAGTGGTACAAAAAATCGTCACGACTGGTAACTTCTTTGGTTGCAGTGGATGGCCTTGACATCTTTTGTGCCTCGTCAAGCCCTTCACTTTCCCCAAAGCGTTGCAGAACCACCTTCTTGGCCATTGGATCATAGAGATCTCTTTCGCCCAGTCCGCCGGAGTTGACGTCGCATGCGGGTAGCCATACCCCTAATTCACTGAGGGTTTGAGTCCCATCAGTTACACTCACCTGGTTTGGCCGGCCTGTCGAAGCCATGGCCACTGCGCATGCTGCAGCTACTTGGAGCCACAGGTGAGAGCTGAGTGACAGGTGGGGACCAAAGTGGACGGACTACCCCTGAAGAGGTACGACAAGTCCCCCCATCAGAGGTACTACCCCTCCCTGGACACCCCATACACCCCGATATTTATTTAATATGACATCAATTTATAATCTCAATCAAACTGTTCTAAAATTCTCCATATACATTGGTTTATTTCAGGGGTTGGCAACCTTTCAGAAGCGGTGTGCCGAGTCTTCATTTATTCACTCTAATTCAAGGTTTTGCGTGCCAGTAATACATTTTAACATTATTAGAAAGTCTCTTTCTATAAGTCTATAATATATAACTAAACTATTGTGGTATGCAAAGTAAATAAGGTTTTTTTTAAATGTTTAAGAAGCTTCATTTAAAATTGAATTAAAATGCAAAGCCCCCACCCCAGACCGGTGGCCAGGTCCTTGGCAACGCAAGTGCCACTGAAAAATCAGCTTGTGTGCCACCTTCGGCACACATGCCATAGGTTGCCTACCCCTGGTTTATTTGAAAGTTTCCTGTGGAGACTTTTTCCTTTGAATACATAAATAGGGATGGCTGTAGGAGGTTGGCTCACAGATGAAGTTTATTGCAAGCTACTTTTGGCTGTCTGCGGCGGTGAGACATTTTTTTTCTTCCTCATTCCGTTTGCATGCCACTCTCCACCCGCCCACTTTCCTTGCACTGAATTATGTCCTTGACTATGTATTATCCTTTTTGTAATCTATTTGTAGTTGAGATAATAATAGAAAATCTATTATCTTACTGTAAGATTCCCCTTGATGACGGAGAGTTGATTCTGCATTCAGCTATTTGACTTCAGGAGACTGAAAAACTAGCTCTCTCGTAAACCAAAAAAATGAGCTCCCTGGGACTTTATTACAAAACCAGAAATTTGCTTCTCTCCTTGATTCTTTAGTTGTGCTTTAGCTAATCTAAATTTATATATGAGATTAAGAAAACTCCTCTTCTGGTCTCATTGAACATAAATATATGGAAAAATCTTAATTTTAAACATTTTCACTTGTCAGGGTATGTTTGGTTGTTTTTGGTGAGAGGGGAGAAATTATTTGGTCATATCAGAAATGTCATGCCCATTTCACCACTAAGAGACATAGATATGTGCGACCTAATTCACTTTCTCTGAAAGGAGGTGTGCCTGAAACAATCCTATTTCCATTAAAATTAGACATGCTGAATGAATGCAGACTTAAAAGAACTCTGTCAGATAGTTACCAGTAAATTTTGCAAGTATTTGATTTGCTTCAGTAATTGGTTGCAGCTGCATATGTGTGATATATAAACTTGCTTATTATTTGAATTCTCATTTTTAAATACAGAATTAAAAGTTCTCTGATGTGGGATGTTTGTTGTGATGTCTTACATAAGTGTCTGGCACATTGGAACTACAAAAAATGGCAAAGATGCATTGCAACATCGTCATAACTTCAGCTGTGATTATGGAAGCAACAATAAACCATTGGAATTGACTGCATGGATTTTGTACTGTATGTATAAGGCTGAGGCTCTTCAAAACACGAGGACCCGTGTTGAACAGTTTGCCTTTGGTTTGACAGCTATTGGTCCTATCAGCAGACAGCTCATAGACAGTCTCGTCTTGGCCTCATTGTTGAGCATATCTTACAAGTTCTTATTATAGCTCATTTTTATAATGTAATAAAAATGTCCATTTACCCAAATAAGCTTTCATGCATCTTGACAGCTTGCACTGTTTCTTTTCAGCCATTTTATAAATTATAACGAATCTAGACTTTAATAAACCACTCCAAAAGTAGGTCTACTTTTGATGTTAGCTGTTGTTTCCTTTAAGTTAGAGGAAAATCAAATCATATTTGTAAACTTTATACACCTCTACCTTGATATAATGCTGTCCTTGGGAGCCAAAAAATCTTACCGTTTTACAGGTGAAACCGCGTTATATCGAACTTGCTTTGATCCACGAGAGTGCGCAGCCTCCCCCCACCTGCCCCCGGAGTGCTGCTTTACTGCGTTATATCCGAATTCGTGTTATATCGGGTCGCGTTGTATTGGGGTAGCAGTGTATTTGCTCATGCCTTATGGGAATTGAAGGTGGGTTAATGTTCTTTCTACTCTACACAAGCAACTGACTTGTGGCAGTTGCTTGACTGTATTCTGACACAGTTTGGCCTGGGTGGGGTAAGACAGTAGAAATGGTATTTTCTTTTAAATATAAAAAAGAACCCTCTTAGGCTAGAACAAATTCTGGGGTTATTTGTTTTTTAATCTCATAAACCTTCCCCTTCAATGTAATTGCCTGAGTTTAACATTGTTGGGCAGCAAACTGCTCTGCTGTTGTTGCTAAACTCTGTTGATTGCTTAATGTAGTTGGGAGCTCTGTTTTAAGGAGATAACACCACATAAAATGAAAGGAAAACCATTTTAATTTTGAAACTGGAAAAAAAAGTTTAAATAAGCTTAATTGAAAGTTTCTGTTTGGAAAACTTATAATATTGGTTCAGGTCTTTAAAATCTTCATAATGGTAGCATTTTTGGTTGCTTTTCTTGGAGAAAAATAAACTCACTTGCTTTTTATTGCTTCTTAATTTGAGTTAACATTTTTAAAGAGATTTTTTTCAAATTAAAGTTTGATTTCAGAAACTGGCTGAAGAAAAATATTTTAAAATTACTTTAAATATGTTCTTTATTACAATGCTAGATGAATATTTATACTTCTTTTCTATCATTTGTCTCTCCAAATATAGAATCATATTGAAAATGGTTATGGCTGTAGCCCAAGACAATGCAGCCTTCCAGTGTATTGGTTTGGGATTAAGATCTCAGTCTGCAGAAGTATTTGCTTACTTGGTATTTTCAATTCAAGGATTCAGTCAGAAAAATAAACACAGCAACACAGTTTTAGCCTGGCAAGATAATTTGAAAACCATTATGAATTAGAGCGCCACATAATATTGATTTTCAGTTTTTCTTATTTGAGATGTGAGGTTTATAAGGCCATTAAGGTACGGTAAAACTGAATGGTGACAAACAGCAATATAAAAAGATGGGAAATTCAGTATACAACATTCTTAAAAGGCTTCAGTGAGCTCTCTTTGGGGCATGTCTTCTGTGAAGCTAGTATGTGTAATCTGCCCCCTGAAGAGGCATCACTATTTGACTTTGTTTATTATTATTATTATTATTATTATTATTAATAAAAAGGCAGGTGAATCTGACCAGGTGAAAATAAATATTCATATTAATTTTAAAATTGTGTATTTACTTAAATTAAAAAGTACCCATGGTGGGCTAGATGCTTTATGGATGAATATGAAGATAGAAACCCTATCCCCAAAATGTACAGGAGTATCAATATGTTAACTTCTCAGCGTTTTGTTTTAACACAGGCCTGCACAACTCGTAAAGCGGCGAGGGCCACATTACTCCAAAGAAAACAGCTGATGGCTGAAACCCCCCTGCCCCGCGGAAACACCGCCCCCCCGGCATCTCCTGGCACTGCGGAAACCTGCCCCAGCACCGTTCAACCTTCCCCAGCGCTGCCCCACCAAAACAGCTGTGGGTCAAAAAGGAAGGTTGGGGGTGGGGAGGTGATACTTGATTTTAAATCAACCAGGGGCTCCCAGCTGAAGAGGGGGCTGGGAGCCCTCAGGGGCAAATTAAAGGGCCCGGGGCTCTGGCGCTGGGGGAACCCGGAGCTTTGCGGGGCTGGGGCAAGGATTTAAAGGGCCCAGAGCTCCTGCCGCTGAGGGGAGCCTGAGCCCTTTAAATCCCAGCCCCAGCCCATCTGCTGGAGCCACGGCCGGGATTCAAAGGGCTCTGGGCTGCCCGCAGCCATAGGGAGCCCAGAGGCCTTTAAATCTCATCCGCAGCCGGGAATCAAAGGGCTCTGGGCTGCCCGCAGTGGCAGGGAGCCCTGAACCCTTTAAATCTCAGCTGCGGCCGGGAATCAAAGGGCTCTGGGCTGCCTGCAGAGATTCCTGGCCACGGCTGAGATTTAAAGGGCTCAGGACTCCCCGCCGCCTTTTAATAGATAGCTGCTTTACTTTTCAGCTATGACTACTAGAAATAAAATCCTATTTTTTATTACTTGCTTGTAAATAGAGATTTAAGTAGCATGTGTACTATAAATGGCACCATTTTGTAAAAATTTCAGAGGTTGGAGAATTCAGCTAAACTATTGGAGTTCAAACTCCAGAAACAAAATATAGTGCAGTACAAAATAGGAACAAAACCTGAGGGCCAGAAACAGTTACTTCTGAAGACTTCTTAATTACTATAAATATGTGAAGGAAAATTTGATCTGCTTAATACATATATAAATGTTTCTTTTTTAAAAGTTTGCCATAGAGAAGAAGCTCTTCTCAGTCCTGTAATTAACGAAGTATCTGTTTGCATCAAAAATTGTAATTATTGTTTTATGTGTCAGCATGTAGCACAGTCTCCTCTGGAATAGGTACACATTCTGATGCACAGAATTCATCAAAGTGATTTGATATGGAAGCTACTTCAAAAGCCAGTTGGTTATACAGTTCCACTCTACACTGTAACATTACTGTGTTGGGGGACCAGGTTATATTGTTAAGAGTTCATTTGTCAGTGTAGGTGAGACTAAACAAACTTAAGTGTTTCTTTCCAAATTTTACTACAGCCCTGCAAATTGTTTTGTGTCTGTCTAAAACAATTTGGTTCAGTTTACATTGTCAAGACTGAACTTTAAATCTAAGAGCAGCCCACCCTCTACTCTGGGTTCTGGCTCAGGGATCCTCTAGCCAGCAGTCAAGGCCTGTTCCCTTCTAGATTTCTACTGCCTTTCCCTGAGCCCTGTCTTACCTTCCTGGCTTCTCCCTTCTCCCAGACTGGAGTGACGACAGACTTTCCCAGCAGCCCCCTTCTGCTGCCAATTTCCTGCCTTTATAATCCCAGCCCAGCTCCTTCCTCCTCAGCTGAGCTTCCTCACTCAGTCAGGAGATTGCTTAACCACCTGATTATTCTCAGTTGTGCTCTGCTGGGTTAATTAGCCTCTTCTCAGACTGCATTAACCTTTTCAGGGCAAGTGTGGGGTGAACACCCCATCACAGGAATGCATGGTCCAATTGCCTAGGCCCTGGAACTAGTGCTCTTGCATGTTCCCTAGAATCCCATCAAATGTGTGAGCCTTGTGGTTTACTGTTTACCTCTTCGGGGACATTTGACAGTGAAGACCAACAGACACACAGACTTTGCACAGAATTCTAAATTGCTCTTAGCTTAGCAGAACACAGATTTATACAAAATAATAAATATACCGATATGTGTTTCTCTGTCTCAGGATCCTCACAACTGATAAGGGTTCTTTGGGCTTTGGTAGAGTCTTCTAACTTGTCAAGGGTCCTTTTTTCTGCAGTTCGTGGCTGCTCTTTAGCATCATGAAGCTTTTTCAACTCAGCTAGCTTTCTCTGACCTTGGCTGGTCGAGCAATTAAACCAAAGTCCAAACTCCTCTTGCTGCAAAAGCCTGCCCATCTCTTTCTGTTGCCTGCCCAAAACTTCCTGTCCCTTCAAAAGCATTCACCTCTGTTCCTCCATGAGTCCTTTTTAAATCCCTTCATTGTCACCTGTCTTCCTTTGTCCTGTTTGGGAATTTTCTACTCTCTGTACTTCCCCCTCCCCGCAGACAAATTGTTGGAACTAGCTGCAGCCAGTCTCCTTCACATGCTCATTGTTTAGGTCAGAGTACAGTTGTTAACGTAACGTTAGCAACTCTCCATCTTCCCTGGCCTGGTGGGTACGTTCTGCAGCCCATACCAGCAAATGGAGGCATTCTCTGATGCACCAATTTTATAATTATAATATCAATCAGAAATCATACAAGTTGTACAGACAGTTTCCCCAAATCATTCCACCAAGACCTATAATGACCTTTTACTGGCCAAATTTCAGGGTCCATACTTCATCCTTCTCCTCCTTGATCTGGTCTGTCTGCCTGCCTTTTTGTAGTGTTGATCATACTCAACTTGAAATCCTGTCATCCCTGGACTTTTATGACTGCATCATCTCCTGGTTCTGGTTCTCCTCCTCTGTTTCGGATTGTTTCAGTGTCTTGTTCGATGGATCCTTCTCTTCCTCTTTTTGTGGGAGTCTCCCAGGGTTCTGATCTTGGCCCCTGTTCTCCTTCTACACCTTCTAAACATGGCAGACACTACCAACTTCATGCTCTGGCCTGGTCTCCCTTCATCCAAACTAAAATGTCAGAATTCTTGTCTAAACTCTGATCCTCTTGCACTGTTACTATTGTAATCCTTCTTGACATTTGCTTGTCTGAGGACCAAGCCTACCAGCCCAGATGAAAACTTCCTGCACTGCCATACTCCACTACTTGAGCCATGCTTTACATGGTCACATCAAAGGTCCCAAATCAATGAATGAATTCTGCGTCCCTCCCCCAAATAATTTGGCACGCCTTCCAGTGTGCACACACCAATTAATGCATTCTGAACCTCCCCTCTTTCCCAAATATGTTAATACTGATCCCTTTTACCTCTTTGCAGCGTTCCTTTTCAGGCTACGCCTTCTTGGACATACAGAAACCATCAGCATTCTACTTCCTTTCTCTACCTGTTTCCCCTCATTTCTGGGAAATCAGCCTGCATTCCAAATACTCTGTCCCTCCTCCCTTCTTAAAGGAGAAGCTGTATTTTTTGCCCAAATTATAATGGCTTTTTGGCAGGAGGAGGTTTGCAGTGTTCATTCACAGAGGTTCTGGGCTGTTTTAGAGTGATCACACTTCCAGGGTTGCTGGGGCACAGTTACAAACATTACAGGGTTTGATATTAAAGTATTTACCTTACAGTAATAAAAGAAGTCACATTAGAACATTTTCAGATACTTTCCAGTGGCAGAGCCATGATTCTGTGCCTAATTGTATTGCTTTTGTATTCCTAAATGCTAATCTGAAAAACAACCTAGAAAAAAGGTATAGTTAAATTTGTCACTCGTAATGTTGAATGAGTAGCGTTACCTTTAAAATTCCATGTTTGCAGACACTTAAGATGAACATTTTTTGCATCATGGTTGAACCTCTTACAATTAAACAGCTGACTGCTTAGTACAATTCTCAGCTGGGAAAAGAGAAAAGTTGACTCTGACAGTGCTCTATCATTCTACGGGTTTCTCATTTTGATCAGCCATACAGAATTATCAGCTGTAGATAGGGATGTGCTAATTTGATGAAGAGGCTGTGATTTTGCAGATAACTAAACAAAATTTGTGTTTTTAGTACAGGGACATAACTTCCCTCCCACCCAATCCCAAAGAGACAACAGTTGTGCTGAGGGTATGGGAAGTAAAGAAAATAGAAAAGAACAATGATGGATTGTGCAAAAAAAAAAAAAAAAATCTGCCTACTTCTCATGCTTTCCTAATAGAAGGCAATTGTTCCTTTGAAAGCTTGCTACACTGTTGGCTTCCTTATTCTCTTGCAGGAATGGCAGTGCCTACTCTGAAGCAGGGTATTTGCATTCACAAATGTTTTTGGTTGCCAGATCTTTTTTTTTTTTAAACTGATTTTTACCTTAGAATTTGGAATGAATTCTTCCTAACGTCACTTACTTTTGTCTTTTAATCACAGTAAATTAATCCAGTGCTATCTCTTTTTAGTTCTGATTCTTATACAGACAGCAGAGTTTCTGAGAGAGGTACAGAATGTAAACAGAGAAAAAGCTGTGTAGTTCTTCAGCATTGGGTGCCAATAAATCAAATATTCAGCCAGTGTCGGATGATTTGGGGGGTTCCCTATGCCTTAGCTACCCCTTACCCTCCACTCTTTTTCATCAGTCCTTTACTCCTGCTTTTAAGTTCCTAATCATGTCAACCATTCACTTTCCAGCTGAGCACAGTACTTCCTCTGGAGCTCCATCAATGCTTTTCATTAGGTGTCTCATCCAAAATTTTGTGAAGATAATGGAAAAGCTTTCACCGACTTCAGTGGGTTTTGGATTAGGCTCTAACTGATGTGTAGCAGACAGACGTGGATTAGATACTCTCTTGCATAAGCAGTAAAACATTAGGGCCAGGAAATCGCATAGGGACTTCTAAGTGTATGTAAATGGCTACAGGATGTGAAGGGCAAACACTTTTCAGCTTGTCTAAGTACTGAAAAACCCTCTTGTAGCTGGTCCCTCAGCCTTGCTTAGGCTTTGTTTACACACCCAGTCCAACATAAGTTTCACTGACAAAAGTGCTGGTGTGGACAGTGCTATGTTGGCAGGAGAGGCTTTTCTGCAGACATAGTTAATACTGCTCATTGGAGGTGGTTTAATTATGCCAGCAGGAGCGCTCTCTTTAGCAGTACAGCTGTGCCGCTGTAAGGTCTGTAGTGTAGACAGTCTTAGGGATGGAGTTCCTTCTTTCTCAGCATTTCCTCAGGATGTGCATCCTCTATACTTAGAGAAAATAAAATTAGATGCTGGGGTCTAGTCACATGAACACCTGAAGGTTTTCAAACTTAAAGTAGGTGATCACAGACCCATGTCTGTCTCATTTAAATGCTTCCACGCTTGTATCCTTCAATTTTCCTTTTTTATTCAGAGCTATGCTATGAGCTTGAAACACTTCCTGTTTAACTTCTAGACTGTTAAGTTTTAAATACCATGTAACGACAGTTGGCTAACTCATGAAAGTCATGACCATGGAAAGCTGGGAGAGAGGATTCAAGATCATCAGGAGGGTTAAGCTAAAATATCTTTTTTTAAAAGGACTCTTCATATAGTGAATTCTGTGGCTTGGTTTAGTTGTCATTTAATGAAGAACTGCTTTTTGTTTTATGTTTAGCCTTATGACTGCTAGCTTGGCATAAGTTATACGTAAATATCTCAATAATAATACTTATGTAAATAGGAAGAGGTATTAATCTTACTTTCCAATATGTAATTGTTTTATTGGGTTGTTAGTACAAATGACATGCAAAGATTGTCTACTGTGCTGCTTTTGTATTTTTCACATGCCTTCAGTGATTTCTTAATGAGATTTTATTTTCTTAAAATTGGTGAAGCTGACATTGGTTGATTGATGTCCTAAAAGTGAAGAATTTTTTTTTTTAAAAATTGGTGCCACATGTTCATTCTCTCCAAGTGTAAATCTTTGGCTCATCCTTCTCGGTCCATAATTCTTTAAAACTGGGAATTCTGTGGGAGCCATGTATCCAAGGTATTTGGAGTCCATCTCCTTACATACGAGATGGGACTCCTCCATGAACATATGGGGCAGCTTAAGGCACCAGTCAAATGATATTACACTGCTCTACTTTTCTAGTTTACTTGCTGACTCATCAATTCCACTGAAATTAAATAAACAGCTGCATATTCTAATAGGAGTGCATATAATCCAAATGTTTCAGCTGTAGTGAAAATATTGAGTTATCCAAGTCTGAAAAAATAATGTAGTGGAGATTAAATAAATCCGTCAATAAAAATACAGCACTCAGTTCTATATTTTAGATTGGTGTTCTTGAGTTAAACAAACAAGTAACTCTTGTTTGTCCAAAATAGCAAAATTATCATACAAATAAATGTGACAAATGTGAACATAACAATTGCGTAAACCTACTTAATGTATTAAGAGCTTTAAAATGAGATGATATTCTCAGAGAGGTACCATAAGAATTTGAGAAATACAACTTTCTGCATACACATTTGGCAGAGTCCTAGATGAAAGTTATTTTCATCTCCTTTCTTTTCACAGTCCACTGCATATAATATAATCATGTTTTCTTTACAGAAAGAACAGAAATCTAGTTGCAAATATTAAACCTATTGCTTCTCCTTCAGTGAGCGTGAAAGTCTTTTAGAAGACCTGCAAAGCACAATTGAGCATATATTTTGCATTGTCTTGCACAAAAAAGAATGTAATGCATATAATGTATGGAGAATTGGTGGAAATAGAATTTAAAATAAAAAGTACAAAGTCTGAAGGTCTACATAGTGTATGTCTGTGTAGATTATGCTCTTGTTCTGGATCTTTTAAGATCTGGCTTCAAATTTGAACATACAGGGTTCAAGTGAAAATAATTTGTTCTGTAGTCAGTGTTGTTCCATTCTTGAAATGACCACACAATTCGACACAAGTGGCAGTAAGCATGTGGGAGAAGTACAACACTGAAAGAATGGGAATTTTGAAGGTCAGGCTTCTATTGGCAGATGTGATAGGAAAAGTTGATGCAGAGTCCTCCTGCTGTGTGCTTGGGACAAGCTCATGCTAAGGGCTTCTTACTTTCAGGAATAATAATATTTTATTAAATTCACCCCAAAATGAAAAAATATCTTGCAAAGAAAAGCATAATTGGAATAAGAAAGAAACTTGAACAGAGTGGGCCTGAATCGCAGTTAGGCTAACAGCTTTTGATGCATCTTTTACAGCATAAACAGGTCTTAAAGTAGATGGAAATTACTCCATGCCTCCTAGAGGAAAGCTATCATAAGAGCTCTACGCTGTCCCTGCTTCTAGTCCACAGCCTAATGGGCCTATGAGGGGCATACCAGAGTGCACTTTGCTATGGCTATTTTCTGTGTCCCAATGCCCAAAGGGGGCTGTGGAAGAGAGTATAAATCGGAACAGTTCTGTGGCTAAGCTAACTTGTGCCTGGAGAGGAGCAGGCTCCCTACATTGCCCTAGCATACAGGGATTACTAAAGTGCCATAGTTGTCTTTCCCCCCTCCCTCTTCCATTGTTGCTGAAGTAGGAGCTAAATAAATGAAAATTCAGATCCTGTGTATCTTTACGAAACTTTAAATCAACATCAATGTAAATAAAATTGCCTGTCTCCTTTTTCCTAGCCAAATAAATAAACAAAAATTCAGCATCAGTGTGACAGTATCCAAATAATTGCCTGTGCATGAAATTCTGATTGTTTAAAAATATTTTCTAATGCTCATTATACAGTTTCATTAGAGTGACTTTTTGAACGTTGGATTGGAAGGTAGACATGTAGCAAGTCATACCTCACTAATAGGAATATAAATCTTTTATGTGTGTTTACATTCTCCATGACTTCATTTCAATAGACCAAAACGTTCAGAAATTGGTAATTAGTTTTTCTTTCCTAAAGAACATCTCTTCACTCAATGTAGTTGTTCAAAATGCATGTTTTGTATTACTCTCTACTCTGTATTAGTTATGTCCGTGTACTTTCCTAATGATTCTAAAATAAAAATCCAGGTGATTTTGAACATCTACTGTAGATCACGCTTTCTTTAAAATGTTGGTTCCTGTTAGTGAGCTTTGGCTAGTTAGCCCCTCTTAAGTTTTCAAAGTGGTGCAGAAAAATTTAGCCATGTATGGCTCTTGCTATTAAAGGGTGTATC
Organism: Gopherus evgoodei; assembly: GCF_007399415.2. Classification (NCBI taxonomy): domain Eukaryota; kingdom Metazoa; phylum Chordata; order Testudines; family Testudinidae; genus Gopherus; species Gopherus evgoodei. Next base: position 22,108,008 of record NC_044330.1, read on the forward strand.
CATGGCTAAATCCGGCTTTAGGCCTTAGGCAGATTCTCTGCTCTCTGTATGCTGCTTAGGTGGCACAAAGAGCATGGCAACTGACTGCGAACCCCTAGCTGAGGATTCCCTAGGCAAGGAGCAGTTTTACAGAAAATGTGGAGCCAGTTTTTATGCCATTTTCTCCATATTACCCAGAAAGTGTAGCTTGGTAGCAGGGACCAGGTTGGCCAGAGTGCTCCAGCAATTTCCAGTTGGCAGATAGTATCTTGTGGGGTTGGGAGCTTAGCCCTGTGCATAGGTCCAGCCATACGGAGAACCAGAACCAAAATGAACCTAGATGCAGGAGAGAATCTGTCCATGTCTCTCAATGACATCCTCACTGATTTTAATGTAGCTTTCTGTGAACTTTATAGAACAAGTCTCAAGTTTCTATTTTGCATAAAATGACAATCTCGTGGATTTCTGCATGTCTCTGCCATTGATCACTCACTGATCTGAAGGAGCCAGTCCAAATGGTTATTGCATTTTCCATGTTGGCTGTGGTCCTGAATGAAGAGTCTTTAATCTACAGCACAGAAGACAACAGATTTAGCTAGATACATACTGTTGTTGTCTCTTGCTTCAGATTGTGGTCCAGATCAAACTGACTGCAAGTTCAGGAGTTGGTTGATGTCTGTACAGAGTGAATTTATTGAATGATTTTGATGAATGACTAATTATAGGGCTCTCTAAGTTGCAGTGTTTTAAGAAGCACCCAGTTTTAAATGTGTTACAAATGTAGTCTGTTCTGTTTCTCTCTGAGGGTCAAACTCTAAATGCTGGAGGTAACTGAAGATTAGTTAACATATTTTTTGAGTAATGAATGATGCTTTTAGTAGGTACGGCAAGTGTTTCACAAAGCAAGAGATCAGATGATATGCTAACACTGTAAGAATTGCCTGGAAATAAACAATCCGGAGGAGGAAAGATTTATTTTTTTTTAAAAAAAGGACAACCTGGGAAATTACAAAACCAGTCAGCTTAACCTCAGTACCCAGAAAGAAAATGGAGCAAATAATTAAGCAACCAATTTGCAAACATCTAGACAACAATAAAGTGGAAGGAACAGCATGGCTTTATCAAGAACAAATCATGTCAAACCAACCTAATGACTTTCTTTGTAAGGGTAACAAGCCTTGTGGATGAGGGGAAAACAGTAGATGTAGTCTATCTTGACTTTAGTAAGGCTTTTGATACTATCTCACATGACCTTCTCATAAACAAACTACGGAAATACAACCTAGATGGAGCTACTATAAGGTGAGTGCATAACTGGTTAGAAAACTGTTCCCAGAGAGTAATCATCGGTGGTTCACAGTCAAGCTGGAAGGGCATATTGAGTGCGGTCCTGCAGGGATCAATTCTGGGTCCATTTCTGTTCGATATCTTCATCATGATTTAGATAATGGTGTAGAGAGTACACTTATAAAGTTTGTTGACAATACCAAGCTGGGAGGGGTTGCAAGTGTTTTGGAGGAGAGGATTAAAATTTAAAATGGTCAGGACAAACCAGAGAAATGGTCTGAAGAAAATAGGATGAAATTCATTAAGGACAAATGCAAAGTTCTCCACTTAAGAAGGAACGATCAGTTGCACACATACAAAATGAGAAATGACTGCCTAGGAAGGAGTACTGCATCAAGGGATCTTGGAGTCGTAAAGGATCACAAGCTAAATGTGAATCAACAGTGTAACACTGTTGCAAAAAAAGCGAACTTCATTCTGGGAAGTATTAGCAGGAGTGTTATAAGCAAGACACAAGAAGTAATTTTTCTGCTCTACTCCATGCTGATTAGTCCTGAACTGGAGTATTGTGTCCAGTTCTGGGCACCATATTCCAAGAAAGATGTGGACAAACTGGAGAAAGTTCAAAGGAGAATAACAATAATGGTTAAAGATCTAGAAAACATGACTTATGAGGGAAGATTGAAAAAATTGGATATGTTTAACCTGAAGAAGAGAAGACTGAGAGAGGACCTAACCACTTTCAAGTACATAAAAGATTGTTACAAGGAGGAGGGAGAAAAATGGTTCTCATTAACCTCTGAGGATAGAAGAGGAAGCAATGGGCTTAAATTGCAGCAAGGATAGTTTAGGTTGGACATTAGGAAGCTTTTCCTAACTGTCAGTGTGGTTAAGTACTAGAATAAATTGTCCAGGGAGGTTGTGGAATCTTCATCACTAAGAGATTTTTAAGAGCAGGTTAGAGAAGCATCTGTGAAAAGTTGTAATCCTTAAACACAGCATTGTTGATTAGTCAGTTCCTTGAAGCGCCCATTTCCTTCTGAATGCCTTCTAAATGGTGCCATGCCATAGCATTACTATTGGAAACTATTCACACATGTTCTAGCCTAAAATACTTCTCTTGTAAGGATATGTTATCCTCTGATAAAGATTGCTAACAAAGGGGGGGGGGGGAGAATAGCTCAGTGGTTTGAGCATTGGCCTGCTAAATCCAGAGTTATGAGTTCAATCCTTAAGGGGGCCATTTAGGGAACAGGGGCAAAAAAAACAGTCTGGGGATTTGCCCTGCTTTAAGCAGGGGGTGGGACTAGATGATCTCCTGAGGTCCCTTCCAACCTTGATATTCTATGAAAAATATCCTCTCAAGGAAAATGTATGTTCTTTAATCATTATGATTGACTGTAAGTGCTGTGATTCATTCATTTCTGAAGCAGTTTTGAAATCTCCTTGTACTAAAAATGATGCAGCACTTTATATGTCTCATGCATTCTTGTGTATTCATTTTCAAATCTGACCTTTGGTGTGTGTGTTTTGCTACTGTTTGACTCCCATTGATTAATAAGAATCTACCTTTCCTCCTGAAACACTTCAGTTGTTTATTTTTCTCTTTCTGTCTGATAATCTCCTCTTGTATTAAAAAACTGAAGGAACTGGCACTATAGGAATGAATGCCCTATATTTCCTTTCAAATAAAAACATTTTCAACAGGGCAGGTTCCTGGCAATAGTTCTTTGATTCAGGAGCAGCCTTACATCACAGTCTGGACCCTAACTAGTAAATTGCTTCACTTTACACTGCTGTATAAGCTTTATACAGGGTAAAGTGGATTTATTTGGGGTTTGGCCCCCATTGGGAGTTGGGCATCTGAGTGTTGAAGACAGGAACACCTCTTAAGTTGCTTTCAGTGAAGTCTGCAGCTTTGGAGCACATGGTTCAGACCCTGGGTCTACGTTGGAGCAAACTGACGTGTCTGGCTCAGCAAGACAGGGTGCTAGAGTCCCAAGCTGGCAGAAAAGGCAGGGGCAGTAGTAGTCTTGGCACATCAGATGGCAGCCTCAAGGGGTTTTCTGTGATCCAACCCGTCCCAGGGTAAATGTGGGTTTTTTTGGTTGGTTGGCTTTTGGTCATCTAAAATAGAGCACCTATATTTCATTTTGTTTATGAGCACTTTTGAGTCTTATTCTTTGAGCCCTAAAGTCAGAGTGTAAATGCTACACAAGCTCACCATCTGGTTGAAAAACTGTATTTAGAGTAGTTATCACTGGTTTGTTATCAAACTGGAAGGACTTCAGTGGTGTCCTGCAGCAGTCAGTCCTGGATCTAGTACTATTTAATATTCTCCTTAATGACTTGGATAATGGAGTGGAGAGTATGCTTATGAAATTTAAAGATGACACCATGCTGGGAGGGGTTTGGATGAGAGGATTAGAGTTCAAAATGACCTTGACAAGTTGGAGAACTGGTCTGAAATCAACAAAATAAATTTCATTCAAGACAAGTGCAAAGTACTTCATCTAGGAAGGACTAATCAATGGCACAAATACAAAATAGGGAATAACTGGCTAGGCAGTAGTACTGTGGAAAAGGAGCTCGGGATTATAGTGGGTCACAAATTGAATATGAGGCAACAATGTGATGCCGTTTTGAAAAAGCTAATATCATTCTGGGGTGTATTCACAGGAGTGTCATATGTCAGACACGGCAGATAATTGTCCGGTTCTAATTGGTTGCTGTTGTATTGTGTTCAGCTAGAGTACTGCATCCAGGTTTGAGTGCCATACTTTAGGAAAGAGGTGAACAAATTGGAGTCCAGAGGAGGGCTACAAAAATTATAAATGGTTTAGAAAACCTGACCTATGAGTATGACCCTACCAAATTCACGGCCATGAAAAATGAATCACGGACCATGAAATCTGGCCCCCCCCTTTGAATTCTGGTCCTTTGTGTGCTTTCACCCTATACTGTACAGATTTCACGGGGAGACCAGCGTTTCTCAAATTGGAGGTAGTGATGCAAAAGAGTTGCAGGGTTATTTTAGGGCGGTCATGGTATCACCATCCTTACTTCTGCGCTGCCTTCAGAGCTGGGTGGCCGGAGAGCGATGGCTGTTGGCCAGGTGCCCAGTTCTGAAGGTGGCGCCCTGCCAGCAGTGTCACAGAAGTAAGGGTAGCAATAACATACTATGTCACCCTTACTTCTGCATTGCTGTCTTCAGAGATGCATGGCCAGAGAGTGGCAGCTGCTGACTGAGGGTCCAGCTCTGCAGGCAGCATTGCAGAAGTAAGAGTGGCAATACCATACCGTGCCATCCTTCCTTTTGCTCTGCTGCTGGGGGCGACTCTGCCTTCAGAGCTGGGTTCCTGGCTGGCTGCCACTTCTTTCCAGCTGCCCAGCTCTGAAGGCAGCGCTGCCGCCTTCACCAGCACAAAAGTAAAAGTAGCAGTACGGCAACCACCCGTTCAATAACCTTGCGACACCCCTCCCCCCCAACTCCTTTTTGGGTCAGGACCTCTACAATTACAACACTGTGAAATTTCTTATTTAAATAGACGAAATTATGAAATTTACAATTTAAAAAATTCTATGACTGTGAAATTGACCAAAATGAACCATGAATTTGGTAGGGCCCTACCTATGAGGGAAGGTTTAAAAAAAACCTAGGTATGTTTAGTTTTGAGAAAAGGAGGATGAGGCGGAGGGGGCTGATGACAGTCTTCAAATATATTAAGGGGCTGTCTGGTGATCAATTGTTTTCCGTGTTCTCTGAAGATAGGACAAGAAGTAATGGGCTTAATTGGGAAAAACTGTCTAGCTATAAGAATACTTAAGCTCAGGTATAGGCTTCCAAAGGTGGTGTGTAATCTCTGTCATTAGGGGATTTTCAGAACAGGTTAGACACCCCTGTCAGGGATAGTCTAGGTTTACTTGATCCTGATTCAGTATGGGGCCTGCACTAGATGACCTCTCAAAGTCCCTTCCTGCTCTACATTTCTGTAAGTTAGTGATTTTTTTTTCTTTTCAGCTTAAAGTAATTGTAGCCTTCTTCTGTATCTTTTCATTGTTAAAGTGCAGTGGCATTTTCACATGTATTGAAACCATCAATTCATTGGTCACTAACCTGTTAATTAAATGATGTATGTTCATTCTGCTTTAATTGTATCTTTTATGATGAGTAGCTATGAACCCAGCATGTTTGTCAAAACAAGTATTCAGCTAGCAGCACCTAAACCTTGTTTTAAAAAGGCATTTGTTTTGATAGCAGTCAGCCTTATGAAAGATAAATGACATGCTTATTACTATCTGTTTCATGCTTAAAAGCACCTCTCAAACTTCATCAACAGTAATGACTATGATCAATATGCAGCTGTTGCAAGTAAAACAAATTCCTAATTAACTGTATGAATAACGTAAATTTCTCGATTTCTTCTTTGACAAAGACTTTCAAGTATAGATTTATTACTACCATATGCTAAAATAATGATTTCTAACTAGCAACAGTATGCTTCTATAAAAGAATATGGAATATGTACATACATAGCACCTTTTTCATCCACGGAATCCCAAAGCATTTTATAAACATTAAGTAAGCCTCAAAAAATTGTGTAAAGTGGTAAATATTCTTCTGGTTTTGCAGATGGAAGTTCATGGAGGTTAAGGCCTCAGTTTTTGGCTGTCCAGCTGAGACACCCAAGGCCCAATTTCCATAGTTCCTGTTGACTTGAAAGAGTTGTGAGTGCTCAGTACCTCTGCAAAACAGGCTTTAGGTGTCTCAAGTTGGACATCTATAAAACTGAGGAGTCCAGAATTAGTGGGCACGTCAGAAAATTCAGGCCCAAGTCACTTGCCAAAGGTTTCCCAGTGAGTCAGTCAAGGAGTCTGTAAAAGAAAATAGGAGTCCAGACTCCCAATCCTTGCTTTAGCCTGTAGAAAATACTGCCTCCTCTTGTTTTGGGGAAGCGAAGTGAAACTTGAAGAGAAGATAAACAGTCCTATTTGATTGTGTTCTAGAAGATTATGCTCTTTAAAATGGCCATTAACTATGCAAGAGGCTTGTTCACATTTCTTAAAATCATTTACATACTTAGAGAAAAGATTGACATCATGGAATGATTGTTCTCTGCTGACCCAAGGTTGCCTAATGGTCATGTGGAAACCATGTTTTGAGGGGAAAGCATGCCATTGGTGCTCCCTGTATCTAAAATGCTGTATCATTACAAAAGGCTGATTATAGTGGAAAATGGAGCATTGACAACTACACTGTTAAGGGAGAAATTATTTTAGGATATTCTTTCTAAAGAGAAGAGCCTCCAGCAAAATCATTTGCCCAAATTACAGATTTGCAGTAGAAAATTAAACAGGCACTTCAGTATTCCTGAACTGAGGAATTATTTATAGTATAATATAGATATGAATTATATTTAGAATGTGCAGACTCAAAGCTCCATTCACTTCGATTTTACTTATGAGTTTTAGTAATATTTTATACTATGTTACCATGTATCTTGGAATTGGCTAGGCATGAGTGAGTTTCTTCTGTGAAACATTGTTTTATCAGCCCAGAGGAGAAGGAATGCCGAAATAAGAGTTTTGCTTTTAAACTCTATAGTCATTCAAAGTGCAACATGGATGGAGAAGGCTCTTCTGAGTTTAGAAAAGAAATAATAAACTTTAAAAAACTTTAATCTGTAAGAAAATACAACCTCAATAGTGATGTACAGTACGTGTGGTACTGCTGTAATCAGAGTGATTGATACGCTTGGATCTAATATAAAGTCATGTTATTAATTTTCTTAGTAAAAACACGTGCATATTCTTTGTAAGTAAACACCTAACAGAATTGGGCTGTGAATAAATTATCTGCCATGTCTCCAGTGTAAGCACAGAAGACATGTTGCCATTGTAAGTGCTGTTCAAGGAGGAGAGGACTGCTTTGGTCAAGGTACAAATAAGGGTGGGGTGAGAAGTTTCTTTCATTCTTGATATTTGTTAAAAATATATATTTAGCAGAGGTGGAAAAGTTGTCATCAAACCATCCTAATCATGATGGACCTGTGGCTTGCCTGCGGTTCTGTTTAATTATGCAGCTATGTAAAACCAAATCAGGTTGTTGATGGTAAAGAGTAGTTACCCTCTGATGCTTGTACGCTGTGTTAAGAGAAATGAGTCTCATTCTGAGCCCAATCAAACTTGGACACATCTTCTCCTTTTAGAATTGCCGCCACCGCCACATAGATGCCAATTGGCAACTTTATGGGCAGCCTTAGCAGAGTGTCTAAGGATGAAATGAGCATGGAGACAGAATTGTCCTCACCCCTAGAGGGGATTATTCACCAGATGAGGATTGAGGCAAATTGTCAGGATTTTGGGAAACTTTCAGTGTTGTTGCCCAGGCTGTACATATCCCTTAAATAAACAGAACTTCAATTGCCAGAGCTGTTAGCCTTTCTCGAGCATAAAACCCCATTTAAAAAGAGGATATAAAACAGGGGTCAGCAACCTTCGGCATGCAGTCCATCAGGGTTATCCGCTGGTGGGCTGTGAAATATTTTGTTTCTGGTGACCATCCGCAGGCACAGGCTCCTGTGGCTCCCATTGGCCAGGAACGGCAAACCGCGGCCACTGGGAGCTGGGGGCCTGTGAGCAGGTTTCAGGTGGCTGTCAAGCAGGCCCAGCATTAGGCTCACTGGGGCCCATAGTGGAAAGCCAAAGCCACACTGCACTGAAGCCCAGGCCCTGAGCCCAGCAACCCAGGCTGAAGCTGAAGTCTGAGCAATGTAGTTTTGCAGGGGCCCCTATGGCATGGGGCCCCAGGCAACTGCCTGGCTTGCTACCCCCCAACACTAGTCCTGGCTTTTATATGCAGAAAACCAGTAGTTGTGGCACAGGTGGGCCATAGAGTTTTCATAGCGTGTTTGGATGGAGAGGGTCTCAGAAAGAAAAAAGTTTAGAACCTCTACTCTTGTGTATGATGCCTCTCTTGATCACTGTGGAGGATCATAAAGTATCTTTTCTGTGGTGAGATATACTGTAAATTTAAACTATATAACCAGAAATGAAATCTTCCTTGCAGTGATGCTGAGAACATTTAATCATGTTACTTTATTCTTGTGATGACAAATCATATCTCCTCTGCAGTCATTGTGGGTTTTATATCTGCATCAGCCTATTAATAATGCAGGATACCTGGCCTTCTTTATAAGTTTTATTAAGTTATTTCATTTGAAACATGTTGCCATGCCATCATGCAAACAAAAAGCATTCAGATTCTTAATATAAGACGGAGCTGCTGTTCCTCTCTCCATTACAACACTTAAACTAGATATGTGAGCTGTCTAATCTTTAAACTGCAAAACTAAAACACTTCTTCTGACACTAATTTTAAAGCAGTGCCTTTTCCTTAAGTTGATGTTGGATAAAGTTTGTTGTGGTGTATTTAAGGCTAATACAGGGAAATGCCTAAAATGAATATATGTTATCTTTATTTACGGCAATATAATGATGTTAAAAGTATCATAAATTCTTTAGAGTGTACTGTTTGCTTTCAGTGAAGCTTATCAAAGACTATTTTTCCATTTTTGTTAAATGATGTCCCAGGAACAAGTATCAAATATTATTTAATATTTAATTTTCATCTGTTATTTTCCCTGCTGGGTTTTCAGCACAACGTAAGTCCAAATTTTAAAAAGGAAGCTATAATCAAATTAAATCTTTGTGATTTAAGGATTCACTATAACTACAAAGAAACAAGGTAACTCTCTTTCTTCTGATTTTCTTTACCTCTTCTTGTGGGCCTAAAAGGAAAAATTACACTCTTTGAATGTTTGTTTTTCATAGACAGAAAGGAAGGGACTTCAATGGGATTTGTATGTGAAAACTGAATGCAGAATTTGGATCTTTCCTTCCTCTGAGTAGTCTCTTCAGCTGGGCCTTACTCTTTTACTTACACTGCAGCTGCCCCCTCCATCTGGGTTATTGCCTTCCTACATTTTAGCCCGATTCAGAAAATGTACAATTAGATGTTGAGCATGATTTGACCCAATCTACACAGGTTGCCTCGCCATTTTCAGTTTCAGTTGAGAAATGGTCAGAGAGTTATGCTATGTAGACAGGCTTATGGAAGCATCAGATTGTTCCCACCTTTCAGATCTTTTTTAAACTCTTTCTTTTCCTTTAGCATAGTATTTACCGTACAATCCTTTCACCTTACCCTCCCTCCATTACTGCATCTTCCATTCCCACCTCATTGTAACCAGTCCTCAGGGACACTTCTTTAGATATATACCTCCCTTGAATCGTGACTTGATTTACACTCGGTCTTTGTATATCTGTGTCCGATTTGGATTTTAATCTGTCCATAATTCATATTTCGTAGAGTAGAATTAATTTTATAATGAGTTATGAATATTATATAAACCCTGGACCTTTAAAGGGGACTGATTCAGCTCCTGGCTGATGCCTTCAGCCAAGACATTTAGCATGTAGAAGCATGGTGGTTATGCCAGAGTAAAAGAGCAGAAAACACTGAAGAAGGGATGAGAATTCTTAATTTCTTCTTATTAAGGTAATAAGATTCACAGGTACAACGTGTGTTCTGTTGGGATATAGTCTTGAAAAGAACTGTTTAATTTGTGCAATTAAAAACAAGGAATTAAATTGTTCAGAGCAGGAACATTCAGTGGACGTATCACAAGAGATGTTGATAATATTTCCGGAATGAACTTCTTTGTAAAATCTTTAATGGGGAATGTTCAATAAAATAGCTTTTGGCTTGGAAACTGGGGTCTTCTTTGCTGAAGCCCACAGGAAAAGTTACAATCCACTTCATAAAACTTTTCGAAAGCTCTGTTTGTTATGGAAATACTGACAGTCATCACTGTAATGATATAGGTATCACTTCGTTACAGTCTTATCCGGACATGTCTAAATATTAGACACTTCATTTCTGAGATGATAATGCAGTCAATGAAAGCTGCATCCTGCTTTATTAACTACAAACTTTAGGATTCATGCATTGTTAAGGTTGAGAAATCAAGCACTTACAAAGTTGGGAAGTTCCAAAGAGAACATTTCTGCTGTATCCTTAAGTCTGTCAAATACACACGGTGCATGTATGTGTGTATTTCAATTTTAAACATTAAACACACACAGTAATATGTACAGGTTTGCATTTCATAAGGAGAACAGGAACAGAAGAGCTACATACTCCTCTACCCTGATATAATGCCACCTGATATAACATGAATTTGGATATAACGCCGTAAAGCAGTGCTCGGGGGGGGGGGCAGGACTGCGCGCTCTGGTGGATCAAATCAACTTGGATATAACGTGGTTTCACCTATAACGTGGTAAGATTTTTTGTCTCCCGAGGACAGTGTTATATCGAGGTAGAGGTGTGTGTGCAACTTGGCAGAACTAATGTTGTGGCTGCTAGAAAAGGCTAGAATAAACTTCACTGTGACTACTAAACTCTGCATTAAATTAGCGTAAACAAACTTCTTTATTCACCAGAAGTGAAATTCATTCACCCATGGAGGGTTGGTATAGGCCCCCTCCATCATTTTAACCCTCCTTGTGGCAGAGCAGCCAGAACTCCGTGCATGTGGTGGAAGGGGCTATGAATTATGGAGTGAAATGAAGGAAGGAATATCAGATCCTCAGTTGCATACATTTAGAAGTCCAGCCCAAACCCCTTTCTCCATCCTCCCCCTATCCCCGGCCCCTTGCAGATGCAGGGGTGCTGGAACAATTTTTATAGTGGGAATGCTGAGAGCTATTAAACCAAACTGCAAACCCTATATATAATGAAATAACTTCAAGCCAGGGGTTGCGGCAGAACCCCCAAGACCCGTAGTTCCAGCACCTATGTGCAGATGAGCTGTAAATCTACCCACTTCCTCATACCACCATTTACTCAAGCTTGTTGTGTAGTGAGGTGAACTTTGACTTTCATTTACAAACAGCAAACCTCCAAAGCAGCATTATAAAAATAGGTTTCTAGTAAGGATGTCAAGCAATTAAGAAAATTAACCGTGATTAATTGAGCGATTGATTGTGCTGTTAAAGAATAATACAATACCATTTATATAAATATTTGTGGATGTTTTCCATGTTTTCAAGTATATTTAAATTACAACACAGAATACAAAGTGTACAGTCCTCACTTTTTAGTTATTTTTTATTATAAATATTTGATTGTAAAAATAAAAGAAATAGTATTTTTCAATTCACTTAATACAAGTACTGTAGTGCAGTCCCTTTATCATGAAAGTTGAACTTACAAATGTAGAATTATGTACAAAAATAACTGCATTCAAAAATAAAACAATGTAAAACTTTAAAGCCTACAAGTCCACTCAGTCCTACTTCTTGTTCAGCCAATCTCTCAGACAAACAAGTTTGTTTACATTTGCAGGAGATAATGCTGCCCATTTCTTGTTTACAGTATCACTTAAAAGTGAGAACAGGCATTTGTATGACACTGGTGTAGCTGGCGTTGCCAGATGCGCTAAAGATTCATATGTCCCTTCATGCTTCAACTACCATTCCAGAGGATATGCTTCAATGCTGATGATGGATTTTGCTCAATAATGATCCAAAGCAGTGCAGACTTGACTCATTTTCATTTTCACCATCTGAGTCAGATGCCACCAGCAGAAGATGATTTTCTTTTTTGGTGGTTGGGTTCTGTAGTTTCTGCATTGGAGTTATGCTCTTTTAAGACTTCTAAAAGCACGCTCCACAGCTCGTCCCTCTGAGATTTTGGAAGGCACTTCAGATTCTTAAACCTTGAGCTGAGTGCTGTACTATCTTTAGAAATCTCACACTGGTACCACCTTTGTGTTTTGTCAAATCTGCAGCATAACAACTTGCTATGTTCTCATCTGAGACTGCTATAACATGAAATATATGGCAGAATGTGGATAAAACACAGAGCAGGAGATCTACAGTTCCTCCCCAAGGAATTCAGTCTAAAATTTAATTAATGTAATACTTTTTTAACAAGCATCATCAGCATAGAAACATGTCCTCTGGAATGGTGACCAAAGTATAAAGGGACAAACGAATGTGGTGGTTTTTTTTTATCGCTTCTCGGCCTTATGGCTGAGGGGTGAAAACATTATCTAAAGTTGTATCTGGCATGTAAATACCTTGCAGTGCTGGCTACGCCGAATTTCTGTACTCACTTTCAGGTGACACTGTAAATAAGAAGTGGACAGCATTATCTCCCGTAAATGTAAACAAACTTTTTTCTCTTAGCGATTGGCTGAACAAGAAGTAGGACTGAGTGGACTTGTAGACTCTAAAGTTTTACGTTATTTTGTTTTTGAGTGCAGTTAGTAACAAAAAAACCTACATTTGTAAGTTGCATTTTCACAATAAAGAGATTGCACTATGTACTTGTATGAGGTGAATTGAAAAATATTATTTCTTTTGTTTATCATTTTTACAGTGCAAATATTTGTAATAAAAATAATATAAGGTGAGCAGTGTACACTTTGTATTCTATGTTGTAATTTATATCAATATATTTGAAAATGTAAAAATACATTCAAAAATACTTAACACGTTTCAAATTGGTACTCTTGTTTAACAGTGCGATTAAACCTGTGATTAATCACAGTTAATTTTTTTAATCACAATTACTTTTTTTGAGTTAATCGCGTGAGTTAACCGTGATTAATCGACAGCCCTAGTTTCTAGCAATTTACAGTGTGGCAAAAGATGTTTTCCTTTTAGCACTGATGACCTTTTGCCTGCCAGAAGTGCCTTCATATCTAATCCATGAAATGCATGACTGAATATGAACTGCACCATCTCACTACATGAACAGATTAGAAGACTCGTTCCTCGCCATGCCCCCGGCAACTGCGGTGACTGAGTACAAAATCGATGACAGTCAGTAGGCTAGAGTCTTCTTTTATTCTGAAGAATGCACTTGAGTCGACGAACCAGTCATAGTAAACCTTTTTACTTTTGTAAGACAGGAATTCTATTTAACTTGGTTTTGTTTTAAATCCTCTGAATCAGATTCCATAGTTCACATTAATCTTTCTGGAGTGTCATTTTTCAGATGTTATCTTCAGAGTTTATAGAGAACAATAGCACAGAATTATCTTCTGATTCAGTGTTCTATTATATGTTGGTCCTTCTTGTCTTGGCTTAGCACTAGCATCACTTTCCTTATGTGGATTGGATTTTAATAACTTTCATAAGATGTAGTGGGAGTCTCCCATCCTCCCACTTTATCTTTGGGTTGAATTGCTGTTAACATTGTATCGCTATCTCTATTTTTCTTTGTTTTGGGACCAGGGTGGATTTGATTTAAATCGAATTGATTTAAATCACTAGTCCGGAAGACTCGATTTAATCATGGATTTCTACATAAAAGTGCATTCTTGTTGGTTGATATAACCTTAATACATAGTCATCACAACTCAGAGATAGATGTAGTTTTCATTTTTAGAAGGTACACACTATAAATTTTTAAAGTGATTGATTTTGAAAACTTTTCAGACTAGTTTTACAGCTATATCAGAAAATGAATGATTGTTTGGTTATTTCATTTCCCAATGGTAATTGAAGCAGATTTCATGAAGTCATTGGGAGGCGAACTATCTCTAATTCAACAGGTTAGTCATTAATATTTGAAGGATTTTCTTGCCATGCTGTATTAGGAGGAGAACATCACCAGACAGACATTTAAATTGTTTTATTTAACTGAAACAACAACATTATGTATTCTGGATTTTTTTTCTTCAACAGCAAACATATAATATTTTAACAAAACACGCATATGACTTTTTTATTTTAGTTAAACATTCAAGTTTTTTAAAATCAGGTTTGTTTTTGTTAAAAAAAAATTTAACTAAAAAGAGTTAAATGAAATATTAAAAAACCCTCCACAAACATTAAATGGGCTATGTCAGACAGGGCAACATGAGAAACTTAAAATGTTGGCTTCTGCAGCTAACTCAGTCGTTTTCACCTTCATTTTCCTGTTTGTTCATAATCTGGAAAAGAAAAAACAAGCTTTCCTGCTTTTTCCGGTCCCAAACGATTTCTCAGTTTGGAATGAATTAATCCAAAGGAAGAAAATATTCTTTCTACACTGGCAGAAGAAGCTACTCACTATTAAAAGTGAGATTATCACTTCAAAAATCTCTGAATCCAAGTGCTTAAGTGATTTCTACCAGGTCACTGGTGTGACTTTCTGTAAAACATCATCAGCAAACATATATTTCTTGAATGGTTCTTGTTCCCAAACAGGGTTTCTTTTACGGCCTGCTGCCATTATAGGTTTTCCCTTCTAGAGAGAGAATGGTATTGTCGGGGAAAAAACCACCACCTCAATGATTTGATCAGACAGCCTGAGGCTCCTTTATTGTTACACAGGTATGCATACAGGGAGAGCTAGCATATCCCCTAGCAAGGGGTAAGCTGCTCTGCCCTTACAGATTTTCCTCTACCTTATAAAGCTTAAAACCGCTAATTATCATATCTTGCTTATGCATTAACACAACCTTATTTGGATTATTATATAACTTACACTGCAAAACACAATTATTTTCCTTATATGGCATACATATTGCAATATTGCAAGCAACTGACTTATACATTTCCTTGTTGATGTCCTTTGTCCATCATGCGGCCCTAACTGTTCTGTTACCCCTACTTGCGGTTACTTTGAGCAAGTTTCACATGGTCTCCTGGGATCCTCTTTTGGAGTCCAGTTTCCCCAGTTCCAGCCAGATGGCTTTTGTGCTGACAGACAAGTATTAATTTTATACTGATAAGCAAGCTTTTAACTTTATACAGACAGACAAGTTAGTAAGGCAAGTTAGCATAAAGCCAACAAAGCCTTTGTTATAAAACTTACTCAAGCTAAAGGGGAATTCCATTAGAAGCCATTATCGAGTATTATATGATAGGGCAGTATTGAGCTGGTTACCTGGTGACCCCTCCTTGGGATCCACCTTATGCATCATATGCAAGCCAAAACAAATATATTTATCTATAGCAGAACAGATTTCTAGGGGACCCGTTGTCTCTTTTCCAGGTCCTCTTTTGTCAGTGTTGCATACCCCGTTTCCTTATCCTTAAAGCAATTAAACCTTTAACTCCTACAAGTATTAGTTAGCAGAAGCCTAAGGCCTCTATATGTGGGCCCGTAAAACTTACATAAACAAGGCTATTAAACTAAGGGTTAAACTAAGGGGGGTTGGTTTCCCTATCAGTATGGTAGATCTCAAATCAATGAAGGCTACACTCTGAAAGACCTCAAGACTTCTGGAATATGCTGCTCAAACAGTTTCACTTTTGTTTCTGCTGCCTGTCCCTCCCTTCTCACATTTATCTCCAGACTTCTTCTCCTTGTCCAGATCAATTCCGCCCTCAACAATCTTCTATTCATTGAACTTTTTGAAACTTTGCACTTTTAGAGAGAATTAAGGGATGACTTTGTATACACAGATTTGCAGAGGGACAATAGGATTGAGGTCTGTTATTTACCTCTATTTATTTATTTATTTGAAAACATTTTTGCTGTTAATAAGCATGTTATCTCTGGAGACACAAATCCACAGTTTGAGACCTGCAAAATTAAGCATCCCTGATGGTATCTTCTAGACTGAGCACTAAATCCCAATCGGGATAGGCAACCTATGGCACACATGCCGAAGGCAGCACATGAGCTGATTTTTCAGTGGCACTCACAGTGCCCGGGGTCCTGGCCACCAGTCCAGGCAGCTCTGCATTTTAATTTAATTTTAAATGAAGCTTCTTAAACATTTAAAAAACCTTATTTACTTTACATACAACAATAGTTTAGTTATATATTATAGACTTAAAAAACCTTATTTACATACAACAATAGTTTAGTTATATATTATAGACTTATAGACTTCTAAAAACATTAAAATGTATTACTGGCACGCGAAACCTTAAATTAGAATGAATAAATGAAGACTTGGCACACCACTTCTGAAAAGTTGCCAACCCCTGCGGTAGATAGAAAGATTAACCTAAATAATCTATACAGGAGTCCCTATAAGATTGGGTCCCTAATCCATGAACTGTTGGAACTCATTTACAAAATGTTTCTTAAACATTCCATGAATATTGTCTCCTACTATAGAATTAGAATTTATAATCCATATTCCATGATGAGATATCTTTGAGCTATAATGTGTCTTAATTAAAACTATCTTGAGATAGGTTTTTCCTTCAAAAATAATTTTATTAAAAAAGAATTTTATTAAAAAAAAATCTGTTTTTTTTTTAAATCCTTAATTTTTAGCCACCCTGTTTGGGACTGAATTTGTACCTTTTAAAAACCCATATCACAACTTCTCCTGCACTTTTTATGCAGAATACGTTTTTCTAGTTTGTTTATTTTTGTTGCTAGTAAAAGATACCAGCTTAACAGTTCTAGAGACTGAAGTACATAATAGGCGCAGAACAGGATGTCAAAACACCTATGTACAGATCAATATACCGCTAATCATACACATATCCTTGGTGGAGGTGGGACTAGAACCTTCATCCTTCTGCTCTGAAAGGGGCTTCTACTACATGAACTGGCACTAGTAAAAAGTTCTTTTTGTCCTCTCTGTGAACTAGATACTGACCATTAACATGGTCACACTGACATTCTTTCCTTCTCCTGACTCCTACCCTGCCATATACAAGCAGTATATATTGTAATGGGTAGTAGCTATGTGAGCTTCCCTGCCCTACTGCTCCACTTACTTGTAGGGATCAGCTTCAGGGGTGAGAGGTTTAGTTAGGATTTGTGTGCACTTGCAGTTATTCCGGAATAACTATTGAAGACTCCAGGTGTAGGCGCTCCTATTCCAGAACATGAGTGTTTTGTTCCAGTTTAGCGTAATCCACTTTGAAAGTGTTTGGAGTTATTCAGGAATAGCTATTATGCTTTAAATTCATACCCTACCTTAATCTTCAAGTATAGACAAGTCCTCAGTATACAAGATAGCTAATTTCTTGATGTCTCTGCTGTGTCTGCCAACTAGAGTGCCATCTGTAATGGTGATTTCACGATGAGGACACTTGTCTAGTAATAGCTGAACAAAGGCCATTTCTCAATTCACGTAGAGTAGACTGGAAACAGCTTTTACTTCTGGGAGAGTTCTACATCAGAAAAATAAAAATTCTGCAAAATTCTGCACATTTTATTTGTCAATATAACACTACATAGTTACGGCAGTTTCAATTATTTTTGTAATTTATTTCAAAATACCTGTCAGCAAGTATGCCTGTGACAGTATAGACACACACAAAAATTCCCCCAGGAGTAGAAAGTTAAAGAAATCCCTATGACAATCCAGGTCCTGTTTCTCTATCCCCTCCCCACCATCCCCCCCCCCAGACCAGTCAGGGGGCCAGACACCCACAACCCCTCCTCCCAAAGCCCAGTTGTGCCCCCCCAGCCCAGACACTGCCTTCCCTACGCCCCCAGAGCCCAGTTGCTAGGGGCCCCCAACCCCATACACCTGCACCCCCCCCCAAGAGCCCAGCCACAGTCCCGTCCCCCCGGCTCATACACCTGCTCCCTTCCCTCCTAGGGCCCAGCCATGGCCCCCCAGCCCAGACACCTGACCCCTACTCCTCAGAGCCCAGGGATCCAAAGGGGAAAACAGCCTGATGATCAGTCCCAGGCTTGTGTGGAGTTTCCTGCGTGCTGCCGTCTCCTTCCCTCAAGGCATGTGGAGAACTGCAGCTGCTAGGAACTTGCTACTCTCCCTCCTACCCCCACTGCAGTGTCTTCTGTGTGTGAGCTGTGCTCTGCCTGGAACTGTGGCCCTTGGTGCAGCCAGCAGCACTGCAGCCCATTTCTGTGGGGGAAAAGGAAAATCTGTGCAAAAAACATGAATTTCTGCAAAATTCTGCATTGCGCAGTGGCGCAGAATTCCCTCAGGAGTAAGCTTTGATATTATCAACCTGAATTGTGTGTAAACTGCCACCTAGATGTCAGCTTCTCTGAGCTGCTCAATCTCCCTCCCAGGCATACTTTATTTTCAAAACAGGGCCATAATCAATACTAGTATTATACTGTATGATTTCCAAAGCATGAAGGATTTCTAAAGCAGAAACAAATCCTTTTGAACTTTTTAAAACAATTGTGCATGTTATCAGCAACTGAAACATTTAAGCTTCAGACTCTTCACCTCTCTGTGGATACCATTATGCAAGTAAAGCGATCTGGAAGCCAGGGCTCCATTTGCACTTTTCATTAAACAAAAATGTGTATAGTCTGTTAGAAAGATTCCACATTTTGCAACAATAGGCCCTATTCTCAGTTTATGATATATTGAAGATGCAGGTTCACCACAGCGATCTCATTAGCTCATGATGCATTTCTGTATTATTTTTTGCAATGGCACAGACTATTGTGCTACATATATTCCTAAGTATCCTGTATTTTTTTTTAAATCAACAATAACAAATTACAGGATTAATGTTCATTCACTATTGCATGAGAGAGACATTATACACAGGTTATCGTTAAGTGCTTAAGAAGGAATCCAAACAGGTAACAATAGATTATGCCGTGTTCGCTGCCATACTGTCTAAATGTCAGTGAAATGTATTATACCCCAAGGGTGTGGCAGAGGAGGGTGGGAATTCATGTATTGTGAATCCAGTTCATTTATTTTGAAGTGTTTACTTGTATCCTCAGTTTGTGTCAGTGTTTTTAAATATGTTAAATGTTTGAATAACTTACAGGTTTTAGAGCATTTTCTTTGACGTTTATGAGAGAAGGATCATTGTATTTAGAGCTGTTATCTCTATACAGCTAACTCATAAATAGCTTTCTTTAAACATAAAATGATTATATCTTGGTAAATGTTTTTGCATTCACATCCAGAACAAAATTACCCCTGAAATTCAAATCCCAGCACTGCGGTACTTTCCCTGATTCTCTGTTTAGGATCTCGTAACTGTTCCACTACAAAAGATATTTCTTAGGCGTTTAAATAGTGATAGCTGGGAAGAAAACAGAGGGGAGAAAGCTGAGGTATAAGGCATATGTTGGAGACCATTTGGCCACTTATTAATCATAGGATTTAAAAAGGAGTTTACAGGTTGCATGCTTTCTAGTATTAAAACTGGAGCTCTGTAAAATTTTAATTATACAATGTCCAAACGAGCTGAATCTTGGCAGAATCAGTTTGCTTTTTGCTTTTAATTTTCATTAAAATTCAAACCTAAAGCTGAAAATGAACTGGGGTAGTTGAACCTCTATGAACCGTTCTGCCACTGACTTGTAGTGTGACCTTGTCCAAGTAAAATACTGTACATTTTTGTCTTAGTTTATCCAGCTGTAGAGCATTTTGAGATCTGATGCCAGCACTTCATAGAGGCAAATTATTTAGATTGCAAGCTTAATTTATTAGACAGTAAGCTCTTATTTATTATATGTTTGCACAGTGCCTAGCACAATGAGGCCCAGCCTGGCTGGAACATTCAGGCATGACTGCAATATAAATGTTTAATAATTCACAGATTCACAGACTCTTAAATATCTCCAGAGATGGAGATTCCACAACCTCCCTAGGCAATTTATTCCAGTGTTTAACTACCCTGACAGTTAGGAACTTTTTCCTAATGTCCAACCTAAATCTCCCTTGCTGCAGTTTAAGCCCATTGCTTCTTGTTCTGTCATTAGAGGCTAAGGTGAACAAGTTTTCTCCCTCCTCCTGATGACACCCTTTTAGATACCTGAAAACTGCTATCATGTCCCCTCTCAGTCTTCTCTTTTCCAAACTAAATAAACCCAATTCTTTCAGTCTTCCTTCATAGGTCATGTTCTCAAGACCTTTAATCATTCTTGTTGCTCTTCTCTGGACCCTCTCCAGTTTCTCCACATCTTTCTTGAAATGCGGTGCCCAGAACTGGACACACTACTCCAGTTGAGGCCTAGCCAGCGCAGAGTAGAGCAGAAGAATGACTTCTCGTGTCTTGTTTACAACATACCTGTTAATGCATCCCAGAATCACATTTGCTTTTTTTGCAACAGTATCACACTGTTGACTCGTATTTAGCTTGTGGTCCACTATGACCCCTAGATCTCTTTCTGCCATACTCCTTCCTAGACAGTCTCTTCCCATTCTGTATGTGTGAAACTGATTGTTCCTTCCTAAGTGGAGCACTTTGCATTTGTCTTTATTGAACTTCATCTGGTTTACCTCAGACCATTTCTCCAATTTGTCCAGATCATTTTGAATTTTGACCCTGTCCTCCAAAGCAGTTGCAATCCCTCCCAGTTTGGTATCGTCTGCAAACTTAATAAGCATACTTTCTATGCCAACATCAAAGTCGTTGATGAAGATATTAACAGAGCCGGTCCCAGAACAGACCCCTGCGGAATCCCACTTGTTATACCTTTTCAGCAGGATTGGGAGCCATTAATAACTACTCTCCAAGTACAGTTATCCAGCCAGTTATGCACCCACCTTATAGTAGCCCCATCTAAATTGTATTTGCCTGGTTTATCGATAAGGATATCATCCGAGACCGTATCAAATGCCTTACTAAAGTCTAGGTATACCATATCCAGCACTTCTCCCTTATCCACAAGACTCGTTATCCTATCAAAGAAAGCTATCAGATTGGTTTGACACGATTTTATCTTTACAAATCCATGCTGGCTATTCCCTATCACCTTCCCACCTTCCAAGTGTTTGCAGATGATTTCTTCTTTGCCCATAGGTATATCTTAGGCCAATGAATTTTCTTTTTTTCTCCTTCTCATTTTTTTGGCTCTGCTATGGTTATTTATTATTTGTATTATCATAGCACTGAAACATTCTAATAATGGACAAGGACCCCACTGTGCTAGGTACCATACAAACAGAGAAGAAAAAGACAGTCCCTGCCCTAAAGATTTTGCAATCTATATATAAGGCAAGAGACACAGATTGATACAGACCAACTGAGAGGAGTACAAGGAAACAGTGAGATAATACTGGTCAGCATGATAGGTTGTGGTTTTAGCAACAGCAGCTAACCTGTTGTCAATTTTTTTTGTGGGCATCATGGCAAAGGAGAGTATTAAGGAAAGATTTGAAAGAGAATAATGAAGTGGCTTTGGGGGTGTTTACAGGAAATATGTCACAAGCATGAGGGGCAGCTTGTAACCTCCGCTGTGAAGGCTAGTGCTATAATTGATGTTAATGGTGCTCATACTGAAGGTTGTTTTATTCCTGGGGGAATTCTGCGTCAGTGTTCATGCGCACAATTCATGTCTGGCGCAGAATTTTTTTTCCCTGGAGAAAATACATTCTGCCCATGAAGTGCTGCAGTTCCACTTTTCACCCACCAGAGGCTACTGTGGTGCCAAAACAGCCAGCTGTATTCATCACAGCACCCTGCCTGCGGAGTCAGGTTGGGACAGACAGAGTGGGGCACATGGGGCTGCTGGCGGGGGTTCCAGACTGGGGTTCAGAAGGGCTAGTTGGGGGACAGACTGCGGTGCAGGCTCAGGAGCTAGTGGAGTGACAGCATTGAGCCAGAGGCTGAATGGGAGGGGGGCTGCAGGGCCACATAGGGACAGGGGTTGGGGGGGACACATAGGGAGAAGGAGATATTCCTGACTGAATGGGAGAGGCTTGCGGTTGGCATGGGGGAGGTTCCCAACTCCCTATCAATCCCCTTCCACCAAAAAAAACCTGATCCATACTTCTCCCAACCACATAACCTTTCAGGTTTACTCCCAGGCTCCTTCCCTCTCTTTCAGGTCCTCCATTATCTCTGACTTCCCCAAGCCTTTGCACTGCTTCTGAGGGGTGCTGGAAATAGGTTTCTGTATTGTAGTTTAAATGAATTACTCAAAGTTCTGTATTAGTATGCCTCGTCAGGAATCTATTTGTCAAAAAAAAAATTACCTGAATCTTTTTTGTGTGTGTCTGTATTGTTGCAGCATACTTGCTGACAGGTGTTTTGAAATAAATTACCGAAATAATTGAAACTGGCATGATTATTTTGTTATTTTGACAAATAAAATATACAGAATTTTGTAGAATTTTTAATTTTTTGGTACAGAATTCCCCCAGAAACTCTTTTTATTCCTTTGATTATAGTTCTTATTAAATAAAGTACAGGATAAGGAATAATAGCCATAATTTTGCTTGTGCAAATTTTGTTTCCTAAGATCAGAAGACAGGGTAATTCCCTAAAGAACTACAGTTGCCCTGACTAGCCAGGAAAAGTGTATGAGACCAGTCTGAATAATTCACAATGTGATGAGGTGGAGCCAACAAAGCAAGTTAGTAATCTAAACATGTCACTTATTGCTGTGACCAACCTAGGAGTGTCCAAACTGAACCCTACATCAGTTTTAAAATTTGTGTCTCGTAGCTGACAGTATAGTACACTTGACTATGTAGGAGCTCAGTTGATTTTTTTACAATTAAACAGCTATTTAATTTAAGCAAGCCTGAACTGCTAAAATGTTCAAAATCCTTTTCATGCAAGTCAGATCATTAACTGGAACCAGAGCAATCTCTAGAAAAGCCTTAAGCATGTTTCTCCCTTCATTAATATAAATTATATTTTCTCTTTAGATGTTGTGGGTTGTAGTGTATTTAAGGGCTATGTTGCATGGATTCTAAAACTGACAAACAGTTTCATGTTTATTGAATTAACCTCTAACCTTTCTACTCTTAAAAATATCTCAGAACATTAGATGTAAAGAAGCCATTATTTTTTGGTTTATGGCTACATGTTGGATGTAATCTGTTTCATTTTTCATTTTCTGTAATTATTTTTCCAACCTTTCTTCTGCGGCAGAGACAATATATGAATTTCAATAAACTGTGAAAGGGAGTATGTGAGGGGAATAACAATTTTGAGATGTGGAGATAGCTTGCTTGTGTACATTTCTTTTTAAACAGAAGTTTCTCCCTCCTTTTTATTTTCCAAAAAATAGTTCCTTATTATTAATTGTGTTGCAGTAGGATCCAAGATATATTAAATATGGTGGGATTTTTCCAGGCCACCTAAGTAATTTCAGAGGACAGATCCCAATGAAAATCAGTGTGACCTTGTATTCCAGAGTACTGATCTACACACAGTTTTTGTACTGATTTTAGTTATTTCTCTTAGAGGGGTGGTTTCTTTTTACCAAAATAATTAAAGCAGTACAATCTCTAGTGTGGATGTAGTGATACTGGTAGAAAAATGTCATTTAGTTGGTTAATTTTTGCTTAAAATTTTTACTATTTGGCTTTGCCACCTGACTTGGAAGCCCATTCCACATACTTGCCACTCTGTGTTTAAATTGTGTGTCACCTCATTGCTTAGCTTTTGCTCTCTGGGCTTGTGATATCATAATTTCCCAATTTCTCCATCATAGTCTTTCAGGTTAGTCAAGATCTGAATTTCTGATAAGACATGAGCAGGAAAGGGTGTTTGCGCGTTTAGTCTTTTAGGCCCTCTCTATATACTATAAAGAAGTGTGGGTTGAGCGAAAAAGAAGACAAGCCCAGTTTTTAGAAAATCCTTTACAGCAGTAGCTAATTCTGTTAATTTACGTGTAGTGCAATGTGTGTATGGATTTTTTTCTCATAAGAATAGTGACTGTTGTTTGGGTCTAAAGAATTTTGTTACATAGGTGTCATTTTGTACATGATTTACGTCTTCAGTTTCTTATGATCTCTTTTCAGTTAGATAATTATGAAGGAGTTTGGTGGGGGATGCAAATAAGAGTCCTAGATGGTACAATTTCTGTTCTGTAGCTGAGATTCGTAGCTTCTTCAGCTGCTATGATAAAGTGACTCAAAACTGAGAGAGAGGGCACAAAACAGTCAGTTGCAGGGGGGGTATGTGCTCAGTCAAGTGTCTTGTGTGTTTTTGGTGTATTCTGTAAACAAAAGAATCATCTGGTAGAATTAGCACACCTCATAGCAAATGGCAAAATATTTTTCTTCTAAAATTTACTTGTATTGAAAGAGGACTGTGGGCCCTCTCATCTGTAGAAATGTTCTGAAAGCATCTCCTCAAGCACTCTGCATTGGGCAAGTTGTATGAAATTGTGGAGGATTAAGGAGAAGAATATGGAGGAATTCTCAGGTATGAAGTCCTGCAGGCCAGCTCCTTTGAAACAGAATTCAAATGCAGCTACTAGTGGGTAGATCAAATCCCTGAATATTTAAAAACCAGTATCCCCAGCTTTCTGTAGGTATGTGGTCAAGAAAGAGCCGTGTACGATTTTCAGAACAAATCCAGAAATGTCTGAATAGGTACCCAGACAATGAAGAACTGTTAATTTTAGGGAGGTCAAGACAGATCAGAGCATTTTTGTGACTTATCGGGAATTATGTGGCATTTTTACCAACAGATATCTTTTCTTGATCTTCTTTTTCTATGGACTGAGTGCTGTCATGTGCAACTTGTAGTTGTCTGTCTTTATGCTAGTTGCCTATAGATACAAGAGGCTCCAGCCCCCATGCCCCACCTTCCCATTCCCTTTGCCATCTAGCTGCTTGAAAAACAATGTTCCCTGATTTTTACCGCCTCCCCCCCCACAATGGATGGCTGTTTAAAGGACAGTTGGACCTAAACTGGAACTTGTAATAATCCAAAGAGTGTGTTGCCCTTGAGTTTAAGCAGAAAAATCAAGCAATTTCAGCACGTTCCTTGTGTTTGTCAGGGTATGCCAAGACTGCAGTTGGAATTGTGATTGCAGTTCATGTAGGCACGCACATTTTAGCTTTAATCTGAGAGTCATTGAGTGTAAAGACAGAAGGGATGATCAGATCACTGAGGCTGACCTCATTTATATCACAGGCCTCTAGCCCCACCCAATCACCCACACACTAACCACAACAACTGGAACTAGACCAAAGTATTACAGCCCACAGGAGACTAAACTCTGCCTGTGGCACACAGTAGAACAGGAGGGACCAAAAGATACTAGTGCCTGAGGCCCCTGTGAAGAAAGGGAATCGAAGTTAGAGATAGCCAGGTGATCCTAGCAAGTAACCTGTAACTGCAGAGGGGAGTGAAAAAAACCTCAACATCACTACCAATCTGTCTTGGGGCGGGGGGGGGGGATTCCTTCCCCGTCCCACATATGATGATCAGTTAGAACCTGAGCATGTGACCAAGAATGAACCAGCCAAACACCTGAGAGAAGGAATTCTCAGTGCCATCTGAGAGCACCTCATCCTGTGTCTCATCTCCAGCTGTGGCCATCTCTGATGTTTCAGAGGAAGGAGACACAACAAACCCAGAATAAAATGGGGGTAGGTGTGGAGGGGAGGAATTTCTTCCTGACGCTGACCCTGACCCTGATCCTGACCCTGACAGACCAGCTAAAGCTCTGAAGCATGAGAACACAAGGAACACAAGACATGAAGTGGAAGGGACTACCAGAGCTGCTGTACCCTGCTCCCCAGCACCACAAGCAACCTATCATACAATCCCACTCATAAATGTATCAAGCTCTCTCTTAAAAGTAGTTATGTTGTTTGCCTCCACAACTCCTATAGGAAGTTATTTCAGAACCTCACTCGGATGGTCAGAAACTTTTTTCTATTTTCCAACTTAAATGTATTCATAACCAGTTTATACCAATGTGTTCTTGTGCCAACATTGTCCTTTAGCTTAAATATTCACCCTCCCTGGTGTTTACTCCCCTGAAGTGTTTTGAGTGAAAAATCAAATCCACTCTTGGTCTTTGTTTTGCTACACTAAACAAGACAATCTCTTTTAGTCTCCTGTAGGAGCATGCTAAAAACAGCAGTGAAGGTATAGGGTATGGGCTTCAGGCTAAGCCTGATCAGAACCCTGGATACCTACTTACATTGTTATCCTGTGCTGAAGCCGGCACCACCACATTTTCACTGTTGTTGTTTTTTAGCAATGTTAGTGAGATTAAAGCTAGCACGCGTGTGCCTATCCAAGTGGCAGTCGCCCCTCTGATTGCAGTGCAAACATATCTTCAGAAACCCCTTACCGTCCCTTATGAATGATATGTAAGGCCCTACTTGAATTGCGGGATGATTGTCAAAAATTTGTGGTTGAGTTGCAGACAAGCCATAGAAAACTGTGGAAAAGTAATAACTGACATTATTTGTGGTAATAAAGTCCATTATTACTCTTCTGCGATATTCTGCTGTCGGCCTCATGGGGCTGAGAGCAGGGGCCTGGGACCGACAGCAGGAACATGGGCTAAAAATAGGGGATCCTGCTATTGACTGTTTGAAGCTGACAGCTGCTGCCCAGTTTCCCACTTTCAGCCCTGCTCCTGGCAGGGATCCCGCTGTCAAAGCTGTGGTGGAAGCCTAATATTGCGGAATGTGCAATATCTGCAGTATTGCTAATTAAGTGGGGCCTTAATGATCTGCCATTGGATAAAAGCCCATTTGTTATTTTTCAGCTGAGGACTCATTACGTTTCAAAGTGAGCTCCAGCTTAGACATGAAATGTTTTATTTTAAGACATTGTTTTGGGTCATATCTTTAGTTTTCTTTGTTTCATGATAGTAAAAGTGTCTCACCCTGTGGAGCTCACTGTCTCAGTTACCAGGCTAACTGCACCTCTGACCCCACCTTGTCTCTTTGAGTGCACCCTTTTTCAGGTTTTAGACCTCAAGTATCACCTTTCTCATGATGGAGTCACACCGTTCGTCTGTTCTGAGACTAAACCCTCCTTTTTTTCTGCTGTGATTACCTCAGCAGGTCTGACTTCTGTTCCGTACTTGTAGTTGTTCTTTGAGTATATGTTAGTGTGCATGTGCTTCATGTGTGCCTACAGTAGGACCCGCACTGACTACATCTCAACGAACTACAGTTACTATATGGTAAGCAACTATTTTTATTTTCTCCAGGAGCAATGACAGTGGGATCCAGTGACAAGACACCCTTCTCAGAGCAATGGAATATTTATTAGAACAAAAGCATTTAAGAGAAAACAGATATTTAAAACAATGAACCAGTCTATGTGCTCGCATGTCTTCCCCTAAGACTTACCATTCTCTGGAAGAGGGGAAGGTCCAAGCTTTTTTAGATACTCCCACAGGACCTGTCTGTGTCCATGACAGAGCTCAGTGACAACATCCCTCCCCATTTGCTTCTGGGAGTCTCACTTTAAATCTTGCCTGGTCCTTTGATCACAGTTTTCACAGGAATCAAGTCACATTTAAACTGTATATAATGTTAGTGTAGTAGTCGGGTTTGTTTTTTTTTAAAGTGTGGAAACTAACCTAAAGCTGTCCTGTGTAGCACAGCATCCCACCGGCAGAATAGTTTTAGGAAACAGAGAACTGATCTGTAATTCTAGAGACCAGCCTCCCAGAGATTTATTATAGTTGGTCCATGATTCTTTTTATAGGAGTGTTGTTCAGAGGTAGTAGGGAAATGCTATAGATGTGTGTGTGCGTGCATGTGCACGTGCTTCCTTTTGGGTAACTTGTGTTTTCACAGCTCTTTGTAAGTTTGGATATGAGCATTGTGCCCATGACGTGAATTGCCTTACACTGGCCTCTAATTATCACCCTGTCCTTACTGCACTAAATAAAAATGTACAAAATGTTTACAACCATGGATTGTTGAAAGCTATTATGGAAAAACCTGAGGATGTTGAATATAACATTTTTTGTAGGGGTGCAGTTTCAACAAAGGTAAAATAACATCAAATGGTGCAGCTTCCTACTACCCCTGCCACCTGTTGGGAATTTCCTTTCAAAAACACAGCTGTATTCCTGAAGTGTTTCTGTTGGAGGAGGTTTGCCTTTTGGGTCTTTTCCTTCTCAAACTATTGTCATGAAATCCCTCTGCTTTCATCTTTTATCACTCTGCTTGACCTTGAATATATCCAAAAATAGAGGTGCATTTCTGTGCAGTTTTTGGAATTGTGCCAGGGAGATGCTTCAGCAGTCACGTAAACAAAAATCTCTCTTGTCAGCATCCAGCAATTTCCTTATCTCCTTTTATGGAAGCTCATAAACTTGTAGAAATCTCCCCTGCCAAGTTCAGGACATAAATATATGAATTATTAGCAAACCTTAAGTCCAGATGCCAGAATCTAATCCTACGATTGACCTAGTTTGTGATAATATGGAACTATGAAAAGAGGATGAGCTTTTTATGCTTGTAGTAAATATTTTTGAAGTATCTATATATTTCTGCACTTTAAGTGATTTCCAGATTATTCAGGTGTAGACTCTTATGTCTGATTTAAAAAAAATATTGTCTTATTTTGACCAGGTATCAGATATTGAGTTAAAATTTCAAAAAATGTGTATTTAAAATATTACAAGTAACTTGCAATGCTGTTTGTTTAGCATACACTGAGCCAAGTTTTCAATTGCGAGCAACCTAAAAAGTCATCCACATCCCATGTGTGGGTACTCGGGTCAGTACTCAAGTATATGAATGCCAATTTTAATTTCTGTCTATCCTACTTAGATCAGCCCATCACTGTAGTATCTGAATGCCTCACAGTCTTTAATGGTTTTATCTTCCTATGAGGTAGGAAAGTGCTAGCATAATCCCATTTTACAGATGGGAACTGAGTTACAGAGAGAGGTGAGGTGACTTGCCTAAGATCACACAGGAAATCTGTGGTGGAGCAGGAAATCTGTCATCTCCCAAGTTCTAGGCTAGTGTTGTAATCACTGGACCATGCTTCCTCTTTACGGCTACAAGATTTGGATATCTTGTTAAGGTGTTCATATCTGGAAAATGAGCTCTGGGTTTTCTGAAAATGCTTATCATGGACAAGACAAAAATAAGTCATGTTATATTAATACACCAGTATCAATAATGGTGCACCTTTCATCTCAAGTACTTCATAAACTTGCCACACTGGAATGTCTTCACCTGTCAACGAAATGTAGGCAGGCCATTC
The DNA here is from genome assembly GCF_007399415.2 of Gopherus evgoodei. NCBI lineage: Eukaryota > Metazoa > Chordata > Testudines > Testudinidae > Gopherus > Gopherus evgoodei. The sequence goes on from NC_044330.1 coordinate 22,137,144, forward strand.
ATCCGGTTTTAAGACAGACAGTCCTGCTTTTCTAGGGTCTGTCCCCATTGGGTACTGAGAGAAAACTGGATATGGTTTTGTCCAGTGTGAGGTGGGATGCTATTTTGAAGAGTATGCTACCTCACACATACTAGCGTGACTACATGCAAGATCACACTGGTGGTGACAGGGTGGCATATGGTTCAAAATGGAATCTCCATGTGGTATGACTGGGCGCACCTGGTGCAGTTGAGGTCACACTGGTGGGGGTGGGCCAATTCTATTCCTGGAAGTGCTGGAATGTCCAGTATTCTGGGGATGCGTGAGTGGCCACCTTAGTGAAAGGTAGTGTCCCCAGAGTGGAAAGCAGCAGTTCTTGTAACAAGTGTACAATAATTCTACATATCGCACAAAAGAGGGAAGAATATACTGTATCGAGTTAAAACAGATGGGGAATTCAGATGTGACTACCCAAAGAAATTTGTCCAGGACACAAGGATAACAACTCTGCTTTCGGATCTAGATTTTGTATTTCACGCAAAAGGTGGTACTTAAGCTAATAACCTCTAATGTGCTGTTTGGAGGGAAGAGTGCAATCCTAGTTCTCCTAAACACCAGTTTCTGTAGTATCCTGTGGGTGGTTTTTTGGAGGTCTCCCATCTAAACATTGATCCTTCATAGTTTGGGAAATTGGACAGTATCACAACCCAATGAGTTATGACTGCAGATATAGAGTATGAATGTTACTTCATATACTCTAGTATGAGAAATCACTCACCGAAGCATAGTGAAGGCATTTTTTTTCCTCCAAGTACATTCAGACTGAAGTTTGCATGCTTTTTCAAAATAACTCAGACACCTCAGAAAGGATTTGGGATAATTTAGTTAGCAGATACCTGCTTTTTGTAGCCTTTGTGTTTGGCAGATTGATGTGACATTTACTAAAATCTCAGCCATAAGAGATTTTTGTAAGTGCTATATTTGTGCAGGTCTCTTGCAACTTTAAGATGCGCGATTTCAGCTTTATGCTGAAAGGCCTGGAGTCTGGGAGGGGGCATGGCCTCAAGTAGAAGAGGTGTGGCCTCAAGATTTAAAGGTTTGGGGCACCAGCTGTGGCTGGGAGTCCCAGGGCCTTTAAATCACCCAGGGGGCTCCCAGCTGCAGCTCCCCCCCTGGGACAAACTAAAGGGCCTGAGGCTCCAGCCACTGTGGAGCTTCAGGCCCTTTAAATGCCAGCCCCAGCCTGGCTGCCAAAGCTGCGGGCAAGATTTAAAGGGCTCCTCCGGGCTCCCCACCATGGCAGAAAGCCTGGCAGAGCCCTTTAAATCCTGCCTGCAGCTGTGGCAGCCGGGCAGGGGGCAGCCCTTTAAATCTCACTCACAGGTCCGGCGGTGGGACCGGGGGGGAGGCATTTAAAGGGCTCCACCGGCCGTTGAAATGCCCTTCGCTCCACCAGCCCCACCACCGGAGCTGCCAGCAGGATTTAAAGGGCTTGGGGTTTTGACTATACGCGGTTTTCGCTTTACGCGATAACCGTGGAATGGAACCCCTGCCCAAGATGCGACAGACTGTAACTATTTTGAACTTTGGCCATTTCTGCCAGTCACATGGGAATGGTGTCTAAATGAGCTTTTTAACATATGGGATTTTAGCTCAGTTGTTGGAAAATATTCACTGTGGATACAGATAAAGTAAAATAATTTCATTTTTAATTGGATCATGTGTAATGAGCCATTGTGACTAGTGCTTAGTTATAATTTTATGTTCTGTAATTGCAGTTAAATTAATTTAGATGTTACAAGAACAGTGCATAGTATTTAATATTTATCAATCCTAACATTTTGCTGTTTAAAATCAGTGGTTCTCTTTCAAGCTCTTTTTTAAAGAATTCATTCTTAATACGATCACATCCCTCTTTCCAAATTCTTCACAAGAAAGGATATCTCCTGTTAGTAACTGTTTCTCTTTAAAATTTTTCTGTTAATAACAAATTGTTGTTTGATTTAGTGCTCATGAAAGAAAAGCACGAATTACTCTGCTTGGTTTGTGTTCCTTACAGCAAGCTTAGAACTTCAAAAATCATCTCTGACCTATGACACGCCTTGTAGTCCAGTTCTGTGCCTGTCTTGAGTGTAGAACGCCAATCATCTCTGACAGTGTCCTGGTTTTGTGGTATGCAAAAATTAAGACTATGATGAGCCTATCAAACACATGTTTCACTTGTAATATAAACAAGGATTGGATTTTGGATCCCTGTGGTAAAAGATTAGTGTTTTCAATACTATGTAAAATTGATCGACCCATAAGTGCATTGCAGTAACAGTTAAGGCCAGTAGAAAGGTAACAGCAGCATTATATAGATAGAAACTTAGAACTGGAGCAAAGTTCTGGTTTCATTTAAGAATGTGAGAGAGGAATCTCCTATGAAAGAATATTTTAAAGAAAAACCTATTACTCACAAATACCAGAACGTTTTGAAACCTACTGACAGCTTAGTTTAACACAGGCATTTTCAGGCTCTTTCATGCATCAGCAATCCAATAGTATGGCAGTTCTAGAAAATACTTGAGCTTTACAAGCCAAGATTGTCCAGATGTAAATAACCTCCTTACCTGATAGATAAATTATTCTCAAGCATTAAAAACACATATTTTATTAACTGAATCTTCAGTTTAATTTTTAAAAATATACATAAATAGTGGATTTCTGATACTACAAAAATGTGCTAATAGGTTTGTTTCTGTTGCAGATAGCAGAGGTACGTAAATCCTTTAGCAAGTCAGAAAAGCGCTGTGATTTGATCAGTCCAAGCATTGAGAGATTTTTTTTAAACTATTCCTGAACTAACAGGCCAAGAATTTGGGAGGGGGGCGGATGTTGTGACATTTTTTCAGTCCATTCTTGTGCTGTTGGTCACCTACATGACTTCCACTTCCAGTTCATATATATTTTATTATGGGAAGAGAGTTTTTAGTAGTTTCTGATATATAAGGTGGCAGTTTTGACTTGTAAGAGAATGCTCAGCTAAGCAAGTTATGAATCCAGCGGGCTTTCTTCATCCTTATCAAGCAGTGGGTGTTTTGTAGTAAATCCTCATTCTGGCTTCCCTTTTTTTCTACCACATCAGATTTTACCTTTTTGTGCTTTCCTTCAAGGCCCTATACAAATACTTTTCAGATCACACCTCTGATCCTCTTCCTCTGCGCTCTGCCAGCAATAACCTGTTAATTTCTTTCTCTCACTCCCAAATCTTTGACTTCCCAATTAACTAAACAACAGCCCTCTGCACTTTCAAGGCCCTCCTGCAGAATAACTTTTCCCACGGTGCTTCACCAGAAGGGAACATATCGCCATCCTAAACCTGTCCTTCCCTCCCCCCAAATTGCCCTTTCCCACACACATATTGAGACTGAGTCTTATTTACATTGTCTTAATCTTGCCTTGCACAAAACATAGTTGGTGCTCAACAAATAATACTATTATTTATAATCATTTGCATAGCCAGATGGTTTTGGAAAATGCTGTATTCTGAGCATGCTCAAACGGAGGTAGTGGTATCTTGGAACAGTACTAAAGATCAGATATAATTTCCTATCTATTTAATTTCCAGTGATGAGCTCCTTCTTAATAGTATTAACACTAGTGGTGACGATGAAAGGTTTAAAGTGTTATAAATCACCTCATGGTTAGACAGAAATATTAACTCTTTCTAAAGGTAGCATGTAGATTACCTGTAAACATTAATATTAGAGAGAACTCTTGATTATTGGATTTCTGGATCTAGTGATGACAAATGAATCTGAAAAGAATGTTTCTTAAAACTTGCAGAGATGACGTAGTAAAAGAAGCAAGATAATACAGAATTTATTAACACAGAATTAAATGGGAATTAAATGAACATAAAATCAATATATACAACAACAGCTGGCTTAAAGAACATAAAAACACAATACATTTTAAATCTTTTCCAAGACAAGCATGTAGTGGGGAGAAAGCTGACTGCTTTTAATCTCAGGTTTCAGAGTAGCAGTCTGTATCCGCAAAAAGAACAGGAGTACTTGTGGCACCTTAGAAACTAACAAATTTATTTCAGCATGAGCTTTCGTGAGCTACAGCTCACTTCTTCGGATGCATAGAATGCAACAGCACAGCTGTGTGTTCCATTCTATGCATCCGAAGAAGTGAGCTGTAGCTCACAAAAGCTCATGATGAAATAAATTTGTTAGTCTCTAAGGTGCCACAAGTACTCCTGTTCTTTTTGCTTATAATCTGACTGCTCAGTCCAGCAGTTCTAGGTGACTCTCACCTGAAAGTATTTTAAATCATGGTGGATAAGGCCAGATTTGAAGGGGAGTGGTGAGAAGCATGTGTTTTGAACATCAATTGCTGTAATTTGCTCCATGTCACTATAATTCAGCTTTTAAATACATGAGACACTCACAAACTAAGTAATTGTGGTTAAAAACTACAGTAGCTGGGGAATGGCTCAGTCTAACAAAGGACCCATTGAGAGGGATCTCATAGGACATTTCTCCCCAGCCCAAAACAAACCTCCAAACACAACTTTGTGTAGGACTGCGGTATTAGGAATATTCACTAATGTTTCACAAGCCTTTGTTGTTGATGAAGTATCTGCAAACCTGGTATGTTTTTTCAGTGATATGGCATTGTGGGTTCACAAACTTAATTGCAAACAGTTGAGTTTTATTTTGATTTGTAAATAAAAAGGTGTAAAAATGTTAGAAAAGAGAAAGTACTAGCTTGTGCAAATAATTTATTTCGGAATGGTCAAACCAGACAGATCATCTTCCTTCTGTTGCACCAGTTATTCATCTAGCTGCAGTAGTCTACCAGCATATAATATAATAATAATAATAGGAGATATACCAATCTCATAGAACTGGAAGGGACCTTGAAAAGTCATTGAGTCCAGTCTCCTGCCTTCACTAGCAGGACCAATTTTTTGCCCCAATCCCTAAGTGGCCCCCTCAAGGATTGAATCCACAACCCTGGGTTTAGCAGGCCAATGCTCAAACCACTGAGCTATCCCTGCCCCCAGTTCTAAAGCTACAGAATTTGATTACATCGTTCTCAATTTGTTAAGAAAATGCTCTCCTTAAAATATATTCTTTGAGTCATAAAAATGTATATTAATAAGATAGACTATTTGAATCTAGCCAGGATCCTTAACTGTGAATTTGTTACCCAGTAGGAAAGCAATCTTTTACACATTATCTTGTCAGTTATTCAAATATTACAGCCTATCACCCTCATTTGCCTTTCCCTCCATTACCACATGCTATAGGAAAAGGCAGTTTCCTAAGTTTGCTAGGATTTGGGGTTAATGTGGGATATGTTATTCCTTTCAGCCTCATGTTCTGTAAATAGCCACAGTTATAGTGTTGTTCTTCCAGCTTCAAGAGAGACTCTAATATTGCCCATTAAATTAGTCACAAGGAGATCTTTGTGCAACAAGAGTATGTTTACACTGCAGCTGGGAGCAAGTCTCCTAGCCAACAGGTTCTCACTAGCAGGGCTCTGCTAGCATGCTAAAAGCAGTGTAGGCATTGCGGCTTGGGTGTGGCCTGGGCTTTCAAGCTTACCCAGCTGCCTGGGTCCGAGCTCGGGTGGCTAGCCTGAGTCTCTGCCGGAGCCGCAATGTCAACACTACTATTTTTAGCATGCTAGCTCAAGCAAGCCTGTTTCCCCAGGCAGGGAGGCATGCTCCTAGGTGCAGTGTGGACATACCCCAGGTGACTATCCCTCACTATAACCTCCCTGACAGCCCAGCATTACCTCCTTCATGATTTGACTGAGCTTCACTGGAAAGAGGAACGAGTGACCTGTGATTACTCAAAAAAACTCCAAACAACCAGTGTCTCGCTGCAGCTCATGATACTTCAACATAGTCCCTGGGTTGACCAAAATTTCCTGTTTCTAAATCCAATATAAGAAAACTTGTATTCGAAATTGGAGAAAGTAGTAGGGTCAACACAAAGTGTTTTTCTTATGTGCCAAATCTCCAAGCTATGGATTTTTCCAGTCTTCCTTTTGAAGAAACGGTAATTGTGATTCCCCACAGAGAACTAAGTTACAGCTAAGAGTTATTGGAATTGTTGCAGCCCCCTCCCCCCTCAGCTGCCCTTCAGAAATCAGAGGTTTGGTTTTTAATTTTTTTTTAAATCAGAGGAATGGATCTACACTACTCAGTAGTCAGTAACTAGGAGTATAAAGTTGTTTCCATGTATTGCAGCATATAATTTTTCAAATTTCTAACAAGTGGCACACTTGTTTAGTTCCCATTTGCATAGTCCATAGAAGAAAATTTTATCTCCTTTTATTGTCAACGCTTGGTGAAATCCAGGGGCGACTCCAGGCACCAGCACGCCAAGCGCGTAGTTGGGGCGGCAAGCCACTGGGGGCGCTCTGCCGGTCGCCGCAAGGGCGGCAGGCAGGTTGCCTTCGGCGGCTTGCCTGTGGAGGGTCCGCTGGTCCCAGGGCTTCAGCAGACCTCCCGCAGGCAAGCCGCCGAAGGCAGCCTGCCTGCCGTGCTTGGGGCGGCAAAATTTCTAGAGCCGCCTCTGGTGAAATCTATCCAATTCCACCCTTTCATTTCATTATATCACAGAACCTTTAGCTCCACCTTGCAGAACTGAAGCATGCAGGTTTGCATATATTGGATCTGTAGTATGTGATTTGTGATCCAAACAAAGTTAATCACTCAAAGAGCTGCAAGGGGGTGGAACTTTTCAGAACACAAATAAATTAAATTAAATCATTGTAGAAATAATTTCGGCCGGGCTTTTGTTTCTCATCAGTGTAATGATAGCATCTGGTATTTTAGTAAAGTGCTAAATCTGATGTGTTTTTAATGCTATAATCCTTTAATAGACAGTGAAGAGGAAACCAGCCACAGAATTGCTTGAGAGCCAATGATTTAAAAAAAATTGCCCTGAACTCCTTGCCATATTTCCACCTCAATATATTTACTAAATGAATATTTTATCAGTCTGATAGAGCACCGTGGAAATCATTAATATTATTAGGTTTTTTAGAAAGAGCTTTAAAATAAGTGTCAGTTACTTTGCTTAAGAAAGAAACAACCTGTACCTTATATAGGCAATATTTTGTCAGAGTAGCATAGAGTGCACATTCTTTTTGGTTTATATTGTGATGGCTAGACAATACAAATGATGAAGGCAGCAAAAAATCCTGTGGCACCTTATAGACTAACAGACATTTTGGAGCATGAGCTTTTGCAGGTGAATACGAATCCGATGAAGTGGGTATTCACCCACGGAAGCTCATGCTCCAAAATGTCTGTTAATCTATAAGGTGCCACAGGATTCTTTGCTGTTTTTACAGATCCAGACTAACATGGCTACCCCTCTGATACTTGAAACAATGAAGTTACTCTCCAACTGATGACATAGAATCATAGAAGATTAGGGTTGGAAGAGACCTCAGGAGCTCATCTAGTCCAACCCCCTGTTCAAAGCAGGACCAGCACCAACTAAATCATCCCAGCCAGGGCTTTGTCAAGCCTGACCTTAAAAAGTCTAAGGATGCAGATTCCACCACCTCCCTAGGTCACCCATTCCAGTGCTTCACCAGCCTCCTAGTGAAATAGTGTTTCCTAATAACCACCAGTGTAGTGATATCACTTTGTGCCACACCACCAATGGATTCTGTCCACACAGTTGTCATAACCAGACATGAGAGGATCACCCTATTGGACTTACAAGAAAGGGGATGGGAAGTAAATTATTGGAAGGAATGGCATTAAGAAGACAGAATGTCTTGAGACAGGATTTAAAATAAATGAGAATTTAATAAAGAGAGAGGGGGAGGAAGAGATTTCCAAAGAGTTGGGGAGAAGGTTAAAACATGACATTTGGAAATAGCAATAGAAGAATGAAGCTTGTAAAATATCAAGAAAATAGATAATGTCTTATAGTTCCTCAGTTATAAGTGGAAGCTAGTGTAAAGCTTTAAATAATTACAGTAACTTTTACAAAGCAAGAAGTCTGTTCACGATACAATGTAATGAAGAATTTCCATGTGTGATAGCTCTTATCCAATGGAATACAATCAGACTAACTGTGATTGCTTTTGTGACTGCATTTCTATAATTGCTGGGCAATAAGTACTACATTTTCCCATGACTCTGTGGAACAGCAATCTCACATTCACATAGTTTATTCCACATTGTTTAGTATATAGGTTTTATGTGCCATTTCCTTATAGCATAATTTGATCTAGATTTTTCTGTGTCCTTTCCTTTCCATCTTTTGAATTTCTTAGTCACGTTCATCCCTCATCTATGACTTGTAGCTCATATTCAAATTGTCTAATACAAAATTCAGAAAAAAAAACAATAAAAATTCTCAGCAGTAAAATGTTTTTATGGTTTTATCTACCAATGTGCATCAAACATGAGGCTTTTTATCACTATTTCCTACAGCAACTGCTCAGCAAATTTGATTTACCAGTTCAGTAATATCCTCTGTTCATAAGTGTTGCATATACATGTTTCAAAAGAGGGCTTTATGGACAACATAAATTGAAATGAGAAGTTCAGAAGTAGACTTGATTAAATTTTCTTAAGTAAAAAAGCTTATGTATTTGGTATTGACATTTGCAGAGCACCTTAAATGGAAAATAAAATTGTGTTTCTTTACAGTATAACTTTTGTAGACAAACAATGCTTAAATTAAATTTACCATGTCATGCTGACTTGTTCTTAGTTAATAAGGTTCGATTCCCTTTCTTTCCAGAACACTTCAGTTATAATGTATTTTTATAATTGTAGCTCTGCAGGATGAGGATCATGCAATTCAGTATTTATTTTGTAGAAGCTTCTGTTGTTGTTGTTTCTGTAATGAGGTGGATATAAAAGTATTCAAGAGTCAATCAAAAAGGCCAAGCAAGGCAAACTAATCTGGCTTTGCAGTACTGAGCTGGCATATACACTGTGAGATGGATTGGCATAGTGTTTTGTTTTGTTTTGTTTTGTTTTATTCTGTAGCTTGCACAGATACCTGTCATCACTTTCGAGTACAAAGTTCCTGCTTCTGATGGGAGCCTAGCTTAGAGCTTCTTATCAACAATCACGCCAACCAAAGAAGCTGTTTTCAGAAAAATTGGTTTTTGAAAATGAGATAATCTCTGTTAAGAGAGAATCAATAGTCTTTAAGTTTATGCAGTGCCCTGATGTCGAGCAGTACACTGAATGATGTCAGAAACTTGGGGGACTTGCGTGCAGCAAACCTCTTGGAATTTACTGATGCTCTTAGTAGCAGCATTAACTTCCGATCCACAGTTTTCTTTCTCTTTGGGGAAAATTGTTTGCAGCTGCCATTTGGTGCATTGGACACCCAATGTATTGAGACGGTACAGGAAGGATTTGGGGCAGTGGGATTATCTTTTGTATGCTTAACTACAGCACCAGAGATTTAAAAAAATGAGTGCCTAAAAGTCCTAAATCCATTTTTAGGCACCTAAATAAGTAGTCTGATTACCAAAAGCACTGAGCATCAGCGACTCCGATTTCCTTTAGTCAAAGCTTCCTTTAATGTCCTTGATCAGTGCCTTTCCTTTTATATATTATCAGGGTGGATAAAAATTGATGATTTTTTTTAAAAGGATATTTTATTTAAATGGAGTTGTCTTGGTTTTAAACCAGATTTAATATTTAAATTAAATAAATTTTTCCTTTTAAAATAAAATATTTAAAATTAAATTTAAAATTGACAACCTTGTTATGACCTAAATTTACTATAATTATAAAAACATTTAAATTAAATTAAAAAACTATTCATGCAGCACATACATACTGCTGAAGTTTTAAAGTCAGACCACTAAACTGGTGGATGTCACTGGCTAAGCATCTGGAGCCAGAGTCTGATGAATGCTAAACCAGCTTTTGACAGACGTGGTCTCTGCTCTAGGTTCAGAGAGAATATTTTCTTCAATTCAGTTCGCTTAACTACTTCAGTTCAATGATTAGCTCACTGGAAGCTGAATAAATAGTAAAGCTTGTTTTCCTCTTCTAATCTATGACTAAAAATGTGAATGGGATCTACTAGTTTAAAGTCTTGAAGCACATAGTAACCAGTAATAATCATTCCATTTCTTAACTACAGGTAATACTTTCCTTTTTAATAAATCAGTTAGTTTTATATGCAAAACTTGTCTTGGTAAACTTAATTTCTTTTAAATATCTAGCACATTTAGGGTAGTTTTGTTTTTACAAATAAGAATTTTAAAATGCTGGTTTTGTACATTTTTAAGTGAATTCCAATTTCCATCCAAATGCAGCTTGACGCAAATCTGAAGTTTAAAAAAAAAATCATCTAGTAAATAAGAAAGGTGTCTATCATTTTCTAACATAATAAAGTAAAAAATAAGAATCTGAATTGTGATATCGGCAGGCCAGATGCTAGCTCTTGCCCAGACTTCAGGCATTAGCTGAGAACTGACAGCCTTGTAGCTAGAGACCAGACCAGGTCATTTGTATGTTAGTTTTGCTCAAAATAGGTATTAGTATTATAAGAAAGTATTTAGAGTTTAGACTCTATGAATTACTTGTAAATTGCTGCATGCATTAATCTCACTTTTAATGTCTGTATTCCACGCTATAAGAAAATATGTAAGTTTTGCTTTATAACTTTGAAAATGCTTGCTCTAAACTTGTGAACTTGTCAAAATCAGATGGGCCATCAAGGATCATTGCAATACAAAGAATTAGTTAATGCCCTATCACACTCATAGAGGAGTATGTGCAGAAGGCCTCATCCCATAGTTTTGAATGCTGGAAAAGAGAAATAAAAATAGTCGATGTGAAGATTTTTCATCTTTTTGGCTGATTGAACTCTAAAGGGCCAGAGACTAAATTGAAGCTAGAGATCCCCAGGGATGCCTTCTGGGGCTGCTCTGAAAGACTCTTTGAATTGACAGATCACTTCAACTCTGTCACTCTTAGGATTTAGATGGCAACTCATTTATGTGTATATGTTTGCTTGCTTTAACCTGCAAATAACTTATTCCTTTTTTCTAGTTAATAATCTTTAAATAGTTTATTACAGGATTGGCTAAAGGCAATGTCTTTGTAAGACATCTAGGGTACCAATTAATCTGGGGTAAGTGACTGGTCTCTTGGAAGTGGAGCCAATCTGAATGTGGTCTGATTTTTGGTTTAAGTGACCATTTATCACTTTAAACCCAGTTTGAGTGGCAAAATAGACTGGATAGACTGGGTCTAAAGGGACCGTCTGTGATTCTATGGTAAGACTGTTATAGTGATCCAGGATCACTTGATATCACACATTTGTTACTGACTTGGTGAAATCTAACATATAGAACACACTACCACTTTGGAGTGTCTGCCCTTTTTTTGATAGTCTGCTCTGAGGTAGGCACTCACAGTTGTGAGCCAATCCAGACAGCGGGACATGAATAAATGCTTTAAAATGTTTATAGTGTATCCTCTTGGTTAGCAAAAGGAAGTACCAAATGTCATGTAAAAGCAATCTATGGTAAGGCCTAAATATACTATAATTATAAAGATCATTTAAATTAAAAAATAATATTCATGCAGTACATGTGTGCTGCTGAAGTTTTAAAGAAAATCAAACCACTAATCTTCTGGAAGTCACTGGCTAAGCATCTGGAGCCAGAGTTGCAAATCAATAGGTTGAAAACAATTAAAACATTTCTTAAGAAAAATTACTTAAAAAGTACAAATATAAAATAAGGTTAAAATTGATTATTTAAACCAAGGTTTCCTAATTGCTGATTTAAATCATGTTTAAAATCAGTGATTTAAATCACTTTGATTTGACTTAATCCACCTTGCACCTTATCTCTGGGTTTCCATGGCAGTGTGCTGTCTTGGCTCTCTCCATACTTTTCTGACCCGCCATCATAACCCACTTCGAGGTTGCACCTCCTGTCTCCCTTCTGCCTATTCCTCACTTCAAATTCGTTCAGTAGGTGATCTTTCTCTACTGTGATTTCCACTGCCGTTTCAGTGTTAGTGGCTCCAGATTCATCTAGTCATGTGTGTCTGACTCTTTCCAACATTTCCTGTGAATGTTTCATTTGCTGTGTTCAAAACTAAGGTTTTCTTCCTCCTGATCCCCACACCCCAACTCTCTCAACACCCACAGATCCTCTCCTTTATCCCTTCTTCATAAAAATCAGCATCAGCATTCCTGTCAACCATTCTCACAACTCTTGAGGTCCTCTCACTCTCCTCTCTCATTGCCTTGTAAAAATGTACTGCTACTTTCTTTACAGAGTGTCCCTATCTTTCAAATTCAGTTGCCAAGAAACTAGTCCATTTCTTAGTTGTCTACTTCTTGACACCACCAGCCTTCTATTCTCGAGACCCTTTCTCCCATATCCATCATTCCAGTCCATGCAGACACAGCAACCAAAACAATTTTCTTTTCCATCTTTTTTATTCTGATCACAGCTTATCCCTTCTTAAATACTTACTGTGGTTCCAACTCTCATAAAGTTCAAACTTTCCTGCCCTTCACCTTCAAAACTCTGTCCTGGGTTATACTACTGAATATTCTATTGTTGTTATTTTATTTTTGTATGCAGTAGCACCTAGGAGACAGAGATCTTGCCCAATACCCCCAGTGTATTAGGTACTCTGCAAACACAGAACATAAAGATGGTCCCTACCTCAAAGAGCTTATATTATAAGACACAGTAGGAGGATATCAATAGTTGTCAATATTTCAGAGCCAAGTTGGAAGGGCATATCGAGTGGGGACCTGCAGTGATCTGTCTTGGGTTTAATTCTATTCAGTATCTTCATAAATGACTTGGATAATGGCTAAGGTTACGATTTTGTCGAGAGCTAAGAGGAATGAAGTGGGAAAGGTAGATTTTTAAAAAAACATTTTAACGTCTAAATTTTAAATGATTGCAGACACTATTGCCTAATATTTTGTTTTGGAAGGTGAGATGGAATAGAAGGGAAAAGTTAGGAATCAGGAGCTGGGTAACAGATTGAGAAGTTTAGGGAGCAATTAGTATGGGAGAATTGTGATATTGGTGCTGAGCGCTAATATCATGGGCCTATAATAATTGCCTTGTTCAGTTTTCCTGTCTTTAATAGGAGGCTAATAAAAGCACAGTGTAAGGCCTTCCAATGAATTGGGAGGCTGTGTAGTCCACTGGCTAGGACTCTGGATTGGGGGATCTGAATTGTGATCTCAGTTCTGCCTCTAACTTCCTGTGTGACCTAGGGCAAGCCACTTCTTTCAGTGACTTAGTTTCCCTTCTGTAAAATAAAGACAATGATGTCTCCTCAACTTCAGATGCTCAGATATGGTGATTGATGTGTGTGGCAGGAAACTTTAATAAAACTTATTTCCACAGAGTGCACATAAGGCAGTGCTGTGGGAGTGGCAGCCTTTCACCCTCTTTCTTTCACTCACAATACCATTTTCAAAACAGATTGTCTCTGCTATGCGTGCCTAGGCTCCATAGATTAAAGAGGTGGCAATTCTGAGGTCACTACTAGCACTTGCTTCACTAGAAAGGCAGGTAACACCCTATTCTGCTGCCTAACCACTTGACAAAGCAGGCTGTACATTTTATTGAGCTCTTCAAATGCCAAACCTGTTTTTCTTATTTAGAAATATTGGCTCAGCCCTATTTAAATTCCTGTTCAAACCTTTAGAAGCTAAAGGTTAAATATTTGTGGGAACTTTCCAAAATGTTAAATTCTATTCCATCTGTTGCTTTGCTCATGTTTCCAATAAAGGAATGTGCATTCCATCATCTCAAGACTTGCTATGAAATCTGAAAACTTCAGACTGTGTCACTTTAATATACAAACATATTGAGCAATACAACAGGCTTGAAATCAAAGCTGTGCTGTTATCTCTTCAGAGCAGGAGCTCTTTCAGGGAGTTTCTTCTGGAAAGGCAGAATAATATCCAGTTGTGTCTTTGAAGTTTTCTGGTGTGATATCATTGACATTTAATGTGTGCTGTGTCTGCTCTTAAAATAGTGAGAAATTGCAAAGTGAAGCAATAACACAAAGAAGCTGTTTAAACATTTAATCAGTCTCACTTTTTAGAGTTTGCTCATTCAGTTTCAGTATGAAGCAAACCCAGTCATATCAGTATCTTTCAGAATCTTACTGAAGAAATTACTTAAGTTAGATATAACACAGTGTGGTGGTATGATATATAAAGTACAAAGTACTGAATGTGATGATTACAACATACACTTTAATTATATTACCTCAAGGTTCATGGTATGTGTCTGTTATTGCAGTCAATGAACATATAGCATCACTCCAACAGAACTTGGGATACCTAACAGAATTTATTTAGTTCATTCTTTATTTTATCTTACAATGCAATGGAACTGATTTTTTCACTCACCCAAATGAAATAGTTCCATTCTAATGGTCTCTGGTTCATTCACAATTTTTTAAACAACAGAGGAATGATGTTTTTGTGGCTAACTCTCAGGACCAAGAGTTTGCTGGAGTACTGAATCCTAATCTTAGCTCTGCCACAGGGTATCTGTGTAACCTTGGATAAATCACTTAATTGCTTAGCCTTAGTTGCTCCATCTATTACATCAGGAGAATCAGGACTTGAAAAATGTACCTGACCTTTTATATTTTTAAGGACCAAACCTACCAGTCATGGTGAAAAAACCTCTGTGGCCACATTCCTGTGATGTAAAGAAATTAAACAGTTATGTATTGTCTTGTCTGCTCTATTTAATGATAACATATTTCAATCAACTTTTATTCTCTGAAAGTGTAACTTTCATCTCCCTCGCTTTCATGACACCTTTCTCTCCTTGCCTTTTATTCCACCCCATTGTAAATTTATTTTTGTTTTCCTTGTTTCTTTTTCGTGTTGTCCTTGGTGTCTGTTTCCTCTTTTCCTTCTCTCCCATTAGTTCCCCTTACCCCTTTCTTTCCCTGCATGATCTTAGGTAAGTTACTTAATCTTGCTGTGCCTCATCCACTTGGATACTAAAGTGGTAGTGGCAATATAGGTATCTAGAAGGATAGGCACACTACTATTTTAACCCCTGCCACCCAAGATGTGAGCATATAGCTTAGACACTCCAATGCAACCCAATATTGATGGCAGGTGAAGGTCTGGGGAAGGTGTGGGGAGGGGAGGACAAACAATCCCCACACAAACAAACAAAAGGTAAAAAGGTAAAATTGAAGGCTATGGAGAACTATAGAGAATTTCACTGCTGCTAGCAGCTGCCTCTGAGCTTTGGCTTTCCCAGATCTCCTTGCTGTGGACAAGGCTTCCTTGCTATCTGTTCCCAGATACCCACATGGGAAGGGGGAATGTGGCCAGCCTTATTCTGTGTTTGTTCCTCCCTTTAAAGGGATGGAGGAAAGAATGCCCCAGAGAAGTGCTGGCATGGGATACCCTCTGCCCTCTACCCCTCAGCCAGGCCCTACATATATGTTTTTTAAAAAAAACAAAAATGTGGGAGGGGGCAAATTCTACCCTCAGATATGCATGTGTAATTGCTATTTTCTTAAGTGAGGGTTGCATATGTATAACTGAGGACAAAATTTGGCCTTTATCTGTTTAAATGCCTTTGGATTCAGTTATCTCAGAAGGCATTGGTAACATAGACAAGAAAATCTTTTTAATATGACTTAATTTGACTATGTACCTTGTAAAGTGAGACCATAAAACATAGTTGGGCTTTTCCTGTCTAGAGATGCAACTTACGTCTTATAGCTTGCCTTTCCCTAAGGATGCCGCTTTATAGTGTTTCTGTATACTGAAATGGTGGTGGTAATGGCTCCAGAAGATGAGGGTACGCTGGGGACTTTATCTTTTTCTGTTTATAGATTTTAATTTGCTGCTTTTCAGTTTGATAAAAGTGCCTGTCTGAGTTTGTTTAATGAAGTTTATATGCTGTTATAGCTATTTCAGTTAATAATGCAATTACTATCTGTCATTAATCCTGCACACACTGGATGGTTGTGTGTTTCTTACCAGAGGGTATGTTTTGAGGGTATTTTTTGCAAGTTGATAAGTACCATAACTTGGGAGACAAAAACTAAAAATCCTAAATTAAAGACATTTTCATGGCAATTGTTGGGGCTGTGTGTTTCATTGTATTGCTGATCTGCCAATTCTTTCCTTCACTCTGCTTTTTGTTGGGGGTTGGGGAGGGGAAAGAATTGCTATCAAATATTTATCTCAGTGTAGGGTCAGAGAGAGAGCTACTCTATACTGTATTTCATGTATTATAGAGATTACTTTGAGTTATATACCAAGAGACTCAGTACTGTCCAGCAAGGCATGTTTTTACCTGAAGGATTCTTCTAAGCTGACCATTTACATTTGCTCCTCTGTAGGATTTATAAATATTAATTATTGTGAAGTGTAAGGGTCTCTCCGGGGTAGAGGATTGCAGGTGCTCCATTTTGTGGCAGTCTGGTTCCTTCCATAGGAAGCATAGCCTTCTTCTTTCCTTCCTTGTAGTCTTTGAATTTATTCAGGAGTGGCTCAAAAAGGACTTAACATCCTTTGTGTGTTGGCCCTTAGTGCCCTCAAAGGCTACTTAATGGAATGTAACTGCTTAGTGGTCAGTGTCCTAAGGCTTTTCCTACCTTAGGGCCCTCTCTGGACCCTTACAATAGCCCTAACAGCCCTCTATTCAGACCTCTTTGGACTACAGTAGAACCTCAGAATTACGAACACCTCGGGAATGGAGGTTGTTCGTAACTCCGAACAAAACTTCAGGGTTGTTCTTTCAAAAGTTTACAACTGAACATTGACTTAATACAGCTTTGAAACATTCCTAGGCTGAAGAAACATGCAGCTTCCCCTTCACTTTTGTAGTAGTTTACATTTACCACAGTACTCTACTTTTATTTTTTGTTTGTTTGTTTGTGTCTCTGCTGTTGCCTGTTTGCCTACTTCCAGTTCCAAATGAGGGATGTGGTTGACCAATCAATTTGTAACTCTGCTGTCCATAACTCTGAGGTTCTACTGTACTTAAATGCATTGCTCCTCACTTTTTGTCTCCTAGAAAGTTTCCTTCCAAGTGACCATTACTTTGGTCATGAGAAAAAGGGAATTAGCAGCTCCGACTTCCAACTGACAACATCCACAAAGAAAAACTAGTTCTCTGCACTGGTCCTGTTTTTCTTCCAAGGTGGTGTCTGCTTTCCATCTTAATTACGTTTCCCTCCTTATCTTCTAGCCTAACCCTTCAAACAGCAAAAGAGAAATTTTGGCATTCCCTCAATGTCTCTTGCAAAGCCTACCTCTCCAGTGCAAGAGTTAATGAAATACAACTTCCTTTGTCTTCTTCAGGTGTCCTCAGGAGGGAGAGAAAGCTTCTATCTATGAACTCTCCCACTTGATCCATTCCTGCATCCAGCTTGTTCACTTGTATGATCCAGTTTTCCTTGTATGATCAAATTTCATTTTCTCTATGCTAGTGCAGTTGCCCCATGCTGGGTGAAGAGAATCTAGACTGAGTGACTAGTGAAAAGAAGGATATGATAGGTTAACCTTTGACCTTTCCATTTGGAACCCATTGATGGGGCAACTGTGAGAGAGAAGGATTGGGTGTGAAAATCTTGTTTTCTACTTGGACACCTCCTGCCTTTCTGAAAGCTAAGGAACAAGAGATCCAGGGTTCACAGAGCTCAGTCACAAAAAACAATTGAGTCATGGATTTTTAAGTCCAGAAGAGACCATCTAGACTGACTTCCTGCATACCGCAGGCCATGGGACTTCCCTGAATTAATTGCTACTTAAATAGCTGCTGTTAAACTAGCGCATGTCTTTTTAGAAAAATATCCAAGAATCCACCACAACCCTGGGTAAATTGTTCCAATGGTTAATCACCCTCGTTGTTAAAAACATGCACCTTATTGCTAGTCTGACTATATTTAGCTTTAACTTCCAGCCATTGGAACTTGTTATATCTTTGTTTGCTATACTGAAGAGCTCTCTGTTATCAAAATTTTGGTTCCCATGTAGGTACTTGTAGACTGTAATCAAGTCACCCCTTAACCACCTCTTTATTAGACTCAATTAGCTCAGTCTATTTTGTTTATCATTATAAGGCATGTTTTCCAATTCTTTAATCATTCTCATGGCTCTTCTCTGAATCCTTTCCAATTTTTCAACGTCCTTCTTGAAAAGTGGGCATCAGAACTGGACACAGTATTCCAATAGTGGTTGTACCAGTGCCCGATATAGAGGTAATATAACCTCCCTACTCCTGCTTGATGTTCCCTGTTCAGACATCCAAGAATCGCATTAGCCCTTTTATGCACAGTGTTGCATTATGAGCTCATGTTTAGCTGATTATCCACCATGATCCCCAAATCTGGCAAGCAAAAAAAAATGTGTTTTTTTCTGGGTGAATGGTGCTGCACTGCAGAAGAGTTACAGGAGACAGGAATTTATTTCCTTCTTGAGTGGTGCTAATTAGTCTTGCATAAATAGTGAATGCTACACTTTCTGAACCACCTTCTTCCCCATTATTTATAGCATAGGTTAACGTATTGGCCTTCTCAAAAACTTAGTGAGGAATGAACCTCAGTAAAGAAGCTAAAATTATATTTTAAATAGACTCATTAAATCCTCAAAGTCATTACCTTGACAATATTTAATTTCCATATCCATTGCTAAAGGAAAATGTCATCAGGCCCATGTGTTAAATTTGTTTAAAAGATCAGATGACTGCATTTTTCCTTTTAACTGGTCATGCCCAGTATTTGTTAGCGCTATCAGAGAGATAATAGGGGATTCCAAAAACTACTGCTGATACCAGCTGCTGTTTCGCTAGCTACTTATTAATTTCTCATGTTCTGCTGACTGATAGGCACTGCAGAACACATCTGCAGATCCTGGATTAACCATTAGGCTCTGCAACATCAAATAGTTTTTCTTTTTTTAAAAAAATCCTGAAGTGGTTTATCTTCATTATTCTTATCTTCTTTTAATTACAATACTGGATGTACCATAGAGAGGTTTTTAATGGGATTCCTTAATGCAATGTTTTTAAGGTCATCTGATATTTGTTTGGGCCTTTCATTTTCCTTAGGAGTGTCCTCAGTGTTAGACTCCTCCTGTAGAGTACAAGCTTTCTCAAACTCTGAGCCAGGTCTACTGGAGAGGAAGGGAACAGCATCTTGATGGAGTGAGAACTCTTATGCGTTCTCTTCTTTAGTAATCTTGGAAATAAGAAAATGCAATTTGCTGTCTGGAGTGTACTGTGAGATGTCATGTCTGCTTTCAGCCTCTCTTATTCTCAGCAGGGCTACAGTAACAGAGCAAGGTTTCCTCTGCAGTGGCTGTTTCCAGCTACCGGGGGCTCCTGTAACACCAGCACTGATGGCAAGGAAATCGATTGCTCAGCAGTGTACACCCTGCTGATGTCCAGCTGTCATAAAGCCTCCAGGGAGGAGAAAGTGGGGAGAAGGCAGCAGCGGCCAGATTACTTGGAGCCTTTCTGGCAAAGAGGTGAGGGACACACACTCTTCTGCCCATGCCCCAAGCTTGACCACCTTCTACCCTGTTCCGTACAACCTGTCCTTGTCCCAGTGCTGTTTTTCCCACCCCTGGATCCTATTCTCAGGACACAGTTCCAGTCTTCTTGCCTACCAAGTCCCAGTCACCACTACTCAAGCTTCTTCCCCAGTCTACTTGCCCAAGCAGTTCTAGTTCCTCTCCTGCCCCAGTACCTCATCCAATCCTTCTCTCCCATTCCTGCCCCTGCTAGCTCCTAGTGCTAGTCTCCTTTCCTAGGATCCTCATCTAATCTCAATCTTTCCCCCTCTTCACTGACTCATTGTCATTGTCCCAGTTCTCCCCCTAGACCACAGCTTCTTGTCAGATCTGTTCCTCCTTCCTCGTTTTCTTCCCAATCTAAGTCTCCTTGTCTAGCCAGTTCCACTCTCCCCTTCTGCCAAATTCCTCACTCTATGTTCCCTCTGTCAGTGAACTGGCTCCCAGTCTTTCTCCCCCTCTCCCCATTTCCCTCATGGTATCCCATTCCCTGTTTCCTCTCCCACGTTGGCTCCTGGTCCCAGTTTCCTTTCTTAGCTACTCATAGGCACAATTTTCTTTCCTCCCCTTCAGTCCCACTCTCAGCAGACTCTGTTCTAATCTACTCCTTTCTGTGCTGCCTGGTCCAGTTTTTGACTTCTCTGCCTTTTAATCAAACGGCTTCCTCCTCCACACTGCCTGGGTACTGGTAGGGGCATTGATCACACAGGGAAGACAGGCTCCCTGCTCCCCTTTCCAGTGCCTGGCCCTACCCCAGGCCAGAGCAGCTGAGGAGCAGTCATTACAGGGATAGTTTGGGCTCACGCTTCTTTTCCTGGACGGGAGGAAGCATGCTCAATCTGCGTATGCACAGTCCAATCACATTTGTTACCTTGGAGGGGAGGGAGCATGTTCTGTGGGGATGGTGTATGCAAAGCCTGGTCAGCATAAGGAGATGTGAGAGACTCAGGCATGCTCAGTGAGTATGGAATCTTCAGAGAGTTTAGCATTTAACACCAAGGAAGTGTCCACTGAGCAAGTGCATTTTTTTCAGAGGCTTATAATTTGGCCACATTTAGGCAGACTTTCACCAGGATAGCAGATGGCATGTTCCTGACACAAAAGTCATCGTCTTCCAAATTTGAAGTCCATGCTCTGAAGTATTGGGGCGCTAATGTTGTGCAAAGAAAAGGTCACCAGAATTTTTTAACATGGGGCAAAAACAATTTATTTTCCCTAGCCTCATTCTTGGAAACAACTGAACTATTTTTGGCTGAAATGAAATATTAAAAAAAAAATAAAGCCAGCCTGAGGCAGACACCTGACATGTAGAATTTTAGTGCAAATGGTTAAAATTTGGCACAGTTGTAAGTAACTGAAAACAGAGTCTTATAGTGGGAAGTGTTAGGCAACCTTAATAATAGGGAGTGTTGCCTGTACACAGATGTACATACACACACATTTCTACAATCTCTCAGCTCAAACTGAAGCATTCTAGTTGTCTTGGATTCAGCCTAGTAAATATGCTTTCAGACTAACTGGAATTGGTGAAAGAGATGATCTGTCAAATCATTGATCCAGAGGAAGCCATTTAGACCAAAAGATCACTATATAATCACTCATTTGTTGTTCGAAAGGAAGGAAGAAAATTTAAAAAGGAAAAAAACACCCTTCTTGCTGTTTCAGTGTGCTTTATAATAGTTATAAGTACATTTTCCCCTAAATTGAATTAGCACACTGATTGGATTTCTCATTGTTTACAGCTGGTTGTACTGATGGTAAAAAAGAATGTCAACTGACTTCAGTTCTTCCTGCCTGGGTGAAGGTTTATTGAGAAAAGTATAGCTGCTCAGCAAATAGACTTTATCATTGTTATTAATGTGTTAGTACTATAGCAATCACTTGCAACCACAGTGCTCACAATTTGTTGAGACATCATAATGATATTGCGCTGTCAGTTGCTAAAGGGCAAGTCCTAGAACTGTTTTACAGAATTAGTGAAAGCTTTTGATCTAATGATTCATTAAATTGTTTGTATGTATTAATCTCATTATTGTAAGCTAATTTAAGTACAGTTGCTTCTGTAACTGGTTGACCACAGTCAATTGTACTTCTAAGGGATTTCTCTAGTAAGTTATCAGTAAAACTGGGATTAATCTTGACATTCCAATTTTTCTTTCTTTGGTGCCTCATTCAAAAAGTTTTCTTATGTTCCATTAAGTGTAAATCATACATACTGGCAAAGGGCTGTACTATGTTTACTACCAGAATATTAGTCTCATCTTGATCGTTTCAACTATGCTTAAATCTGCAAGGTCTACTCTGGCTTCCAAAGGTCTCTAATTGTTTGGTTTTTTTGTTTGGCAAAATAGGAGTCTAGGCCTGCAAATGTACCAGGATTTAAAAAGATTTATTACCCTAGTTATAATAAGCTTTAGTTTCATAATTATTAGGCTAGCTGGGACATCATAAATTACCTGTTTCCTTGTTGTGCCTCTTTGCCACATCGTTTTGAAAAGTAATCTACTTATCTTGTTTTTAGGCTGCCTAAAAATGATTGGTCGTCAGTGATCATTGGGTCAATGTATAATTAGGTTTTTTGATTCACAGTTCATTCATGTGCCCATGAAATCTGAATATTAATGGATACATGTACTTCTAGCTAAATTTGTGAGTTCAGAACTCCCATTAATCTGTTTTTTGGTTCTCTCTCTAATTTATTTACTGGTATTTGCTTGAATTCCATACTGGTATGGATCAATAAAACAATTCGAATAAAATAAAAATTAACATCAGTCATCAATGGCAAACTTATATTGACTTCACTGGGGCCAGGATTTCATCCTATGTTTATATAAATCTGGATATCTCAATAGTCATCCATGGTAATAATTCTGATTACTTTTAGCAGAATTTATTTATTTATTTAGTAACTGATTCTGTTGCTCACCTACGGTCTGTGAGCTGGAGTATAAATTTAGGAATGCATACTGTCCTCAATCCATAGCAGATCTGCCATCAATGTCAAAAGGAAGTGTAGAATATATCCTTTATGCAATAACTATCCTGGTAGTTAAAATAATTATTTGAGCAGCAATAGGACCTTTGCTTTTTTTATGTGGTCAGTACTTAATTTTATTGTGTTCTGCATCATTCACTGGAAAAAAATGCTCATCTCTAGGATTGCTACTAATTCTGCCTGTTTTTCCTCTTCCTTCCCCATCTACCTTTCTCTGTTCTCTCCTCCATTCCTGTCTCTGTGTGTCTCCCCCTCCTTCCCTCTGCACTTTCTTCCATGTATCAACTTCCTGTTCCTTCCTCTGTGGACTTCACTTCCACCTCTTCCCCTGATACAGTTAGTGCTAAACATTTGGCAAATTGTTGTTAGGTTCTAGAGTTAATCAACTTAAAAAGATTAGGGAGTGTTTACACTTTTCAGAACTCTTGTTTCCCGCTGGTTGCAGAATCAGGAAAACTCAATGTACACGCGATTCATTTCTTTATAAGCAAAAAGTCTATAAACTTTTTTTAATGAGTGGTTAAGTGGTGCAGATTCTGAAAATGCATTCAGACCACAAAATACACAAAGGGGGGAAGGAATTCTGCACCTAGGCTGAGTGGTTGACATGACTATTATGAGTGGTAGAAAAAATGTGAATAACGCACGTCTTCTCTATTGCACTTCACTAGAACACTAGCGGGGGAGGGAAAAAAAGAAAGGAAAAAAGTGGAGTCCCGCCGGTGGAACGGAACAAAACAAAACAAAAAAAAACCAGGAGTGTGAAATATCAGGACAAATTATGTCCCGACCAAACATCGACCGGGACGCAGGACAAATGCCTAAAAATCAGGACAGTCCCGATTTTATCAGGACGTCTGGTCAACCTAGCTTCAAGACATGGAGCAAGCAGATACTATTTTCTCCACAAATGTCGCACAACTATTCTGCTATAAGCCTGGTCTTACATAACAAATGTTCATCTGAATAATGTTTTGGAGAAAGGGAGGGAACAGAGCATATAACTTTTATGTTACAAATTATATTGACTTACTTGCTTTTTATCCTAGGATATTTAAATAACCTATTTAAAGAGTGAAAAGTGCCATCTTGGGGAAGTAACAAAAATGCAGAATTTAGAACCATAAATCATCAGCATTATCTGTTAGTTTTACCTTTTCCATTTTGTGATGTAATTATTTAGAAGCGCTTGCAGCCATGCATCCACATATAGACTACGTCAAGGAAGAGCAAGCTATCTGTGCTCAAAGCATAAAATCAGAGCAAAGCTCTACAACAGATGGCCTTTTCTTTCCACTTCGTGGACACCAGTTCTGACTGGGCATTTCATTATTTTCTACAATTGAAGCAGCTGTGGATTACTGTAATTATGGACTTAATATATCCCTGAAAATCCAGTGTGAATACTAACTCAAACTTTACATGTCTCCTTGGAACCAGGTTAATTTTCTCATGATTGTGAGACTTCTGATTGACTAAAGACTTTGTGAAGCTAATGTTGCGTACATTTTTCTTGTTGCAGAATCATGTGTGAACTATTTGCAGGATGACAGTGATGATGTTAGTGCTCAATCTTGTGTGTGTCATAAAACAGAATTTTTTAACTCTGGATACCTTTCATGCATCATCCTTTTTCTGCGAATTACTATTAGTCTAAAACACTGAAAACTGTTTTTGAGAGTTTTTTAAATTACACAGTGATCAACAATAAATGGTATAATTCTTATGCACATATTGTACTGTGTTCTTGAATAGTCTCTTGTGGGAGAAGTACTACTTTTTTTTAATAACAGGAAAAGTATACCAAGTATGGCAAAAATGTAACACACTAAGGGAATGCTCTCAAAGTGTTTCTTTGCATATAACTATTTTAAAACATGTTTCTTTGCTTTAAGGGGCAAATTCCTAACACTTCTCCTAATGTCATATAGAGGTCCTATATTAGGGTCTCACAACCCCAATTTATGTTGTGCTATTACATATGTATATTAAGAGTCTGCCTATCATCTTATTCACGAGGTTTTTGTACCAGTGTTCTACTGACTTCAGTTGAGTTATTCCTGATTCATACTGGTGTGAGAGCACAATCAGATCCTAAATATCTAGTGCCAAATTCAGGACTCAGATACATGTGTTCAGTACTCTTTGAAATCAGCTGAAGTGGCACATGTGTGTCTGAAGACAGAGTTTTCATATCTACTTCAATCAACACAAACTTTTCTTGCATTGTAATGTGAATAGACTGTCACAGAATTCTGAGAAGATACACACCTCTACCTCGATATAACACTGTTCTCAGGAGCCAAAAAATCTTACTGTGTTATAGGTGAAACTGCGTTATATTGAACTTGCTTTGATCCGCCAGAGTGCACAGCACCGCCTCCCCACCACCACCCCTCCCTGGAGCACTGCTTTACCGCGTTATATCAGAATTCATGTTATATCGGGTCACGTTATATCGGGGTAGAGGTGTACTATCTGCAGTGAATCTAAGGCCTGGTCTACATTACAGAGTTTTGCTATCAAAAGTTGTCTTGACAGCACAAGATTGCATACATCCACACCCAAATTTGATGCAAAACCCAGACTTTCTCTCACCAAAATAAAACCATTTTCTCAAACGACATAAGTCCTCTACCGACATTTCTGTGGGCAAAATGCCAGAGTGGATGCTGAATTACCTGTACTGGTAAAAATATTCCTTTAGCAACAGTCCTACAATGTCCCTCTCCTTGTGACAGTGACTGCACCGGACACAGTTTTGAACTCTTCTGCCCAGGGCTCATACTGATGAGAAACCTACCCCTCTTCAGATCCCTAGCATGTTTTGGAAATGCCTGTTTTCTTTTGCAAGCACAGCTACTAGCCCACCTCTTCAAGCAGACAGGTATGGCTCTGCACAAAGGTGAGCTTCAGCTAAAATTGTGCTGCTGTCTGGACCAGGAAAGAAGTCCAAGTTCTCCTTCCCCTGTGGGGAGAAGGGGCATCATAAACCCAACTGTGGAATAACCATGGGAATAAAGATGCCTATGCGAACATTGCAAAGGGGGTGCAAGAGCTGGGCTATGAAAAAGATGAGAAGCAATGCTGGGTGAAGGCAAAGGAGCTATGGCAGTCATACCAGCACATGAAGGAGACCAACAGAAAATCTGGGGCCATGCCAACCATACTTGCTGCTTCTGTGGTGAGCTCTGTGCTACACTCGGCGGGTACCCCACCACCATACTCAGTATGACTGTGAACGCCTTGCGAGATCAAGGGAGGGAACCTCAGTAAGGACAAGCTTATTGTGGAGGGGAATGCAGACCCTATGGAGAGCCAGGAGCTCTTCAGTATCCAGACGGACCCACCCCAGGCCCAAATGAGCCCAATGAGGAAGAGGAAGTGAGGTCAGATAGATTTATTACTGCATGACTATTTTTTTCTCCCTCTCCCCATCATAGTATCTGAAACTTCTGCTGTCCTTTCTAAACGGCAACAATTTGTGCATGGTCAGTGTACCTGTCTGGGAAGAATGACCCTGCTTGTATCTTCTCAAAAAGTCCTGTGTTCCTAAAGATGTGAGTGTCGTGCACCTTTTCTGATCAGCCAGCGTTACTGTCAGCGAAACATCCCTGGGGATCCACCAGTGCTTGCATAACCATGGAAAAATAGTCCTTTCTCTTTGCATACTTAGGGCTTGTCTACATGGGACATTAGTGCGCATCAAGCTAACATATGACATTACAGAACACTGGCTTGTTGTGCAGTAATGTCCCATGTGGACACTTCCACAGCTCACTGAGAGTTCTGTAATGCACTTTGGCATACTCCCACTTCAAATGGCAAAGCACTCTGTGGAACTTTTAGTACACTGTAGCAACGTCCACACGGAATGTTACTGCACGGCAAGCTAGTGCTATAGATTCACACTCTGGCTTGCTATGCCCTAAGCCCTTGTGTGAGGGTGGTGTTGAATCTGCATATGCATCCTGTCTATCACCCCATCACAGTTCAGGAAGACCATTGCTTCAAATCCCTCTGTTACTTCCTGAACATTGCTGAGAGTCACAGTCCTGTGCTCAGGAGATGCTTAATGGCTGACAGCTGCCCCCAGCACGGATTTGCCAGCACTAAATTAATTGCACACTGACTGATTGGAAGTCGGCAGCCTGGATTTCTGAGCATGATCACCACCTACTGTTGAAGCAGCTCTCATGATGGTGTCTCTGTACCGGATAGCTGGAGCAAGCTTGGCACACAACTCAAGGGATTGAACCTTTTGCATCCGAAATTTCTGCAGCTGCTGCTGATTGTACCAGATCTGCAATATGATCCCACCACTAAGTGCTCACCATTACATGATTTCAGAAGTGCTGCTCCACTGTGTGAAGATGGTCAGCGAATGCTTACAGCACCTTGTGGTTTTTATGCATCCATTTGTCCTTAGTTGTCTTATCTTAATCACAGCACTGGGACACTCTGAGTAGTAATAATTGTTGATGTTTGGCAAATATACAGAAGAATTATGTGCCCTGTCTCTAAAACTGATGTGAACTCTGCTTATCTGTGCAGGGTCCACATTTCTACTGGCAAAATGTTGAGATTGAAAAATGGCATGAGGAACTTTTTAAAAACAGCACAAAAATTATGGGACATATGGGATGGAAGAAAGTGAATTGTGGGAACTTGATTTAAAGCACCCGTAATTCCCTGAGTGTAGTGTTCATATCCCACAATACAGTGCAAAAAGCCCCACAAGGCAGTGTGCTGGACAGTGGCCCAGAGGACACTGGGATGCCTACCTGTGATGTATTGTGTCTTTTGCTGACACAGCCTCCCTCCACTGTTGGCAGCTGCGTGTCAGCAAAAGTTTTATTGGTAAAAAACTTTCTAGTGTAGATAGTGCCAAATTTGCACTCAAACAGGAATCATGAGGGTATCCTCAAGTCATCTCACTTTCATGGTAGCACAAAACAATGCTGCTGATGCACTACCTCTTGGATGTCAAGGAACAACACCTATAATTATTATAACAAGATGGCATGAATACACTTGTTCCCAGGTTTTCTAATTCTCTACACTTCTGTTTTGTTGCACACTATCATATATCACAGCTATAGAAAGTTCTCTCTAGGGATATATGTAAGCTTTAGTTTGAGGGAAATCAGATATTTGTTTTGGATTAAAATACTGCACATTGTTGGACGTGCAAGCCTTCAGGCTAACAGGAAAAATGGAAGGCATCTTTACAGCTCTCCAGAATAACACAGCAAACCTTTCTGGAATACTCATTGGCTATGTGGTTATTATGACAGATGGCGACAATTTTCTGCAATATCCTGGACAAACCTTATTGAATTAAGTTTATTACCTTTGGGGTCCATTGTATTAAAATGCAATTGTTTGTGTTACTGTGAGATTGTATGTAGCTTCTTTAGGAGGAGGGAGTATGCTAATATAATTCCTCTGGTTATCTGCCCTTTGAGGTTCTTCCCAGAGGAGGGGTCCTATTGTCTGGATGATTATGTATTCATGGTTTCTACAAAGGTTCACACTAGACTCTCTAGAAATTAACAGACAAAGAAAGGACTTTTGAATAAATAGCCTGAGTTTAAGCTGACAAAGGGTATGTCTACACAGAAAAACAAACCTGTGACTGGCCCGTGCCACTACTGACTCGGGCTCCTGCGGCTCAGACTGTGGGGGTTGTTTCATGGTTGTGTAGATTTCTACGCTTGGGCTGAAACATGAGCTGTAGGATCCTGCAAGGTGGGGAGATCTGGAAGTCTACACAGTCACAAAACAGCCCTGCAGCCCGGCTCCCGCAAGTCTGAGTCTCCTGGCATGGGCTAGCTGTAGGTTTTTCTTTGCTGTGTAGACATACCCAAAAGGGACAGGACCTCCAGTCCATAGGCACCTACTTCTAATGGCGCTGGTGGGTGTTCGACCCCACCTCTGCCCCCAGCCCCACCCTAACTCCAGCCTGCGCCACCCCCATTCCAACCGCTTCCCCAAAGTCCCTGCCCCAACTCCGCCCTCTTCCTGCCCCATTCTGACTCCTTCCCCAAATCCCCACCCTGGCCCTGTCTCTTCCCCTGAGCATGCTACGTTCCCGCTCCTCCCCCCTCCCTGCTGGAGATTGCTACAGCTGTTTGGTGGCGGCAAGCTCTGGGAGGCAGAGGGGAGTGGTGAAGCGGCATGCTCAGGGGAGGAGGTGGGGAGGTGAGGAGCTTGGCTGCCAGTGGATGCAAAGCACCCACTAATTTTTCCCCATGGGTGCTCCAGCCCCTGAGCACCCACGAAGTTGGCGCCTATGCTCCAGTCTATGGAGGGCCCCAATACTTTGGGAAGAGCTGGGAGGACTGACACCCAGATAGAGCATGTAGGTTCTTTTGTTTTTAATGTATTTTCTCTATAGTGCTTTTACCTTAAGAATAAAATATCTCTTCTTAGAAAGAACTGTGTGATAAACTATAAGTGATAATAATATAAGATATAACTATTAATAATCTCTGAAGAGAAGAGAAGCAGACCTGTTTGTGTGTCTGACAGAGTAGAAGGGAATAACTCATGTCATAAACAGATAGTTAAGGGTTAATGTCTCTTTTACCTGTAAAGGGTTAAGAAGCTCAGTGAACCTGGCTGACACCTGACCAGAGGACCAATCAGGGGACAAGATACTTTCAAATCTTGGTGGAGGGAAGTCTTTGTTTGTGCTGTTTGTTGTTCGCTCTTGGGGCTAAGAGGGACCAGATGTGCACCCCAGGTTTCTCCAATCTTTCTGAATCAGTGTCTCATGTTTCAAAATAGTAAGTACTAGCTAGAAAAGGCGGATTAGTCTTATGTTTGTTTTCTTAACTTGCAAATGTGTATTTTGCTGGAAGGATTTTTACCTCTGTTTGCTGTAACTTTGAATCTCAGGCTAGGAGGGAGGGAGTCCCTCTAGGCTATATAAATCTGACTATCCTGTAAACATTTTCCATCCTAATTTTACAGAGATAATTTTTACTTTTTCTTTCTTTAATTAAAAGCTTTCGCTTTTAAGAACCTGATTGATTTTTTTCCTTGTTTAAGACCCAAGGGGATTGGGTCTGAACTCACCAGGGATTGGTAGGGGGGAAAGGAGAGGGGGAAGGTTAATTCCTCTTTGTTTTAAGATCCAAGGAGTTTGGATCAGTGTAGCCTCTCAGGGTAACCCAGGGAGGGGAAGTCTGGGAGGGGGAAAGGAGCGGGGATGGTTTATTTCTCCTGGTTTTAAGACCCAAGGATTTGGGTCTTGGGTTCCCCAGGGAAGGTTTTGGGGGAACAGAAAGTGTGCCAAACACTATATTTTGGCTGGTGGCAGCATTATCAGATCTAAACTAGGAATTAAGCTTAGAAATGTCCATGCAGGTGCCCACTTTTGGACGCTAAAGTTCAAACTGGGGAATAAACACCTTGACAACTCATCTACAAAATCTGCCTTTTTTTTTTTTTTTTTTTTTTTTTTGCTGTAGTCATGTTCAGAAAACTGTTTCTAGAATTTTTTTACTGCAGGAAAAGTGTTTTGATTTGGTTTTACTTTGCTCTCTCGATTAAAAAACAGTTTAAAAGAATCTGCTCAAATGATAAAAAAAAAAATAATTCACTTTCAAGCACAGACCATACACAGACATTTCAGACCCTAATAGGCACCTGGTATAATGTTGGGTACAGAACCAAGCAAGTACAGTTATATGGTGGTAGTGTATTATTTACAGAAGTGAGCTTTATATAATATGGCTAGATAATATTTGGCAATATGAAACCAGATAATTTGCCTGATAGAGTTTGTTGTTCAGTATTTAATGTTGCCATGCAAATTGGAAAAATATAAATGATAAAAGGCACCCCTGTATGGGAGAAGGGAGTTTGAAGTTGACCATCTGTAACATATTTCTCTTCCCCTTTGATCATGTGAGCTTCTGTCTTGTTTAATGGCAACTGTGTCTCTTATAGTTAAACTGAGAGCTTAATGTAGCTGGTGAAGTTATTGCTTAGAAAAGATACTAGACTGATAGCAAAAACAGAAGTCCTCCTCGGAAGAAGCCAGCTTTCATGTGGAACCAGGAAGAGGATGGGGAGAAGGGTAGTTTAGGTTGGATATTAAGAAAAACTTTTTCACTAGGAGGGTGGTGAAGCACTGGAATGGGTTACCTAGAGAGGTGGAGGAATCTCCTTCCTTAGAGGTTTTTAAGGTCAGGCTCGTCAAAGCCCTGGCTGAGATGATTTAGTTGGTGTTGGTCCTGCTTTGAGCAGGGGGTTGGGCTAGATGACCTCCTGAGGTCCCTTCCAACCCTGATATTCTATGATTTAAAGAGAGAGAGAGAGAAATATATGCAGAAAGAAGAGGAGGCTGAAAGGTGTGGGGAAAAAACCTTGGTTATGTTTTTAAGCCATTTAACTAAAGATGCATAATTAGACTGTAGCAGAAGAAAATTCAGAAATAAAGCAATGCGTCACCCCACTCAACCCAGCTGCTAGGGCAAAATTGCATGCCTACAAAGTACAAAGGTGATCAGTTTGTACTCCAGCTTTGTTTCCTGCAAATCACTGGGCAAGAATTCCTCATTCTGCCAGTTCCCTACATTGGAAATCAATTTTTATTATAAATGGTGACCTCCCTTCCAGGTAATTAGATTCTTCAGTTGATTTATATGTGAGCATGCTTATCATAACTGTTGTCTGCTGCATTGAAAATGGTGCACTTGTTTTTCACAGACTTCGAAGGGTCGCTTAGTATTTGCCTTCTTAATAAACAGTTTGTAATAAAGTAACTTGATCAGTTCTTGTACATGAAACCATTTACAAGTGTGCCTGTGGATGTGTCTCTTCAGTTGAGTATTATCTTATTCACAGTTTTGATGTTGGAACTACTCTGATTTTTGGAAAAGAGGCTCTCTCAATTGTGCATGGAAAGTTATGTAATTCAGTAGATGACATAAATGTTGTATTCCTCCTACCCAATTGCTCTCTATATTCAGCATTCACATTACCATCTGTCAGTGATGATGGAGGATAGCAAGTAAGAGTTTGCAATGAGCAGATCCCCAGATCATTGTCAGTTTGAGAAGATTTGCCACAGATGAGTTTTTATTCTGATATATGTGGTTTAATGAGACTGCTTAATTGCCCCACAGGCTGCTGGAGAAGTGGTTCAGAGTGTTCCATGTGTGAGAGATATTCAAGGTCAGGGAATTTGCATCAGTGAAAAGTTCTCAATTTTAAAGGTTGAACAGATTGGTAATTCCAGGCCATAAAATTCTTTGAGCTCTAGCAATCTGTGCAGAATGTGATAAAAATGAAGACGTATGTAACCTTCCTATACATATGGAGTTGTCTTTCACATATCAGATACTCTCCTCATCTTGTATATAACATCTCTGGCTGACTCCATTTGAAGATTATTTTTAGTCACTGTTTGGACAATACCAAGATCCATTCACCCACCATTTGCACTATTAGATATTGTCCAAAACAGCTCAAGAGCAATTTATAGTACTAGCAAGAGACAGGAAGGAAAGCACTCATAAATATATGAAAGATGGGTACAGTGTCTGAAATGTGATATATGAGGATATTTGGTATATAAGATATGCTGCTCTTTTCCTAAATTCCTCACTACTGATATTTGAATTCACCTATTATAGTAAATCAGGGTGACTTTTCTCTGATCCAGTCACCACTTGCCTTTTAGAATAGATTTAGGAAGAAACCTGGTAATTAACTGTTTCAAACTTTCACTTATACACATCCAATGAGACTCCAAAACAGTCACACTACAGAAAAGGAGACCAATTTTCAGCAATGAGTTAGGCCATGTCTACACTACCACTTATGTTGGCAAACCTTATGTCGCTCAGGGGTATGAAAGAAACACTCCCCTGAGCAACGTAAGTTTTGCCGACATAAGTGGAAGTGTGCACAATACTATGTCAATGGAAAAGCTTATCCCACCGACATAGCTAGTTGGGAGTGGTTTAATTATGTCGATGAGAGAGCTCTCTCGCGTCGGCACATAGCAGCTACACAAGAAATCCTACAATGGCACAGCTGCATCAGTACAACTGTGCCACTTTAAGATCTCCTAGCGTAGACATAGCCTTCGTATGAATTTTCAAGCACTTTCAGTTTAAATAGAGATTCTTCATCAAGTAAAGTGACATGACATGGAAAAAAATGTAGCTGAGGGTTGCTAATTACTCTTGGGATTCAGGTTATTACAGAGTGAGACGTATCCTAATGTGATTTTAATATGTTTATTCAAAGTGAATGGAGGGAAAATATATGATTTTGTGAATAACCTGTGCTTTCTTTATTGCATGATTTTTTAAAAAAATTAAGTTATACTAATATAGATATATATACACCTTTAAAATCAGTTAAGTACTTTTTGAGGAAATTGGAGTAAGGGCATTTAGGAATGGAGGTAAACCTAGTGAGAATTCAAGCTGCTGCATTTTTGCGTAGTGGAAGTAAATGGATAGAAACATCCTCTCCCCCTAAGCAAATGATTGGTTACTTTAGATAAGCCTAGAAATGAGTCATTAATTTACATTTCTCAGTCATTCTCTTGAAACAGTGATCTGTGTGAGGAAGAAGTTAGTGGATTTCTCCAAAATACATTACCAGGAAGTTACCAGAATTCAACAGCTTGCTCAGTCCAATTCATAAGAATTTCCTAAACTCATGTCACAATGTTGAATGTTATGGGGGCAGTCAAAATAGGGTCAAGACATCTATATGTTTTAAGGACAGAATTAAACAAATCCATGTAACAGAGAGAATCGAGGCTGTATTAATCAAAGTGCTAGATAATGCAGGTTTCCTGAGTCCACAGGCTATGTGTGCTCTGATAGAGGATATGACCTTTCCAGGATTGTTCTGATAGATAGGATGACCAGATGTCCCGATTTTATAGGGACAGTCCTGATTTTTGGGTCTTTTTCTTATATGACTCCTATTACCCCCCCCACCTCCGTCCCGATTTTTCACACTTGCTGTCTGGTCACCTAGGTGTATCTTCCACCACTTCAAACCAACAAATCACAAGGTCTCACTCCAGGGCTCTTTTAGATCATAATTTTTCTTGTTTCTCTAGCTTTCTATTAAATGAGAAGTGAAGATGCTATAAACTGTTGACTGTAGAGAGTAGAAATAGAATGGAAAGTTGTCTGTGAAGAAGACTACCATTGTTTACCTATGCCCAGTGGCTTCTAACCATTTTATAGATCTATGAAAGGAATCTGTCATGTTTCATAGATAATGGTGAAATAAATTGTTTAGTATTGTATGTCACATGCTTCAAAAGAAACCAAAGACTTGTGACCTTTCACAGATAATACTTTGTCAGCTCACTTGCAGTGCAGAATGCTGTTTCACCATATCTATACCCTTAGATTGTATAGGAACGTACGAGAAAATTCTTTAAATACAGTATATATCTACTTGTGCAGCTGTATCCCTGAACAACCTGAGCTTCCCTCAAGATCAAGCCTTAATGCCTCTGTCAGGATAGAGGCAAAATCTGTAAAGTTGCTAGAGAGTTGTTTTAGCAAAACCCACAAGAACTTGAATATTTATTGCATTTAACTCACACTATGACTAATTAAAACCTGTCATGTCACACACAAGCAGGACTAGAAAGTATTTAGTTTGTTATGGATGCATTTATTTGAATCAAGGCAAGCTACTGGAACCATTCTTTTCTGTTGCAAGGTCTAGGTTTGTCTCAGATATGTGCATAGACTCCCACTTAAGTCATTTGGAACTGTAGGACTGAATGTTAACATTTTCTGGTGACAAGGAAGTGTGTTCCTTTTTTACAAACTACAATATCTAGGACTACAGTACACAGAGAGAAGGGAAACCAGTTCTGAAGGAGTCTAGCAGGGGCAGGGCCGGTGCAACCCATTAGATGACCTAGGCGGTCGCCTAGGGCACTAGCGTTTTGGGGGCGGCATTTCGGGTCCTTCGGCAGCAAACGCAGCTGCCGGATCTTCGGCCGCCCCGGTTGTCATTGGCATTTAGGCGGAGGGAGCTGTAGCAGGGAGGCACAAGGAGGGCTGCCTGCAGCAAGTAAGGGGGGGGCGGTGGTATGCAGGGAAACTCCCTGCTCCAGCTCACCTCTGTTCCGCCTCCTCCCCGAGCACACCCTCGCCGCTCCACTTCTCCCTCCTCCTATGCTTGCAGCGTCAATCAGTTCCTAGAACTGGAAGAGACCTCGAAAGGTCATCGAGTCCAGCCCCCAGCCTTCACTAGCAGGACCAAGTACTGATTTTTGCCCCAAATCCCTAAGTGGCCCCTTCAAGGATTGAATTTACGACCATGGGTTTAGCAGGCCAATGCTCAAACCACTGAGTATCCCTCCCCCCTATCAATACAAATGGAAATGTGTTTTGGGTTAAATCATAGTCTTATAGACTTGCCTATGTCACAGAACCATCAGAGGAGTCTGTCTTGTCTGGTCTGGTCTCTTTACCCAGGACTAGATTAACAGGGGTGTATCTGATCAGGATTAAAATGCATTAGCGGAACTGTCTGTATGGAACTTTACACAGTTCCTAGCCATGTTGTGCCTAGTTTTAATTAGTAGTATTTAATACTCCCTCAATTTCATGAGTACCATATTCTCTCACATTTTTAACTCTTCAGGGACTGAAAATGACCTCTCCCTTCTTTTAATAAGGACTTAAGCATAAAATTGCACATAGTGCTGTTGTCAGTACTATTAAAAATTCAACTAAAGGCTTGCCTGTCACAGTGTAACAGACTGTAAGCCAACCCAGATTTTAATGTTCTGAAATTGAATACCTTGCAGTTCCTCCCTACTGATCAAGTGTATGCATCCAGACACTGTTTTTCCAAGGAGCCTGGAGCCAAAGAGCAGTTGTCAGAAGTTTAATGGTATGCTACTGTAACAAAGATGAATTTCAAGGTAGACAGAAGTAAATTAAAGCATGTGCTGCTGTTGTTACTGCTGCCAGATTGTCATGTACATCCAGCTTCCTGCAAGGGCAATGAAACCTTGACTGTGCTAAAAGTATGACAGAATATTAGCCCTCTGAAATACCCTTTCATGCAACGGCAAGGTGCTGACAAAGTTTCAGAAGGCTTGTTTTAACCTCTCTTGGGTTTAAATTGTATACATGGTAGAAGAACCTGCAGATCTGATCTAAATTATTTTGCACATAATTCAGCCTTATTTCCCATTATTTTTTAAATATTATTTCCTCTTCTCTTTTCACTGCTGTACCCTGGATTCATCTTACTCCCTTTGCTATCATGCAGTCCTCTAGCTAAAATGGTAGTTGATTGATATAAATTCTTTTGAGCTGGAACTCTTCTGCTGCTGGTTGTCATGGGAGGGTGCAGTTGACACTTTCCTGTGCTTAAAAGGCAAACACTGAGCTTCCATCAGTTTCAAGACCGGTGTTCTGTAGAAGCCTAACACCATTTCTGATCTATGGGCTCCCAGAAGGTAGCACAAAGTATTGTTGTTATGCCATTGAGAGAGCCACTCCACCCCCTTCTCTAAATAAAAATAAATAAAATGCTGCCTTTTCAGTAGCGCTTGGAAAAAAAATAATTGTCCTATTCAGTTCAATGAAGCATGAAGATATTTCTTTGCTCAAATGACCATATTTTAATTGTTTTATAAGGAGTAGGAAATGTGATTTAATGAAATCAAAAGAATTTGAAAAATTCAGATTCCAGAATTGACTTTAGGAAAACAGCCCTAAGACCTTTTTAGATTTTTTTTTAATGGGGAATCATGTTTATCATAGTTAAATACTATTCTGTTCTATACCATGCTAATTGCCAATAACTGAGTGCATTCCAGTCATGCATGAAGCAATGTCTATCACATGTTTTGTTCTCTCATCATGTCCCCAGAGGGAGAAGCATGTGCAGAAGAGTGTCTTGTTTCGGTAGGGTCTGGGTTTTTCTTTATGAATAGGCCTGTTGCTGTTTTTGTGTTGGAGCAGAAAGAGGTGAGATCTGTGAACATTCTAAATTCCTATGTATTTCATGTCATTGTCTTGGACCACTGTGGCAGTCTGTACCCCTATGTTCACCCCTTTTATAGGATGTGGCAAATTGCCAGTACTGTTATGGTGGGTCTCACGCTTTCTCTTCTTTGGGGAAGGTTCAGGGCACCATTGCTTGCCTCTGAATTGGTATTTTAATTAGCCCACTAGTGTCCTTGAGGAGGGGAGTGGAGAGGGAGGGACCTGGGCCCACTTTCTTCTCCAGGTCCCAACCCAGGGGCCCTGAGGTTTGTGGTGAACCACTTGAACTAGCAGTTCCATCCCCTGGGTTACTTCCCTCTCCTGCCCTTCCGCTTGTGAAGGGGCTTCTAGCCCTCCTTCTACATAAGTCAGTTGCCCCTTACCTTGGGTTTTTTTGGATTTCTCAGCTCTCCGCAGCACTCCTCCAAACTTTCCTTTTGATCTCTCTTCAAAACTGTTCTCTGTTCCAACTCCTTCAAAATGCTCTCTGCTCCAATCAAACCTTCCTGCTCCAACTCCCACACTGTCTGACTGAAGGAGGGGTTTTTATCACATGACTGACTGCTGGTGCTCCAATTGGCTTCAGGTGCTCTAGTTAATCTATAGCAAACCTTCCTCCCCTTGCAGGGAATAAGGCTTCCTGCTAACACTCTCCTGCAGCCTTTTGGCCATGCTGTATCACAAGGACCATGATAAAGTTTGTACAAAGTATGTCTTGTGAGGTATCATTTGAAAACTCATAATTTGCTGATCATTATTGTCCTGGTAAATTATGTGTGGTAACACTGTATGTAAAGTTATAAGATTCTATTGTCTGATATTACTAAGACAGGTTCCAAGTCTGGAGAGCAGTCACAAGCCAGTTCCCTAGAGACAAAAGGCTAGCTGATGCCTTAGCCAGGTGTCAACAAAATCAAATGGACATAATGCACTGGTTAAGTGACCATTCTTTGGCAAGAAATAGGATATGGGTGAAAATCTACATCTTGACAAAGAAATATCTGGGGGTTCCCATCCACACAGACTTTCTGTCTCCTGAACCTCAGCTGGAAATGATTCTCAAAGAAGAGAAAGAACTATAAGAAGGGAGAGAACATGGGGTGTCTGCTCTCCCTTTCTCTCTACTCATAGTTACGGCTAAGATTTAGTCATGTGTATTTTTAGTAAAAGTAATGGACAGGTTATGGGTAGTAAACAAAAATTCACAGCCCGTGACCTATCCATGACTTGTATTATATAACCCTGACTAAATCTTGGGGGCTCTGAAGGGGAGGCTCTGGGGGCACCAAGGATGCTCTGGAGGTGGGGAGTTCCAGGGGCACCACGGGTGCTCTGGAGGTCGGGGCTCTGAGGGTGCCACTGGGGTGTGGGGACAGCCTGCATGCACTGCTAGTGCTGGCAGAGAGAGGCAGGAGGTGACTGGGGGGCACCGCACCACTGGTGCTCAGAGGTTGGCAGGGGGGTGCTGTTGGGGGCGGGGAAGACAGCAGTGTTAAGCAGCCCTGGGCTGGTGCTGGTGTGTGTGTGTGCGATCCGAGACCACTGCTGGTGCTTGGGGAGAGGGCTCGGGCAGCCCTGTGGTCAGTCGCACCCGCCTCTGTAGAAGTGATGGAGGTCCTGGAAAGTCACAGAATCCGTGACCTCCATGACAGATTCACAGCCTTACTCATGGTATCGACAGCACTTCAAAAACTTAGGAAGTAGCACTGAACTAGGGGAGGGATCCTGACTGAATGAAATTCATCCAGTAAGATTGTTGGAACATGTAGTGAGAGAGACTTTGCTTTGAGTTCACTTAGTGTGTTAAGTTAAGCATTAGTTTCATTTTACTTTTATTTTCTTGTAACCAATGCTGACCTTTATGCCTCATTACTTGTAATCACTTAAAATCTATCTTTGTAGATTTGCAGATCTATGCAGGATTTTCTATTAATAAAATGAAGGACTTTATATGAGCTTCTATTGTCCAGGAGAGAGCTGGGCAGTACAAGATGCACATTTCTGTGGGAAAGTCGGGACTGGGAATTTGCTGGTGTTGCTCTGCAGTGGAATTCAAGACTGCTTGGCTTATAGCACTCATACAATATAATTGGGAGTAACTTACATGCTGCTGGAGGCTGTGTGTGAGCAGACCAGGAGTGGAGGTTCTCACAGCAAAGCAGTGTAAAAGGTACCCCAGGTTGGAGGATTGAGGGGACACAGCTGTTCATCAGTCCAGATTGTACCTTGGGTAATGTCCCAACCACCCCCAGAGAAAGTTCGGTCTCCTGTACAGATGAGCTTTACACTTACTGTTCTGGATCACAGTCTTTGTCCCAGCGCTTTAGACAGTCTTTTAGATATCTGGGGCCCAGGACCTGGGTGCATGAAAGATGAGGACTGAAACCTTGAACTTGATTTGAAATCCTGTGGGAGGCCAGTGTAGAGAGCAGAGGACAGGTTTGATGTGTTCGCAGGAGCCTGTGTGGCTGAGAACATGTACTATAATGGTCTGTACTAGTTGGAGTTTCCGAAGTGCTGAAGGCTTCATGCCAAGTTATATAACATTACTGTAGTGCAGCCGAGAGGTGATGAAGGCAAGAATAACTGAGGTCGGGTCTTCATCTTTCAGGATGAGATGGAGTCGCCTAGCCAACTGGAGACGGCAGAAAGCGTTACTCATGGATGCTTTGAGAGCTCAGCATCAACTAGGGATCAAGAGTACTCTTAGACTATAGACTGAATCTTGATTAATTGTGAGTGTGTGCCTTCAAACAAAAGAGACTGCATAGTGGCTGCATACTCTTCAAAATGCTTTCCTCTGCCCACCAGCATCACCTCTGTTTTGTTCAGGTTCAGCTATCTATGTGGTGAAGGATGGGTAGAGCTGTTGATCATCTACATATTGCTGGCACTTGAGTCTATGTCATCTGACCAGTTCACTTAGTGGTTGCATATAGATGTTGGTTTTGGTCTATTAAGATGCTTTGTCTCTTAATTTATTAAATGACAAATTCAGATCCACTGCAAGTGCTTAGTAGTTGCATCCAAATAATTTTTTAGTCTGGTCATAGTACTTTTAGTTTTTGAAACCTGTAGAGATTATCTATTGGACGTGTTCATTATTTAATTTTCTTATGTCTACCATAGATGTAATATGTAAGGGCTGCAAGATTTGCATGTGTTTTTTCTTCTTCTTTAAGAAAAATGTATTGTACATGAAAGACCGAACAGATTTTTTTCAACAGTGTTTCAATTTCTACTTTAGTCTTCCCTTCAGATTTTGTTTTCATGTCATCCTATAAGTAATCTTTCATGTGTACATGTTATCGCTTGTTCTTTAACCTTCTGTCTGCCTTTCTTGGCTTCAGAAGGTTAAAGAACTGTCTAATTTCTTCCCTGTTAAGTATAATACCTCAGTATGACAGTGGTTTCCTGAGATCTGTTTGGAAATATAAATCACGTAATTTTTTTCTGTACCTTTCAAAAATGTACCCAGTTTAAGAGTGAATGCTGAAGTATTATGGTATCTTCAGATTATAATGGCATGTACTGAAATGTCTGATCTCAACTTGGAAAGTTTTGAAGGGGCTGTATCATGATGAGAAATACAAATTTACTATGTAATGTATGTAAGTTGTAAGAAGGGTTTTCTGGCCAAAGTTCTGTTGTTTGTATCCTTCGTTTTAGAATGGTCTCAGTAGGATAATACAAAAATATCCTTATAGAAAGCGTAAACTATTTTCAAGAAGAATTAAATGTAAATGTCTGAATTTGACAGGGAGAGGCTAATTACTTTATGGTGTACCTTTTGGCTTTCCAGTGATACATTATATGGAATAATGTTCTTTGTTCTGCACTGCCAGGTTGCAGACAAATTGAACACAACTACAATGATATTTTAAGGTGTAATTTAATCACCAGCTGATTTAAGAATACTAACTATAAACCTGGGAAGAGTATGTGCAGAACTAAAGAGGTAACTTCTGATCAGTCTTGGGCCTGAAATATTTCCATCTTTTTTGATACTAGCAGGGAAGCCCAAGCACTCAGCAATGGCCTTTGCCACATCTTTCCTTTCCAACCGTGTTGGTATGACAGGAGCAAAAATCTCATGCCTACAGAGGAGAAGGATTTTCTGTTTGACTGGTGTTCATGAAAGGTTCCAGCACTGGAAAAGAGAAAGCTATCCTGTATTTCTCCACAGAAGACAGTATCAGAACAGCTTTCCCCCACACTGACTCAACAAAGTATCTCATCCTTATCTGAAGGAATCACCAATAAGAGTAAGAGAGTAACTGATACTAATGGTAAGAGTACCTATTAGTTTAATACTGACAGTTATTTTAGTGATGTGGACGCACATTCAGTCATTATTGATTGCCAGTTAAATTTTAGCTCTAAACCCCCTAATTTGGTACAACCATGCAACCATGTGCCAATTTGCTTCTTTCTGGCATTTATTGGGCATACTGTGGTAATCGTTTATGTTTTTTGTTGTACAGTGTTCCTGGGTGCTTCTACCTTCCTTCCCAGAGCTGAGTGCATTTTAACAGTGGGAAAAGTGGTTGCTTTGTGTGATTTGAAGAGTGCTTTAAGTTCACATAAGATGCTACTTACTCATTGTGTGATGTAATATTTTGTGTGTGCGTGCGCGCCTATGTACATTAGCAAATTTAGCTATTGTTGTAAATGACTGGTCAAGCATAGGTAACCGAATTACTGAACCCAAATGTTACACCATAAACTTCCTGCTGATTAATTTAAATGTGCCTCAACTGGAGCTGAATCAAGTATCTTCAGTATCTCTCTAATTCACTACAATTTTCTAGGGGTCATTCCATCAATGAATGTGTGTAACTCCCAGTTATGCTAATGGAAGTGAAAAGTACAGAGGAAAGTGTTATACTTAATTCCAACCTTATTGTATTCAGACTAATCTTTGCGCCAGGTGTATCATTGAAATATAGTGTTTTCAGGCTCTGATTATGACTGAGTCATAGCCGGTCCATGGTTAAGGTTGAAATTTGCCATTGATTGATTGATTTGATTGCATTACTTTAGCACCTAGGAGCTCCAGCCACTGATCTTCACCACATTGTATTAGATACTGTACAAACGCAAAATAAAAAGATGGTCCAGGAACTAAATCTATATGTACAGATAATATAGGCCACTACTTTTGGAAGGAGCATGCCAAATTATGTGATTTAGAAATCCACATTAATAGGGTGTTCACTTTCACGTTGGAGGTTGGCAGAGGGAGCTCAAAAATCAGAACACAGACCAAAAACCATGATTTAATATTAAAAACACCATGATTTTTAGGGGCCTGACTCGTGGTTTTGGCACTTTTGGGGGATGGCAGTGCTATGTGTGAATGTTATCTTAAATATTTTCTTTTTATATAAGTGTTTGCAGTGTGAAGAAATATACTGGAGGAACATTAACTCAAATTTAAAAAGATTTTGTGGGGTGGGGGAGGTTAGGAGGAATGTAGATAAAGCTGTCCAAAAGAAGTTGCACTAAGAGCTAATTGACACTTTTGGTTCTTTTCTTTATAGTCAGCAGCAGAATATGTGAAGTCCCGCCTGCCTGAAGTCCTGAAACAACATCTTCAAGACTATGAGAAAGACAAAGAGAACAGTGTGTTGTCTTACCAAACCATCCTGGAACAGCAAATTCTGTCAATTGACCGAGAAATGCTGGAAAAATTGACTGTATCCTATGATGAAGCAGGTATATTCACATTTCTTTCTATGTTGCAACTAATGTTAAAAATGGATCAGCTTTCCTTCAGTCTTGAAATTCCTTTAAGTAGCTAGTGGTTGTGTTGAAAAATTTAAAGTTCGGCCTCAAAGTTATGAAGTGACTCAGTAACACATTTCTTCAACTAAAATCAAGGAAATGCCCCAATTCAAGGGTTGAATATCACGTAGCTGGAAGAACAGCTATTTTTGCTAATGATGGGTTTGTCCTTTTTAATGTACTGTTGTTGATTGCTCTACTCTTTTTTTGTAATGTATCTCCAAATTTTGCTGTCTTATAGTGAAGTTCAGATCAGTCTATCTGTAACCTTTTGCAGTAATAATGCAACTGTTCCTAAACAGTAAGCCCCAAATTTAACATTGTTACTGTTGTTTGCTTATTCTTATTTATTATTATTATTATATTTTAAGTATCAGAGGGGTAGCCATGTTAGTCTGGATCTGTAAAAGCAGCAAAGAGTCCTGTGGCACCTTATAGACTAACAGATGTATTGGAGCATGAGCTTTCGTGGGTTAATACCCACTTCGTCGGATGCATGTAGTAGAAATTTCTAGGGGGAAGTGTATGTCCCTGGAAATTTCCACTATATGCATCCAATGAAATGGGTATTCACCCATGAAAGCACATGCTCCAATACGTCTGCAGTCTATAAGGTGCCACAGGACTATTATATTTTATTTATTTTATATTACCAGAAATGTGCTAAGCATTTTCCTAAACAAAATAGAAAGGCATGGATCCTGTCCTGAGGACAGCACAGTCTAAATTTTGGATGTGACATGACAAGGGAGGGTAGACAAGAGTAGGGAGGTGATGGGGTGACAGAAGACATAAGTTTGTAGCAATGCAATTGTATGGTTCTTCAGTTCTGGCACTTGCATATCTTGATAGTTCAAACAGGGTTTCTTGATTGTTTGTTTATTTTGTAATATTTGTTATTATTTACTAGCTTCTTTTCTTAATCCAGTTGGTAAGGCACTCCATTTTCTAAGTCCTTGATCCAATCTTCAAATACGTTTCTCAAACTGGGGTCCATGGACTCCTGGAGGCCCACAAGGCAACTCCAGAGGGTCTGCCGGCCCCCCCCATCAACTCCCCCACCCAATTCCTCTCCCTTCCTCCCAGCTGTTCCATGGCAT
The DNA here is from genome assembly GCF_007399415.2 of Gopherus evgoodei. Classification (NCBI taxonomy): domain Eukaryota; kingdom Metazoa; phylum Chordata; order Testudines; family Testudinidae; genus Gopherus; species Gopherus evgoodei. The sequence goes on from NC_044330.1 coordinate 22,180,582, forward strand.
GCAGGAGGTGCTGGGAGAGAGGGGGAAGAGTGGAGATGGGGTGTGCTCAGGGGAGGGGGTGGAAAGAAGCATCTTGAGAAACTGGGTACAGTATTTACATGCTGATACACAGAAGCTAACTTTCAAAAATAGCTATCAGTGTGCATCATGTATCTAGCCCAGGGAGTTCTACCCTCTGGAACCCTAACCTTTACCCTCTGAAACCATAATTCTAGTCTGGGGAGTTGTGGATATGTCCTGAGGATATTATTTGAGTTTAAAGGAATGTTTTATATCCAGTCCTCTTATCTCCCAGTTTTTCTTATCAAAACCATCTATCATCTTTTTTGTAAGCTATCCAAAAAATCTTATTTAACTCTGCTTGTTTCAATAGTTATTAACTGATATACTTAGTCTGACATCATTAATGATGCTACTGCGAAGCAAGGAATCAAATAAAAGGGGACCTTATTTGTTTCAGTATTAAAATAGTTTGGGGTTTGTATGTATTTTAAGACCCTGATCTTAGAGTTGAATCTATAAGGATGGACCCTTGCACCTGTGCAGACCCTGTTGACATCACTGGGACTCTGCCTCGACATAAGGATCTACCCATAATGATGCAGTTGCAGAATTAGGAACATTGTATGCATTTTTGTGTATATTACAATTTTGTGTTGCAGATTTTGTATGGACTGGTTTCATTCAACGTGTGTGTTAAAAATATACCATGTATTTCTACAAACCCAAATGTATTTTGATGGCATCATTAGTAAATAATACATCATGTGAAAATAACACAACCTTAATAACTATTTACTGCGTGCATAATACTAATCAAGAATGTTTGTGCAGAACAATTTAAATGCTAAACAAAATACATTAATAAAACTGCTTTTACGGATGCCATTAAAATGCAGCCTGTTAGGCACTGAAGAAATAGCAAACTTCCTGATCATATTTTTCCTCCATCTTAATTTCAGTGAGGAAATGAATAGTTGGCACATTTTCACACAGGGTTGTGTGCTACAATTTTTAATACCCCTTTTGTTTTTTAAAAAGCATAGATACGGAAGATTCACACAAAAATATCCTTGCCTGCAGCAACTTGCCATCCTTTATGAACAAAGCTATTTAACATATAGTCTATATTGTTACTCTTGTATCATGTCAGTAAGCAAATACTGTTTAGGCTTTTCAGGTTTTTTAGCTGTCTTAGCTTAGATGAAGATAATTGGGGAAATTAATTTGGATTTTTTTTTATTTTCATGGCTTCTTGAATATTTGGCCATTGCTGCTACTGTAGGAGGTTTAATTAGTATATGAATTATAATAAATAAAATGTGAGTGCCTTTGATCAGGCTGCAGTAGGAATTTGAAGGTATTCACATGTTCCGTGTTAGTCAATAGCTGGTCACAGTTTTAGGGTTCTGTTGTTCATATGTTCTTGATTCAAAGTTAACCTGTTTCTGCTGACTTAATCCCTTTATTCTCCTCTACCAGATGTACTATCTGTCTATTTCAACATAAGTAACTTCTTGCCCATTGTGACAGGTCTACCTAAACTGATTTGTTCATATTTCTTACATAGCCTGTTAGAGTAGCGAGTGAAGCAATAGAACCACAAACTCGGGAAGTGCTAGCTGCCCCAAAATCTCTGCAATAAATGTTTTGCCACATAGGTAGTGAGGAGGTTCTAGCACATGATAATGCCAAAGAAATTTGTAGAGAAAACACATTAAAATAACCCCAGAGGTTATTGGAGAAGGACTCTTCATAGTGTGAGAGAGAATTCTAAATGAGCAGCTTCTGAACTACCACTCCGATTCCTAAATTGTTTTCCTTTCTGGACTCTTTCATTGTAAGTCCTCTGTCTGTCTAAAGTATATGGTTTCTGTTACCATAGTGTCTGAGCAACACACATTCACAGCACCCCTGCAAGATCGGGAAAGTAGTGTTATTCCTCACTTTACAGATAGTATCTCTGCCCCTTAGTGATTTGCGCAAAGTCACACAGGAACCCTGTGGCAGAGATCCAGGCAAGCGCCCCACTAGACCATCTTTCCTTTCAATATCTAGTCCTCTTATGTCTAGTCTCTCACAAAAAAGAATAGTTAGGAAGAAGTGGCTACGTCTATCAACAGTGTGATGGGTTGGATCACAGAAATCCCCTTGGGGCTGCCAACTGATGTGCCAAGACTACTTCTGCCCCTACTTTACCTGCCAGCGTGGGACTCCAGAGCCCTGGCTGGCTGTGCCAGACATGCTTGCCATCCACAAACACAGACCCAGGTCTGAACCATGTCCCACAAACTGCAAGCTTAACTGAAAGCAGCTTAAGAAGAATTCCTGTTTTTAACACTCAGATGCCCAATTCCCAATGGGGTCCAAACCCCTAATAAATCCGTTTTACCCTGTATAAAGCTTAGACAGGGTAAACTCATAAATTGTTTGCCTTCTATAACACTGATCGAAAGAGATGCACAGCTATTTTCCCCCCTCCAATGCATACTCTGAGTTAAATAATAAGTAAAAAAGTGACTTTATTAAATACAGAAAGTAGGATTTAAGTGGTTCCAAGTAGTAACAGAAAGAACAAAATAATTACCAAGTAAAATAAAATAAAACATGCAAGTCTATGCCTAATAAGTAAAAAAACTGAATACAGATAAAACTTCACCCTTAGAGGTGTTCCAGTAAGCTTCCTTTTACAGACTTGTCTCCTTCTAGTCTGGGTCCAGCAGTCACTCACACGCCTGTGGTTACTGTCCTTTGTTCCAGTTTCTTTCAGGTATCCTTTGGGGTGGAGCTGCTATCTCTTGAGCCAGCTGAAGACAAAATGGAGAAGTCTCCCATGGGCTTAAATAGACTTCCTCTTGTGTGTGGAGACTCCCTCCTCTCCCCTATGCAAAGTCCAGCTCCAAGATGGAGTTTTGAAGTCACATGGGCAAGTCACACATCCATGCATGACTCAGTTCTTCTTCGAGATGTGTTGCTCATATCCATTCCAGTTAGGTATGCGCGCCATGCGTGCACGCTCGTCGGAAGATTTTTACCCTAGCAACTCCGGTGGGTCAGCAGGTCGCCCCCTGGAGTGGTGCCGCCATGGCGCTGGATATATACCCCTGCCGACCCGTCCGCTCCTCAGTTCCTTCTTACTGCCTGTGTCGGTCGTTGGAACAGTGGAGCGCGGCTTAGCTGTCCTCCAGTTTCCTAGCTTCTCTCCATTCGTCTGATCTCGTCGTGCATAGTTGACTTAGTTCATAGTATAATTAGTTTTATAGTTTATAGTTTGGGCTCTAGCCCTTCCCTGCACCCGGTGCCCAGGCCCATGCCCGGTTCACCAGGGTTTAAACTGTGCTCGGCCTGTAAAAAGCCGATGCCCACAAGCGATCCCCACGACTCTTGCTTAAAGTGCCTCGGGGAATCGCATATCTCCGACAAGTGCCGCATTTGCAAGGCCTTTAAGCCACGGCTAAAAAGGAGAGGGACTTTCGGTTAAAGACTCTACTTATGGAGGCAGCCCTTAACCCTCCGTCCTCGGCACCGAGCGCTGACAGCACTTCTCCGGCACCGGACTGCACCGGCCCCGCCAAGACACCTCGGCACCGGCCTTCTCCGGTGCAGGGACCTGACCGAAGGCCTTCAACTTCCTCCACACCTTCGGTGCAGACTCGCCCGGATCGCCCGGCACCTACCCCTGCCGCGGCACCGACGACTGTGGTACCGTCGACTCCGGTCCTGAGAGGGCTGTCGAGTCCGGTCCAGGAGAGCTCCCCGGTGAGACCCGTGGTCGAGCTGATGGTCCCCTCCACGCCGGAGACATTCTCCTCGGCCAGGGACCTTATTGCGATGACTGAATCGGCCCTGCTTCAACCCCCGGCACCGCCGGTGTGGGTTCTCCATTCCAAAGGCAAGCCTGCCGCTATGAGGCCTCCTTCACTGGAGTCGACGAGACAGCACCAATCCCGATCTAGGTCTCGGCACCACTCCAGGTCTCGCGGTCGGTCCCGATCTCGACGCCGCTTGCAGTCCCGGCACCGCTCACCCAGGCGGCACCGGTTGTACTCGTGGCGCAGATCCACCTCTCATCCCGGTCGGTACTCTCGGTACTGCTCCAGCTCCAGGCACCGCTCCCGGCACCGAGACTCTTGCAGTTGGTCCCGTCGTAGACGATCAAGATCCAGGTCGACCTCCTGGCACTGCGCTGGTTGCAGGTCCCAGTCTCGGTCTCGGCACCGATACGATTCCCGGTACCGATCCCCGGCACCGAGGAGGTCTCCAATGACGGGAGCAAGGGACTAATACCAGCCGCGCTCGGCTCCTCCATGGCCATCCCGACAGCCGTCCCTGTCCTCTCAGGCGGACAGTGTATACGCCCCAGACATCAACGTGCCTGCTGCCTTGTTCAGCGAGGCCCAGCCGTCAGGATCATGGTCCGCAGCAATGGGGATTCTGGACGCCTTGGGCGTACCATCAAGCCCAAGGCCCTCCCCCAGGTCCACCGCATTCGACAACCTCAGAACACAGGGCACTGGAGGCCACGATTATCCGCCCTCCCCCTCCTGCTATGGAGGAAGGGGTGACCCAGCCACAGGACTCTGAGCTCCCCAGGGAGATGGACACGATGCTTCAGGCAGAGCCCTCTTCAGACCCGCTCGTTCCAGGTCTCTCATCTTCGTCCTCCCCTGACGAGGCGGTAGCTGGAACCTCGTCGGCCAGCCCTCCTCCAACTGACCTCAGGGCCCACCAGGACCTCTTCAGGCGTGTTGCACAGAACATGAACTTACAAGCCGAGAAGGTCCCAGAGGTCCAAGATCCAGTGGTGGACATATTGTCATCTGATGCCCCCACTAGAGTGGCTCTCCCATTTATCAAAACCATACAGGCCAATGCCACTACAATATGGCAGTCTCCTGACTCTGTTCCGCCCGCTGTGCGGGGAGTAGAGCGCAAGTACATGGTGCCCTCAAAGGACTATGAATAGCTATATGTACATCCTCCTCCTTGCTCCCTTGTCGTCCAGTCAGTTAATGAGAGGGAGCGCCATGGCCAGCAGACCCCAGCCCCTAAATCGAAGGACGTGAGGCGCTTGCTTGAGCGTAAAGTTTACTCTGCGGGAGCTTTCCAGCTCCGGGTGTCCAACCAGCAAGCCCTCCTTAGCCGCTATAGCTACAACACCTGGGCGGCGGTGGACAAATTTAAGGAGCTGCTTCCGCAGGATGCACGGCAGGAGTTCTCAGCGATCCTCGACGAGGGGAAAAAGGTTGCGAGAACTTCTCTCCAGGTTTCCCTGGAAGCCGCGGACTCAGCCACCAGGACTCTGGCCTCTGGCGTGACTATGCACCGTATCTTGTGGCTGCAGGTCTCCGGCCTCCCCCCGGAGCTCCAGCACACAATTCAGGACCTTCCATTCGAGGGTCAAGGGCTGTTCTCGGACAAAACTGACCCTAGGCTGAAGAGCCTAAAAGACAACAGGGTCATTATGCGTTCGTTAGGGATGCACACGCCTGTAACTCAGCGCAGGCCCTTCCGACCCCAACAGCACCGCCCTTACCCTCAACCCCGGCAGAGACAAGACTTCGCCAGACGGCGAGGCAGAAACGGCTGCCGGAGACAATCAGACAACCAAGGGGGCCAGAACCAAAGCTCCTCCAAGCCTCCCTCTGGGCCAAAACCTTCCTTTTGAAGTTGCGTCCAAGGGCGTTGTACCAGTTTCTTTAAAGGATCCGTCTCCGCCCTTTTCCAACCGGCTTTCCTTTTTCCTCCCTGCGTGGTCCCAGCTAACATCAGATCATTGGGTCCTACGCACGTTGGAACTTGGATACCATCTGCAATTTATTTCAAACCCCCCCTTCCATCCTCCTCCCTCGTCCCTCTTCAGGGACCCCTCTCACGAGCAACTCCTCCTACAGGAGGTGCAAGCGCTCCTCGCCAAAGGAGCCATAGAGGAGGTACCGGAGCACGAACGGGGCAAGGGGTTTTATTCCCGTTACTTCCTGATCCCCAAGGCGAAGGGAGGTCTCAGACCAATCCTTGATCTGCGGGAACTCAACAGATACATGGTAAAGTTGAAGTTCCCTATGGTATCCCTGGGGACCATTATCCCATTCCTGGAGACTGGTATGCTGCGCTCGACATGCAAGATGCCTACTTCCACATAGCCATCTTCCCACCTCACAGGAGGTTCCTCCAGTTCGTGTCAACCGGCAGCATTTTCAGTTCGCGGTCCTTCCGTTCGGCCTCTCTACAGCCCCAAGGGTATTCACCAAATGTATGGCTGTAGTCACTGCCCACCTTCGCCGCAGTCGGATACACGTCTTTCCATATCTAGATGACTGGCTTATCCGCGGGACTTCCGAGACACGAGTCCTCAGTCACGTCCTCATTGTCAAGAACCTTTTCCTACATCTAGGTCTAATGATCAATGTGGAAAAATCGACTCTAATCCCCACTCTGAGGATAGAGTTTATTGGTGCCACCTTGGACTCAACTCTTGCCAAAGCCTGCCTACCACTGCCACGGTTCCAGGCTCTGATGGCCATCATCCAGATGCTGCAAGCAGCGCTGCTAACTTCAGTACACGCTTGCCTCGCTGTCTTGGGCCACGTGGTGGCCTGCACGTTCGTAACGAACTACGCAAGACTGCGCCTACGGCCCCTCCAATCCTGGCTCAACTCGCAATACTGTCCAGCCAGGGATCCTATGGACATGGTCGTCACCATTCCCTCGACCGTGCTAGACTCCTTCCAGTGGTGGCTGGATCCCTCCATGGTGTGTGCGGGGCTCCCGTTCCACCCACCCCAGCCCTCGGCTCCCCCAACAACGGACGCATCATCCCTCGGTTGGGGGGCTCACCTCGGGCACCTACGCACCCAAGCCCGTTGGTCACCTGATGAGCTGGACCTCCACATCAACGTCCGGGAGCTGAGAGCGGTCCGCCTCGCTTGTCAGACGTTCCGACAACACTTGCAGGGCCGTTGTGTATTGGTATTCACCAGCAACACAACAGCCATGCATTATATAAACAAACAGGGCGGCACGAGATCTTCACCCCTGTGCCAGGAAACCTTACAACTATGGGACTTCTGCATAGCCCATTCTATACACCTCGTCGCGTCCTTTCTCCCAGGAGTTCGGAACACACTGGCGGATCGCCTCAGCAGATCCTTCCTTTCCCACAAATGGTCGCTTCACCCGGACGTTGCTCTTTCACTCTTCCGGAAGTGGGGGTTTCCCCAGATAGACCTCTTTGCATCCCGCGGGAACAGGAAATGCCAGATGTTCTGCTCCTTTCAAGGCCTCTCACCGGGTTCAATGGCGGACGCCTTCCTTGTGCCGTGGACAACGCACCTGCTCTACGCCTTTCCACTGTTTCCACTCGTCCACAGGATCCTCCTGAAAGCACGCAGGGACAAAGCCTGCTTGATCATGATAGCTCCAGTATGGCCTCGACAGCACTGGTACACCATGCTGCTAGACCTATCTATAGCCGACCCTGTTCCCCTGCCCCTTCATCTGGACCGGATCACCCAGGACCACGGCAAGCTCCATCACCCGGACCTTCAGTCGCTCCACCTCATGGCGTGGCTCCTGCGTGGCTGACTCACTCTGAGCTGCGTTGCTCCAACCCGGTACAGCAGGTGCTGCTGGGTAGCAGGAAACCTTCCACTAGAGCTACATATTTGGTCAAGTGGAAGCACTTTGCGTGCTGGTGCGTGGAACGGAACTTCCTTCCCGCCGAGCTATCCATATCTAACATCTTGGATTACCTCTGGTCCCTCAAACAACAGGGCTTGGCGGTATCATCTCTGAGGGTCCACTTGGCGGCCATCTCTACATTCGACCCAGGAGAGGATGGACGCTCGGTGTTTTCCCATCTGATGGTGTCTAGGTTCCTTAAGAGCCTAGAGCGCCTCTACCCTCAGGTACGCCGCCCTGCCCCAACATGGGACCTTAATCTGGTTCTTGCCAGACTCATGTCCCCTCCATTTGAACCGTTAGCAACTTGCTCCCTTCTCTACTTCTCCTGGAAAACCGCTTTCCTGGTGGCCATCACGTCCGCGAGACGGGTTTCAGAACTTCGGGCCCTCACGGTGGACCCCCCGTATACGGTGTTCCACAGAGACAAGGTGCAGTTGCGACCGCATCCGGCCTTTCTCCCCGACGTGGTATCAGCCTTCCACGTTAATCAGGAGATCTTTCTCCCTGTCTTCTTCCCAAAACCGCATTCGTCTCACAGGGAGCAGCAGCTACACCCCCTAGACGTTCGTAGAGTGCTTGCTTTTTATATAGAATGAACTAAGCCATTCCGCAGAACCCCCCATCTCTTTGTTGCGGTAGCTGAGCAGATCAAAGGGCTTCCTGTCTCCTCGCAGCGGATTTCCTCCTGGGTAACGTCGTGCATCCGCGCCCGTTACGACTTGGCTCACGTCCCATCGGGCCACGTGACTGCGCACTCCACCAGGGCTCAAGCATCATCAGCTGCTTTCCTCGCTCACGTGCCCATTCATGAAATCTGCCGTGCAGTGACCTGGTCCTCGGTCCACACTTTCGCCTCCCACTATGCCTTGGTTCAGCAGTCTAGGGATGACGCAGCCTTCGGCTCCACCGTATTGCACTCTGCGACATCTCACTCCGACCCCACCACCTAGGTAAGGCTTGGGAATCACTTAACTGGAATGGATATGAGCAATCACTCGAAGAAGAAGAAAAGACGGTTACTCACCTTTGTAACTGTTGTTCTTCGAGATGTGTTGCTCATATCCATTCCACACCCGCCTTCCTTCCCCACTGTCAGAGTAGCCGGCAAGAAGGAACTGAGGAGCAGACGAGTCGGCAGGGGTATATATCCAGCACCATGGCAGCGCCACTCCAGGGGGCAACCTGCCGACCCACCGGAATTGCTAGGGTAAAAATCTTCCAACGAGCATGCGTGCACGGAACACACACCTAACTGGAATGGATATGAGCAACACATCTCGAAGAACAACAGTTACAAAGGTGAGTAACCGTCTTTTTTTACAGGCAGCGGCCATTGCCCACATGCTATCTTGAATGTCTCCAGGAAGATGTCTTATGTGAATTGGAGCCTTCCAAGATCCATTTTTCGTTAAGTGTTTCTGATTGGGCACTTAATTTGCCCATTCCTTTCTCAAGAAGCTGACCAAATGCTTTACTAAGGCTACTTAAAAATCAAGCAACTTCACAGCCAATATCCATAACTCTGAATACAAAAATACATGCATATGAATAGGATGAATAGATTCAGTAGATCATAACCTTTACAGAGATATGTTATATGGCATATGTAGCATAAAATGTATTCCAGTTATGTCATATATACATTCATAAGCATATTTCCATAAAGCCTTAGGGGGTGCACTATCACAAACAGCACCAGATTAGAGAAGATAATAGAAAATTTGAAGAACATAGTCCTGACTTTCTAACTGTAGATCTTTTTAGAATAATTTCTGAACCGTTCTTTCCCATTTGTTAGAGAAGACCTTTAACCATAACCCAGAACAGAGACCTGAAAACTTGAATCCCAACTGGAACAGAATGTCAGGGGAAGGAGGGGAGGAGTCATCAATCTTTTAATTTCATCCTTCCTGTGGAAAGATTAGCATGAATGCTAAAGGCAGGGATTGAAACACTTTTTCCCACAGAATTTAAATTTACACCTTACCGCCATATTTTTCCCAATTTTCGGCAAATGTCAACCAATACACTCTCTCATTTTGCAGAGCTCATTGTTTGCTCATATGAGCAAAGTAGAGTGTAGGTGGTGAAAATGAATGCCAGATGCATTTGTAGAGGCATTGTGAAAATGTCACACAATGTTTTTGGCAAATTCTAGAAAAGTTGATTATATCGCAAAAAAAACCCTAGCTTTTCTAGTTTTTCCTTCACCATCCATCATGCGTTAGTTCAGATATTTGTAAATTCTTTTTTGCATGCACATCAGTGTATTGGAATGTAATTTACTGGAAAATATGCTGACTCCATATAGGCAAGTCCATAATTGATTTTGACCCAGTAATAATCTACCTGAGTAATCTCCTAATAATTACCATCATCTGAGGTTCTCTTCATTGATTCAACTTTGGAAAAACCAATATACAGTAGTGACACATTTGAATTGTTTTTCTTACAACTTTGTACTCATGCTTTAGTAGCCAGATTTATTTACTTCATCTGCTTTGTTTATACTCTTGCCCACTGGATCACTTGCCCACTGATTCTTTTTAACTACTTTGATCTCAGAAACTCTCAGTTACAAAACCATTTGCAGATTATACATATTATGTACTAAAAAGATATTTAGGTTCTTGAAGGGCAAAGTACTTAACATGACCAGCAAAAGGAATTTTTTTTAAAATTGTGCCTTTAATTCTGCTTGTGTTCTATTTTAAAAATATCTGAAAGACCAAGTTGGTCTTCCTCGGTTTCTCTGGAGGAGCTTGGATATCTCAGGATGTGTATTATGAGGTCTTAACAGGGGCTTCCATTCTCCAAAATGTTAATTACTTGTTCATATTAAATAGTTTATAACAAAAAAACAAAGATACCAATCGTACAGTCATCTGTTTTTAGTCACTTTGATTCATAGAGATTTGTTAAGAAGAAAAAAGTAGTTGCGAAAACTGACAGTTCTTGTTGGATGGATGAGAAAAAAAAAACCTTGTTTTCCTTTATTGAAAAATACATGTTTGTGCAATGGAGGACTGTGCAAAATATTTCGGGATTTAAATGTTGAAATGAAGCAATTGTGCAGAGTAACTCTATACATATCTAAGTAAGAAACGTCTCTCAATGTATAATACATTTTAAAAATAATACCTAGAGCAACACATTGTAACCCAAGAGCCAATATTTAGAACCATAATCAGGATGAAATACCTCTAATGGTTAAAACATTGAGCTGGAGCTGGATTAGCATTCTAATCAAGTCACTTGTTTACTACAAAAGTAGTAAATGATGCTACCTGTTCCTGAAGTGCGATCTGATTACAAGTACAGTGCAAAATATGTATACTTAAAAATAATTGCTGCAGATGTTCACAATTCCAAGTTCTTCAGCTATTCAATGATACAGCAATTGTATTGGCAGCATCACCTTCTCCTGTTGTGTATAAAAGAAAAAAAACTGCAGTATTTTTGCCATGTCAGACACCTTTTAACGTAATGAGATCAAACCATTTCCAGTATATATGGAATGCAGGAATGAGGTGACAAACATAGTAATTTAAAATAGAACAGATTGTTATAATTCACTTAAAAGTATAATTGTGTCCTTTTACAACAGCTGGAGAGTATGCTGGATGTCAGCAAAATGTATCTTGTGGCTGACTCTCCAATGCTTACTTAACATCTGTAATCACAAGCAGCTGGGGCTCTGTTAAGTGTCAGCCAGAGATATTGAAAAGTTACAAAATATGAAGTACCTGATACACTGAAACTTCATTTTGGAAATTGGCTTTAACAAGGCTCTACCCTTAATGGGTGTTGCACTCATACAAAGATAAAAAGATAGATAAGCATCTAAATTAGTTCTTTATGTGGAGCAAGTAAATGTTGGTTGTCATTCTTACGCTGAGAGCAGTTTTATCAGCCATCTCTGAGGCTAAACTGGATTTACGGGGAGCTTCTGCCTCCTGCTCACGAGCAAGTACATTTCAGGCTCCACTTCCCTTTACAATATTCCAGTAAACTCCTTGGAAGAGGAGTACATGGATATCGGCACTCTGATGGCATTAGTTATAGATGTCTTTTAAAAAAAAACTCAGATAGATGGTTTTTAATATCTGTTTATATTAACTATTACTTCCCTCCAATGACTTCCAATATTTTGCTCCTTGCAGAATTCAGATCTTGTTAAACAACGAATTGTTAGATGCCAAGTACAATTGTTTTCGGAAAAGATCCTGCTAAATGATCTTGGGTTTATCTTACAGTTTTGCATGTTAATTTTGCCTTTTTGCCATAGCATGCTATATTAATCATTTGCAACTTCAGCAGAGCCAATGTTCCTAATGCCTCTCCTTGTAAATCTTTCCCTGTAGAAAATCAGTACATCAAAGCCAGCATATAAAATGAGATCATCTAAGAATAGTCATATGTTGACAAGCTTTTTTTAGTGAAGTTTAACTAAGAAAGCTTCACAAAATGAAACCAGGCCAAATGTGACAGATGGGTTCAAATCCTCTCATAATCTTTAAATCCCTTAGTGCAAAAATTTGTATTCTTGACTAGCTAAGGTTGGGTTAATTTTGTTCAAGGGTACTTTTTTCCTTTGGAGCCTTATTGAACAATAATCCTCTGTCTTATATTTACTGCATTTATAAATGTCTGGGACAGTTAATATCTATTCTGTACGAATAAAAGATTGGGATACTTCTAAGGCATCATGGCACTGAATTTTTGAGTACGTTTTCAGAAACAAGTCAAAGACTGATAGGGGATTCTTGTAATTCCCCTCTCCCCCCAGCCTCTGAGGTTAGCTTAAAAAAAAAACCTGATGACTTGTTCCCTGAAGGCTTTTGGAACTTCAGTATCTTGTCTATCATTCTGTGGCACTCCAGATACTCAATTTCTCCCTGCCGTCAAGTGACCGACAGAAAATGTTGAAACTTGGGTGATGTAATTTCTCCCTACAAAAAGGGCCAGCCAGACCAGAGCTCCGCAGTGGTTTTTAAATCTCTGATAGGTAAAAGGCATCTCTGTAACAAGCCCTTTGGCATGGGATAACCTGAGGTCTGAGGGAGCTGGCAGTCTTAAAGCCTGATGGCTGCTACTGTGCATGTATACTCTGTGCTTTCAAAGGTAATTGGAAATATTATAACTGTCTGAGGCAATAGCTAGATTGTTAGTGTGCTGAGGCAGCTAGTTACCTGCTTCACTGTTACCTTGTCTGCCCCATTCCTCCCTCCCCGTTTGTTTGGGTTATCCACCTATTGTTTCATCATATGCCAAGATTTTAAGTACTTTTTCTATTATATGTTTGAACAGTGCTTAGCGCACAGGGGTCCTGATCACGGATTGGGTCTGCTAGGTGCTACCACAAAACAAACAATATTAAGGCAGAGTTACCTCTCAGTCCACACACCTGAAGCACGTTACTGCAGAAAGATGATTGCTGGATCTCCGCATTTCTACAAATCACTTTCTGCATGTTTATCTGAACTGATACCCTATTTGAGGGAAACAGATAACTTTATTTTATTTCAGCTGCTGACACTGCACGCCAGCTGCTCTCCTGTACAGAGTCCTTTGCTTTACAAATTATGCTTTTTAGTCTATTTGCTCACCTTTTTCCTTTCTAATCCCTTTCAATGTGGCTAGCTAAATGAAACCAATCATATCTGAGATTTATTTTCTCACTGAACATTTGTACACTAGCAACTCAGGTCCCTAGCTGTCCAAAATCTCTGATCTTAGGAACAAAAGTTACTTTCAGCTGAGGAGCAACACTGGATGTATCTATGCCGCAGTCAGATATATGACTGCAGCATGTGCATGCATACCCTAGCTAGCTTTGATCTAGCAAGATCAAGTAACGGTAGCAGTGAAGCCTTGGCAGCACAGCCTGTACAAGCACCCCTGAGGATCCTGGGTATGTCCTTGAGCGGCTGGCCCATGTTGACACCTTTACTGGTACTGTAAATGGAGCTAGCTAGATTAAAGCCAGCCCATGCTATGTCTACATGTGCTGCAGTCACACTTCTGATTGCAATGGAGACGTACCCTCAGCCTTTATTATCGTAGTACATCTTACACTACCTGTATATGAAATGGGGCTTTTTACACCATGGCTACTTCAGTCTCATCAGTGCATTCTCTCCTCATTAAGAGTCACAAAATACCCCAAAGCGTTGTTGTCTCTCCTGAATCCATGCACGATTAGATGATGAATAGGCCTTGTCAGATGGATTCTCCTTACCCAATCTGGTGCTGGTTAGCTAGGGTGACCAGACAGCAAGTGTGAAAAATCAGGATGGGGGCTGGGAGGGTTAGTAGGAGCCTATATAAGAAAAAGACCCAAAAATCAGGACTGTCCCTATAAAATCAGGACATTTGGTCACCCTATGATTAACCTGCATACCTTGTGTAAGATTGTTTTAGGACTCAGCATTCTGTAAACTGCATTCAAGCCCAAGTTTAGAATTACTGGATTTCCCTCAAACTTTAGGATTGGAGACTGACGGCAATCTGCCTGGATCCAGGGCCGTGCACAGGGATTTAAATGTGACTACTTTTGGAGGAGCACCTTAAACACCAGCGGGAGCGCTAGCTGCAGTGCCTCACTGCCTCCCCCACCCATTGTCCTGAGCTCCCTTCTGCACACCCCAGGTGGGCTCCAAACATTTCCGGAGGCTGCGGGTGAGGAAGGGATGGTGCTCAGCCTGACGCCCACCCTGAAAGAAAGAGAGGAGGACAGGCTCAGGGGTGGGAATCCTGGGATGGGGGGGGAGGCTGGGCAGAAGTTGGAGACAGTGGCAGAGATGATTATCGGGGGATAGGGGGCCTGCCCCCTGCTTGCCACACCTTTTTGTGCATGTCCCTGCCTGGATCCAATGCCGTGGGTTGTTGAGAAACCACTTACAACATTCTGACTGAAATACAGAGAGGCAAAAACATCCAAGATTAAATGTCAGTCTGATAGGTTGGCAAATCCATCTGTCTCACAAAAAGAGACCCTGGTAATGTGGTTGCTCTTGGGAGAGGGTCTGGGGCCCGGCAGCGTGGCTAGCCCTCTTCTGTTTAGAGAGCTCCAGTGAGGTCAGATCAATCTGGTTCCACTTGGACAAATTGACTATAGCAGGAGTCAGCAAAACCTTTCAGAACTGGTGTGCCCAGCCTTCATTTATTCAGTCTAATTTAAGGTTTTGCATGCCAGTAATACATTTTAACATTTTTAGAAGGTCTCTTTCTATAAGTCTATAATATATAACTAAACTATTGTTGTATGTAAAGTAAATAAGGTTTTTAAAATGTTTAAGAAGCTTCATTTAAAATTAAATTAAAATGCAGAGCCCCCCCGGAATGGTGGCCAGGACCCGAGCAGTGTGAGTGCCACTGAAAAATCAGCTTTTGTGCCACCTTCGGCACACATGCCATAGGTTGCTTACCCCTGGACTATAGTATATTATGCAAACCAGGAGAGAAATTGAAACGGGCATGAAAACAAAAGTATGAGGTGTATTTATTTCTGTGTTTTATACAACATCTGTAACTGCTGGTAGCAAATATCTCCAATGGCTGGAGATGGGACATTAAATGAGGATGTCTCTGAGTCACTACAGAAAAAGTGGAGAACCCACAGGGACAGCACCTGAAGAATAATTTATTTCCCAAGTGTCTGGCTGGTAGGTCTCACTGACATGTTCTGGGTCTAACTGAATGTCATATTTGGGGTGGGAAGGAATTTTCCCCCAGATCAGGTTGGCAGAGACCTTGGGGTTTTTTCGCCTTTGTCTACAGTGTGGGGCAGGGGTCATTTGCTGGTTTAAATTAGAGTAAATGGGGGATTCTTTGTAACTTGAAGTCTTTAAATCTTGATTTGAGGACTTCAGTAACTCAGCCAGAGGTGATGGGTCTATTACAGGAGTAGCCTGGTGAAGTTCTGTGGCCTGTGATGTGCAGGAGCTCAGACTAGATAATCACGATGATCCCCTCTGACCTTAAAGTCTATGGATCTATGAATAAAGGCCTGAAAGTTTTTTATTTGTAATAAAATTGGGAGGTTTTCTGCTGTCTTTTTATCTCTTTAATATAAGGGATCTAAACGTTTCTTTTCTCTGGTTGTTTTTTTGCTTGAAGCCTTGAAGGTGGGGTCAGAATCTTGATACATGTGAATTATGAACCCTACAACTTAACTGAAGGAATGGCATTGCTGAATGTATAACAGACAACATTTATTCAAAATGTATGTTAGTCATAGAAGTTAAGGGAATAAAAGGATTAAGAGTCTGACTAATAATCCTTTCACCTCTCAAATGCTAAGCTTTCAGGTTGTTGTGGTGCTATAATTTCACTAGTTCTCCAGTCTCCATAATCTTTCAAGGTAGAGAAGACCTGATTTTTTTAATGGGTTAAAAACAAACAAAAAACAAAACAAAAAACCCCAAGCAATGTTGGCTCAGCACAGGAGCTTGGGCTTGAAGGCAGAGCTTGGGGCTGAACTGGGGATGGGGGAAGAGCTGGGGCTAGAGGCAAGAGATGGAGTGCAGCTGTGGCTGGGGGGAGCAGGGGGCAGATTGAAGCAGGGCAGGATCAGTGTCGGGCTGGGTGGTGCTCTCTCCTTGCTCCCTGTGGAGACTGACTTGGGCCCTGCTGCACATGCCCCGACAAACATTCTTCTGCACCCCTGAGGGGGTGTGCCCCACAGTTTGGGGACCACTGTTCTACATCATAAAGAAGCAAACTTGTACACAATAAAAAAGCACAAGCCCAATTTTTCCCTCTTTTCAGTTTACTTTTAATTAACTGTTGAGGTGTCTGACTTCAGAAATAACACTTGTGGATGCATGCGGTGCATGTTGGCTGCACTGCTTATCTTAACATTATTTCAGGCAGTGGTGGTATAGGAAGATGTCAATTTGCTGGAAATTCCAGTTTAGAAAAAAGAATTTCTGTTCCAGGCTTGTGATAGAAAGCCATCCATCTGTGGTTTGGAGATCTTTTTTTGCCTGGTGACTGATTGATTTGGAGAATAATGCCTAGAGAACTCTAGTGAACTATGAAGTGGGGTATGGGAATTTGCTCTGCCTAGAAACTTGACAGACCATTTAGAATTAGAGTTCCTTCTGTATGAGAAGTTCTACTGCAGCAGAATGGACAAAAATTTGTGCCAGTATAAACAGAATGCTGAGGTAGGATGCAGCAGCATAGAATCACCACTGGATAAGCCTTTGTAACACTCTACTCTCCCTTCCTTCCTTCCCAGAGCAGTGATACTCCACTGCACTGCGGTATTGAAGGTCTTTGCCACTGCTCGGGACTTCATACTGTCATGCAGCAGACTTAAAATCTAGGCTGCCTCAGAAAACATTTTAATGCTAGTGCCAGTATGTGAAAAAGCACGCTGCAAGATATATACATCTATATGTTTGTGCCGCCCATCTGTAGATTACTCTGCTTGCACTCATACTCCTCGTTTTATATTTATGCAGCATTTTATGCCAAGTTAAATTGTTGGTTGCGTGTTTGTCTCCCAGCCCCATTTGGAATCCATCTTGGATTGCACATGGCTGGGGGTGGAAGAGAGGTAGAGGGTGCAGGAAAAACAGAGGTTTCTTCAAAGTCCACCTTACAGCACATAATATCCCCCATTTAAGTAGTGAGACTGGCCATAAACAGGCAAAGCCACTCCCCCTTATGTTGCAATATCTCCCATAATATCAACATATAATGTGGGGTAAACAATGAGGTGGCAAAATTTGCAGATGATACAAAACTACACAAGATAGTTAAGTCCAAAGCAGACTGTGAAGAGTTACAAAGAGATTTCACAAAACTGGGTGCCTGAGCAACAAAATGGCAGATGAAATTCAATGTTGATAAATGCAAAGTAATGCACATTGGAAAACATAATCCCAACTATACATATAAAATGATGGGGTCTAAATGAGCTTTACCATTCGAGAAAAAGATCTTGGAGTCATTGTAGTTCTCTGAAAACATCCACTCAATATGCAGTGACAATCAAAAAAGCTAACAATGTTAGTAATCATTAAGAAAGTGATAGATAATAAGACAGAAAATATATTGCCTCTTTATAAATCCATGGTATATCCACATTTTGAATACTGCATGCAGATGTGGTCACCCCATCTCAAAAATGATATGAGTAAGGATGGATATGATAGAGGTCTATAAAATCATGATAGGTGTGGAGAAAATAAAGAAGTACTATTTACTCCTTCACATAACATGAGAACTAGGCATCGCCAAATGAAATTAATAGGCAGCAGGTTTAAAACAAACAAAAAGAAGTATTTCTTCACACAATGCATGGTCAATTTGTGGAACTCCTTGCTAGAGGATATTATGAAGGCCAGGACTATAATAAGGTTCAAAAAAGAACTAGGTAAATTAATGGAGGATAGGTCCATCAATGGCTACTAGCCAGGATGGGCAGGGATGGTGTCCCTAGCCTCAGTTTTGCCAGAAGCTGGAAATGGGCAACAGGGGATGGATCACTTGATGATTACCTGTTCTGTTCATTCCTTCTGAAGCAACTGGCATTGTCCATTGTTGGAAGATGGGATACTGGGCCAGATGGACCTTTGGTCTGACTCAGTTTGGCAGTTCTTATGTCTTACCCAGCTACAGCGATGCTGGTTCCTCTTCTGTGCCCTCTCTGTTCCTCAATCTCCTCCCCAAAGAGATTCCATGACTCCAGCCAGAGATTGTCCTAACTGAACCCTAAAACAGTCACTGTAGAAACTGGAAGGTGACTTTTGATGCAGAAGAAGGGAGTAGGTAGAGGGTAAGAAAATGTGGTCCATATGGAATTGTGGGAAGGCATTGGAGGACTGTCAAAACTTGTGCTTCATTAGCCTGTGTCCTCAGTGGAAAGTAGGCAGGTTACCAGCCTGGGCTCAAACCTACATGACCAGCCTGGCCAGCTAGCCCAGGTTTAAATCACCACCAAACTCGTGTCAGATGTTTTTGTGTGTGGACAGTAGGAGGGTTGGGGACATCACCTAGGTAAGAGTCTGGGTTACTTCTTCAGTGAAGACGTATCCATAATGGGTAAACTAAGATGTGCCAGAAACAAGCCTAGATAACCACTTAAAGTTATTATACCCTACAGCCTCTCTTTTCTCCATCTTTTCCACATCCTTTATTCTTCCCATTGGCACAATTTCCAGTGTTGGACCCTGCCCAAAGAGTTTACAATCCATCTTTTCAGTTTGTTTTTTAAACAGACTACTCTGACTACCGAATAAATAATTCTTAAATGCCTACCTACTGTAAAACCACATTTATATGCTAATAAGTTTTATTTGGTTAGGAGTTAATGCAAGTGATCTTTCACTTAAGCATGTTTAAGATAGCAGAAAAGCATGACAGTTATTTACAGTGGTCCTCAATTAAATTGGCTGTATTCTGATGTATGATTGTGCAACTGATATTTGTTAATCCTTCATAAAACTTGATTGCGAGAGCCTATGGATAATGCATTTGTAGTAAAAACAGTTTGTCAAATGCAATCTCCAATCCTGAAGGGGATTTTCGAACAGATGTGTCCTGTTAATGCTAGTGCTGACTGAGCAATCAGATGTTCACAGCATCTATAAACTAGTTGTTATTTATACTACTTGTGATAGATTTTCTAATTAAATCCCTTAAATTGATTTTAGTACCTACCAGCTGAGACTTTTCTCACAGCTGATGCTTATTAAGGTAAATAGCCCAGAAAATCCAGGTTCATTTTTTTGTTTCAGATTAAATATGATATATTCTTCTTCGAGTGATTGCTCACATCCATTCCAGGTAGGTAGGTGTGCGCGCCGCGCGTGCACGTTCGTCGGAAACTTTTTTACCCTAGCAACTCCAGTGGGCCGGCAGGTCGCCCCCTAGAGTGGCGCCGCCATGGCGCTCTATATATACCCCTGCCGGCCCGCCCGCTCCTCAGTTCCTTCTTACCGCCGTGTCGGTCGTTGGAACTGTGGAGCGCGGCTTAGCTGTCCTCCACGTCCCTAGCTCTCCTAGTTCTCTATCGCTTGTCTATCGTTTATCTCTAGTTCCATATAGTTGTTAATTAGTTTGTTAAGTAGATAGTTTAGTTAAATAGTTGTTAAGTAGTTCTTTGCCGGGGGCTTAGCCCTTCCCGGCACCCGGCGCCAGGCTCATGCCTGTTTCGCCGGGCTTCAAGCAGTGTGTGGCCTGCAAGAAGCCCATGCCTACCAGCGATCCCCACGAAGCGTGCCTGAAGTGCCTCGGGGAATCGCACAGATCTGACAAGTGCCGCATCTGTAAGGCTTTTAAGCCGAGGACAAAAAAGGAGAGGGATCAGAGGCTCCGAACTCTCCTAATGGAGGTGGCACTTGACCCGTCGGCTTCGCAGGCCGTGGTATCGGCACCGGCACCGGATCGCTCCGGCACCGAGAAGACTCCCCGGCACCGACCTTCTCCGGCACCGGAATCAGAGCCAAGGCCGTCGAAGTCTGATACTCCGGCCAGGCAGACCCGGCTTGAGCGCCCGGCCTCGACATCGGCCGCGGCGCCGCCGGCACCGTCAGCACCGTTGACTCCGGGCCCGGCGGGTCCGTTGAGTCCGGTGCCGCCGAGCTCCCCCATGAGATCTGGGGTTGAGATAGTGGTCCCATCCACACCGGAGACCTTCGCCTCGGCTCGGGACCTTATTGCCCTGACTGAGCCCACTCGGCTGCCACCCCCGGTACCTCCGGTGCGGGTTGTGTCCAGAGGCAAGCCCATGCTGTCGGCGCCGCCCAGAGACAGTCGTTCGCCATCCAGGTCCCGACGTCTTGGGCGCTCCAGATCCCGACGCCGCTCGCAGTCCCGGCATCGCTCCCCTCAGCGGTACCGGTCGCACTCGCGGCAACGGTCGGCATCGAGACGGTCGCGGTCAGGCTCCAGTCGGCGACACTGGCACCGCGACTCCAGGAGCAGGTCCCGACGCTACTCGCCGCACCGGTCGACCTCCCGGCACCGAGCTGGTGGCAGGTCTCGGTCTCGGTCGACCTCCCGGCGCCGAGCTGGTGGTAGGTCCCGGTCGACCTCCCGGCACCGAGCTGGTGGCAGGTCCCGGTCGACCTCCCGGCACCGAGCTGGTGGCAGGTCCCGGTACCGAAGCGGCACCCGGTACCGATCAGGATCCCGGCACCGTGATAGATCCCGGTCCCGATCCCGGTCCCGGCACCGATATGACTCCCGGCACCGGTCCCCGGCACCGAGACGATCCTCCGTGCCGGCATGCGCAGACCCTTACCATCCGGGGTCGGCCCCGCCGTGGCCCTCGAGACAGCCGTCCGTATCTTCCCAGACGGACAGTGGGTATGCGCTGGGCACCGACCGGCAGGCGGCGCTGTTCGGGGATCCGCCGCTGCAAGACCAAGGCCCACAACAGTGGGGATTCTGGACACCCTGGGCATACCATCAGGCCCAGGGCCCCCAGCAGCTCCCTGCTAGACCGGCGACTGCGGAGCGTAGGGCCCCTGAAGCCTCCTTGTCTCGCCCCCCTCCCTCCCCGGAAGGGGAGGAAGGGTCCAAACAGCAGGACTCCGCTGTGGCTCCGGAGGCAGAGGCGAGGGCTGAGGAAGACCCTCAGTTGGACACTATCATGCCTGGGGTCTCATCATCCTCCTCCCCGGATGAGGCGGTGGCGGGTACCTCCTCCAACAGTCCCCCCCCGCTGGATCTCAGGGCGCACCAGGACCTCCTCAGGCGATTGGCTCAAAACCTGAGTCTGCAGGCAGAGGAGGTCTCGGAGATAGAGGACCCAATTGTCACCATCCTCTCTTCTGATGCTCCCACCAGGGTCGCCCTGCCCTTCATACGGACCATCCAGGCCAACGCCAATACTATCTGGCAGTCCCCGGCCTCCATCCCTCCGACAGCGAAAGGAGTCGAGAGAAAGTACATGGCCCCTTCTAGGGGCTATGAATATCTACATGTTCACCCGACTCCCAGTTCACTGGTAGTGCAATCGGTGAACGATAGGGAGCGTCACGGCCAGGAGGCTCCGGCCCCCAAGTCCAGAGAGGCCAGGCGGATGGACCTCCTTGGCCGTAAGGTGTATTCGGCTGGGGCGCTGCAGCTCAGGGTCTCTAACCAGCAGGCCCTGCTGAGCAGATACGCCTTTAACTCCTGGGTGGCAGTGGACAAATTTAAGGAGCTGCTGCCACAGGATGCTCGCCAAGAGTTTACGGCCATCTTGGACGAAGGCAAGAAGGTCGCACGCACGGCCTTACAAGCCTCCTTGGACGCTGCGGACTCGGCTGCCCGCACCCTCGCGTCAGGAGTTACGATGCGTCGCATCTCCTGGCTGCAGGTTTCCGGCCTTCCGCCGGAGCTCCAGCACACTATACAGGACCTTCCTTTCGAAGGCCAGGGCCTGTTTTCCGATAAGACAGACCCCAGACTCAAGAGTCTAAAAGACAACAGGGTCATCATGCGGTCCCTCGGGATGCACACCCCCGTGACGCAGCGTAGACCCTTTAGGTCGCAACAACAGCAACAACGTAGGCCGTTTTCCCAGTTCCGCCAGCGGCAGGACCTTTACAGGCGCCGCGGCAGGAACGGCAGGCGCAGGCAGTCTGGGAACCAAGGGGGGCAGAACCAAGGCTCCTCAAAACCCCCGCCTGGTCCTAAGCCTTCATTTTGAAGGTGCGCCCGAGGGCGCGGTAACAGTTTCCCCTATGGATCCTTTCCCCCCGTTTTCAAACCGCCTTTCGTTTTTCCTCCCGGCGTGGTCCCAAATAACATCGGACCGCTGGGTCTTAAGCATGGTGCAGACGGGATACCGCCTGCAGTTTGTTTCGTTTCCTCCTTCCCGCCCTCCTTCCTCGTCCCTCTTCAGGGACCCCTCTCACGAGCAATTTCTTCGGCAGGAGGTGCAGACGCTCCTCAGCAAAGGAGCTATAGAGGCGGTTCCGGAAAACGAGAAAGGCAAGGGGTTTTATTCCCGCTACTTTCTGATCCCCAAGGCCAAGGGGGGCCTCAGGCCTATCCTCGACCTGCGAGAGCTCAACAAATACCTCGTGAAGTTGAAGTTCCGCATGGTATCCCTGGGGACCATTATTCCATCCCTGGATCCGGGAGACTGGTATGCCGCCCTCGACATGCAGGACGCGTATTTCCACATTGCCATTTGGCCGCGCCACAGACGCTTTCTCCGCTTCGTTGTGGGGGCTCTTCATTATCAGTTTGCAGTCCTCCCATTCGGCCTGTCCACGGCCCCGAGGGTGTTTACAAAATGCATGGCAGTTGTCGTGGCGCATCTTCGGCGCAACCGTGTCCACGTGTTCCCTTATCTGGACGACTGGTTGATTCGGGGCACGTCGGAACAGCAGGTCAACAGCCATGTCCGCATGATCACCGCCATATTTGCAAGTCTGGGCCTCTTGATAAACACAGACAAGTCCACTCTGAGGCCCACGCAGAAGGTGGAATTTATCGGGGCCGTCTTGGATGCCACTGGGGGCAGGGCCTCGCTGCCTCTGCAACGGTTCCAGACCATGGCGGCGATCGTTCAACGTTTGCGGTCAGCCCCATTGACGTCAGTGAGGACATGTCTAACCCTGTTAGGCCACATGGCGGCGTGCACTTTTGTGACCGGCTACGCTCGGCTCCACATGAGGCCTCTCCAGCTGTGGCTTATCAGTCATTACAGGCCGGCAAGGCAACCTTTAGACATGTTAGTCACAATCCCCCAGAAGGTCTTAGATTCTCTCGGCTGGTGGTTAGACCAGTCCGTATTATGTGCGGGTCTTCCCTTTCACCCCTCTCAGCCATCGGTATCCCTGACAACGGATGCCTCAGATCTAGGCTGGGGGGCCCACCTAGGGACCCTGTGGACACAGGGCCTGTGGTCCCAGGAGGAGGTGGGGCTCCACATCAACATACGGGAGTTGAGAGCGGTCCGCCTTGCTTGTCAAGCGTTTTGTCATCAGCTTCAGGGTCGTTGTGTCGCCGTGTTCACGGACAACACGACGACCATGTACTATATCAACAAGCAGGGCGGCACCAGGTCCTCCTCCCTGTGCCACGAGGCGATACGTCTCTGGGACTTTTGCGTAGCCCACTCCATTCACCTCAGGGCTTCCTTCCTCCCTGGAGTACGGAACACTCTGGCAGATCGATTGAGCAGATCCTTCCTGTCACACGAGTGGTCCCTTCGCCCGGACGTCGCTCTCTCCATTTTCCGGAGGTGGGGTTATCCCCGGGTGGACCTCTTCGCGTCCAAGGGGAACAGGAAGTGCCAAGCGTTCTGCTCCTTTCAGGGCAGGGAGCCGGGGTCGATAGCGGATGCCTTCCTCATCCAGTGGTCGACCCACCTGTACTATGCATTTCCCCCGTTCCCTCTGGTCCACAAGGTCCTCCTGAAGGTGCGCAGGGACAGGGCTCTCGTGATCATGGTGGCCCCGGCGTGGCCCAGGCAGCACTGGTACACCATGCTGCTGGACTTGGCCATAGCCGACCCAGTTCCCCTGCCCCTTCATCCGGACCTGATTACCCAGGACCACGGGACCCTCTGTCACCCAGACCTGCAGTCGCTGCACCTAGCGGCGTGGCTCCTGCGTGGCTGACTGGTTCAGAGCTGCGCTGCTCTACGCCTGTGAGAGAGGTGCTCTTGAGCAGCAGGAAACCGTCCACAAGAGCCACATATTCAGCGAAATGGAAGCGCTTCTCCTGTTGGTGCGTAGAGAGAAATCTCCGCCCTATGGAAGTTTCGGTTTCCGAAATCTTAGACTACGTTTTGTCCCTCAAAGGGCAAGGTCTGGCCTTATCGTCGTTGCGAGTCCACCTAGCAGCTATCTCCACCTTTCACCCGGGTGCGGACGGTCGCTCCGTTTTTTCTCACCCGACGGTGTCGAGATTCCTTAAAGGGCTGGAACGTTTATTCCCTAACGTCCGTCCCCCTGCTCCAACCTGGGATCTTAACCTGGTGTTGTCCCGGCTCATGGGACCCCCCTTTGAGCCGTTAGCTACTTGCTCCCTGCTCTACCTCTCTTGGAAAACGGCCTTTCTAGTGGCTATCACCTCAGCTCGACGGGTGTCAGAGCTCCGAGCTCTTGTGGTTGACCCCCCATATACGGTCTTCCACAAGGACAAGGTGCAGCTGAGGCCACACCCTGCTTTTCTGCCCAAGGTGGTCTCAGCCTTTCATGTCAACCAAGAGATTTTCCTTCCGGTTTTTTTTCCCAAAACCTCACTCCTCAGGCAGGGAGCAGCAGCTCCACTCGCTGGATGTCCGTAGGGCTCTCGCGTTCTACATAGAGAGGACTAAGCCCTTCCGGAAATCCCCCCAACTTTTCGTGGCGGTAGCAGATCGTATGAAAGGTCTTCCTATCTCCTCCCAGAGGGTATCCTCTTGGGTTACGTCCTGTATCAGGACTTGTTATGACTTGGCCCATGTCCCTACGGGCCGTGTGACTGCGCATTCTACCAGGGCGCAGGCGTCGTCGCTGGCTTTCCTCGCCCGTGTGCCCATCCAGGAAATCTGTCGGGCAGCGACCTGGTCATCGGTCCACACCTTTGCTTCCCACTACGCCCTGGTCCAGCAGTCGAGGGAGGATGCGGCCTTCGGAACTGCAGTGCTCCGTGCCGCGACTTCTCACTCCGACCCCACCGCCTAGGTATGGCTTGGGAGTCACCTACCTGGAATGGATGTGAGCAATCACTCGAAGAAGAAAAGACGGTTACTCACCTTTGTAACTGTTGTTCTTCGAGATGTGTTGCTCACATCCATTCCACACCCGCCCTCCTTCCCCACTGTCGGAGTAGCCGGCAAGAAGGAACTGAGGAGCGGGCGGGCCGGCAGGGGTATATATAGAGCGCCATGGCGGCGCCACTCTAGGGGGCGACCTGCCGGCCCACTGGAGTTGCTAGGGTAAAAAAGTTTCCGACGAACGTGCACGCGCGGCGCGCACACCTACCTACCTGGAATGGATGTGAGCAACACATCTCGAAGAACAACAGTTACAAAGGTGAGTAACCGTCTTTTATAAATCAGATTATGCCTGATTCTTCACTAACTCACAATAGTGTGAATTAAGAGTAACTCCATGGAACTCAATAGAATTACACTGGTATAAACCTGGTGCAAATGAGAGGAGAACAAGATCCTTCTTATGTTTTCAACTTTTCAACCAGTTTTCCCTATTCCACTGACTGCTAGTCTGTTTAATTTTCAATCTTGATTTGATTGCCAGTCTAGTTACTTGAGCTAACTAAAATCAGTTAAACATGTTCTGTGTGTTATTCTAACCAGTTACTATAAGTCACAGAACTCGAATTCAATTTTTAGCCTTTGGCACAAGTGACCTGCAGTTGTCCAGCCTCTCTGTTCACATAGCTTTATAGCCAACATCATTTGAAAAGGATACCAAGTTGTCCATTAGCCTGTTTGCAAGAGGACAGAGCAAATATTGGAATACTGAAGGTCAGGGTTGGCTCTAGGCTATTTTTGCTGTTCTGGGAAATTTCTGCATTTCACAGCAAAACTCACAATCACTAAGCATTTTGACTGCCCTTATACTGCCCAAAGCAGTCTGTTGTGCTTAAAATGTAGACCCTGATTCGGCTGCAGGTCATTGTGTAATTTACTTCTTCAAAGCAAATTAGTGTCACAAATACAAATCTTGAAATATTATTGGCTTTGAGGTTATAGCATCTGATGTTTGTCTGAAAACACTAAAATGATGGTAACTCCAAAAGATAAAATCACCTCTGCAGATTCTGTTTTACTTTTAAGTTTGGATTATTTCCATACTTGAATATAGTCTTTGGTTTAATGAAATTCTTTAGTTTGTTGGCAATTTGGTGATATTGCTATAGCTTTGTACTGTGGGCCAGAGCTTTGATTTTTTTTTATTTGATGTCTCATCTCCATATATGACTTTATTTCAATTTAATGTCTGCATTAAAGCTTAGCAGCTAAGTCTTCCTGTTGATTCCCAGTTAATATGTTGCCTGAGAAATATTCAGCAATGTCTTTGTTGATGATTTGCATGGAGAAGAAGAAACATTTCTAAATTACTTATGAGCTCTGGGTTTAGTGACTAACGTAATGCCAGAAGAATGTGGAACTAATTCCACCCACCTGTCTGCCCTTAGAGAGAGAGAGAGAGAGAGAGAGAAATCAAACATTTATCTTAAACAGCAATTGCCTTCTAGCTCCAGTGCATGGAAAATACTAATAATGTTAAACTTTTGACAGTGATGTAGCTCCTAGTGGATCAATAGACACAATGAACCCATAATGGTACATCAGCCTTATGAAGACATTTAATTGAATCTGGGATCTCTCTCAACAGAAAACTTTGAATACTGTCTTCCTGTAAGATCTTCATTAGTTTATGCTTTTTCCTTTAAACTCTGTCCATTCTTCCCTATAGATAAGTTGCTGTGATTCTCACTGAATCACCCTATTTTTTTCCATTCTATTCTGTATAGGTTTTTATATCATACTTATCACTGTAGTATTTGAGTTCCTTCTGGTAGTCCTTTAAGCCGCATGACTAACATCTGTCATGTGTTGTTAGTTCTCTCACTCTCTCTCCAGAGGGAGAAGCTTGTGCAATGGAGCATCATGTTTTTGAAGTGTTGTTTTATACAGGGAAAAATATATACACCTGTTATGTGTTTATGTCAGAAAAGGCAAGGTCAAAGAAACATGCCTTGCAATTGAAGAAGGTGGTAAAGTTTGTTGTGGTCCTGAGTTACTCGGGGAGTTCGTCCCACAGTTAGACTGCCCCCAAAGAAGGTTTGTGCCCTGCACAGACAAGCTTTACTTTTATAGTTGAGAATTCCATTGTGCCAGAGGAGAGTACTTGTCAACCATGACCTTTCTCTTGGATCTTTAAACAATCTTTTAGATATCCTGGGACCAGGCCATGGGGTGCTTTGAAGATAAGGATTAAGACCTTGGACTTGATTTGAGATTCTATGGGAAGCTAGTCTAGAAGGCAAAGGGGACAGGTTTGATATGTTTTCAGTAGCCCATGTTGCTGATGAGATGCACTAAATGCCTTACACACTTATCCTGCACATTTTATTCCATCCCCATTTGAGTCTAGAGAGCAGGGGCGGCTCCAGTCCCCAGCACGTCAAGCGCATGCTTGGGGCGGCAAGCCGCGAGGGGCGCTCTGCTGGCTTCAGCGGACCCTCCCGCAGGGACCAGCGGACTCTCCATAGGCAAGCTGCCGAAGGCAGCCTGCCTGCCGTGCTTGGGGCGGCAAAATGCCTAGAGCCGCCCCTGCTAGAAAGAGACAATATTTTCCTAAGATTGAAGGGTAATTAGCGCATTTGATTCCTCTACTATGTTCTGTTTTGACCCAATAGAAAGGCATCAGCTCTGTTCTATCAGGACTTTGAGATTATTCAGTACAATTGCCAAACTAAAATGAAATTCACTTAGCATAGTGACGTGAGTTAAAATTAAACAAATGGTTTATAAGAGTGACTCCAGATCAAAATAGATAAATAACATGAAATTGCCATTAGACTTGAACTGGGCACTTTAGTGTAAGAATTGGAGAAAACACAATTTAAGAGTAGACTGAGAAAAATCAATTTAATTCCTAGTTGGAAGTAACAACCGTAACTAGAGATTAAGGTAGAAATGGTGAATTTTAGTTCATAGATCACAATATAGCTCTGACTTTTGAGCAAGAAAATACTAAAAACAAATCCTTTCATTTATTTTATTTTTATGTTCCTTTGTGTACCATTATATATAACCATTTGTTTTCTGATTAATACAAAAGTGTGAGACTGCCTATTTGTATAATTGGAATTACACAATGTATTCTGCATATTTCATACATAATTAACAAAGTAATTGAAGAGGAAAGAATATTCAGATTTTTTAATTAAATCCAGTTAGCAAAATGTAGCATTTTGTTTCTAGAGAGCATTTTGGTATGATCATAGTGATGTAACACCTTTTGCTGTAAACCAGTTATACAGCTATTATTTCAACTTATCAATTAAGATTTCAAACTTCAGCCAAGATAAGGAGAATTTCTGAATGATATTTTAATTAGTTTAGTACTTTTTAACATACGAAAGGAAAACCACAGTAGCTTTGTGGTTCAAGGCACTTTTTTTGCATGCTACACAGTTACTTTCTTGTCTGTTTGTTGCATAGTGTATTACAGGTTTCTTGTTCATAATGTTGGCTGTTTTTTTGTGGTGTTTTGTAGAAGGAATATTTTAAGTCACATGGAAAGTAGTTATTGCCCATGCACATTAGCTGTTTATTGCTTTAAAAAATAAAATATTAGAAACCTTGGGAACTTATTTTGTCAGATGGTGCACAGAGTATATTCGTTATATGAAACTAAGCTGGTTTTAAGTTTAGTGTACTGTGGTCCGAAAGCTCTTTGAAACTAGTAATATCACAGTGTAAAAAGTTGAAATTTGGTGGTATAAAATTCCAGCCTTGCAAAATTGTCATGAAAATCTATCCGTGCAAGCACAAAAACTACTCTCTCTCTGACCTTGATGATTGATAATGAATAAACTAGTGATATTTTAGTCATCCATCAAAAGAAGAAAAAATCCTCAACATGAACTTTTTGGGGTTTTTTTGAAAGGCTGCAGTT
Organism: Gopherus evgoodei; assembly: GCF_007399415.2. Lineage (NCBI taxonomy): Eukaryota > Metazoa > Chordata > Testudines > Testudinidae > Gopherus > Gopherus evgoodei. The sequence continues at coordinate 22,209,867 of NC_044330.1, forward strand.
TCTACACTGTGTCTTCACAAATATGAATGAATTTAAGTATGTACCACCCTGCAAAGTAGCCATTATCTCACTCTTTTGGATGGAGAAACTGAGGCACAGAGAAGCTAAGTGACTTCCCCACATTCACACAACATATATAAAAAGGCCAAAATGGAACCCAGGTCTCCTGGTCCTCTGCTTTAACCATTTGAACATGCATTGTCATTTCACAAATTACATTAAGTCCCAATCTGTTTTAAAGTAACACTGAGAACTTGATTAAGCCTACCATTGCAACGCTATTTGTTAGCTTAGGTTCAGACTCTATCCTTAATGACTGTGTGAGTAGGGATTGTAGAAAGGTAGTGTGGTTGTTTTTGAGAGCAGGAGACGGAATCTGGACTCGCCTCAGTTGTGTTCCCAAATCTGCTATTGAGTCACTCTGTGAACCAGGATAAGGCAGTCATACCAACATTTGCAAAAACAGTCCACCAATTTTGCATACCTAATTCTTTGAGTATCCAACTTGAGTCCTAGAGCATGAATCTTGGAGGTACTGAGCATCTGCTGTTCTTATTGAGTGCAACTGGGTTTGTGGACCTCTGAAAAAAGCAGGCTCTGGGTGTGAAATCCTAGTCCCACTCAAGTCAATGGGAATTTTATCAGATGGCTGGCCCCAGCCCTTCATGGGCTAGCCCACCCTGTTACAATCCAGCTCACACTTTCTCAGTTGGGGTAGCTCAGCAGTACTAAAAGTAAACAGCAATACAAAAATATACTGTTGTCACTAGACTCAATGGGACTGAATCTGAGGGGGAAAAAAAGATGCTGGGTGTGTGTTTGTTCTTTGCTTAGTTACTTTTTAAACTTTACTCTAACCCAGACTATTCATGTTACTATAAAGATAGTTCCTTTGTTTGTTTATTTTGTTTGTTCAGTGACTTGAGTTATTTAATAGTCAATAAAAGACCTTTATACATTTCTGAACAGCAGTAGCAGCATATGTGGCTAGCGGGAATGCTGTGTATACGATTAGTTTTGTTGCTGGTGCTTGGAGGGATTTTATAATTAGAACAATTTATATTTGTAGCACGTATATAAGTGGTTGTGTTAAACTGATTATTTATGTTACTACTTCAGTCTCCAGAAATACAAGGCTCACTGGGAAGCATTGGCAAGAGACTTCCTTTTCTTTCATGTGAAGACCTTGCCAAGGCCTTCCTCTCCTTTGATATGTGCAAAGTAGACTGCTGCAGCACAGTGCAGTGAAGACCCCTTGGAAGTAGGGGTGGCCAGAAAACAAGAATTCAATTTTGCAAAAAACTTCAAGGTTTTAACAATTGTTTCCATTCCACATCAGGATGTGGAAAAAATGAGAGAGTGCCTTAAAATAGCCAATAGCCCCATGTAAAGTTCCTGTCTGGCTTTACTTAGAAGATTCTGGTAACATAGAATCAAGTCGCCCATCTGATGAAATATATCTTACCTGTGTTCTGAATTAGCTGTTAGTCAGTTTTCTAGGTGAAATTCAAATTGCTGATTAACATCTAACGAGCCTTTCAATGGCCTTGGCTTAAGCTGTCACAGAGGCCACCTCTCCTCTGACACATCACCTGCATCCTGAACACTTCAGTTAACTGCACCAGGGATGAGACTCCCAGCATCCACGGTCAAGGTATTCTTAGTACCAGTAAGAAGAAGAATATCTAGCTGCAAAACATTTTCCTAGCCAGTAAACTAAACTGTTGTGAAACTAAATTTAGGAGCAATGCCAAGAAAAACATTTTTGAACTGATATGAAGTTCCCTTTTGTACTCAGATTATCTCTCTTATAAGAGAGAAATTAATCACGTTGGTTTTGACTGGTGTGAAGATGGAAGTACTGAATTGCTATCCATTTTTGTGCTGTGAGAGCTGCACTGTATTGATGAGGCAATACAGTGAATGGTCTAGAAGATGGAGAGGCTGTTAACAAGTAGTTCAATTTTTCCGTAATTATCTTTTGTTACTTCACACCCAAAACTTAAGGCATATCTAGACTCAAAATGCGACAGCAGTGTGTCAGTTACAGCTATTCCCCTATTCCATTTTGTTTCCCCAGACTCCATTTTGTTTTCTGTTCTCCTGTGGCCGCCCTTCCCTGGCTGTTAAGTTGTTTACCAGGGCCACTGCCCTTCTCAAAGGAAGGGCACCTTAGGTTGTTTAACAAGAGCCATTGCCCTTCTCAAAGGGATGGCCACTTGTGCTGCATGCTAAGTGGGACCACTGCCCTTTTCAAAGGGTTAGTCCTGTTATCACCTCGTTGAACCTGGGCTTGGTGTAGGGTAGGCAATGTCCAGAGCTGCAAGGCCTATTGTGGTTTTAAGATCCTGGGCATGAGTCATAGTCTCATGTGCTCTTGAGTCACCTATTGCACAGGACTATGTCCAGGCATGTCTCTGGGCTTACCTTCAGTTTTTCCTCTGTGCCCTCTCCCCTGTGACAGAGGGAGCCTATCAGGATTACTGGTGGGAAACTGCCCAAGTTTGCCTTTAAAACCAGACATTTTTGAAACACACCTCAGAAAGGTTCCTGCATTGCTGCCTGGTCTGATCAGCCAGGGGTTCTGGGGGGTCCTTTCTCCGCTCTCGTTTTATTTTTGAGCGTACCCCCGTTTTTGAAACCCCCCCCCCCCACGAAAAACGAATTGCTACCTGAGAGATCTCCTGATTATTGAGACTGTACCGAACCCTCCTTGCCTCTTCTGATGTTGCTGCTGCTTCTGCCTTTGCTGCTGCCTTGGGGACTGGTAAGAATCCCTCTGTAAAACTTTCTATACTTTTATTTTATTATTTTAGCTGCTGGCTCTGTTTCCCCAGCACACAGACTCAAGCTAAACCTTGGTCTGTGTCTTAAAACCTCTCTTAAACTACAGGGCTCTTTGCCACTGCTAAGCTCTGCTCCTGTGGGCTTTGCCTTGGGGCTCTCTGCTTTCAGCTGTATCCACCGCTGTAGCTACCATCCCTTGGCTTCCTTTGGAGCTGGGTCCTGGATACATACCACTCTGCCCTCTGTAACCTCCCCATAGCATAAGGTGCACCATAGGTCTTGTTTTTTTTTAATAAGTCATAGTTTGTTAAGATTGTAGAGCTTGTAAGTTTCTGTGATATTTGTTGTGTTGCCTAATTGTTGGTTAAGATAAGTTTAGAAAATCATTGCCTGGTTGTATTCTGTAGCTGCTTGTCATTTTATATAAGTTTGATTAAGTTAGGGGATAGATAAGGTTTTTACTATTTAAATTTGTCTTCCCACTGCCCCAATTGCCCCGCCCCCCCGAGCTCCCCAGTCACTCATTGCAGTCTCTCTGCTGTTTAAACTTGCAGCCTGTCTGCTCTCTGTGTCTCCCTGAGTTTAAATCTCCCTCTGTAGTGCCTCTATCTTTGGTTTCTGCTCCACCACGTGCTCCTCTTCCCCATCCCCTAACCTCATTCCTCTACCACTGCCTTTCTCTCTCTCTCTCTTTTAATCCCTTCCCCCACGTGTTCACCCCGCTCCTACTGCTGCCAAACCTCAATTGTATTACTGAAGTCTAGCATAAAACCCCATTGGTTACCCTTTTTCTCTCTCACACACCTCACATTTATATTTACACCACTGTGACACATTTTTACCTAAAGTTGTTGGTTATTTAACACATTTTACCCATAACTGTTAGTTGGTTATATGCTGCTGTGACACACCCTTTACCTAGAAATTGTTAGCTACCTGTTACATTTATACTTCAGTGTTAGTTGGTTACCAACTGTATTGTACCCCACTGTATTGTACCCCACTGTATTGTACCCCACTATTGAAACCCCCTATACTATACTAAAAGAACTCCCTCCCCAATTGCCTACCTTAACAAACCCCATACCCCTCACTATTAAATTTTCCCTGTTTTTGCATTTTCTTAATAAAGTTTATTTTGCACCCCACCTGTGTGGTAATTGCTCCCCAAGATCCCATATACCTGCAGGCAGGGACACAGTGCAGCTGCACAACTGCAGCCCTTCAGTGAAGACACTGCCTACACCAACAGGAGGAGTTCTCCCATCAGCATAGGTTCTCCTGTGAACCTACGGTGTCTACTCTGGGGGTTAGGTCGATTTAACTGTATTGCTCAGGGGTGTAGATTTTTCACAGTCTTGAGCGCCATAGTCATACCAACCTAATTTCCTAGTGTAGACCAGACCTTAATGTCACCAGAAGGTTTTCGTTATCTGCTAACGGTTGTTTTCATACCTGAGAAACAACGATTTTTAGATTCTGTCCTTGCGCCCGCAGAAGCCATGTCTGCGTGATGTGGTAGTACACGCTACAGGGGTGAAATCTGTAAAGTGCACTAAAGTATTGAGCACCAAGATCTTGCTGGTGAGCACTAAAAGTTCCCTAATGAGCTTTAACATAGTATCGTTTGAAATTGAATACATCCAGCATCTACTTTGAGACATGTCCCTCAGGAGCAGGTTGGGTCAGTTCATGCACTTCTGCTCACAGGCTTACTGGATGAGGATGGCACTGAATAAATTCAGTGTCAGCTTCAAAGATTGTCCCACAGGAGTGGGTTTGGCCATCTCTTGCACCCCTGCATGAGGGAGTCATCTCAGGCTAGTCACTGCCAAGGTTCCCTGGGTCTGTCCAGGTTGACCTAGGAGACCTAGCTATGTGCCTAAACTGGGTCTGGCTCTCTAGCTGTTGGTTCCAGTTTCCAAAGGATCTGGATCCACAGAATTCTGATCCAGCAGCCTAGTATGGATTGGAGCTGCAAACCTGGATCCAGAACAGAACACAGATCCAGAGTTACCCAAAACAAAAAACAAAAAAACCAACTGTGCACTACTGTCTATGGCTTTGGATCTATCTGGATCCACAGGAAGAGCCTGAATCCAGATTCCAAAGTCAAACATAAAGGACAACCAAGCACAGTTGCCAAGAATGGATCCCATTTATTTGGCATCTAGCCAGCATGAGGATTTGACATCTCTGACTGTTCAGTGCTGGCCATATATTGCATATTTTCACATTTATCATGACCTGACAGGGCTTCAGCTTCCTGGAATTGTTAGTCCTCATATAGGACAAAGGCAGCATCCATGAATGCCCTCAAGCTATTGTCATCTAATCATGTTGTATGACTGACAGTGCAGTGAAATGTGTTTTTTAGCAAAGATGTTCCTTCTTTAAGACGTGTTTGGGAGAGCAAAATCGATTTGCTTCTATTCACTCTTGACCTGACATCCAGAGCTGATACTTGTTTGTCAGTTCTGGTGTCTCATAGATCCATAGACTTTAAAGTCAGAAGTGATTATCCTCAGCCCTTCCTGGCAGTTATACTGCTTGCTAAGTCCCACAAGTGGGAATATGCAGAGGCCACTCAATGAAGATAGGAAGAACAAAGAGGAGTCCTTTTGGACCAGGATTCCAAGGTTCATGGATGTTCGGTAGCAGATAGAATACCCCTGGTTGAGGCTTTAGGGATGTGTCTGTGTGGATTTGTTCCTGTGCTTCTTCAGGGAGTTCTTCACCAGCAACAACACACCATACAACAAAAACAATAACTCAGGAACCAAACCCTGCAACAAACCCTGGTGCCAACTCTGTCCTCATATCTATTCAAGGGACACCATCATAGAACTTAACCACATCAGCCACACCATCAGGGTCTCGTTCACCTGCACATCTACTAATGTGATATATGCCATCATGTGCCAGCAGTGCCCCTCTGCCATGTATATTGGCCAAACCGGACAGTCTCTACGCAAAAGAATAAATGGACACAAATCTGACATCAAGAATTATAACATTCAAAAATCAGTAGGAGAACACTTCAGTCTCCCTGGACACTCAATAACAGACGTAAAAGTGGCAATTCTTCAACAAAAAAACGTCAAAAACAGACTCCAACGAGAAACTGCAGAACTGGAATTAATTTGCAAACTGGACACCATCAAATTAGGCCTGAATAAAAACTGGGAGTGGATGGGACACTAGAAAAAGTAATTTTCCCCTGCGGATACTCACCCCTTCTTGTCAACTGTTTGAAATGGGCCACTTTGATTACACTGAACTCATTAGCACTACAAATATGATTTTTTCCCTTCCTTTCTTATCAACTGTTGAGACTAGCCCACTTCTACCTTAATTGAATTGGCTCGTTAGCACTGACCCCCCACTTGGAAAGGCAACTCACATCTTTTCATGTGCTGTGTATTTATACCTCTCTACTGTATTTTCAACTCCATGCATCTGATGAAGTGGGTTTTAGCCCACAAAAGCTTATGCCTGTCAGAGAAAAACTCAGTTCTCGCTTTTTGTTTGGGTGCAGCAAAACAAAAAGCGAGAACTAAGTTTTTCTCCGACAATTTGGGGGCTCGTCCAGGATGGCAATGCCCATGGACCCACAGACGGCTGCTATGGATCATTCCCCTTCGAACCCCATGGCGCCACAATAAAGGTAAGAGACCTTTTGAAATCTCTATTGGAGTGTCGAAGAAGGACTGTCCGTGGGGACGTCTGTCCCTGTTGGACTCACGCCATCTGAACTTATTGACTGTGCAGCAAGATCAAATGCAGAGTGGTATTGGGGAATGGTTTTGCCATCCCAACAAGGTTAGTTTGTAGCAGTACTGGGGAACTGCTTGGTTGGCCAATAAGGTTAATGCACAGTGAAATGCATTAGGTATTGTGGTAGAGCAGAGCTCTGACTTTGCTCCCGTGGGTCCTGCACTTCTAGGCGGTTTATGCTAGCCTCAGTGGCTCACTGTGACCCTCCACGTAGCCCTTCTCTCTCTAGAGCCAGGGTTCCCGTCTACTGAGCCCTTTTCATCATAGGCCAGCAAGGAGATTGGTGAGAGAACTCTCACAGTCTTTGTTTAGCCTCCTGTCCTGACAGTGGCCTGACTTCCCCTCCAGGAGATGTTCCTGTCGGGGTGAGTTGGGGGGGAACCTGGGCCCGCCCTCTACTCTGGGTTCCGGCCCAGGGACCCTAATGGTAACAGCTGTTGGCAGCCAACCTTTCACTACCAGAATTGCTACATTTCCCTGGGCAACTTCCCCACAGATCTCCTGCTTCTCCCTTCTTCACCCTTACCTTAAGGTGCCCTTAATGATGGTTTGAGGGTGTCTTCAGTAACCAGCCCTTCAGCCGCACTTCCTCTCCTCTGGCTTCCTGGCTCTCCTCTGCCTGACTGGAATAAGCCCTTTTTATCGTATCAGCAGGGCCTTAATTAGTCAGGTGGTCACATTAACTTAATGGCCTCACCTGACTCTTTGCAGGTTAATTAGAGTCAGGTGTTCTCATTAGCCAGGAGCAGCCCCTGCTCTGGTCAGTCAGAGAACAGAAAACTGTTAATCCAGTGGCCAGTATATCTGCCTTCTGCTAGTCTGCTGTACCCAACTGGCCTGGGCCTATCACAGTATGCACCGGTGCTGAGGGGTTTTTACCGCCTCAAGAGGGATTGTTATACCGCCTCATGGTATTGGGTCCGAACGTAAAGTACAAATGCATCGTGGTATTTAAAAATAAAGGCCTTGGTGGGTGTGTGTGTACACCAATATAAGTAACTGTTACCAAAAAATGCCCAAAGTACCCTGCGAAGCAAAAGCTCGTAACCAGAACTACTCTAATGCAAGCCCGGTAATTAGTGGATCTTTAGGAGATCCAACCCACGGTGGGCTGACTCGGCCTGGCATCATCCAGCAAGAAAGCTACCTGGGTCTAGGAGCGTGTGAACCCATCTTCCCTCCTCCTTTCCTTTCTGTGTGGGCTACTGACAGTCTGATCATCTGACTGGACGCAATCAAAGTAAGCGGCGCCATCTCCCTAAAACTAGCCGACGCTCTTTGCTGAAGGCAGGTGTAGGAGGGTCGTGACCATCCTCGTTAGCCTCTCCTGTGTAAGTAACCTGTAAAAAAAAAAAAGAAAGAAAAAGCCTTAGTTTATAAGCCGCTAGCGCGGACAGGGCACCCTCCCTGTATGTGAAAGTACACTACTTTCCAGAAGGTTCTGGGAGCTTGCAGTGCAGGCACCTTGATCCCACAAGTGTGAATATAGAGAGGCTGATCTGAAAGAACTCTGGTTATGGATAAGTAACCTTCATTTGTTTTGGGTTTCATAAACGTTTTCTGTGCAAGAAACACCCATTTTCAGATCAGCTCTAGAAAAGATGTGGCCAATTACAACTGTGGGGAAAGAAGTTAAAGCAGAGGGGGGATTCAGCCTAGACCAAATGGAGAGCCACTCTGGCCTGGTTTACACTGGGGGTGAGGGGCTGTCGATGTAAGATACGCAACTTCAGCTACGGAAATATCGTAGCTGAAGTCGAAGTATCTTATTCTGACTTACCTCCCGTCCTCACCGCGCGGGATCAACGTCCATGGCTCCCCGTGTCGACTCCATTACCGCTGCTTGCTCTGGTGGAGTTCCAGAGTCGATGGGAGCACGTTCGGGGGTCGATGTATCGCGTCTAGATAAGACGCAATATATTGATCCCCAAAAAATAGATCACTACTAGTCTGGACATACCCTCAATCTTCAAATGGACTTGCTGCTTTGTAATGTTTGTGGCATGACATGCAATGTTGTTATATTGACTATGGAACAGTATTATCCCCTTTCTATCCCATGTTCCTCCTAGCTATTGGGAAGCAGGGGCAGAGATTCTTTTATTCCCTCGCACCTGTCCACTGCCTTGCTCCTTGCTCTACATGCTGTGATCTGCATTTTGCTCACATTGCCTGAGGCCCATGCAGATCACCAGTCTAGTAGCTACATAGCAAGAGCTGCATGACAAGTCTAGGGCAGAACCTGAATTTAAGGGAGATGAAGATAAAAACTACAATAATAGAGAAAATTACATATCTGGACCCAGAAACTACACTACATTTATTAGTTATAAGCTAAAATTCTTCCAAGATAAACTATATGGTGTATAAATAAGGAGGGAAACTACATGTACTGTGGTTTGGCAAAAGAGTGTAAGTGTACATATAAATCTGTTTCAATTTTTCCATTGTCTTGAATTGCTTTGAATAATTGTATCATCTTTGGGAGACTATTTAAGCTTGAAAATATTAGACCTTGCTTAATGATGGTGTAAATTCATGCCTGAGCACCACTGAATAAAAGCAGGAAAGGTTCATTTTCGTCCTGCTAAATTAATACCTGATTCTCAGTCTCTCTGTATGTGGTTACACTCTGTGGATATGATGGATTTGCGTTCTAGTGCCAAAAATCATGGCAGTGAAGAAACTATATATCAACAAATGAATCAAAATGGAATCTATACTTTCCAAAAGTAGCTGATTTTTTTCCTTACCATTCAGCCTCAAGTCACTAATAGTAAAGTATTGATTAGACAAACAAGATGAGGGGGATATAAAATGTATTTGGATAAAGGACTGATTTAGTTACAGGTAAAACCACAGGTCAGTATGCGATAGACAAAATTTCCTAACTTGGGTGCCTAAGGTTAGGCACTATTTAAATAAGTGGCCTGACTTCAAGAGGTGAGGACCACCTGGTATAACCACTGAAGTCAGGAAAATACTCTGGAGTTACACAGATGAAGCTGGGAGCAGGAATTTGGCCCAATATATTCAGCCACTGTCTGTCAGTCTTGGTGCGTGCAGCTGTATGTTTCTAGTGGAATGCAGAATGAGGAGTTGTGACCTTTTGTAATTGTCTGTCTCGTTCTTGAGCCCACAGCAGGTGCTTTTCAAACCAATGTACCTATATTTGTTTCTGCATCCATATATCCACTCTCATCCTTAGAAAACTGGTTATATTGGTCTTGGTTATGCTTTCATTACCAGCTCAAAAACTTCTTCATTTAATACTACAAACGCTGGCAGGGTCTCTGTTTTCAGTCACCAATATTCCTGGTCCTAATGAGAATCTGCTTGACCTACAATTTCTTTACCACAGGCCATTCTTCTTGTCCAGGTAAGCTTTTTTTTTTTTTTTTTTTTTTTTTTTTATTTACAGCTACCTTCTGAGCTGTTTTCTGCATGCATGCTGCTTGCTGTGATGAGAGATGTCCTCTGGAGCCTTTCAAAATCTCCCAATCTATTGCTAATTTTAAAATTAAATACCACTGTTTTGCTGTGATCATGTGAAAATTCAGTGTGTGCCCTGCCAGTCTGCTACCCCTTAATTCCCTGCAAAATAAATTAACATTGTACTGCAAGGAATTTTTCTCACTTAGCTAGTTTGTGGCTGGGTTCCCTCCTGGGATGATCTGACTAGCCTACAATTTTTAAATGCACTTGCTAGTAATTTCATTGAGGGATTTTGTTCCTTTTCACAGCCAAGAGGGCTCTACTGTTGTTTTTATTTTATGGTGGCAAATGGCACTCAGTGGATATGGTGATTTGCCAATTCTTTTCCCAGGTGCCTTTGCTCTGAAAAGTAAGTTTTGGAACTTGGGTGGCTTCCCTTGCTCATTCTTCCTCCATTTCTTGAGAGTTTTATCGCATTTCTATTTAATTCTCATACCTGAGGAGGTATCTTATCCCCTTCTAACTTAAATAAGAAAAAACAGCCTCTCTTGTCAATTGTTTGGATATGTTTTTCATACTGTCTATTGTTGCATTTATTATCACATTGTTTACTGCAACATTCTTCGAGTTACATATTCTCAAGGAGTCAGAGTCCTTCTCTGCTGGTATCTTTAGAGAAGGGAAAATTACTTGCCTTGTAATTCTCCTCTGAAGATATCATTATGCAAATTTTTTCTCTCACCCACTTCCTCTCAGAGTTAGGGGATTAAAATAATGAGGTTGTGTGTCAGGTGTCTCTCTTTTGGATACTCATTTTTCCATTGCCCATTTTCTTTTCTCGGACCCCTTTTTCATTAAGAAGTGAGGAGAGAAGTGGAAAATTGTTGCATTTTGTATGTAATTAAAAGTATGGGGATCTGTTATCTGCTGCTTTTGAAAGATCCTGGCTTGAATTTTCTGAGGCCTCTGAGATTAGAGCAAGTTTTGTGCTGCAGAGAGTCAAAAACCTTGAACACTAGGAAAGCTTTACACCTGAGGCACAAGACCCATAAGTAAGAATGTTGCCTGATGCTATCTTCAGAGGAGCGGAACTACAAACCAAATAATTTTCCATTCCTGCAGCACGTTGTAGATTTTATTTTTATTAATTTCTAAATCGCAATGTTGTTGGGTAGGCAAACCAGAAAATTATTAATTATGTAACATAACTATGGGTATTCAGGTATGTCATGATAATAAAGAATCTGAAGTGGCAGTAAAGCCACGCATAGTAATTTAGTGTTAGCAGTTTTTATTATTCAGGTTTAGCAACCAATGGAGCAAAAGCAATTCTCGCTTTGCCTCTTTAAGCCTCTAGCCATCCGAAAACAGCAATGAAAGAGACAAGTAACAGCAAAGGGCAATTGAGTAGAAAGCCAGCTAGTGAAATGCAGACATCAAGAGCAACAAGGTATAATTTTATTTTAAACAGATCCCTTCCTTCCTTGACTGGAGATGTGCTTCTGTCTCTTCCAAGTACCAGTTTTGGAGTTCTAGGCTGTGCCCCACTGATACAGATTTAGAATTTTCACCTAATTCTGTTGAAAATGTAGCTCTGTAAACAATTTGCCCCAAGAGATTCTTCCCATGAAAAGAGGTTCTCTACTTTAAATAGATTTCAAGCTCAGCAGACACATTTTTTCTGGTTTAATTTAGAATGCAGATAACATTTTAAGAAGTTATGCTTTGTTCCTTCTCTACCAATATAAATGCTCCGCTCCACTTTTAGCTCCATATCTTTATTCTCCTATTTATCTCCCTGGTTCTCACCTCTCAGATGTATTCCCTTTTGCCTTGTCTCTTCTCATCAGGAGCTGCAGAAGCTCCCTAAAAGTGGGGGACCACTGGCACCCAAACCGGGGCCCTGCCTCCCACTCACTCTACCTCTTCCCCAAGGCCTCACCCTCCTGCTCACTCCTTTCCATCCCCTCCTCTCCCATCACTTGCCCTTGCAGCTGGTAAAAAGTGAAGGGCCCCCAGCCCTCCTGTTCCAGCGCCCCTGCTTCTTCTATCTCAACCTTCACTTACTGTGCCACTATAATAAACAGCTGCTGGTGTATTTTTCACATGCGTTCAAAACTTCTGCCAGCACCTTACTTCCCAGAAATTTTTCTCAAACAATTTTTTCCCCATGGGCCACTGTCCCACCTTCAACCCTCCTTGTTTTTAGAAAAATCTTGAGAAAAGTCCTATTCTCACATATTCAGCCACCTCTCCCAAAATAACTTCAGTGATTTGTTCCCCCCACCCATTCCCAGTACTGGAACTTCCCTGTGATGGGAGGGGGCAGGGTGTAATGAGTGCTTTTTTTTTTTTTTTTTTAACTTCTAACCCTGGTACTTTCAATCTCCTTGTCCATCTTGAGGCCAATGCTGTGTTTTGTACCATCTATGACTTAAATCCTCCTGGACAGCTTGACACAGTTGCTATAGTCTTGTTGCCTTGCTGCCCTCATTACTATTTGTATTACCAGAGAACTTAGGAGCCCTAGTCATGGACCACAACCCTATTTTGCTAGGCTCTGTGCATACACAGATCAAGATGGTCCTTGCCCCGTAGAAGTTACAATCAAAGCATAAGACAAGAGACAACAGATGGGTACAGACAGACTGACAAGGAAGTACAAGAAACAATGATACAGTATTGGCAAGGATGGTAGGCAGTCGTCTCAGCACACCAGCAGCCTACCCAGTGTCAAGATTTTTATAGGAATCATAGCAAAGGAGAATTTTAAGGAGGATAATCACGTGTTTGTGAGGTGTTTGGGGAGCTCTTCCCAACCCTAAAGATCTGCATCGGAGAAAGCACAAAGGTGCTTGTTTGAAAATTCAGCAAGTGGGTGATGGAAGCTTCCACCACAGGCCAATCAGAGGCAGGAGTTCATATCTCAGTACTGAGTGAAAAATGATGTGTGTGTGTATAGGGGGGAAGGTTACGAAGAGCCTTGAAAGTGAAGTCGCACAGCTTATGTTTGGTATGATAGAGAGGGAGAAGCTGGTGAAGGGATTCAGTGAGAAGGAGGACATGGTCAAAGGGACAGGTTAGGAAAATGGTCTTCGAAGAAGCATTCTAAATGGTTATGAGTGAGGTAAGATTGCATTTGTCAAGGCCAGAAAAAGGGTGCTTGTAGTACTTGAGATGATGAGAGCCTGGATTAGCATTTAAACTGTGTGGATGGATAGGAAAGGCCATATCTTACAGATGTTATGCAGAAAGAATCTACAAGACTTAGACATAGCCTTGAAATGAGGACCTGGAGAGAGTTCCAAGTGAAAGACCATGTCCCAGTTATGGGCCTTAGTGACAGGCAAGATGGTGGTGGTGTCCACAGTAATCAGGAAGAAGGTGTGGAGGAGAGTTTGGGAGGAAAGACCAAAAGCTCTGTTTTAGCCACGTTGAGCTTGTGCTGGCAGCTAGACATGAGGAGATGTCAGATGGGCCAAGACTTTAGTTTGGACAGACGGAGACAGGTCTGAAGAAGAGATGCAGATTTATGTGTTGTCAGCAGAAAGCTAGTAGCTGAATTTGTTTGTGGATGAGGTTACTTGAGTTAAGGTATGGAGGAAGAAGAGAAGAAAACCAAGGACAGAGCCCCATGGAATCACCACAAAAAATTTGGAAAGGGAATGAGGAGGATCCTCTGAAAGATGCATCAAAGGAGTGATTATATATATAGGGTAGAATCAGAAGAAAACAGAGTCACAGAAGTCAAGGGAGGACAAGATTTCAAGAAGAGTATGGTTGATGGTGTTGAATGTGGCTCACGGGTCAAGGAGGATGAGGATGAAGTACTGGTTCTGAGCTTTATTTATGAAGAGGTCATTAGAGACTTTGCCAGAGCTGCTCAGTTGAGTGCAAGGGGTGGAAGCTAGATTGGGTCTAGGATGGAATTGGCGGAGAGGAATTCCAGACTGATTATAGACCAGGAGTTGGCAACCTTTCAGAAGTGGTGTGCCGAGTCTTCATTTATTCACTTTAATTTAAGGTTTCGCATGCCAGTAATACATTTTAACCTTTTTAGAAGGCCTTTTTCTGTAAGTCTATAATATGTAACTAAACTATTGTTGTATGTAAAGTAAATAAGGCTTCAGAATGCTTAAGAAGCTTCATTTAAAATTAAATTAAAACGCAGAGCCCCCTGGACCGGTGGCCAGGACCCAGGCAGTGTAAGTGCGCTGAAAATCAACTTGTGTGCCGCCTTCGGCACCATGCCATAGGTTGCCTATTCCTGTTATAGACAGTGCACTCAATAAGCTTAGAGATGAAAGGGGGATGGGGCAGTAGTTGGAGAGGAAAGTGGGGTCAAGGGTGGGTTTTTTAAGACGGAGAAGACTAAAGAATGTTTCCATTGTGAAGGGAATGAGCCAGCAGAGAGTGAGAGATTGAGGAGATGGGTTGGGATGGGGTCACTGACACAAGTGGAGGCATTAGAACAGAAGAGCAGACAAGAAACGTCTATGTCTGTGACAGGGATGGAGGAGATAGTTGTAGAAGAGGAAAGGCAACTTGATGGGAAGGGAATGGTCATGTGATATTTTGTTAATTTTGCTCTTGAAAGAGATCAGCAAGATCCTGTGCACAGAGAGAAGTCGAGGCAGAAGATCGGGAGGGCTTCAGGGCTGAGTCAAAGGTGGCGAAAAGGCAGGTAGAATTCAATTAAGTTGGAGACGGTCACGGGCTTTCCACCAGAGACACTCCACAGAGTGAGGGACAGGAGCAGGGGAAGTGAATATTGCAGGTTAGCCAGGCTGGGGGTTGGTGGAAGGGATGAGAGAGAGGCAAAAGAGTCAGTGGTGGAGAGGAATGACATCTGGAGAAAATCAACAACCACATCAATGGAAGAAAGAAGAGAGCACAGGGAGGAGAATGCGCAGAGCAAATGAGAGGTCATCTATGCTGACAGACTGGAAGTCATGGAAGTGTGACATGAGAGGGTAAGTTGGGGGTGATGGGTGACGCTGAAAGAGACTAGGTGGTTATGTATGCAGTGTTGTTGTAGCTGTGTTGGTCCCAGGATATTAGAGAAACAAGGTGGGTGAGGTAGTATCTTTTATTGGGCCAACTTATGTTGATAAGAGAGACAAGCTTTCAAGCTACACAGAGCTCTTCTTCACTTGTGGTCAGAAGAAAAGTTCTGTGTAAGCCCAAAAGCTTGCTTTCTCACCAACAGAAGTTGGTTGAATAAAAGATATTACCTTACCGTGTCTCTCCAACAAGGTGGTTATGGTCAGAGAGGAGAAGTGCAACAACTCATTGATCTGAGAGAGAGCAGCATTTGGTGAAGATCAAGTAAAGCAAATAGCTGTTTTGAGGAGTGAGAAAGTTGATCCAGGACTGCAGATCAGATAAAGAGCTGATATTTAAAGCTGTCTGGACAGCCTTACACAGTTGCTGTAATCTTGGTGGTGGTGGTGGTTATTATTTGTATTATTGTAGTGCCTTTCCTGGTCCATGGTCCATGACTTCAGTGTTTGTACAGCACCTAGCACAAAACAAAGATAGTCCCTGTCCCAAAGAACTTAGTTCTCATTTTACATCTACTTATTTAATCTTTCCCTGTTGTGTGATTGTCAATGTGTGTTCGCCTTGTCCGCATTGTTATTCACTAAGTTCCAGTCCTTCACTGCTCCTTTTGAATTCAGCCTTTGGAATTACTTTTGTGTATAGATGTTGGTCCCGGACATCCACTTTGTCCCTTTCTGCCTGCATCAGCTACATCATCTCTTAGCTCCCCCCAATAACGTCCTTCAGGGAATATATCCAAACGTGAAATCCTGTTAGCAAGAGGGGGGCACCTTCAACTATTTTTAGATTCAGTCTGTGCTCTTCTCCATATTTATCTATGTCAATCTTATGCTGCTTTATTCTTTTTCCCACATGGCCCAATTTCGTTTTCTCTCTTTTTTTGTTAATTTTTTTTCACCTCGATGAAATAATGGCGGGTGCTGATGCTGCTCCTCCTTGGCAGATTTGGAAATTAAAAGGACTGTTCAGAGCATCAATAAAGGGAATATAAAGCAAACTGTTCAATAATATTTCTTTGATTATAGTAATTTATGGAACATTAGTTGCCATAACAACAAAATAAGGTCTTAGTTTGTCAGTATTTTTCTTTACAAGGTGAATATAGTGTCCATGAAAAAAACTACATGGACATACATTGTGAATAAAGTCCTCTTTTGTAGCCATAGAAGTCCTAGAACCCAGGCAGTGGCAGTGCAAAGAAATGTATAACTGGGGTGTATAACTTCTGTGCTTTAAAAAAAGGACTTTCTTCCCAAGAAAGGTTACTGGTGCACAACTCTTTGCATTTCTCCCCTAAAATACAATGCCTAAAGCTGAACCTAGTCCTGAGAGGAAATCTACAGAATCAGTCAAACCGTAGCCCTTCTGCAGAGACCGCTAATCACTGTGCCAGTTGTGACTGGTGGTTGATTTTATTTATTTAACTGTGTGGATGTTTGTCCAATAGATACTGGACTTACAACACCAACTCATTTTTCATAGCCCACTGAACAGCCTTCAGCTGGCAATGACTATTCATCAGAGTGAGACTGAACCAATGACCTGATGAAGATGGAAAGCATTGTATCCAGTTGCAAATACCCTGACCCACTTTGTAGACCCATATAAGGTCATATCCAACTCCCAAGGAAGTAAATGGGAATCCTTCAATGGACTGTAAAGAGAGTTGGATCTTGCCTGTACTATGTAATTACTTTTAACCAGGTTTCTCTTATTTTCTGATTAATTTTTCTTCTTTAGACAAAATAATTATGTAAAACCCAGTAGAGTCAGTGCATCCTTGACATTTACCATTTGTACTTTTAACTCTAAATTCTAATTGTAGAAATCTTATTCCATTAAAAAAAAATTGTCTGTGCAGCCAGTATACTACAGGGTTTCAATTTCCTGGTGATTTCTTTTTAAACTGCACAGCTGGTTGTAACTAGGGACTAATACAACATGTTCTCAATTTCTGACCCTTTATGTTGGGAATTTTCCACTGTGAAATTGCATTAAATCTGGATGCAACTGATGAGCACAATGTTTTCTACTTCTGTACAAGGTTAAACGAATGAAATAAAATAGATGGAAAAGAAAACAAAGTAAAATAAGTTTGCTTTCTCATGCAATGACAGGGTGCGTAGTGAGGTCAGGGATTCAGTGCTAACTCAGCCATCATTCAGGCAGTGTGGTAAAGATTGAAACTACTGAACTTTCATAAATCAAATTGGAAATTATATCCTGTCTTGAGGTCTTTTCTCTCATGCTCACATAGCACATATATACCGTAAGGCTATATTAATAGTTACATCCATAATTACAAATGGTAAACAAAAATTACGTTTATGAAATATTTTTCTTTGTAAATATCTTGATCTCCAGAGTGTCATCTGTAATATTTTTCTTACCTGTATATTCTTCAGGTTTCTGTACACCTGATGGTATTCGTTTTTACCTTATTTACATAGTCAATGGGAAAAAATATATGTTCTGTTAGCATCACTAGAAAAGGGGAAGGTTATTTGCTGAGCATCAGGACAAATTTGTTCACATGAGAGACAATGGAGTCTGTTCCAAATGTCAAACTAAGAAGGCAACTAAGGTTAAAAACTGAGGTTTTATGCTATCCACTCACCTTTCAATTACTATGTCTTTCCAGTGTTACTCTAGAAACTCTGAAAGTAGTAATAATTGTAAAAGTGTGGCAAATGAACAGATAATACCAGCTGTTGTACTGTTTGTGAGTCCTGTTACATCTGGTTGCTATTTGGATTTCACTCCTGAGATGCAATGAGTCCTTTTCAGCTTTATTTTCAGTTCAGATGGGTTATTTGACCTTTACCTTTGCTCCACCATATTTGGCTTGAAAACAAAGCTTTAAAAAATGTTAAAGAATATGTTTTGTTAGGTCATAGGAGCATATACAAAATGGCAGTCAGCAGATTTCAGGACTCTCTAGATCCCTGCAGTCTGACAGCATTTTACTTACTTACTTGTACCTCTGACACAGGAAGTAAATGAGGGCACATGAGGGTGTAGTCTCCTGCCTTAATTTTCTTATTCAGAAGGAGCTTTGTGCAATTGAAAAACTGATAAACTGTTGTTCAGGCAGAGAATTCAGTGACCTCAAACTTGCTGTATGTTGTTTTTTAGTTCGAATGAACAACTGCACTGTGCCAAAATAGTTTGCATCCTTCATTTTGAACTGCAGACTAACAGGCTTGCTACCCAGGGTCCTGAAAGGTAGCAATCTTATCCTATACTAAGGGCTAGCTCCAGCTGGCAAATCCCTGTCATCTTAAGCAGTAATACTAATAATAGTAATATTTAACAGGAACACTTATTCATAGATCTCAGATAACTTCACAAATATGAGTAAGGACAGGACCGGCGCTAAGTGTTTTAGCACCCTAGGCGCATGGCAATTTCGCCGCCCTGGTCCCGCGGCTCCGGTGGAGCTGCCGCACTCGTGCCTGTGGAGGGTCCGCTGGTCCGCAGCTCCGGTGGAGCTGCTGCAGTGGTGCCTGCAGGAGGTCCACCGGAGCCGCGGGAGCAGCCGACCGTCCGCAGGCACGACTGTGGCAGCTCCACCGGAGCTGCCTGCCACCCCCTCCAGCAAAATGCTGCCCACCAATAATCCTGGCGCCCTAGGCGATTGCCTAGGCCGCTTAAATGGAAGCACCGGCCCTGAGTAAGGATCATCATCCCTAATTTACAAATAGAGGTAAATGAATCATTAAGATTGTATACATACTAGGCTTTTAAAAAAAAGTTCCCACCATTGTTGTTACTGGTGTATCTCCATTGGTGGTAAGTAATGATGGAAATGCTAGTACAGACAGTGCTCTCAGAAGGTGCTGGTGTTTAAATCACAGAGTCCTCTAAATCTGCTTAGATCAGGTCAATACAACATAGTAACACTAGTAGCCACTGGTGCCTTGTTTGTGTTAGTGCTATCAGCATTACTACCACCAATGCAGCTGCACTTGTGGGAAATTTTTCATACCTGGTACAGATAAGATCAGATAAGCTGAAGCTATGAGGTGAGCATATGGCAGAGTTGGTAATAGAATACAGGTTGCATGGTGCTCAATCCCGTAGATTACGACTGGCCCTTTTAATGTGTCCATTTTAAATAAATTCAGTGACTTCAGTACAATTTTGTTTGACATTTAGTTAAAGAATGTTTCTGACAGGCAACTGATTTTTGTTGGCTCCTTGGGTTTTTGCATAAGAGGCTTCTCTATATATACTGTAATTAGGTGAACCCTCAACAATGTTATTAAAACTGTTAAAAAAATTATATAGTACATAGTTTGAGAAAAGAGTGTCTCTACATCTGGGTATAGTGCTTAGATTATATAATCCACAAATACAAAGTTTGTTTTTAAAGTCATATGATACATAGAATACATAATCAGCAATAACCCAAATTTAGGTGAATAGATTTAACAATACAGTTTAGATATTAGAATCCGAATACTCAGGTACATAACTCATGAAAAGTTGTACAGAGATTTGGTTCTGGAAAGCAAAATATAACAATGCGTGGAGATTGTCCCTCAGTAATTGAGAATTAGGTAGGTTGTCCATTTAGAAATTACAATCCATGAGGAAAGTACTTTAGTTACTTTCCTGACTGTGCGTCTCATCATGCTAAAATTAATATTTTTTTCTTAGCAACAAACTGGAAGCTGTTCCCACTTAGTTTTATAACCTTTCAGTCAGCTGCAAAAAAATTATATAACCAACTGTATAGTGAAAAATATTTCCACGTTGAAGCTGTGCAGAGCAAGAGCCTTATTTTAAAAGTCATCCTTGAGAACCAATACAGTGCATCTAAACAGAATATTTTACTTATACCAGTCATGACATTATCAAGTATGAACACAGGGATTGCAACACTGAAACACTGTAATTTCTGATGTGGACAACCACACAGCAAGTCACTGACATTATAAGGATTTAGATTGAAAACCCCCAGAACATAAGCTCAAATCCTAAATCATCTCTGCAGAAGTCAAGGCACAGAGGCCTGAAGTCACTGCTAATAGTTGGATGTATAGGACTTCTAGTTTGATGAATTCTCTGAATCTTTAAAATCTTTGTTTAAAAAGATTCAAGAGGGGAGATCCTGCTTTGAAAGCACTCCATGTACTCCTGAGAAGCCATGATATGAGCCCTTGGTGAAGCAGGCTTGCTAGCATTGCTAAATCTATGATCTCAGATTCCCACTAGACCAACATCTGTAGGACATGCCATCAGGAATTTCTTGCAGAACTCCATCTTATATAACCCACCTACCAGCTCCATGCAGCTCCCACGGTCCCCTCCCTGGCACTGGCATCATGGCTAGATCATCCTGTTGCCCTCTGCTCACAAGAAGCGGCTTCCCTGCTTCTAACTGGCCGCATATGACCACAGTACAGCAGTAACATATGGGCTTTATGTTCTAAGTTGTAGTTTCTCCATGGAACATGCTATGTAGCATAGCTGTTCCCCTCCACCTCCTTCCTTTTGGCTGCATAGTGGTTCTGCATCATTAGCTATTTACCTTAAATAGTCCTAGGAGCTACAGGCAAATTCCATAATTGCAGGTGTTCTTCTCCTATGTGCAGCCCTCCTGATTTGCCTAGTCCATTTCTGTGAGAGTTTGGTTTATCTGTTTTCCTGTGATCCACGTAAGGATGGGCATATATGTGTTGTAGAAGTGTTTTGTGTTTTCTGAGTTCCATTTTTATCAAGATCGCTTTATGCGCCATACTCCTTCTAATGTAGATAAATAAATACATGTCAGAAAAGTTATGAAAGATTTTGGATACCGCCATCCCTGTCTTTTCCCAGCTAACGCTATTTTTCCTTGTTAGTCTCTATTATGTGAGATGGTAAAAACCTCACTCTTATGAATAATCAGATATAAATTAACTAACAGGTGAAAATTCACCTTGTACTAAAAAAAAAAAAAAAGAAAGCAGCCATGGAATTTAATTTTATTTGCTGTTAAATTATACTGGAGTATGGGTTATATTGATGTGAAACTAAATTAATTTCAGCAGTACTCCGTAGTCTCAGCTAAATGTCAGTAACTTTTTTTGGAACTATGTAAATGAACATTGAAAAAGGCTTGTTTGCTTGCTTGCTCCTTTAAAATATTCATTAAATTGTGATAGGAAGTCTAAAGTCCTCTAAAGCAGGGCAATATTTTTAAAAAGCTAGAGTTCAAATGTATATGACCATCAATATATTGCAGTGATGGAAAAGAAGAAAAAACAGAATGTGTTTTCTTTGTTGGTTTTAGTTTTGTGCAGCTTTTGTACTCTATCAATTAAATATTGGAAACAAATAACATTTCAGTTTTAAGTATCAGAGGGGTAGCCGTGTTAGTCTGGATCTGTAAAAGCAGCAAAGAATCCTGTGGCACCTTATAAACTAACAGACATTTTGGAGCATGAGCTTTCGTGGGTGAATACCCACTTCGTCAGATGCATGTAGACTACATGCATCTGACGAAGTGGGTATTCACCCACGAAAGCTCATGCTCCAAAATGTCTGTTAGTCTATAAGGTGCTACAGGATTCTTTGCTGCCATTTCAGTTTTAAAAAAGATGATGGAACTGGGATGACACATCAGTATTGACCACTATCACCTGTGTGAGTGGATGAGGAATATTAAGAACCCTGGGCCTGATGATGATGGTGGATAGCCATGCCTTCCTGTATTTCTTTGTTGCATCTCTGGGTTCCCTACTGGCGATTTACATTGTTGGCATTTGTTTTGATGGGTGTTCTAGCCATGTAATCACTCTCTCCAGCAGTTTATGAAGCACGAATTGTGGAAGGCTTGAAGTATCAAAGCTTTTGCTGCCATGTCCATTGGAAATTTTGCTTGCTGATTTTCAGTTAACAGTACAATAGGGCCTTTCATCAAGAATTAAAGCAAACCCCAAGAACATGCTTCTCTCTCATATAAAAGCTGGTTTGTTCAGTGATGTTTTAATGTTTATCTGCTATTTTTTCATTGTTAGTTTTTGCTGGAGTAATTTTATTTATATTGATAAATCATTGTACTAAAAATAATCATTTTCTGGTGTGTTTATAAATGTCATAGGCATCTGAAATAGGTAAATACTATTCAGTAATTCAAGGATATTCTCTTTACACAGAGCCGTTTGTCTGGAAGTATTCTGTAAAATATATCTTGCCTAAAACAGAACTTGCTAGTACATGAGTATTTGTCATATTGTCCAGAGATGAAAACACAATAGGTGTCTAGAAGAGAGGCGTATATCCTTGCCAGCTATAGTGAAATAGTGCAGAAAGGAAAGTAGGGAAGGGATTATCAACAATTGTCATGCAGACAGTATGTTTTGTAGTTAGGATGATTTACAAGGTATCAGTTTGGGTTTTTTTTCTGACCTCCAATTTCAAGAGACTAAGGAGTTTAGGGAAAAGGAACAGAAATGCAGGAACAGAAACAACAGATACACCTCCAAAATGTTTACCATCATTGTTCCCTCTGATACTCCACAATAACATGCTTGTATTATTTATTTCTAACGACTCCTGGTTCTTTGTTTTCAATAACAGCATGAAAGTTAAAGTATGTTCAGATGGGGGGGGTTAATGGTAAATTGCACCACTAGCATGCAGGTGAGGCACCTGTCCCGTTTTCAGTTTGCATTGTGTGAACACACGATGGCAGTTTGCTGTGAAGTGAGAATGCTGTGCATTCTCAGGGGTATCCTGTGGTCCTTTGCTTTGCGGCTGAACAGAGTGCAGCATGAGATTTTTTTGCTGTGAATTGTAGGATGCAAAGGGGAAGCCAGGTAGGTTCAAACTATTTAAAAAAAATGTTTCTGCTGTTTCCCCTGCTTCCTTTTGTGTAGGCTAGCGCCATTTGTGAATTGCTGCATGCCAGCATGTACCCAGAAATGCACTGCACTGTCATGGTAACTAGCACGAATATGCAGTGGCTCCTTCACTGTATTACAGCATTCAAAACTGAATACATTTGGCACTAGACCTTGCCCGCTGCACCACTGAACAGATGGTGCTGGGTGCAGGGGAATATTCAACAGCAGCAGCAGGAGAACCCTACAAAGCTGTTGCAGCAGGACGAGGACACTGAACTGTTGGAACTAAAGGACCGGTTCCTGACTCAGCTACACAGCGTTCAGAACTGTTTCTAGGCCCAGCAAACCAGCATGGATAGGTGGGGGAGGATTGTTTTGCAGACTTGGGGTGACCAGCAGTAGTGAGAGAATTTCAGAATGGGGGAGGGCCATCTTTTCTTAAGATTTGTGCAGAACTGGCCCTGGAGCTGCCGCTCTAGTGGAGATAAGGTACTGTTTAGCTGGGTTGTAAAGCTGGGTAACGCTAAGTCGATTATTGATGGCTTTGCATGCATAGGGTGCCCAAACTGTATAGAGGCAATTGATGGCACCCAGGTGCCTATCATTCCCCCCCCCCACACACACACACACACTCCGTAGGATCACAGCAGAGAATTTATAAATAGAAAGGGGTGTTTCTCCATCCTTCTCCAAAGACTGGTGGTCCACCCTGGGAGGCTTACAGACATAAATGTTGGATGGTCTGGCAGGGTCCGCAATGCAAAGATCTTTTGGAACTCAGTTTTATTTAAATTAATGGAGAAAGGACTGTTTGCCCCAGTGCCCACTGTGGACATTAATGGTGTAGAGGATGGTCCAGTACTCTGGGAGACCCCACTTATCCTCTGGTGCCCTGATTAATGAATTGATTCACAGGCTGCTTGGACAGAAGGAAGGAACATTTTAACTATCACCTGAGTAGCTGCAGAATGGAAGTCGAGTGTTCTTTGAGCTGTTTGAAAGGCAAATGGTGCTGCTTATGCAATCATTTGGAAGCAACAGAAAAAAACATCCCGACAATTATAGCTGCAGTCTGTGCTCTGCCCAATATCTGTGAGACTAAAGGAGAAAGCCTTAACGATGGGTGGGAGCGTAGGGCACAGAGGCTTGGTGGTTTGAGCAGCCAGCAACGTGCCCCATAGAGAACTCTCACACCCTGCGGAATATTGTTTGGATTCCTATTGTTTATATTTTGAGTCTCTATCTTGAACATGCTAATCTGTGGAGGGAAAGATGGGGGTAGATAGTGAGCAGTGCAGTATTGCTTATGGATGGTAGAAGTGGGAAATTATATATTTTTGTAAAACTGTATGATTATTTTAGCTGTATTTAAAGGATTTTATATTACATGCAGTGATGACTCATAATAGACTAAAATGGATTATAAATGGTTTTTATTATGAAACAGTAACAAAACCCAGAAATAAGGTTTGAATGAACTGATGGATAACTAACAATTGCTTTTTGTTTGAAAATACATTTTCCAAAACAATCTGACTAAGCAACAAAAAGCAAACCTTTAAATAAATAGTGCAAACCAAACTGAAAGTGCAACAGTGCAAAAATGGATTATATAATATTTACCTAGCTCACAGCTAGGTTGTGGGGTTCATGACTGTAAACTGTTGTTCATTTTTATTTATTTTGCAGGCTGTTTTTATAAACTCAAATTCTTGTTTTATTTCTGTGACTCTTCAGTGTTTTGGAGCATTTACACCATCTTGTCCAGGTGCAAGTGTGATCCATAAGCAATAAGCATTAATGTAATGACAATTTTGAAGTTATCTTTTGTTACAAAACTTCATATTTTCATATAGATAACTCGTCTGGTCCTCCAGGTCACACAATGATTTCAATTTGACTTTATATCTGTCTTTTGCCTTCCTCAAACTAATACAAGATACAATGTGTATATAAAACTTTATACATAAAATCAAGTTAATCAGATGGAAAATATGAAATAATGGCTTGATTAAACTTGGCCTTTTTTCATTTTAATTTCTACTGAATGGACAAATGAGCCCCAATACCTGGGTATCCTTATTTATTTGATACAACAACCAACATACTACATCCTTCAAATCTCTTATTTACTAACAGTGACCTTAGCCACTCTGCTCTTGTCTTGTCATCGAATATACAGTGCAACATATCCTCAAGTTCGCCCTTACCACTATCTTAAATCATACTTCATACCCTGATAGCTCCCTGCAGAGGATGTACAACCTATTTACATCTAATGCTGAGGGTTGGCATGGCCAGATGTACAAAAGCTCCCAATTTGACACCTGTTCTTTCCGTAAAGGCACCCAGAGGGTTATACTTCTACCAGATTTATTTTATGAATGCAGGTTTTTTTAAGTAGTAGCTGCCATTCAGTAAGGCTGTTACTAGGCTGTTGTGCTGAGAGAACTTTTCTCTATTACTTTCCTTGACCAGCAGGAGAAGACAGCTATCAGGCCTAAAATGGGAACCGATTTCCCCCTATCCCACCTTCTCTCTGCCTTTCTTAATTTGGAGCACATTCTCCTGCTAGTGAATTTTATCAGATCTGAGCAACAGACACCTTATTTTTTAACAGCGATTTTACTCATCATCCAATGAGAGAAATATACAAGCTATGTCCTGGAAGAAGTTTCTGTTTCCAAGCAGGTTTATGATATAGAGTCATTTTAAACATGTCTAAACGACAAAGCAGATGAGAGATGCTAGGCTGGGATTACAGGGTCATTCTCCCAGTACATCAGAGTTAAAATCTGATAGACTAAAAATATTGTTAGACAAAATGGACTGTCACATTTGATCAATCCCATTAAATAGATTGTCATCAAAGTACTAGATGTTTCAGTCAGATACATGTGTTGCTACTGTTCCCTATGGCTGCTGAGTACAGATAACAAGGGAGGAAACTGCAGTGTAACTAGTGGCGATGTTTATTTCATTGTCTTGCCTCTTTTTCTCCCCCTTCTTTTTCAGGTACTACCTGTTTGATTGCATTGCTGTCAGATAAAGAACTTACAGTGGCCAATGTTGGTGATTCACGGGGAGTCCTATGTGATAAGGATGGAAATGCTATCCCTTTGTCACATGATCACAAACCCTATCAACTGAAGGAGAGAAAGAGGATTAAAAGAGCTGGTAAGATTATAAACTTGTCAGTTCAAATAAGGCATTCTTTAATGATTTATTCTGTAGATAATAGACAATTATTTTTTTCATGTATGTATGCTCCTGAAAGTTTGCCAAGTTGACATCCTGGAGAATGACATTTCTGTGGTATAGAATATTGAGCACTTATATAGCACTTCTCAGCCATAGATCTCAAAGTGCACATGGGGAAACAGAGGCTGAGTCAGCAATTTGTCCAGGATTCGTTAGCAAGGCAGTGGCAAAGCTGGCAATAGCTCCCAAGTCTCCTGATACTATCCAATGCACCCGGTTGCTTACTTCCACAGATAGGTTAATCAGTGGCAGCAGCAGTGCAAGCTTCTCCATACAACACCAACAACTTTTGCAGCAAGAGACCACCTCTAGGAATGAGGGCAGTTGAGTCTGCATAACCTGTTTGAACCTTACTACCTCTGCTGAAGCTGCTATCAAGGATGTCAGCTGGAATTGAGGTTTCAGAACATAACACTTGTGTGATAATAACTTGAGTTCTGAACCACAGTCATGAAGGGCTTAGGAAGATGTTTCATATTTAGTGAGTGGTATATATTCTTTTAGGGCAGATATGTAGCTTGAAGCCAAGAATTAAAGACTAAGCAATTGGACATTTGTATGGACAACAAAAATATCCAGTTACATTAGTTAATCATAGAATTGGATCGTAGACTGGATGGGTACTTGATATGTTTTCTAGTCCAGTCCCCTGCACTCAAGGCAGGACTAAATATTAAATGCTAACAAAGAGTATTGGAATAGAGGTAAAACCACATGCTTCAGAGTTTAAACCAATCTAACTATTAGGATTAGAATGAGATCTTCATAGGGTCAGACTGTCTCACCTCTGCTTATTGCTGGGTTTCTCCCAGTCCCATGCTCCGGGTGTCCCTGAACCTCTGACAGCTAGAAGTTGTGACTGGACAGCAGGGGATGGATCACTTAGTAATTACCCTGTTCAGTTCATTCCCTCTGAAACATCTGGCACTGGCCACTGTCAGAAGACAGGATACTGGGCTAGATGGACCACTGGTCTGACCCAGTGGGCCATTACTACGTTCTTCTGAAGCATCTGGTGGCCGCCACTGTCAGAGACAAGATCCTGAACTAGATGGACCTTGGATCTGATCCAACATATCAATTCCTGTCTTCCTGTGTAAATGAGCACAAGCATTTTTTGTTTGTTCTTTGTCCCGAGAAAACAAAAACTTGCAGATGCTCCTTATAGTTTTTCAGCCGCTTGAGTATTCACAAAGATACAGTAGACATGCTTGTTTTAAACCATTGTAACCCCTTCTTGGAATTGCTCATCCCTCACCTGAGAAGACTAGATAAACAAATTGCAGAAAATACATTTGCTGATAGAAAAGTGCCTTCCCCATCCTTGTCACCCACTCCTCTTACATCTGTCTTGGGATATAATAATCATCCTGTATGACAGAGGCATCTTCCCAGGGGTGGTGTTTTATAACAAGGGATGCTGGTGTCTCAGTACTTGAAAGACCTCCAGTCACATTGACCCCATGACAGCATTGTCTGTCTCTAGCATTTGTGCTGCTCAAATCTACCTTTTCCATCTTCCTTAACCCTTTGTCTTTTAAAGAAAAATAAGCCTCAGAGCCTCATTCTGATGAATTTTTGCACTTAGACAACACCCATCATTTAGCGATTATCATTGTCATAGTTTAAGGCAATAGCACCTGTATTCACCCACCGTGGATTCTCAAGGGCACCCACTGTAGGCTCCTAGCTCCTCAGCTGTCATTTCTCTTGGGTGGAAACCCACATCTCTCCCTCCTGACCAGGAATTTTTCCAGACTGTACAGTTCCCTGCCTACACTATGATACTCCAAGTAAGCAAGACTGCCTAAACAGGATAGCATGTGCACTTTGCTGTCTTTCAGGAAGCTATGAACAGCTGTAATTGCCTGCAGCTACACAGTTCTTCCTAAGCAAGCACATTTATTCTTATGGTGGAAGCATTACAGAGAAAACATTAAAAACAAAAAATAACCTACCCATATGCTAATAAGCTTACCAGAGATCAGCCCAACTTCAACAAGGGCTCTGGTAGGAGTCAGTCCTTCAGACGCTAAGAGGTTTTTCTGTGGCTACAAATTCATACCAGCCCCAGCTGAGAATTAGCACCCCCATGAATAGCTCCATCTTTCCTTTATGTAGCTGGTCCTTTGAACTTGAGACTCTAGGAACAGGTGATCAGTAGACATTGGTCTCCTTCTCAGGGCACAGGTGCAAAAGGCTGGGCTTTTGCATAAACGGAGGTGGGGAACTTGCATTCACCTCCCCTTAGAGATTCCTCAGGCAAACCTCTTGACACCGCTTTGTCCAAAAGTTCATTTTTGTTTGGCACATTATGCAGTACAGGTCTTTGAAGTTCATAATACTTCTCAGAGTTCACATTGCCTCTCCCCCTCACCCTACAGAAGTTACATACAGACTTGGCCGACACTAATACATAAATCATTCATTTAATACAATAGACTCCAAGGATACTTAAACACAATTCAGTAAGGTGTTTCAAGAATAATGCAGGAAATTACCATACCTTTAACTCTTGTATCTTAAACAGGCAGCTAATCACATCTTTGTTATGGTGGCCTTGGGAGGCAGAATATTACATTTAACAGAGCAGCAGACTGGAAGTCAGGAGACCTGGCTTCCATTCCTAAAATGCTGTCACTGAACTGATGTTTGGCCTTAGCACAAGCACTTCTGTGCTGTGCCTTAGTTTCTCTGTCTGTAAAATGGAGATGATAATGCTTATCCCCATTGTAAAGCATTTAGAGATCTGTGAATTAAAACTGTGATAAGTGCTCAGTGTTATCACCAGGGAGTGGAGCTTGCAGTCTCCTGAGACCGTTCTCTTCCCACTTCTTAAAAATTCCCTAGAAACTTCCCACCACAAAATGGGATTTCAGAATGGATTCTATTAGCACTGTATTTATTATTGTTCCTTCCCATTCCTGTTTTTCTAAATGTGTACCAGACATCTGCATTCTCCATTCCTTTCATTTTATGAGGATGAATGTTAGTTATGAATTTGTTTTGTCTTTTACCATGTTTCATAGTGCCCCCATGGGCTACAGGGTCTGTTTTCAATACAGCCCTCTCTCCTGATGCCTTTTCTTTCAGTACTGGCTGTGACTGTGGGCCTTTAGGGAACCCAATTAATATCAACGTCCTCTTTATCCACAAAGTACAGTTGCAGCAGCAGTAATACCTAATGTTAAATGCAGGACACTCTCTCAGTAATGGCAGTAGAAAAGGCAAATATCTGGCAGCAATAAGGGGATATTGAGTATCAGAGGGGTAGCCATGTTAGGCTGGATCTGTAAAAGCAGCAAAGAATCCTGTGGCACCTTATAGACTAACAGACGTTTTGGAGCATGAGCTTTCATGGGTGAATACCCACTTCGTCAGATGCATGTGACGAAATCTCATGCTCCAAAATGTCTGTTAGTCTATAAGGTGCCACAGGATTCTTTGCTGCTTTTAAGGGGATATTGAGAGGATCGTAATGGCAAACCCATCTGTGTAGCATGTCCTCCACCAAAGTATTACAATAAAAGAACAGTTTCCATAGACTGTGGCTTCCTTTTCTAATCCCCAATCTTGAATTTCAATGGAGCACACTGTGCTTATTCTGAGCATGATCAGCCGAGAGTTTAGGCTTTTCTGACATATTTCCTTTTGGTTGGAGTTCCTTTCATTTTCAGATTTTATTATAATTATCATTGTTCTTATTAGACCAATACCTTTTTCTCTGGATGCTAGGCAAGACTACTTGGAGCAGAGCTCCAGAACGGAGCAGAAGCAAGAGCTAGCCAAGATTTCTAATAAACTTGAAAACTCTATAGGTCTGTTTTGATAATTCCCTGTTCCTGTGTTTTTGGCCTAGATCGTCTCTAAGCGCTTGTCTACACAGGGACACTGAACTTCTTGATTTTTTTTTCTTATCTCCAGAAGAACAAGTCTCATTAGAAAGATTAATGTTCCAGCTCTCTGCCACTCAACAAAAAATACTCTTGCTAGCCTAATAACTTAATGTGTTTTCCTCTCTGTTGTGTGTTGTCCCATTTTTATTATCATGATTAATATAACCTTCTGCTTTTATAATGCAGACAGTGCTATTAACAACGCAGACATCAATCCATACAACTGCTAGATACTTTTACATATTGCTTAACAACCCTTGAGATTTTAATATTTACAATAAATATAACATAGACACAGGGTGCTAAAATTGTAATTATGAAGTCTATAGCAATACCATAATATATCTGTTACCCCATTTTGCTCCATTTTTCCATTAACTGATCATAAGATTTTTATGCTAATACATTTATAAAGATTTAAAACCATGATATTACCTTTGAAGAGGTGGACAGTTAATCTTATCAAATTCAATTACAGAAAGACACAAAATAACCACATCATGATGCTGAATTACAATTTTTCCTCATCACATTCCATCATTAGAAGGCAGTATCACAATCAGGGGCCCCCTATGTAATACAATTATGCAGCTGCATAATTGTGTTGCAGGATGAGATTTCACTTAAAAGTTAAGTCCCTAGCCCTGGGGTGGAGAAGACAACCATCAGAATGTGAATCTGGTATAAACTGATGCAGTAATCTCTGCCTTAGTCTGCAAACAATAGCCTGAAACAATGGCTCAGAGAAAATGTTAACTTTCCTGTACATCTCAACAGCATGTTAACAGTGAGGTAACAAATATCACCTGATCTGTCACTTTTGTATGTAGTGGCAGACAGTGCGGTGGGAGAGGACTGGAGTGGGTCAAGGGTTGCTGGAGTGAGGGATGAGGAATTCAAGCCCCCTCCCTCTCACCTCAGTGTAGACTCGCCTCTATTCACAGCCAAAAGCGGAAGGGAAAGAATCCTCTCCTCAATGCCAAACCCCTCAGCTGGCTCTCAAAACAACCTCACAGCTTCCTGTGAGCTAAACTCTCCTGGTGTTCCCTACCTAACAACAAAACCTCCATATTCTCCTGACAGGTCCTTCACTGCTGCTCTTCATTGTCAGAACAAACCTTGCAGCACTTTGAAAGTACAAATTTTGGGGGCTGCCTAAAATAAACTAAATCTAATACCAAAGTAAATAACACAAGACTGACTGGACTAGGAGAGGGGAGAAACGGGTTTTGGGAGTGAGACACCGCATAATACTGGGGTCTTTGCCACATAGTTTAGAACTAATGTGTTGCTTAAGTGACAGGAACTTGATCATAACTTAGGATATGTCTACACCAATCGCTGTCAGCCTTTCCAGACTACTGTATCCCTTTCAGGAATCTGAGTTATCTTGCGCCCCCTCAAGTTTCACCTCACTTAAAAATACTTGCTTACAAAATCAGACATAAAAACACAAAAGCGTCACAGCATAGTGTTACTAAAAAAAATTCTTAACTTTCTTCTTTTTACCTTATAATTATAAAATAAATCAATTGGAATATAAATACTGTACTTACATTTCAGTCTATAGAATGTAGAGCAGTATCAACAAGTCATTGTCTGTATGAAATTTTAGTTTGTACTGACTTCGCTAGTGCTTTTTATGTAGCCTGTTGTAAAACTAGGCAAATATCTAGATGAGTTGATGTACCTTCTGGAAGACCTCTGTGTGTACCCCAGGGGTTCGCATACCCTTAGTTGAGAACCAGAGGTCTACACTATGGAGACTATGCTGACATAGCTATGGTGGTATAGCCCTGTAGCATAAATGCAGTCTACAACCACTGCAGCCTGACAGAAGGGGATTTTCGGTTGGAATAGGGGATTTTCGGTAGCTATGTTGATGGAAGCTCAGAGACCCAAGTAGAGTCGGCTGTGAAGCATCAAATTAGATGCTTGCCTTGAAAGGATTCCATTTAGGGTTGTGAAGAGCCACATGCAATTTTGGAGCCACAAACTGACTGTCACTGATGTAAATGCAAGTTATTCACCTTGAACTTTATAATCCTTTGAACTGAGCTGTCTAAAAAGCAAAATTTTGTATTGTTGCCAAATCTTTTTTCTGTAAATAGGGATTATTCCTCATCAGTAATAGTTAGAGACGCAGAATATTTGGTTTTAATGAGAATTTTTTAGTATTTTGTTTGCATGATTGAACAAAGAAAACATTAAAAGTAGTAAAAAATACTTTTTCATCTAGCCCTGTGGTATACAACATGTGCCATAGAAAAACTTCAGTCATTGCTTTACAAAGACAGCAAAACAATCATTTTGTATCCATCAGTTCTGGCCCAGGACGGCTCCAGGCACCAGCACGCCAAGTGCGTGCTTGGGGCGGCAAGCCATGTGGGGCGCTCTGCTGGTCACTGCGAGGGCAGCAGGCAGGCTGCCTCCGGCGGTATGCCTGCAGAGGGTCCACTGGTCCCATGGCTTTGGCGGACCTCCCGCAGGCGTGCCGCCGAATCCGCGGGACAGTGACTTCCTACAGGCAAGCTGCCGAAGGCAGCCTACCTGCCCTGCTTGAGGCGGCAAAATGCCTAGAGCCACCCCTGGTTCTGGCTGTAAAAATTCGAATAAGTAGATAAAATGAGTCTGTTGCATCAGATGTCTTCTCTGTAAGCATAATAAAAGATGAAGGCAATGCATTCCTTGAATTACAGGTGTATGGCCTGCTCTAAAATTAACTGTCATGTATTGCAAATTTATCCTTTTCCTATCATCCCAAAACACACAAGACTACATTCTGACTATTTGCTCTCTTGTAATCATGTTTTTTCCGCCAGTTTGTCCTTTGGATCTTCTGCAAAGGCAAATAAGTGCACTGGCTACATGTCGTTCCAAGAGGCCACTCAGAAATGTATAATTGCATATAGCAACTGCCCAGGGTTTGGTTAACTGCACGTTTGAAAAGGTATTTCAAATACAGGCTTAGAAATTCCCACTGTTGGCAACTGTGCATATCTTAATATTGAGACTCCATTTTAAAAGTCTTCAATAGAGGTGGGCAGAGAGTGAGAATTATGCACAAATATTTGAGACTTCTGAATAGAATTTTCCTTCATGCTCCTCATTATTCACTTTGCAAACATTCAGGCAAAAATGTTCTGCTCAAACTGATGTTCACATAAATTTAGTTTTGGGTTTTAACCAAGAATCAATTACTCATTAACTGAAATACAGTTTCAAGTGGAAGCAGAAATAGTTTAAAGATTAGGTCATCCAGCTAGGGAATGGGGAATTATGTGACTTATGTGACCTGTCACGCAAATCCAAATAATCAATTGTGAATAATATAGTTGCAGTAAATAGTTTGAAAGCAATAATAGGCTGGAATTTATTTGCAAGGCAAAAAATATAATTTTGAATAGCAAATTTGTAAAAAAGAAAAAAAAATCTGGACAATTTGTAAATCATGAAAAATGACTGCATTTATCAAATGTGAATTTTTCATGCATATGTCATCCACAGTGAAGACAAAGTGACAATTTTACTGATTTTTCTTTTTTGGATGAAGAACTTCCATAACTTTAATGCTCATATTTTAAAGAGAACAAAAAGTGTATTAAAATATAAATAAATCTTGATCTGTTAGTTCGATGCCTTGTGCTTGAGCATTATACAGTTACCTAGCACACAACCTGCCTTTTTAAATCTTATTGTTTAAGGACCAAAACCTGACCACATTGAAGTCAGAAGGGAATTTTGTGGTTGACTTGGGTGTGACCATAATTTGCCCCTCTTCCCCCTCCATTCATCATGAATTATGCTTAGCTTTGAGGATGGTGCTGCTGTTCGTAGCAAGCATTATTTTCAGAACAAGAGTGTTCTGGGTTATTATCATTACAGCTCACCCAAGACAACTTGATGGAGGTGTCCATAAATGCTTTTGTATATGTGCCTTAGAGTGAGATTTTGGTCTTGCTGCGAGTGTTTTCAATGTTCCATTTCCTTCATACATCCTTCTAAATGAGGGGAAACCTGTTGGTGAATTGTACAAAAGCAGATGAAGAGCTTTATTAAAACCAGAATCAAGAGATTCACTTTCAGTGTATTGTGTAAGGACTGACACAAGGCTCACTGGAATAAGGGAGACCTCTGTTCACAGCAGTTTGTCAGACTCAGTTGAGTAAAAAACACAAAGCTGTGCTTCATTTTGAAAGGAGGTTTGTGATGTTATGTTTCAGGTATTTCAATAGCACTGGCTCACGTGTAGACCCAATCTAACTCTTCACTGCATTGTATTGATGTTTATCTTACTTCAGCCATTTCTACTTTTTGAGATATGTAATGTTTCTATCTGGGAATATAACAGATTTTACAGTGAATCTAGCAGTAAGTCAGAGAAATGCAATTTAACAGAGTTTGTGTTTTATTGCAGGTGGCTTCATAAGCTTTAATGGCTCCTGGCGTGTTCAGGGTATTCTGGCCATGTCCCGCTCGCTAGGAGATTATCCACTGAAAAATCTGAATGTTGTTATCCCTGACCCAGATATTCTGACCTTTGATCTGGACAAACTACAGCCGGAGTTCATGATCTTAGCATCTGATGGCCTGTGGGATGCTTTCAGCAATGAAGAGGCTATTCGATTCATCAAGGAACGCCTGGATGAACCACATTTTGGTGCAAAGAGTATAGTTCTGCAGTCATTTTATAGAGGATGTCCTGATAACATAACAGTTATGGTGGTGAAGTTCAGGAATAGCAGCAAAACAGAACAGTGAATTTATAACAGCTCTCTCCTTCTTCTCTGGTGAACTTAAAACAAACTCTTGCATTTTAATGTAGTAGAAAGTTCTAGTAATTATCATTAGGATTGTAAGTAAAAGGAATGGAAAAGATCTGATCTGTTCTTTGCTGAACAAAAAGAACAACACGGCAAGTATGTTTTGGATAGTTATAATAATTAAGTTTCCCACGTTGTCCTGTCTCACATGACCTGCCCCTCCTTTGAAATGGAAGGGTGGAGTCATATTATAGTTATTTCTAAGGTTTAAAATTCCTGCCTAAGGTTTTTTCAAATACTGATTATTTCTTAACTTTCCCTTCTAATAGCTGAAGCTGTATTCAGATTGGCACTGAAGGGGTAAGGCAGTCATAAGCGAGCGATAGGAATGACACTGCTTTTCACTCATATATGTAACTAACCTCACAACTGCACTCTTCAATGCTTCGCATCCTTGTTTATCTAATCTGCAGTGATAGATTGAAAAAGATTTATAATTATTGGTCTGTGTTTTACATGAAGGAAAAAGAGAAGTTAAACACTAGCATCTGCCAGTCCACAATTGGCCACGCTCTTCATTTTTTAAAATTAAATATGCCCTTTCTACTACATAATTAGGTAAATAATTGAGTTCCCTGCATCCATATGACAATCCATTCCGTGTATGATTTTCATTACCTTCCCCTGTGCCATACTGTATTCAATTCAACTGATAAACTCCCTCAGCAAATTGTGAGGTCTGATGCCTTCAGTCACCAAGGAACTAGTTCTCTCATTGTTGAAGAATGCCTAGCATTGATTCATTCACACTTTCTTCTGCTTTTTAGCAAAGAATTTTCAGAGACAAGTAGAGAAAAAAATTCAAGATGCTTTCAAGCAAAGCAGAACTTTTTATGATATTCTAAGGAATTTCAGTAACACTGAAGCTTAATTCAAAATATTTGTCAAGGAAGAAAAACCTAAAACAAGATTTACAAGGCTGAGGGTTCAACTCTGTACACCATCATTGCCATGTAAGTTATTGGGAATATGCTTTAGTGGTGAAATGTTCTCATAACTCTAACCACAAAACTTTTAAGTTCTGATTTTCAACAATAATTGTATTTGGAATCTGTGAATAATGTACATTTTATTATAGACAGCAACCTTCCAAATCTGGTATAGATCTGGAAATTTTAGGCATTACTGGTTGCTTTATCATATAGTGATCTGGAAACAGAATAGTAACAGAGACTAGATAGTGTCTTAGCAGAAACCTTGAATTCTCTTTGTGAATAATAGGTCATACATACTAATGAAAACCAGAAAATCTAAAACTGAAAGAAGAGTGTGGGCACAGGCTTCTTATGTCGTTTTGAGACCTTCATGGAATTGATTCTTTAGGTGAAAGATTTAATTAAAAGATCCAACTGCTGTACTAAGGGAAAAAATCAAATTCGCGGATTTTTAATTGTACCTTGCAATCAAACTGAAGTGGTAAGAGGAAATATTAATGATCATGCTTCAGTTAAATTGCACTGATCTCATTTCTAAAGCTCTTCCAGGTTAGAGTACTCTGAAATGATGTGAATGTTTTGCAGAGGTTTCATGATGGTCCTTTTAAGTGTGAAACCGTGTACAATGCTGGAGCAGGAATTCTCAAAGTGGGCTCCAAGGAGCACTTGCTGGTCACATCGTGAAGCTTTACCTTCCCCTTTCCATCTGCTTTGAGAGGCAGACAGGCCCCTCCTTGCAGAAAAGAACCCAAATGGTTGTGGAAACAGCTGCTTAGGGGAAAGAGAGACTGTGAGGTTTACTCTACTAAGTGACCACTACAAATGTAGAGGAGGAACCAGTAGGCATGAGCAGGGAATATAGCCCTGGAGCTATCTCAATCAAGTACTTCAGCAGAAAGCTGAATCCCTTCAGCCTATAGCTGCAATCTTGCTGTAATGAATCTATCAGTTAAGTCTTCCATACATACACAGGTGGGGATGATGGTCCTTCAGCTACCAAAACCCCCCTCTCTGTGTCTCTACCACATGAGGTAAAGGGAATTTCTCAAAGCAGATACCAAGATTAGGCCCTGTACCCTCCCTTTAGCTCAGCCAGCAGATCACAGAAGGGAACTCCAGAGCTCTACAGGCATGCAGCTAGAATCACTCCACCTACTGTGAAGCAGCTAGGCCTGTATCAGGAGCCCTGGAAAAAGGATTTGACTGTGGTGTTAACTGTACATGTACACATTCAAGTACCATAGCTGACACAGGTAAGGTGTGGGGTGGTGATTGGGAAGGCAAGCAGGTGATCCATGAGATACTGTTGCCTTAGCAGTGAGCCACAGTCTAGAGCCCTGCACAGGACTATTCTTTAAGCCTGCTCCCACTGTTATGGCAGCAGGATCTGTGTGATCCTAGTCCTCCCGCAAGGCTGGGCTCTCCCACAATCCGGAAGCATTTGAGAAACCCAGTACTGGATCATAGAATTGCTTTATGGATAGCACTGACCTTCGTATTTATTCCAGGATTAATTCTCAGAACTTACTCTCATCTGATACCTGAACAAAGCTATTTCAGCCTATGTTCAATGTTTGCATTTGGGAAAGCATTAGTTATTGTTGCGTCTGTCTTGAATTTTCCTTTTATTGTGTTCCTTGACCATTAACTCCTTTGCTATGCATGGTGTATGAAAGCTGTGGCTTTACTAGTCTGCCATAGCACTGTCAATAATTGCAATAACTCCCTTCCTTTGCCAAAGAAATTCACTTCCACCATCTGTGTTTGATACGACTGGTGGATTTTATTCTTAAAAAAAAAAATGGGGAGGGCTGACTCACTTTAGAGTTAAAG
This sequence comes from Gopherus evgoodei, assembly GCF_007399415.2. Classification (NCBI taxonomy): domain Eukaryota; kingdom Metazoa; phylum Chordata; order Testudines; family Testudinidae; genus Gopherus; species Gopherus evgoodei. The sequence continues at coordinate 22,247,513 of NC_044330.1, forward strand.
AAAGTGGTATATGAAGAGGGCAGGGACTGTGCAAATTTGCCCCCATACTCTGTCAATGCATCTACCTTAAAAACCTACTTTCCTAAGTAAACCCTGCCAGTCATACGGAGCCAGGCTGAAATCTATAGCGATTTTCTGAGGTGGATGGCTACCTACTAGGGACAAGACTAAGATGATCTGCATCTCTCTTATAAAAGCCTTTAATGTTCAGGTGGTTGGGACACTCATCTGGGATGTGGGAAACCAAGGCTCAAGGCACAGCTCCACATCAAAGTGGGGATTTGAAAACAGGCCTCCTGTCTCTCAGATGCATGCCCAAACCACTGGCCTATTATATATTCCTGGTGGGGGTGGACACACATTGCTTTGCCCCCACCCCCCAAAAAATGTCCTGATCTGGTTGCCCCAAGCTGTCTTTAAGGGGGTTAGAGGTGCTCAGCACATACCTATTGGATCAGGCACCACAGGCAAGAGAGGCAGGGAATGCCTCGCTTGCAGTGAGCAGCTTGGTGGTATTACCTTCAGTGCTCTTGCACAGGCCCAGTAGCAGAAACGTAGGCACCTGGGGAGCTTAGGTGAGTGCAGGGTTAGGCAGCATCTGAGCAGGGGTTTTGAGGATTTCAGTGGCACCTAAGTGTGGACTTAAGCATCTAAAGGGGCAGCTAGGCACCTAAGTCCCTTTGTGGATCTAGCCTAAAGTGGCTGTATCCATTTCCAAGTACCTGGAACCTTGAGTCTGTGTGTCCAGATGAGAGAGGCTGCTATGTTAAACTGGTGCCAGTGTCTAACATATGTGTATTGTTCATTATTAAATATTGTAAACTTGTAGTTACCCTTCACTTTTTTTAAAAAATGTTGCTCTTCTTGGCAATGGTATTCTAAACTGGTGGTTTTCCAGAGCCAAATTAACTGAGTACACTTTGATACATATTCTTATAGCAGACCCTTGCAGTTTTACTGTGTTGTGTTATACGCGTGCTGTACTGTGAACTCTTCACAAAGTCTGTGCTTTAATAATTAAAGAACTATAATCTATCCTCATATTCTGTCTGTCAGCAAGGTCCTGATGTGCATAATACACTGCCTTTCTGTGTGATCATCTCTCCCTCTAGTGTCTTGCCCAAGTATAGTAGCCTACTGACTGAAAGTTAACACAGTAAAACCTCAGTTACAAACACCAGCTACAAACTGACCAGTCAACCAGGCACCTCATTTGGAACTGCAGTCAGGCAGGAGTAGAGCCGTCCCCCACCGCACCCCACCCCCCCAAAAAAGGCAAATACAGTATAGTACTGTGTTAAATGTAAACTACTGAAAAAAACAAGGGAACATTTTTAAAAAAGATTTGACAAGGTACAGAAACTTTGTGCTTGTTTCATTTAAATTAAGATGGTTGAAAGCAGCATTTTTTTCTGCATAATAAAGTTTCAAAGCTGCATTAAGTCAATGTTCAGTTGTAAACTTTTGAAAGAACCACCATAACATTTTCTTCAGAGTTCCGAACAACCTCCGTTCCTGAGGTGGTCATAACTCTGAGGTGTTACTGTAGTAGCTCCTTTAGCACAAGCAGATGATGCATGAAATTTACCCCAGTGCAGAGGTCCTGTGTAAGGTCTACGCATTCTTACTGCACAGAAGTGCACTTTATACTAGTGTTGAAGGTCCCAGATTCAGTCTCACTGATGATTGTGGTGTCTGGACATATGCACCCATGGTTTATTACGTATACAGATCCAAGAGCAGAATTTAGCCACTAAAAAGTTTGAGGACCTGTTTGGCATTTAGAGCCATGTCATCAGCTTGCCTGGTCTTTCTTGCCAAGATCTCTCCAAACATGGTTGTCTTACCTTATCGTATCAGTGAATGCATGTGAAGCAACTTAACTGTTTGTTTGTGGCATCCAAAAGTTTGGTGACGGTACAGCTTGTTCTGGCCACCGTGGCCAAACATGCAGGTTCTGAAATTCACAGATCGTCTCCAGGTTGGCAGCACCAGCTGTTTTATTTTGTAACTTTTTTTTCCTGTAACATTTAGTATTAAGCACAGGGTTTGAAATGCAAGTGTCTGGTCAGTGAAATGTGCCAGAAGATTATTTTTAAAAATAAAGGGCAGGAATAGTGATCTTACTCCCATTGAAGTGAGTGGAAGATTTGTCATTAAGTGAAAGGATCAATTGTAAAATCAGTATTAGGTTATTGTTTGTATATTGACATTATTTTTATGGTAACCTACTTGTGGTGGGTAAGAGGTTTAGTGTTCACTCTGTATAACAGCTATCACAGGGTAGGCAACCTCTGGCATGCATGCCAAAGGTGGCACGCAAGCTGATTTTCAGTGGCACTCACACTGCCCGGGTCCTGGCCACCAGTCCAGAGGGCTCTGTGTTTTAACTTTAAATGACACTTCTTAAACATTTTATAAACCTTATTTACTTTACATACAACAATAGTTGAGTTATATATTATAGATTTATAGAAAGAGACCTTCTAAAAACGTTCAAATGCATTACTAGCACATGAAACCTTATATTAGAGTGAATAAATGAAGACTTGGCACACCACTCCTGAAAGGTTGCCAACCTGAGCTGTCTGAGGGTGCTTTAACTTTATTAGTAAGTCAGAAAAAATTCTTTGCTTTAGAGCAGTTAGGCCAGCTTGAAGTAACAATATATTTGCTAAATAAGTTCTAACTCTGTATTTTGAAAATATTAAAAAAAGCTTTTCAAGAAACCAGCTACCTTTTAACAGACAAGATATCACTGCCCTAAACAGTAGGAAGATACTGGTGATACATGAGTGTTTATTTCATATGGAGAGGAAAAAAATCTGTATTTTTTTTTTTTTTAAAACCTCAGCCTTCCATTTTTTAAAATAGGTTTTAGGCCTCAATCTTGAAGGCTGTTCTGCAGCAATCTACCACCAGTCCAGAGTAACATCTAGGATCAGGCCCTTAAAAAAGTAGTTTTGAAAAATGGAAGGTTCAGGTTTTTTTATTAAAGCTACAGGCAATTAATTTGACTAGCAGCTTGAGGTTTAGCAGACATGTGATATAGCTGCTAATCTTTAATGGTGGTTAAGTTTATAATTATCTTTCCAAATTTAAAGACTGGAACTTCATAGGACATTTACATTCTAACTGAAGTATACTTTTGTATATTGAATTACTAGGTTTGTTTATATAGCACTGAAGGACTTGGTTTTTGTGTGTCATATGCAAAAGTTTCATTGAGCAGGACTTCTGAATATGGAGTATATATAGAATCAACTATTATATGAGTATCTTAGGTACCGTAAAATGTAAAAGGTCAAAGCAACTGAGGCTTATCTAAAACTATAAATATGATTGTGAAAACCACATTAGAGGCCTTCTGGAGGAAAAAGGTTTGAATCCTAATTTTAGAAGAGGCTAGTTTCTTGTATCTTCGTAAGACCAAGAGAGGAAAAAGTCCATATTCCTTGAGCCACAAATGGAAAGGGGGACAGTATTTCCCTGCATTTACAAGTCCTGGGTTTCAACAGCTCTATCCCTTGAAACTTGGGAAGTGCATTAGTTTATAGGGAACCAGCTGCTCAGAAATCCAGTTCAGTGTGTATTCTATACAGGTAATTCACAGTAAATTACTAATCAGTTATGGTTACATTCTTTATAAATCTCAGTGCATAATCTATTAAACCATAACACATTGGTTTCGGTTAGTGGTCAAATAACATTGGTCCCAGAACAGACAATCGTGTCTGTCTGTCTGTCTAGTGTCTCTAAGTAAAATACCACTTTTTAAAGATTATCACACAGGGAACATCCCTTTAGAGCATTAGTGTTCAAAAGCTAAATTTCTGAAGTAGTTTTTGTTCTATATTGACTCAATTCAACTCTCCTTAACAAACTACTCATATTATACAGGTGTGAGGTATGAAATATAGACAGTGGTTTACCAAGGCAGGTTTTACCAAAAAGACCTAGTCCTTGTCTAGTTTCATGACCATTCACTTTTTAATTAATTATAATGAGACTTTTGGGATCCCTGTGATTCTACTACTGTAGTGGGATGAGGAGAAGGGGTTGGGGGTGGGCAGCAGGGTACTTTAGAAGTAATAATACAAAGACCAGTATTGCAGTTAGAGGTTGTAGAACCATGTCTGGCCCTGGTATATGGAAGACTGCTCAGGAAAAATGCTTACTTTTTTTTATGATTGCTGTTTGGGCTGTTAGATCAGATCAGTGCAGTATTTTGTGGATTAAAAGAGCAGAGCCTGAGGTATGACAGTAACTAAACCACACTGTTAAAACAAGTAGTGTTGTTTAACATTTACATCATCATATCCAAGATCCTCTCTATGCTTTACAAAGTTTGCAGTTGCTTTTCATTCAAAACCAAAAGCACTTAGAGTTTGCATTTTTACTTCAAAAATCTAAGTTGTGAGAGAAAGGTCTTCTCTATAGCTTTAAGGAACACTGCAGACAATGCATTACAAAGAGTCCTGGGCAAGACAGCAAATTAAATTTTCCATATCTTGCATAGTGAGTCAGCATGTATATACTATTGACACCTTAAATGAACTTTTAAAAGTCTGATTTTTAATAGCCAGTCAGATTAACGTGAATTGCAGAAAGTAATGTTGTAAGTAACTACAGTCACAAGGCTAGAGCTAGTGAAGTTTTAGCTATAAAGTTAACACCTAACAATTAGGCTCAGTTGGCTTTAATTTATTCTACTTGATATTTTCAATACATTACAGCATTTGCTTGTTTTAAGGATGCAAAATAAAGCCCTAAAACTGAAGGTGAGACAAACCATAATACAGCACAGGTTATATTCTCTCAGAGATTAGGAAGATACCTTCTTAGCAGGCATCTACAGAAAAACAATCTAAAACCACATGGGCCTGTTAGGGATTATAATCCCTTTATGATTATCAGAGGCCCAACATATATTTATAAACCAAGTTACAGTTTTAATATTTTAGAAAACATAGACCCCACTACACATGGAAATAAGACAAAAGCCATATATCCTTGCCTTGTGGAAAGTGTTTGTTTCCCTTCCATCACGTTACTACTAGTATACAAACGATTTTTCAATCTTTGAAGTGTAGTATGTGTGTATATAGCATCAAGTAGATCACTTTAACAAGCAGCATTCAGAGGAACACATTTCAAATCCCTCCCAAATCACAGATTCTATTTCAAGAATAGGAAGAGCTACAGTTTTCCTATAAGGATCCAAAACATCACTCAACCCCAATCCCCTTGATGTCACTGGGAATCTTGTCTAAGGAGTGCAGCATGAGTCCCACGTTTGCAGCTTTTGGGTTTTATAATTTAAGTAACATATAGTAACATGTCTGATATAGACAGATTAGGAATTCAGTGTTCACATCCTATATAGTTTACCCTCAATCAGTTTCTAGTTCAAGTTTGTGTGGTATATTATGTACACTGTGAATACAGACTTCAAGCATAACTAAATTCAGTTTAAATTACTCAAACTTTTAAAAACTAATTATACCAAGATAAATGAAACAGGTGATTTAACACAATTTGCTGTAAATACTGCTGTAAATTTTCTTCTTTTATTACTGTACAAATAGCAGACATAAAACAATGCCAAAACAGGGTACAGGCAAACAATATATGTAGTCTCTGGTCTTCATTAACATGGTTAATCCTGCAATGCACCTAGTCAGGTTAAGTATTTACTATTTGTATTTGAAGGTACGCAATCAATGAATCCCAGTAAAAATGTCTAAACAGTTAAATATGCAAACACTACTGGCAGGCTATACAGGTGATAGATACAGTGGTAATTTTACATTGTGAATGCTATTTTCAATAACTAGAATAAAACTCTAAATACCAAACACTGTTTGAGGCATTTTTGTTCATACCAACTCTCGCTCTCTGAGAACATATATGGTCCTGAAGGATGCTTGACCTGCTTCATCTGCATCATTTGCAAGGCCAATAAGTTCATAAACAGGGTCATAAACAAATCTTGGCCTGAAGTTTACACTTCATTTTCATCAGAACATGTTAAGGGGACATAATAGTCCAGGCCCAGATTGTAGTCTACATTAAAATTGACTGATGGTGTAAATTCACAAGATTATTTTAAATTCCCCTCTTACAATCAGGTTTGTTTTTTTTAAAATAGCAAACATTTCTGTTGAAGTAACATGGCAAGCAGCAATACATATTTTTATGCTTCTAGTAATAAATTCAGATGTTTGGAAATGGGGGAAGCAAGAAAAATGTCTGTTACTAGGAGGTTGTTTCAAAATAAAAGATCAGTTTTGTCACTTTAAGTTACTTTTTGTCACTTTAAGTTACAATTTCAGGTTGAATAAACAATGTATAAATCTACATTTCTGAAGGCAAAAGCCCTGCAATCGCTGATCAGTGTTTCTCACTCTGGGCCATAGAACCTTGTCAGGCACAAAAATATCTTGCTTGGAGAAAATTAGTTACTTTTCTCTTATTGTCATACCTATTTTCTCAGCTGGAGCTGTCTGCCTTACATCAGATTTGTGAAGACTGCAAAGTCTTTTTGTGATTCAACCTAATGTATTTTTTTAAAGCAATACTAACCACTGTCCGGCTATACTGAATTTCAGTGTTCATGGGGCAAACACTCACTATTAAAATAAACAAATGTTCAAGTCATAGTAGGTTTAAAATAATAAGCTGTTACTATTACAAAGTTATCAAAATTCAACACTGATCATAGTGCACATAAAAAATATTGATGAAACCTCATTCGTGGTATTAGTAGTGGAGTTTTTTTATATCTATTCTACATTTGTCTCTAAGAGACTACTTAAAAGTCAAATTAAATGTAAATATCATAACATTAGCTATAGTATGACTAGAAGTAAAGTGGCAGTGCTAGCTGTACAGGATGTAACTGTTGTATCTTTGGTATGTGATAGATTTTAGATGTATCAAGAATAACAACTACGATAATGCAATTGCGGATTCTGTATTGTCTACCAGAAGCGTAAACTACTGGAAACATGGCCTTGCTGATATGACTAAGACAATAAAATACTGGACTTTACATACAAAATTGCATTTGTTTTCTTTTGTTAAAATTCCTGTTAGAGAAAAGTCTAGTAACAATATTTCCAAATTTTTATTTTAAACTCTGAAGCAAAGAGTTCATTTTGCAAATGGAAGCTGATGTCAGCATTTGAAAGCCATTTAAACTGACAAGTTTCACAGCAAATCTCATTGCTTATTCTCCCTGCCTGGATTCTGATAGGTGTGGAGATGGGCCTATTAGTGCATAAATTTTGCTGTCCTATATTGCAGAGCAACTTGAAAGTAAGTTTATTTGAACTAAGTAGATTGGCCCTCTACTTTAATATACTCAGAACACAATTACCACTACATAAAATTATGCAGCTATCTGAAGTCATTAAAGCAATTCTATAAAATACATATATAGGCACCTAAAAAAGAAGCCAGATGTTCTGAAATGCAGAGTACCTGGAAATTCTGCTGACTTCAGTGAAAACATGGCTGTTTAATTTTAGGCTCCTAATTTTGAAAATCTTGGCACAATATTTCTAAAGGAATTCGTGTTGACTAAGCAAGCAACTTTGAGCATCATGAAGTGCAGAGGAGGAGTTCATGTGTTGATGGGGACACAGGATGAGACATTCCCTAGAATGGGCTGGGTATCCATATGAAGGAAAACAGGAGTTTTCCCCAGGGTCTAGGTTTGTGGGAGAGTTCTTTGAGGGGAAAAAGGGATGCTACTGCTGTAGTTCCATAAATCCCAAGACAACAGATTCCTGGGGAGGTGGCAGGATGACCCTATACTTGCAGCAGACTGTTCAGAAATGAAGCAGAGGAGTAGAGTGAGCAGAATACTGTTACTATATAATCTAAATAATTCTGAAATAAAAAAGGTGCAACAAAGTCTCATTCTCGATTTAAAACCACCATATTGAAAACCCTCTATAGAGATATTCTGCTGTTTTAATGGTGCCTCGAAATCAGGATGGTCCCATAAACCTGAGTGATCCTTTCTAAAACCCCATTTCCATTTCCTTGTTCTACAAAACTCAATTTAGACACTTTCTACAGTGCAATTCAAACCAAGAGGCCAGGACAAAGGTCAGCTTTTGACAGACATATATTAATTGGGATCAGTGGCAAGTGAGTGAGGTGTCAGTCAATAAATCCTGCCAAAATCTGATCATTTCACTTGAAGACACACCATGTACCGCAATCAAGTGTCTATATTTACAGATGTTAAAGTTAATTTTGTATAAAAAGAAAAGTTGTGTATCTTCTAGAATATGGATGTTCACATTTAGTATATTTAAGCAAATGCCAACATAAACATCTTCAAATTTAATAGGTTTGATATGACTCATCATTTCATAAATCTTCAGAGCCAGTTTTCCATCAAGTATATACCCCATTCCACTACAGTAGGGAGGATATACCTTAAATGGATATTCGTCATAAGAAATATATCTTTTTCTGTAAAACCCTCTGTAGGAAAAGTTATCAATTAGAGGGTAACCAGTAAAAAAACTGTCTGAAGAATTGACATTTTGAAGAAACATTAATAAGTTGCCAGCGTTGATGAAAACATCAGAATCAGTCTTCATAATGTATTTAGTATTTGAACAAAACTCAGACACCCATCTGAATGCCATGATTGTTTTCAAGGTAAGATTGTTGTAAGTATCCATAAAATCTTGGCGAATTATGTCGCCATACAGAATACTTTCATCTTCTATTGATAATGCTAAGCTGTCTTCTCTTTCAGCTCCTTGTCCTAGTAAGAACAGTATTAGAACCTGACTGTCCCCCCAGGATTTTTTAGAACCCCATGTTATTCTAATGGCCTGCCTTGCCTCTATCTCCATAGGTTGTGAAGACACCAAGATGACCAGAAACGGATTTGTATCTTTGCATTTCAAACGTTCCCGCAGCGTGAAGAGGAAGTTCTGCTTGTAAACTGGCTCATATTCGTAGAAATACATCCAGTTTGTATGCTCTATCACAGTATGCAAAGGAAGTGTCAGGTACCATGTCATTATTATGACAGAAAGCATTGAAAGTGCCAAAAAACTCCATTTTAAGTATTTCCTAGACATATTCACCAGAAGCAGCTACAAGATAGATGTGTGCAGCAGAACTTCAAGAGGCTTACAAAATCCTGGGTCACAACTTTTGGGAGCTAGCTTCTTGCTGAAAGAAATGCAGATGGAAAAGGTTAGTACATTAAGAATGCACTTGTACTCATTTTATTATCTGCCTAAAATTGTAACTACAAAATGTGGCTTGGTATCATGAGATCAGAAAAGGAAAACTACTCTGGCCCTGCTAAACACTGTTCTTTAGCCACCACTTATATTTTGAACACCACATTCTGATTATGATTGAAGTTTGCTGGTGACTAGATGAGTGGTGACTGATCTTATTCAAGAACAGCTTTCTCCTTTGGAGTCTCATCTACTAAAGGATGAAGTATAGAGCACCCTTAATTCCAGAGATAGTTAAGGGCTCTCAGCACATCAACCCAGTGTCTTATACTCATTTAAAGCTTGATGCTGGAAGGATGGTGACACACAAAAACAGATGACTAAGTTGTTTTTTTAAATTACCGCTCAAAACCCAGTAACAGTTGGCAATTTCTTTTGATGGAAAAGAGGTAAATAATTGTATTACATTTGTAGTTATTGAGTTTTTTATGTAAGCAGGAAGTGTCCAGGAGGATATAAACACAAAAAGACACAAACAAGTGCAGACAAATATGCTGTCTCGTCTCATTTTTAGACCTGGCACAGCCTCATCTCCTCATGAACTGCTTGCTCTTGGCTGAATATGCTAGTGAAGAGTCAACCTCTATACAAGCAAACTAAACAAATATTAGAATTACAAGCCTACATCCGTATGCATTTCAGTGACACAGACCAAGCTCCTGATAATATGCTGAACACACAAAGAAATGGCTATTTCCTTCAAAAAAAAACTATACAATAAAAACAATTAGTTACGCACATATTGAACTAGCCAACTACATAAAGGGAGAATCTACCCAATCCTGCCAAACAGCTTTGTCATTGACTTAAATGGGAGCAGGACTGGTCCACTGTAAAGTAGATCAGGTTCAAACCTTAAGGTTTGTGCCAGAAAAGTTTGCAAGCTTAGCATGTAAACACATACACCTCTACAAAAAATACCCGTCGTCATGAAATAGATTTAAGAAAGGATTTGTTCCTATTCAAATATTTCCCTGCAGTGTCTCTAATCCCAATATTGCAAGACTGTGACAGTGCATGAGCCAGAAAGTGAAATGGACTAGTCCTTTTTCATAGTTCAAGCTGCATGAAATGCAAATAATAATGAACAGTTGGCATAAATAGTGAAGAGCTAGTACAAGTCTTTCAGCTAGTGACTTAGGATAGGTCTACACTGGGATGGGGTGTGGGAATCGACCTATGATACGCAACTTCAGCTATGCAAATAGTGTAGCTGAAGACGGTGTATCTTAGGTTGATTTAGTTGGCCGTGAGGAAAGTGGCAAGTCAACCGCTGCCACTCCCCCATCGACTCTGCTTCTGCCTCTTGCTGCAGTGGAGTTCCAGAGTCGAGGACAGAGCGACTGGGGATAGATTTTATCGCATCTACACTAGACGCAGTAAATCGATCCCTGATAGACTGATCGCTACCCGTCGATCCAGCAGGTAGTGCAGATGTACCCTTGGATACTGATCCTGCAGACAAATCTATGCAGGCATAGTAGAACCTTGTGGACGCCACCTATATAAATCTGATTGCAGAATCAGGGCCCTAATGTGACAACAGCAATACCTTTAAGGATTGTGTTTAAAAATTATTTCCTTAATCTAATATTGCCCCTTTAAGGAACAGCATTTGTTCTTTACCATCTTCATTTAAAAATAGGTTAGCTGTAAACAGACATTACACTGTCAAGCAATGACATAATCATTACTATTGTCCATGAAGGGAACAGGAACTCACATGAGATACTTTCAAAAGACTTCCATTGTTGTTTGTGGGAATTCAAAGTTTAATCTGATGCTCAACACACCAAAATCTATCCCTGCAATGTAAAGCTGTCATAGCAACAAAAAAATTAATTTATGTAGGGGGGGAGAGATTTAATTTCACAGAATGATTGCACTGTAATTGACTTTAAAAGTTCGCTTCAGAAATTGTTTTTAAGCACCAAAAAAAAAAAAAACACCCAACCCCAACCCACACCCGCCCCCCCACATATATATGGAATTGCAGCATTGGTGTGAACTTTATCTTCCAACAGTTTGGCTGCCCTAGAGTCAAGATGTGGAACAAGATTTGGACTGAAGTTAGGTGATTTTTTACTGCGTATTTTTGGACCTTATCTCATCAGTGCTGTATAATGCATTACCTGCAACATAATAAAGCCATTTTGTGCTTGGCAGTTATTTACAGGAGACACATTATGACAGATAACTAGAAAAATATTGTCATTTCTTAAATCACTAATTATTGGGATGAAATCCTGATCTACTGCACATTTGTGGAGTTATTTGCTTCCCTCTCCTTCCTTCCCTCCCTCCCTTCCAAAACAGATGGCAAAAGCTGTTTAGTTTGGCTAGTTAGGAGCCCAGTCCTTGTGAACGCAGATCTGCCTTTGAACTTGGCAGGAGTTTCGCCTATATGGAGAATACAGATTCTGGCCCCATGACTAACCCTTCTGAACATGAATATTTTTTCATTCACCTATCTAACTTGTTCTCTCAAAATTGGATTTTTATTTTGAAAGAATTAGTCTGTAATGTATTTAAAGAAAAAGTACAATTCAAATAGGATTTGAATTGGAAAAAGAAAAATTCCCTAGAAAGACTAAATATGAAATTCTTTCCCTGGCTCATACTAATACCTAGAAGCATAGGACATTTCATTGAAAAGCCACTTAATTTACTGTATTTGTTAACCGCTTAGGAGTGAGAATATTTAAAAAGTGAATCTGGAGCTGAGGTTTGATAGCAGGAGGAAGAAAATGGCAGAAATACATGAGAAAATATAGGGGAGCCTGTCCAGACTGTAAACTACACCTCTACCTTGATATAACACTGTCCTCAGGACCCAAAAAAATCTTACTGTGTTATAGGTGAAACCACGTTATATCGAACTTGCTTTGATCCACCAGAGTGCACAGCCCCGCCACCCCGGAGCACTGCTTTACTGTATTATATCCGAATTCGTGTTATATCAGGTTGCATTATATCAAGGTAGAGGTGTCATTAGGGTACCCATTACAATACTGACAGAAGATTCCCACCCCCTCCCATACATAGTCAGCTTAGAGGGCGGGGAAAACTGTTTCCCTCTATTCATACTCTAACTCTGTACAGCTGCTTGTTTCTGATGACGGCTCTTCAGATCATCTAATAACCTCACCTTTGGTATACAGACTTAATGTTAAGTAAATAGCACTCCATAGTATGCATGTCACAGGGCTTGACAACCAAAGTTTACAAAACAAAAACCAAAGACCAGAAAGTTTCCCCTACTCCTGATGTGAAAGGGAACAAGTTCTACCAAGGCAGATCCCTACTTACTTAAAAGTGCAGAGGACATGATCCCAAATATTAAACAACAGGTTGGAGAACAATGTGCTCCAAGGACTGAAGAGAGCTCTGGGGAAAAGAAAGGAGTAAAGATGGAACCACTAATTACTAGCAGCCAATGTATGTAAAAAATCTAAAACATTACAAGCATTATGAGCCAGTTAACCTTGGACACAATGACTTCAGTGTAAGTAGAAGCCTGCCAGTCAGACAAACTGGAAAGGAATGGCACTAATTAATCCTCATGGGATGGAAGAGGGCCCTGTTATTACAGCTTCGGACTGGGACTCAGGACACCTGAATTCTATTCCCAGCCCTGTCTCAGACTCCCTGTCTGACCTTGGGTATGATTTTCAAGACAACTCTGCACCCACAATCAGGACCAGATTTTTAAAAGAGGTCAGCTGCCAATTAGACGCCAAAGTAAGTGGCTGCTGAGCACTTTGGAAGTCTGCCTATAAGTGTCACAATGGGAACAGCTGGGTGCTCAGTACTTCAGAAATGTGGGTCTTGACCAGGTGCCTCAATATGAGCCAAGATCTGGCTCCACATCTCTGTCTGCCTCAGTCACCAATACAAAGACTAGAAATGACCATTTTTTTCCACCCACCCCTTGTCTGCCTTTTAAGACTTCCAGCGCTGACAAGCTTGCACCATCTCTTATACAATCATAGCGCTATGTGGTTCCCCTCCAGAAGTTCATAACCCATGGTATTCAAACCTAGATGCTTACAAACACCACAGAAAAAATTCCAATCTTTTTCTAGCTAACAGGCACAAATTATCTGAAAATACAATATCTAATTTCTTTGCTTCTGCTTATTTTCCTGAAGGACATAGATCACCAATAGAACATGTACAAGGCATCCTTTGGAAGATGCTAGCTCATAATGATTACTAGAGAGACAAGGGGGGGGTGAGCTAATATCTTTTATTAGAGGAACTTCTGTTGGTGAAAGACAAGTTTTTGAGCTACAAAAAGCTCTTCCTCAGACTTAATTCAGATACATTGTAACAAGACTTCAAAAAACTACTTGGTGGTTTTTTTTTTAAAGAGTCTGAACAATCTTGAGTAATCTTTTTCAAACAGTGTTGCATGTATTTACAGACCTACAAAGAGTCTAAAAGCTTAGCTTACTAAAAAAGAAATCTACTGCCCCCTGCTGATATTAAACAAAAATAGACTTAGACTGCTTTATTTAAAAGACAACTGTGATATAAAAATTTTATCACTGTGCACTGCACTTTACCCTCACTCAGATGAGACCACAGCCCAGAATACATAATATAACTGGACACTTAACTAGTTTTCAGCACAACATGTATTTTTTGTAAAAACAAAACAAAGTTAAAACTCAGAAAAATATTAAAATAAACTAATCTTTAAAAATCAGCTTAATCTAACCTGAATCATAATCCATTGGTATTGTGCAGACTCACTACAGGGCACAGTTAAGGTTGTTTGCCATACCTTAACGTGTTTGGATTTCTCTTAAACGTAACCTTAAATCTGAATTCCTGGGTTTGTAATAGCTGAAGTGTGTTTTACTTAAGTTACAGATATGTACTTTCAACTTTACCTCCATTTCAATATATTTTTGTCTTGGAATTTCCTTTATAGTGAAGTAGTGCAAGTGTCCCAACCTACTTCAGCACACTCCACTTTTGCAATGGTACCACAGCTCTGCTTACAGTGAAGTTATCCAAGGGAAAAGGGACTCTGAGGGAGAAGGGGGAAGAAGAGGAGAGAAGTGACACTACTCACTATTAAAAGAATTCTAGTATACTGACTTTCTAATACATATTTTTGTGTACTATGACTTTTAGGATAATCTGGTCAAGCCAGAATATCCTAATAACTACATGCAATACTATGTGGCTTCAACATATACAGAACTGTGTCGCTGCAATTTAGCATGTGCTTCTATGTGCATTATTTAGGTGCTTACATAATATGAGTATTTTTGAAAGAAATTCTAAGTGTTATGGAAAGATATTTTGAATCTCCAATTTTGCAAATTAGAAATTGTCTATGTATACTTTGCTTTCATATTACAGCAGTTTAACTTTCCAATTAAAAATTACTTTAGCATAATGATATGTTTCAGAGCACTAAAGAGAGAGAATGTTTACCTGTCAACTATATTGCTGCTGTTTGTAGTATTCCTTCATCCTCTTATTCATCCACTATACAGGAAAAGTTTCTGTGAACATTTCTCTTCGATAATGCCCTGGAGATGTCGTCAAAGTATGATGCTGTTAGACTGTCTAAGAAATTTAAGATCTTTTACTTCATTATGAAAGAGGAAAATATTGAATTCCACTGCAGACCTAAAACCCAAAAAAACCTACAATCCGCCCCCCCACCCCCCAAAAAAAAAACCAGATGACATTAATCAAATACAGCAGGGGAATGCAGCTGATAGCACTAAGAATCCTGATCCCCTTACTCAAAACTCCAATGAAGTCAATGAGATTTTTCACTAAGCAAGGAAAAGAGGAATTATCCCTAAGAAGCAGAACAAACTGAGGAAGCTATGGTGGAAAAGGCAGTTACCAAAGACATTTTTATTCTGCTAAGTTTATTAATAAACAGATGCCCTTACTCCTGGGCCTCAGAGGACAGCAGGAAACCTCTTACGGAATGTCATATCCCAACTAGCAATTCCTCCTTCTATGGACAAGAAGAGCCAAGTATGTCTTATCCTGAAAGGAAAGAAGGGTCAGTCAGTAAACAAAGTAAAGCTTATGCCATAACATCACAAAACTACCAAGCAGCATGTGATTCAAGCTATCAGAGCAACACACTGGCATGAACAGCAATGCCATTCAACAGAAAATACATATAAAGAACAGGAGTACTTGTGGCACCTTAGGCCACGTCCAGACTAGGGTATTAAAATCGATTTTAGATACGCAACTTCAGCTACGTGAATAACGTAGCTGAAGTCGAATTTCTAAAATCGAGATACTCACCCATCCAGACAGCGCAGCATCGATGTCCGCGGCTCTCCATGTCGATTCCGGAACACCGTTTGGGTTGATGGAGTTCCGGAATCGATGTAAGCGTGCTCGGGGATCGATACATCGCGTCCAGGCTAGACGCGATATATCGATCCCCGAGCAATCAATTTTAACCCACCGATGCCGCGGGTTAGTCTGGACGTGGGCTTAGAGACTAACAAATTTACTTGAGCATAAGCTTTCGTGGGCTACAGCCCACTTCTTCGGATGCATGGAATGGAACACATATTGAGGAGACATATATACACATACAGAGAGCATGAAAAGGTGGGAGTTGCCTTAGCTGGAATTGATATGCAAACTAGATGCAATCACCTTATGTTTAAATAGGGACTGGGAATGGCTGAGCCATTACAAACATTGAATCTATCTCCCCTGGTAAGTATTCTCACACTTCTTATCAAACTGTCTGTACTGGGCTATCTTGATTATCACTTCAAAAGTTTTTGGTTTTTTTCCTTACTTAATTGGCCTCAGAGTTGGTAAGGCAACTCCCACCTTTTCATGCTCTCTGTATGTGTATATATATCTCCTCAATATATGTTCCATTCCATGCATCCAAAGAAGTGGGCTGTAATCCACGAAAGCTTATGCTCAAATAAATTTGTTAGTCTCTAAGGTGCCACAAGTACTCCTGTTCCTTTTACGGATACAGACTAACACGGCTGCTACTCAGAAAATACATATGAATCCCATTCCAGAATACAAACTACAGGCCTGATTCTATTCTCACTGCAGTCAATTGGAGTCTTGCTATCAACTATAATGGGAGCAGGACTAACCCTATCCCTTCTGTTTCTACTGCTTGGTTGCTTTACAGATAATGTAAGAATTGGAAGAAGATAGCAGCACAGAGAGTAGAAGATACAAGCTAGCAATCTGAAATGTATACGCACACACACACCCTAGCTGATCCATTCTCTCACAGTAGTCTCCCAAAGCTGACACAGAATTTCACACAATATAGTCATTAACATAATGAGTGCTGGCAGTTATGCTACAGTAGTGGCAGTGTTAAAGCTCAATGTGCAAAAATCGCTACCCCAATATGATCAGAAATGGTATCTTTGGAAGGCTCTTAAAAAAAAAGATGAAATATGCCCATCTGCACCATACAAGAGATTAGGTATTCCCAAATAAACAAGTTCTAATGTTCAATTAAGTAAGGAAACAAAACATGCATCTGATGAAGTGAGTATTCACCCACGAAAGCTCATGCTCCAAAACGTCTGTTAGTCTATAAGGTGCCACAGGACTCTTTGCTGCTTTTACAGATCCAGACTAACACGGCTACCCCTCTGATACTTAAGTTCTAATGTGTTCAGTTTTGAGCTATTGCTAATAAGCAGGGATCCTAGAAATCTGTTTGCCACAGAAAAACACAGAATTTGTTTTTAACAGAGAATCTTTAGTTTTTACATTTTGTGAACAAATAAAAACATACACAGTGAAACCCTGATTTATCCTATCTAATTGAGATCAGGGACAAATCGGATAATCAAAAATTCTGATAATCAGAAGAATGGGCAAAGAGCTTTCTATCCCTTATTTTAAGATGGGGGCTTGGGCAGTCAGCCTCGGGCAGCTGGTGGTTCAGCTAACACAATGAGTTGGATAATTGAGGCTTGGATAAACATTGTGTTCACCTGATTTCTGTATATATTGTGGCTAGGAAAACTGAAGTTCAGCGTTTCATTTTAATTGCAGAAAGACACAGATACTTATGGATTTTATCAGAGTATTTGGGGTGGGGTTCCACGGAAAACTGGGATTCCTGCTAATAAGTAATGGTATGGCATTACCAAACTAATCAGATTCACCACATCTTGGGAAGTTCAGTCACTCTTCCTATTTACAGCAAGATCTTATTCAGTCTTCTCTTACATGGACATTACAGTTCATATGGAATTTCCTCTTGCTCACCTCATAAGATATGCTATATGCCTGGATGTTCCCTTTCACTTCAGAGGCAGTTGCTTTTCACTGACACTCTGTGTATCATTTAATATAGTTATAAGAAATGTAAAACCGTATTTTAGAAGAGAACTGGGTTTATTCCCCTATCTAAAAGGGAGTGTGTGGAGGCAATCATGGTTGGATGTCAGTGACATGTTCTCCCTCCATGTGATAAAACCACTGCCTGGATCCAACTCTGGATCCAGGCTCAGGATGCTAGAAACGCATGTACCATTCTCCTCCTAAAAAAATGGAAACAGGGGCTCCAGGACAGGATTGATATATTAAGTATTATGTGATCATGACAGCAATTTGGACCCCTACCTTAAACTGGCACAACGGTATTGGCAACTCCAAATGTTCAAAAATCACAAGATTTTTTTAAAAAAAAGTTTACAGTGCTATTTGTTTGCCTTCTAGTTTTGGGGCCTTCTTGAGCTTTTGTTCACAAGCACAAGGGCTAGAAAGTTATTTTTTAAATGACAGCTGAGATTCTCATGTAATCACATGACCCTAGGTACTTTAAAAAAGATACCAAGTATCACAAGCTTGTTATAAGTCACAACAGCAAGCTAGACTGTGGATCCCTACTAGCTTGTCCAAGGAACATATGTGGAACATAGAAAACATCCCCAAACCTACCATTGTGATGTTAATTCCAGATTACTCTCACCACCAGTGACAGATGGGGAGGGGAAGACAGTTTCATGGCCTAGCAGAGGAGTGATTGCCTTCTGTTTTTGGTAATGACGAGATGGAGGATGAAGAGGCCCCCAACTCCATCTCCTCTTCTTCCCTAAGGGAACAGAAATGCAGAAGTAGGAGCATCTAAACAAACGCCCTCACTCGTTTCCTCTTCACACCGTATCCTGGCTTAAATACACACCATCCAGAAGCCACAAATGTTATCAACCCTGCAATCAAGTCTACACAGCCCTCTGAGACTCCTCCTTTCTTTCCCTCTTCAGAGAGTTATGAAGGGACAACATGGAATGGGCTTGCTTCAGGAGAAAGAAGGAGCTGCAACAAAGCTACCAGTCTCTCTATGTCAGGGTCAGCAACCTTTCAGAAGCGGTCTGCCAAGTCTTCATTTATTCACTCTAATTGAAGGTTTCATGTGCCAGTAATACATTTTAACCTTTTTAGAAGGTCTCTCTCTCTAAGTCTATAATATATAACTAAACTATTGTTGTATGTAAAGTAAATAAGGTTTTTAAAATGTTTAAGAAGTTTCATTTAAAATTAAATTAAAATGCAGAGCCCCCCGGACTGGTGGCCAGGACCCAGGCACTGTGAGTGCCACTGAAAATCAGCTCATATGCTGCCTTTGGCACCTGTGCCATAGATGGTCTACCCCTGCTCTATATATTAGCAACCTGGAAACTACCTTGTGTGCAAGCACACCCCTTTCAATGGCAAAACCATACCAGCGTGGAAACACATCATCTACTCTAAAATTTAACCCCACCAATGCTCGAGGGCATACAACCGCTATACCAAAGCTAAGGGCCAGCAACACTCAAGAGCAAAGTCAGAAACTGCTACCTGTAGCAAAAGCTGATGTGAGGCAAAATTTGCTGCCTTCACCTTTCTCAGTCCCCTGGTCCAGAGGCAGCAAATTATAATAGGAGGGTTGTCCTTGTCAGAATTTGCTGCTCCTCACTTTTCCCCATCCTTGTGATGTCAGTTTTGAATAAAATTTGATTTAATGCTGCCCCGTGGAGCTAGCAAAAGACACTGGCAATGCTTCAGTAACAGTGCTGCCATAATAAGCAAACATGAGGCACGACTAAGAGACTAAGCCATTGTTTGTGTTGTGTTCTACAGATTCAAATTCCAGCACTTATCTGCATGCACTCCAGCTGCCATTAATTGTGTTAGATTTAACTTTATTGAACTGCAGATCTGTGCCTGGGATATGAGACATGCATATGTACCTTGTGGGATCTCAGATATGTCTCATTTCAGCACTGAGTTCTGTATGTTTTGTCAGTCTGCGATGGGCTGTGTGGAGCAGGCTCAGTGTCTAAGTGTGGGTAGCTCCAGTTTGTTTAGCTGAACCTAAGCCCACGTTTCGCTGTAGCAAAGAGAAAGAGTTAGACTTTGTTATATAATGCTCATGTGCTGCGTTCCCAAAGTGTGCTGCAGCATCTCTAAGGATAAAGTGATAGTACACCTTTACCTCGATATAATGCGACCTGATATAACATGAATTCGGATATAACGTGGTAAAGCAGTGCTCCAGGGGCGGCAGGGCTGCATACCCTAGTGAATCAAAGCAAGTTCAATATAACGCAGTTTCACCTATAACGCAGTAAGATTTTTTGGCTCCCAAGGACAGCCTTATATCAAGGTAGAGGTGTATGTGTGTTATTGGGCATTGCTAAAAGGGAGGAAAGTTAAGGTCACATTGCAAGGGTGGCACATACCTTTATTTGCATCCCTTAATTTGCATCCGCATGCCTCTGACGAAGTGGGTATTCACCCACAAAAGCTCATGCTTCAATACGTCTGTTAGTCTACAAGGTTCCACAAGACTCTTTGCTACTTTAAATTTGTACTTCCTGTTTTTTAGAGGTTTAAGTTTAGCTGCTCTCTGCACTCTGGAAGGGCATGAAGCAGCACTTGGCAACCTTAATTCTGTATTAAAGTTTTTAGGCAGTTAATTTCCTTGGGCTTGGTTTTATTTTTCTTCTTCTTTTTAAATATATAATTTCTCAGCATCTCCATAACCCAGGTCCCCCTGTCCACAGCCACTGACTACTTGATGATTACCAGTGTCACCGAAGACAATTTGCATGTTAATTCCTTTACTGTCCAACATCATCTCCCCAACTCAGGGGCCTCCTGTCTCTCTGCCTGTTCAGCAGATTGGTCTTCCGTGCTCCCCATGCCAGAGGACATGCAGCAGAGGTCCTGCAAGTTAAGAAGCTGGGAAGGGATGCAGGAACAATGCAGGAACTAACATGGAGTCAGGCCTATTTTTTGAAGGAAAATAAATATGGAGGGCATGTATGGACCCCTCCTATGCACCCCATACTTCCCTGCACAACTCTGACCTCCCCCTCTTCCATTAGCAGCACCAGCATGGGGAAAGGCAAGTCTGGAGCACCCTCTTCACTGCTGGAGGCAGCATGATTTAACCTTAATGATTTTTTCCCTTACATTTTTACCTGTAATATGAAGTTGCTCTAAGACAATTATTCATTGGAAACATCCAGTCTTATTTATATAGTCAATTATATAGGAAATATATAAAAATTTTAATCTGTAATGCGAAGCAATTTGTCTAAGGGAGGATAAGTTACTATAATTTTAAATCATTGGTTGACAACTTGTACATCTCAAAGTATTTATTATTTAGCTTAATTTTTCCACACTAACATGTTGTTATGGTGCGGCTATACTGTTGCAGCGCCAATAAAATATTAATCTTGTCTAATCACTCAGTTAGTAGGCCTATTTTTGGATCTATGTTTCATACACCGACAATAGACACATCAGTGAAAATGCCCTAGTAAAGATATTGTAATCTTGATCTGCTGCAGTTCACAGCCTGCCTGTTTTTAAAGGTCATGATGATCTACAGTGTATTACAAAGACACTAGAAGTTTGCAATGTTGCTGCTACATTGGCAAAGGTAAACCATATGAACAGGAAAAAGAAGTGGAACTGGAGCTATGATGTGATACAGTGCATAACTTAGTTACAGGTAAACAATGACATACATCTGAATAGAGTTATTCAAGGGAACGGGTTGTGTGCTAAGGGCAATTAGTAATAAAATACCATTTTAAAACCAAATAAGTAAAATAAATAGTAAGATGCACCATTTACAGTGGGAAACAGGAAACTGAGTCCCAGGCAGGCACACCGTGGTAGCTAAGCCAAACCTGGCACTGCTGTAAGGCTCCTTACAGACACGTTACACCTGCAGAGGCATTCTCCTCACACAAACCCAGGCACCATTGTTACCAGTTTTAGGGTGGTGGACATGTCAGTTGTGTCAGGGAACCAACTTTCTTTTGGCCACTCAGTACCTTGTTTCAGACTGACAAGAGCTGCAACACCTCAGCATAGAGCCACACTGCACTTCTGAAGTCCACAACCCTGGGGCAGAGGCGCGGAGGCAGCACAGCCAGCCAGGAACACCTGCCCCTCTGGCAACCACTGCAGGTGGCTCCCCCCATCCATGGTCACTTCAAACCACTCTGCAGGTGTCCCCTCCCTGCCATCCCATAGCCACCATTGTTACCCCCAGCTCCTGCCCCCAGGCCCCCTCCTTCCACCCCGGGGGCAAGCTGCACCCATCCCCCACCCTCCTGCTCTCCCCTTAGCCCCGCTCCAGAGCAGCAGCTGTTCTCAGGGCCAGTAAGGGGAGGCTTAGGCAGACGTTACTGAGCATGCGCACTAACCTTCTAGGGACTAACGGCCCTGACACCATGGTAACCGGAGTGGGGGTGAAGGCGCAACCCTCCCCAGTGCTCACACGTCCCAAGCCGCCAGCCGCGCTCAAGGGCGCGTGAGCGCCCAGCCCTCGTCCCCAGTTAGGCGATGGGGCCAGCCTCATGCCCCTCCTAAGAAGCTGATCCCGTGCGCCCACTCACCTTCGGGCCGGCCGCATACCGCACCCCTGCGCATGGGCGGCGGATCAATCCTCCACACCCATCCAGGAGTCCAGACCGCTGGTCCGCCCCTTCCGGCCGGAGCCCCGCACCTCCTCAGAGCGCGGCGCCGGGTCCCCCATCCCAGCCTACAGCAGCTATACGGGGAATTTGAGAACCCCAGTGTCGGACGTAGATGCCCAACTGCCCCGATAGACGCCTCTGTTCCAGTGCGGACCTACCCCGTAGTGCTTACAAGCCTGCATAGCTCCACCCCAGGCTCCGCGTGTGACTTAATACCAGTACGATATTGATTCCTCATGTTAGTAAGCACTCCTCCTGAGACTAAGTAGTGTCTGAAGGCTGAGTCCCGAAGTTACAGTGCTAGCAGGTGTGTTTTATACTAAAATGTGTTGCTGTCTTAAAGAAAAACAATGGATCCTATTTACCAAAATCCCACATCTCACTGCTAAAACATCATAGAGCTGTGTGAACAAAGGCCCAGATCCAAACATTGAATCACTTGGTTTCACATCTGGATCTCAATTTTGCAACTGTCTCCTATCCCTTTCTGTACAGCACTATCGGCTTAATGGGCTTAACCACATTTCTGAATACGAAGACACTCAAATTTTGGGGAAATTTGGCTCAGAGCCAAACTTTACATCTTGGACTGGTAGCTAAAAGGACATCAAGGTAGTTGTCATCTTTTAATAAATGTTGCTTAGAGCTAAAGGCAATTAAGTAGACCTAAAAAGCCCTAAGTGGCCTAGGAACTATAGGCTAGATTCACAAAAGGCCCTAGTGGTGGGCAACCTGCGGCCCATCAAGGTAATCCGCTGGTGGGCTGCGAGACAGTGTGTTTACATTGACTGTCCCTCAGGCACAGCCGCCCGCAGCTCCCAGTAGCTGCGGTTTGCTGTTCCCAGCCAATGGGAGGTGTGAGCAGCCGTGCCTGAAGGACTGTCAATGTAAATAAACTGTCTCACGGCCCACTGGTGGATTACCTTGACGGGCCATAGGTTGCCCATCACTGCCCTAGATGCTTAAATCCCAGCATCAGATGCCATTGGTATTCAGAAACCTGGTAGGTACCTCAGTTTCTACCTCTGAACATATATACTGCAGAATCACTCTATGTGTCTGGATGCCTACATTCCAGTGCAATGGACAAACCAGGGGAAGATACACACTCCTTCACCTAACTTGGCTTTGGGGTCCAATATGGTAAGCAGCCTCGGCGCCTGCTTATGGGATTGGGCCCTGCACGCAAGCTCCCCCAAACAGCTGTGATGTAGAGGATGCTCATAACTTTTAGCCCAGTGGTTAGGGCACTCACCCTTGTTCAAGTTTCCCCTCCATCTGAGTGGGAAAAGAGATCTGAACAGAGATCTGCCATCTCTTAGGGGAGTGACCTAACTATTGCGCTATGGGATAGTTTGATGTGTTGAAGCTGTTCCACTGTGGATAAATAATAAAGTATCATTGGAGTAGGAAAACCACCTCCTGAATCTCCCACATGGTGGCTAAGTGCTCTGGCTGCCAGGCTATAGAGTCATTCTCTTTCATCATGATGCCCAGTGATTCTAAAGTTGGGGATGTCGATGCTTAGCATTATCATGCCTAAAGCCTGCTCTACACTGGGGGAGGGGGACAAGCTTAGTCGGTCTACATTATGCAATTTCAGCTATGAAAATAGCGTAGCTGAAGTCGACGTACTTAGAGCTACTTACCGCAATGTCTTCACTGTGGTAGGTCGACTGTTATTGCTCCCCGCCTCGACTCCGCCTACACTTCTCGCTCCAGTGGAGTACAGTAACTCCTCACTTAAAGTCATCCCAGTTAACCTCATTTTGTTGTTACATTGCTGATAAATTAGACAACCTGCTCATTTAAAGTTGCTCAATGCTCCCTTATAATGTTGTTTGGCAGCCACCTACTTCGTCCACTGCTTGCAGAAAGAGCAGCTCGTTGCAGCTAGCTGGTGGGGGGCTTGGAACCTGGGTGTACCAGAACCCCCCCCATCAGCTCCCCGCTCCCCTAAGTGCCCTGCGCGGCAGCCACCAAGCAGGCTATCAATTGCCTGCAGTTCAGCTGGACCTCCTCCCACTGCCATGTGCCAATCCTGCCCTCTGCCTTGAAGCTGCTCTTACATAGAATCATAGATCCTGGAAGCCTCTTGCTTGCTGGGGGTGGGAGGACCTGGGGAAGGAGGGGGGCTAATGTTAGAGTGTCCCTCTCCCCCCTGCTCCTGCCCCCCACTTACCCCTTCTCTATAGAGTGTGGGGGAGGGATGCAGGGTCGGTGCAACAGTTTAGGCGACCTAGGCGGTTGCCTAGGGTGCTAGGATTTGGGGGGGGCGGCATTTTCTTCAGCAGCGACCACGGCAGCTGGATCTTTGGGCGCTCCGGTCACTGCTGGCATTTAGGCAGAGGGAGCTGGGGCAGGGGATCACGAGGAAGGCCGCCTGAAGCAAGTGGGGGGGGGCGGCATGCAGGGGAACTCCACGCCTCAGCTCACCCCTGCCCCACCTCCTCCCCAAGCACACTGGGGGCAGGGGTGAGCTGCTTCACTTCTCCCACCTCCCAGGCTTGCTGCCCCTAAGCTGATGGGCACCGCAAGCCTGGGAGGCGGGAGAAGTGAAGCAACCTCAGTGTGCTCGGGCGAGGAGGCAGAGTAGGGGTGAGCTGGGATGGGGGGGGTTGCCTCAAGGTGGGGGGAGGGTGGGGAGCTGCCGCAGGGGGTAGGGGGACACCTCAGGGCAGGGGCAGGGGGGAGGAAGGCTGCAAGGTGGAAGTTTCACCTAGGGCGCGAAACATCCTTGCACCAGCCCTGGAGGGATGTCACGCGACAGGGCTCAGGATGGAGGGAGCTTGCTGGCAGCAGCTGCTGTCTCAACTTGCTGATCTACTTAAAAGAGCAATGTACTTAGAGTGGGGTCAGCATTCTTAAAGGGGCAATGCACATCTCTCTCTCTCACACATGGTGTGTTTCTGTTTCTATCTGCCATGCTGTCTCCCCTCCCTCCATTTGTGCTGCCTTGTAGAGTGTGAGGCTACATTAACAACAATGTATTAACCCTTGATGGCTCAACCAAGTGCTTGTTCATCATTTAGCACTAAGGCATTCCCTGGGAAATATCCCACCCTCTTCCACCGTCTGACTTCACCACCTCAACCAAGCTTCACAATCATTATTGCTGTGTGCAGTATTAAATTGTTTGTTTAAAACTTACACTGTGTATATAGACTGTGTATGTAAAATATAGTCTTTTGTCTGGTGAAAAAAATTTCCCTGGAACCTAACCTCTCCCCCCCATCCCATTTACATTAATTCTTATGGGAAAATTGGATTCGTTTAACATCGTTTCATTTAAAGTCACATTTTTTAGAAACATAACTACAAGGTTAAGTGAGGAGTTACTGTACCAGAGTCAACAGGAGAGCACTCGGCGGTCAATTTATCGTGTCTTCACTAGACACGATAAATCGACGCCGGCTGGATTGATTGCTTCTGAGATAAGTGTAGACATACCCTAAGTTTCTGTCTCACCGTGCTTTAGAATTCTCACAGAATTCTCCTCTGCTTACTAGATGTTTTTTATGAAGGCCCCTTCACTTTAAATTCACTGCCCAGCTACAAAGCTGCTCTGCTCTCTCTCTAGGTTTTGAAGAGGGATGAGCATTATGACAGCAGTTAGTGATGAAAGAGGGAGGAATTTCTTTCAATCTTTACTTTGGCTGCCTGTTGACAGTTAAGGGTCTGGCATAATTACTGGAGTAAGGATGATAATAAAAGGAGCTGTAATAACAAATGTATTTACAATTATGTCTAGATCAATAGATAGGTCCTTTTCATGTTAATGAATCAAAATAAATTAATCATATGTAACATTTTAGGACAATCACCTTGAGTGGCTCTATCATTTAAAAGAAATTATAAGGAAAAACTAGGACTTGCTTTGTCTATTAGGACCTGAGACTCAAAGTTTTATTTATTTGAAAGCAGTAAGACACCACAAAATTGTTTAATTCTAAATAGAAACATCGGCCTGATCCTCTGAGGCATTGACATCTTCTGAAAGGTGATGGGAACCCTAACATCTACAACAGACTTCATAACTGAAGGTGCTCAGCACATTACAAGACCAGGCTCAGAGTTCACTGAAAAGGGTGTAGCTCAAGCTCTGGAATTTTCTATGTAAATAATAATTAGCTTTGGGCCAAGGAGGTGGTATTTGCATTGAAATAGGCTGCTCATCAACATGCAGCTATCCCATGGCTAGGATTTAGGTTTACATTTGACAGCACCAAAATCTCACAAACTATTCTTGAGAGATTTCTGTCACCTTGGCCTGCATCTGAACCAGATTTGGAAAATAGGCTCTGTCCAGTTTTGAGGTTGCATTTGAGTCCCAATTCCACTAATAATGAAAACACAGAACATTTGTAAAAGAAAACTAGTGATTCTGTATAGTATGTTACTTAGGTGGAGATAAATGGTAACCCTAACTAATAATACTTCTGGGTGTTCAATATAGTTCTAAATTACTGCAACATTTAAAAGAGCCCCGGGGAAGATCACTGAAGGCTTGATCCCTATGTAGCGCCACAGAAAGTTCTGGAAAACTATGAGTGTCATACTGTTTAGAAACAATTAGACTCTCTTGATTTGGCTTCTGTCCCCTCTCCCCACCTTGTTCCGTTGCCTAGCATATTGGTGCAAAAACAAAATCTTTATTTGTTGTACCATCACAAGTTGTCACTGTGGGCGTGATGATACAGAAACAAACAGAAGATTATGATTTCAGGCAAAGTTGCATCTTATCAAGGGCTGTATCAGATGGTATGTATGCTGACTCTGAGAGGCAGAGCACCTTTATAAACAATTAGACACAAATGTAACAAATTTGCTGTTTGTGACTATAACTTCCTCAGCAACCAACGCTGATGTTACAATCAAAGACGATGCCTTCAGGTAATGAATAAGCAGGAGTAAATGAATGAACTAAAAATATGTTTCTTGAGGACACAGGTGGACAAACTACGCCCCGCGGGCCATATCCGGTCCGCAGGACCATCCTGCCCGGCCCTTGAGCTCCCAGCTGGGGAGGCTAGCCCCTGGCCCCTCCCCCACTGTCTCCCCTCTCCCACAGCCATGCCGCTGCGTGGGCAGCGCTCTGGGCAGCCAGGTTGCGCGCTCCTGCCAGGCAGCGCAGCAGCGTGTGTAGCTCCAACCGGGCAGCTCGGCTGCCAGACATGGTGTTCTGAACGGCATAGTAAGGGGGCCAGGGCCAGGGGATTGGCTAAGGGGCAGGGGGTCCCCAGGGGCAGTCAGGGTACAGGGAGCAGGGGGCAGTTGGATGGAGTGGAGGTTCTGTGGGGGGAGCGATCAGGGGATGGGGGGTTGGATAAGCATGGGAGTCCCAGGGGGGCCTGTCAGGGGGTGGGGGTGTGGATAGGAGTCAGAGCAGTCAGGGGACTGGGAGCAGGGGAGTTGGATAGGGGTTGGGGTCCTGGGGTGGTTAGGGGCAGGGGGTCCAGGGAGGGGGCAGTTAGGGGGCAAGGAGTGGGGGGGGTGTTGGATGGGTCGAGGGCTCTGAGGGGGGCAGTCAGGGAGTGGGAGAGGTCGGACGGGGGGATGGGGGCCAGTCTGTTTGGGAATGCACAGCCTTCCCTACCTGGCCCTCCATACAGTTTTGAAACTCAATGTGGCCCTTGGGCCAAAATGTTTGCCCACCCCTGCTTTAGACTATTATGCTTTGAATTGGTCAACATAGCCTGATAAGTATCAAAGGGGTAGCTGTGTTAGTCTGGATCTGTAAAAACAGTGAAGAGTCCTGTGGCGTCTTATAGACTAACAGACGTATTGGAGCATCTTATAGACTAACAGACGTATTGGAGTATTCACCCACAAAAGCTCATGCTCCAATACGTCTCTTAGTCTATAAGGTGCCACAGGACTCTTTGCTGCTATAGCCTGATCAATTATATTAGAAACCAGTTTAGGTGAAACAGTGTGTAAAAGAGTTGGCACACATCCATGCAGATTTTAAAGGCCAGTGCAGTTAGGGCCTGAAAATCCTCTGTAAAATGCTTTCCTTCTAATAATTATTAATAATATTATGGATATACCACTTTATGGCTCTTCTTTTGACTTGCCAAGCACCTACAACTCTTATTAACATTAGTGAGAGTTGTGAGTGCTGAGCACTGTTGAAGATCAAGCCATAAACATTCAATGTCCCATACAAACATTAACTAGTTAGTTAATGTATTTGTTGTACTTATAACCCTCATTGTCTGTGATTATCACTCATTGTGTTATGTCTTATTCTAGGTCATGGGACAACTCAAATAAGGAGGGTTTGCATGATCAGACCAGGAACTTTGTCATCTTTGTACTTTTGAAATGATCAGAAATCCATGCAACACTTCCACCCACCCATGAAGTAAGTAAGTAAGAATTATTATTCATGTTTCACAGAAAGGGAAATTGAGGGAGAGAGGTTAAGTGTTTTTTCTCATGGCCACACAGTAAGTCAGGATTAGAACTCCAAAATTGGTGATTTCCAAGCATATGCTCTGTGTGTTGTTACAAATCCACTGCCTGTTCAGTGTCTAGAACACTGTTTTATATGTTTATAAAATCATAGAACATCAGGGTTGGAAGAGACCTCAGGAGGTCATCTAGTCCAACCCCCTGCTCAAAGGAGGACCCATCCCCAGACAGATATTTACCCCAGTTCCCAAACCACCACCCCCCTTAAGGATTGAACTCATAACCCTGTGTTTAGCAGGCCAATGCTCAAACCACTGAGCTAGCCCTCCTCCTCTTATAATATCTAAGTAGCCCATAAACCACAAGAGCAGGCTTTTTATATAAGTATGGCATTGCCACTGTTCAGCATGTTCAGAAATACTGTAACCTTTGGGCTCCGTGACTAATTATTATATTCTCATGTCTGCTCCACCCATAGGCTAGGCAGTGAACATTGCACCTTCATAAAATACTGTTTGCCTATTATCAAGTTGATAAGGACTCTATATAAATACACAAAGGCTTATTCTTTCTTCATAGCACAAAGCCTCTTCTCCACTTCCTCTTCTTTTACTTTTTTTGCTTCATCTTATGGAGAAAGAAGGGCTTTCTGACAAAAATCACCCTTACAGAAGAAATAACATCTTTAAGACATAATACAGATAATTACAGCAAGAATGGGTCTGCTGAGTTCCAAACACTCCAAAGTCAAACCAGCTAAGGTATTAATGCTGGGACTCGATTCAGCCGGGAAATCTACACTATTGTACAAGTTAAAGTTTAATGATGTTTTCCTAACACTCCCAACAATCGGTTTTAACGTGGAGATGATTGAAACAGGGCAAAATATTGCTATAACAATCTGGGATGTTGGCGGGCAACAGAAAATGAGGACATTTTGGTGCAATTACTTTGAAAATGCAGATGGCCTAGTGTACATTGTGGACAGCACTGATAAGCAACGTCTGGAAGATTCAAAGAAAGAATTTGAACTTCTCTTAAAGAATGAATTTCTAAAGAATGTGCCTATTGTTTTGTTAGCTAACAAGCAGGATCTTCCTGGAGCTTTGAACGCTGAGGAAATAACTAGGAAATTCAACATGCAGAAACATTGCAGTGATAGAAATTGGTATGTACAGCCTTGTTGTGCGATCACTGGGGAAGGTCTGGCAGAAGCATTCCAGAGAATAACAGCATTTGCAAAAAACTGCAAAAAATCAAGAGAAGAAGCTTTTACAATTTTCAGGCAAGATGAAAAGTTGTAAGAGTCTTCATTAGCCCAATCTAGGGAAAGCTAACATGGAGAGTTTATTATGGGAATTAAATCTGCATATTGAATTCTGCAGATCTTTTAGAAGACTATTATATAGCAAAATGTAGTCAGAGCAAGCTAAATTACTGCATACTCTTTCAGAACTACTGTTTCACAGCATTTTAATTAAATGGCACATATGTAGCCTAAGTCCAGATATATGGCAGAGTTAAACTGCATGATATAATAGTAAAAAGGTGCATTTAAACATTTTAAATGTACTACAGTCATTTTATTTATGCTTGTTTAATTACACAAAATGTACAAGAGCTGAGATAAATGGGTCATTGAGCAAGCAAAGAAAAAGTAAAAAACATTATTTCATATTATATAACATACTGTATTTGTAAGTGCTTTGTGAATATGTTTATTATACAGGCATATATACATTCTTGCACTAGAAAGTAATTTTGATAGCTAATTTATTTTTAACTCATATCATTTTACCAATACTTAAAAGCAATTCCACTTGTTTAGACAGTACTTAAATTTGAATCACGATCGACATTACTAACAGAAGTGTACAACATTGCATCTGATCTGCTGGCAAGACTTGAGTACAAAGAACAGAATGCACTGGACAATCTCAAATGTCAAGTTTTTCAAAGCTGTGTAGAGCACCTGCAGGGGTACTTAAATACAGACAAACAGCCAGTATATAGATTTTTTTGCAATGTGAGAATCCTTCATCCCAATCAAGTTTGTATACTCTCCCACAACTTCAGTGACTACAAACAGAGTTCTGCTGAGTTCTGTACCTTGAAGGTTAGTGGGCAGTTTACTTGAACATTGTAAATGAACTGCCTAGTACCAATGAAATTTCTTTCTCTTGTTTTTGGAAAGCATGGACAAACATTTGCCAAGACTTAGGCTATCTCTACAGTACAATCTTAAGTCGACTTATATTAGGTTGACTTAACAGTCAACACGTTAATTACTGCAGTGGCTGATGTCCACAATAACCTCCTTCGGTCAGTGGTGCGCATCCTCACCAGGAGCGTTTCCACCGACTGAAGAGGGGTAGTATGTGGGACAGAGAGCCAGGGTTCTCAGCTCCCTACAGCCCCCCACAGGGAGCCCAGCTGCACCCTGGAGCTTCTTGCCTTCCCACTCCCAGTCAGGAGTCGGCGGGAAGCCACCCAGGGAGATCCACCTCTGGAGCCTGGGTGAGCTGCCATGCTCCTGCTAGGAAGCGGGAAGCTGGGATCCCGGCGGGAGCAGGGCTCCCAATGCGAAGCCTGGGTGGCAGCACAAGCCAGGAGGCTGGGTAGCAGCCCAGCTTGAAGCAGAGACCTGGCAGTAGTCAGACTTGTTTTGTGATCACTTAATACATTTTTATGTTCTAAAACTGACTTTCAGATGTACAATAATGTAGACTACTGCATTTTTGTGCTGTAAAGGATTACATATTGCCCATGTTTGTCTATACATATTTTTTGTATTAATATAATGCATATCTGAAATTTTAAAAATATAAATCTTTGAAAATCAGAAATTATTCTGTTTTTGTTGCCAGAAAACACTGGCCTTAGTCATGGCTATCCTTGCTGTGTGCATAATTTTTGCTTTGTGTATTGCTGCTCTGATACTGTAGGTCATGTTCTATTAATTTAGATGGAATAAAGGGACCCAAGAGTCAAAGGTGTTAACTTGACCCTGAAACTGTCTACCATAACACAAAGTTCAGGGTTTGGTATACAAAGACTTTAGCCTGCTTAGTACCACGGCAAACACATTATTAAAAATCTTTTAAACTTTATATTAAAGATACAGAAAAGACAGGAAAAACAGTTAAAACATTTTAAATGTAAAGTATTAAGTAAGGCTTTTATATTAACCATAACCCTCATTCCCTTTCCCTATAGATGTAGATAGTTTTTGTAAGGAAAACCCCTTGTCTGACAGTCTTTGAGATGGTATTAAAGATGGCAATAACTTTCTCTTTTGGGGGGAAAACAGAAGAAATTAGTTGTGATGGGGTAGAGCTGTTGTTAAAATCCAATGCCATTTCCTGAGAAACAAAACACACATGGGGGAGAGAATACAACAGCAAATACAGAAAAATGCAGCTTCTGTCTCTGGTGTTGACTCTTAGGCTATGTCTACACTATGCAGTTTTCAGCGACATGGCTGTGCCAATACAGCCATGCCACTAAAAGGCACACAGTGTAGCTGCTGTTTGTTGGTAGGAGAGAGCTCTACTGCCTATAAAGCAGGGTTCACACCAGTATTTGTGGTAGACAAAACTTTTGTCTTGGGGGGAAGTGTTTTTTTAACACTGCTGAATAACAAAAGTTTTGTCTTTCACTTGCCAGTGTAGACAAAGTCTTACTTGTAGCCTTACTGCTGGAGAAATAAAGGCACAGCCCATGGTCTTGTTAGACACTTCAAGACTCACCAGTCTTGCTCTAAGCAGCCTGATACTGATACTGTTTTTATTGGTTTGTCTGGTCATGGGCTTACAGCAGTGTTGCAAACTACATCATCCAGGATTGCCAAGCCAAACTTGTACTAGACAGAAAGCACAAGAAGAGGGACAGGAAAGAAAAGAAATAAGGTGGTAAAAGAAAAAGACACATGGGGTGAGCAGTGTGTGACAAAGTATCACATCCCAGATGGTGTTTAGAATTTTGCCAGAGCCGGTGGAGGTGGCAATGGCACAGAGTCTCTTTCTTTGGCCCAGTCTGGTCAGGACTTTTCTTGGAATTAGGACGCTGAAGACTCAGTGATGTCATAGTGGATCCCAGGCGATGGTGGGAAGACAGGCATGAGGGTGAATCTCACTCTTTCCCCTTTTCTTGGTTTTTAGTTAGCAAGTGCCCACATCCATCCTCAAATTTTGACCAAAGTCTTTAAAAACAAACAAAAACTCAAAAGGGAGCGATGGGTGGACCTGCCCATCCCCTCATTAGTTTGTTAACCATTTAGGCCTAATTCTGACACAGCAATTTTGATTAAGCACCAAAATCTTAAATAGTAGAAATGTGACAAGTCTGTCACATTTGGATCTAGATACAAACTTCCAGAAAGTTTGGAGGCATTTAGAACTTGGGGTTTTTTATAAGGACCTATTGCTACACTGTAGCATATTATATAATGATGCTTCTTCAGGACACATTTAAAATCTGCCATGGAACTAACAAGATCTAATTTTTTAATGCAGATAATTAATTGCCCAGCCATTGGAAAATGTTATGATTTTTCTCTCTGTATTTTATTACAGCATATATTTGTTATATACATACACTCACTAAATATATAAAATGCCACCTGATCACAGAATCTCCCATTCATAATTTATTGGAATACATAGCAGGAATCCTTACTGAAGACATAAATAACACCATAAAGAACACAAGCACAGTCAAGTATCTTTTTCTTATGTACTTTTACCACTGGGGATTCCAGTAAGGGAATGTTAAAAATTTGATAACTGGAGCAAAATAAAGCTTGATTTTTTTCATTGTATCCATAATCCTCCGTGGCCAAACCAGTTAAAAATTCAAGATACTGAATTAAAACAATAATAGCTGAAATCACTCTTTCCCCAGTGTTGTGAATTTAACATAATTTAATTCTAAGGCTAAAAAAAGTAATGGTGCCTGTGACAGATTTAATTTATGTTAGACATTTTACATGGGTAACTTGCCTTGTCAGCAGGGAGAAGAGGCATAATGAGATTATTATTCCTATATTTCCAGCAGTAACCCCAGCCCATTTATAGTTTAAATAATGTTACATTCCCAGCCCTTTTGAGCAATCTGCAGCCCTCTCAGAGGAAAGGAAGGTTAGCCCAGTGTTTAAGGTGCTTGCTTTGGACCCAGGAGAGGAGGGTTTCATTTCCCTGTTTCTACCATAGGCTTCTCAGACCATGGGCAAGTCACTTTGGGCATGGCTACACTTGCAGATGTAGAGCGCTGTGAGTTAAACCCGCCTTCAGAGAGTGCAGTAGGGAAAGTGCTGCAGTCTGTCCACACTGACAGCTGCTTGCACACTGGCATGACCACATTTGTGGCACTTGCAGCGGCATTGGAAGTGGTGCATTATGGGCAGCTATTCCAGCATGCAAGTGACTGCAACATGCTTTTCAAATGGGGTGGGGTGGAGTGTGACAGGGAGTGTGTTGTGTGTATGTGGGGGGAGAGAGAGTGGGTTTTTGGGGGGCTGAGAGCATGTCAGCATGCTGTAAGTTCAGACAGCAGCAGACCACACACACCCCCGCCTCTCTCTCTCTCACACACAGCATTCCACACTAATCTGTCTTGGAACACACTTATCTGTCTCGGAGCAGATAAGCAGCCGGCTGTCAGAAACGGAGCTTTCAAATGTCATATCCGCATTCCTACAGCAAGTTCAAAACAATGAGAAGAGTGGTCACTTGACTTAAGGGGATTATGGGACACTTCCAGAGATCAATCAGAGTGCAGTAACGCAACACCTCGTCCACACTGGCGCTGCGGTGCTCCAGCGGGGGCGGAGCAAACATTATTCCACTCGCCGAGGTGGAGTACCAGCAGCGCTGTAGCCACGGAGTCAGAGCACTCTAAGTGCCTTGCCAGTGTGGACGGGGCGTAAACTAGTGCGCTCGGGGCTGCTTTAATGCCCTGTAACTCACAAGTGTAGCCAAGCCCTTACTCTCTTTGTGCTTCTGTTCCTCACTGATAAAATGTACTTCCCTACAGCCCCTTCTGAGAAAGCTACTGCCAATTTCAATGTGCCTGTTTTCCCCAGTGGCAAAATTTATGCACTAAGTAATTCATATGTAAAAGATTATTTCAGTTCTTCCTACATGCAAGTTACCATGAAAACAGGTAGAACTACAGGGCCTTTGGAATATCAGATTTCACAAGTGCTAAGCAAAAAGGAAAGCATCCAGCAATAACATGTTGACTCATTCAAAAAATATTCAAGAAAAGTCACCAAGGTAAACAGAAGAGGGTTTCTTAACAGAACTTTCTATTAAAACTTATACTTATGATAGTGGGCCAGATCCTGAGTCATGCTGAACATTTGTATTTCTACAGGCAGATACTTGCTAGCGTTCAGGCCCTTTCAAGGTCTGGCCTAGTCCTTTTAAGTGCCATGTCAGGTTCTGATCCAGTCATGCTGAGAAATGAGAAGCAGAAGCATTCTTTTTTCTACTGTGATCCCAATAAATGTTAAATAGAGAAAGAATATAACATTCTAGATGGAGAGCTTTATAAGTATTTTGACATACGTTTAATTCTCCCATTGTATAAACTATTGGTATTTACCTTAATCTAATTACATGTTGATTTTATAAACCTTAATCCAGTTCAGTAGACTGAGGACCTCCTCAGGGACATTTGCTCTTACTGACATTGCTTTTAATAAGGGCACTGATTAGAGTGACCAGACATCAAGTGTGAAAAATCGGGACAGGGGTTGGAGGGTAATAGGAGTCTATATAAGACAAAGCCCCAAATATCGGGACCGTCCTTATAAAATCGGGACATCTGATCACCCTAGCACTGATTTCTCTAATTAGACAAAATGACACACTGAAACTGATTTGAGGAAAATGTATTCCTTAAAGCTGTAGTCAAAGAATAAGAAATTATCTGTGATTCTCATTACTTGATAGTCTGCAACATAAGTAATTATTTTTTGTTTTTTCTATGCTATACAATACTTAAAGGAACCTAGGGAGGGCCAGGTCAGAAAATGCTGCCAACCCGGACATTTCAGGGTACTGTATTCCTAGAGTGTCCTGCTCCACTAGGGATAGACTGTAATGCCGGAGGGATACTGCTGGCGCTCCTGTACCATGTGACTTGGAGCTTGAACAGCATCATACTAATATGACTGTGAAGATAATACACTAATTCTCTATGGAGTTTAAGATTTCTGTCCCTGTATCACAGGCCATTACAAACTCCTCTTCATCTTTTTAACAGTAGACTTCTTTTACAGCCATCCACCTCTGTTCCGGTCCCAGTGCTTACCTTCCTCATTTGTGGAAATTTCAAAGGAGCCCTCTTGCTGAAATCAATGTCCAAAAATTATTGTTTGATTCTCACTAGAGAACATTTTTGTTTCTTTGTGTCAGTGATTGTCTTTTGATTTCAAGTTCACAAAAGTAGATTAGTACTATGAACATTTTATTTATAGTTAAATTTCATGCTTGATTACACTTACAATATTTTATTAAATCCCAAATGATCCTTTAAAAACTCCTGATTCAACAAACTATTTATAAAACTAGTCCAAAAAATTCAACTAGTCCCAAAAAGTATTATAGCCTTGATCTGGCATTCTCTGCAGACTAAAAACTCCCAGGATTCTGTGGACTCAACCCTGCTTCTAATTAACTCAAAGGGAGTTTTGCCATTCATTTAGTGGAAGCAGGATCAGACCCTATGTAGGAAGGCAGTGTGGTTCCCCGGTATTCCAGAGAGGGACGAGCTGGGCTGGCAGGGGCGGCTTCAGGCCCCAGCACGCCAAGCTCGTGCTTGGGGCGGCATGCTGCAGGGGGCGCTCTGCCGGTCATCGGGAGAGTGGCAGCAGAGTGCCTTCAGCGGCACGCCTGCAGGAGGTCCACTGGAGCTGCGGGACCAGAGGACCCTCCACTGGCACGCCTGCGGGAAGTCCACGGGACCGGTGAGCTGCAGAGCACCCCCTGTGGGATGACGCCATGCTTGGGGCGGCAAAATGTCTAAAGCCGCTTCTGTGGGCTGGACACCAGAGTGGGCGGAGCCAGAACACTCCAAGCATGTCCCCCAGAGGGTCAGATGCCGGACAGGAAGTATAAGAACTCAACCCCAGAGCTCACTTGGGAGGCAGCCACTGGAGAGGCCAGACACCTCTGGCCCAGCTCCCCCCAGGGAGACTCCAGCAATGGACCTGGAGACTGGCCTGACTGGCTGACACTTGATGTGGGCCAGCGTGTGGGAGAGTTGCCAAGCCTACCCCTCGCCAGCTACTCAGAAGAGGCGCTGAGCCTACCCCTCGCCAGCTACCTCAAAGCTCCAGTGGTGATCAACCCTCCCTGAGGACACCACCTCAACTCATGTACCTCCAGAAGGGGAGTGAGGACGTAGCCGCATGGCAGCTGATCTGAGTCTGGCTGCAAAACAGCCAGAACCCATGTCAGTGTGTTCCAGCCAGGATCCCCACTGACACAGCAGCAGGCCTGTGGCTGCTGCTAGGGCCCCAGGCTGGGACGCAGTTGAGTGGGAGGGCCTGCGCCCCCACTACCACCCAATGTGTGGGTGGCAGTCTCCCCCTCTCCCAGGCAACTTGGAGCCTGAAGCCTAGGTGTGCTACTTACTTGTGGTTGATCAGCCTCTGCCTGAGGGCCTGAGCCTTGGACTCTTTGCTGCCCCGCCCTGACCCAGGGCCTGGGCTTGTTATCTGTTAATTGATACCTATGTGTACTCAGCCCCCTGCCGGACAGCTTGAGCCATGACTCCTGTGGCCCGACTGATTCCCCAAGGGGCCATGCAAGGA
Organism: Gopherus evgoodei; assembly: GCF_007399415.2. Classification (NCBI taxonomy): domain Eukaryota; kingdom Metazoa; phylum Chordata; order Testudines; family Testudinidae; genus Gopherus; species Gopherus evgoodei. Next base: position 22,285,018 of record NC_044330.1, read on the forward strand.
CTAAGGAGGCGGTGTGGTTCCCCACTGCCCCAGAGTGGGACGAACGCTCTCTACACCTTATATATGAGAGGCAATAGGTGTAGGCCAACATTTTCAAAAGTGGCCACTGATTTTGGTTGCTCATTGTGAGACACCTCTGGATTGTTTCTCCTGGCACATAAACCATTTTTACACCAATGTGCATTCATTGATTTCAATGGAGTTACACATATGGTTGATGTATACCTGTGTAAGTTAGAAGAGAATCACGTCATTAGATGTCTCGGTGGCCTGAACTAGTGGCCCCTGTTGAAAATGTTGGTCCTAGCACCTAATGCAGTGATGGTTCCCTAAACTTATGAAACAATGACAAAACCCAACCTCTAAATTTGAGTGCCTAGAATTAAAACAAACTATGCATCAATCCAAATGTACTGGGGCACCTAAAAATGGGCATTCAAAACCTTTCACGTACAACTTGAGATGCTTTCAACTTCTGCTTCTGAAAATGGAACGCTGTATGTTCTTTCTAACAAGTATGATTTGTTATACTTGGCATTTGTTGAGGAATATTGCAGCAACTTCACTGATTCCAACAGAAGGAAAGGTAATCTGCCTACAATATTTGTGTTGGACTGTTTATGGACAATCATGCCTTAATCACAGGTTTCAGAGTAGCAGCCGTGTTAGTCTATATCTGCAAAAAGAACAGGAGTACTTGTGGCACCTTAGAGACTAACAAATTTATTTCAGCATGAGCTTTCGTGAGCTACAGCTCACTTCTTCGGATGCATAGAATGGAACACACAGACATTTATACATACAGAGAACATGAAAAGGTGGAAGTATGCATACCAACAGGAAGAGTCTAATCAATTGAGATGAGCTATCATCAGCAGGTGAAAAAAAACCATAATCTCCTGCTGATGATAGCTCATTTCAATTGATTAGACTCTTCCTGTTGGTATGCATGCTTCCACCTTTTCATGTTCTCTGTATGTATAAATATCTCCTGTCTGTGGTATGTCTACATCTACAATTTTGCAGCGCTGGTTGTTACAGCTGTATTAGTACAGCTGTATAGGGCCAGCGCTGCAGAGTGGCCACACTTACAGCAACCAGCGCTGCAAATGGTGTTAGATGTGGCCACACTGCAGCGCTGTTGGGCGGCTTCAAGGGGGGTTCGGGGAACGCGAGAGCAAACCGGGGAAGGAGACCAGCTTCGCCGCGGTTTGCTTTCACGTTCCCCAACCCCCCCTGCAAACCGCAGGGAAGGAGACCTGCTTGCTCGGGGGTTCGGGGAACGCGAGAGCAAACCGAGGAAGGAGACCTGCTTGATTACCAGAGGCTTCCTCAGGTATGCTGGGATACCTGCTTATTCCACGGAGGTCAAGAAAAGCGCTGGTAAGTGTCTACACTTGATTACCAGCGCTGGATCACCAGCGCTGGATCCTCTACACCCGTGAAAAAACGGGAGTACGGCCAGCGCTGCAAACAGGGAGTTGCAGCGCTGGTGATGCCCTGCAGATGTGTACACCTCCTAAGTTGCAGCACTGTAACCCCCTCACCAGCGCTGCAACTTTGTGATGTAGACAAGCCCATAGTGTTCCATTCTATGCATCCGAAGAAGTGAGCTGTAGCTCACGAAAGCTCATGCTGAAATAAATTTGTTAGTCTCTAAGGTGCTACATACCTTAATCAATACTTTTCAGTTATATTTTTATCTAGGGCACATAAGAGTCTAAAAAAACCATCATTTCCTGCTGATGATAGCTCATCTCAATTGATTAGACTCTTCCTGTTTGTATGCATACTTCCACCTTTTCATGTTCTCTGTATGTATAAATATCTCCTGTCTGTGTGTTCCATTCTATGCATCTGAAGAAGTGAGCTGTAGCTCACGAAAGCTCATGCTGAAATAAATTTGTTAGTCTCTAAGGTGCCACATGCCTTAATCAATACTTTTCAGTTATATTTTTATCTAGGGCACATAAATTAAATACTGAAAAATGTTAGTCTCCCAAGGTTTTCATTCTGATTTATCGTTCTGGGAAGCCGTGTTTGTATTGAGGGCTGCAGTCAATTCACACAAGAGCCTATCATGTGATACTGATGCAAGTCATACACATTTTTAAAAATGACATTTTGCCTATACTTAACTATTGTATTTGAAATTAATCTCTCAGCTCATAATTTTGTACTTCTGTAGCATTCAAGGTCTCAGAGTGGTTTACAACCAATAATTAAACCTTACAACCCCCTTGGGTTGAAGGTAACCCTTATATAAATACTACAGTGTTCTACACTACAGTAACCACTAACAGCCCCTCCCAATTCTGAAGTATCAGTATTGTAAAATGCAGTCTCCAAATTATTACTGTAGTATACTATAGACTTTCTTTAATAAGGGATTATTATGCCCATTTTACAAATAATCCATCTGTGTTTCAGCTTCTTTAAGTGACTTGTCTGAGGTCATAAAATCAGTTGGGGAGCTCAAATAGAAGCCAGATAATCCATCTCCCTGCCCCCTTCTTCAGCCACTAAACATACTCTCTCTCACTAAAGTTGGCAACCTGTTCAACAAAATGGGCAGAAATCAGGCAAAAATGCTCAAAGGAGTGAGTCTTGCCCCTTCCTTTGTGACCACAAAGGCACAAAATGCCCTAACTGTGCTGGGGTGGTTCTAGTACTCAGATGAAGCCTAATTTCCTGAAGGGGTGCATTCATCCTGCCTGCCACTAGTCCCATCAGTTTAACTTAAATTGTTTTTTAAATCAATTCAGTTAAACCAATATAAACCCTGTGTGGACATTTTTATTTTTGTTCAGAGTGGCTTATTTTGAGCTAGTTTAAACTTTCTCACTTGCCACTTTCTCATCTAGACAAGACGTAAGAACAGAATCAAACTCCTTGTCTTTATTTTGAATAATAATGCTCAATTAATACTGATATTTTCTCCATCATGCACCCATACTTTCGCTGCATTCCCTTAGCCTGATTCTCCTCTTGATTCTCCACTAATTCTCACAGTGTAAATATGGAGTGACTCTACTGGAGTCTGTGGAATTACTGGAGTGCAAAAGTGGTATATTTAAGAGCGGAATCAGGTCATGTATTTCTGTTCATAAGATACCTACTTAGAAATACACATCTGCAATGACTTTTACCTTAGAACATTGCCCTGTAGCCATTAACTTTTTGCATTACAGTCTAATGAAACTATGATGTTAGAATTTAAGGAGAACTCTGACAAATGGAATTAAAACTATACATGAACTGCAGATATGTCACATTATTTGCCCACTATGGTTAAGCATAACCTTAATTAGAAATCTGTCACCTGCAGTTTCCCTATGTTTATTCAGCCATACAGACAACAATAATGACCTGAAGAACCAAGAAGAAGAGTAAAAAGAATGAAGAGTACTTGTGGCACCTTAGAGAGTAACAAATTTATGCATGCTCCAATGAAGTGGGTTTTAGCCCATGAAAGCTTATGCTCAGATAAATTTGTTAGGCTCTAAGGTGCCGCAAGTACTCCTCCTTGTTTTTGCTGATACAGACTAACATGGCTACCACTCTGAAAGAAAAAGAGTATGATTGCTCTCACTACCTAGTGAATCACCACACTTCTTGTGGATTTCCAGGGACAAGGACAATTGAGACCATTATTGCAAGTAGGCTACAGTTGCAGCAGAACAGTTCTACTGTGACTCCCTGGCTTATGAGAGAGGATTCCTTTGTCTTTCAGTACTACTCAGGCTGGCAGACCAACCTCTCTCTATGCGGCACCATTTTTTCATGGTTTTCAATCTCTAAGCAATCTTTTTCTTAGGTTATTTTGTTCTAGTTCAGATGAGGTCCTCCTCCCCCTGAGCCAATATCAGTAGGAGAGACTGAATCAGAAAAAAAAAATTAGCTTCTACCTTCCTGTTAACAGTATCTTAATTTTTTAAATATGAAAAGATTAACATTGTCCCTTCAGTTGACATCAAGTAAAACACAATGCCACCATTTTGATTTTGACACAACTCCTGTACATCTGCACTGAAATGTTTGCTCTCTTTTTGCACCAATAAGTAATCACCTTGAAAATAAATCATAATAGGGAGAGTCCACTGTCAGTTAGGAGAAAAATTATAGCTAGAGATAGAAGAATGAAAATTGTTCTAAGTACAACAAATGTTATACACTGCCTCACGTTTTATTTCCTTTTTTAATTGACTCTATGTTGTATATACCGTTTGTAATTTCACCTCTTCTTCCTTTTCCCAACCATCAGAAATACCAAGTCCCAGTTTATTATGATGCAGCGATGATGTCAACATATATAAAAGCATTCAACAACACAAACAAGCAGCACTTTGAAAAGTTATCTCCACCACACCTTGGGTATCTGTTGATTTGAATGTTGGGCAGAGAAATATTCTGGGCTGAGAACCTTATCAGGTAAGAGAGAAACTACAGTAAGGAAACAGACAGAAGATGGGAGTATGGAGGTGGCATGGGGAAAGAATATATTGTAGGAGCATATTAAGAAAAGGGAAAGTTACAATATCAAGATAGGGAAGGAATGAGAAGTAAGAGGATAATGAAAGGACAGATATAGAGTAAGGGACTTGGATTAGAATTGCTGGAGGAAGAAAGCACAAAGAAATTGAGGGGGTTGAAGAAAGAAGTAGAAGGAACCTCTAGGAGTTCCACTCCAGTATATGGCAGTAATCCATGTAGTAGAAAATGAGGCCCTGAATTTAATCTTTCTTAATGTAGTTCACAGGAACAGAGTGAATAGTTGTTTTTTTCCAGCTTTGTGACATGACATTCTAGCTGGGTTTTTTTGTTAACTGTTCAATAAGAGATTTGGTCAAATTCATCTTTTAAATGTAAAAAAAAAAAGTATTTTGATTGGGGAAAATCATAACATCACATTTCTGTCAGTGACTATATGCATGTAACTTTGTAACTGCACTGCAAGCTTTTCGTTTTAGTAAACCTTACTGTTAAATATAAGAATTGGCTGGTACAGACATTCTCACATATGGAACTATATACATACATGAAGAAAATTACTCGTGTATGTTAGCAGGATTGGATCTCAAATAGCAAAGTGCAACATTAACAGACAGGTACTGTACAAAATATAGGAACAGATTAAATTCTTGCAGTAACTTTAAACATGATTTTTACAAGTAGCCTTCATATTATTCAGTGAATGCAGCAAGGTGTATGTAAATAAAAATGGCACTGCTGAAAGAAAAATAGTGCTGTAAAAATCATTACTGCTCCATGGAGAGCAGTTTTGAAGCCATACATATTTTTAAAATATAACATATAAAACTACTGCTCTAGATACATAAGGATAGTTAAGCACTGGAACAGGCTTCCAAGGGAGGTTGTGGCATCCCCATCGTTAGAGGTTTACAAGAACAGGGCTAAGATATCTTCTTGAAGTTCCTTCCAGCCTGACATTTATATAATTATGATTATTATTATTATTCCATGTAGTGGAAGCCATTTGAGTTTGGAAGTTAGGATCGTCTCCCTGGATAGAAAGGGCCAGGATGGGCTTATCTGTATGTTTGAAATAGGGTGACCAGACAGCAAATGTGAAAAATCGGGAAGGAGGTGGGGGGTAATAGGAGCCTATATAAGAAAAAGATCCCAAAATAGGGACTGTCCCTATAAAATCAGTACATCTGGTCACCCTAGTTTGAAATAGTCCAAGATAATGATTGTCTGTGTGGCAGGATAGACTAAGCCCAGAGGCCCCCTTCTGGAGGCCTCAGGGTCCTGATACACCCATTCCAGGAAAAGAGTACGGAAGCTAAGTCCTCCAAGCAACCTAGAGAGGATGTGTGGGAAGCAGCCAATCAAGAGGGGAGGCTGCAAGGGAAGTAGCCAATCAAACGCTGTAGGGAACAGCCAATCAGGGCCCAGCATGGTCTTATAAAAAGGAGCTGCAGCACTAGCAACAGCCAGTTTCTTGCTGGAGCCAAAGGAGGTTCCTGGTTGGATGAAGAGAACTGTAACATGGACAGCTCAGTGCTGGCAGGGACTAGGGGAGCAAGGAAGAGCTCCTGGCTGGCAATTAGGCCTAACATAAAAGGCCCTTGAGGTAGGGGTGAAGCTTTAGTGAAGGCTGGGCTGTGAGGATATGGCCCAGGGAACTGAAAGCAGTTTTGTTACATGGATGTGGAGGTGTGTGGCTGCAGGTCTTAGGGTCCCTGGATGGCAGGCCTAAGTCTTCCCCCCTTCCCACCCCTGTAGCCCACCAGGCAAGTGGTCTACAGTTGTACAATGTAAACACCAGAAGGAGATCTGAACTACTTAGTGACCCAGATGGAGAGCTCAGTCAGATGGAAATCTATATTGCCTAATGGGAGATGTAGTCCATATATATAACCCATATAGAAGACATTGGCCCAAACTATAACTTCCATGAGGTAATGTGTCATGATAAAGAAATGTTTTGTTCAACTGATTGAAAATGAAAGGTTCTGGGTCAGTTCATAAAATGAAATATTATGATTCAGGTTAAACTGATATGAAATGAAATATTTCAGATTTTGGATTTTCTCTCTAGAAAACTAAAATGAAATATTTAAATTTTCCTGATGAAAAAGTCAAAATTATGGTGATGTAGAAAGTGAATTTTCCATTGAAATGATTTTCCAATGGAAAATTCCCAACCAATTCTACCTGCTAATGCTCTAGTCAGTTACCATTACAGGTGGGAGGATTTTGTTTTTTGTTGTGGTTGATCCAGACTTTAGACTTCTGGATTCTAGTCCTGGCTCTGTCAGAGGCATTCTATATGACCTTTAAGTGTAACTTTTCAAAAAGTGTACACTTATTTCAGTTTTTGAATGACCTACTTGAGACACCTTAACCAAAAGTTCCTCTCTAAAATTAGTCTTTTTATAATTAAGCTAAATGTTCTGCTTAGACAGGCCATTAAAGTGTGAACAAGCCTATGACATGAGGTCCTGGCTGTCTCACTTTACCTGACTGACATTTAAGGTGTTCAAGAGATAATATACTCCACCCCAGGCCCACTGTTTTAAACATCTACAGCTGAGAAGTTCTCTCCCTAAACATAGAAATGCTGCATTTGAATTTGACAAATGAACCACTGCCTTTGAGAGTATCATTGCCACCAACAACAGGGAAGTCAAGACTTTTAAAAAAAATTTCTAATGTAGAAAACATGCAGAAAACCAAAAACTCTTTGGCTTCTCTATTCACGATAAAGAGGCAAAAAAGGGCACTTTGTTTTGTTTCCTGCTTTATAGTTTACCTTTAATCTTTACTCTGTATATTCATGTTCTGATAAGTACATTTTGCTTGTGCTGAGATCACTCAAATGAGAAAAAAATAGAAACTAATTTTTAGATCATTTATTTTACCGTAATCATTTTGTATTGTAATGTGAAGATTTGCTGTGCTTTGTGTTTTGTTTTATTATATGTTGAATCTGAATCAGTCACTAGTTTGGTTGGTTCATATTATCTTTAGAAAGACAGAGTTGTATTGTAATTGGACACGGTATACATGTGACCTTGACCTGAAAGTGACATTTTAAAATTCTTTTGACAAGTATTGTGAAACCTAAGTCATCAATAGGTTTTTTCCAACCAGTTCTTCCTGATTGAACTATGAAGGTACAGAGAACTTTGCTTGCAGCAACACAACCATTCTATCGTTTCACAAGCCCTGTAGACAATTTTTGCAAACATTTCCTTTTGTTGCTACTCCCAGTTCAGCTTCACCAGCATTACCAATGTTGAGAGAGGGACCAGTGTGGATAGGCTGCCAGCTGCTGTGCCACCCTTTTAAGCACATCAATTAGACCTGCACTAAAGTTTTAGGTAACATAGTGCCTAAAATGTCAGTGGGAACTGAAAACCTGTCTATAGTAAGGCTCCCAACTTTGTTTCCACCAGTAGAGCTAATATTCTGTTAACACTGTGAAACTTTTACAAAATTTCTTTTGCATAGACAAGGCCACAAAATGCCAGAGTAACTGAAGACAGTTATAGGACCAAATCCTTGGTCAGCTATAATCAGGCCCTACTCAGGCAGAACTCCCATTAGTTTCTTTAAGACTTTGATCTGGCCTCCAGTTTGTACTTAATTCTGACTCAGATTATTTCCCCATGTGGAAGTAATCACAGATGGGCCAGGAAATTGACTTTTCCTGTAGAATTTCTTCTAATTTTTGGGAGGGGTGAGAGAGGATGAACAATGGTTTATTCCATGTGAAGGAAGACACAGGTCCAGTGGCCTACAAATATCAGGAATTCACTGAGAAGTCCTGTATCTCTGCACCACCTCTTAGCCTTTTGCAGCTTTCCCTGTATGTGGTTCTGTTTGAAGCTGCACTGTCAAGGATTTCCTTACCAGTACTTGCACATGGTCTCTTGCCATTCAAAAAGGGTCCTCAGTGCAGAGGAGGCTCCAGTCCACACTATATTAATACAGCTTTGACCTGAATTAACTTTCCTCTTGGTTGTCTGCCAGCTTTTGTTCATGGGGCTTCTATTCATAATCCAACAAATTCCAGGGAAGGTAAGTGTGTCCTCTTGGGATGAATTCTCCTCAAGGGGGCTTTGTTGGTACAGGGAGGTATAATTTACAACTCCCTACACTAACACCATAGAATCTGCCCTATAACGTTTCCAAAAGTTTCTGTTTTGTTCTTCTGTGTGGTTGGCAAGCCCAGATTGCCAGGCCCGTTACGTAATTTATGATCAAGCTGAAGAGACAGGTACTGAGTTGGCTTACGGACAACAGAACCTTTGGTTACAGCATTATACAGACATTTTGCGCATTGTATTACTATTCAAACAATATATAGGAAGAACAGACAGAAAATAATCCATTTAACAATTGTACGGAAAAGGCCAGTAAACCATGACCCAAGGTCTGGGAGAAGATCCTCAAAATTAAAGGTGTGATCAAGAGATATAGCATGGAAAACAGCAGCGTTCTTAATAGCTTGTAAATCCTGTTCAATTAAGCCAGAGTGATTAACATAAAAGCAACATTTTTCCCCGATGCGAGCACAAGCCCCCTCTATTTCAGCATTCATAGCATCTAGCACACGTCTATTTTGCAAAGCCACTTCTGCTACTTTATCAATCTCTTGCTGTAACTTTTGAAAAGCGTCTATTAATGCATTAGCTGCTTTCTTAAGCTCTGCAGAACTATTTACAACTGCTCTCTCTAGTTCAGCTACCCCCAACTCAGGAATGATTGCACGGACAAAAGAATGGAATCCTGTTTGTCTGACAACTAAGGGATTGGGGCACTGACTATAAATCAGTTAGGTATACCAGGTGGTCTAATTTCCCAAATGTCTCGGTGAATAATCCAGTCCCACATGCATCCTCCCCATGGACCCGTCAGGATTCGGTATGTGGAAGCGCACACACCCCTAACTGGTCCAAATGCTTGGAAGGAGCACTGTGAATGTCCACACTTCCACTCAGAAAGTGTCCAAATATGTCTCCATGACCACAGATCAGATGGTACTCCTGATGTGTCTGTAAGGGCAGTGGGCCAAGTCTGGTGCTCAAAATCATTCCGAATGGCCATCAGCTGGTCATTCAGGAAAACCTGAATTTCTAAACATACTAGATTCCACTGCAATGCCTTCCCAGCCTCAGTGATATTCAATACCATCTTTCCTTGGTGTAGTACTATATTACATCTGTTATTTATGTATCCTTGATATTTTCAAAAGGCATTAACATTAATAGCCCAGGAAGGGGTGTATTACAGGGTAACAGGGGAGATGGCAGGGGCAACAAGGTGCCTGTGGTACGTGTCATTTTAAATCTAACTAGGGACAGCAATACATACTGAAGGATTTATCCAGAACACAGGGCGCAGCCTGTAGAACAAACCCCAAAATCCAATTAATACCACAATCCCAAGCATGCGTCCCACAATTTTTTTTTCTGCCAGTGTATAATTCTTTGTTTCTTCACCAGGGTCAGTTTTTAATGTCCTTTCTAGTCAGGAATCCCTGGACTTTGGCAATTTTAGTGGAGTGAGTGTTCCTTCTTCCCCGAAACAGTCGTGGTTCAGCATCCTACAAGGGAGAGGTTACCAGCACATCACCCTGTAATGGTTTTGATTCTTCTAGAAAAATTCAAAGGCACAGTAGATCTGTCAGTGGACAAGGGAGAGGTTACTAGCACTTTACCTTGTACTTTTTCCCTGCTGTCCAGAAGGCACAGTGGAGCTAGAAGGAGAAATAGGCTAATCATCAGTAGGAGAATTCTCCCGATGTGGAGGGGTCTTTTTGCAGTGAGAATCATGGGTCCAAGCAGTCTTTGGCACTTCATAGCGGTGTTGGTAGTCAGCAGGACTTAATAAGGGCCTTTCTAGCGTGGAGCCAGAGCAGTCTTTTGTTGGTGGACCTTTACATTGATCCAGTCTCCTGATTCCAAGGAGTAACAGGGCCGCTAGGGTCTTTGGGTAGCGCTTCTTTACCTGTGAGAAAAGGAACCTAACACATTTCATTAGTGCCTGGCAGTGTTTTGCAGACCTCATAGCTGCTTGGGCACATCCACACCCCCCGCCTTTTCTTGGTTATCAGCCAAGTCTTAGCTGTGAGCAGTGTCCTTGAATGGAGCCAGTGTCTTATCTTCAGTCTGCTAGCTATTATTTTTTTTCTTTCCAGTTAACTCATTCTGTTTTTTTCCTTTTTGGCTTCTTTTAACCTACAAAGGAAACTTTCACTCTTCACTCATACACCTTTTCCCCACAATGAACACATAAACATTGCCATTACACAGTACATTAGTCTTATTATTTAATGTATGCCACATATACCCTTCAACTAAAATAACTTTATTACAGAGCTTTGGAGCAACAAGCCAGGACAAGCACACCCACTTTGAGGAGTTCATTCAATTCAACCTTTAGTCCAATAGCTTCCCACCATCCCCAGCCCTCTGGCTAGAAATCTGAGGTAGCCAGAAGGATCCCATGTACAATATGGGGAATGGGTTAACTTTTCATGTCCTTGCTCCCAAAAACTGTTGGTATGCAAATTTTAATAACAATTTTTAATTAAAAGATTTGGCCAATGAAGTTTCTTTTTTTTACTTAAGCAAATGTGTTAGACTTTAGTATATCACATTTTTCTGATTTATCCAAACACTTTGTATTCCAAGTTGAATAAAACAAGTATCTGCATTCCAATCCAACCCCTCTGCCTGATTCCAAACCAGACCATCCCATGAAAACACTAAACACAACAATTCCGGCCACGAGACAAACACCACAAGACAGAACATAGAACACAAACCATAATTTCTATTGTGCCAGTAAATGCATGATATGTTGAATGCTGTTCAGCTGACATCAGTTTTCTCTGATTATCTGAAAGACGAAAATCAGAGGTCTGCCTCTTCTGGGCAGTCAATCATTACTTAAATATACGAATACCCTTGTTGATTTCAGGCAAAATGGAGGAATTACTCCATATTTTTTTTGTATTTGTTTCATAGGCAGCCCAGGTTTCAGTGGCTTCTACCTTATCAATTAGATAATTTGCATTAATACAGATGCTTTCTGGCTTGCTTTTGGATCCAAAGCTATCCACAGCTTAAAGATTCTTACTTTAAAAGGGACATAATTAACTTTACCAGAATTTTGATTGCTTTTTACTTTTAACTCCTGCTTTCAAACACTGAAAGAAAACATCACTACTTATAGTGCCCCTTAGAGCCTAATAAAATTTCAATTACATAGCACTGTATATATTTCTTTAGCTAATTCAACTAAATTGTTCATAGCCAAATGATTGCAATCTAATAATTTTCTTGCCTGAATTTATTTACAAACATTTCAAAGACACCAAGAACTTTCCTCTTTAGCATTTTACAAAGTTCAACTGCTGTTCCCTCCAGCAACTACAGAGTTAACTTCTCACTCTTCCTTAAATCACTTGCTTGTCTCCCAACAGCCACTTTTATCAACTCAAATCACCATTTCAAGATATTGTCCTGGGTATTTGAAATCCCCATGCTTACACTTACTTACTCCTTCCTTCCACTATACCCTCAGAATTTCCAACCTGTTTTCCAATCTCTCTCTGTTGCCTGCCCGCCTGGGCCCGATCCTGCTTTTCTCGCTGAACCGCCCCTTCCATGGGCACCAACTTGTTCCACTAGCAGTTTAGCTAGGACAGTGGGCTTCTCAATTAGCCCCCACCCTTCCTGGTCTCTTCCCTTAAACATTCTTACTCACAAGACTACCCGAGTCCTCCCTCGTGGGGCTTGCCACCTGGGCAAAAACGCATGGTCCATTGGCGTTTAACTATTCAATTTCCTCTTGACATTCCTTTCTGAACACTAGGTAAAGGCCATTTACTTAACATATAATCCAAACCCCTTTAGAGGGTTTACCCAGAGACTGTAACAGAAACTGTTACTGAAATATCGGGTCTGCCTAGCTGAGAGCCAATTAGCAGCCTGACAGGGATAAGGAAAAATGCTTTATTCTGCAGAAAAAGGAGAGCCTGTACCTTGGTACAAAAGACTCTGTCTTACACAAATTTCACAAACCTTTTATACACATTCAGACAAAGACCCTTGCGTGTTAATACTTGATTGGTAAGTGTAAAATCTCATGTTCCCCTTATCTGGGTAGTACTGACTGGTTTGGAGCAGGATCTTCCTGCTTTGAGGCAGAGGAAAAGAGAGTGTGCAAAAATTCAGGCTACTGTGTCCATGAGCAGTATTTACCCCCACCCTACTGGCCGCTTGTAATCTATTAAGGGGGGTCAGCCAGCTTTCACAGTCCTGTGTTCTCAGTGAATCCCTGGTAGGTGGGACCTCCTGAACCTTTGGATTTTTCTACTCTGACTGAACGCTACTACCCAGGAGGGCAGAGAGATCTTTTGTACATATTTTAATAAAATCCCATTAAAATCTTTTGGGATGTTCAAATATATATCACACCACACAAGAACACTGACTAAAGCTTTATCTACCCTAGCACTTTTGTCAGCAAAACTTTTGTTGGTCAGGGTGTGAAAAAACACCCCCCCAACCGACATAAGTTTCACCACCAATGCCAATGTGGACAGTGCTATGTCAGTGGGAGATGCTCTCCCGTTGTCATATCCACCACAGCTCATTGGGGGTAGTTTAATTATACTGACAGGAAAGCTCTAGCCCGTCAGCATACAGTGGCTACATGGGAGACCTTACAGCGCTACCACTGTATGGTCTGTAGTGTAAACATAGCCTAAGGTTATAGATAAATATCTGCTGGGTTGATTTACTGTATTATGAATACATACTGAAAGAACTAAGAACTGTGTTTATTTCTCAGGGGAATTCCTTCACACTATTCAAATTGGAGTGAGAATTCTCATATCAAGGGTGGATTAATTTGAATAATGGGCCAGGAATAAAAAACAATGGGTGAATGTGCCTGAGGATCCCACTTAAATTAATGGGAATTGTACACGTATATTCAAGGTAGAGTTTGGCTTACGGAACACTTAATTGTTAGTTACACTGGTAGTTTCTCATTTTAAAGATTAGTCACTCTGAGCCTGATTCTATCACCCTGACTCATAATGAATAGTACTTTACGCTGCAAATAGTTCCAGTGACTTCAATGGTGAGCAAAAGTATACCTTTTTTAGTAGACATAAATTTTCATGGCTTTCCTGAATTTGATTACTGTGTATGATTCTGATCTCATAAAATTTTATTAGTAACCTCAAGTCAGTAAAGTTATACCTGTGTAAAATGGTGTATTTGAGAACTTTGATTCTGTGTTCTCATCAAGCCAGAATGCAAAGGGAGTTGTGCAAAGTTGCTTTTATATCACCTTGACACTTCCCAAATTCTGGGGCAGATGTTAGATCAGCCCGTGAGGCTACTCTAACTTGCTCTACTGCAGTGGCTCCAGTATCTTGGAAACCACCAGACAGATTGCAGTGCACTCTAGCCACACTCTGTTTCCAAAACATGCCATCTGACTTGGCAACACCCTCTTGATTCCTACAACATGTCCATCCTATCCCAACTGTGCTCCTGGAATACCCCTCTTCCAGGAGCTGTAATGGAGTGACTGAGAGCGGTCAACCCTATGTCAAATGTCCAGTTCTATCATAAGGGACAGATAAAAGGACAGAAAATATTATATTGCCTCTATAAATCCATGATATGCCCACATCTTGAATAGGGCATGAAGATGTGGTCACCTCAAAAAAGATGTATGGAAAGTCAGAAAAGGGCAACAAAAATGATTAGGGGTATGGAACAGCTGCCATATGAGGAGAGAGTAATAACACTGGCTCTCTTCAGCTTGGAAAAGAGCCGACTAAGGGGGAATATGATAGAGGTCTATAAAATCATGACAGGTGTGGAGAAAGTAGATAAGTGTTTACACCTTCTCATAACACAAGAACTAGTGGTCACCAAATGAAATTAATAGGCAGCAGGTTTAAAACAAACAAAAGGAAGTATTTCTTCACACAACGCACAGTCAACCTGTGGAACTCCTTGCCAGAGATTGTTGTGAAGGCCAAGACTATAACAGGGTTCAAAAAAGAGCTAGATAAATTCATGGAGAATAGGTGTATCAATGGCTATTAGACAGGATGGGCAGGGATGCTATCCCTAGCCTCTATTTGTCAGAAGTCAGGAATGGACAACAGGGGATGGATCACTTGATTACCTGTTATGTTCATTCCCTCTGGGGCACCTGGCATTGGCCACTGGCGGAAGACAGGATACTAGGCTAGACCTTTGGTCTGACCCAGTATAGCCATTCTTATGTTCTTAAGAAAAAGGTAATAGTTCATATTTTATCAGATGAAAGAGCTTCTATAAATCCGTAACACTTGTGCTAGACTTTGTGATTGCCTGTAACTTTAAAAGGAACTTCCACATTAGGATAAATTTGAAAGAAAGAACACTTACACAAAGTAGAAATTATTTTTCCTGTAGTTTAGTGTGTTACTAAAATTTGTGCACGAATGAGCATTTTCTCCCTTCCGAATTTTTTCTGCCTCAGCTTGAGGCTGTAGTGAAATCATAATCTGATGTCTATGACAATATACTCTATTGCCAGAGAAATAAGTGCTATTGTATGTGACACTTTCAATACTCTAGCTTCAGTACAGAAACAGTAAGCAAGAGGGAAAAACTATAGCTTAATTTAGAGATGGGCTCAAATGATGTACAGTAGGGTTACTAGATTTCCACTGTATTAGTAGTCCAAAGGCACTTAAACTAGCCCCAAAGTAGCCCACTCTGTTTATCGAAACAAAGTTTCCTTAACACATTGGTCTGTACATCAAATAACAAATGAGAGCTTTCATTACATTCGTAGTACAAATAATATTCACTCTTTAAAAATCAAATCTCTTACAAGGTTTAACAGACCTTAATCCTACCACTCTAGAAAAAGTAGAGATTTTAATAAACTAAAGCAGTGCACTTAAGCTGGAGATGGAAGACTCAGTTTGCTATCTATGAAAATGAAGATCATGTGATCAAACATTTGTAAATTAAAAATAAAGACAGGAGTTTACAAGCTTCAAAAAATATTAAAAAGGAGAAATAGGACTAAATATACTTGAAACAACTGTGTTTTTCATAAATTGTCATATTTGAGTATTTGACTTAAACATAAACCCTTTGCTAAGTGGGGCGGGGAGAAAGGAAAATAAAAATGGGTCAGACTGAATTTATCCCATCCTACTTAAGTATGTATTCCTTTATGTTCTGCTCTCATATTAGAGTCTGGCTGCACCAATAATGAAGTTGCTACAGCGTTAAAGAAATGTTTCCCATAGAGATTTGAGACATTAAAACAAGCTTCACTTAACTTTCTTGATTTTCTATTTGAATAAAGACTGCTTCAAATATGTGCATTTTTACAACTACAGAAGTTGCCTTAAAAGTAACTTGAAAGCAGTGGGACTTGCACCCAGGAGCTCTCCTTTAGAAAAAGTATAGATGTCCTATTCAGCATGTATCACATAATTTTGGCCTAACTTAATTTAGTTATTTGCTAACAGTTCATCATTCCCCTGATGACATCAATTCTTGCTTCCAAAGACCCATCCAAAAACTAGAAGTCTTCATTGGCATGTCATTCTATATAAACATTTACCCTTTGGCAGTAATAGTAAAACTGGGTCTCAATATCAGACCCTTCACCACTTCTGCTTTTTCCTTCCTTTATGGCCTAATCTCCATCTGACTCTGTGTCCAAAACAAGAAGTGTGTTTGCAGAAGGTTGAGGCCTGGCAGGAGAAGGAATTCCACCCACCCTAAACTAGAACTACCTCACCCAACCAGCCAGAGCCTGGTGCTCTTTGACCACCATCACAAAGAAGCAGAGGCCATGGCTACACTGGCGCTTTACAGCGCTGCAACTTTCGCGCTCAGGGGTGTGGAAAAAAACACCCCCCTGAGCGCTGCAAGATACAGCGCTGTAAAGCGCCAGTGTAAACAGTGCCGCAGTGCAGCGCTGAGAGAGCTCTCTCCCAGCGCTGGCGCTGCGACCACACTCGAAACTTCAAAGTGCTGCCACTGCAGCGCTTTGAAGTGCAAGTGTAGCCATACCCAGAGTCTCTCTTCCCCATTCTCTACTCTTCAATACACACACTTCACTTCTATTATTGAATGAAACAAGCAACTTCTATCTTCCCCACTGAAATAATAATGGACAGTAAAGTAGCCCTAGAGAAGGAAAGTAATAAATGCACACTTTAATATTGCTCTTTTGGGAGCCTATGGTGAACACCATGTTAGTTGTGTCCCTTAAATGGCTCTGGAGGACACAGCTGAGGCAGCCCAAAATGTAACAGCCTATAAGCAAACTAGCCCAAAATACTGCAACCCATGACTTCTCAAAAAATACTGCAGCAGGCATTCCACAGACTTGGCAACATTTTTCTGATGATAAGCACCTTCAGCTCCTTTTAAAGTCAGTGGGAGTTGAGGGCACTCAGCACCTATCAAAACAAAATAACAGCAAAACAAGGACACTGGACTTCAGAAAGGCAGATTTCAAAAAGTCCCATGGAAAGACCAGTTAGGAAGAAAAGAAGTCAAAGGGGGCTGGCAGTTCCTAAAAGATGTAATACTTTGAACATCTTCCACGGGCATTACTTTGGAATGAGTTGATCTTATAAATTTCCACTGTAGATTTCCATGACTCTTCTCCATAAAGGAGGATAGACATGATGCCATGTTAAAAATTCATATTTTTGTTTCAATGCCAATCATGCTACTTTTTAAAATCTTTTCAAGTTTACACAAGTTGTTTGCTGCTTTTGATATTCTTCACTTGACATCTAGCATGTTATAACCAATGCACAGCTCCCTAAATAGGTAAAATGACTTACTATTAGTGTTTCTCTGTCTACTGTGATTTCTTTTAGGACATCGATAGAAGACAAAGTATATGGCTCTTTGTTGATAAACAAACCAATTCCATTAAATGATGTGTTGAACTAAGCAGGACAATGTTACCAGCAAAAACAAGTTCATCCAACTGTACTTTATAATTTGTCCATAAAATTCCTCATTTGCCTTCTACAGTTACTTCCATCATGGCATAATCAATGATCAGTGCAAACCCCAGTGGGGACATAATACTCCAGCTGTGATTTCTCTTACACCAGTGTAAATCAGGAACAACTCCAATGAAGTCAAATGGGGTGATAGCATTAAACCAGTGTCCATGAGATCAGAATTCAACCCAATACTCTTTTTAAATAAAAAACAACAACCCCAAAACTTAGAAAGCATGGTAATGTATTAGAACAGGACTTCGTGGTAGTCCTCATTCTGTACAGTGATGTGGGAGATATGGGTTTGGTTTCCAATCAGAGGACTAGATCCTCTGCTGGTATAAATCAGCAATGCTCCATAGAAGTCAAAGTAGTGCGACTCCATTATGCCGTCTGAGGGTCTGGCATACAGTGTTTTACTCCCTGTGAAGGCAGACTTTGGGGAACATGGTATATGCAGTAAGCGAGGAAGTACCTTGTATTACTTTATAGCTAATTATGGAGTGGTATTAATAGACAGTTTCCCTTTTCAATCTAGTGCACTGTTGCTAGAAAAATGTTGGCCACGAGTTCAGGGATACAAAAAGAAGAGAAATCTTGGAATACAAAATCCTTAGGGACTCAATATGAAGGGAGGGAGCTGGGAGGGAAGCCTGGTTACAGCAACAAAACTAAACTGATGCAGTGACATCAATAGACCTTTGGCTTTATCAGTATCTTGAGTATGTATTGAAGCAATGTTCAAGAACATCTTTCAGTGACTCCAGTGCCTAGTACAACATAGTTACAACATTATAAATGGAAAGGCATTAAATCCCCTGAGGCTGTGGATATTTTAGGATTTATCCAATAATTTTTCAATTTCATGTAGCTTATGAATTTGCAGAGCTGAGCTGCTGGAAAGTGACTTTTGAACACCATTCTTACTGACAAAAGGCAGTTATTTAAAAAGAGGAAATTCTCCATACTGCTCCTGCCATTAAGTGGAAACAAAAATCCCTTCCCTGCCCAAGCAGTGGTAGCAATAGCAGAGGCATGTAAGGTTAGAAAATAAGATCAGTAAAATGATAAAAAATGAGAATCTGGCTCACGCTGTTAAATCAGTATAAGAGACAAGCAAAAATGATCAAGAGGTGGGGTTTGTTTTGATTTGGGTTTTCACATCCTTCCTGAATCACTTTCTGCAATGTGCACCAACATTAATCTCTTCCATTCTTCTCTGTAATTTGCTGTTGCTTCCATCTGCTGTATGGTGTTGACATCAATCTCTCCCAACTAAGGGCGCTTCTTAAGGCTTCTTTTGGGTGCCTTTGTTTCCTCATACCAGTTGGATTCCACTTGATGACTTTATATGGGAAGCTCTCTCTGTTGGCAACCAGAGTACATGCCCCAAATACAGTAGAACTCTATTTATCCAGTGTAATTGCCAGATCAGATACTAGAGATAAACCTGAGAATGGGAAAATGAGCTGCTGCAGTGCCATCTAATGGCCAAAGGAGAGATCACCAGCTTCTGGGGTTTGCAGAGAGATGGGTAAGGGAAGATCTGATAAACGTGGTTCGACTGTATGTCTAGTATTTCCTTCTGATTCTAGTAGAGGCAAGCTGCTGGATGGTCATTTCTTGGATCTTTGTTGGTAATTAAATCTTTCCATCCAATGCCCAGGATCTTTTCGTAGGCATTCTATTTAACAGTTGTCTAATTTTTGGTCTAATCTTTTGGTAGATGGCCAGTAGTGTGAAACAGGGTTGCATCTTATTTCTGCAGTTTGGGACTGCCATAGACCGGATAACAAAGAAGTTGTATATTAGCAATACTAAAACTGGTATAGAATGATGTAACACTCTGGGGTTCATCCAGGCCAGCGAGGGCTTCTGTCACCTTCTGCCTGGGCCGTAACTAGGGCAGGTCAAGTGGGACAGCTGCCCAGGGCACAAAGCCAGTAGTGGTGGAAAAATGGGGCAGTGAAGGATCAGCCCCAGTGGCATCAGCCAGAGCAGAGGGTACTCAGCCCTATCTCCCCCATGCAGGATTGGGCCCAGTAGCATCAGCCAGAGCCCAGGGTGCTCAGTGGGGCCCCTGGCAGGATTGGTACCAGTGACCCTGGCCAGAGCAAGCTCTCCCTGTTATGCTAGGACCATGGCAGCAATAGGTAGGCAGAGCACTGAGTGCTGCCAGCTGCCTGACCGTGGGCCTGAGCAGAGGCATGTATTCTCATGCCCTGGGTTTCTGGAGCTGGCAGGAGTGAGTCTGTCTGTCAGCAGCTGCTGCCTGCTCCCAGCACCTGGACTGGATTCTGGGCTCACATGGCAGAACTTGGGCTGTGTGACTGTAAGCCTGTCAGCCACAGAGTTGGGGCAGGGCAGCCAAGAGGAGCAAGGAGCAGCTCCACTCTGTGTGCGGGGACCATAGGGAATGTGACCTAGCGTCAATGGCAGATCCCTAGGTGGCAAACATGGTGTGACCAAGCTGCTGAGAGGCAGGTACTCAAGGGGCATGAGTACTCCAGGGAGCTCCTCTGGGAGCATATTATGGCAGCCAGGCTCCATAGGTAGCAGCTAGCTCTAGGGGGTCTCACCAGCCAGCACCAAGCTCCTTTGGTGCAGAGGCAAGTGTGCATCAGGGGCAGGGGCAATGGATTCTCCATAAAAATGAGGGGGCCCCAAGTCCTTGCCCCTTACAAGTCCCTACCCCCAGGCCAAGCCAGAGCTGTAGGAGGCAGGCGAGCAGTGCAGGAGGGGAGTGCAATCCAGTCTTGGCCAGAGAAGTTGTTGGGGAGAGGGGGAGGCAGGGTGTCGAGGAAGCATTACTCCTTGTGAAAGACTAAATCAATTCCATGTTGTTTTTATTGTGACATAGCAATTATTTATATAAATCGAGGGTTCTCAAACTGTGGGTTGGGACCCCAAAGTGAGTCACAACCCCACTTTAATGGGGTTGCCAGGGCTGGCCTTAGACTTGCTGGGAACTGGGGCTGCAGGTGAAGCCCAAGCCCCACCACCTGGAGCCAAAGCCAGGGGGCTTCTGCCCTGGGTGGCAGGGCTTAGATCATAGGATTTCCACCTGGGGCTGAAACTCTTGGATTTTGGCTTCTCTGTCCTGGGGTGTGGGGCTTGGGCTTTTTTTTCTGCCTTCCCTCTACCCCCCACAAGCCAGTGAGGCTCGGGTGGGCTCAAGCTTTGGTTCTCCCCTCCTAGGATCATGTAGTAATTGTTGTTGTCAGAAGGGGGTTGCGATGCAATGAAGTTTGAGAACCCCTGATATAAAATGATTGCTATAAGTTTAAAGTTCTTTAATATGTATATCTATATCTTATCAACTCTAAAAGGTAATGTAATTTCCATGTATGAGTGTGAATCATGATATATTAGGTCAGTGGTTCTCAAATTATTTACTATCCAGCCCTTCTGTTATCAAAGGAAATAAACTAGGAGGGGAAAGGGTCAACACAGTAAGAGCATAGGGATGGCAGTTCCCCTATTTTAGAGGTGAGGGGATAGTAGAGTAGAGTCTCCATCTGAGCAGCCACAAAGGCATGCATTTTTGTGTGCTTTAAAGGTTGTTTTGGGTTTTTTCTTTTTTCAACCTGAAATTCTCCCAAATACTCTGGCAGAGAAGTAGAGGAGAGTCAAAATCAAAAGATAGACTAAAAACATTATTTTTATTTTTAAAAAAACCTCATGATTTTTGGCCCCAATCTCATTTTATTTTTGATTTCTTGAGGTTGGTAATACTGCATTAGGTCTGTAAGCTGTACCTCAGGAAGGAACCCTGAATATTAGTTCTACTCATAACCAGCAGTAGCTGCTACTATAGTTTACTTGGGCTATGCTCTTTTAAATAAAGGTTATTTATCAGAATCCACCCCAGACTCCTACCTGTCACCCACCATGGAGCAGCAGAGACATCTGTGCCTGGGGCAGTTAGGGGAAAGAAGACAGGCATGTGATGAAAGACACTTGACAAAGGTAATTTACTTTGAAACTATTTTAATTAACATTAGCGACCAAATCATCCCCATTGTATCCCCATCATCCACAGCTAAATTACATCAAGGATTAATTTGGTCTGGTAACTTTATGTAAGAATATGGAATTCAAATTTTAAACATCAGTTTAAATGTCAATTTTTGTTCTAGAAGATTAAAATTCTCTTTTAAAAATTAAATTTTGGGGCTCTGAGGGTTTGGGGTTCAGAGCAGAAAACTTCTCTAAGGTGCAAAAAAAATTAAAATGCATTTCTAGCTCAAATGGGATGGTCTGCATCTTCAATGCATATTCCATCATGTTGCTTCCTTCAAGTATACAGACCTCAGTAAGGATGGATGTGGGGGCTCTGGCAGGAGCTCACATGGAGACTTTGCTGCTGTGGTGGGAGCAGATGCTCATAGTGCACAGCCTTTTATTTGAAAACAAGCTGACAACTAGCAGAGAAAATCTAAACCAGTGGCTTAGCATTGGCCAGTGAGGCAACATCAACAGCAGATAGCCCAGGAAAGATGACCACCTGCTTTGTGGGAACATTTTCATTTTTAAATAAGCAAAAGTGAGAATCTGGTTCAAATGGTACAGGGGAAAATAAAACTGCAGAAGAGGATGAAGAGGCTTGTCTTAAAGCAAACCCCATTCTTAATGGTGAAATCCTGGAGGCTGTAGTAGCTCAATGATACAGCAGAACCATGACAGTTCCAACACATGAACATTGGAGGGCAGGTGTGATTAAAAAGGGACACCCTGGTATTCTGTGGATAGAAATCAAGGTGGCTTTTTTGCTTTAGTTTTCCCTAGGTTTAACCATATAAATTGTGATCTTAGTTGCGTACATGTGAATCTAGATTAACTCCACTGAAGCCAACTCTGTTGTTATTACATCACCAAGGAAATGTTAGTTTGATTTTTTTGTTTTTGTTTTTGCTCATCATGATCTATTTCTGTATGGTATAGAATTTTGAGCTTCACTGTGTTGAGAGGTCTGTGCTGACTTGCCTTGGGATCATATCTCCACTGGCTCATCAGTCCTGACGTGAGCACATTGCAGACTCCCCCATCCTTCCATCTAACAGCAAACCTCCACCCACACTTCACTAACGCTTCATAAAAATATATCATTGATGTTTCCAAACTCATCTGCTTGCCATGGCAGAGCGAGGGGAGGAGGGGTACGGGGTGTGTGGGAAGAGTGGGGAAAGATAAGGTTGCACACTGAATTTTTTGGGTATTACAGAGGGGCCATAGTCCTTTTTAATAAAGCTTATAGCTTGTGGGGCTCTCCTAGTAAATACATTTTCTTCTTAGAAAATGATCATGGGAATCCTTTTAAATATTGTGTCTTGTTACACTATACAGAACTCAATTTGATGTATTTATTGGTTTTTGTTTTTTGATACCAACTTTAGATATTTGATATGGCCAGTGTCAGCAAGACTAGTTGGGTTCCAAGGCTTGGACACTCGGTGTAAAATTAAAACAAATCTCTGTGTGTATATCTACCTATTTAGCTATATCTTTCATCTGGTATATATATATTATAATATACCAGATGAAAGATCATAAAATATCCTGCCCACAATCCACTTTTTTAATTCTAGGTTTTTCATTTCAAGTCTGAAATGGCATATAAACCACAGGATTAATGAGTATTTTTGCAGATAATTTTTATCTCCTCAGTTTAAAATGTAATTTTTATTTTTTTTTTTTATAAAATGAGGGCTAGGTTTACTGGATCTGAAAATCCATTTTCAGTAAATCATTTTACATCAATGCACATTTGGAAAAAATACCATAAACATGAGCACCTGTTGTAAGTTAGAGGGAGTTAGATCACTCTATGGGCTTATCTGAAAGAGGGTTTTAAGACATCAACATCTTGCTAATCAACCATTAAGTTAAGTTACAGTGCAAAATCTATAAAATGATGAACAAGAACCCATTTGCAAACTTAATATATTGCCTGGAAATAAAAAGTACACATTTTTATAATGGGAATTTATCAGCTAAAGAAAGTATTTGTACATAATCTAACATTTAAAAAATATTGGGGCCTGATTCACAGATACACTAAGGTCCCTCTAAAAATTCTTGCAGTGTAAAGGTGCCTTAAAGTGGGCAGAAACTGTTTCCTGAGAATATCTCCTGTGCAGGAGCAGGCCCTCTGAGGCAGTGTATGTGCTGGTGGAAGGGCTCTGCATTGGCCCCATTCTGAGCCTTCAGGGATGGATGGAGGTAGGGAGGTGTTGGGGTGTGGCCAGAGTATAGTGAACTGTATTGCACTACTCTACAGCTTCTGATGATTCCTGGGACCCATGGAGGAGGGAGGAGGAGGCATGGGAAGCAGGGCATAAGTTGGAGTAACCTTGAGGGTGGTTTAACTTATATCAAGGACTAGGCAGGCCACTTCATAAGTGAGTAGGGCAGAGCCATGTCCAATGACCTTATGCCACCTAAATACTGTTTAAACCAGCTCACAGTCCCCTGTTTGCTGTTTGAGCAAGGCAACAATGGATGGAATATAGACTAGGCTCTAGTTCCATGTCTCTGGGCATTTGCATTTAGAACTCCACTCCGAGAGAAGGGCAAATATATTAAAGCCATAGTTTTGTACACATCACATATCATCCCAGAATATATCATACCTATTAAACTTGTGTAATGTACATATTTTGTTATGCTGGAAATACTTCCATCCAAGTACACCGTTTTTGGAGAAATTAAAAGTACCTGAGTCTCTGGACTTTTTTGGAAGATGGCATAATGCCAGGAAACCAACAATTTAAAAGGGAGTCTGCTGTCAATCCTTCAAATCCATAATTTCTTCTAAGTGTCTGGTGATCAGCAATGCTGATCTGAGGGTAAAATGAAGCCAATGGTGATCAAGAGTGAGAAACTGCTTGAAGAAATCACTGATAGTGAACTTTTAAGTTCCTTGCTTTAGTTATGGTTATCATACGTGGAATGGGTACTTGTGCTACTCTTTAACACTATTGCAAATATTCTCCATAGTGCCTTCATGAAGAAATAAATACAATTACCATGGTATCTCTGAGAGCTAGATAAATTTAGACTGCAGTTAAACATAATAGACCTGCTTCATTCCTGATGTCTCAATTGAAGTCAGTGGAGTTACAATAAGCATGACTATGTCCTCTCTGAATTATTCTCCAAATGATAACAGACCAGAAAGACACATCAAAGACTATTGAAGGACAAGCTCCTTTCTATGAACACACAATTTAGTGGGAGCTAAGAATGTGATTCATGGGGGAAAAAATATACCCATAAGAATGTTATGCTAGATCCAACAATTTTAGAAGCTTTGAAAGTTCAGAATAGGTCTGGATTGAATGGGAATCCTCCAGGGAACACTAGATCTGTGGGTCTCAATTTTCAAACTGCAAGTCACAAAATGATGGAAAAATTATTGCACAGTCCTCCATATCTCAGTTTCTTGCAAAATAATGTGGGATTAAGGTCATAGGAAGCAACAGTGGGAGAGTTTTGGGGGCTGCAGGGCAGTGGAGTGTGAAGACTTTCTGTAGGGCTATTATAGGTTGTTGGTACTGGTTGAGGGGTAGATGTGGGCCTAATGCATCTACATTGGGATTGGTACAGATAGAGGCTTATTTTCCCCCCCTACCCTTCTTCTCACACCCACAGGTTATTTGACCCTAGGTCAGAGCTTAATTGTGGTGGTGAAAATTGGAAGAGAGGGGTTCAGATCTAATGTGTTTGGATGAGAAATGAAAAGGGCAGTACAGCGGCAGGAGAGAGTAAGGAGGGAGCAAGGCTCCCATTGGGCCCTAGACCATATAATTTTGCTTTTCCCCTTCCTCCACCATCAGTCAAGGGCCTGACCATTTGTGATCATTTAATCTCAGGATGTTTGTAAAATGTGAGCTAAACCCCAATATTTTCAATTTCAATGAAGATAATTGTGTTCTGCCAGTCAAGAGGCTCGATTGTGCCTTTAAGACACTGGCCCATATTGAAGGCTTTTTGGAGCTGCACAACTCCAAGAAATATTCTGCGCACTGCTTCCCAGATCTCCCAGATGCACAAGGGGAGTGACTGGGAAGCACTTATACAGAACTACTTATAACAATGTGCTTTTAAGTGCCTTCCCTTTAAGTTATGAGACTATTGCCTTGGTGTTATAGGGATAAGTCTTCCATGTTTTGTAGTATTTGTACAGATAGATATTAGGGTTAAGATTGTAAAGCTTCTTCCATACATTTTCACACTCTAAAATTTTCAGATGTTAGCCTTTTCAGCGCACAATAACTCTGAAACACTGGAACTTTTTAAATATACTAACTACATTATCAAGACAGTATGATTGAAGTCTTCAGTCTTTTGCTACCATGGCTTTTAGTCACACTTTTG
The DNA here is from genome assembly GCF_007399415.2 of Gopherus evgoodei. Taxonomy (NCBI): domain Eukaryota; kingdom Metazoa; phylum Chordata; order Testudines; family Testudinidae; genus Gopherus; species Gopherus evgoodei. The sequence goes on from NC_044330.1 coordinate 22,310,942, forward strand.
ATTTGTTTAGATAACTTTGTGTTATTGCCCACTGTGTACCAGGAGGACAAAACTGCAAACAGAGTTTCTTAAGTCCCTGAATATAGGTGCCAGTGCAATCTTCTCTCCATCATGTCAATGTGTGTGATTATGACATTTTAAGCTAGGACAACTTGAAAGAGGGGAAGAGTGTGAGGAATTTTAAGTGGCTGATCTGGTTAGGTCACAATACCCGCATGAGGAAATAAGGAAACAGATCAGCAGAGCCAGACGTGTACCCAGAAGCCTCCTACTGCAAGACAAACCCAAGAAAGAAACCAACAGAACTCCACTGGCCATCACATACAGTACCCAGCTAAAACCCCTCCAACGTATCATCAGGGATCTACAACCCATCCTGGACAATGATCCCACACTTTCACAGGCCTTGGGTGGCAGGCCAGTCTTCACCCACAGACAACCTGCCAACCTGAAACATATTCTCACCAGTAGCTGCACACCGCACTATAGTAACTCTAGCTCAGGAACCAATCCATGCAACAAACCTTTATGCCAACTCTGCCCACATATCTACACCAGCGACACCATCACAGGACCTAACCAGATTAGCCACACCATCACCAGTTCATTCACCTGCACATCCACCAATGTAATATATGCCATCATATGTCAGCAATGCCCCTCTGCTATGTACTTTGGCCAAACTGGACAGTCTCTACGGAAAAGGATAAATGGACACAAATCAGATATTAGGAATGGCAATATACAAAAACCTGTAGGAGAACACTTCAACCTCCCTGGCCACACAATAGCAGATCTTAAGGTGGCCATCCTGCAGCAAAAAAACTTCAGGACCAGACTTCAAAGAGAAACTGCTGAACTTCAGTTCATTTGCAAATTTGACGCCACCAGCTCAGGATTAAACAAAGACTGTGAATGGCTTGCCAACTACAAAACCAGTTTCTCCTCTCTTGGTTTTCACACCTCAACTGCTAGAACAGGGCCTCATCCTCCCTGATTGAACTGACCTCGTTATCTCTAGCTTGCTTGCCTATATATATCTGCCCCTGGAAATTTCCACTGCATGCATCTGATGAAGTGGGTATTCACACACGAAAGCTCATGCTCCAAAACGTCTGTTAGTCTATAAGGTGCCACAGGATTCTTTGCTGCTTTTACAGATCCAGACTAACACGGCTACCCCTCTGACAAGTGGAGGAATGATTATTGTAGCCTGGAAAGATCCATGCCACTATTTTTTGTTATGGAGGATATTGTACTTTAAGGGGGTGGTGACCAATGACCAATCTCTATTATTCTTATGGAGAATATTATTAAATGGAATTGTATTAGACACACTTTATCCAAACAGTTCTGTGCACATTCCATCTTGCTTTCAGTAAACTGAAGGCACATTCCATTACTATCCTACACCTATTCAGTGTTTAGTTAAACCTTATTTTTCCCAGGTGCTTGCAAATCGGGGTAGGCCTTTATGTTCTAGGGAAGCAGAGGATAGGCTGAGTCTTCCAAAATAGTAATGGTGTGGAGAACAGACACCCTCTTGGTATCATTATTTCTTGGGAACAAACTACTTGCTTCTCCATATTCAAATAGACCACATCTCCAGAATAACCTGCTTTTGCACACTGTGCCAGTGCAGCCAATGTAGGTATCCATTAGCCTCCCTCTATGGTCCACCATGTCCTGCATAATGAATAAATAACGGCCTTTTCTGTTTATATACTCAAGTGAGCCATGGGAGTGGAGAGGCAGATAATGGACACATGTGCCATTGATGATCCCACCCCAGTTCAGGAAGCTTGCAGGGTTTTTTAGGGGGCACCAGGGCCGGTGCTACTATTTAGGTAGCCTAGGCAATCGCCTAGGGTGCCCGAATAATTGGTGGGCACCGTTTTGCCGGAGGGGGCGGCAGGTGGCTCCAGTGGAGCTGCTGCAGTGGTGCCTGTGGAGGGTCCGCTGGTCCGCGGCTCCGGTGGAGCTGCCGCAGTCGTGCCTGTGGACAGTCGGCTGCTTGCGTGGCTCTGGTGGACCGCCCGCAGGCACCACTGCGGCAGCTCCACCGGAGCCACAGAACACCGGACCCTCCGCAGGCACCACTGCAGCAGCTCTACCGGAGCTGCAGGACCAGCACGCGGCAAGCCGAAATTGCCCTCCGCCGAGGGCGCTTAAACCCCTAGCGCCGGTCCTGGGGGACACTGCCCACCTTTGCCACCTCCGGATGAACCAAAGTAATCATTGTCTGTCAAATTCATCACTACAGAATCTAGTTGACTTGCCAATACTGAATGGATTAGACACAGATCTGATGATCTTGGATAGCTAGCTTCCAGAGCACAATAGCATCCTTCTTGTGGACTGGTATGGTCCCTCTCCTCCTCATTTCCTGCTGTTGTAAGGCTGGAGAGAGTTCCTCATGCAGTGTCAGGAATGTGGCCTTGCTAATGCAGAAGTTCTGTGCCCACTGCTGTTCACCTTCTGCTCCTGACAACTCCAGCTGAATTTAAGCCCTGAGGAAATTATAGCAAGAGTCCCAGCCCTCCACTCTTATTCCCCAGTGTGGCCTCTCTTCGCTTATGATAGGCTGATACAGGGGAAGTAACTTGAGGATAGATCACTCTAGTTAATTCGGTAGCATGGACATGTCTACACTGCAGGCAAAAGGTGAACATGAGCACAGGCATACCCATGCTAGCTTTAATGTAACTAGCACAGATAACAAGAGTAGTGTAAAAGTAGCAGCACAGGCTTCAGCATGAAATAGCAACCAGCGTACATACCCAGCGCTGATACTCTGTGCTGAAAACCATGCCACTCTGTCTAAACTGCTAGTATTAGCTCTGCTAGATAAAATATGTCCATGCTCAATCACAGTTTACACCTGCATGTAGACATGTCTGTGCTATAGAATTAACAAGCGTGATGTACCCTCCATTTACTTCCCTGCTGTCTGTCTGTCCTGAGGAAGAGAGGCCCTATTTGGGAATAACTCTGTGTATCTGCACTACAACCTTAGGGTCTGATTCCCATTTTGAGTAGACATATCTGCACTAGTTCTCACTGGAGCTAACCTACCACTCTAAAACTAGTTGCATAGCTAGGGAAGTAGCAGCACAGGCCAGCCACTCTGAGCATGTAACCATGGGGTTCAGGTGTATTTGTATTCAGGGTGACTAGCCTGTGGTACCACTCCACTAAGGTTTCACTGCTACTTTTAGCATGCTAGCTCACATGCAAATATGCACATGTGTGTATGGGAAATGGGAATCCCATTTCTGATCTGTAATGTAGACGTAGCCTCAGAGACTTTTAAGTTAGTTTCTGTTCCAAACTGAAGGATTCAGGACTGCTCATTTTTGCCAAAGATTTAGTTCACTTTTCACACTACATTATAAAGGTTGCACACACTGAAAATCTGCTAAGAGATTGAATCCACTGATTCCAAAGAACCTACTGTTCACTTCTGTCTCAAACTAATCCCACTGTGATGGAAGGAGGTGGACAGAGAGGTGCAAATTTGATGGAGGGTTAAGGGGAGTTAGATGGAAGTAGAGAAAGTGACTCAGAGTTGGGAAAAATAAGTGAAAGGGAAAGCTGAGAGCCCCAGTACCCAGTCATCCCCAAGTGCTGGTTTCTGTATGAACGCAGGGCTAGAATACGCAAAATACACAGTTTTGTCCTGTGATTATTTAGAAAACATAGTGAAAAGTTTTGTAACAGTTAATAAATAATAAAAACCAGCAGCTACTAACCGCTTATTTTCCTCCTCCCCTCAGCAGCGGGTGCCACAAGTCTCTTGCCCCACAGGCTAGAGACAGAGGGAGAAGCCTTCGCAGCTCCCAAGGTACGCGCACAGCAGCGGAGTGGGGCGGGAAGGATGATGATGTTGTTGACTTTTAGTTGTGTCAACAACAGAAGCAGCAGCTGCTGGAGGAGGAGGGGACCTCGCGCCCCCCACCCCTAAAAATCTGGTGCTCAAAATGGCTGTCTGGCTTAATGGGAACCCCCACTGGTTGTTGTGACAGAAGCTCCCACTCCCTTCTCGCCCTCGGTGCCTTCCCCCTGCGGGTCTCCGCTTCCCTCGCTCCCCACATTGAACGCCTCGTCCCGTTCCCGCGCCCTCACTACCGCTCTTCCTCCTGAGCCCCCTAACCTCCCCTCCCCCAACTCAGCTCCCTCCCTCCAAGTTCTTCTCTCCCATTCGCCGCCGGCCCCTGCCTCCACAGCCAATCAGGGGGCGCGATCGGTAGCGGTGGGCGTAGCCTCGGCTGGCTACATCGAGGCTACCTCCTCCTTTCCCCTCCCCTCTCGGCTCTGCCCCTTTGCTGGTTACCGGCACATTTCGCCGCCCAGGCAGCCGAAGCTAGCGAGCGGCCGGAAGGAAGCCAGGAAGTGCGGAGGCGGCAGTGGCAGCGGCGGCCTAGTGGCGCAGGCCGCAGCGCGGACGGGAAGGGAGTGTGAGTGAACGAGTGAGCGAGCGAGGCGGCGGCGCCGGGCAGGGGATCCCGGCAGGCCCGGGAGGAGGCCGCGCTCCTTCTCTCCCGCCATGGCCGACAACGAGAAACTGGATAACCAACGGCTGAAGAACTTCAAGAACAAAGGCCGCGACCTGGAGGTAGTTCCCACAGCACCCTGCGGGAGGGGCCGGGCATGGCGGCGGGACTGGGCCGCTGTGCTCTGGCGTCTCTCCTAATCCCGCACCCGCTACCACCGCCTCCCTGCTGCTGCATCAGGCGAGGGCCTGCTCTGGGGCTGAGGCCTGCGCTGCCGGCTGAGGAGGGGCGGGGGTGTCTTCCCCTTTCTCCTCACGAGGGAAGGGAAGCTACTGAGGTGGGGTGGGCGCGGACGGGTTGAGCCCTTCGTTTCCCCAGCCGGGAACGGGCTGTCTTCTCCTCCTCCTCACCCGGACAGCTGTGGGGCTGAGGGGGGCTGCCCGGAGTGGGGTGTGTCTGCGCTGACAGGGGAGTTAACGCCTTTCGGCATTTCCCTTCCCTGGGTGTCTCCTTTTGCTGTACACCAGGGGGAGGAACTGGGCGGGTGCTGACGGGTGTGTGGATATGGGGGTTGAGGGGTGACAACTTTCTCATCCTTTTCTCTGTAAGAAGCTGGTAGCCGCTGACACGGAGGGAGTTGCACTGACTCTTAGCTCTTCCTAGTGCTCGTGTTATGTCTTTGCTTCAGGCTTCGCGTACTTTATTTTACTGCTCCTTGTCAACGTGCGATATACCTGAGGGAAGGCTTCAGCCAGCACGGCAGCCGCGTTATTTCAATATTTAATGTATTTGTGTAGTATCAACAGGGCAATGCATAGTTAAATTAATATTCTGTATTTTAAACTTCGTTACCCTAACGCAGGTGCAGCTACAGCAGTATGGAAACAGTTAAAGTACAGTGAAATATATTTTGTACAACCTCACTTTGGTTTGGTACTGTTATGATTTGTGTCAAGTACCATCTGGATATCAATCCATCCCCTTCCCAGACAGTGATGAAAGCAGTTCTGATTTACAGTTTGGCTAACAAATTCAGGATATGGCTTGTCCCAGTTTGGGTAGTGAAGACCAACAAAGACCCTTATTGTCCTGCCGTTGGTGATCCTTGTTTAAGCTATGGGAGCTGCTGCATCAGTATCATATGGGACAGAGACAATTAGTCAAGTAAGCCAGTCCTAAGCAATTCAGGGTTTCTTCAAGGAGCTGATTTTAATAGAGAATGCTTTATGAACGCCACACAGACACTATTGGGAGCCAGTTAACATTATGGCAGTGTTCTGGCATCTTATCTGCATGAAACACCACTTAAGTGGGCGTCTGTTCTCTGCCCTAACTTTCTGAATGGGCTCAACGTGTGGTAGAGCATAGTATAATCTAATGTTGAAGTGACGCAAAGGCATGGGTAGGACTGTAGGAGGTAGGATCCAATAATGTCTAGATTTTGAACTCAGTGAAATATGCCAATATAATTTTGTACTTTTTTGTTTAACTGAAATGTTTGGGGATGTCAAATAATGAAATAATTGAGTGTAAAGCATTCAGGGAATAAATGATTAGTTTAACATTAAAGGATTCAGAAAACAGGGTTCTGCCGTCTTTGTGTAGAAAGTACCTTCCCCAATGAGGTGTTCACTGGTTGCTCTCCAAATACACACACACACAACAACAAAAAAGCTGTATTATTATTCCAGAAGTGTTGTTGTGAAGGTTTTTATTTAAAACAAACAAACCACATGTATTTCATTCTCTTCTATATGTTTAGTGTGAAAAAGTATAATTCAGAGTTCTCTTAAATCACTACTACTTCTGATGCCTAAACATTGCATCTTAATGTTGATTCTCTAAAGTCGTACTGTACATATGTTAGTCTTGAATCCTTCCCACAAAAATCATAGGCCTTTATAATTTGGATAATACATAGAAATAGAATGTGATAGCCTGTCTAGTTTTAGTTATTGATTAAATCTTAGAGACACATCAATTTAAAGATCACCCTCGTGTTGGATAACTTTTTACCTATATTTGTTTCAAGTAACCAGTAAGATTTCTGTTATTGAAAGCATTTAGAGGAAAATATTTCTCCTAGCTTGCTTGTTTTTGGCATTTTATAGTAGTTTAACACTGTGTTTCTTCTTTGAGAGAGAAACATTTTAAATTAGGAAAATTTGTAAAACCACAAAAATTGACTGAGGGACTTAGTGATATGTTTAATACTGTACAGAGTTTAAAAATAGTTTAAAAATTATTAATTTCAGGTAGACTGTGCCATTAGTGTGATGGAGGGTTTTTTTATCTGCTGTTAAAGTAGTCTTGTGCAAAATGAAAACATTGTTAAGCTGTTAAGTCTTGTTAAATTTTAGAGACTGACATCTCTCTAACAAATCTTGGAACATATGCTCAGTACTTAAAATAACTACTGTGGATGATCGTTTTTCATACAATAGCTCAGGCTTGTGACTATCATTCTTATTTATTAACTGTTTATACATCACATTTTTTCGTTACAGCATGAAATGCTGGTAATGTCTGCAACTGCTTTAGCAACTGTTGATGTTTTTTGGACCTAGTTCTGGAGAAAGGGGTAAACAGCAAGGTGGCAAAGTTTGCCGATGATACTAAACTGCTCAAGATAGTTAAGACCAAATCAGACTGTGACAAACTTCAAAAAAATCTCACAAAACTAAGTAATTGGGCAACAAAATGGCAAATGAAATTTAATGTGGCTAAATGTAAAGTAATACATATTGGGAAAAATAACCCCAACTATACATACAATATAATGGGGGCTAATTTAGCTACAGCGAGTCAGGAAAAAGATCTTGAAGTCATCATGGATAGTTCTCTGAAGATGTCCATGCAGTGTGCAGAGGCAGTCTAAAAAGCAAACAGGATGTTAGGAATCATTAAAAAGGAGGTAGAGAATAAGAGTGAGAATATATTATTGCCCTTATATAAATCGATGGTATGCCAACATCTCCAATACTGTGTACAGATATGGTCTCCTCATCTCAAAAAAGATATTCTAGCACTAGAAAAGCTTCAGAAAAGGGCAACTAAAATGATTAGGGGTTTGGAACGGGTCCCATATGAGGAGAGATTAAAGATCCTAGGACTCTTCAGCTTGGAAAAGAGGAGACTAAGTGGGGGATATGATAGAGATATATAAAATGATGAATGATGTGGAAAAATTGGATAAGGAAAGTTATTTACCTATTCCCATAATACAAGAACTAGGGGTCACCAAATGAAATTAATAGGCAACAGGTTTAAAACAAATACAAGGAAGTTCTTCATGCAATGCACAGTCAATGTGTGTAACTCCTTACCTGAGGAGGTTGTGAAGGCTAGGACTATAACAGCATTTAAAAGATAACTGGATAAATTAATGGTGGTTAAGTCCATTAGTGGCTATTAGCCAGGATAGGTAAGGAATGGTGCTCATAGCCTCTCTTCGTCAGAGGATGGAGATGGATAGCAGGAGAGAGATCACTTGATCATTGCCTGTTAGGTCCACTCCCTCTGGGGCACCTGGCATTGGCCACTGTCGGTGGACAGGATACTAGGCTAGATGGACCTTTGGTCTGACCTGGTACAGCCGTTCTTATTGATATTTGATATTGCATTGTTTTTAGTAGAAAAACATCTTTTCACATCAGAAATGATTTGATTATTCCAATACTGTAATCCCCTGCTAAAGTTAGCCGTCTGTCCATTAGTTTCTTTATTATAGAATTTCAGTCTGTCTTCTGTCCCATAGTAGAACACCCAAAAAAAGACATCCAAAAGGTTTGTGCAGATTGCACAACCACCTTTTGCATTTGTTTCAGTGAATGCAAGATTAATAAGTAGGTGTGGAGACCACTAAAGAATAAGTGCCATTCAGGATGTAGTAGTGGAAAGAGTAGAGAATAAAGTTTATTTGTGATTCAGTTTCAAAAGTTTGTGCTTTTGTTCTGTTCAGGGTCACACATTGGTACAGCTGTTAATCTCCAGTAACTTTAGACTGTATTTAATTGAAAAGTTTTAAGTTACAGGCTTCTTATTTATAGCATTTTTGTGTTTTAGATAGACAATAAAAGAAAACTTCAAAATATCTAATTCACATACTTACATGTGTACATATGTTACACAACCATGTGCTCCTTATACCTATGAACTTCAAGTACTACAGAAAATTAGTTGGCACTAGGTTTTTATTTGTGTTTTGTTAACTTTCATAAAATCCTTCGTACACAAGCATACGTGTATGATGTCTCTTCAAAACGTGCAGTTTACATATTCAGCTGAAGTTCTGGTGACTGTAAGGAGTAGTGCATAACACTGTTATTGTTCAGAAAGTATCTAAAATGCATCTTTGCACAGATTTTTATTTATGACTGCTTGTTTCCTCTAGTTAGTCTGCTGTCAATGTCATCCTGATCTCTCTTCTCAAAATCAGTCCACTGAAAGAGGTCATAGCGTATTAGCTCTTACTTGTGCGTACCGTCTCAGTATTACCCATATGTAATAGAGTACTATACAAAGTATAAAAAATCAATAATTCCTAAATCTTGAAAAAGCTTATTAAATGTTAATAAGTTGGATCTGTGCAGACAGTATTTAAAATTACAGGAAGAAGTCAGCCTTCACAGAAAAGCCAGCTTTATCACACTGATCTTTTTTCTCCATAGCCATGTTAACAAAACTATATATAAAATACTGTGTATGTCCATCTACCAGGAATGAAATGGACAGCCGGGTAAGACCAGTACCTAAGCTTCTTCCTTAATCTTGTCATCCTGCCTTTTGTACTGGAAGCATGGGTCATATGCCTGTTCTTTTTTTCTTTTATGCTTTCTTTGAGTCAGAGAGGTGAGCTGCTTTTCCATTTACTGTGAGTATAGATGAAATACCAGCCTATTATATTTCTTGCACTTCCTCTGGATGTAGCTCTGTAAGCCTTGAAACCAAACATTGGGTCTTGCCCCACTAATACCATTTTGAGGCTGTGTATTCCCTGAAGGATTAAACCAGTGGTCTAGAACCAGGTTAAGTACAAATAGTCCAGTGTCTCCATGCTAGCTCTGTTGATTCATGTTTTGAATCCCTAAAGTTTTGTCCACTCTGTGCTTGCACAGTTGCATTGCTCTAGGTGAGTGGTCTCCAAACTTTTTGGATCACGCACCTCTATCAGTAAAAATTTTTTGCATACGCACCTCCTGCCGCGCTGCAGGGCTGTCTCTACCATTTTTGCCACCCAAGCACAGAAACAAAAAAAAAATCCACTCAGACCACTGCTCTGAGCAGCTGTGGCAGTTTCCAGAATTGGTGGTTTGTGGAAAATTTTGAAAGTCAGTGGTTTACTGAGGGACAATAATAAAATAGGTAATAGAAAAGTTTGAGCTATTTGTGCTGTTATCGCAGAGTCCACTGTCCACAACAGCTGTTTCAGACTGACTGTAGACAAGACCTGAGAGTCTTTCAACAATAAACTGGTTAGATCCAAACAAAGCATTAAGTTCCTCTTTCCTGATGGTGGTATTGGATGAGCTATTTAGACCCTTCGCAATTCTTCGTTTGTAGAGAATACTCCTACAGTGTACAGCCCTGTATTTCTTGAAACTACATATTGGGTCTTACTCCAAGTTGGTGACAGTAAGCCAGTGTTGGAATTGGTGACAGTATCCAACTCTGGATAAAGATACTATTCTTCCTGCAATGTAGCGTTGCTTTGGTTAGTTTGTAGGACCTAATTTATTATTATGTACATAGAGGGGACTGTAACTATTAATAGTCCCAGTGAGATCATAGGGAGACTTTGTGGTGTTTTGAAATCCGTGGTCTAGAGTAAGGATGGAAATTTCCCTGATCTCTTGTCAAGAAGACCCCAGAATGGTATAATCACCTGTCTATAGGATCTTGATTGGTGTTTAGCTTGTTAAATGACAGCTGGAGCTCTTATTAAATGGGCAAGATTGTGTTGCCTTTGTTTGAGGAAGAGCCTCTTAAATTGTCAGGTATCAGTGTTGGGATCATGCTGTCTGAACATGTCTGTGAGGTGTGATCTAGCGGTGTCACCGTTGCCTCTCAAGTGTAAGATTTGTCAGTGCAAGTACTTGTGATTTTTTTTTAATTGTATTTGCCTGCCTTATCTCTGGATAGACAGCAGCATCTTGAATACAGATAAATAATTTGCCCATGAAATATTGATATCTGAGGTTGAGAGGGGGAAAACTGGCTAATTACAAGAGGATAGAAGGGGATTGTCCATCATAGCACACCCTCAGAGTGACATTAGTCCTGAGTATGCTACAGAGAGTGCAGGCAAAAGTCTGTAGGAGGCAGATGCCAGGGATGGGGAAACTGAATCCTGGATTTGGAGCAGGCATCAGGGAACCATCTGAGGCAAATTTCTTTCCTTTTAAGCTGTCTGTTTGCTTCTTACTAATATGTAAGTAGATGAAATAAAAAATTAAAAATGTTCCCCAAATTGGCGATTGAACTTTCAGTCCCAGATCCTGTGCTGCAGCCTAGGAGCGTACAGTTAAGGAAGGGACTGCGAAGATGGCTTTTGTGTTCTGAACTGGGTCAGTCCCATAATTTAGCTTAAAACAGACTACTCTAAATTCCATTAGCTATAGTTGCTGGGGATCAGCATGAAATAAGGTTGCCTCCTTCCCTCAATATGCCTTCTTTAGGTTTGTAATTTGTCAGTGGTGGGGCATAAAGTGACTCTACAGGAGGATCTGGCCTCCAATTTCCTGAACTCAAAGTCTGCTGCACTGCTTCTGCCAGAGATCACTTGTATAGTCTTGGCGTTCCAATGAATGTAATAGAGGTGCAGGAGAGCAGAGTAATGCTAATATCACAGAAGGTGTACATCTGCAAATCAGGGAGGAATTTGGCACCTAGATACCATAGTGATAGGCATGTTTGAACGCTATAGTTTGAGATGTACCACCAGACGGGGACACCTGCATTAGTGGTAGTATCAGTTTAACAAATGATTGTAAGAGAAGCTTTTATCAGTGCCTGTGTATCATGTCATGCCAATAAAGAAATTTGAATTAAAACTGTTAAAAACTACTAAACACTGTATATATTTTCTAAGTTTTAATCAGCTATCACTTATATTTGATTCACAGCTATTGTGCATATATTCCCATAAAAGCATGTAAATGGATAATTATAATTCTTTATCTCATCCTGTATGTTTTTTTAATTTGCCGCTAGTTCAGATGCAGAAGAGAAACCCAAATTCTTTGTCAAACTGACAGTTGTTTCTTGTTTTTCTGCTTAGTAGGTCACGTTACGGAATTCTAACTATTGTTTCCATATGCTGATTTATCAGTAGTATTACATGACCAATAAAGTTGTTGCTTCATGTTCTCAAAACACTTGGAGGTGTCACCTTCTTTTACTCTGTTTGCAGTATGCTTTAGACAGTTCCCTTTGGTTCTCTTTACCATTTAATATCGTGGAATAGCTGAGAAGCTTATTTTGATGATAGAGGTGGAGTTATTAAATAAGTATATATTCCTGAAATTAGCAACCTTTTTCAGTGTAGTGGTAGTGTTAAAGATCAAATATTGTTGGTCTATTTTTATAGGGCATTGCATTTTTGTAGGCTTAACCTTGAGGATTGCCACATCAGCTCTTCTATAAATCCTAGCTGTACAGCTGGATTTCCTATACAGTTATTTTAGTAACTTCAGTGTAAAAATCCTTGTTTTTAATTGATTGCTCTATTATATGTTTAAAGCTTTCTAAATATATACTTGCCGTTCCTAGACTATGGTGCTTTTATGTTGTAGGACACAGTGTACTTATAGACTGTGGCTCTTGTCCGGTTGTCCTGGGTGATGCAGCTGTGCTCCAGGGGGTCTTCTGTGTTTTTGATACATTAAGCCAATATAGTTTCTGAATCCTGTGTCCAATGTCTGTTACACTCTTATCAGTGTTCATTTCTTGTACACAAATAACTTTGCTGTGTTCTGCCTCCTTGTAAAACCGTTTATTTTAAAACAACATTTTGTAACATACTTAACTATGAGAGTTGAAGCAGGGAATAGAACAAATGGTTTAATTGCATTAGGTATGATTTTTGTTTTTTGCATCTCATTGCATGCCTCATTCAGAATTGGTCCACAGGCAGTGAAAGAATCCTTCAAAGGCCAAAGAGATCTTGATTATATTGTCTTGGAATGGGAAGGAAATTTTTCTTCCCTGTTCTTTTGTTCATCTGACTGGCCAAAAGGAAAAGTCAGTTTGTCACCTGTTACTGAATGAATGTCATGTCCTACCCAGCTCTTCTGAAATAGTTTTACATTATAGTGAAACGTATTATTTTTACAAGAATACAAAACATAATCAGCTGTATCTGTCTCACTCAAACTTCAAGTCCTTGTCTTTAAAGCTTTGGCAGTTCCTCTGCTCTGCATAAACCTTACTCCCAATGGTTTCCTTCTCCTTTTCCACTCTGTTCTTATGCTTGGAAGTCTTCAGCTTCTTGAGCAAGTCAACCATTCTTTCTTCATTCAATTCTCTCATTTAAAACAGTTCTCAATTCTCCTTTTCTAATTCACCATAGAAACAGATTTTTAAGAAAACTTGAGGTCTCATTACAGAAAGAAACAAAAACTGATATCTTGCAATTTTTGCTAGATTTTATAAAATATGTAATAGCTATAGTTAAATTGACATTCAACATGAAATGAAGAGTTACAAGTATTTTCAGGTACTGCGTTAGCACCTAGATCATCCTGCCAATTTCTGTAATTTTACAATCACATTTTCTATTTTCAAATGTTTCTCTCCTCTGTGACTGTGTGAAAGATGCAAAGAAACAAGGAATTGATTATCAGGAAATGTGGTGAAACTAACTACACACAAAGTACTGATGAATGCTCAAAGTAAACTGAAAATAATTTCTCTAATCATTCTATTATAGTAATTTTAGTTGTATTTGTAATGTAACAGTAAACCATTTTCAGACAAATGTTTTTTCTAAGTTGAATTTTTGTCAGTGCCCTTTATTCTAAACTGTTCGTGTGTGCAGTAATTTAATAACCAAACTACTTAATAATCTCCTATGCTAATATCTGTTTATGCACAAGTGTGTGAAATTTTGAATTTTTACTTTAAACATGTAGAAAAATCTGACACATTCACAAATACATATTGAATGATGCAGGCTCCTTTGAAGCCTTTGCATGCACTCAGGCTATGCATGGTCTACAGGAGCCATGGCCTAAGGCAAGTATGTGTCAGGACAGAACATTCTACTTCTGTCTAATAAATAGATCTATATTACAAAATTTGTTTTTCTTTTTAAAAATCTCTATTTTTGCTTTACTAAAATCTTGATAAATCTTTAAGGTTGCAAAGTGAAGCATTCTGGCCAGGAAAAGCTAATGCTGAGGTTGCCTGCACAACCTTCACTTTTACCTCTGTGTGTATGCTAGTATTTTAATTACGCAGTCATCTGCCAATCTATATATTCAACAAGGCAGACATTCTGCATATGTAATAGTGCCTGTATAGTGAAGGTGTACATAATAAAAAAAACATAGTACAGTCCTTCAGATAGTTAAGTATGGATCAAATCTTATTTGCCATTTCCGCAATATAAATTAGAAATAGATCCACTGAATTGATGGACTTACACAGCTGTGAAATCAGTAACAAAGTAGGTTTGAACACTGCACAGGCTGGACAATATACAGTGAGTGAAGCAGGGATTAGTAGAAAGTTAAGTAGAATTTGTCTCATTCACAGTGGTACCATCCAAGGTATGTTCAGGGTGTTGATTTATAGTATCAATACTATAATTAAAACAATGCATAAGCACGAGGGGGTTAGTTAAAGTTGTGTCAGCAGCCTCAACATGTGCACTGCCTGACATTTGAGTGATTCCATTTGCAACTTAAACTTTCAAATGTCTGTTATTTAATGCCATTGGTAAATCAGAAAAGTGTCAAGCACACCATTTTGTAATTATATACAATTATTTATAAGTATTGTTCCTAAGAAATTACCAGATGTTGTATTCATGGCACAACCAAAGAAATTAAAGCTCAGGCTTGATCTACTCTAAAACATAGCTATGTCACTCAAGGGTATAAAAAGTTCACAGCTCAGATATACGTAGTTAAGCTGTCCTATGCCCTGATATAAACACTGCTAGGTCAATGGGAAGAGTTCTTTCATTGACCTAGCTACCACCTCTCAAGGAGGTGGATTTACTACAGCAATGGAAAAACCCTTTCCCTTACTGAAACAAATGTCTGCACTACAGCGCCACAATGCCGTAGCTGCAGCACCATAATTGTGCTTCTGTAGTGCTTGAAGCATAGATATAGCCTCTGATTTAAACAGCTATTTCCCCGTGTTACATTAGCCGTTTTGTCCCAAGAACTACTGTTAATCTTTAAGTGCCTCTTTGAGTACTGGTGAATAGTTAGAAGTGGTACATCAGTTTTCACAAGTGTAACTTAACATTAGAATATTTTAATACAACTTGTCTGTTTAACTCTGAAATAAACGTATTCTGAAAACCTAAACCCAGAGAGGGCTATACAGTTCTATCTGGAAAATTGTGAAATAAATTAAAAGGCTGTGTACAAAATTATCATACTCTTTATTAGCATGTAATGATATTTATAAAAATGGGGTTTTGTTACCATGTTTTCTGATATAAACAATTTATTCCCCTCACTTCCCCCCTTACATAATTTATTCCCTTGTTTCCATATACTTTTCCTGTTGTTGGATAGTCCCTTTCTTTATTAGTTTGTGTTTTGGACAAATAGGACTGAGAAAATTTATGCAAGTGTTGAGCAGATATTATACAGCACA
This sequence comes from Gopherus evgoodei, assembly GCF_007399415.2. Lineage (NCBI taxonomy): Eukaryota > Metazoa > Chordata > Testudines > Testudinidae > Gopherus > Gopherus evgoodei. Next base: position 22,326,271 of record NC_044330.1, read on the forward strand.
AATAATGTAGGTATTGTATTAAGTAATAGAGATATCTGTATTTAATGCTGGTTTTCTGTTTCAAAATAAAATCCCAGACTGATGAATCAAAAGTAGTTACTTAGTCTCTGTTTACATTTTTTTAAAAAATTAAAGATGTCTTCTAAAAGTAAAATATTTAGAAAGCTGTTGAAGCATGTTAAATCACATCACAATGACTTGGTTCAGGTTAGGAATATGCTGTAATTATTTTATCTTAAACTTTTCAGACTATGAGAAGACAACGAAATGAAGTTGTCGTGGAGTTAAGAAAGGTAAGATAGATTAGTGTTTTTACTAAATATAACTTCTGTCTCAGGCATTTGAGTAGAAATTACAGAAGTTTTTTGTGTCTGAGGCAAAGACAATCATAGTGCTTGCTTTTTTTATAGATCATTTAAAAGGATGTCAAATATTATTTGTCTTTTCAGGATCTGTGTAGAGACAGTCACATTTTTGGTGGAGAGGGAAGCTTCAAAGCAAATGCTACCAAGTTCAGGAACTAAAATGCACATTAGTTGTTTATCTACAAATAAATGACTAACTTCCTTTCATTTAAACTAGTTACACAAAGATCTTTTAGTTGAAACATCCCCTTGGATGTTGCCTCGCTGATAACCAGTCCCTGCATTACCTTTTCTTTGCTTCCTGTCCCTAATAACACTAATCACTGGGCTGTTCCCACTAGACCCAGCTGTAGCCCAAAACATACAGGGAGGCAAGAGTTAAAAGCTGTACTCCTTCAACATATATTGTTGCCACTAAAGCAAAATAAAATCACCATGGGAGAGATGGCGGGGGTGACCTTTTAGTGATAGGAAATGTGTACGCTATTTTGTCTTCCCACTTGGGAAGGAGACCAGCAGGGCTGCCGGGGGGGGGGGGGCGCAAGTGGGGCAATTTACCCCAGGCCATGGGCCCCACAGGGGCCCCCACGAGAATGTAGTATTCTATAGTATTGCAACTTTTTTTTTTATGGAAGGGGCCCTCAAAATTACTTTGCCTCAGGCCCCCTGAATCTCCTGGGCAGCCCTGGAGACCAGTGTACTGAACTGGCAAGCATCACACTCATGGATCAGGGCTGTTAGGGAACCTAGAACTTGGACATGGTGAGGAAAGAAGGATCACAACAAAATTGTCCTGTTGCGGTTGGCAGGTATTAAAAAATTAAAACTAGTATGAGCATCCTACAATAAGCTAATATATGATGGAAAAAAATTAGGAAAGCAGTCAAGCGTATTAAATACTTTTAGTGGGTGACAGCAAGAGATTTGAAATCATACATTGAAAAATACATTGGGTTTTTTTTTTGGTTTCTTTTTTTAAGTAGCTGCTGTGAAAATGCAGAATGTTTACACAGTATTGGGATAGTGAAATATGTTTGGAAAGTATGTTAACTTTCACTTAAGCATGGAAATGAATTTAAGATATCTAAGTCTTTTTTCAAGTGGAATACTAGTATTTGCCAAGCTTTGCTTTTTCAATGCTTGAATCCATATTTTCGGGCTCTCAAACCCCATGATGCGCCATAATAGTCATGACATATTTTGCAATACCAGACTACTGATTTGTTCGCTCTGAAATCTGAACAGCATTTCCACAAACATTTTGATACTGGGAGGAAAGTCTTCAAATTCCTTCCATACGACAGCAATAAGTGCCAAGTTTAGAACAAAATAAAAATAGTGTTCAGTTTAGTATAATTTTAGATGAAGCAAAAGGTGTGGAAGCTAAAACTCTGGATGTTGGGACTGGGGGAGTATAAGCCATTGGAACTCTGAGGGGAAAAAAATCTTAGGACACAATGAACTAGTTTTAAGATTAATAGAAAATAAATGCAGTGAATTTAGTGGTTTCAGTGATGAATGAAGACAAATGAGTTGTATATAGGTCATGTCACATATAGTAAAATCTTACATGGCTGTAGCAATAATCGAGATGGCTGTCCTGTTCCTTGGGAAGGTATAAATGGTGAGCGATCATCTTAGTCACATACTTCGATGCTTGGCTTGAATGTCTGAGCATTAATAGTACCAGTGAAATACTTACCTTTACCCACAACTTAAAAAAAAAAAAAGTCGTCTCAGCTTTTGCAGGGAAAAAAAATAAACTAAAGCTGCAAAACCCAGAAAATTTATTTTTCTTTAAAGAATAAGAGAGATGAACACCTGTTAAAGAGAAGAAATGTACCCCATGAAGATATCTGTGAAGATTCAGATATAGATGGCGATTTCAGAGTGGTAAGAATTAACACTGTCTGAAGTTTATTTCTTAACTTTTTAAAAAAAAAGTATATCTAACTGGTTTTTTTTCGCCCCCCAGCAAAACACCTCATTGGAGGCAATAGTTCAGGTAACAATATTTATTTTTCTCTGAACTTTTTTGGCTTAATGACAAATGTAAAATGGCTGAATTCTAAGTTATTGATTTTATTGTAGAATGCTTCAAGTGACAACCAGGGTATCCAGTTAAGTGCAGTGCAGGCTGCAAGGTAAGAGCACAGTTTTTTCAGCTTTGTTGTTTCTACCCTTGCAGCTTATATAGTGCTATTAAATTAAGAAAATCGTGAACCCTTGTACTAGTAGATAGAATGATGATGTCCTCTATAGATCAAGTTCACCGAATATTAGTGCTGTAATAAAATACCTTATATATAAACTTTATTAAACCAAACTGACATAAGGTGGATATTAAGGTTTAATTTTCTTAATAAATATTCATGTGAACTCTAGGATTTTAGTAAATGCCATACTCCTGACTTTCAAAATAAATGGAGTAAGGATCCTAATTGATTTCATATGTATAAGTAGTCACTGGACACAGTTTCCCTGTAATTTAAATAAGTTGTCTGAGGCAGAGAACATCTTCTCCGAGAAGGTGTTTAAATCATTACAAGACTACCAGATTCCTAACAAGTTAGGCTAATTGGCAAGTACTTGAAGACACTTTAATGTAATGATACCTTGAACCTCTTAACCAGTCAATTAGCAGTTTTTGAGCTGTTTACTGTAAAGTCTTGTCTACATGAGAAAGTTGCACCAGTTTAACTTGGTGATTTTTAAAACCTATTTAGTTAAACTGGTGCATGGCTGTATGGACACTTATTTCAGTTTAAACCAGAGAAGGAATGTATTTGAAGTAAACTGAAACATGACTGGTTTAAATGGAAATAAGACAGTCCACATAGTCTTTTGCACTGATTAAACTGGTTTAGAAACAATTTAAAGTTCATTTAATGTAACTTGTGCATGTAGACAAGGCCTACAAGCAGAGGTCCTTTTAATGTTAAAATAAGGTGTGAAAACTATTTAGTTTTTTCTCTTATACTGCTCTGCCACCTTAGACAGCATCTGAAGCTTGAGCAGAAGGGAGGTTGTGATCTACCTGTAATTTGCTGAAACACACATGGCAAGGACAGAGCATTGTTTGAACAGAAGCAGTTACAAATAATTGGAGTTAACTGATTCTTGGAGCCAGGCTGTCATAGTGTAATTTCCCCACTCTGAACCTTAGCGTCCAAAAGATGAGGTACCAGCATGAACTTCTCTAAGCTCAATTACCAGCTTAGTACTTGTAGCGCTGCCACCAACCAGGAATCCCAGTGCCTAGTACACTCCGGTCCCCCCCCAAGATCCAGTCCCTCTGGATCTTAACACAAGGAAAGTAAACCCTTTCCCTCACTGTTGCCTCTCCCAGGCTTCCCCTCCCTGGGTTACCCTGGAAGATCACTGTGTGATTCAAACTCCTTGAATCTTAAAACAGAGAGGAAAATTCACCTTCCCCCTCCTCCTTCTCTCTCCCCCTCCCAGACTCTCCCTGAGAGAAAGTAATCCTAACACAGAGAGAAAATTAACCTTTCTCTCCCCCTTCCCTCCTTTCTCCCCACCAATTCCCTGGTGGATCCAGACCCAGTCCCCTGGGGTCTCACCAGAATAAAAAAACAATTAGGTTCTTAAACAAGAAAAGCTTTTAATTAAAGAAAGAAAAAACAGTACAAATTATCTTTGTAAATTTAAGATGGAGTATGTTACAGGGTCTTTCAGCTATAAACACTGGGAATACCCTCCCAGCCTAAGTATACAAGTACAAATTAAAATCCTTTCAGCAAAATACAAATTTGAACTCCTTTCAGCCAAATACACATTTGCAAATAAGGAAAACAAACATAAGCCTAACTCGCCTTATCTACCTACTACTTACAGGCTCTTGTGTACTCAGAATAGTATCAGAGAGATTGGAGAGAAACCTGGTTGCATGTCTGGTCACTCTCAGAACCCAGAGAGAACAACAACCAAACACTAACAGCACACACAAAAACTTCCCTCCCTCAAGATTTGAAAGTATCCTGTCCCCTGATTGGTCCTCTGGTCAGGTGACAGCCAGGCTCACTGAACTTGTTAACCCTTTACAGTCAAAAGAGACGTGAAGTACTCCCGTTCTATTAACCCTTAACTATCTGTTTATGACACAGGGTCATGAGTTACCTGAGAGGACAGAAAATAAATTTGTTGTAGTTTTTGAGTAAACCTAAACTGAGCTGTATTTTGCCCTTGAAAGAGTGAATATTGGTGTTTTTTTGTAGGAACTAGGGGTATGTATTGTAATCAATCCTAGGATAACTTGTCTGTCTATCTACATCTCTCCTAAAAAGGAAGCTTTTCTTCTTAGTAACAGTATACATATACATCTGCAGTAACATCACACAGCGTTTACAAACTTTAAATATTCAGAGCCCCTGACCAGGTTGTATTAAGATATTTTCCCTGTGCAGACTCTTTACTTGCCAGTTTAAGGCAGTGTCTGCTGGTAGTGTTCAGGATTGGAAGCAGCAGCAGTCAGTCACAGCTACTTTCTTGTCTAGCATTTCCACGGTCCCCCTCTGGGGAGACAGTTTGGTGTGGGCTGGGACGTGAGGAAAGGAATGTGCTTCTGATATCTCCTTCACCCCCCCCTTTATTCGTCTGAAGCAGTCCCACTTGGGTTCCCTGCAGGCCTTCGCTCACCTCATGGGTGTTTGAAAAGAGAGGTTAAAGGAGTTAAAGTTCAAGTGGATTTGTACTCCCTCCTTCCTAGCAGCATGTGCATTTGTATTACGGCTATTGATTAATTGCAGTTAACTCATGCAATTAACTCAAAAAAATTAATCGTGATTAATCACAGTTTTATTTGCACTGTTAAACAGTAGAATACCAACTGAAATTTATTAAATATTTTGGATGTTTTTCTACATTTTCATATATATTGTATTCTGTTGTAATTGAAATCAAAGTATATATTATTTCTTATAAATATTTTCACTAAAAATTATAAAAAATAGTATTTTTGATTCACCTCATACAAGTACTGTAGTGCAATCTTTTGTCTTGAAAGTGCAATTTTCAAATGTAGATTTTTTTTATTTTTATTTTCTTTGGTTCTATAACTACACTCAAAAACAATGTAAAACTTCAGAGCCTGCAAGCCCACTCAGTCCTACTTGTTCAGCCAACCGCTAAGACAAGCAAGTTGTTTGTTTACATTTATGGAAGATAATGCTGCCCTCTCCTTATTTACAATGACACCAGAAAGTGAGGACAGGTGTTTGCATGGTACTTCTGTGGCGGGCATTGCAAGGTATTTATGTGCCAGATATGCTAAACATTCATATGCCCTTCCATGCTTCAGCCACCCATTCCAGAGGACATGTTTCCATGCTGATGACACTCGTTAAAAAAAAAAAATGCCTTAATTAAATTTGTGACTGAACTCTTTGGAGGAGAATTGTATGTCCCCTGCTCTGTTTAACCTGCCTTCTGCCATATATTTCATGTTATAGCAGACTCGGATGATGACCCAGCACATGTTGTTCTTTAAGAATGCTTTCACTGCTTATTTGGCAAAACGCAAAGAAGGTACCAATGTGCAATTCCGAAAGATAGCTACAGCACTTGACCCCAGGTTTAAGAATCTGAAGTGCCTTCCAGAATCTGAGAGAGACGAGGTGCAGAGCATGCTTTCAGAAGTCTTAAAAGAGCATCACTCCAATGCAGGAACTACAGAACCAGGACCACCAAAAAAGAAAATCAAGCTTCTGCTGGTGGCATCTGACTCAGATAATGAAAATGAATGTGTGTCGGTTCACGCTGCTTTGGATTGTTATCGAACAGAACCCGTTATCGGCATGGAAGCCTGTCCTCTGGGAATGGTGATTTGAAGCATGAAGGGACATAAAAATCTTTAGTGCATCTGGCACGTAAATATCTTGCGACACTGGCTACAACATGAGAATGCCTGTTCGGACTTTCAGATGACATTGTAAACAAGAAGCCGGCAGCATTATCTCCTGCAAATGTAAACAAAGTTGTTTGTCTGAGCGATTGGGTGATCAAGAAGTAGGACTGAGTGGACTTGCAGGCTCTAAAATTTTACATTGTTTTATTTTTAATGTAGTTTTTTTGTCCATAATTCTACATTTATAAGTTCAACTTTCATGACAGAGATTGCACTACAGAACTTGTATGAGGTGAATTGAAAAATACTATTTCTTTTGTTTTTTTACAGTGCAAATACTCGTAATCAAAAATAAATATAAAGTGAGTACTGCACTGTGTTGTAATTGAAATCAATATTTTAAAATGTAGAAAACATCCAAAAATATTAAAATAAATGGTATTCTATTTTTTTAATTGTGCAGTTAATTTTTTTTAATTGCATGACTGCTCTAATTTTTATCCCCTACACACGGACTCTTTAGTGAGGAAGAGAGAGGAAAGCATGTTCTGGCAGCCAATACCTTGCCTCTTATCCTCTGCTCCAGCTGGGGAGATAATACAGGGGAGGGACATGTGGATGACTGACTTACTCCTGTCATGGGTTTACCAGGAGGACAAAACAGGTGTTCAACTCAACAGTCATACTCTTTAGAGTAGTAGCAGAAGAGATGGTGGGATTATCTGAAATAGCAGCTAAATACACAGCTTTTTAGCAGTGCTAAATTCACTCATTTTTAAAAACTCCTATTTGACTTTAGGGGATTTGTCTGCAAATTTCATATTTCTCCTTTGTTCCTGAACAGGAAGCTTCTTTCCAGTGATCGCAATCCACCGATTGATGATTTAATAAAATCTGGAATACTACCTATTTTAGTGCATTGTCTTGAAAGAGATGACAAGTGAGTGTGTTACTTTTTTAAAAGAAAGTACTGGTAGGAAAAGTTAATTGTTTTGGGAAGATTTCATAGAAATCTTTTGACAAAACAATTCATGCAAGCATTTGCAAGTGCTCATGTTAAGATACTATGTTAGATTCAGATAGTTTTACTGTAATACAGAGCATTTTCTAACTTTATGCTTTTATTTGTAGTCCTTCTTTACAGTTTGAAGCTGCATGGGCTTTGACAAATATTGCATCTGGAACCTCTGAACAAACACAGGCTGTAGTTCAATCTAGTAAGTTGATCAGTTTTGATGATGATGCATTTCATGTGCACACTGTAATTTCTTCAAAAATATGAGGCTCAAGTGATTTAAAAAGCACCTACACCCTATCTCTCTTCCTCAAATATTCACCAATCTACACTATGTAGGTCTGGTACATTTATATGATAGCCAGGATGGTTGAAACTGAATTGTCAATCACAGGCACATCGCGGAAGGACCTGCCCAGGAAGTCTCCTGCCAGAAATTCTACCCCTTCTCTGGCAAGCAGCATCAGTTGAAGCACACATCTGCTTTTGTTCTTCATTTTCTCAGATTTTAAATTCATTTGGGTTTCCTGATGGTGAGTAATCTCTTGTGGGAACTCACACTATTTTAGCAGAGTTAATATCTGCTGGTTTTCTAGTTTTCAAACGCTATTTTTTAACTTTTCTTCACAATTAAGAGGGATTCCCTATCTAATTTTGAAGGAGGAGCAAAAGATACAGTCCAAGTCCAGAGGGTGCCTCTGAGGGAATTTACATCCAAGATCTCTCACAAGATAAAATGGTGTCCATATGTTCGGGAATCTGAAGTTAGGAAGGAAGTTTATTGTACTTGCAATCCATGTTGCCAGATGAAACAAATTGTTTCATGTTTCTGTGCCCTGCGTATTTCTTTTAAATCTACTTGAACATCAACTTGTGAGAATAGGGCTCTTCTCTAGTTTTGAATTTGCCAGATAAAATAATTGTGCTGCTTGAGATCTGAATATAGAATCACTGCCATGTTCAAGCAAGTTTTTGTAGTTGAATCAAATTTACTTCCTATTCTCTTCTAATTCCTCATGGATCTGCTATTGTAAATAAGGAAAAGGTTGTTATAAACAGACCAGGAAAAAACCAAAGTCCACACAACTAAAAAACAGAACCAGAAGTATCAAAATATTATTGAAATCCAGAGACAATGTGATCAAATTTTACTGCACTATAAACTGTCAATGCCGGAGATGCTGAATTGCCAACAGTTTGAAAGGGCAGGGGAAACTTTTTTCCACTCAAGAAATTTTAATGTGTGAAAACCCCACATTAAAACCTGTTTTCTTATTCTTAAATATTTAATCAAAATGTAGAATTGACTCAATGTGGCAGTGGTTTTCAAACTGGGGTACACATGAGCTCTCATCGGGGTACGCAGGAAAAATCCTGTAATGGTGGATAATGTGTCCTCTCTCCCATTTCCCTCCCCCCCCCACCCCCCTGGCTGTTTTCATAGCTATATTATGACCCAGTGTCAGATGGGGGTATCCTAGAAGATTAGGGTTGGAAGAGACCTCAGGAGGTACTCTAGTCCAACCCCTTGCTCAAAGCAGGCCCAATCCCAACTATGCGATAGACTACTCAAGGGTTCTCAAACTGAGGGTCGTGACCACTCAGTGGGTCACAAGGTTATTACTTGGGGATTGCGAGCTGTCAGCCTCCACCCCAAACCCCACTTCGCCTCTAGCATTTATAATAGTTATAAATTAAAAAGTGCTTTTTAAAATATTTAAGGGGGGTTGCACTCAGAGGCTTGCTGTGTGAAAGGGGTCACCAGGGCCATCCCAAGGGCGGTTCGGGGCCTGCGGCGGAAGTGATGAATCAGTTACTTCTGGGACCCACTGCACCAGCTGCCAGGTAGGGGAGGTGTTGTGCCTCCCTAAACAGCCAGGCGTGGCTCTGCCCCTCCCAGACCTTCCTTCGGCAGTGATGCTGGTCTCCAGGGGCTGGGACCATGCATGCCTGGGGTTAGGGAGGTGCCATTGCAAGCTTTCCCTCCCAGTGCGCTCTCCCTCGGGTGGAAGGGGTATGGCTGGGGGCTAGCCTCCCCCAGCCAGCAGTTCACACAGTGCACATGCGTGCTGGCCTGTGGGGCCTGGAGAAGTCGCCCTGTTTCGCTGTACCCTAGGGACGGCTTTGGGGGTCACGAATACAGAAGTTTGAGAATCACAATTTGAAAACGGGTACACAGCCTAAAAAGTTTGAAAACCACTGCAATAAGGGAAAGTACTGTTCTTAAACTCTACAGTCTGGTTTGAGTGATGAAATTAATATGTTAGCTTGATGACTAGGTTGACACAGGCATAGATAATTCTAATTTTTTTTTATTTGCTTTATCTTTTGATATGAGAAATAAAATCCTTCTTATTTATTGGGATAAATCTGTGACCACTTGACAATAACATAATCTGTTAACTCTTGGATTTGCTTTTAAAATACAAAATTAAAATGGATTTTATTTAAAGTTTTTTTGTTTGTTTGTTAATATGAATTGTGTAGCAAAATTTAGAGCCAACTTCTTGGTCTGGGAAGCTGAGAGCTAACAAAAAGCAGAGAAAATGTTGCAGGGCAAAAAAGATCTTTCCATAGAAGTAATAGATTAATCCTGAATTTCAAATTTTAAAGTACTACGTAAGCAAATCCAAGGCAAATATTTCACAGAATTAACCAGTGTAAAGATCACAAATCTTTAAACAAATTTTTTACTTTTGTCTTCAGCTCTTCATCTGAGAGACTTCGTGTTTAATCAGAGAATGAATCTGTGTTGTGAAATAGCAGTTGGTTACAAAATTCATTATCTTTCTCTTTTGGGGCATTGTTAAAGTCCACTGAAATCAATGTAGGATCCTATTGAGTTCAAAGCCGTTTGATTGAACTGTCAAAGAGCAGTTGTTTTCTCTAATATTGATATGCCCCCTCTCGATACAATTTAGATTGCTGCAAGTGTATCTAGGTTCAATTTTGTATGTTACCACACAGAATATAAAGTGTACAGTGCTCACTTTATTATTTTTGACAAATATTTGTCCTGTAAAAATGATGAAAAATACTGTTTCTTTTGTTTAATTCACCTCATACAAGTATTGTAGTGTAGTCTATCATGAAAGTGTAATTTATAAATGCTTATTTATTACATAACTGCACTCAAACAAAACAGTGTAAAACATTTTGAGTCCACTCAGTTCTACTTCTTGTTCAGCCAATTGCTAAGACAAACAAGTTTGTTTACATTTACAGGAGATATTGTAAATAAGAAGCAGGCAGTACTGTCACCTGGAAATGAGAACAGGCGTTTGCATAGCACTTTTGTAGCTGGCATTGCAAGGTATTTACATGCCAGTTATGCTAAACATTCATATGCCCCTTCATGCTTCAGCTAACATTCCAGAGGCCATGTTTCCGTGCTGATGATGCTTGTTAAAAGAATAATGAATTAATTAAATTTGTGACTGAACTCCTTGGGGAAGGATTGTGTCTCCAGTTCTGTCTTACCCACATTCTGCCATATGTTTCATGTTATGGCAGTCTTAGATGATGACCCAGCACGTGTTCGTTTTAAGAACACTTTCACAGCAGATTTGACAGAACACAAGGTACCAGTGTGAGATTTTTAAAAATAGCTACAGTCTCGACCCAAGGTTTAAGTATCTGAAGTGCTGTCCAAAATCTGTGGAGGATGCTTTCTGAAGTCTTAAAGGAGCAACACTCAGATGCGGAAACTACAGAATTGGAACCACCAAATAAGAAAATCAGCCTGCTGGTGGCATCTGACTCAGATGATGAAAATGAACATGCATCAGTCCGCTTTCCTTTGGATCATCGAGCAGAACCCACCATCATCATGGATGCTTGTGTTCTGGGATGGTGGTAGACGCATGAAGGGACATATGAATCTTTAACACATCTGGCACGTAAATATCTTGTGACACCAGCTACAACAGTGCCATGTGAACGCCTGTTCTTATTTTCAGGTGACGTAAATAAGAAGCAGGCAGCATTAAATTCTGCAAATTATAACCAGACTTGTTTGTCTGAGAGATTGGCTGAAGTAGGGCTGAGTGGACTTATAGGATCTGACGTTTTACATTGTTTTGTTTTTGAATGCAGGTTTTTTACATAACTACATTAGTAAGTTCAATTTTTATGATAAAGAAATTGCACTACAGTACTTCAATTAAATGAATTGAAAAATACTATCTTTTGTTTTTTACAGTTCAAATATTTGTAATAAAAAATAAATATAAAGTGAGTACTGTGTACTTTGTATTCTGTGTTGTAATTGAAATCAATATATTTGAAAATGTGTAAAACATCCAAAAATGTTTAAATAAATGGTATTCTGTTATAGTTTAACAGCGTGGTTAATCAAGATTAACTTTTTCAATTGCTTGACAGCTCTGATTAGAATCATTTTATTTCTGCTATATTAAAGCTAACTTTTCAATGGATCGAAAGCTAGGATTGAGTCTGGCAGTTCAGATTTTTCTACTGATGGTTTTAGATTAGAAACAGCATAAACACACCTAGTTTCATTGAAGTTACTCTGTACTCAAATGTTATGCAGATATGGGTACTCTCTTGTAATTTATTTGAATGAAGAAGATGACCTATTAACATCTCTCCAAAACTTCCAGCCATTGTAATTGCTGTGGGTATTTTACCTATTACACTCGCTTTGTAAATCCTCTTGTTTAATACTGAATAAGGTCAGTGGCTAATAAACATGTTTCAAGAATTAAACCAATATTTGACCCGTTATGCGTCAGGAGGGATAGTGGTGTGGTGTTTGATTATAAATGAAACCTTCTCTATGCCCCCCAAATTTAATGTAATTTCAGCAAAATCCTACACCCAGTAAATTGGGGACCAAGTAATTAAAGTAAACAGGTCCTTCGGTGTTAACGAGTATTGAGTCCTTCCTCCCAGCTAAGGTTCTTCAGGCGGTGTTGCACAAGTCCCTTAGCTTTTAGGTTGTAAGAGTAGGAGTTAAGAGCATCTTCCAGATATCACAATGTTAAATATTGACTCAGCAGTGACTGTGCTTGGGAGCTGCCTCCTGCTCCTAATGTTCCCATATATGAGGCAGGGATGTAAGTATCTTATTCTTGATGAGTGATTTTTGTTAAACCCCTTCCTTACAGATCAGTTTGCTCTTTTTGCCAGTCATTCATTGACAGTATTTGAAACAGCAGAATCTCTTTTGTGGTAATCAGTTGGATTACCCCTTTTATCTAAAACTTTCAAGAGCCAGGAAGAGAAGACAGGATATATAGGTGACAGCTTATGTTGCTGTACAAATACGTCCATAAGAATTTTCAAGATTTTGCCTATTAAAAATTGCTAACTAAAACTTCTATTAATAACCAGTGATGGAAAAGAATGTAGAAAATATATAACTACTTAATGATGATTATTGACGTTTTTCAAATTAACTAATTGTGCTTGTTGGGTTGACATTAAAGTGTTTGAAATTCCATTTCAGAGAGCTCTAGTGATAACTACATAGATAAAACAGTTGAAATTCAATGGTAATTAGTAGAATTAAATATGGAATTTCAACATTAACCATTTATTAAGAATAATTACTTATAATTTAAACTTGTCATACAAAGTTATATAAAAATAACTTACCTTAAATCTTTTGTTCTCATTATATTGGTCTGAAGTGCAGACCCTTCTGTGAAAGAATGGTATGAAAGGAAAAGTTTTATTATGATCTATGTTTATATTTGAACATCATATGGAAAAAGAGTGAAGTCTCATTAACCAGAATAAACACATAGCCAGAGAAGATCTTCACATCATGGGGTAATGGAATGTCAGTTTTTAACTTAAGAGCTAACTATAATAATGAGCACATCACTTTAGAACTAAGACTTTTTGAGTAACAGATGCTTTATTTTTCAGATGCTGTGCCACTTTTTCTGAGGTTGCTGCATTCACCTCATCAAAATGTGTGTGAGCAAGCAGTATGGGCTTTAGGCAATATCATAGGTTTGTGTTACTCTTAATATAAAAATTCAAAAGTTTCTTTTGAAATCATTTAATAAACCAGTTTGGATTCTGTTGTTTTTTTTTAAAATAATAGAAGTATGCTTAACTATGAGAGCAATGGGATTGGCTCAAATACATGGAGCTCATTTCCCTCAAAATGCCCTTTGCTTAATTCTTTCTGCTTTCTCTCTTGCTCCTCCTTTAACACGTACATCTTTCAGTGCAGGTACAAGAAAAGGAAACAATGTCTGGCAAACAAATCACATGCATAATGTTCTAATGAAAAACAGTTTTCATTATAAAGGCTCTGGATCGCCATCAGAGCTCGCAGTTCAGTCACCAGAGCTTTCATAGTACACATTTAATCTTTCTGGCCAAGCTTTTGGCTAACCTAAAACTTTCGTTTGTTTCTTCTTGATTATTGTTATAAGTGATACACCACAGATATTCAAATATCATTGTGGTGAGTGTAGTTTAAAAATGTCAGCCCCACCATGTCTTAAATTACTGAAATGTTGTGGGTTTAGGTATTGCTTAGTTTATGACAATAAGCTAAGTTTTCAAAAACACTGATTCTAGTTTTTCTTAAAATATTTGTACAGTATTGTTACTTGGACCTAGGAGTGACGCTGTTCCTTCCCTGTTAACAATACAGCTTGGAAACGACAATGTTGAGGACCGTATAAGTATCTAGGTGGATGCAATACATGTCAAACTGTGGGGATATCAAAGTAAACTGAAAATGTTCTATTCAGTTTCAAGCAATATGGAACTTGTCACAGAGTATTTTGTCTGGACCAGTAACCTGTTATGATTGATGGGCCTCCATTATACCTTGTCCTCATGGTCATTAATCACTATCTTTTTCATGTGTTCTTAATCATGGATAATTATCTCTTCAGAATTCAGCAAATCACTTTTTGCTAGCAAGAAGTATGTTTAATGTGAATCAGAAAGGGGAGCAGTTACTTACTGCATGTTGAATCAGGTGTTTCTTGTACAGTGAGGTGTTGGCACGTCACATTTTGGCTAATGGTGTCTATTGCATCCAAAGGCTTAGACAATTTTACATAGATCTTAATAGTGAAGGGTTTAAGTTTACAAAAATGAAGACATGCTGGAAAGCTGACTTTGTCACTTGCTAGGATGTTGAACATTGGATATGCTAGTCTCTGCATTGACAAAAGCAGCATGTAAAGAAGTTACTCATAGTTTCTTGACTACCTTCTACTCAGATCACTGAACAATTTAATAATACTAAACAGTGGCTACTGGGGAAACTGTCTGTTCTGAGATGTTTTCCTTTTGGAGATGTGTAGAAATCAATGTTATACCCCTGGTACCAGATTTACAGCTGAACTGAGGCCCAACCTCATGCTCAAATTGTGCTTGGAAACTGGAAGAGCAGTCATTTGGGTCATTTAACAACTAGGCCCTTGGTTATTTAACATGGGAACGTGGTTCTACAGCACTATCCCTTGTAAATAGTTTTTATCTTCATAAAATCATTTAATTTTTACACAGGTGATGGACCCCAGTGTCGAGATTATGTTATTAGTCTTGGAGTGGTGAAACCTCTGCTATCTTTCATCAGTCCATCTATTCCCATAACATTCTTAAGGAATGTTACTTGGGTCATGGTCAACTTATGCCGTCATAAAGACCCACCTCCACCAATGGAAACCATTCAGGAGGTGAATTGAATTATTCATTTATAAATTTAATTAAATTTAACAAGTTGAATTGTTAAATATCTTGAATATTTCTATTTAATATTAACACTCTCTCTCTCCCCCCCAGATCCTTCCAGCCCTCTGTGTTTTAATTCACCACACAGATGTAAATGTGAGTAAAAACATTTTCCATTAATTATTTTGTGACCATGTCATGGACAGGTCATGAGCCGTGAATTTTTGTTTACTGCCCGTAACCTGTCCATGACTTACTAAAAGTACCAATGACTAAAACGTAGCTTTATCCGTAAGTACATATGAGTGAATAATTGATTTATTTAGTGTTTTTTTGTTTGGGGACCAAACTGAAAAATCAGAAGGAAAAAAATGAGTTTGGATTGAACCAAAACTAGACTTTTTTTTTTCAGGTTTTTCCTCCAAAAGAGAGCACCTGAAATATTTTGTTTCAGACTTATCACCAGATGGTGTTTCTAAAATTGCTCCCCAGGACCAGAGTACTCAGCATCTGCTGTGGATGTCAGGGTCTGTGGCTCTGGGGTCAGGGACACCAGGGTTTCCCAGATTCTTGGGTCAGTCCATATGCAGAGCTGCCTGGAGTCCCAGACCTTGAGAGCCCTGCCCATCCTATGACCTCCTGGCTCTTGGAGCAGTTTGTTGGCTCCAGTTAGGTGTCCCAGGGATTCCAGGCTCCTGGCTGTACAATGGGGAGACTGGAAGTTCTGGCATGGTGGTGCCTCCCTGGAGCCATTGACCCTGAAAGTACTGGATCTGGCCCTGGGACAGTGTGCTTGGGGAGTTTGTTGCATAGCAGGGAGCCTACCAGTCCTGAGTATCCTGATTTCAGCTAGGGCTGTGGGAGCTAGCAGGCTATTTGATACAGAGTGGGAAACCTAGCAACCCCAGCTTTCATTGGGGTGTCTGGAGCTTGCAGGCTTTCTGCTGTGGAGTTTTGTACCCGGAACATCAACAAACTTCCTGTGGAAAAACGGCCTGTGTTTGGGTAAAAATTTCTTCAAATCTGCAGTAAACTTTGTGAAAAATTTCAGTCCAGCAAATTGACATTTTACAAATAAATAAAGGTTTGTTTGAAAATTTCCAAATAGGTCTCGCCAATGCCTGTGTCTCACTGGATGACTAAGTAGGAGGTGACTATATTTCACTGTAACAGTAATCTGAGCTGCTTTTGTCCCTTCTCTGTTCAGTATATCAGTGAACATACTTTTGGCCCTTTATAAATGATAGGCAAAATCAAACATACTTATTTTATTGGTCCTTTTGTGTACCTGAAGTGTGTTGGGGTTTTGGTTGTTTTTGTAAGAAAGTGGAAGAGCAAATGGAGAAAAGTAGCAATTTCTACTATGTCCAGCTACAGACAAATGACTTAAAAAGTATAAAATAAGACTTGTTAACTAGCTGTATTTAAATGTCTTGCAGTATGAATGTATCAGCTCTTTGTTTCATGGTTAAAATAGGCTATATCGAGTGAAATTTACCTACAGTAGACACTCAGAGTTACAAACGGCTAGGGAATGGAGGTTGTTTGTAACTCTGAAATGTTCGTAACTCTGAAATGTTCATAACTCTGAACAGAATGTTATGGTTGTCTTTCAAACGTTTACATCTGAACATTGACTTTATACAGCTTTAAATTTACTATGCAAAAGAAAAATGCTGCTTTCCCTTTTTTTTAGTAGTTAGTTAGTATTTAACTGTTTGCTTCTTTTTGTTGGTATGTTTTTGTTTTGTTTTTCTGTGGGTCTCTCTGCTGCTGCCTGATTGTTTACTTGCGGTTGCAAATGAGGTGTGTGGTTGACTTTCAATTCGTAACTGTAGTGTTCATAACTCTGAGGTTCTACTGTATATTGCTAATGGTTAAAATATATATTAGGCCAACTTGATCTGTGACATTGACTACAATTAGAAGTCAAGTGGGCTTACACCAGGGATAAAGTAGATATTTTTGCAGGTGTATTATTAATCAGTTTTTTTCATTTGTTGTTAGTCTTAATCCTGTTTTATTTGAATACTTGTATGATAGCTGTCCCTGGCATCAGGGGTTTGGTATTATAGGATGTCCAGAGTGTATTGAGTTGTGTCCTAAATGTTTAATGTTGGTACTTGTATGCCCAGAAGAGCTCTGGTTTTAGAATCTGCTCCATGATAACAGTAACATTGAAGCAATGATCCTTTTGGCTCAGAATCAAAATTGTGGACTACAATATTATTCTTGACTAAATGACTGTAAGAGTAAAAATCAAAGAGAATTGCAGTAGTGATTGATTTATTTTTTAGTGGAGATCTTTTGATATATTTCACCTGTTTACTTTTGGAAGAGTTAAAGGAAGGTTTGAATTATTGATTCCTTATCTTTTATCTGAATACAAAGGGCCATTCTGGTGATTCTCCACATATTGTTAAATGAGAAACTGTGGTGACCTACACCACTGGATCTCTTTTGAGGCATTGTCTATACAGGAAGATTTTGCTGGCAATACCAGAATGGTTATATTAGCATAACCCCTTGTGTGAACATTTTTATTGTGGGATGTGTCCTTTTTTTCTGGAGTATGTCCACTTTGATGTCCATTATAACTATACCAGTTTAAATTCACATTTTAACTTTGTACTGTTGTAACTTTCCAGTGTAGATGAGGCCTGTCCTTTAACTCAAAACTTACGTGGAGTTTCTTGAAACTTCTCTATCTACAGATCAGTTCATTCACACTTGTAGCTGAAATGATTGTGAACCTCTTAATTCTCTGCGAATTGCTTATATTTTTGTAATCCTGCATCTGAACTGTTAGTTTTCTTTTTTCAGATCGACTGTTTCCAATGTATTTCCTAGCATTAATAAATTTACATCTTGTATTTACGTATTGTATTGTATAATATACTCTTTATGCGGTTCAGATGTGCTACTAAAAAATTAGTTATTTCAGCATGCAGTGCTATTGCCTCTAGTTTCCACTAAGTACCTTTCAAACGCTTTTTAAAGCTCTGTGAAGGAACTCTGCTTTGTGAATGAGAGTAGTTAGTCTCCTGTGAAATGTGAGCCATCATTCTGAGGCTGCCTATTCTGTGTTCCCTGAAGTGTTGTCACCCCAGCAATCAGTCTTTATTTTTTCTTATATTGTCCACTTTAATTTAAAGATTCTCACGAGGACAGGTATGATGTTTGACCATTATATCCTTCATATTCTTGACTATGGTTATAAATGATATTTTGTCCTATGTTCTAGCTACCTGGAAGGCAGCAGACAAAGGTGCGAGGAACAAATTACAAAGTGGCTGCATTTTAGACTTCTTAAAGTGAATATGTCAAACTGCAGAATAATTTCCTTCTAATTATAAGATGTTAAACGACAAAATCCTCTAATGTAGAAACCCTTGCTTTGAGACAGTTACAAAACTAGAAACATTTAAATGGACTCTAACAGCAAGTCTTGAACAAAAACCCTATCTTTAAATATAATAGCCTTATAACATAGATCTCGGCACATCTTATTTAGACCTTTCTCTCCTAATGGGTTTGACACTGTATTTTTTTTTTTTTTTTAATGTTAGATATTGGTAGATACAGTCTGGGCCCTCTCCTACCTAACGGATGCTGGCAATGAACAGATCCAGATGGTGATAGACTCTGGAATAGTCCCTTATTTGGTTCCCCTTCTCAGCCACCAAGAAGTTAAAGTGCAAGTAAGTTTAGATAGCAATATCTTAATTTATTTCAAAATATAGTAGTATACAGTACTGAAGTGGCTTACTTTTTAAATTGTTTAGTTATCACTTCGATAATTGGCTAAAGGTTTATCAGCAAACATTTATTTGCAAAATACTTAGGTTATCAAAATTCAGTTATCTAATTTGTGGTAACATTTGAATGAAATAATATTTTGCTGTGTTCACTGTTTTTATGCTTAACTTTTTTTCTAAATGTTCAAGTCTTGAAATACAGTGTGTTGTTTCAGACTGCTGCACTCAGAGCTGTAGGCAACATTGTTACTGGTACTGATGAACAGACACAAGTAGTTCTGAATTGTGAAGCTCTTTCACACTTCCCCACACTCCTGACACATCCCAAAGAAAAAATTAATAAGGTATGTAAATACATTTTGGGGTGAAATTTACCCATAGGAATAGTTAGTTATTTGCCCTGTATTGTAAATATTATTGACCAAATGTCAGTATGACACTGTTTTTCCCAAATGCTATAACCTGATAATACGTCTTTGTTGCAGTACTAGTTTCTTGCCGACAAGACTTGATCTTGCTATATTTTCTGTTACTTATTTAAATTAAGCCATTAGTATCCTAAAAGAATCTAACGAACTTCATAGGTATCCTTATCAAATACAGTAATTCTTTGTAATAACTTCATCAATATCAGGGCATTCCAGAATGTCATATAAACCAGTATTCATCAATCCGTACTCTCAGCAATGAGTTCTTGACTTTGTATGAAATTTGATCTTTATTTTGTGCTGCAAGGTTGGCAATTGCCCAGGGAAAACTAATTTAGGTCAGGGCACTGGTAAACACTGGCTTAAACCTAGTTTAAACTGGGAAAAATAATTGCATCAGTGTTCAGCAAGCATAGAGTGAATCTTTCAAACTTTGGGTATATCACTGAAATTTGAGGAATAAGAACATAAGAATGTCTCTACCGGGTCAGACCAAAGGTCCATCTAGCCCAGTATCCTGTCTTCCACCAATGGCCAGTGCCAGGTGCCCCAGAGGGAATGAACAAAACAAGTAATCATCAAATGATTCATCTCGTCGCTCATTCCCAGCTTCTGGCAGACAGAGGCTAGGGACACGATTCCTGCCCAATAGCCATTGATGGACCTATCCTCCATGAATTTATCTAGTTCTTTTTTGAACCTTGTTATTGTCTTGGCCTTGACAACATCCTCTGGCAAGGAGTTCCAAAGGTTGACTGTGTGTTATGTGAAGAAATACTTCCTTTTGTTTGTTTTAAACCTGCTGCCTATTAGTTTAATCTGGTGACCACTAGTTCTTGGGTTATGAGAAGGAGTAAACAACACTTCCTTATCTACTTTCTCTACACGTGTCATGATTTTATAGACCTCAATCATATCTCTCCTTAGCCATCTCTTTTCCAAGCTGAAAAGTCCTAGTCTTATTAATCTCTCCTCATACGGAAGCCATTCAATACACCTAATAATTTATTGTTTCATTTTCCGAACCTTTTCCAATTCCAATATATCTTTTTTGAGATGAGGCAACCACATCTGCACACAGCATTCAAGATTTGGACATACCATGGATTTATATAGAGGCAACATGATATTTCTGTCTTATGAGCTATCCCTTTCTTAATTATTCCCAGCATTTTGTTTGCTTTTTTGACTGACGGTGCACATTGAGTGGATGTTTTCAGAGAACTATCCACAATGACTCCAAGATCTTTCTTGAGTGGTAACAGCTAATTCAGACCCCACCATTTGATATGTATGGTTAGGATTATGCTTTCCAGTGTGCATTACCGTATATACTCATTCATAAGCCAAATATTTTTTGGTAAAAAAGTGATGCATCAAAGAGGAGGGGTCAGCTTATAAATGGGTCTACACCAAAATGTGATGATTTTAAACTCTATGGAATCATGAAATTGAATATCCAATACATTGTTTTGTTTACCTGGAGTGTCTGCAGACCTGGAGCCCCTCAGTTCCCAGGGGCCATGGTTCGCCATTCCCAGCCAATGAGAGCTGCAGGAAGTGGCGACACTTTCCGCAGCTCCCATTGACTGGGAACAGCAAACCGCAGCCACTGGGAGCTGAGGGGCTCCGTGCCTGTGAACACTCCAGGTAAACACAAGTTTCAGTGCACCCAGTGGCTTATCGTGAAGGGCCAGGAGCCAAAGTATTTTCCAACCCCTGAAATATAGGGTCGGCATATGAAAGGGTCATACAGGTTTTTTTTTGCTATTTTTACCTGTATATCAGCATTAAATTTCATCTGCCATTTTGTTGCCCAGTCTCCTAGTTTTGAGAGATTCTTTTGTAGCTCTTCACTGTCTGCCTGGGTCTTAACTATCTTGAGTAGTTTTGTATCATTGGTGAATTTTGCCACCTCACTGTTTACCCATTTTTCCAGATTATTTATGAATATGTTGAATAGGACTGGTCCCAGAACAGATCCCTGGGGGACACCACTATTTACCTCTCTCCATTCTGAAAACTGACCATTTATACCTACCCTTTTTTTCCTATCTTTTAACCAGTTACCAATCCATGAGAGCACTTTTCGTCTTATCCCATGGCATCTTACTTTGTGTAAGAGCCTTTGGTGAGGGACCTTGTCAAAGGTTTTCTGAAAATCTAAGTACAGTATATCCACTGGATCCCCTTGGTCCACATGCTTGTTGACCCCCTCAAAGAATTCTAGTAGATTGGTGAGGCATGATTTCCCTTTACTAAAATCATGTTGACACTTCCTCAACAAATTATGTTTGTCTATATCTGACAGTATTGTTCTTTATTATAGTTTCAACCACTTTGTCCGGTACTGAAGTCAGGCTTACAGGCCTGTAATTGCCAGGATCACCTCTGGAGCCCTTTTTTAAAAATTAGCTATCCTCTAGTCATTTGGTACAGAAGCCGATTTGAATGATAGATTACAGAATACAGTTAATAGTTCTGCAATTTCACATTTGAGTTCCTTCAGAACTCTGGGGTGAATACCATCTGGTCCTGGTGACTAACTGCTGTTTAATTTTATCAATTTGTTTCAAAACCACCTCTAGTGATACCTCAATCTGGGACAATTCCTCAGATTTGTCACCTAAAAAGACTGGCTCAGGTTTGGGAATCTCCCTCACATCCTCAGCTGTGAAAACCAATGCAAAGAATTCATTTAGTTTCTCCTCAATGGCCTTATCGTCCTTGAGCGCTCCTTTAGCACCTTGATCGTCCAGTGGCCACACCAGTTGTTTAGCAGGCTTCCTGCTTCTGATGTACTGTTAAAAAAAATTTGCTATTGCTTTTTGAGTCTTTGGCTTATTGTTCCTCAAATTCTTTTTTGGCCTTCCTAATTGTATTTTTACACTTTCTATTTTCCTCACTAGGATTTAACGTCCACTTCTTAAAGGATGCCTTTTTGCCTCTCACTGCTGCTTTTACTTTTGTTTAGCCATGGTGGCTCTTTTTTGGTTCTCTTACTTTGTTTTTTAATTTGGGGTGTACATTTAAGTTGAGCCTCTATTATGGTGTCTTTAAAAAGTTTCCTTGCAGCTTGCAGAGATTTCACTTTTGGCACTGTACCCTTTAATTTCTGTTTTAAGTAACCTCCTCATTTTTGTGTAGTTCCCCTTTCTGAAATTAAATGCTACAGTGTTGGGCCACTGTGGTGTTTTTCCTGCCTCAGGGATATTAAATTTAATTATATTATGGTCTCTATTACCAAGCGGTCCAGCTCTTGGACCAGACCCTGTGCTCCACTTAGGACTAAATCAAGTCCTATAGGCTTGGTCTATCCTCTACATCAAAGTTGATTTTCTGCTACAAAATGTTACATGGCCAAATGGACCTGGACTGGTAGTCTATGCTTCTGATTGCTTGATGGTTCAATCCTACAACTCTGTATTATTGTTTTCATATAATCAGTTTCTTTACATTTGTTTATACAGTATTGGAAACTGAAATGAGTTCTGACATTTATAACATTCTTGAGAAAATAACAAACCAAAATGTATACAGATATTCCAATGTTCAGTATTATAATTACATATTAGTAGTATTCCCACTGCAATTTAATTTATTTGTGCAACCCTAAATGAATCTACAAATTTACTGCCTTACATAATCACAAATTAAATATGTAACTAAAACTAAGTGTAATGTGGTGTACATTCATGAAACAGTTTTTAAATTAATCCAAGTTTAAGGCATTTTCTAACTGTTTTTTCCTGGGATGGTAAAAATCATTATTTTACCTAGTAAAAACCCCCTAGTAAATACCACGTCATCCCTGTCTGTAAGCATTAGGCTTGTTTACCTATGAAATAAATGGTCTTCTGTGTTTACATTAAAAATTAAAAACACTGTAATGCTGTTTTGTGTGTTAATAAAAGTAATATGTGAATTTGGAATAGAGTTGATTGAACTGACTCTTGGAAATTATGAAAGGTAACTGGATGTTTGTTTGGGGGGGGTGATTGGAAACATTCAAATTTAACACTTTAATATTATGTTTTTATAATGTGTTTTTGAGAGAGAGGAATGTACAAATGCTACATGGGGGCACTGATGAAGTGCTGATTTCAGAGTGCATCTGAGGCATGTTGAAATTTTGAGAAGGGTGGTGTTTTGTTTTGCACATTGCCAGTGATAAGTGCCCAAAATAAGCTCACCAGCTGAATATAGACAATCTAAAGATCTCTAACAGGTTCATTGACATAAATGATCCCATGAGTTGATCCAAGAGTTCAGCAGAATGTTAAGTCAGAAAATCTGCAAGTCACATTTACCTTGTTCCATGCTCTTAAGCTGAATAAGCAGCTTCCAATGAAATTATCACACCAAGATACGTGAAATGAAGAGTTTATATAAAGTAACCGGTATAGCTCAAGGGTAACCTTAATAATGATGGTAGTCCTCAGTTTAATGACTTATCTACAAAATTATTGCTTCTGCTGGACTAATAGTTATCTTGAATAACATTGGTAAAGCATGCTAACTTTGGGTGTCCTAGTGGCTTAAATCTTGAAGCTGCATGAACATTTGAGCCTACATTGTAATTCTTGTGACTGTCATCTGCAGTCTTCTTTCTTATGGAGGGTTTTATGTGACAGTGTTTAACATAACTGTGACTATACCACACTGGGCACTCAGCTTGGTTCGGTTGAGTGTTGATACTTAATGTAAAGTAAAATCGCTGCTTATGAACTAAAGTGTCTGCATCTGTATATGGGGGCCTGTTCTTGTTCATGTTAAAGAAAACAAACTTTTGCTGACTTTGCTGGAAGTAGGAGGATAATCACCTTTCTACTCTATGCATTTTGTATCAAGTTTTCAACTTGCCTAGCAGTAATTGAAAAATCTTGTAAATTTAGTGAAAATTGTGTATTTTTTTTAATTAGTATTGGCCTGCCTGTATTGAATTTTATCCAAGTTTTGCAGGTCTATAATACACTGACTTTTTCAGTTGTCAGTTTGTAACTGTTAATCATGCACTGAGATCTAATATAGATCTTGGGTAACTTTTAGTATTGATCTCTGCCTTGGGAAAACTTCACCCAGGCTGAGTTGGTTTTGTTTTTTCTTTTTCTTTGGACAAAAAAAACATTAGTTTTGTCATATTCCTGATAGCGGTGAACAAATACTACAGGGCCTTAATCTTAAAAATGTGTGTTAAATCAGTGAATACACATTTTCTGGATAGTTCAGAACAGGGACAAGGAGGAACAGACCTTCAGGGGGTAAGAAGAAAAGAATGCCTTTGTCACTGGCTGTCGAGCGATGTGAGGTATAACTCTTTAGAGCCCATTCAGCCCTCTGCTGAAAATAATGCTGCTATTATTAATGGACTTCCAGGATATGGAATAAACTGTGAGGATTTACTGGGGTTGTGATATATTTCTAGGCAAAAAATACCAGTTAATCTATGGGATTAGAGAAGATGGCAATAATCCTGTTTGGTCTCCCATTGTAAAAATCACTTTGATGGAGTTAGTCCCAACCTTTGTTGCCCTCTCCTTTTAATGTACCTAATTGGGTGGTTGTTTGCAGTGTTGTAGCCATGATGGTCCCAGGATATTAGGGTAACTACGTGCGGTGGGGTGAGGTAATATCTTTTATTGGACCAATTTTTCTGTTAGTGAAGGAGGTAAGAGAGAGCCTGAAAATTTCGCCAATAGAAAAAGCTCCAATAAATGTTACTCTTACCCACCTTGTCTCTAATTGGATTATTATGATTCTTAATGCACCTCCATACAGAACAACACTATTTAAATTTCTAATTGTGTAGTTTGAAGGTATGTTTTCAACTCCAGAATTTGATTTTACTAGAATTGTAAATGCATGAAATCTTGCTGGAATGGAAATAGAATATTCAAATATTTTTTCAATTTTTTTTTAAAGCTTTCTTTTTTTTCCTTCCTGCAGGAAGCCGTATGGTTCCTATCTAACATCACTGCAGGAAACCAGCAGCAAGTTCAGGCGGTGATAGATGCTAACCTTGTTCCAATGATAATACACCTTTTAGATAAGGTGGGATAACAAATATTTGATTCTGTACTGTTGGCAAGAAGAAAAAGCAGGGCTGTTATTGAATTGCTGACAATTACCTATACACTTTATTGTAAATCTGTTTTGAGATTTGGTTTGAACTAAGAGTAAAAAGCAAATTTGCCTATATCACTAATTAAAGCATAATACTTTAGTTAATGCAAGTCTAAATTTCACTTCATACATCAATGCTTGTCTAATCCATAGGGGAAAAATAGTTTAGAGAAATGACCTTTTGAGAACTAGCTTCTTACTACTCTAAATCTCATAACATTAATTTTTAATAAAATTACTACAGCCATTCACAAGTTATTGTGGCATAGTTCTGCTCTTCCTTGTAGAAGGAAGAGGTGAGAATGAGCCTATACTCAAACGTCTGAGGATTTTGAGAGTCAGGAATCAGTATAATAATTTTTAGTTGAATACTTTGTTGAATGTTGAAGCATTCTATTTAATATTGAAGATTTTCTTCTGCCTCTTTTCTTTCCTTGGAAACATTATAAGGAATTCTTCAGTGATGACATTTGCAAACTCAGTTGTCTCCAGTTGCTTAGGTTGCCATACATACCTACTTCCAGCAGAGTAATCCCAAATTAATCATGGCCTGGAGCAGTAGGCCACAGAACAGATGATGTCCCATTTTAAATTTTTACCACTGTAATTTAACAAAAGTAGATATGTATAATAGAAGTAACTATATATTTGTGATAGTTGTCTGCTAGCAGCTCTCCCTGCTGTAGGTATGGAACTCCACATATATGTTCATTCCTCCCTGGTGGGTGGGGGTGGGGAATCATAGCAGCTGTTAGACATTCCAGGATGCTTTCACTTCCCATCACCCCATATCAATATCTAATTGCTGGAGGGAAGAGGCTTGCTACTGTAGTACTAAGGCTTAAAAATGATGGTTGAGTATATGTGTGGAATGCCAAGTGCAGGGTCAGTTTTTGTCTTGCTTAGTCTGTTTTGTTTTGTGTTTTTCCTAATTTATTTTTAGTCTACCAGTGACAGAAGACTAAGGGGATTAACCTCCTGGTTAATGGAGCGAATAGGAGCTTACAGCACAGGAGGACAAAGTCACAAGTGGGAGGAATAAGGAGTGAAAAGATGATCATGAGTCCCTTACTAGCAGCATGTAGAATTACAAGCACAGAATTGTAGCTTAGTTACTATCAATATGTTGTACATCCTGAGAACAGAATTCCATAAAGGAAGCATAATTTTCTATTAAATCTAGGTTTTTGGGGGGTTAAATTAATAGATTGAGTAGGCTAAAAGCTCACCAAGACCAAAAGCTGTCTCTCAGGTTCTAAAACAATATGGTATATCAAAATTAACACAGTGCAATGTCTCTTAATTGCTATGTCTGTTACAGGCTGCTGGTATAGAGTGGAAGGGGATAATGCTACAATTACTACTTACTACTTCCCATTGTTTTTACAGTTCTCTGTTCTGGGTCTAAACTGTTTTCCTCTGTCTTGTAGCTGAAGGCTGTGCAAGTGGAACAGTGAGCACATAGCTATGGTGGGTTGCAGGAGGTAGAAGAGCAGAAGTATGAAAGTAGTGTTGGGGAAAACAAACTCCCTCCTCTCCCTCACTAGGTCCTAGCATTTTACAAGATTTTTCTGCCTTCCTTTTTATTTTTTTTTAACCTCAACTTAAACTAATGTGGACACAACGTGGAAGGTACACTGTGGAATCCCTACCATTGGAGGTTTTTAAGAACAGGTTAGACAAACATCTGTCAGTAATAGTCTAGGTATATCTAGGGTCCTGGGTTGGCCTGGGGGGATGGGCTAGATGACTTCTCGAGGTCCCTTCCAGTCCTACTTTTTTGTGATTCCAAATAATGTACAGCCAACTATTATTATATTTTAGGGTGATTTTGGTACTCAGAAAGAAGCTGCTTGGGCTATAAGCAACTTAACAATCAGTGGAAGAAAAGATCAAGTAAGTTAATTTTTTTTCCAAAATTAGTTTACTTCTTACCTTTCCTTCCTTGAGTGTATTTGACATGTTACAGGTGGGGATTCAGTAATTTAAATTACCTGCCAATATAGTCTCTCCAGACTCCTCCTTTCATTGATTTACAGTGATTAAGGGAAACAGAGATGGAAGATCATACTCTAGTTTCCAAGAGTAGCAGTATCAGTGGTGACAAATTTTGAGGGATTAAAATTAGTTATATTGCACTGCAGTACACCCCAGTATTTATCTGAATAGTTGCATTCAGTCTTCATTAATATTCTTGAGCTGTATGTACCTGTACTCTTGCTGTGAACAAAGAGTACAAAAAATAAGTGTGAACCATTAAAGGATGGGTTTTTTTATTTGCTGTTTTTTTTATTCATCCAACTTCTGTCATGGTCTGTCATTGAAATTACTGTGACAACAGGGCATACCAGGTAAATTAGGTGGGAAGCAGTCTCCAAATTGCAATAAAATCTGGACACAAAATCTAGATTGTTTGTCCTGCTTCAAAAAGATCAGGCTAAAACTTATTTGATTGGGTTGGAGTGTATCAAAATGCAGTAGTCAGTGCCTTTCATTGTGTAATCTAAATTTAAAACATTTTATTTTATGCAGCATAAAAATTATAAATTTAATTTAATTATGATTTTTTTAAAATGTTCTGTACTGAACTAAAAGCACTAGTTTCTAAATGTTTTCTTCAAGTGCTTGTCTCTGTGAGTATGCATGCTCCCAAAGCTGGAGAATTTTGAAAGCAGTGTCCGTTGGTCCCTACGTGCCCTGGTTCACCTAGTGCTTCTGACCAAGGAGATAAGGGATGTGGGAACAGACCAACCGTCTCTCCAGTTCCTTCTCACCGCCGCATGTTTGGGGTCAGAACCTCCAGTGTCCGAAGTTTCAGCTTTCTCCTTTATCTGTGAATATATTTAGATGCCTGTAATAGCTTTTATAATTCTAGGGTGCCATCTTTGTCTCCAGAAGAGGCAGTGATTCCAATGTTTCCATTTCCCCCGATGACTATCAGCAGTTCCACAAATTCTTTGCAGAATTGGAGGGGAACTACAGATTCCTCTGAGGAGGTTCAAGATCCTCAACACAAGCTCCTGGACATCTTTCAGTCCCCTGGCTCCAGTGAATAGCATTTCTGTTAATGAAGCCATCCTGGAACCATCTAGGACAGTCTGGCATATTCTAGCTAACTGTGCCCGTACCCCAGAAGAGCAGAGAAACCATAGTATGTTCCAGCCAAAGGAGCAAAATTTTGTTTTCTCACACTGCTCCTAAATTTAGTTATCCAGGCCACGATGGAGAGATGTCGGCATCAGCACCCCCAATCTATCCTGACTGGCAAGGAGGGCAAGCATCTTGACTTATTGGGGGAAAAGTTTTTTTTTTTTCTTCTAGCCTCCGGTTCTGGATAGCCATCTAGCTAGCACTTATGGCTAAGAATGACTTCTGAACTATTCAGAGTCACAGAATTTACTGACAGTCTCCCACATCAGGACAGAGCTTATTTCCAGGCTCTCCTAGAAGAAGACAAAAATTATTTCCAGGCCCACTCTCTAATCAGCAGTAGATGCAGCTGATACATCTTCCAGGGCAACGAATACTGCCATCGTAATGCGTGGAGTTGTGGGCCCATACTTTGGGGTCGAGCACACAGTTGAGTCACATCTGTTTAATCAGAAGACAGATGAGTTCTTATGGATTTTAAAGGGCTCCAGGGTCACTCTCAGCACCCTGGAAATATATATATCTGCCCCAAAGAGAAAATTCTACTGACAGACTAGCCTAGACAGATGGCTCAGTAGTACTTCCACCAGAGAAGGTAGAGGTTTTAAAAGACTCGTTTCCTTGCAGCTTCTGCAGCAGATTCCTCATCCTAGTCCCAGTCCTCGGCTTAAACGTTATTTTTAATGGGAGCTTGAAAGCTGCAACCACTGAGTCCAAAACCTGACTTTCATACACCGTTTGGGGGTCATCTAGCACACTTTCAACAGCTGGAGTGCAATAACAGATAAATGGGTGCTGAACGTCATTCATTCTAGCTATATGATAGTTTGTCCCTGCCCCCTCCAAACCCCCTTTCCCAACCTCTCTAAGGAGGGCCAATCTAATGAGAATATTCTCAAACAAGAAGTAGAATTTCTCATACAGCAAGGAGCAATAGAATAGGTTCCTCTTCAGTACTGAAGAAGTGGTTTTTACTCAACATAGTTCATAGAACATAGGCAGCTTTGGAGACCCATTCTTGACCTTTATAATTTCAACCACTTTATTTACAAACTCAGGTTTTGAATGATGATGATGGCATCTATGATTTCCATTCCTGCAAAAAGCGATGTGGTTTCCAGCTCTTGATATTAAGGACTCTTACTTTCATGTGGACATTCACTCCACTCCCAGACACATTCTCGAATTCATGGTGAATTCCAACCACATTCAATACAGAGTATTCCCTTTCAGCATTGCCCCAGTGTCTTTACCCCAAGATGTTCTCTGTTGTAGCAGCCTATATTAGATGCCATGGTTTCACTGTTCTCCCTTACCTCGATGACTGTCCCCTTGTTGCCATGTCACACCAAGAGGCCTCTGCATCGACTTTGACAATACTGTAACTCCTCTCCTTTTTGGGGGGTCAGCGCAAACACTGAAAAATCCATTCTCACAGCTACAGAAACTTTATCAGGGCATCCTTAAATTCAATCGTAGCAACAGCGTACCTGCTGAAGGACAGGTTTCAGGCTATGAAAACAACCCCAGAGTACCCGTCCAGAGCTGTCTTTCCTAGGCTATATGGTCTCATACTTTTGTCACACCGTTTGCAGTCCTTCATCTTTGTTACTTACAAGTATGACTTCAACTTGTATTCTCACCAAACTGACAGTCCATGAGTACCATAGTGACTGTTGACACCAAAGTGATATTGTCCCTGTTAAGGGGAAGAATCACCATCAGGTGTTCATCAGCGCTCCCTTCCTCGCCTTCATACTGGACAGGGTGATCATTACCAATGCATCACTGTTGGGTTGGGAAGCCCATATGAACAGCCATATAGCAAAAGGCACCTGGACATCTGAAGAGTCCAGGAGGCACATCCGTGTTCTAGAACTGCAAACAGTTCAAAGCACTTGTGAAACTTTTGTCCTGTTAAGGTCACCATGTCCTCATAATGTCGAACATAACTGTCTTTCACATCAATAAATAGGGAGGAGTGAGATCCATCCTCCTGTGTGCAGAAGCAGTATGTCTGTGGAACAGGTGCCTTAGTAATCCAGTTACTCTGTCAGCAATCTGTCTCCCAGGAAACCAGCATGTGATAGTGGACTCTCTCAGCAGCCACTTTGCTGTCGGTCACAAGTGGGAGCTACATGACTCTGTGGTGTACAATATTTTTGTTCTTTGGACCACCACCAGGCGCCTGTTAGCCTCCCAAACAAACAGGAAATGCATAATATACTGTTCCATAGGAGCCCTGGGCGATGCTCTACTCCTCCTATGGTCAGACCACTTGAACTATATCTACCCTCCACTACCAATCCTGCCTCAAGTTTAGTGCAGAATTTGGCAAGACAGGGCATGGGTTATTCTCATGGCCTCCAACTAACTAGCCCAGACAGCTTTGGTTCCCTAATCTCCTACACATGTCATCACTGGTACCAATCGTTATTCCTACTTTTCTTGATCTCCTTACCCAAAGGAATTGCAAGATCAATCATACCAACCCATGTCTGCTTCCTCTCAGAGCCTGTTTTGTGGATGGGCATCATTCTTAGAGCAATCATGTTCTGAAGCGATAAAGAATCTTTTCTAAAAGTAGGAAGGATTCCACTAGAAAATGTTATCTAGCTAAGTAGAAGCATTTTTCTATTTGAGTACGTCCTCAAAAGCGGTATTTATTCTTCTCGTTCTGGGCTATGCTCTTTCCTTAAACACAGCAGGTTTATCCTTCAGCTGGATCCATTTGGCAGCAATCAGTGCATACCATCCATCTTTACAGGGCTACTGAGTCTTC
Source organism: Gopherus evgoodei (assembly GCF_007399415.2). Classification (NCBI taxonomy): domain Eukaryota; kingdom Metazoa; phylum Chordata; order Testudines; family Testudinidae; genus Gopherus; species Gopherus evgoodei. Next base: position 22,357,426 of record NC_044330.1, read on the forward strand.
GTGCCCCCAATGACTCGCAGATTCTGGAAAGGCCTAATCAGCATCTTTCTGCCTATTTAAAACAAAAATGGGGGGGGGGGAATAGCCACCAACTTCTTAGTGGGACTTGAAACTTGTCCTCTCAATACTCACTAAGCCTCATTTTGAACAATTAGCTTCTTGTTCTGTCTCTCCTATCCATGAAAGTCACATTCCTGGTAGCCATCACCTCAGACAAGAGGGTTGGTGTATTTGGAACTTTGATGGCAGTTTTTCCTTATGCTGTCGAGTATCAGAGGGTTAGCCCTGTTAGTCTGGATCTGTAAAAGCAGCAGAGAGTCTTGTGGCACCTTATAGACCAACAGACGTTTTGGAGCATGAGCTTTCATGAGTGAATACCCACTTCATCAGATGCATGTAGTGGAAATTTCCAGGGGCAGATATATATAAGCAAGCAAGAAGCAGGCTAGAGACAGCAAGGTTAGTTCAATCAGGGAGGATGAGGCCCTCTTCTAGCAGCTAAGGCGTGAAAACCAAGAGAGGAGAAACTGGTTTTGTAGTTGGCAAGCCATTAACAGTCTGTTTAATCCTGAGCTGATGGTGTCAAATTTGCAGATGAACTGAAGCTCAGCAGTTTCTCTCTGAAGTCTAGTCCTGAAGTTTTTTTGCTGCAAGATGGCCACCTTAAGATCTGCTATAGTGTGGCCAGGGAGGTTGAAGTGTTCTCCTACAGGTTTTTGTATATTGCCATTCCTAATATCTGATTTGTGTCCATTTATCCTTTTCCGTAGAGACTGTCCAGTTTGGCCGATGTACATAGCAGAGGGGCATTGCTGGCATATGATGGCATATATTACATTGGTGGACGTGCAGGTGAATGAATCGGTGATAGTGTGGCTGATCTGATTAGTTTCTGTGATGGTGTCGCTGGTGTAGATACGTGGGCAGAGTTGGCATCGAGGTTTGTTGCATGGATTGGTTCCTGAGTTAGAATTACTATGGTGCAGTGTGAAGTTACTAGTGAGAATATGCTTCAGGTTGGCAGGTTGTCTGTGGGCGAGGACTGGCCTGCCACCCAAGGCCTGTGAAAGTGTGGGGTCATTGTCCAGGATGGGTTGTAGATCCCTGATGATGCGTTGGAGGGGTTTTAGCTGGCCAGTGGAGTCCTGCTGGTTTCTTTCTTGGGCTTGTCTTGCAGTAGGAGGCTTCTGGGTACACGTCTGGCTCTGTTGATCTGTTTCCTTATTTCATTGTGCGGGTATTGTAGTTTTGAGAATGTTTGATGGAGATTTTGTAGGTGTTAGTCTCAGTCTGAGGGGTTAGAGCAGATATGGTTTACCTCAGTGCTTGGCTGTAGACAATGGATTGTGTGGTGTGCCTGGGATGGAAGCTGGAGGCATGAAGGTAGGCATAGTGGTCGGTAGGTTTTCGGTACAGGGTGGTGTTAATGTGACCATCACTTATTTGCACCGTGGTGTCTAGGAAGTGGACCTCCCGTGTAGATTGGTCCAGGCTGAGGTTGATGGTAGGGTGGAAGCTGTTGAAATTGGGGTGAAATTTTTCCAGAGTCTCCTTCCCATGAGTCCAGATGATGATGTCATCAATGTAGCGTAGGTAGAGAAGGGACGTGAGTGGACGAGAGCTGAGGAAGCGTTGTTCCAGGTCAGCCATAAAAATTCTGGCATATTGTGGGGCCATGCGGGTGCCCATAGCGATGCCACTGATCTAGAGATATATATTGTCATCAAATTTGAAATAGTTGTGTTCTGTGGCATCATCAGGGATACTGTTCCTGACAGCTTGTATTCCATCAGTGTGTGGGATGTTTGTGTAGAGAGCCTCTATATCATGGTGGCTAGGATGGTGTTTTCTGGAAGGTCACCAATGCATTGTAGTTTCCTCAGGAAATCAGTGGTGTTATGGACATAGCTGGGAGTGCTGGTGGCGTAGGGTCTGAGTAGAGAGTCCACATATCCAGACAGTCCTTCTGTGAGAGTGCCAATGCCCGAGATGATGGGGCGTCCAGGATTTCCAGGTTTGTGGATCTTGGGTAGTAGATAGAGCCCTGACCAGCGTTATTCTAAGGGTATGTTGTTTTGTTCTGGTGTTAGTGTAGGGAGTGTCCTGAGTAGATGGTGCAGTTTCTTAGTGTATTCCTCAGTGGGATCTGCGGAAAGTGGTCTGTAGAATTTGGTATTGGAGAGTTGTCTGGCGGTCTCCTTTTGGTAATCAGACCTGTTCATGATGACAACAGCACCTCCTTTATCAGCCTCTTTTGATTATAATATCAGGGTGGTTTCTGAGGCTGTGGATGGCATTGCGTTCTGCACGACTTAAGTTATGAGGCAAGCAATGTTATTTTTCCATAATTTCTGCCTGTGCACATCGGCGGAAGCATTCTATGTATTGGTCCAGACTGTCATTTCAACCCTCAGGAGGAGTCCATGTGGAGTTCTTCTTCTTGTGCTGTTGGTGGGAGGGTAACTGTGTATCAATGGGCTGTTCATTGTTATCCTGAAAGTATTCTTTGAGTCGGAGATGATGGAAGTAGGCTTCCAGATCGCCGCAGAACTGTATCATGTTGGTGGGAGTGGCAGGGCAGAAAGAGAGTCCCCAAAATAGGACAGACTTTTCTTCTGAGCTAAGTGTGCGGTTCGATAGATTGACGATATTGCTGGGTGGGTTAGGGGTACCACGGTTGTGGCCCCATGTAGCAGGTAGGAGTTTAGACATCTTACAATCCTTTTTCCTTTGTAGAGAGGTGAAGTGAGTACTGTAGATCGCCTGTCTTATTTTAGTGAAGTCCATTTGTATGGAAGTTTGGTTATTTTATGAGATTCTCCAGGTTGGAGAGCTCTTTTTTGATGTTTTCTTGTTTGCTGTATTGGATGCTGATCAGGTGGTTCCTCAGTTTCTTTGATAGAGTATGGCATAGTCTCTCACTGTGGTCTGTGTAGTATGTAGATAGCAGTGGATTTTTTACCTTTAGTCCATTTGGTATGATGTCCATCCATTTGCATTTGGAAAGGAAGATATCTGTCTGTATTTGTGCAAGTTTCTTCATGAGGTTGATGGATTTCCACTCCATACAGCTAAATGCAGTGCCTTGCGTGGTGTCAAGTATCAGAGGGGTAGTCTGTGTTTGTATTTGCTATATTCCATAAGGACAATGTTTCATTGTTTCCACCTTTAAATTAACTCCCAAAGTAGTCTGAGTTTCACCAGAACCAGTTATCACTTACCTGCGTTCTTCCCATAATCTCACGCATTCTCAGAAGAAAGAAAGACTCCATTCCTCACCATTTTACTCACCTTCGCCTTTTACCTACTGAGAACAACACCAATCAGAAAGTCTCCTGGACTTTGTCACCATGATGGAAACAGTCAGGGGTCATTGACGGTGGTATCCTATCAAAGAATCTCAAAATGGATCTCAGGCTGTAATTTGCTCTATCAGTTGTCTAATCTTCCTCTTCGGGGGTAAGAGCTCTTTCTACAAGAGCACAAGCAATGTCTATGGCATTGCTTCAAGAGGTGCCTCTACTTGACATCTGCAAGGCAGCTACATGGAGTTCCATCCACACATTTGTGAGACACTGCCTTGATACAAGCAGTCTTTCATTCAGGTCTTCTGTCTACACCCTTGCATCCTCCTACAATTTGAGTATTGCTTGTCAGTCATCCACTGTGGAATACACGTAGGACCCGCACTGGAAGGAGAGAAAGTTGTTTACCTTATAGTAACTGGAGGTTCTCTGAGATGTACGGTCCCTATCTGTATTCCACTACCTTACCCTACTTCCCCTCTGCTTCAGATCTTCTCTGATTCATGGTAGAGAAGAAACTGGAGAGGCAGCAAGTCCATCCTGTCCTTTTATCTCCTCAGTCAGAAGCACGAGGTGAGCCCATGCACATATGTGGACCAACAGACAATGCTTTCAGAATGCTCCAACTTGGGGCACATGGAACATATTTGCACCCACAATGGAATACAGATACGGGCCACACATCTCAAAGAACCTCCAGTTCTATAGTACCTTATAGTAGTGCTGTCAATTAATCTCAGTTAACACATGTGATTAATTAAATAAAATTAATTGCATCCTTAGTTGCACTGTTAAACAATACTTATATAACTATACGGAAGAGACAAGAAGGAAAGACTATATTAAATAAGAAAAAAGTTTATTCAAAGTATGTACTGAACAGTGTAAGAAAGTTGCCGACCTTCTATTACTGTAGGTATTAAACTATAAGGCAGGGCTGTCAAGCGATTAAAAAAATGAATCGTGATTAATCGCGCGATTAAACAAAACTATTTTTATTTAAATAGTTTTGGATGTTTTCTACATTTTAAAATATATTGACTTTATTTATAAAATAGAAAGTGTACAGTGCTCACTTTATATTTTTATTACAAATATTTGCACTGTAAAAATGATAAAATAAATAGTATTTTTCAATTCATCTCATACAAGTACTGTAGTACATTCTCTTTATCAGAAAAGTGCAACTTAAAAATGTATATATTTTTTGTCACATAACCTGCACTCAAAAACAAAGCTTTAGAGCCTATAAGTCTACTCAGTCCTACTTCTTGTTCAGTCAATCACTAAGACAGAGAAATGTGTGTACATTTATGTAAGATAATGCTGCCCTCTTCTTATTTACAATGTGACCTGAAAGTGAGAACAGGCATTCACACTGCAATTTTGTAGCCAGCATTGCAAGGTATTTACATGCCAGATATGCTAAACATGTGTATGCCCCATCATGCTTCAGCCACCATTCTAGAGGACATGCTTCCATGCTGATTACTTAAAGTAATGCATTAATTAAATTTGTAACTGAACTCCTTAGAGGAGAATTGTATTTCTCCAGCTCTTTTTTACCCGCATTCTGCCATATATTTCATGTTATAGCAATCTCAGATGATGACCCACCACATATTGTTTGCTTTAAGAACACTTTCACTGCAGATTTGACAAAACGCAAAGAAGAAACCAGTGTGAGATTTCTAAAGATAGCTACAGCACTTGACCCAAGGTTTAAGAATCTGAAGTGCCTTCCAAAATCTGAGAGGGACAAGGTATGGGGTATGCTTTCAGAAGTCTTAAAAGAGCAACACTCCGATGCAGAAACTTCGGAACCACCAAAAAAGAAAATCAACCATCTGCTGGTGGTATCTGACTCAGATGTTGAAAATGAACATGCATCAGTCCATATTGCTTTGGATTGTTATCGAGCAGAACCCATCATCAGCATGGACACGTTGTCTGGAATGGTGCTTGAAGTATGAAGGGACATATGAATCTTTAGCACATTTGGCAAGTAAATATCTTGCAATGCCAGCTACAGCAGTGCCATGCGAGTGCCTGTTCTGACTTTCAAGTGACATAAACAAAAAGCGGACAGCGTTATCTCCCACAAATGTGAATGCACTTGTTTGTCTGAGCAATTGGCTGAACAAGAAGTTGGACTGAGTGGATGTGTAGGCTCTACAGTGTTACATTGTTTTTTTTTGCATGCAGTTATTTTTGTACATAATTCTACATTTGTGAGTTCAACTTTCATGATAGAGGTTGTACTACAGTACTTGTAAAGGGGGGAATGGAAAAATACTATTGTATAATTTTTACAGTGCAAATATTTGTAATAAAAATAAAGTGAGCACTGTACACTTTGTATTCTGTGTTGTAATTGAAATCAATATATTTCAAAATGTAGAAAACACCCCAAAATATTTAAATAAATAATATTTTATTAACAGCGAAACTAATCACGATTAATTTTTTTAATTGCTTGACAGCCTTACCTTTATAGTGTAGTACCTATAGTACTGTAAGGTAGGCAACTTCCTTATACTGTTCAGTATATACTTTGAATGAACTCTTTTTTCTTATTTCATGTAGTCTTTCCTTCTTTTCTATTAAAAACATTTTTTGTGGTGCCAGTAGCTTCTCTTTCTCTTCTTGCATCTTTGTACCTCTCACACACTATTTACTGTTACTTTTTAATTTTATGTATGTTGTTTTCTTTCCTAGGTGGCATATCTAATTCAACAAAATGTAATTCCTCCCTTTTGCAACTTGTTAACAGTAAAAGATGCTCAAGTTGTACAAGTAGTGCTGGATGGACTAAGTAATATATTAAAAATGGCTGAAGATGAAGCGGAGACCATAGCCAATCTTATAGAAGAGTGTGGAGGTATGGGTTTTTTTTGTTTTTTTTTTTTGAATAATTACTTGGTGTTACCATTATTATTTTAACCACAAATATATTCATGGACTTTGCACCGTTTATTACATCTTTGTCTTTTTGTTTAACTGTTGTATCAAATCTCAATATCAGGTTCATTAGTGATTTGAGATATTTTAACTTAAACTTTTCTATTTGAAGAAACCTTAAATTGAATATATGTAGTGTATATGACCTAACTAGAAAAATACACTTCACAAATTAGAACATGGAGGGTATCTTTACCTCACAGGCTGCAAACTTAATTTGATCCAGTCTGATTATGCCCAGATAAATTTTAAAACAAAATATTAAGTGGTAATTTTGTTAATGGCTTTCTGGCATGTTTTTAATTTTTTAAATTGTTAAACATTTAAACAGCTACCAGCTGGTTGGAGCTCTTTTTTGAGGAAAAGAAACCATTTTAATATTAAATGTTTTTCATTTAGTCATCACTACAAGTTCTATGCAAAACTCCTACACTGCAGGTAACTTCAGGAGATAAGAGAGTGTTGCTCCTTGAAATAAGAAATGCACTGTTCATGAGTGTATAATATGAATAGATGAAGATCAGGAGGGAACATACTAAAGTAAGAGGTATTTGAGTAACTGTATATTCTGTTTAAATAAAATAAAATCTCAGAATTTCTTGATATATTTATATATGCCTCTATCTGCTGGATGGATAGATACATATTGGATATATTCTACACAGCTGTAGTACAGTCTAATTCATCACTGCAGCATCTGAGCACCTCAAATTTTAATCAGTTTTTATTTTCCCCAAATCCCGGGGAAGCTTTTACAGTCGGAGAACTGAGGCACAGAGTGACTTGCCCAAAGTCACACAAGAAGTTTGTGACAGAGCTGGTAATATAACCAGATTCTCAGTTTCAATTGAGTGATTTAACTATGATTCTTTCCTAAGGCAGCATAAAACTCTCTGCTACTTCTATCTTCATTTACTACTTGCTTGATAAGTATGATTAGTAGGACACATCTCAGGCTTTTTCTTTATATCTGACATTCTGCTGTTAAGGGCTTGTCTACACGTGTTAAAGTGGATTAAACTAAACAGGAACAAATGTATTCCAGAGTAAATATACACACATGCAGCTAATCAGGAACAATTCCATGGGTAGACAAGCCTATATATATTTTATTGATTTTATTTATATCCTATGGGGATGTGGTAGCCACAAGAGGGAGAAACTGCCTTTTGCCACTCAGTAGATAAAATGGCCAAAAATGTTACTAATGCAGAGTTAAGCTGCCCAGTGGGAGCTCATGTCCTTGCAGAACATTTAGTTCAGCAAACTTCAGAAAACCAGTAAATATAGAATTATGATACATGCTCATATAGCTTCGACTCTGGTCCCCTGGAGCTGGGAATAGCCACTGGGATTTAGCTGCATACTCTGCAGCTGCATTCAGTTTGTGAGTTGTAGCTGTGTTGACTGGTTTAACAGTGGAGGCAGTACGTGAGACAGGTTGGAAAGGGAGTGTCTGAGCTGAGGAGATGGGGATTAGTTTGAGAAGCCTCACAGAGTTGTGATTGTCATATGAGATCAAAGTTCACACTCACCTTGTGTATGAGTAATGGAAAGGGGAGAATATGAACCCTGAGGAGCTAGCTGCATCATTTTATTTCAAAATTGTGATAGGTTGTCTTAGGGTACATCTATCCTGGAAAAAGAAGACCTGAGGCATGGCTGCAGCTGGCCCAGGTCAGCTGACTCAGGCTTGGGCTGCAGGGGCTAAAAATTAGTGTAGATGTTAGGTTTCAAAATAGCAGCCTTGTTAGCCTGTATCCGCAAAAAGAACAAGAGTACTTGTAGCACCTTAGAGACTAACAAACATACAGAGAACATGATCTATGTATGTGTATATATATCTTCTTACTATATGTTGCATTCTGTGCATCTGATGAAGTGGGCTGTAGCCCACGAAAGCTTATGCTCAAATGAATTTGTTAGTCTCTAAGGTGCCACAAGTACTCCTGTTCTTTTAGTGTAGATTTTCGGGCTCAGGGACCCTCCCCACTTGTGGAGTCCAAGAGCTTGGGCTCCAGGCTAAGCCCAACATCTACACAGAAATTTTACAGCCCTGCAAGCCTAAGTCAGTGACTTAGGCCAACCACAGGTGTTTAAGTACTTTGTAGATGTACCATTTAGTAGCAAGGCACTGGGGGGTGGGGAGAATCTTGACACAGGAATTATCAGCAGGCATGTGGGTTATGAAAGCAGTCTGTGGGTTTACTGATGGGTAAGGACAAGTATAAATTTAGACGTGAAATTTAACAGCCACTTTACACTTTACCACACTTGTATCCTGTGAGTTTCTGTCAGAAGTATAGGCTAAGTATTTTACTATAGGGCAGAGTAGCTCCTTTCCTACAGAGTGAAAAGGCAGAGTGCAAATATGTTATGGGTGTTTTGGGGGCATCACTTTAAGAGGGATAGTTAAGGTACGCCCCCTGCATAACCTTAACACTGTTTTTTTCTGGCTTTGTGAAGTTTAAGTTCTTTGAGTAATTGTCATATCCATTGTAAGTGTGTGCGCGCCTTGTGCACAGATGTCAGTTGTTGTTGTTGTTTTTTCCCCTTTGTAGTATCTATTGGAGTGGCTTGAGTGCCCTCTGCTGCATTCCATTGTGTGATGGTATAAGAGAGCAGAGCTGTCCCCATCCCTATCCAATCTCATCTTACCACTAGTGATGGTTGGTGCAAATGCAGACTTGATTAATTCAAGTACTTCTCTCATTCTTCTTTGCATATAGTTAGGTATAGTAAGTTTTAGTCAACTTTTGATGGGTTTACAGCTAGGTTTCCATTTTTGGTCTCTTGACCCTTTGTACTCTTTCAGTACTAGTACTGGAATGATACCTTGCTCACCAAGGTTTGAGTCCTGCAAGACTTGTGCAAATCCTGTTCCAGTCAGTGACCTGCATCTGTCCTGCCTGAAATGCTTAGGAGAATCCCACATCAGTGACACGTGTCTCATCTGTAAAAGTTTCAAACCCCACTCAAAAAGAGATAGGGAGGCATGGCTTAAGTTCTTGCTTATGGAAGCAGCACTTCAGCCTCCACCAGAGAGGTACACAGGAGTAAAGTGCCCCAAGTACTTCATCTTCATTACGGAGTACCCCAACAGATGTCTGCAGTTCCTCAGTCCCATTCCCCTGTACCAAAAAAAAAAGACTCAGACCTTTTTTCAGGTTCCACCTCTTCTGCGTTGATACTGAAGCAATACCAAAGCAGAAACTCCGCAAAGCATTTGGGAGTGAGACCACCCTTGGAAAGCTCATCACCTCCCAAGGGAGTCTCACTGCCTCCGGAGTCTGTGCCATGTCTGTCAAGGCCATTCCTTGAAGGATACTTGCAGACTCAGCAGCCGATGCCAATCCCAATCACCCTGGCAGTGCATGCATCTGTAAAAGACTTCCTTAGCCTCTTAGTACTGGTATCGCCAACTGCAGAAGGCTTGCAGCCGGTGCCAGTGCCTGCAGCTTATTCCTCACCACATCTAGATCCTGCAGTACCATTACTCAAACCTCTGTCTTGTTGAGAGGAGAGTCTCCTATGATTTCTGCAGTACTGTTATCACCGGGCTCAGGCTGTCTCTCATCAGTCCCATCTGCATCAACCCCTAGTTTGTCTCGGGCATTTGACTCTTCCTCAGACTCGGAAATTATGTCCTCTTGTCCAGGACACAGCACATCTCCCCATCAGAGTCTTGGGACCGTGGGCTATTTAGCAACCACCGCATTGGGTCCAGGCTTATATCAATGGCCATTCTGGTCACTGTGGAGCCTTCCCCTCCAGCCAGGTCCTCCCCTCAACATTGTCGGACACAGCCATGGAGGGTGCACCAGAGACACCAGCACAGAGAGCACCATCCCTTGGTACCAAGAATAGTTCCAGGCAGCCTCTCCACCACAAGTTATGGACCAGCCAGCATCTTTGAAAATTAGGTGTTCATGTGTTCCTGTACCTGGACAACTGGTTGAACAGATTGGTCTGTCCAGCATATCCACTGTCCTGCCCATGTTTAACTCTCTGAGGTTCTTAGTAAATCAATCCTGAAACTGGTACAGATAATGGAGTTCACTGGAGCAGTCTGAGTCTATGGCCACATTAGAGAACTTATGTTGCTCAGGGGGTGGCTTATTCACACGCCGAGCGACTTAAGTTATATCAACATAAGTGGTAGTGTAGATGTAGCCTTAGACCTCACAAAAGCCAAAGCCTTTCCACCACAAGCCCCATTTGAAACCTTACAGGACATAGTGCTCTGAATAAAAGCATACCCTCTCACAACACTACACAGCTGCCTGAGTCTCCTGGGTCATATGGCAGCATGCACCTATGTAGTTCAGTATGCCAGGCTATGCCTCGGAAATCTGCAGGCATGGCTAGAACCAATGTTTACTCCAAGTTGTCCCCATTTGGACAAAATGGATCAGGTGTCAAAGTTAGTCTTGATATCTCTAGATTGGTGGATGGACCCTCTGAAAACTTGTGCGGGGTTTCCTTTTCTCTGCCCACTACCAACCCTCACGCTAGTCAGACACGCATCTTCTCTGGGTTGGGGAACTCATATAGAATCCCCACAGATGCAGGGCCTTTGGTCACTTCAAGATGTAGAGTCTCACATAAGTGTCAGGGAGTTAAGAGCGGTACGTGAGCCTGTTTGGCCTTCTTCCCCCACATAGTGGGAAAGAATCTACTGATTCTGAGACAATTCAGCGACCCTGTTTTTTGCATAAACAAACCAGGACTAGCATGGTCAAACCAACTCTGCAAGGAGGCAGTCTGCCGCAGGGATTTCTGTATAACACACTCAGTTCATCTCAAAGTAGCGTACCTTTCAGGGAAACAGAACTTGGTAGCAGATCGGCTGAGCAGATCCTTCTCTCATCAGCGTAACCAGTCATTACGTCCAGAAATAACCAAGTCCATCTTCCATCTGCGGGGAACTCCTCAAATGGATCTGTTTGCAACAAGAACCAACAGAAAATGCCCTCAGCTCTGTTCCTGGAGAAGGCTCAGCCAAGGTTCACTGACAGATGCCTTTCTCCTATCCTGGAAGAATTTCCTTCCATATACCTTCCCTTCAGTTCCTTTACTGCCCAGAATAGTATTCAGAATAAAACAAGACCATGCTCACTTCATTCTTATAGCACCAGCATGGCTTCTTCAACACTGATACTTGACTTCTCCTCTAACCCTTCCATTAGATCTAGACTTAATCCCAGGGGACCACAGACATCTGCTCCATCTGAACCTCCAAGCTCTCCACCTAGCAGTGTAGCTGCTTCATGGCTGAAGCTTTTTGAAAAATCTTGCTCGAAGGACGACCAAAATGTGCTTGTGGATACCGGAAATCTCTTGACTAGAAACACTTACCTGGCTAAGTGGAAGCACTTCTCCATTTGGTATTGTAGGAAAGGTGCATCTCCAAAGCGAGCACCCTGGACCTCATACTAGACCATTTTCTAGATCTGAAAGAGTTTGGCTGTTAACTCTATAAGGGTGCATTTGGCAGCTATTTCGGCCTTCCACGTCCAGATGGATAACAGATCCTGTATGTTCAGACATGTTCCTTTCATCTGCAATGCAGCTTCCTCCTGAGAAGGAACACTTCTCATGATGATGTTTCATTTGGGCAACCAGGCCTTACATTTCTTAGTTGCACAGGTTGCATTTTGCATGCATGCCTGTCTTACCCACAGGTAGAGAAACTTCATTAAAATATTCCCAAATTGGGTCTCTTTTATGGCCTGCTGCCATGATAGGTTTTCCCTTCTAGTGAGAGAATGGTATGATAGATCTCAAATCAATGAAGGCTACACTCAGAAAGACCTCAAGACTTCTGGAATATGCTGCTCAAACAGTTTCACTTTTGTTTCTGCTGCCTGCCCCTCCCTTCTCAGATTTATCTCCAGACTTCTTCTCCTTATCCAGCTCTATGCCGCCCCCAACAATCTTCTATTCATTGAACTTTTTGAAAATTTGCACTTTTAGAGAGAGGTAAGGGATTGACTGTGTGTACACAAATTTGCAGAGGGACAATAGGGTTGAGGTCTGTTATTTCTCACCTCTATTTAAAAACATTTTTGTTAACAAGCGTGTTATCTCTGGAGACACAAATCCACAGTTTGAGAACTGCAAAACTAAGCATCTCTGGTATCTTCTAGACTGAGCATTGAGTCCCATTGGGTAGATAGAAAGATTAACCTAAATAATCTATACAGAAGTCCCTATAAGATTGAGTCCCTAATCCATGAACTATTAGAATTCATTTACAAAACTTTTCTTAAACATTACATGAATATATTGTCTCCTACTATAGAGTTAGAATTTATAATCCCTATCCCATGATGAGATAACTTTGAGCTATAATGTCTCTTAATAATGTGCCTTTTAGATAGGTTTTTCCCGAAAAAAGCATTTTATCAAAAAAAAAATCTGATTTTTTTTTTAAATAAATCATTGATTTTTATCCACCCTGCCTGAAGGAGATGAATGTAGCCTGAAAAATGAGATGTGTGAACTGCTGCATTCATGTCAGCAGGTGTTCTCATCCCCCACTTCACAGTCCAGGAGAGTTTCTACTGTTCATAGACTCATAGACTTTAGGGTCAGAAGGGACCAATATGATCATCTAGTCTGACCTCCTGCACAAAGCAGGCCACAGAACCCTACCCATCCACTTCTCTAACAAACCCCTAACCTATGTCCGAGTTATTGAAGTCTTCAAATTGTGCTTTGAAGACCTCAAGCAGAGAATCCACCAGCAAGTGACCCATACCCCACGTTGCAGAGGAAGGCGAAAAACCTCCAGGGCCTTTGCCAGTCTGCCCCGGAGGAAAATTCCTTCCTGACCCCAAATATGGCGATTAGCTAAACCCTGAGCATGTGGGCAAGACTCACCAGCCAGCACTCAGGAAAGAATTTTCTGCAGTAACTCAGATCCCATCCCATCCAACATCCCATCACAGACCACTGGGCATACTTATCTGCTGATAATTTTGGCAACTGATCTTTGATTAAGCTATCCCTTCATACCATCCGTTCCATAAACTTATCAAGTTTAGTCTTAAAGCCAGGTATGTCTTTTGCCCCCACTACTCCCCTTGGAAGGCTGTTCCAGAACTTCACTCCTCTAATGATTAGAAACCTTTGTCTAATTTCAAGTCTAAACTTCCTAGTGTCCAGTTTATACCCATTTGTTCTTGTGTCTACATTGGTACTAAGCTTAAATAATTCCTCTCCCTCCCTGATATTAATCCCTCTGATATATTTATAAAGAGCAAGCATATCCCCCCTCAGCCTTCTTTTGGCTAGACTAAACAAGCCAAGCTCTTTGAGTCTCCTTTCATAAGGCAGGTTTTCTATTCCTCGGATCATCCTAGTAGCCCGTCTGTGAACCTGTTCCAGTTTGAATTCATCCTTCTTAAACATGGGAGACCAGAACTGCACACAGTATTCCAGATGAGGTCTCACCAGTGCCTTATATAACAGTACTAACACCTCCTTATCTTTGCTGGAAATACCTCGCCTGATGCATCCTAAAACTGCATTAGCTTTTTTAACGGCCATATCACATTGGCGGCTCATAGTCAGCCTGTGATCAGCCAATACTCCAAGGTCCTTCTCGTCCTGTTGCTTCCAACTGATGTATCCCCAATGTATATCTAAAATTCTTATTATTAATCCCTAAGTGCATGACCTTGCACTTTTCACCATTAAATTTCATCCTATTACTATTACTCCAGTTTACAAGGTCATCCAGATCTTCCTGTATGATATCCCGGTCCTTCTCTGTGTTAGCAATACCCCCTAGCTTTGTGTCATCCGCAAACTTTATTAGCACATTCCTGCTTTTTGTGCCAAGGTCAGTAATAAAAAGGTTAAATAAGATTGGTCCCAAAACCGATCCTTGAGGGTTGGTCAAGCATGCTTATTCTCATCTCCTCACACCAGTGTCAGTAGTGTGTTCTTGGTACATTCTTCAAACATACCTGTTCTAAACTCCCCGCACAGGGGGAGAGCTTCCTCAGATACTGGCTCAGATGGGGTGGCGCTAGGGAGTAGGGCAGGGACCTCCCCAAGATCCCAGCTCACGTGGTGGAAGGGAGAGGGGCCCCCCTTGCTGAAGCTTTTTGCTGTTCCAATAAAGCACTCGAGCCTTTTTTTGATGCAGTGCCTGTGGCTTTTATTCACACAAAGTTTCCACCACCAGTGATACTATTTACAGAGCTTTACAGGTCTTACTCTCTCCTCTTTTTTTACAGGGAGTCTACCCCAGCCTGGAGACTGCCCTTTCTTTGGCCATTCCCCCCCTTTCTCTGGCTGTTAGCCAGCCTTTAGGGCCCTTCAACTTGCAGGCCCACAGGTACGGCCAGTTCCAGAGGCCAGGCACCAGACTTCTCCCCAGCCCCAATCTATTTAGCCCCTGCTCAGCCAGCCCCAATCAGGGGAATTAGGTGCTTTTGCAGCAGCACCCTGCTACAGGCTCAGATCCCACCCCAAAAGATAAGCTCCCTCCAGAAGCTGGGGCACATGAGGGGGTCAGACCCCCATAGATGGGCAGGAATCCCCCAGATCCTGGTGCACATAAAGGGAGGCAGAGAGTGGAGCTCAGACCCCTCCAGAGAGGCCTGGGCGTCCATCCCAGCTCACCAGGTGGGTTAGGGAGAATGTCTCAGACTCCCTAGACAGGCAAGAGGTCCCAGATCCTGGCACACATGGTGGGATAAGGATCTGGGGGATCTGAGCCCCTCTCCCTATGCACACGTACACTGAAGGGGTGAATGTAGGGCCCTGTCCCTATTCTCCCCCAGCTCCCTGCCACTTATCTTCATGTGTCCCTCACCTGATCCCTCAACCCCTCTCACATCCCCTATCTCCATTTATCCCTGCCCCTTGATGCAATCTCAAAACCCTCACTCCTCTTCCACTCCCCATTGCACCATCCCTAAAATGCCCTTCTTCTGCAGGCAACTGTTCAAATGTCTAATTTTTTAATAAAAATATTTTGATTACATTCCTTCAAAATAAAACAAAAATATGCCAACCAACCTTTTCCCAATTTCTGCCCAAGGTGGGATTTGAATCGAGGTTTGCTGAGTTGGTCAGATTTAAAGAACTACTACTACTTATCCCCTTAAGCCATCTAGCTGGTCTAAAATTTTGAGGTCTAACAGTCTTGTTAACTTATCTGGCTGCACTTGCTCACTATAATTAAAGCTACATTTTAGTCACGGGTGTTTTTATGTTTACCGCCCATGACTTTTACTAAATTCACAGCCTGTGACCTGTCCATGACTTTTACTATATACTCCTGACTAAAACTTGGGGAGGAGGGGCAGCTCGGGGGGACACCGCGATTAGTCAGGGGAGGGCACCGTGGGTGTTGGGAGAGGGCACTGCAGATGCTTGGGTGGGGGAGGGTTGGCGGGGCTGGGGCAGGCTCCCTACCTGGCTCCTGAGCTCCACATGCTGCCTCCACTCTGCCCCAAGTCCTGTCTCTGCAGCTCCCATTGGCTGGGAACCGCTGCCAATGGAGCTGTGGGGGTGGTGTCTGCTGACAGAGGCAACACATGGAGCTAGGAGCTGAGGGAAGGGAGTTCCTGTAGCCCTTGCAGGGAGCCCATCCTAGGTAAGCACTGCCCTGCACCTGAGCCTCCCCAACACCCAAACTCTTGCTGCTCAGGGGGCAAAGAGGAGGGGCGAGATTGCTCCAGCAGCAGCCAGTGCGCCTGGCCCAGGGACTCCCTGAGCTGCTCAGGTGGCCTGTGGGCCAGGCACACCAGCCGCTGCAGAGGCCACAAAGTCATGGAATCTGTGACAAACAAGGAGCCTTAACTATGGTCCATTAGGCACATGAATAGATCCTGAAGAAGAGCTCTGTGGAGCTCAGAACATTTTCTCTTTCACCAACAGAAGTTGGTCCAATAAATGGTATTACCTCACCCACCATGTCTCTGTCTCTCATACTTAACCTTGGAATTTGGTTTTGTTATGGATTTACTGACTTCAATCATGAATATTTCAAAGCACTAAAGAGTAAGATTCAACTATCTACTAAAAGCGTTAAAAGAAACCTCAGTTTTATCTTAATACCAGAACACACACAACCCTTTTGATTGTTTCCTATGACTTCTGTGTAGTTATACCTTAAAGCCAATTCTCTCTTCAGGATTCCCAGTAAAGCAGGGTGTACACTACAGAGCTGATAATCTTCCATGTAGATTAATATCATGAAATGTAATTGGAAAATATTGTGTCCAGTTCATCCCAGTGACTCTCATTTTAAAAGATTTCCTTATTCGCACTGGTATTTGAGGTGCCTTTGTAGCTAAGATGAACAAAATGAAGTGTGAGTACGATCTGTTGAACCTAAATCATTTTGCAGACTTTTCCCATATTTTTAAATAAAAATAAAGTATTTGATAATTCACAGTATAGCACATAGGCACCATTAATTTAGAACTTGTATTATCATAATGTGTCTGGAGCAGGTTGGTCTTGGCTGTCAGATATAATACAGCAGAACCCTGTTTATCCAATCTAATTGGGCCCAGGCCAGATCTGATCATCAAAAATCCAGAGAATGGGGAAGTGTGATGGTGCAGCAGCATCTAGTGGCCACAAGAGAGATCGCCCACTTCTGGCCCTGGAGTCCTGTTCAGTTAATGTGGAGAGCCTAATAGAGGGTCAGATAAATGAGATTCTGTTATATTTTAATGCTTGATTTAATTCCATCTCTTAAAGGGCTGGAGAAAATTGAACAGCTACAAAATCATGAAAATGAAGACATCTACAAACTGGCTTATGAGATCATTGATCAATTCTTCTCTTCAGATGATGTAAGTATATAGTAGCAGTGAAATCTATTCTGCTTTCAGTTATTTAATCTTTGCTTACAAACATGGTTAAGGAGATAATTACAACAGTTCTTAAATCTGTGAGCATTATAGCATTATTTGTGGTTATCTCTGAGTAACATCATGTCAGGTTATGCAATTTTATTATTCTGCTACCAAAGAACATATTCCCAAAGCTGCAGTATTGTCTTAGGTAATACAAATAAATGATTCATGCTCTAAAACAAAACATCTTACTGAAATTATCTTTTCTGTCTTTATCAATAAAATAGAGTAAAAAGACATTAATGTTGACAACAAGAAAAACAAAATTAGTAGCACCAAATTAGCAGGCTCGATAACTTCAAAAACCCTATTTAACTTTATTCAGCAGCCATTTAAAAAGTGAAATCACAGGCTAGAATTAGAGAGTATAGTATGTCAAATGTCTAATACTCACCTAATAAAACAAAAACCAGTACGTGAACACTATTTAATTCAGATTCATTTGGACATCCAGAGTAATACTAACTTAAATACACACATGCTAAAACAATGTTATAACATCAAAAATACCAAAGACATTGCTGGGTAGTTCAGTCAGCTTGAGAATAGTCTGATGGTGGTCTCATTTTAGAAGTATTCAAATATGTGCTGCCTTTTGTGCTGTAATGTCCATATTACTATTTTTAGTGTGCTAACTGAAGCAGAACTTGCACATCTATCTATCCGGGGTGCCCCCTCAATTTTGATGATTCTTCTTTTGTCCGAATAGTGTTGCTACACCCTCTCTGTCATTAAGTTTGTAATTCATATTTGAATTCATAAAGTGCTTCAGGATGACAAGTATGTAAATATAGTATTGCTGATTGTGGATCATATGGTGTCAGACTACTACAAATAGGTGAAATCAGCATCTATAGTTTAGCTTTATCTATTGTTTAAAAAATTCATCTAGTTTGACAAGCATGAGAATCATTCTATGATGTAAAACTTGTTTCAACTAGTGTTTGTCTTATCTGTACCCATTCAAAGTCCTTTTTTGTTTTTTTATAGATTGATGAAGATCCTAGCCTTGTTCCAGAGGCAATACAAGGTGGAACATTTGGTTTCAATTCATCTGCCAACGTACCAGCAGAAGGGTTCCAGTTTTAGAGTGATATTTTGGCGGCTAGGTACAATGCAGCACTGAATAAAAAATGGTTTGACCCATCAATCTTGGCTCATGGGATCCGCTGCTGCATTAAATCGGGAAAGAAAATGTGAAGATTTCATTTGGAATCACAGAAAAGCCCAAATGAAGTCAAGATAGCGAGTGGGTGCGAGTGAGAATGAGTGGCAAAATGTAATGAAAAACTTCACTGAATGCTTATTTAGATTGTTCAAAGAAAAAAGGGCTACAGGTCAAAGATCTTCAGTGCCTGAGAAGGAACAATGACTTACTAGAGCAATTGGGGGGGGAAATGCAGTACTATTATCATCAAGCTTTGTAAGCATAAAAGAGAATAGGATGCCCATATAAGTCCAAGGAGAATGAGCCCAGGCCTTGCTATGAAGCACCGTGTGAATGGACAACATTGAATGAATGTCTGGACTCAGCTGTGGAGCCGGACTCATGTTTCAAACCTGGGGCTCTTCGCTCATGAAGCAGACTCCTAGTCCTGGAGTGGCGTGTGTACGAGAGTATGGTTGTGATGCTGTATGTGAACGCATGCAAGCTTGATTCGCCTTCAGGGGGCTGATAATAAACCTAGCAAATTATCAAAATGAGTTCATAAGTGTTAACTTACACTGGACACACAAATAAAGACCGGTTTAGCAGCAGACTCTGGTTTACTCCTGCAGCCTGTTTTATTTTCTTTTTTCCCTGTTTCTTTTAGTTATTTTTAATTTCTTTCCTGTATGGCTTATTAGTTGCTTGTAAAGTCAGAATTTTCAGGAAGGCTTCCCTGTGCATTTGCACCAGATGAATATTTGATGTTATGAAAAGCTTTCCATATCATCAAAACAAATTTGTGTAGATTTTTGCATGAAAAAACATACATTTCCCTCCAAATAGACTGTGTTGCAGTACATAAGTTGCCATAATAGTAGAAAACAGTAAAATGTGGTAAAGAATTCATCATCCTTTTCATTTTCAAAGATAACATAATGATCTCTTTGCATGTGGTAATCTACAGCATAGCTCATTTTTAGATTTTGTTGAGTCCTGTAACCAAATGTTTCCTTTGTGGTAGAATACTGTGCTGTTCAATGTTACTTGTTTTCAAACTTTGTTTTCTATGAAAATGATATGGAAACTTCTAAAAATGAAATTTGGTGCATATGTACTGCTGAATAAAGACTGAAGAAGAAGTGTGAATAGATGTACAAATCCAAGTCCTGGTTTGAACACCTTTAATAATATGCCTAATCTGTCCAATTGTTTTAGACTCTTTTTATCTTAGATGTAGGCAGCCATGAACAATCTATTTTGAGCCACTTTAGAGAGAGAACTTTGTATTTTTAAAACTTGCATAAAAAACATGTAAGTGTTTTTATAATTGGAGTAATGCCTCAGTTTTGAGGTTCTGCACACTAAATTAAAGGTGACATTACAAATTTATACAAAAAGGAGAACTCTTTATAAGGTGGCTCATTGTAGGAAATGCTGTGCCTTCCCCTTTGAGCACAAGTGTTGCATGAACAACAGTTTGCTATAATAAAACATACCAGATTAGTCACCATTAGCATCTATATCTACCTTGTGTTTTAAAATCAACTGGCAATTCTGGAACACTGTAGAATGGATAAAGATTATTTTGTGATCATAACTCTTTGTTGGACTAGAGTATTTTTACAGCATTCCTTGTCATCAGAAACATGGTTAAAGTTTAAAACTAGAAGCAGCAGAAAACTAGCTTGTGAAATTTATCTAAGTAGAGTGCAGGCTAGGCTGTCTTGGGGAAATAAACATTAAACCTTTAAAACAGTGTTGTTATATTTTGGTGTGCGTCTTTTTGTATAAATTCAGATTGTAGTGAAGTTAAAAAGCATTTGTGTACACAAGCAGGCAAAAAATGGTTGGTTTAACAAAATTCATATTAACTGTTACTTCCATAGCCTTTTAACCCTTTAATATGTTTCAGACATACCTCTCAACCTGCCAAAGGCCCAAATATGGGATGCAATGTGAGAGACAGACCCCAAGAGAAGAATATGAACTGTTATTCATGTAGGGAACTTAAAAATGTAAATCGCTTTCTACAACTTCACCTCCCTGTTTCTTGATATCTAATAAAAATAATATGCAATAATAAGCGAAAAGACACAATTTGTATAGAACAGAAATAGGTTTGGGACTAAAATGAGTGATGCTTGAAATGAGGAACATTTCAGAGGAAGTTATGGCTTCAGCACCAACATGAGATGTTTTGCTAACATTGAGCAGAATTGCATCTTAAGCAATTATACTGCACCTATATTATCTTTTTACTTCCCCAAAAAATACAATTTGACTTGTGAGTTTTCATACAGTCCTTTTCACAAGTAGCTCTAAAATCCTTTACAAAGTAAGGGAAGGCATGCATCCTTATAGTTTTACAGATGAGGAAACTGAAGTATAGAATGACTTGCCTAATCTCATGCCATGTTGGTAGCAGAACTGTGAGTAGAATCCAGATTTCCTGACTTGAAGACTAGTCCCCTATTCATTGGACAGTGTGCCTTCTTGGTTTAGTGTTGCGGGTTCAGCATGGTTGCCATATCTTTTACCTGTAGAGGCATCTTCATTTACTGCCTCTATTCTATTGAAACATCCCAGTGTAATGATAAAGCACCTAAATGAGTTCAGATCATAATGGTGGGACTTAGATTAAATCTCTTCACATTTTTAATTATATTTTTTTTGTTAAAACTTTTGTATTCCTAATTGTTGAGCTTATACAATGTAGCGATTTTGGTAAAGAAAGCAAAAACTAAACTTAATTATAAGGACTGCTGAATTACAGAGGACTAAATTTTCAAAAGTGAGTTTTTATTTATTTTGATGCCTGGCTATCAGAAGAAATTACTGACTTTTCATACCAGTTAATATTTTTGTAGATCTTGCATGCAATATTTTTATTATAAAACTTAAATCTAAAATTGTTGACCTATTAGAATGTCCATGCAGTTTAATAGATTTAGTTAACTTAAAAATCAATTGTATATTAACTGCTCTTTACAAGCTTATTTTCTAAGAGGTTTAAATTTGTATCAATTACTATACTTTCTAGACTGCTGAAAACATCGGCCATGAACCGATTAAGTAGTTAAGCTCCAGGAAAATGTACTTTTAAGTTACAATATTCACCTTTATGCCCCTGGAGCAAAATATGTTCTAACTAATACATTAGATAATAATGGCCATGATGTTATAAAATTGGATGCCTAAAATTAAACTCCATAGACCACCTAAATAAATGGCTAATAGACTTGACTTCCAAAAGTGCTGAGCATCACTTACGTTAATCAGAGCTACTGAGACCTCAGCAATTTTTAAAATCAGGCCAATTATTTAGGTGTCCAGATACTAATTTAGGATTTTGCCCCATGTCTTTGTACTTGCTTTCTTTTATCAATGTTACCTTCACATTAGAAGAGGGTTTCTTGTACGTTCAATTCTCTTCCAGTGTGATGTAAAATTACACACTGTATCCTGGTAAAAAGTGTTTTTACTCCAGTTATCTTCTATGCTATATAAAGTCAGGGAGAGGCAGATAAATATCTGGTGAAATGTTGACTCTTAGCAATGACATTTAGTATTCAAACAGTGTAGAAAGGCACTAATGTATTTTCAACAAAGTACATTTTAATTATTAAATATAGCTGGATTGCACCTAATTTATTGAATATACTTGTTTTAGCTGAGGCCTTAGGGGAACAACCAAGGCTCTGGCTGGTACTAAGCTACTGGTTTTGCACAAGAAGCAGCATACTAAGAGGTCTTAGAGACAGCACAGGGAGCTGTCAGCCTTGGAACCAACTGATGCCTTGTGGTACCAGAATGCACAAACCGCCTACTCATGGTCTGTTACTATCACCTTCCCAGCACCAGAGCTGTGATGTCAAAGAAGTTCTCTCTTAAAAGCCCCTGTGGTATCACCTCAGCACCAACCCCTTCTCCAGGCTCTGGTGCTGACTCAGATTTTTGGATACTATAGCCCTCTAGCACCCTCCAGATTTCTTTCCCCAGAGGAACTTTTCATACCGGAGGTACTGGAGTCTCCCCTGCTGTGGGCCTCTATGACAGCCCCTTCTCTGATACCATTCAGGCAACTGCAGTCCCTGAGACTGAACCCCAGTCAGGTCTTCAGTACTAGCACATATGTCTGATGCTCCCCCTTTTCAGCCCTCAACCTCAGAAACCTGAAAAGCTATATACTTTCCCAGCACTTTGGGATCTTGATGCTAGCCACTATAATTTCACCAGGAGACTGGTTCATTGCCCTCAGTCTCCAGGTGCCTACTTTCATATAGCTAGCAACCAATCCCACAAAGGTTTCCTATGTTTCATAATTGGCTTAGAATACTGTCAGTTCCCAGTCCTTCTCTTCAAGCTCTCCACAACTCTCTCAGCTGTGAAGGCCCATTTAAATCAATGTGGCAAAGCAATATTTCCATAACTGGATGATTGGCTCCTCAGGGATTAATCAGATCTAGAGGTCCAGTTGGCAACCTCCAAGGCTCTAACCCTATTTCAGTCTGTGGGCCTTCGCATCAATCAGAGGAAGTTTACATTGACCCCAGTCCAAGGAATATATTTAATCAGAGTCACTCTAAAATCCATAACTGCCATCATATCTCCCCAAAGAAGGAATCTCTACTCTGTCTAGTCTAATCTCAATGATACAACAAAGCCCACAAACAACTCCAAGGATGTACCTAAAATTCTTGAGGCCCATGTTGGCCTCCACGTTTGTCATACTTCATGCACAGTTGCATCTCAAGTGCTTCAGACTGTGGACACCCCAAACAGACAGTCTTTCCAAATGCATCACAATATCTCAGAAAGTTCTGAATTCCCTCAGGTGGTGGAAGGACCTACTGAAAATCTGTGTGGGGACCTCATCCTCACAACAGATTCTTCTTTTTTCAGATAGGAGAACTCACCACCAAGAGACCACAGTCCCCACAAAGTGGTCTGCACAAGAGATCCTGCTCCATGTCAACATCCTAGAGCTGAGAGCAGTTCAATGTATTTGTCAAGACTTCCTTCACACAGTACAGGGCCACTCCATCAGGTTAATAGCGATTAATTATATCAACTGTCAGGGTACAGCAAGATTCCCTCCTTATGAGCAGAGTTGCTGAACCTTTAGAACTAGTGCATTCTCAATATTTTATTCAAACTGCATCAGGAAAGAGTGAAGGTTATCCTCCTAGCACTATCCTGGGTGAGAGATGGTTCCTAAATAGTTCTCAAGCATGGAGCTATCCTGTTGTAGCTGGCGTTGCAAGTTATTTACGTGCCAGATACGCTAAAGATTCATATGTCCTTTCATGTTTCAACCACCATTCCACAGGACATGCTTGCATGCTGACAATGGGTTCTGGTTGATAACTATCCAAAGCAGTGTGGACTGACTCATGTTCATTTTCATCACCTGAGTCAGATGCCACCCAGCAGACAGATTATTTTCTTTTTTGGTGGTTTGGGTTCGGTACTTTCCACATCAGAGTATTTCTCTTTTAAGCCTTCTAAAAGCATGCTCCACACCTCGTCCCTCTCAGATTTTAGACAGCACTTCAGATTCTTAGACCTTGGGTCAAGTGTTGTAGCTATTTTTAGAAAACTCACATCAGTACCTTTGCATTTTGTCAAATCTGCTGTGAAAGTGTTCTTAAAAGGAATGTGCTGGGTCATCATCCGAGACTGCTATAACATGAAATATATGCAGAATGCAGGTTAAACAGAGCAGGAGACAGTTCTCCCCCCACCCCCAGGAGTACAGTCACAAATTTGATGCATTATTTTTTAATGAGTATCATCAGCATGGAAGCATGTCCTCTGGAGTGGTGGCCAAAGCATGAAGGACCATATGATGTTTAGCATATCTGGCATGTAAATAACTTGCAACACTGGCTACAAAAGTGCCATGCGAACTCCTGTTCTCACTTTCAGGTGACGTTGTAAATAAGAAGCAGGCAGCAGTATCTCCAGTCAATGTAAAGAAACTTGTTTGTCTTAGCAATTGGCAGAATAAGAAGTAGGACTGAGTGGACTTGTAGACTCTAAAGTTTGTTTTTGATTGCAGTTATGTAGCCAAAAAAAAAATCTGCATTTTTACATTACACTTTCCCAGTAAAGAGATTGCACTTCAGTACTTGTATGAGGTGAACTGAAAAATACTACTTCTCTTGTTGATCATTTTTACAGTGCATATATTTGTGATAAAAAATAATATAAAGTGAGCACTGTGCACTTTTTATTCTGTTGTAATTGAAATCAATATTGAAAATGTAGAAAAACAGCCAGACATATTTAATAAATTTCAATTGATATTCTATTGTTAGAAGTGCAACTAATCGCAATTAAATTTAATTGGGATTTTTTTTGAGTTAACTGTGATTGACAGCCCTAATTTAAAGATATAAACTCCATCAGTAAACTCAGAGTATATTTGGCCACTATTATAGCTTTCCGTTCAACCATCAAAGGCTTCTCCATTTTTGCCCACCTCACTAGAGCCAGATTCCTCAAGGGCTAACACAACTTGTTTCCCTCTGTACGGAACCTGGCCACCTAGTATGACCTTAATTTGGTTCTCAGTGCCCTGAGGAAACCCCCTTTACATTGATAGCTGCCTGTTCTCTCCTCCACCTCTTCCTCAAGGCTTCATTCTTTATAGTCATCACTTCAACTAGATCACTTGAAGAGCTTGGAGCTTTCAATTTGTCCCTACCCTCACTTCCTCTCTCATGGGGAAAATACAATCTTCTTTGCTTTTGAATAAGTTTTGGAACAACCCCAGTATTAAGAATTCTGACAGTTTAGCTGTTTACTTTCCTTCTAGCCTTTACAGAGAAGACATTTCACTATCAGTGATAAGTAAGCCCTATGGAAATCAAAAAAGAGAAAAAAAAAACCCTGTAGCTCTAGTAGTCTGCATATGTACTGCATTAGATAATTTAGCCTTTGATCCTGCAAACACTTATGCAGGAGTATAATTTTACTCACATGAGTTCACTTCAGAGGAATTACTTATATGAGCAAAGTAACAGATATGCAGAAGTATTTGCAGAACTGGTCTTTAATCACTAGAATTAGGAGTATATTATTGCAAGCACCAAACTAGTGTGGTCCACATATTTTTCTGGACAGTGCTAATTGCAACAATGTGGGCCAAATTCATTAAAATGTTAGAATGTTCATCTTTTGCGTATTACAGTGCGAGGCTGCCAAATAATTTCCTGATGAGCACAGGCAAAAGAAGGGAAATGCCTGTATTTAGGAGTGTGTGTAACCTAGCCAAACCTGAGGAGAGTGTAGTGAAAGGCATCTCTCTAGTCCCAGGGCATTCTCGCTACAGAATTTCAAAGGCAAACCGGATGTGTCCTAGCATCTCAAAAAAAGATTGTAAGAACTATTTGCAGTGGGAAGTGTTGGGCAACTTAAATATAGTAGTTGCTACTAACTTCCCCTATAATAAACATACTATAGTCATACAAAGAATTAAAGAAAGAAAATGATATAGACTAGAAAGAAAAACATCTTCCTTTCAGTCTTTAACAATGGCAGAGAGTCCATAAACTATAGACATGTCACTATTCTGTGTGGCACCAAATTACTGACAAGAATGCTGGTTACAGGTCTGCAAATGATTATGTTTTTTAAATCATGCATCTGAATCAAACAGACTTTATTCAAGGAAATTTAGTAGCAGAAAATGTTTAAAGTTTACAAACTACTGCTGGTAGCCAATAAGGTTTGGCTATTGCCAAAGGAACTCTGAAAGAATTAACATCACTCGAATAACCACAGTAAAAAATTGCTGAAAATTCAGCCTATGTAAAGGTACTTACATTTCAGGTTTTCTCACAATCCTCTACTCAATGATTTCTGAGGTTCTGAATAAGCATAAAACAAGCCGTATTTTTTCCTCAAACTATTAATGTTGCCATACATATTCAATATGAAATCTTTTATTATACATGATCATTTTGTTAACTTTCATGAGCACTTGGTTTTAATTTCTAAGTTTATAGAAAAGAGCATTGAATGGTTGTTAAATAGTTATATTACAGAGCAGTCGGGGGCTAAAAAATAAACGTAGCCTATATAAACGTGATTCAAAATGGCTTTAGTACTCTGGACAGAAGTGGAGCTTTCTGGTTTTTAATGAATTATTTTATAACCACATCACCAATGCCAGATCACAGCAGGGGACTGTTTTCCCCACATTTACAACAGTTTAGTAAAATGTTTAGTTCCATGATCTCTGAACACTTACTAAGAATGTATCATCACATCAAAAACTTGTTAGTTAATTCTACCAATTCAGCTGCATCTATTTCTTCCTAATTATGGATGACACCCATAATTTCGGCAAACAGATTAGCAACCCACTTATACCAATTTAATAAGCCTGTCTGGTCTTCATATCAAGCGGTATCAGGATTCTTCAATCTCTTTGTCACCCTTTGCTGTGTTGTCTTGTTTAAACTGCAAGTTCCTTGGAGCAAAAATACATTTTTCTTTGTCTATAAATTGTATCAGGGAGTCTAAATTTAATTTGCACTCATGAGGAATTGCAATATGGGTGCAAATAAATGCAGGAGCAGTTTCTAAAGACTGCTTTTGAATATTTGACTCAGTTCTCTCAGGATTATCCACATTAATAGTTATCATACGTACTGAGCTGTAGAAGCAGTACAGCCCTCCCAAGTTATATAGAAACTACTATCTTGATAGTTGGGGACAGCATCTCCAGTCAGCATTGTGTATGACAAATGCCACATATGACACTGACCGTCTATAAGTACAGGGCTAGTTGTGAGTTAAGGGGATAATGACTTACATTGTCAATAGCACAATAAGGCATTTTGTTAATGATACGTGTAGCATTTTTGTGAGCTAATTTGAAAAGCATACTGATGATTATATTAATTTATTTCTATTATGTTACAAAATACTCCTCTATAATTGTGGAGATACTGGAGGATCCAGCATCAGTGTAGTGTTCTGAAGTTTGTGTTATGACCTAAAGGTAGATATGTTGCCATTGATCTATTTATCCTCATAGATTTGTGGGTTTCCATGTAGGTTACCTATTTTGTACCAGTTCAAGATGGATTATCCTTGGTGCCTGGTAAGGCTTTCAATATGATCAGATTTGGGATGGGAGGATTTAGGGCAAACAGTGCAATAAGGCAAGACACTTTAAGAATAAACAGTGATCCTTGTTCCAATACATTTTGTTTCAGTGTACATGTGGCACATAGCCAGCACAAATCCATTTTTGTTGGAACAAAAGGATAATTCCTTCCCAAACACAGAACAGTCACCATTTCAGCTAAAGATTCACCCTTCAGATCTGGCAGGAGGAATTTCCCTAAAGAATTATTTTCAGGGATTTGCTCTGACCTTAGCTTACCTTAGGTTTTCGGCTGCCTAGGGCCCAGCAGCTATTACTTTTTGCCTCCTGTAGTCTTTGTGGGATAGACAGTGCTGTTGAAAGCCACTACCCATGTCAAGCGTCCTATTTACAAAGATTCACCACTCTTGATGCAAAAGTACATACTTTTAATGCAGCATCAGCAATGGACTGACAAAATGGGTGCAACCCTTGAAACTGTGCATGAACCACAGAATTATGGCTACCCATGGTGTTATTTTAATTTCCTTTCTGTTCAAACAGTATACAAAATGTTTAAGGTGATATCCCTTTAACAGAAAGAATGGAATATTCAAATCAGCATGTTCCAAGGCCAAGCATTTGGAAATAACATTTGTGGCTAGCTTGGCTGGGCTGAAGAAAAGCTAAAGGCTGATAGGAAAGAGCGAGATTAAAAGGAAAAAAGTATTAAAGCATTAGAAAGAAACAAGAGTAGTGAATTTGGACAGGGGGTAAATAGTTTTACAGTTCTTAGCAGTTATAATGCTATTTATATTTTCAAAGTGCAAAATATGACTCAGAGTATTATCCCCATTTTATGGAGGAGGGGACAGACACAGAGTGGGTTGTGACTTGCCCAAGCCCACAAAACTGCCTAGATGGGTTTAAGAATAACAATACTTTAGTATCTACATTAGTACAAATAAAGGAAAATAACACTAAAGAATGTTTTCAAAGTAACATACATTGATTCTGATTCTAGTCTCCTACTGATTTTACACTGGTGTAACCCCCACTAACCTCCCTTGATTTAAACTGGTGTAAGTAAGAGAAGAATCAGAGGCATTATTTTTAATAGTTTGTAGTTGAACAGAAAAAAATTGACTGTAATCACAAAAAAATTTTAAAAAAGGAAGCACTAGCAACAAAAAAAATGGTAACCTACCCTTAACTGTTCTTCCTTTAGATGTAAGGCAGAGGTGTATTCCATGTGGGTGGGTGAGTAATTCATGCACCAGAGCTGGATAACTTTGCCTAGCAGTACCTGTGAGGTGGCACTTACATCCTCTGGCCTACCCCTCCCCATGCTGTACAGGGGTGGTGCCACCCTGAGCCCCTCAATTCCTTTGCCCCAAACATCAGTAGTACAGACTCTGATGCAGAAAGAATGGAGGACAGGACATGGAGTACACATTTACATCACGTCTTGAAAAACACCAGTTACAGTTTTTCTTCAAGTAGATGTAGCCATGCATTCTATATGGGTCCCTCACAAGCAGTATTCGTCCGACGTGTGGCTCGGGGTCTATTTAAAGAACTGCAGGACTGCCTGCCCAAAGTTTGCATCTGATCTAGACGCAGCTGTAATGGCACAGTGGTTTGCAAAAATATGCACAGAGGACCAAGTGGACACCCTGCAAATGTCCAATATAGGAATGTCATTTAGAAATGCCATTGGTATTGCTTGAGCTCTCATGGAATAAGCTTATACTCCTTGAGGCGGTACAGCCTGGGCTACTTTGTATGCTATCATGATGCAGAAAGTTATCTGCCTGGAGACTGTCTGTTAAAAGATCTCTTGCCCCTTCACCAGATCCACACATGAACCAAAGAGTTGAGGTGATAAATGGAAAGGTTTAGGTCTATCCAGATAAAAAGCCAGACAGTGCAGTTTACGGAACACTGACAGATATATAAATTTGCTTCAACTGAAAATGGGAAACCACCTTAGATAAAAATGTAGGGTGTGGCCACAAGATTACTTTGTCTCCAGAAAATTGTGTGTAAGGAGGCTCTGAAATCAAAGCCTGTAACTCTCACACTCTCCTTGCAGATGTTATAGCCACAAAGGCGGCAGTTTTCTGACACAGATGGGAGAAAAATCCCTGCAACATGGCCAGCAGGTGCCAGGGAACAAAGGAGGATGAGCCACTAGAAGCTATAGCACCAGAGAACTCCTGAACTGGAGAAGAATCCGGGATTGAGAGGCAATGCAAATTTGATGCTGCCTGGTATGCCATCAACTTGGGGACAGTCAGCACTGACATCATTGTACCAGACTCAACAGATGCCCCATAATCAGAACTAGAGTCGACAGTACAGGCCCTTATCTCTCCTGATGCTGTACTGGAGTGCAGTTGGATGGACCTGCTCCATTCTGCATGCAGTATGGTGCTGGTCTGCATGCCTCATAAAAAAGGAGTCTCCCAGAGCCATAGAATGGTCCCAACTTGTTTTATGGAATCTCTTCCTTGCCATACCAGAGGCGGATGAACAACTCCTTTTCCTCTTCAGGGAGATACCAGAGCCTGAGCACAGAGTGGCATCACTTGTCAGATCTGAAGGTGACTGCTGATCAGAAGGCAGCCTCGGTTCTGAAGTTGGCTTCATGGCCTGCTAAACCCAATCCTTGTGGGGGGTATTTGGGGATTTAGTTGGGGATTGGCCCTGCTTTGAGCAGGGGGTTGGACTAGATGACCTCCTGAGGTCCCTTCCAACCCTGAGTCTATGATTCTATGAACTTCCTCTTAAAGTCAGTTGTGCTGCAAGTGTCTGAACTCATGGCAGAATTTACAATATTAATTAGCAAATACAGGATTTTAATTTGTTATTCATAGGTGGTGGGGACCACAGGCCAGGGAAGGCTAAGCCTCCCCAAGCAGCTGTGCCCACGCTCCACCTCCAGACCCCCTCCGGCTTCCCACTCTTCCCCCACCCCATCTAGGACTAGGGCAGCTTGTGGCTGAGACTTGGGAGTGGCTGGGGCCAGTGCTCATCCCACCTGATGCTCCAGGGCTGTAGGTGGTGGGTCCCAGCGCCTCACCAGTGCTCTGTGGCCATGCTGCCTACCCAGCACTCAAAGGCTGATGGCACTCAGGCAGACTGGGGCAGCCTTAATGGGGTCTCTGGTTGGGGGAGGGGCAGAAAGGATGGGGGTGGGGATAAGCCTCCCCAACAGGGTTCACGTGCCTCTCACATTGTTGTTGTTGTAAGTAAGTTGTAGGATTTGAGTTAGCATCTGAGTCTCATCTTGCTTACCTTCTACAGTTTCTGATAATGGACCTGTTCCTGATTAAATCAATTACAAAACTCCCATTGGCTTTAAAGAGCATGGACCTGCTTATTCTACGAGGTGCTTCACTTCCATTGATATCAAAGTTGATGGTCACAACTTCCTTATACAGGGAAGTTTTGTATCTTGTTAAGGTATTAGCAAGAACAAATTTACTGGATGCTACTTTTTACAGTCACATACAGGCTATTTTGTATTGTCAGAAATCCAAAACTGAAAATGTTCTGAGTCCCAAAATTTTTCATTTTGAGTTTATAAAAAATGTGAACAGTTTAAACCATTCTTTCATCTAAAATTAATTTTCTGTGGGAAAAAAAGTTTTGCTGTAAAATTTTCCATCAGTTCTACTATTAAATCAATACATAATGAAACCGTTAGTAATTTTCACTCCTTGGTTGTCATGTATTAGTTCAATGTTTTACTTATTGGATTTCAGACAATGGAGGGTAATATTGATTTTAAATTCCAAGCAAACTATTTTAACTGATTTTTTTTTAATACTGAAAATATTTACATTAGATTTTATAATTATTTAAAATGAAAATTACCTATGTCTACTTAATACTATATAAAAAGTCAAAAATACCTAATGCTTTGTTATTATGAACACCCTTTATTTAATCAATTATGCTATTGTGGTTGGCCTTCTAAAAGAGCCATGCAAATTGTGAGCCACACTGATTTCAATGGGGCAAGAATTTAGCCCATTTGTCCTTAAGGGGACTTTTTGTTACAAAATGTTTTGGAAAGAAACTATTCTGTTACTTAAATTTCAGCCTTAAATCGAGTTTGAATAATCTATTGCTGTATAAAAAGCTTACTGATATATCTATCTCTCAAGTAAGGTTCTATTCACTCTTTAGTTAGTACGGTATATTTTAAAAGAAATCTTAAAACTGTGATATGTTTAAGACTATAAAAGATAAAATAAAGCTTTATTGTGTACACACAGAAACATACATGTAGCTAAGACAAATCCATAAAATGCTCTTAACACTGTTACAACATTCAACAAGATGCAGAGCTGCCCAGTTCAATAGCAGGAACACAGTGGAAGGCTTGTGGAAGGCCAATCCTTATTAATCGCTTGAGGACTTGCACACCATTACGCGAATCTAAACTTGGCAGTGTCACTCCTACGGAGGACCATTCCCTTATTTTTAGGGGTAGTTTTAAGGCAGTTTTTAAAGATGCTGTTTTATGGTTTTGCTGCATAGCTCCTGGAGAGCTGTAATCCTTTTGAGGATCAGTTTTAAGGCACTTTGGTGAGGAACGATTCTGGTTTGTCACCTCCTGCTCTCTCCATTCTGGGGAATTACTTGAAAGATGCTTTGTTGGAAGCCTTTCCTTGTGACAAAAAGGATTTTTCTTGGGCAAGAGATACTTTCTCATTTGAGAGGTTATTTGCCAGCGGGTGAGGCAGGATTTTGCAGCACCAGCCTCTTACTCAAGTGTGGAAAGGAGGCTGAGTAGTGTCCCTCTCAGGGGGGGAGGGTGATCAGTCTCTTCCTGCAGTGAAACAGGGATTTTCCTGGAGTGGGAGTCAGTCACTGGTGGTATGAAGATGAGACTCTACCATTTGAGATTCAGTCTCTACCTGTACAAATGGGAGACTCCCTGCCACTTGGGATTCAGTGTTTCCTTGTATAAAGGGGAAAGTCTTTTCCATTTGGGGCTCAGTCTCTGCCTGTATGAAGGGGAGACCTGCCTCCATTTGGGATTCAGTTTCTCCCCTTATGAAGAGGAGACTCCCTGCCAGTCGAGGTTCAATCGCCCCCTGTATGAAGGGGAGACTCCCTGCCAGTCGAGGTTCAATCGCCCCCTGTATGAAGGGGAGACTCCCTGCCAGTCGGGGTTCAATCTCTTCATGTATGAAGCAGAGACTGCCTGCCATCCCCGGTTCAGTTTCCCCCTGTACCAAGGCCACCACCCTCTCCTTTTGGGAGTCAGTCTCCCCCTCCCAAGCAGGGAGGCTGTGCTCTGTGTCACTAGCCCCTTCTCTCTCGTGCTTGAGGAAGCTCAGTCTTCTCCTCCGCGCAGTCCCAGGCCGGGGGAGACCTGCTGCAGGTCCCACACGGGCTGAGGCGCTGCAGCTGAGGCCGGTCGCAGTGGCCGCTAAGGCGCAGGCTAGTATGGAGAGGAAGAAGCTTTGGCCAGGGGTCGAGGAGAGGCCACGGTGTTGCAGTTCCTTCTCAGTTCGGAGTCTGCTCCGTACTAACTCGAAGAGGCAGGAGCACAGTGCCGCGGCGCCAGCAGCCAGCAGAGTGGCCAAGCCGTGCAAGAGGGGAGCGGCCACTCCGCCCCGCTGCAGCCCCAGGAAGTCCAGCACCAAGGCCCCGTAGCCGCTCAGGATGGCCAGGGCGCAGCAGACAGCTATAGAAACCATCAGGACGCCTCCGGCCCGGCCCAGGAGCGGGGAGTCGGGAGCAGGATCTCTCGGGTGCACGGCCCAGACCGCGCCTAGTACCGAATCGTTCCTCCTGTCGCCGCTGCTCACCAGGACCCAGCTAGGGTAGGCCCCGGCCGTGCACATCAAGCCGAGGGCTAAGCACTGGGCCACGGCCGCGGCCAAGCTGCCCCGTCGTCTTCTGCTGGCCCCCGGGATGAGCCGACGCCGATCTTCAGAGAGCGGCTCGCGGTGCGCCGCCTCTTCTGCTTCCATGGCGACAGCGCTCAGAGTCCGGGCAGCGGGAGGCCTGAAGGGGAGTCAGTTCCTCACCCCGCCGTGCTGCGCCGCGCCCATGGCCTTTGAAATAACGGGACTCGGGGCAGCGCAATCAGGGGGAGCTGTGGCCCGGCACAGTGAAAGGGCTCGCGAACCTCCGGCTCGGGGAGGCTAGCTCCGCCCCTTCCGCGCGCCCCGGATCCCAGAGCCCCCCTCCCCCGGCGGCGCCCTGTGGGTGGGGTCAGGCCTGGCTGTTTGGGGAGGTTAAGCTTCAGCTGGCCTCTACCGAGGGTGGCAGTGGGCAGTGCGCCCCACTGAGCCTCACAGCAATCGATCCAGGCAGGGGCAAATTTAGAGTTAGTGGGGTCCCTCCTTGGGACCCAGCCAAATAAAACATTTTTTATGTCCCCCCGCCCCGGTTTTTCATTCTTTTTTTTCTTCATGCTCCTTCTATAAGTAGTAGGAAGTACATGAAAATAAAGTGAGGTCCCTTGATTGTTTTTGTAGTCTAACTTATTTTTTCACAGACCACTTGAAAATCGCTAGGGGTCTCGGCAGACCACTTAATGATCTTTCCAAATACTGGTTGTCCCATTAGCTAACAATTGTAAAGCACTTTGGATAAGAGTGCTTTATAAAAAAAAAACGTAAAAAAGCATTGGGGTGCAGTGTCTGGCCAGTACATTTATTCTACAAAATGGGACTCAGGGCTGGGGGTGCAGGGCCTGGGAGGGAGTTAGAGTGCAAGAGCAGGCTGGGGTTGGGGTGCAAGGTCTGGCCAGGAGTTAGGGTGCGGGAGGGGGCTTAGGACAGGGCAGCAGGAGTCAGGGTGGGCAATGGGCTGAGGGTATGGAGGGATGCAGGAGTCAGGGCTGGGAGTGTGTGAGAGGGTGCAGGAGTCAGGGAGGGCTGGTGGCCGGGAGTGTGTGAGGGGATGCAGGAGTCAAGGAGGGCAGGGGCTTTGGGTGTGGGAGTGGGTGCAGGGTCTAGGAGGGAATTAGGGTGGAGGAGTGGGTTTGGGTGCAGGGTCTGATCAGGAGTTAGATTGTAGGAGGGGGCTCAGGGTTGGGGCAGGAAGTGTCAATAACCTGGTCCCAGATTTGGACTTTAGCGTCCAAAATATGGGGGTTAGCATGAAAACCTCCAAGCTTAGTTACCAGCTTGGAACTGGTACTGCTGCCACCACCCAAAAAATTAGAGTGTTTGGGGCAGTCTGGTCCCCCCAAAAATCTTCCCTGGGGACCCCAAGACCCAAATCCCTTGAGTCTCACCACAAAGGGAAATAAACCTTTTCCCTCCCCCCCCCCAGGTATTCCTGGAGAGAGAGACCAAAGCAAGCTCCGTGAATCTAAACAGACGGATTCCACCCTCCCCGTTCCCACCTGACTTCTTCCTCCCACCAATTCCCTGGTGAGTACAGACTCAATTCCCTGGAGTTCCCCAGTAAAGAAAAACTCCAACATGTCTTAAAAAGAAAGCTTTATATAAAAAGAAAGAAAAATACATAAAAATGGTCTCTCTGTATTAAGGTGACAAATACAGGGTCAATTGCTTAAAAGAATATTGAATAAACAGCCTTATTAAAAAAGAATACAATTCAAAGCACTCCAGCAACTATAGACATGTAAATACAAAAGAAAAAACCCACTTTGTACTCACAACTTAGAAACAGAAGATTAGAAAACAGGAAATAGAAAAATCCTTCTCTAGCTGAGAGAGATTGAGGCAGAAAAATAAAGAACTCAGACACAAACTTCCCTCCACCCAGAGTTGAAAAAAATCCTGTTTCCTGATTGGTCCTCTGGTCAGGTGCTTCAGGTTACTTTTCTTTCCAGGTGAAAGAGACATTAACCTTTAGCTATCTGTTTATGACAGGAGGTTAGGGTGTGGAGCGCTTATCTGGGGCAGCTCCCATTTGGTGTGAGAGTTGCAGGTGGGACTGTGTGTGCGGGGGTGTGTGTGCAGGAGCTCCCGTTTGGTGCTCAGGATGGGGGCAGGGGAAGTGGGGGGCTGCAGGAATCAGGGAGGGCAGTGGGGGGTGTGTGTGTGCAGGAGTCACGACAGGAGAATGGGGGTGCTCCTTGTCCCAGCCCAGCCCTCTCCCCCTCCCCCCAGCAGCTCGTGGGGGAGTATATGTAGGGGGATTGCTTGGGCCCTGCCTTTGCTCTGCCCTGGTCCGATTCCACTCCATTCCCCAAGGCCCCGCCCCCACCTCTTCTCCGCCTCCTTCCCTAAGTGCGCTGCGGCCCCATTCCTCCCCCTCCCTCCTAAAGCCTGAGTACTGGCAGACAGCTGTTTGGCGATAGGGGAAGCACTGGGAAGGTGAGGGAGAAGGAGAGAGAGGAGTGGGAACACAGCCCGCTTGGGGGAGGAGAGCTTGGCTGCTGGTGGGAGAAGAGCCTGCTGCAGGAGCCTCAGGAGCTGCCAGGACCAAGCTTCTGCCCCTGCAAGCTGCCCGACCCTTGGACCACCTGTCATTGAGGGTACCCATGCCAGGGCACCTTGTGTATCCACCTCTGGATAAAAAGAAGAAAAATAATTAAGTGATTGTAGTGGTCTAATTTTGTAACTTCTTTGTGGAATACATAGTTTTGTGTCAACAACGCTGTTATGTTTAATCTGATGCAGAAGAGAGAGAATTGTATATTTCCAGACAGAATTCCAGATATTTCACAGATGTTTACATGAGGCCTTTCAAAATACCAATTTTATGTTATCAGGACAGATGTTTAGGTATTTTTAAATGATGGGACTATTATTATTTATAGTGAATATCATGATTTGGTTAGTTTTTCAAGGTTAATGTAATAGTAATATCTGAGAGTATGTATACATTTTTATTCCAACATGACTCAATACATTATACATAAATACAAAATAATTCAGCCTATGTTGAAAATGTGCACAATATTTGGCACTTTGACCTATAAATTTTTTATTATCAGTATAACAGATGGTAGATCACAATGCCAGTCAATTAATCCTTCATAATTACTCCAC
Source organism: Gopherus evgoodei (assembly GCF_007399415.2). Lineage (NCBI taxonomy): Eukaryota > Metazoa > Chordata > Testudines > Testudinidae > Gopherus > Gopherus evgoodei. The sequence continues at coordinate 22,393,830 of NC_044330.1, forward strand.
TTTCTGGTATTCTCAACCTCTGGTTTCCCCACCAGTAGCCAGGAAAGGAGGTGCTCTGCATCCTTTATTTTAATTTCACCACCTTCAAGGGCTTGCATGGCAGTCACAACCCATCTGGATTGGGCTCTCTTCAAAGCCTTAACCCAGCTCCATAGCCTAATGAACAAGAGAATAAAACTATGTTGAATGCTTGACATTGCTGAACACTTAATTTTTAACTTCTGCATTCTTAAAGAGTGGTAAATGATATTAGGTCTGATCTTGATCCCTGTGGAAGCAAATGACAAAACTCTTTACTCCCTGTTGTTGGATAAAGGTTCACTTATTTAACAGATGGCTCTAATAAATATTTATTAAGGCAAGACACTCAGGGTAGTGATCATTACTCAGACGTGGGAAGCTCATCAGGACAATCTCAATACAGTCACTTCCAGCATCTAACAATACAGCTTCAACCTCCCTTTGCTACACAAATTTATTTATAACTTTTTGTTGTCTTTTCTTAAAACAGATATTAGTCTCGCATTTCCATATTAACCAGTGGTGCAAGTAGAAATAATTTCTTACTGGTACTGCACTCATGGGAGGGACACCAGGAAGGGTATGTGACCTCCCCCATGTGACCCTCCATGTGACTCCTCCCCGCCAAACCCAGGGCCCCTACTCTCTCCCCGTCCCTTCTGACACCCCCCTTACCTGTGTAAAATGAGCTTTGGGTCCTGGTGCTTCATGTACTTTCAGGTGTCATTGAGGATCCAGCAGCACCCCAAATTGAAAACTTCTTAAATGAAAGAAGGATAATCACCCCATTTCCCTTAACACACTATCAGTGCCTCCCTTACATCCAAACTAAGCTTCTGCCCACTTGTCTTTATCTAAGTATTGCTCTCCACCAGGCACTAGGAAAGCAAAGGTGCTGCGCCATCTGAGTTTGATGGAAAAGAGGCATAGAACTGTGTGTGCCATGTACATCGTGACAGAACTACAGCCCAAATTGTTTTATTTTCCTCAGCATGACATACAGGAGGGACAATCAAAATTAGCCTGGCAGGACATGCGTGAGAACTGTCTCTGGACAGATAAGCAATTGATCAAAATCACATTGTCTGATCTCTTGGGGCCAAATCCTGTTCCCATTGAGATCAAAAGGAGTTTTGCTATTGAGTTCAATGTGAACAGGCTTTGACATTAGGAGAGGAAAGAACAAAACCACTCAAGCATGGGCTATGTTGCTTATACCACAGGTATCAAAGGCTGCTGACTCATGTGAGAAAGTCAGGTAGACATTTGATCTTTGTCCATTGCAAGGGAGAACTCAGCAATCAGTAAGGCTAGAACAGTCTCTGTACCATATCCAACCAATAAGTCCACCTGCAAAGGATCGAGGAAATATGAAGGCTCCAAATTACCCTAAAGGCCCTTGGTTAGAATGCTCCCATTAGTATACAGATGCACCCTGGGTTACGCAAGACCCGACTTACGCAAATTTGCACATCTGAAAAAAGTTCCATAGGATTTTTGAGTTGCGGAAATTTGTGTGTAACATATGGTATATGTTTCCAATTTATGCAAAATTCAAGTTACGCAAGGCTTTCCAGAATAGAACAATTGCATAAGTCGGGGGGCGTCTATATGTTCATAGTCCAGAGGCTGGAGCAGGAAAGAATCCAGAGGCTGGAGCAGGAAAGAGGCAAAATGGGTCTGTTTCCAGGCCAGGGCCTTTTAGCTTCTGCCAAGTGCCAAGTAAAAGGAAATCTGTTCTTACTGTGAAAGATAGTGTTTGAGTCACATGGGCAAGTTACATGTCCATCACCTTGTCATAACTGTACTACTCAGATCTGAACCTTAGAGTTCAGAACATGAGAAGCTAGTGTGAAACCTCCAAAGCTTAATTACCAGCTTGGATCTGATATCGCTGCCACCAATCAGGAATTTTAGGGCCTGATACCCTCTGGTCCCCCCAAACCTTCCCAGGGGACCGCAAGACCCAGATTCCTTGAGTCTCACAACAAAGGGGAATAAACCATTTCCCTTCCCCCTCTTTACCTCCTCCCAGATTTCCCCACCCTGGGGACCCTAGGATACTCCCTGCTTCAAGTCCTTGAAACACAAGTACCGAGAGATCTAATCTCTCTCCCCGCTCACCCAGAGGGTATGGAAAGTCAGGCTTAGTAAATCTAACACAAAGAGATTTTCCCCCTCCCTTCGTTTCTTAGCCTTAACCAGTGAAAAACACTCAAACAGGTCTTAAAAAGAAAGCTTTATATAAAAAGAAAGAAAAAGGACATAAAATGGTCTCTGTATCAAGGTGACAAAATACAGGGTCAATTGCTTAAAGGAAAAAAATGAATAAACAGCCTTATCCAAAAAGAATACAATTTAACACATTCCAGCAACTACACACATGTAAATACAAAAAAACAATACAAACCTATTGTCTTACTATCCTTGTACTTACAACTTGGAAACAGAAGATTAGAAAGCCTGGAGATAGAAAGATCACTCTCAGAGCCGAGATGATCATCGAACCAAGACAAAGAACAAAGAACTCACACCCAAAACTTCCCTCCACCCAGATTTGAAAAAGTCTCGTCCTGATTGGTCCTCTGGTCAAGTGTTTGGTTCCCTTTGTTAACCCTTTACAGGTAAAAGAACATTAACCCTTAGCTATCTGTTTATTACACACCCCTACTCATATTCTAGTTAGAACATTCACAAAAAGTCCATTAAGTGTAGGCAGGCATTTTCCAGGGTCCATTGTGAGCTAACTGTTCCTTAATGGGCCATTCAACTTGACTTGTCTCTTCATGTGCTGGCTAAATACTTTGTGAATGTTACCACAGGAGCAAACATACCTAATAGTCATAACCTCAGATACCAAAATGAATATACATGCATGGAAATAGTATAATCATAAGTATCAGCTATTTCACCTACATGACTATTCCCAAAAGAGATTCTGAAAAATCATACCACGTACTTCAGACCCTATGTACCAGCACCATGCCCCACTGGAGTTTTATCTGTTATATAACAACAGATATGGAGCCAGTGACATGACTCCATTTAGCTTAAAAGGGCACGGTTAATTTTTAGCTGTTCAGGTGTGACTGCACCTTTAGTAAGTGAGGGCATACTGGCTGGCACACATTCAGTTAATGGGCTTCAGTGTTCCTTTGCAATTAACTTGTTAATGTTCATAAACCTGGTATGTGCTGAGGTGGTTTAAAGCATAAACCATCTCAGCACAGACTTTTAGATTTGCAAATCTGTGAACCTCTGCCTCTTTGAGATATTATTATTATTATTATTATTATTGTTTTGCTGGTTATAATGTGGGAGAGTATCCTCTCCGCCCTCTGCTCATGAGGTTATATATCAGGTTTCAGAGTAGCAGCTGTGTTAGTCTGTATCTGCAAAAAGAACAGGAGTCCTTGTGGCACCTTAGAGACTAACAAATTTATTTGAGCATAAGCTTTCGTGGGCTACAGCCCACTTCATCAGATGCATAGAATGGAATATATAGAAAGAAGATATATATACATACAGAGAATATGTGAAAAGGTAGAGAACATGAACATGTTCTCTGTATGTATATATATCTTCTTACTATATGTTCCATTCTATGCATCTGATAAAGTGAACTGTAGCCCACAAAAGCTAATACATTTGTTAGTCTCTAAGGTGCCACAAGGATTCCTGTTCTTTTTGAGGTTATGTATGTATCTTGTAGTACTCTACTGAACACCAGTTAACAGGAATTTTTTTTTCAGTAAGTGTGGACTGATTCTTTTCTCTTAGAAGGTGTGTCATTTTTTCAGGTTCACACTGATTAAAACAGAAAACAATTGGGACTGTTAATTTTCTATGGAATTTGAAGAAAGTTTAAGTTCAGCTATATTTTCCAGTACAGTGATGAAATGGGTGTATATATATCCAAACATCAACATTCTTAACTACTCCAAATATGTAGTATTTCAGTCTGTTGATATGGAATATGGGAGTTGGGTGAGGAGCCATTTCAGCATATGTATGACTTATTAAAAGACAAATTTTAAGTAGAACTGTATCCTAAACTGCATTATGGTATTGTACCCAAATATTGCATTTCAGTGAGAGATTCAACTTCCTTTATAGGAACAGAACAGACTCCTGAAACTCTTACCACAAAAGTAGTCCATAGACATGCAAACAATAAGAGTTACAGGAGTCTATTAGACTAGTTTGGCTGCAAAGAAGAATTCTATATACTCTGGGGACACCACCTGATACCTGTCAGGCTGCAGAACTGGGCTGACATCAGAATCCAAACATCCTCTGATCAGTGCATGCAGAGGAATTCCTCTAATGATTTGGACTTGATGTGATGCAGTATGAAGGTCCTGGATAATTCAGACCAATGGGGAGAAACAATCAAAAACACTGTTTAAACACCTTCCATTCCCCACCCCCCACCGCTTCCCTCTGAGGACTCCTGACCAATGTAACAGCACAATACATATGCATTGTGCTGTTCAAGCCATATAAAGAATGAATGCCCTTTGGAGCCATGTTCTGCTCCAGGAGCAGAGAGCAGCCCCCAAGTCTTTCTGGTACCCCGTATCCCCTAAAAGTCTCTGGCCAGTACTGTGTACTGGAGAGTACCACCCTACTTGCACTACTGATGTTAACTCTCCTCCCCTCCGAGTACAGGTTTAGAGTTAGTTCAAACCAGTCTTTTCTAGCTTTTTAGTTACTTTACCTTTGCTTGTTCTCACAGACATCACTGCTCTGCAGTTCCTTACACATACAGGTCTACTCTTACATTGTTAAATGTTATCAGAACAGAATCTTAAAATCCACAACAGGCTTTTGTCAGGCCTATATAGGCCTTCGCTTCCAACACCTTGTACTGGTCCCCTGTGCAGGAATGCAGTTTACCCTTTATGTAAATTAAAATCCATCAGGGAAAATGGTGACTATAAGACAATTACCCAAAAGGACACAGAAAGTCCTTTGTGTATATAGACTACTTATTGGCTTAATTTTTGTTTGCCTTTTATGTCATTATTAGCAAATCTAATTTATGACACTGAATGTAGCTTCAGCAAATTCACCAGTTTCTTCTCCCTTGACATAAGTGCCTTTCCCCCAATTATGAAATTTCAGTACTGTGCATAAGTGTAGAATCTGTATAGTAATTTCTCAAACTCCAAGTAGAAGCCTATATGTTGTGGAATATATATTTTTAAGTGGACCAATGTGTTTGTGTGATAAATATGAAGAGCTGCAGTGTCTGTGAATCTGCCAGAACTGAAGGGCCATTTCCTATTTTATAAAGGTTTTGAAATGTAATGATCAAGATTATTATAATCTCCCATGCACTTTTATTTAATTTTACCCCACTAAGTTAATTTTTTTTTATAAAACATGTATTAGAAGCACAATCATTACTAGTAGGAAATGTATATATGTTCAATTTATGAGAACCCAAAGAACTCCTAAAATCCATATCTACTGTTCCTATAAGAAGTATAGGATCCTATAAAACACTTTGATGCACATGTTCTCTACACTGACAGGTACCAGGACATCATGGCAGTCCAGTTCCTCAATAGTTTCAGAAAGCATCAGCCTTCTTGCATATACAAAAGAGAATAATCATATCTTCAAACAATTAAATTAATGTCAGGATTCTGTTCAAAATCGCCTTTATTTTCAAAACCCTCTATCCGCTTGATTCAGCCTTGCTGGCAAATAATGTGTCCCTCCATGCCCTGTTCACTTCATTCATCTAACACTAGCCTCCTCTTTATCTTTCAAACAATGTCACCACTGTCCATATGATAATCTTCTTCTTTGCAGTTTTTGCTGTCTTGAGGAGCCTTCCTGTGTATCTCTGCCTGACTGACTACATTTATGCCAAGATCGTTAAGCAATTCACCTTGTTACTGAGCTACCCCAATGTAGCTCCACCAGTGCTAGCAATGAAAATGAAAGGAGCACTAGGATAGACTGTCTGCAGATATTTTTATCACCTATCATCTAACTTTCTGGCCCTCTCGTACAACTTCCATTGTTGCTACTACTGGTGAAGCAGTACTAGTGTGAGACTAACAGTGGGAGAATTGCCTAAACTTTTTTGTATTTACAAGACAATTGACTTATTGTCTCAGCCCTTGCAGTGGCCAGGTCATCTGTGCCTGATGGACATCTCCGACAACTCAGGTAGGGTGACCAGATGTCCCAATTTAATAAGGACAGTCCTGATATTTGGACCCTATTACCCTCCACCCCCATCCCAATTTTTCACTCTTGCTATCTGGTCATCCTACACTCAGGGCAAGCCAGGGAAACTGCTCCCGTGGGCACCTCTGAGTCCAATCTGGAGCTCCAGGAAAGGACTGAAGGACAGAAATGTAAATCTTTTGATAAAAACCTGGCCCCACTGAAGTGAGTAGCCAGCTTTGCCATTGACCTTAACAGAGTCAAGATTTCACACCCCTGAGTCCAAGCAAGAACATAAGTGTGAGCTGTGCACACTGACTTCAGTGCATAGGGTATATCTACTCTTAAAATGCTACAGCAGCACAGCTGTGCAACTGTTGTGCTTCAGCACACACACCACCTATGGGACAGGAAGGGTCTTCCCATTGGCATAGATAATCCATCTCCTATAAAAGCAGTAGTTAGGTCCACAGAATAATTCTTCCATCAACCCAGGTGCTGCCTACACAGGGATTTGGGTCGGCTTCACACATCACCCAGCGTTGTGTGGATTTTTCCACCCACCTAATTTTTTTCGTGTAGACCCGGCCGAGATGTGTTGGGTAGGTGGGAAGAGTCCCCCAGAGACAGGAGAGCAGTGTAACTACAGCTCTGACACAGCTTAAACTAAATAGCCGTTAACGGCCGTTTGCTTGAGGTGGTGTTAGTTTGAAAGCACGAACCCTTCAACCGCCGCTAGTCGCCTCAGGTTTACTTTTGAACTGAACGTTCTGCGGCTGCCGGTTGGCTGCCGGGTCTCAGCGGCGCATGCGCGGCACGGGGTTCCGTAGCGTCTCTGCCTTCCTTCCCGGAGGGAGCCTGTGATAGGAGCGGGTTAGGGGAGGGGTTTAGCGGCTAGCAACGGGCTGGGAAACCTAGTAGGTGGGGTGTCAGTGGCTGCCTGAGGGGAATCTTGTGCGGGCGAGGTGAGTTTCCCTGCTACGGCTACCCGCGCGGGGGCGGGGGCGGGGGCGGGGGCGGGGGCGAGGGACGCGGGGCAGCTGAGCGCGGGGCCCTGTGGCATGGCGTTGGTAAAGGGATTAACGGACGGGAAGGACTAAAGCGTTGGGGATTGTGGGGCCCTTAAAGGGGAAGGCACTGGTCAGACTGCGGGCTGTAGCCCCTACCCGCCATTGCTCAAGTAGGGGCCAGCTCAAGACGGGCGTTAGTCAGGGTCCCTGTGCCCCGGCAGCGCGGTGTATTTGTCTGATGAGAATCAGCTGCCGCCCCTTCTTCTCCGGGTGCTGCTGGCAGGACTCCCGCGAGCTGGTCTCTGCCACGGGCTCGCTGGCTGCGGGCTGCAGGGCACGTCGCTTGCCCTCTCCGTGTCTGTGGGCATAGTGGCTCCTTCACGGGGGCTGCCGTGAAATGTCTGAATTCAAGTAACTCGTGCTAATAAACACGCTGAATGTTTATAAAGGTGTCTTGAGATTTTTGACTGAAAGGTGTGTACATTGAAAGTGTTTCCTGCTAAAGTTATAGTTGAACTGGGACAGAAAACTGCTGCCTCTACCCTTTACAGTGGGTATGTCCTGTCCTCCCCTTTTTAATTACAAAAAGGATTTAATTGTACCTTACATTCCTGTAGTACTGTTCATAAAGTGCTTCACAAACTATGGACCTACTGACACGAGGAGTTGATTTGATGCTGCTGTGACAGCTCATATTGAGTAAGGGCAGTCAGGCTTTTTAGCAGCCCTGCTAACATGCACCAGTTAGTTCTGAGGGGGAGAAGATTGTGACTGAGAAGGGTTGATGCTTCCTTGTCAGTGTGTTTGGATCCTTTTCTTTGTTCAGCTGGGGCTACTGAGACCACTGTCTGGACAAGAAAGCTCAGGGAGTCAGGATCTGCTGCTCTCCTCTGACTGAGCTATCCCAGGCCAGGTAATTGCTGAATTGCTGCACAAGTTGGACCTAAGGATTGTGCTCAGCACAGGCTCTAGCAGTGTGTTCTTCCTAAGCAGAAATATCGTTTGTGTGGAAAAAACTAGGACTTGTGGGGGACAAGGTGGTTGAGGTCATATCATTAGTGGACCAAGTTAAAAGATATTATTTCACCCACATTGTGTCTCTAATATCCTAGGACTGACATGGCGACAACAGCAGTGCATAGAACTAGAGGGGTCATTATAATGCTGCTTAATTCTGCACTATTGCCCAGAGATGAGGGATGGCCTGTTTGTTATTTTCTATTATTCTATAGTTGTATCTTTCAGCAAATGTCATTTCATTGTTCACCCCTTCTTCCAGGTCATTAATATAGACATTAAGCTGCAGGTCCTGGGTTCACAAAGGGGACTTAGCTATTTCAGTGCTGAGCATTGCAATGCCTAACCCCTAAGTACTCTGCCTTTTATGGAATTCACAGCTCCGAGGTAGGTGCCCAGGCATACACGGAACAGTTGGGTGGTTAAGGCTATATCTACATTGCACTTTTCTTGTTAAAACTTTTGTTGCTCAGGGGTGTGGAAGAAAAACAAACCCGAAAGACAAAAGTTTTACCAACGGAAAGCACCAGTGTGGACCAGAGCCATCCTTAGGATTTATGGAGCCCTACGCAGTATTATTAAACTGGTGCCCCTATGCTCCATTGAAGGAGGTACCCAGCTGGCGCTGCTGACCCCAGTGTGTCAAGGGGGCACAGCCACCATCCCCACCCATGGACCCCCAGAACACCCCTCCCTGTTGCTGACACACACGCTGAGCTTCGTATGCAACAGACGCTGTGGCAGTGACTCAATACAGGCTTCCTGCTTCACATGGAGGCTGCATCTTGCTAGAGCCCACAGCCCTCCTGCTAGGGTGACCAGATCGGGACAGTCCTGATTTTTGGATCTTTTTCTTATATAAGCTCCTATTACCCTCACCTCCGTCCCGATTTTTCACACTTGCTGTCTGGTCACCCTACCTCCTGCAGTCCCTAGCAGCTCCTGACTCACTATGAACATTTTGACAGGAAGTACCAAGCAGTAATAACAACAGTAATACAAGTGTGTGTGTGTGTGTGTGTGTGTGTGTGAGTGAGTGAGAGAGAGAGAGAGAGAGAGAGCGCGCGCCAGTGTGTGTGAGACTGACAGTGTGTGTGTTGGGGAGTGTGAGACTGTGTAACAATCTGTATTGGGGGATTGAGGTGTGAGAGGCAGAGTGTGTGTGGAAGACTGTGTGTGTTAGGGATGTGTGAGACAGTGAGCACACTGTCACTTTAAGTTCTCCTTCCTCCCTCCCCACTCACATGGAAGTTTCACTCCTCCTATCCTGGCCAAGCCTGGCCCCCGTTGGAGACCAAGTGGTGCAGGCAGGCATGGTCCAGGGAGGAATTCCGCTCCGGGTGGCGGTGGGCCAAGGGTGCACCGCTCTGGGCTCCCCAGTGCTGGGACGGACTCAGAGGCTGGAGCCCTCAGCCAGCCGGCTGAGGAGTGAGGGAAGGGGCGGGGAGAAGGCTGTGGGACCAGCATGGGTGAGGGGCAGGAGAAGAGGATTTCAGCTGCGGCCAACAAGGGGAATGGTGCCCTATGCAGCCGTGTATGCTGCGTATGCCTAGGGATGGCCCTGGTGTGGACAGTGCTTTGTCGGTTACACTACTTACCTTACAACTGCATGGCTGCAGCGGCACAGCTGTGCCATTACAAGGTGCACAGTGGAAACATAGCCTAAGAAAGGAATTCAGAGAAGCTAGCAAGAAGGCAGCTGACTAAGCTGGCCAGAAGTGAAAAGCAGAGGAGAAAGTGGGGCTTAAGTGCTGGATTTCCATTAATCTGGCTTTAGCTACCTGACTGACAGGCTAGAGGGAGATGGCTGCCTGTGTCCAGGATTCACAGCCATGGACTTTTTCCTGGAGTACGCACCCATGTCAGATTAGCCTTTTCGGGTGGGGAATAGTGAGAGAACACCACCCTATAGCTGCCCTCCGACTTACACAATCGTTCTGTTCCGGAAAGCCTTGCATAACTTGAATTTTGCATAAGTCAGAAAGGTATACCTGTACGTTACACAAATATTTCCGCAATTTGAAAATCCTATTTCTGGCTTATAGGACTTTTGCCGTAAGTGCAAATTTGCATAAGTCGGGTCTTGCGTAACCCCTGGAGCATCTGTATTATAGCCAATAGCTTAGTGCTTAAGTCACTCACCTGGGAGTGGGGAGACTTGTCTTAAAATCCAAACTCTGTTGGATTTGGAGTCGGGACTTAAACCCAGGTCTCCCCTCTCCTAGGAGAGTGCCCTCACCCCCATGCTATTAGGTATTTTCTGGTTGGCCTTCCTGAAATCTGTCATGTTGAAGCTGTTTCATTTTGTATACGTATTTACTGTGCAATAGATAATTTCTTGCCATTTTTCTGACTCTATAGCTCAGTGATTAGGGTCCTCACCTGGGATGTGGTCACTGGGCTATTGGGTATCATGGGATGTACACACAGGGGAGATAATGCCCAGTCTGAGAATCCTGTTGGGGTTTAGGCATGAGCTGGGGCACCAAGCAGCTTGGCATCAGGATGTAGGCAGTTTTGTGCATGCCCACCAGCAGAAACTCATGTGCCTATAGGGTTAGGTGGCAGCTGACTGGTGGATTTGTGAATGTCAGTGGTACCTAAATGTTGGATTTATGCATATGTGGAGGCCAGTAGTGGCTTAAGTCTCTTGTGAATCTAGCCCCTGTCCTACCAGTACCATGATTCCTGGGGTACCCGCTAATGTATTTTGATTTCACTATGTGTATTGGAAGGTGCTATCTCTTGCTTCATAGTTAGCAAGTTTCCTTGACAATATCTGGTGAAGTACTCGTATCAAAAGTTCTTAGAAAAAGTCTAAATATCCACCACTATATCCACCAGTTCTTCTTTGTTACTCTTTTGTTAGTTGTTGAAGCAATTTTAAAGTTCCACTCTCTATGGTTAGCCCAGGACTCTAAATTCAAAATCTTATTTATTTATGGTAGTACCCATTATGTACTAAGTGCATTTCAAACACCGAAGAAAGATTGTAGCTTCTCTGCAGAGCTAACAATTTAAGGACACCCTTAAGGACACAATTTACGGTTAAGGAAAGGAAACCAGGAACAAAAATAGTCAGTTTATATACAAGTAAATTTGATTCACTGTAAGCAATATGAACTGCTGGTGCATGGCATCTTGCTGAAAAGTGGTATCACAAGTGATACCAGCGCTGTGGGAAACTCTTTGAGGCAAAGCTCCACTAGTTTTTATGAACATGAAATAGGGAACATCTTTTTAAGAGATGAGACTGAGCCATGCTTTTTGAGAATAGGCTTTGTTACCTTTCTGCTTAAAGGTGACCTGGAAATGAATCTGACCATCTGTTTGCTCCTTTATCCTCTTGCTTTTTACAACAGAAATTCAGGTCTTCCCTATCCTGAAAGATTGTATGGCCTTATCTACACTATGAATATTTTTGAAAATTTTCTTACCATGCCTAACATTAATTCAGAGAATCAAAGAAATTTATAGCTGGAAGGGACCTCAAGAAGTCACAGAGTCCAGCCTCCTGCACTGCAGCAGGAACAAGTAAACCTAGACCATCCCTGACAGGTGTTTGTCTGACTTGTTCTTAAAAACCTCCAATGATGGGCATTCCACAACCTCCCTAGGAAGACTATTCCAGAGTTTAACTACCCTTGTAGTTAGAAAGTTTTCCTAATATCTAACCTAAATCTCCCTTGCTGCAGATTAAGCCCACTACTTCTTGCTCTACCTTCAGTGGACATGGAGAACAATTGATCACAGACCTTTTTATACAACTCATCAACTTATTGGAAGACAGTTATCAGCTCCTCCCTCAGTCTTCTTTTCACAAGACTACACATGTAACCTTTCCTAATAGGTCAGGTTTTCTAAACCTTTGATCATTTTTGTTGCTGTCTTCTGGACTCCCAAATTTATCCATATCTTTCCTAAAGTGTGGCACTCAGAGTCGGACACAGTACTCCATCAGACCTGGTAGTAATGGAGAACTTTTCCAATGGCTGCCTGGGTAGTTAAAGTAATATGGTAAAACAAAATTTCAAATAATAAGTTCTTGGAATATATTAGGAACAACTTTTTTATTACAGAAAGTGGAGGAAGAAACGGGGGCAAAGCCATTTTAGACTTGATATTGACCAAAAGAGAGGAATTGGTAGCAAATCTGAAGGTGAAAGACAATTTAGGTGAAAGTGATCATGAAATGATAGATTTCATGGTTCTAAGGCAAGGAAGGAGTCAGAGCAGCAGAATAAGGACAATGGACTTCATGTGCATCATACATGAAACAAAAAACCTAGATATAATATATATTTTTAAAAAGTTACCATAGGGATAATTACCCCAGCCAGGACACGTTAGCCATTTAGAACTCAATACTCAAATAATTACATTTAAGTGTAAGAGAAATAAAAATTATGAAATGCATAGACCAGTTAAAACACTAAAATAACACTTTGCAAGAATAAAATTACAAAGAATATATATGCATTGCAGGAAGTACCAAGAAGTAACAACAATAATACAAGTATGTGTTGGGAGGTGTGTGTGAAAGACGCAGAGACTGTGTGTGTGTGTGTGTGTGTGTGCGTCTCTCTCTCTCACAGACAGACAGACACACACACGGACAGTGTGTGTGCTGGTTGCTGGGGAAGGCTGTGTGCTGTCTCTTTAAGATACTCACTGAAAGCTCTCCTGCTCTGTCCTGAGCCCTGTTGTCTCCCTTCCCCAACTCTGAGGAGATGGGGTGCAGGGAGAGAGAGTGTGGTGTGTATGACAGAGACTGTTAGAGCTGGCTGCTGGGGAAATCTCAGAAACAGTGTACTGTCTCTTTAAGAAAGGTACTCAAGACAATCACCATTCAGACCACAGCAGCTCTGAGACCTCCTGAGCCAGGCTGTCCCCTCTGCCCTGCTCTTTGGAGATGGGGTACAGGGGTGGAGGACACCCTGACATCAGCACCCTCCTACCATGCCCCCTCGCTCTGCACTGCCAGCAGGAGGGTCACAGGAGCAGCTGCAGGACTGAGCAACGTAGGGGGATGGGCACCTGAACACATGCCGCCGCACTCTATCAATTAATTTATCCTGTGCGGCTGCCAAAGTGCGCAGCTTGCAGGGAACACAGATCCCCACTCAGCCAGCGTTCCCCCATCCTCATGTGTCCCTGTACCCCCACTCATCCACCCCCCCATATGGCCCTGCACCTCCACTCCCATTCAGCCCCATCTCAATGCTGTTACCCTACTAGCTCCTGTACCCCAGCCCAAATCTGCCACCCGCACTAGCTCTTCTTTTTCTTCTTCCATATGGCTGGTGTAGAGCAGCAACTATAATTTTACTTGAAGTTGATCTAGCCAAATGGCTACATCAGGAGTAGGTAGAATTTATTGCAGTAATGCCTCCTTCATATTTATAAATTGGGCAGTAGGTAGTGATATGTTCGATGGTCTGTAGTGGGGAACCACACATGCATGCCAGGGAGTCCTTGATTTTTCATTTGTGCATTAGATGTCCGCATCTACCCTGGTTTGTTGGATTTGGTTCAGAGTTGACCAAGATGCCCATAGAAGGTCAAACCCAGGAACCTTCTGTGTGGGATCTGGCATAAAGTGTTTATTTTTTTAAGTCTTGTTTAGTGCGATCTGCTTTCTAAGGGTACGTCTAAGGGTACACCGATTCAGCGTTTTATCACGATAAATCACGATAAATCGATCCGCAAATTGACGCCCGTACTCCACCTCGGAAGGAGGAGTAAGTGGAGTCGATGGGGGAGCCGCGGCGGTTGACTCGCTGCCGTGAGGACGGCCAGGTAAGTCGAACTAAGATACTTCGACTTCAGCTCCGTGAATAGTTGCGTATCTTAGTTCGAACCCCCCCACTAGTGTAGCCCAGGCCCAAGCCGCCTTGTGATCGTAGCCTGATTGCATGAGGCTAAACAAATGTTCCCAGAAAGGCTTGTGAGACTTAAGATGTTGTGGGTGGGGCATTGTCAAGGTCTTACTACCCCTTCTGAATCCCAGTTTATGTGAACCCCCAGCAGCCACACGTGTCCTGCTCTCTCTGTTCCCTCTGCCCCCATATCCCGTTTTTCCTTACCTAGCCCCACGGGCATGGTGCTGTGAGGAAAGGAGTCTCCTCCTCCCTCTCTGCAGCTGGCTGCTCCAGCCCTGAGCCATATGCCCTCTCTTCTGGTGCCACAACAGCCCCTGGTGGATGACAGGTGTAACTGCAGTGCCTCCACAGCAGAATCTATTTTCTGCAGAGAAAAAAAAATCTGCAGGGGACACAAATTCTGTGCGTGTGCAGTATTCCCCCAGGAGTAATAAGTTGTTTGCAAATGGTCTCGGAAGGAATCCCAGTAGTAGACAAAACCAGCGTGTCTTCAGGATAGACCAGACTTGAATTTCTATCATGAAAATCAAACAGGGGGAAGAGCCTTAAAAAGTTAAACAACCAAAAAAAAAGCGACCTTCAGGTCTACTTTTATCATAAAGAAGCGAACAGATCACAAATCCACTTTTTACAAAATGATTTGTCTACAAATGTTTAAATTAAATTTTGATCTTCAAACTAATGTTTTCAGTAAGAATTATTACATGGAGAGAACCTTTATAAGCATGTTGTAGTTGTTTTTGTTTTTGGTAAAGAGTTGGTAAGTATCTAAAATGTAGAGTTAAGATAACTGCACTATTAACATTGTGAATAAGAACATAAGAACAGCCATACTGGGTCAGACCAAAGGTCCATGTAGCCCAGTATCATGTCTTCCAACAGTGACCAAGGCTTGGTGCCCCAGAGGGACTGAACAGAGCAGGTAATCATCAAGTGATCTATCCCCTGTTGCCCATTCCCAGTTTCTGGCAAACAGAGGCTAGGGATGCCATTTTTGCCCATCCTGGATAGTAGCCATTGATGGACCTATCCTCCATTAATTTATCTAGTTCTTTTTTGAACTCTGTTATAATCTTGGCCTTCACCACATCCTCTGGCAAAGAGTTCCAGTAGTTGACTGTGTGTTGTGTGAAGAAATACTCCTTTTGTTTGTTTTAAACTTGCTGTATATTAATTTCATTTGGTGACCCTAATTCTTGTGTTATGAGAAGGAGTAAATAACATTTCCTTATTTACTGTCTCCATACCCATCGTGATTTTATAGACCTCTATCATATCCCCGTTTAGTCGTCTCTTTTCCAGCCTGAAAAGTCCCAGTCTTATTTATCTCATAGACTCATAGACTCATAGGTCAGAAGGGACCAATCTGATCATCTAGTCTGACCTCCTGCACAAGGCAGGCCACAGAACCCCACCCATCCAATTTTATAACAACCCCTATCCCAGGATAGAGTTATTGAAATCTTCAAAATTGGTTTGAAGACCTCAAGCTGCAGAGAAACCACCAGCAAGTGACCCGTGCTCATACGGAAGCTATTCCATACCTCTAATCGTTGTTGTCCTTTTCTGAACCTTTTCCAATTCCAGTGTATCTTTTTTGAGATGGGGCAACCACATTTGTATGCAGTATTCAAGTTGTAGGCATACCATGGATTTATATAGGGGCAATATGATATTTTCCATCTTATTAGCTATCCCTTAATGATTCCCAACATTCTGTTAGGTTTTTTGACTGCCACTGCACATTGACGGGATGGTTTCAGAGAATGGTATGTTATCTTGGCAAAGATTTTACATTTTGAAGACATTATGTTGTTTTGGAAGCACAGATTGTCATCACTTTTGTTAAATTTTGAAAATTAAAAATAATTTTATTTAGCAATATAATACTATGATGTTAGCAGCCCTGTTACTGGTGTCTTTTGTTATAAATCTAAATAGTATTTAGATCACATCCATCTGTAATTTGGCATGCTAGCTGTTACCCAGATATAATTTTATTCCTACACAATAGCTTGAGTGATGAATTAGTTAAGTAGTTTCAGGACCTTTAGTTGTGAAATGCAGTGTCTTAAAAAAAAGTGTTAGACAATTCTGATCTACTTAAACTAAAAGACGTGTTTTAAAAAAGAAATTCTGTGAACTCTAAATTCTTTGTACACAGAAAACCAAACCAGGCTGGCAAATTGAAGCATAACTATGGGATATATACAATAACTACTCTTAATTGTTTATCTAGACTGCAATTTTACTAATTCAAGATAAAATTATTGTTGTTGGAGGCCCTTAATTGAAAGCTCTGTAAGGGAGGAACTTTACCCCTCCCATCATTCATGCTTTTCTTTGGAGAGGCAGAGGAAATCCTTTAGGGATGATGTCTTATTTTTGTGTTTCTTTTGGGTGCCAGTCCAGATTGGTACCTAGAAAAAGCTTAATCTCCACCCTAAAACCATAGGGCATATGCTGAGACCCATTGTTGTGTCATTCCATCCCAGTGAAAGGGGCACTATATATTCTGTACAATTTTATTTAGGCAATAACTTGAGAGAACTTGTGTTAAAAGTTCTCTACAAGAAACCCTGTTGTTTTCTGTCATGCCACATCCAAAGCTGTCGACCAGTGTTCCCTCTAATTTTTCCCACGCATGTGTGGAATGAATTTTGTTATGTGCACCAATGTGGAGGTGATGTGTACCACACATCACTTCCACATTGATGCACATAACAAAATTCATGTGGTGGGGGTGGGTCTGAGGGGTTTGGAGTGAGGGAGGGGGGTTCAGGGCTGGGACAGAAGATTGGGGTCTGGAGGTGGGGTGAGGGCTTTGGGGTGGGGCCAGGGATGAGGGGCTCAGGGCTAGGGCAGAGGGTTGGGGGGCAGGGGAGTTGAGGGCTCTGGGATGGGGCCGGGGATGAGGGGTTTGGGGTGCAGGCTGCCCGAGGGCTATGGTGGTGAGAGAGTTCAGTATAGCTATTAATATGTTCCATTTTTACTCTAGGCAAAGTATTTGGATGATAAATACATGATATTTTAAATTAATTTCTTCCTAAATATTCGTAGTCACACGTGTTGTCATAGCAAACAGCATAGTTTCCTTAATGGCAGCATTTTAGAAAAATAAACACAAAAGTCTTTACTTCTTACTGGGAGGTTTGGTGTCTCAAATGATGATAAATTTAATTTCAAACAAAAAGAAGACCGGGCAGGAATAAAATATGCATGATCCTATTGCCACCACATTTTCCAGCAACAACAATGAATATTTATGTGATATTGCCAGCACAGCAATGGACATTGTCAACCATGTAGATTTTCAGGAACTTACTTAATTGTTTTTTCGTGTGTGTTTTCAGCATCTGCTATGCAAGAACTAGGAAGTTAAGCCACTATTGAGCCAACCACTTGCACCACATAAAAAGAGACAATAGTAAAGCTTGAAGCTTTGGATTTGACCAGTTAACACATGTATTCATCTGAACCAATATGGCCACCCTCAAGAATAGTGACAGAGACCAGGAAATCCCTTGTCAGTCATCTAAGATTCAAAAGAAATCCAGTTTTATAACTGTTTGCATTGCCCCTAGCCTCAGTCAAGAAGGAATCCGCTCAACCATTTATGGGTGTCAGGTAGGATAAATACTATGAATGTGCTCAACCATAGTTAGATTCACATGGTGATCATTGATACATTGCTGAATTATTTCAAAAGCACCTGTCAAAAGAATTTGATGACACCCAGTGGCACAGGGTTCCACCCTACTTGCTGTAGGCATTTAAAACACAAAAAGCACATTAAGAGTTCAAAAAAATGCTTTGCTCAGTAGTCAGTATTACAGAGGATGATGGATAGTCTAACTGATGAGCAACCTTTGGCCCGTCAGAGTAGTCCATTGACTGGCTGTGAGACAGTTTGTTTACACTGACTGTCCGCAAGCACGGCCACCCACTGCTCCCAGTGGCCACGAATTGCCGATCCCAGCCAGTGGGAGCTGCAGGAAGTTGTGGCACAGGAGGAAGTGGGTGAGCAAGCTGCTGGACCACCTATGGTTGCAGAGGACCCCATGCTACTGGCTTCCTCCTTGTCATCGCCAGATGGGCCCCCTCCACTGGTGCCCCAGGATGATGCCAAGGTGCATCAGGAGCTGCTAGAGGGTTGCCACCAACTTGGGCCTCCAGGTGGAGAAGTTAGAGGAATCCACAGACTCCTTCTTTAATGTTCTCTGCCCTGTTGCCTTGGCCAGGGTAGCTTTGCCCCCTACATAAGGGGGTTGCTAAAATTACAAATGCCCTCTGGCAAACCCCCTTCTCCGATCTCCAAGAAGGCAGAGCGCAAGTACTTTGTGCCATCCAAGGGTCTACCCTCAGGTCCATGACCCGGTCTCTCTGTGGACTTAAATCTCATACTGTTGAGGCTCCCCGACTTCCTCTCATGGAAGGTCTTGTTCCTGGCAGCAATAACATCTGCCTGTAGGGGTTCTGAGGTTATGGCACTTACCTCAGACTTCCCTACATGGTGTTCTACAAGGACAAGGTCTGGCTGCGGCCACATCTACCCTTTCCGCCCAAGGTAGTTTCACAGTTTCATGCCAGCTAGGATATAAGATGAGTGTAGATTACACTCTCTGGATGTCAGGAGAGCGTTAGTTCTTTCGAGGTAGAAGGCTAAGCCATTCTATAAGTTGACACAGCTGTTCGTTGCGATAGCAAACAGAATGAAGGGCTGTCCAGTGTCCGCCCAAATAATTTCATCATGGATCACCACCTGCATCCATTTCTGCTATGAAAAGGCGAATGTGCCTTCACTGGTGATTGTGAGCGCCCATTCAACCGAGGGCAAGCCTCATTGGCAGCTTGCCTGGCCCAGGTGCCAATCCAGGATATCTGCAGGGCTGCTACCTGGTCGTCCATCCACATATTCACGTCCCATTACGCGATTACCCAGCAGGCCTGGGATGATGCTGGCTTTGGCAGAGCAGTATTGCAAGCTGCACGACCGTGAACACTGAGCCCACCTCCAGGGATGCTGCTTTTGAATCACCTAGAATAGAATAGACATGAGCAAGCACTCGAAGAAGAAAAATCGGTCACCTGCCTTTCGTAACTTTTATTCTTCAAGATGTGTTGCTCATGTCCATTCCATTACCTGCCCCTCTGTTGGAGTTGCTGGCAAGAAGGAACTGAAAGGGCATAGAGCCAGGGATGCCTAATATACCAACACATGAGCGCAGCACTCCAGAGGGCGTCACCGCTGGCCCTACATATACCACTAAAGCAGAAATCTCTGAGTATGCACGTGGGCACACACACAGGTAGAATGGAACGGACATGAGCAACACGTAAGAACAACAGTTACGAAAGGTAGGTAACCCATTTTTTCTTTGGTACATTTTATTGTCCATAAATACTAAAAAATAAAAGAATAAAAATAAAATTGTGTATTTGCAATTTTTTTTTCTTGTGTGACTTTTAAATTCCTCAGTCCTTTCCATCTTACCTTTTAATATACTTCCATGTACATTTCAATCATTATCAGGCAATTTGGGCCCTTACAGGGCAAATGTTAATGAAGTTACGGACAAGAACCCTTCGT
Source organism: Gopherus evgoodei (assembly GCF_007399415.2). Lineage (NCBI taxonomy): Eukaryota > Metazoa > Chordata > Testudines > Testudinidae > Gopherus > Gopherus evgoodei. The sequence continues at coordinate 22,413,536 of NC_044330.1, forward strand.
TGGTATATTATCATAATTGGTAGCTTTGGATGTGCCATAACAGAAAATTGCAGGGTTTCTCACAGAGAATACTTAACACATAGATGTCTCATGTTATTGACTGTATAAATCTGCAGAGATTTAATGACCCTCTTGCTGGAATGAAACTCATTTTCTAAACGCAATAAAGGGCCTAACTATATTGCCCAGTAAGGATCTTGCTTATTTTTTGCTAACTCCCTTCCTGGGACTTGTTTGTCTTTCCCCATCCCCTTTTCCTGGATCTTTTGGGTTCTCCTCTGATTTCTCTTTCCCTGCACTTCACATCTTTACTTCAACCCCTTGCAGGTGATGTCCAAACTACTGCTTGTGCAGTTCCTCAACATTGCTCTCAAGAGCAGAGTGAAACTGAATATAGACATTACCTTTTGCTTCCTCAATGTCTATAGAGGAAACGCTCTGTGCAAGAGCAACTCGGACATGATCCTCAAGTGTTGAGTCATGGGAAAGCAAGCAGTACAGGAGAATTTTAAAAATGCATGACACTTGTGCTGAATGTTAGCACCAACTACTTGGATAGTCTTTTGAAGTGTATGAATGTAATGACAGTAAACATGGAGAAATTCACTTTCCTATCTACCAGAGTTCTCCTTCACAGAACCCTTGAACAATGGATTGTTGTACTAGGGGATGTGTGCGCATGCCTAACTTGCAAGGTTCTGTAGGCATATGACGACACTCTGTAGTGTTGAGCTGTGATGGCAGTGCATGCTGAAAACGAGTTACTGTGGTAAATCCTTTTAAAAAATTTTTGAAACCTATTCACTAATAAGCAACTGCTGTCACACTTTAAATCTCTGTTGCCTGGGAAACATTCCAGGGTGTTTCTGTGGTAATGGGTATTTGGCTCCTTCTGGCCAGCAGCTGTATGGTTCTCGAGTTATGAAACTGTTTTGTCCTGAGCTGAACACAGGCCTACAAGTTGGTTGCATTTTTTTACTTTTTTAGCTTGTAGCTGTGAACAAACTAGAAAGAAACTTATTTGCTGATGGTAAATGCTGTTTGGTTTCATTATGTATTCTTTTCCATAGTTTGGGATGATTCATGACAGTGCTAACACCTTTCTTGTAAATTCATTAATTGTTTGATTTTTCTTATGGTGAGGACACATACTGTTTTGCAGTTTCAAACTAATTTCGTGAAGATAAAATTAATCTGCATATGTCATAAAGAGAACAGGCCACAATGATTTTTTTAATAAAAGGATGTCCATCTCCCTTGAAATGTTTTTTCCCTGATGTATAAGATATAGGGGTGTGGTTAAAATGATTCATCTTTATTTATTTATTTTTAAATTCAGGGCTATGTGCTAGATCTGTTGATTCATAATAACTACCTTTTTACTTAAATATTACAATATGAATAGAAGTAAACAGACTTAGTAGTTTAAATCAGTATTTTAGTTAATTTGAAATATAATTCCCATAATACTCATGAATCTGACATGTTTGAATTGTTTATTTTGTGTCTTTACTATGAGAATTAATTGAGTTAATTAAAAGCACTGATTTGAGGCGGGTGGTGTGGGCAGATTCCTCATCCAGCTCTGCCAAAGGATTTTAATTTTGACCTGCAATATTATTGATGTTGAAATAAAAATAATAGTACACACTGAATCAAAATTATTTCATAAACATGAGTGCCCAACAAATACAGCCCACTGTAGACTTGCTGATTAGAAGCTGTAGCAACAAAGTAACAAAGGCTGTCATTCTCCAATACAAAAAGTTATTCCTCAGTCTTTAAATAATATTGTATTAAGTATAATTCTGATTATGTATCACCAAAATGCAATGGTGAATGTTCTGACTCTCAGTATTTTTCGAACAAAAAGAAAAGAAAAATACCTTCTCCCCAACTCCAGTCTTGAGGAAGAAACACCACCTCTATTCAAAAGCTTCAAGTCACACACGAAATAAACCACTGCAGGTCAGCCATCATAGATGTCAATTGATCAATTACATATGTTATGTAAATACAGTAATTACCAATACAAAGCCAACTACAAGTCATGATACTATAAAAAGACTAGAAACACAACATTTGAATAAAACACAGTTTAATTAACACAATTCCTGATTAACTATCATCCTAATTAAACAAATAGCTATAAAAAGGGAAAGTTAAAGGAGACTTGTGCAGCAGTCTACCAGCATGCTGTCAATTGCAGAATTGGAGCCTAGTAGGAATTCTGAGTCAGAATAAAGGTTAGGATAAGTGCTTTTTTTAATGCAGCAAAATCTAAATAATTGAACTACAGAATCAATTAGAGGGATGAAGCAAAAGTGCTGTAGTGATGTTCAGTGTTAACATTAATTTTCCTAATAAAATAATCACAAAGAAGAAGAACTGTGATCATTTGTGATTTAAGTGTGATTTCACTAAATTGGCTGAAAGGAAAAAGTGAAACATGTAAATGTCTGAAATGGAATTTAGATTAAGCCTAAATTTGTGGTGTAACATAAGGATGTAAAAAGCAAACAAAAGAAACACGATCTTTTGATGAGTGACCCTTTAAATGCAGTACTTGTAAATTAGAGTTTTGGGTGTGCACCAGAACATTTTAATACATTTAATCAATTCAGCAATGTTATAGGAGAACAATATGATGTTGCTCCTGGGGCAATTATGCACCAAAAAATTAAAAATACTGTGGAAAATATTTTAAAATTCTGCATATTTTATTTGTCAAAATAGCAAAATATAATCTGACCAGTTTCAATTATTTTGGGTCATTTAGTTAAAAATACTTGTCAGCAAGTATATCTGTAACAATACAGACAACAAAAAAGATTCAGGAAATGTTTTTTCGACAAATAGATTCCTTACTAGTCATATTAATACAGAACTCTGAGTAATAATTCATTTAAACTACAGTACAGAACCGTATTTCCTGCACTCCTCAGAAGCAGTGCAAAGAGAGTCAGGGATAATGGAGGAGGTGAAGGAGAGAGAAGTAAAATTGCTGGGAAGGAGACAGGGTATGAACTTGGAGGGTTGTTGGTAGGGTGGGAAAAGTATGGAACAAGTTTTTTTTTTTGAGGAGTGACACAGGGAGGGATTGTTAGGGAGCTTCCCCCATGCAGACCTTGGCTGACCCCTAACTTGTCTCATTCAGTCAGGCGCATCTGCCCTTGTCCCCATGTGTCCCTGCACCCCCATCTGTCCTTGCAGCCCGTCTCCACCTGTCCCTCCACCCACTTTCCCTGTCCCCATATGTCTGTGCCCTCACCCAGCCACCCCCTGTCCCTATGTAGCTCTGCACCCCTCCTCCATCACCATGTTGCCCTGTACCTCCCTCCCCACTGTGGCCCTGTGCCTCCACTCCCATTCAGCCCCTGCACCAGTCTGTCCTCCCCAATAGCCCTTATGAGCCCTTGTCTGACTTCCCTAGCACCCAACACTGTCTCCCTCCCCATGGCCTCTGTCTCCTGACTTGGCCTGCTGTGAGGATGATAGGCTCTCTCTTTTCCCTAGCTGATGGGGAGCTGCTTTTTTGGTCTATTGTGACAGTGTCCTCTGGTGGTCAAAAGGCAGAACTCCAGCAACATTTTGGCAGAAGTTTTTTCTTTGCAAAAAGTTAAAAGCATGTGGGGCTCATTAATTGTGCGCACGCACACTAGTGCAGAATTCCCTCAGGAATAATGAGGTAGTAAAATTAAATCTGGGTTTATATAAGATATTATAATATAGGAGAGCCCTAAATATTTTAAAACAATAACCTAAATAAAGGTAATGCAATCACTGGGAAATTAGAAGCAATTAAATAATGTGCTTGGCAATAGCTCACAGCCATGGACGTTTACAATTAATTTTATTAGCAGCCAGGGATTATACCCTATATTTCCCAGGAGAGTTAATTTTCATAGCATTGACCCATCTCCCTTCTGTTTACAATTGTGCAACTTCCCTGTGCTGACTACAATTGTTTTGCCATAGCATTCCCTCTCAGATCTGAACCTTAGAGTTCAGAAAATGAGATACTAGCACCTGAATCCTCTAAGCTTAATTACCAGCTTAGATCTGATAGCACTGCCACCACCCAAAAATATAGTGTTTTGGGGCACTTTGACCTCCCCAACCTTCCCTGGGGACCCCAAGAACCCAGATTTCTTGGGTTCTTAAAACAAGGAGAAATAAACCATTCCCCCACCTTTCCCCCTCCCAGAATTTCCCTCCCTGGGCTATCCTGAGAGATACTGATCCAAAAAAAAAAAAACAATCAGTTTCTCTAAAAAGAAATCTTTTAATAAAAGAAAGGAAAAAGTAAAGAATTGTCTCTGTAACTTCAAGATGTAAATATTACAGGGTCGTATAGCTTACAGACACCAGAAAGAGACTTTCCCCCCAGTACCAATACAAATCAAAATATTCCCAGCAACTACACACATAAAAGTTAACCAGCCAGATCCACAATTGCAAATCGAGTAAAACAATCAAAAAGTCTAAACCGCCTGTTTTTACTTACTATTTGAAAAGAAACTTAGAGAGCCTGTAGTAATGTCTGGTCTCTCTCAGACCCTCCGAGAGAAGAACACACAACGGAAAAAGAACACACACAAAAGCTTCCCTCCGCCCAAATTTAAAAGTATCTTGTCTTCTGATTGGTCTTCTGGTCAGGTGTCCAGTTCCCTGCTTGTAACCCTTTACAGGTACAAGAGACATTAACCCTTAACAATCTGTTTATGACACGCTCCCCAAATCGCAGACAGTGGGGAACCTCGCTGGTGGCGATTTCTTCCTAGAACTCTAAAATAAACAAATTAATACAACACATGCACCTTTACATATACTACTAAGTATATAACTAACAGACTTCTACATTTTAAGAACACTTTTTAACTACTGGATTCTGGGAAACTTTCACGAGAGAGGGCATCAACTACTTTGTTAGAAGCTCCTGAAATGTGTTGAATTTCAAAATCAAAATCTTGGAGAGCTAAACTCCATCGAAGAAGTTTTTTGTTGTTCCCCTTGGCAGTATGAAGCCACTTTAGCGCAGCATGGTTGGTCTGTAGCTGGAACCGCCGTCCCCAAACGTATGGGCGTAGCTTTTCCAGGGCGTACACAATGGCATAGCATTCCTTTTCACTGATTGACCAGTGACTTTCCCTCTCAGACAGTTTTTTGCTGAGAAACACGACAGGATGGAAGTTGAGATCCGATCCTTCCTGCATGAGAACTGCTCCTATACCACGCTCAGATGCATCTATGGTTACTAGGAATGGCTTGTCAAAGTCCGGGGCCCTTAGCACAGGGTCAGACATGAGCGTCGCCTTAAGCTGGGTAAAGGCCTTCTGACACTCATTAGTCCACTTAACTGCATTTGGTTGGGCCTTTTTGGTTAGGTCGGTCAGTGGGGCAGCGATTTGGCTGTAGTGTGGTACAAATTGCCTGTAGTACCCGGCCAAGCCTAAGAAGGATTGGACCTGTTTCTTTGACTTTGGGACAGGCCACTTTTGGATAGCATCCACCTTGGCCTGTAGGGGGTTTATGGTTCCTTGACCCACCTGGTGTCCCAGATAAGTCACACTGTTTTGGCCTATTTGACACTTTTTGGCCTTAACCGTTAGTCCTGCCTGCCTGATTCGCTCAAAGACCTTTTCCAGGTGTTCTAGGTGTTCGGGCCAGGAGTCTGAAAAAATGGTCACATCATCGAGGTAGGAAACTGCATATTCGCCCAGTCCTGCTAGTAGACCATCTACCAGTCTCTGGAAGGTGGCGGGTGCATTTCGCAGCCCGAAAGGAAGTACATTAAATTCATACACCCCCGCATGGGTGATGAATGCTGACCTTTCCTTGGCAGGTTCATCTAGCGGTACTTGCCAGTACCCCTTGATTAAGTCTATTGTAGATATGAATTGGGCACGTCCCAACTTTTCCAATAGCTCATCGGTGCGTGGCATTGGATAGTTGTCTGGACGAGTTACCGCATTTAGCTTACGGTAGTCCACGCAAAAGCGTATTTCCCCATCTGGTTTGGGTACCAGAACCACTGGAGATGCCCATGCACTGGTAGATGAGCATATTATACCCATCTGTAGCATGTTCTGGATCTCCCGTTCTATAGCAGTTTGGGCGTGAGGAGACACCCGGTAGGGTGGGGTTCTAATTGGGTGAGCATTACCTGTGTCAATGGAGTGGTGTGCCCATTCAGTCCGTCCTGGGGTGGCTGAGAACAATGGGGCGAAGCTAGTGCACAGCTCCTTGATTTGTTGCCGCTGCAGACATTCCAGGGTGGTTGAGAGGTTCACCTCTTCCACGCCACTGTCTTTTTTCCCTTCGTAGTAGACACCGTCAGGCCACTCAGCATCATCTCCTCCCTGGACTGTAAACTGACAAACCTGTAAGTCTCTGGAATAAAAGGGCTTGAGAGAATTAACATGGTACACTTGGGCTTTAGGGAGGAATTAGGAAAGGCTATGAGGTAGTTAACAGCTCCTAGGCGCTCTTGGACTGTGAATGGCCCTTCCCATGATGCTTCCATCTTATGGGCCTGTTGCGCCTTCAAGACCATAACCTGGTCTCCTACCTTGAAGGAACGCTCTCTGGTATGTTTGTCATACCAGGCCTTTTGCTCTTTCTGAGCATCCTTTAGGTTTTCTTTAGCAAGGGCTAAAGAGTGTCGGAGGGTGTTTTGTAGGTTGCTTACAAAGTCCAGCATATTAGTCCCTGGAGAAGGTGTAAACCCCTCCCATTGCTGCTTCACCAACTGTAATGGCCCCTTAACCTCGTGGCCATACACAAGTTCAAACAGTGAAAACCCTAAACTGGGATGTGGTATGGCCCTGTAGGCAAGAAGTAACTGCTGCAACACTAGGTCCCAATTATTGGAATGTTCATTGACGAATTTACGTATCATGGCCCCCAAAGTTCCATTAAACCTTTCCACCAGGCCATTGGTTTGATGGTGGTACGGGATGGCAACCAAGTGGTTCACCCCATGAGTTTCCCACAGTTCTTTCATAGTCCCTGCCAGGAATTAGATCCTGAATCTGTAAGGATATTGGAGGGCCAACCTACCCTGGCAAAAATGTCTGTTAGGGCCAGGCACACAGCTTTAGCCCTGGTGTTGCCTAGAGCTACTGCTTCTGGCCATCGGATAGCAAAGTCCACGAAAGTCAGTACACACTGCTTTCCTCTTTTTTGGGAAAGGACCCAGAATATCCACAGCTACTCACTGAAATGGGACCTCAATTATGGGGAGTGGCTGGAGAGGGGCCTTGACCTGGTCTTGGGGCTTCCCCACTCTTTGGCACACCTCACAAGACCGGACATACTTGGCAACGTCCTTGCCCATCCCTCCCAGTGGAAGGACTTCCCCAACCGGTCTTTGGTTCTGTTCACCCCAGCATGGCCACTGGGATGATCATGGGCTAAGCTTAAGAGCTTTTCCCGGTACTTAGTTGGAACCACCAATTGTTTTTGTGGATGCCAGTCTTCCTGGTATCCACCAGAAAGAGTTTCCTTGTACAAAAGTCCTTGTTCTACAACAAACTGGGATCGATTAGAAGAGCTGAGAGGCGGTGGGGTGCTCCGTGCCGCCGCCCAACCTTTCTGAAGGCTGTCATCTGCTTCCTGCTCAGTCTGGAACTGTTCCCTTGAAGCTGGAGACACCAGTTCTTCTTTAGACTGTGGACTTGGGCTTGGTCCCTCTGGAAGCGATGTAGGTGATGGGGTTGTTTCCGTTGCTGGTGAACCGCTCTCTGCTGGTGCACCAAGGGTTATTTCAGGCTCTGGCTGAGCCTCTTGGGTGTGGTTGTCTGCTGCTTCTGCCAGTTCAGGCTCGCTGGCGTTGGGGTTGAAGATGGATTTGCAAGCACTGTCGTCAGTGCTGGCAACTGTTCTGGTGCTGGCTGCTTTTCCAGTTCCTGGTCTGTGACTGGAAGTACTGTGGCTGTTTCCGTTGTTGGCATGGGATCCGGGTCCACTACCTCTGTCTGGGTCTCCTGTAACACAGACAGGGGCTCTGTGGACGGCTCAGGAACAGGAATGGGTCTGGAAGCTTGTCTGGTTTGGCTGCGGGTAACCATTCCCACTCTCTTGGCCCGCTTCACCTGGTTGGCCAAGTCTTCCCCAAGTAGCATGGGGATGGAATAATTGTCCTAGACTGCAAAAGTCCACATTCCTGACCAGCCTTTGTACTGGACAGGTAGTTCAGCTGTAGGCAAGTCTACAGCTTGTGACATGAAGGGGTAAATTGTCACTTGGGCCTTTGGGTTGATGAATTTGGGGTCGACGAAGGATTGGTGGATAGCTGACAGTTGTGCTCCCGTGTCTCTCCACGCGGTAACCTTCTTTCCGCCCACTCTCAAAATTTCCCTTCGCTCCAAGGGTATTTGAGAGGCATCTGGGCCTGGGGATCTTTGGTGTGATGGTGGTGTAATGAACTGCACTCGGTTGGGGTTCTTTGGGCAGTTGGCCTTTATATGTCCCAGTTCATTACACTTAAAGCATCTTCCAGCTGACTGGTCACTGGGTCGAGGTGGGTTACTGGAGACTGGTGAGGTGGAAGAATAGGGCGTCTGTGGCTTTCCTTGGGTTGTAGGTGGGGTCTTTGGCTGCCCTCGGTTGTAGGGTTTATTGTCGGTGTGCCCTCTGGGGTATTCGTTCCCCTTGACAGTAGCTTTTTTTCTTTTCTGCCACTTCCATCTATTTGGCTCCAATCTCCCCCGCCTCGATTACCGTTTGGGGTTTCCCATCTAGGATGTACCTTTCTATTTCCTCGGGAACACCATCTAAGAACTGCTCCTTCTTCTTCGAGTGATTGCTCATATCCATTCCAGTTAGGTGTGCGCGCCGTGCGTGCACGTCTGCTGGAAACTTTTTCCCTAGCAACTCCAGTGGGCTGGCAGGTCACCCCCTAGAGTGGCACCGCCATGGCGCTTGATATATACCCCTGCCGGCCCGCCCGCTCCTCAGTTCCTTCTTACCGCCGTGTCGGTTGCTGGAACTGTGGAGTGCGGCTTGCTGTCCTCCACATCCCTAGCTCTCCTTCGTTACTGTCAATAGTTGTAGTTGTAAATAGTTTAATAATACAGTTAGAGTTGTATAGTAATTAGTAGTTAGCGTATATAGTTTATAGAACTTATTCGCGGGTTGGGCCATTGCCCTTCCCGGCGCCCAGCACCGGGCCCATGCCTGGTTCGCCGGGCTTCAAGCAGTGCTCGACCTGCAAGAGGCCGATGCCAACTAGCGATCCCCATGACACGTGCCTGAAGTCCCTCGGGGAATTGCATATTGCCGAGAAGTATCGCATCTGCAAGGCCTTTAAGCCTCGAACAAAGAAAGAGAGAGATCAAAGACTGCGGACTCTCTTGATGGAAGCGGCACTGAATCCGGTACCGTCAGCGCACCGGCCACCTCTACACCGGCACCGGACCGTGCCGGCACCGGAAATACACCCCGGCACCGCCCATCCTTGGCACCGGGATCCGATCAAAGACCTTCGACGTCTGCGACATCATCTCGGCAGGCTCGAGTGGAGCGCCCGGCACCTACCTCTGCCGCGGCACCGTCTGCAGGGTTGCCGTCGACTCCGGGCCCGGAAGGTCCGTTGAGTTCGGCCCCTCCGAGCTCCCCCTTAAGATCTGGGGTCGAGCCATTAGTCCCGTCCACGCCGGAGACCTTCGCTTCGGCGCGGGACTTGATAGCTCTGACTGAGCCATCCCAGCCTCAACCCCCGGTACCGGTCATCTCCAGAGGCAAGCCGACGTTGAGAGCGCCGTCTCTGGAATCCAGGCATCGATCGCCTTCGAGGCCCCGACGGCGTGGACGCTCACGCTCTCGGCGCCGCTCGCAGTCCCTGCACTGCTCTCCTAGGTGGCACCGGTCGCACTCGTGACGCAGGTCGACGTCGGTATGGTCCCGGTCTGGCTCTTCTCCATACCGGCACCGGGACTCTAGGAGCCGTTCGCGTCGGTGATCAACTCCCCGGTCGACCTCCCGGCATCGAGCCAGTGGCAGGTCCCGGTCCCGGTCGACCTCCCGGCACCGCATCTGTGGTAGGTCCCGGTCCCCAGCGCCATCCCGGCACCCATCGGACGTAGATCGCAGTCCCGATCCCGGCACCGAGCTGGAGGCAGGTCCCGGTCCGGATCCCGGCACCGAGTACCAGACCGATCCCGGTCCCGGTCCCAGCACCGTTATGGCTCCCGGTACCGATCCTCGGCACCGAGAGGATCGTCGGCGTCGGGACTGAGGGAGGCCTATCAGCCGAGTTCGGCACCTCCATGGCCTTCGAGGCGGACAGCGTTTATACGCTGGGCCCGGACAGACATGCGGCCCTCTTCCAGGACCCTCCGCCTCAAGACCAAGGGCCACAGCAGTGGGGGTTTTGGACTCCCTGGGCGTACCATCAAGCCCAGGATCCGCAACATACTTCTCCCCGGCCTGCGGCGGACCGAAGACCACCAGAGTCAACGCTGTCTCGCCCTCCTCCCTCTCCGGAAGGCGAGGACAGGTCCAGCCACCAGGACCCAGAGCTCCCTCGGCAGCCGGAGGGCCAGGTCCAGACGGAACCCCCTGTGGATGCTCTGCTGCCAGGGGTCTCCTCGTCATCTTCCCCTGACGAGGCAGTGGCAGGCACCTCGTCCTCCAGCCCTCCCCCTCTCGACCTCAGGGCACATCAGGACCTCCTCAGGCGCGTGGCGCAAAACTTAAATTTACAAGCGGAGGAGGTCGCTGAGATCGAGGATCCAGTGGTCAGCATCCTCTCCGCAGATGCTCCCACCAGGGTTGTCCTGCTTTTCATTAGGACCATTCAGGCCAACGCCAACGCCACCACGATATGGCAGTCACCGGCCTCCATCCCTCCTACCGCACGAGGCGTGGAGAGAAAGTACATGGCCCCCTCTAAGGGCTATGAATTCCTGCACGTCCACCCGACACCAGGCTCCCTCGTGGTACAGTCGGTGAATGAGAGGGAGCGCCATGGACAAGGGGCCCCAGCGCCCAAATCTAAGGAGGCGAGGCGGATGGACCTCCTAGGCCGTAAAGTCTATTTGGAGGGGGCGCTACAGCTCAGGGTCTCCAATCAACAGGCCCTCCTTAGCCGCTACTCGTTTAACTCCTGGGTAGCGGCGGACAAGTTTAAGGAGCTGTTGCCGCAGGAGGCACGTCAAGAATTTGCGGCGATTCTTGATGAGGGCAAGAAGGTCGCAAGGACCTCGCTGCAGGCCTCATTGGACACTGCAAACTCGGCCGCTCGGACCCTTGCCTCAGGGCTTACGATGTGCCGCATATCCTGGCTTCAGGTCTCTGGCCTTCCACCGGAGCTCCAGTATACCATCCAGGACCTCCCCTTCGAAGGCCAGGGCCTGTTTTCAGACAAGACAGACCCCAGGCTAAAGAGCCTTAAAGACAATCGCGTCATCATGCGCTCTTTGGGGATGCACGTGCCCGTGACGCAGCGCAGACCCTTCCGGCCGCAGAACCAGCAGCAACAACGCCGGCCGTATCCCCAGTTCCGCCCACGGCAGGACGTTAATAGGCGCCGGGGCAGGAACAGTAGGCGCAGACAGTCGAGTGGCCAAGGGGGGCAGAACCAAGGCTCCTCCAAGGCCCCACCCGGACCCAAGCCTTCATTCTGAAGGTGTGCCCGAGGGCGCAGTACCAGTTTCCCCTTCGGATCCTTCCCCACAGTTTTCCAACTGTCTTTCGTTTTTCCTCAAGGTGTGGACCCGAATAACATCAGACTGCTGGGTCTTATGCACTGTACAGGCCGGTTACCGCCTGCAGTTTTCATCGCCCCCCCCACCCCCCTCCCTCGTCCCTCTTCAGGGACCCCTCTCACGAGCAATTCCTCCGTCAGGAGGTACAGACACTCCTCGAGAAGGGAGCCATAGAGGAGGTTCCAGAGAGCGAGAAGGGCAAGGGGTTTTATTCCTGTTACTTTCTGATCCCCAAGACCAAGGGAGGCCTCAGGCCTATCCTAGACGTGCGAGAACTCAACAAGCATATGGTGAAGTTGAAGTTCCGCATGGTATCCCTGGGGACCATCATCCCATCGCTGGATCCTGGAGACTGGTACGCCGCCCTCGACATGCAGGACGCTTACTTTCATATCGCCATATTTCCACAGCACAGGCGTTTCCTTCGCTTCGTAGTTGACCGCAAGCATTATCAATTTGCGGTCCTCCCATTTGGCCTTTCTACGGCCCCGAGGGTATTCACGAAATGCATGGCAGTCATCGTCGCATATCTTTGGCGCAGCCGCATTCACGTGTTCCCCTACCTCGACGACTGGTTGGTCCGAGGCACATCAGAGCTGCAGGTCCGTTACCACATCCACAGGATCAGCAGCCTCTTTGTACGTCCTGGGGAGCAGAGTGGACTTGTCCACGTTGACAATGAGGCATAGGGCAGACACCAGAAAGAGACTTTCCCCCCAGTACCAATACAAATCAAAATATTCCCAGCAACTACACACATAAAAGTTAACCAGCCAGATCCACAATTGCAAATTGAGTAAAACAATCAAAAAGCCTAAACCGCCTGTTTTTACTTACCATTTGAAAAGAAACTTAGAGAGCCTGTAGTAATGTCTGGTCTCTCTCAGACCCTCCGAGAGAAGAACACACAACGGACAAAGAACACACACAAAAGCTTCCCTCTGCCCAAATTTAAAAGTATCTTGTCTTCTGATTGGTCTTCTGGTCAGGTGTCCAGTTCCCTGCTTGTAACCCTTTACAGGTACAAGAGACATTAACCCTTAATAATCTGTTTATGACATGCTTACATTAGAAAAGTATGTTTATAACTGTCTTTTAATGTAATTAGTGTTCTTTCTTTTTGAAAAAAGTTAATCACTGTCAGGGAGATTTTCCAAAACATCTAAGGGATTTAGAAGCATAAAGTCCTAATGATTTTATTGACTAGTTATATTCTCACCTGGATTTTCTTTCCCATTTGGTTGCTGTGATCCCACTGGTGGTGCCAGTCCCTCCTGTTTCCTCTCCTCCTGTCATGTTCTAGCCACCTTCAGTAAGCTCATTTTCAGCTTTACCATACATAACAAGTTGGAAAAGAAAGGTTACTTACTTTACAGTAATGAATTCATCAAGATGTGTGGTCCCTCAGGGTATTCGCTGTGGATGAGTATGCACCTAAGATTGGAAGATTCTTCCTTAGCTGCATCGATAGTCTGTACCTTGTGGCTCTGAATTGAGAGCATAGGGAGCAGTGACACCAACCGGCACTTCAGTTCCTACTCTAGGAACGATCCTAAGCAGAGGGGGAAGAGAGAGAGTAATGGAATACCTCTAGGGACCACACATCTCAAAGATATCAAGTTATTTCTCTTTCTCTTTCTTTAAATAGTGATCTCTGTGCATATTCATTGTGAGTAACTCAACAGAGGAGGATGGGAGGAGCTATGTTTCACCTCAGATACTGCAGGACTGCTGTGCCCCAGGATGCATCTGCAGAAGCAGTCTGCACCAGGGTGTAATGTCTAGTAAAGGTGTGTACTGAATACTATGTTGCTGTATCTGCTCTACAGAATTCTATAGTGGTGTACCCTGGAGAGAAGTGACAGAGGTGGCTTGTGCTCTGGTCAAATGGGGCTTTCATGCCTTGATGTGGGGGAAGAGTTTCCACTTATTCACAACAAAGCAAAATGCAGCCGGAAATCAATCTCACTGCAAAAACTCCAGAAATTGCTTTCCCCTTTCATCTGGTCAGCAACAGAAACAAATAATCTTGGGGATTTCCTTTACAGGTAGAAAGCCATGGCTCTGTGGACATCTAGAGAATGGAGCGTCTTGTCCTTTCTGGTGATATGAGATTTTGCATAGAAGACAGATAGCTGTATGGATAGATTTAGAGGGAATTTGGAGAGAGCTTTGTGATGAATTTGGGGTATAATTTCAGTCTACTTTATCTTTATGGAACATGGTATGACATAAGTGCCCCAAACTTACCTAACTCTTCTGGCCATGGTGATAACCGTCAGGACAGCCACTTTCATAGATAGAGAAGAGAGCACGAGGCCAGAGTTTCATATAATGAATTCATAAGTGCAGACAGACCAGATTAAGTTCCCAGTTAGGAGTTGCTTTTGGTACCAGAGGAAAAGCTCTGATGAGACCCTTAAAAAAACCTCACAATCATAGGGTGAGTGAAGATTGAGCAGTTTTCTTCTGTTTATTGAGGACGGAGTGGACTTCCTCAGAGTATGACCTCTCTAGGTTCGTTGTCCATCCAAATATCAGGCTGTGAAGTGGAGGGGTGGGGTGGATGGTCTAGCCTTCATTTTGAGTGGGAAGCAGTTGTAAGCTTATATGAAGGTGAGAGGTCATTTGGAGGATTCTGATGACCCAAAACTGTCTCAGCTACAAAGGGGCAACTAGGATTACTGTTGCTTTGTCCTGCTTGATCTTATTCAGGACATAAGGTCAGAGGGGGATGAGTGGGAAAGCATACATTTCTGCTGCAGTGTACGCTCTGGTGTTTCTTGGAAGCTTCAGTGGCCTTGTGATGGTAAAAGGGCTGAGGAGAAGGATGTTGTCTGTGTGAAAGTAGTTTGGAGTATTTCTTTTAAGGTGCTGGGGTGTGTGCCCCAAGGACCAGAGGGTTGCCTGGAAGTCTTTGAGGGTATATAACAACTCATCAGTTTTCTCACTGAATAGATTGTTGCACTCGACGGGGAAGTCATCCACAGTAGCTTGAACTTCCTTGGGAAACACAGATGTGTGAAGCCAGAAAGTTCATAATAACCAAAGTTGCCATGGAATGGGAAGCCATGTCAGCTGCATCTAACGCTGCCTGGAGGAACAATTAGTTATCAGCTTATCCTTCATCAAAAATAGCCTGAAACTGAGGCCTGAGTTCCTATGGAAGCTTGTTAGCAAACTCAGACAATTTACTTACAGTGAATAAAGTAATATTTAGACATCAATGCCTGATAATTCATTATATGAAATTGTAGGTTGGTGGAAGAGACACTTTCTTCCAAGGAGCTCCAATTTTCTGGCATCCTTGTTGGAAGGAGTGGTTGTAGGCTGATGCAGTCTGTTGAATTCAGTGAATGCCTGGACCACTAAGGAATTTGGGCAGGATTGGAAAACAATACTGTGCTCTTTAGATGAAACAAAGTATCTTTTTTCCATCTTTTTCAGAGTAAAGGCATGAGGGCATGGAGTGTGCCAAATTATCTTGGCTGGTTCCAATATGGTTAGTTGACTGGAAGTGCCTACTTGCTATGTTCTAGAGGATGTCCAGAAGCTTGTAGGTAGGGTTCTGAACTTCCTCCAGGGGACTCTGGAGAGCACCCACAATCTTCTTCAGGGAGGTCTGACATTTTATGTGGTCATCAGGTGGCAATGGTGAGGCCAGTGCAACTGCCTCATTAGGAGATGAGGACGGGAGAGCTGCAGGTGGATTGAGTGGGTATGGTCGCTTGGGCTGTTCCTCCTCCTCATAGCACTCCTGAGGGGGCTGAAGCTGTTCTCTGGAAGGTGATCTCTTGCTAAACTCCTACTCAGATCTCTTGAAGTCAGGAGTTCTATAGTATGGGTTCCAAGTGCCCCAATATGGCCAGTATGTGGGCTCTTATGGTTACAGAGGTGGTGCTCTCTGTACCCTTATGAGGTTGGCGAGGGTACCATTGGTTCTACACCTGATGGTTTATTTTATGAAAGTGAGATTCTGGAAACCCTGTTGGAGGTAATCTTGCATCTCACACTGGTTTGAAGACCCACTGCATTGGCCTCAAGCCTGCTGGAGGAGCATGAGTCTTTGGATGCTAGAGGTGGAGCTGTTGGTACCACATTGCATAATACCGTAGCTAGTAGATAGGACCAGTAAATAGCACAGCGACTATGTAGCCCCTCTGGAATTATCAGATCTGAGAATATTGTCAATTATGGGTCAGTATAAACTGTTAGATCATTGAGGATGGTATAAAGGTTTAGCAGATGGAGAGTGAGAGGAACTTCAGTCTCTAGGCAGAACCATCAGTGCAGACTTGTGTTGAGCTTCAATACCATCTGCTGTGTGTGGGGAACCACTGAGTCCTCCTCTTTGTGGTATGGTACTCTTGGTACATTCAGTATTTGATCCTTTTTCTCCCTTGGCGGTCCTATGGTTGGTCCTTCCCACCCTCTCACCCTCCACACAGGCGGTGGTTTTGGAGTATACATGGCTCTCAGTGCCGCCAATACTGACCCTTGCTCTCTGTGAGCTTCAGACATGCCCATGCTGGGGTGTGGACTCTCACCAGCCTGCTTCTTATGAGAGTGCTTCTTTACTCTCCTCTCATCTTTGCCTGCTAGAGTCCTTAAGCCTGAGATCTGATGCTCTAGGGCTAGGGAATGCCAAGTCTGGAGGGGCACTGCTTGGTGGTTCCTATATACAGAGAGATTAGAAGATCGAGGACCAGACTGGGGCCTCATGGAATGCTCCATCGTGTCTTCAGAGTTGGCATTTGCATATTTGTTGTGTTTCAGGTGGAAAAGAACAAGTCTCATACCTGGAGGGAACATGATACAGTATACAGTATAAGCAGGAGTCATGGGGATCACCAACTGGGAAGACTCAGGGATGGGCTGTGTAGGACTTGAAGCCCAGGGATCTTGGGCATACTAGGTTCCCCCAAAACTGTGATGGTAATGGGGTTGGGGGAACCCCTAATCCCAAAATTGCCATCTAACTATAGACCTGACTTATGCAAATTCGCACTTACGGAAAAAGTCCCATAAGCCAGAAATAGGATTTTCGAGTTGCAGAAATTTTTGCGTAACGTATGGGCATACGTTTCCTACTTGTGCAAAATTCGAGTTACACAAGGCTTTCCAGACGGAACGATTGCGTAAGTTGGGGAAGTGGGGGACATCTGTATATGTTAAAACTAACTACCCAGTGATAAAGTTATTTACCATCAGACACCAAGGAATAACAGCTAAAGTACCAGTTTAGCAGCTAGGACTTTGGTTGATAAATTCCATGGTACTGTAGGCTGGTCATTAAAATTATAATTTATTTTAAAGCAGTTCATTATATATTAACTAAATTGTATAAATGGACTATTTTTTTTGTTATTATAGGAAATGCATCATTTTGAGGAGGAACTAACTTGTTCCATTTGCTATAGTATATTTGAAGACCCACGTGTACTACCATGTTCTCACACATTTTGTAGAAATTGTCTGGAAAGCGTTCTTCAGCTATCAAGCAACTTTTCCATATGGAGACCACTAAGACTTCCACTGAAGTGTCCCAATTGTAGAAGCATTGTTGAAATTCCTCCATCTGGTACTGAGTCATTACCTATCAATTTTGCATTAAAGGCTATCATTGAAAAATATCAGCAACAAGACCACCCAGATGTTGCAACATGTAGTGAACATTATAGGCAGCCATTAAATGTATATTGTCTTTTGGATAGAAAATTAGTGTGTGGCCATTGTCTTACAATAGGTAAACATCATGGTCATCCCATAGATGACCTTCAGAGTGCCTACATGAAAGAAAAGGAGACTCCTAGGAAACTCCTTGAGCAATTAACTGATGAACATTGGACTAATGTATGTTTGCTCATTGAAAAGTTGGAAGAACAGAAATCTCATTATGAAAACATTGTTCAAGATGATAAGAAAGCTGTAGTGCAATATTTTAAGAAACTTAATGACACACTGGAGCATAAAAAGCAAGCTTTGCTAGCCGCTTTGGATGAAGTTAATGCTCACATTTCTGAAGAATATGCACCACTCGTTGAAAACATGAAAAGAATCAGAGAAGAACAGCTTGATTTAATGTCATTGAACACATCTGTTCAAGAAGAGGAGTCTCCGCTTCTTTTCCTTGAGAAGGTTGATGTTGTGCGCCAACGCGTAAAAACTTTGAAACAAAAGCAACTACCAGATATCAAACCTGTTGAAATTTATCCACGAATAGGACAGCTATTGAAGGATGTTTGGTCCAAAACTGAAATTGGTCAGATTAACAAGATCCTCACTCCAAAAATAAAGCTGATTTCAAAAGGGAATTTATGCCCCAAAGGCACTGAGAAGGAAAGAGGACAGTCTAAGGAATTGCTCCAGTCTATAAAACCTCTAACAGTGATGCTAATTTCTATGATGATAGTGATAATTGTGATTTCATTTAGTAAACCTGTATTGTCAGTTGTAAATGAAGTAACTTTGATCTATATTTCAGACATCTTGCAGTTTGTTTATCAAGATCTATGCAATAACTTGCAGGCAGTAATGGAAATGCTATGCCATACATCTAATTTCCTGATGGAATTCATGGGGAGAATTGTTTCTTTTTCTTTCTGAGTGTTTGAAATACTGAGATTAGCAGTTAGGATAATTGTAAGAATCCTCATTATGTTTGAACTATTGTACAAGGCTCTTTTTTTTTTTTTACTTTCTATGTAAATGCTATTGAAATAATAGATCGTTTACAAAAAAATTTAAACTGGTTCTCTAGATTAATTAGTACCAGAATCATTACACCAGATTCTCCCCATCTGTTGAAATATGTGAAGGATGAGACTGAAGAGTGTGTGGGGCAGGGTTCTCTCTTAATACCCCTATTTTTCCCTTATCTTTTCCCATCCTTTGCTCCCACTCCCATGCCCATTTCTGAATCTCTGCTTTTTACTGATTATCATTCAACTCAATGACAGGTGGATGGTAATTCCTCCTAAAGTAGTACGTACCACTCTTCTGTTGCATGTAAGAGGTCACCGTCAAATACATTGCTCCTTCATCAGTTGCCCATACTAGTTTATAATGTAGGAGAGCCTAAAGATATGAAACATAAATCTCTGGGGAAAAAAAATCAAGAACAAATCAGAATTGATCCATATTATCTCTAAGAAAGCCATAAGTTCACAAATTCCAACCTGGGAAAGGCAGTTTCCAACAGACTGTAACTACTTCTCAAGCATCTACTACCCAGTCCTTTTAAACTAATTCTTTAGGTAGGGTTTTGCTAAAACTAACACAGAATTAGTAACTGTTGTTCTTCGAGATGTGGTGTTCATGTTCATTCAAAGTTGGCGTGCACGCGGCGCACACACACCTACTTTGAATGGACATGAACAACCACTCAAAGAAGAACCTAGAGTTTCAGACATTAAAACTGAGATGGATAAATCAAAGTCTCGAGTTAGTCATTAGCTCCAGTGTACAAAAAGTGCATATGTGTGTATTGCATTTCAGCAGGTCCACTACACTATATATAGTGAACCATTTTTGGGTCATTAAATCATCTATGAAATGACTGGGGTTCATCTTGTTGGTTCCAGGCTGTTAGTTGGATCATATTGCTTCAAGTTTCCTTATGTACATCATGTATAAGTGATCTTGTATCTTTCAAGTAGGTGTGGGTGCTGCTCTAAAACTTTTGGGATGATATTCCTTGGTAAAATGTAAAAGTACAGTCCCGAAAATTGCTGAATGTGTGCTGCTTTATTAAATGAGCTAAATGTGCAAGCAAGAATATTTGGGGTGAAATCCTGCACCAACTATAGTAAATGGCAAAACACCCACAGACTTCAGTGGGGCCGGGATTTCACTTTTATTTATTTATTTTTAAGAAAAAGCTGTAGCAAATAATGTGAGAATGCAGTATAAATGTATTCTTAAATATTACTGCACATATACACCTTTACCCCATTATAACGCCACCTGATATAACATGAATTCATATATAACATGGTAAAGAAGCGCTTTGGGGGTGGGTGGGGCTGCGCATTCCAGTGGATCAAATCAAGTTTGATATAACGTGGTTTCACCTATAACGCGGTAAGATTTTTTGGCTCCCGAGGACAGCGTTCTGTAATCAAATTAAGTGCAGTATGCTCCATTAATTAAAGTACAAGGGACTGATTATGTCCCAACTGATGTTAATTTTTAATAGGTTGATTAACCTACACTTAACAGTGACGATTTCCCAGTAGCGTGAGTTTTTGGACTGATGCTATGGGAATAACTCAGCACACATGAACTCCAAATGGTAGGTTAATTTTGATGCCAGTTCTTAAAAAATTAAAATATTGTTTGTACCGTATCAACAAATGTATGTTTTTAGTTTTGTTTAAGAAGTTCATTTATACTGTAGTAAGCAACACTCCTGCTTAAACTAAGAGATTAGCATTCATGCAGCAACTTGACATTTTAAAAGCCTTACTTAAAAAACCCCACACATATTCAGGGCCTGATCCTGCAAAATGCCAAGAACCTTCCGTTCCCATTGACTTCAGTGGGAGTTGAGGATGGTCAGCATCTTGCAGTATCAAACCCCAAGTTAAATCATTAGTAGTCTCAACTATCACAGTTTTAGAGCTCAAGTGTTGAGCATCTTCAACACCAACCAGGATTGGCCCCTTGTTCCTGTA
Organism: Gopherus evgoodei; assembly: GCF_007399415.2. Taxonomy (NCBI): domain Eukaryota; kingdom Metazoa; phylum Chordata; order Testudines; family Testudinidae; genus Gopherus; species Gopherus evgoodei. The sequence continues at coordinate 22,433,922 of NC_044330.1, forward strand.
AAATGGCACTTTAAGTGATCATTCTTGTACCATACAAACCAGGCTCTATATACCAACTAACAAATTTGTCTTAAATTGCACTCAGTCTTAAAACTCAGGCCCAAAATATAGAGTCTAAAAAAACCCAAACCAAACCTAATATTTAATGTGTTTATGTGATTATTTAAAAAAAGAAATTCTAATAGTAAATCTTTGTTTAGAGCTAGAAATGCCTCTGTAATGGAGTTTGCAATCTGAACACAGTAGCAGTATGTTAGGACAGGAAAATGGAAAAGTAAAACTAATTTTTTTCATTGTTCAGCCAGAAAGTAATGGAAATAAGCAGCCAGCATAAAGAGGAAGCTGATCAATGATATGCAGAAATGTGGTTCTAAAAAGTGACATTTGAGGTAAGTCTAGCAGTGGGTAGACTTCTGTTTTGGATGAGAAGTGGGTTTTTTTGGACCACTGCATATTAAGCACAGTTCTATATTAAAGTATACAAATTCATCTAATCTCAATACAGTATATGGAGGATTTTCTTAATTCCCATTAATACTAAGGGCCAGATTTTTAACTGTATTTAGGCATCTAATGATACAGATAGGCACCTAGTGGAATTTTCAAAAGTCCTTAGGCACCTAATTTCAGTGACCCTAAGTGTCTGTCTGGATCTCTTCTCTCAGAATGTCTTGTATATTAGCTTCCTGATATTTTAAATATTTTACAAATACGTTTATATTGCAATTTTACTTTTCCAGATGACATGGATTATTTAGAAAATGTCATTGTAACATTTGACTGTAAAAAAAAATAAAAAATCAGAATTTGTATTTATTCATGTACTGGATATTTTAATAAATCTATCTAAAAAATGTATTATGTTGGGGAAATGGGTTCCTCTTATCCTCTCACCCCATATAACCACCTTTAATTCAACACCAAGCTGGAATGGTGGGTTGAACTGACGTCATGAGAGATGGAAGAAGTTATTCACCTTGTGCAATAATGATGTTTTTCAAGATGTACCCGCCTATGAGTACATCACTGTAGATGTGTCTATGTCCCTGCGCTACTGATTGGAGAACTTTGGTAGCAATGTCCGTGCATCCCGCGCATGCAACCCTCCTCAATTCTTCTCAATTGCTCTTATAGCTGTCTGTTTGCCGATTGTTAATTCTTTGAGAATTGCTAGTTCTTCTTCGAGTGCTTGCTCATATCCATTCCAGTTAGGTGTGTGCGTGCCGTGTGCATGTTTGTCTGAGATTTTTACCCTAGCAACACTCGGTGGGCCGGCAGGGCGCCCCCAGGAGTGGCGCCGCTATGGTGCCGGATATATACCCCTGCCAACCCCTCCGCTTCTCAGTATCTTCTTACCGCCTGTGTCGGTTGTTGGAACAGTGGAGCGCAGCTTAGCTGATCACCACCACCCTAGCGATTCGCTCGTTTCTGTTGTATTTGTGTATATAGTTCGATTTCTATCAGTATAGTTAGTGTTTAGTTGTTAGTTCTGTAGTAGTTATTGTAGATAGTTAAGAGGGATCGGGGTCTAGCCCCTTTTTTCCCTCCCCTGGTATCGGGGCCCATGCCCGGTTCACCGGGCTTCAAACCATGCTCGGCCTGTCATAGGCCGATGCCCACAGGAGACCCTCATGACTCCTGTCTTAAGTGCCTGGGTGAATCCCACCTGACAGACAAGTGCCGCATCTGTAAGGCGTTCAAACCCCGGACTAAAAAAGAACGGGACATTCGCCTAAAACAACTACTGATGGAGGCAGCGTTGACGCCCGGTCCTCGGCACCATCAGCGGCACTGGGAGCAAGTGCCTCCTCGGCATCGGAGCTCACTCCAACAGCGAAGGCTCCTTGACATCAGCCATCACCGGCTCAAGCTTCTACCTGGCACTGTTCGCTCTCACCATGGAGCAAGAAGCACAAGCCTTCTGCGGCTACTATATCTACACTGCAGTCTGAGCGCTTAGCCAAGTCGGACTGCCCAGCACCGTCAACTGCCGTGGCACCGATGTCCTCCGCACCGTTGATTCCGGCCTCGCTGGAGCCGTCGAGTCCGGTGCTCACCAGCTCCCCGGCACACGCCATGGTTGAGCTTGTCATGCCCTCCACTCTGGAGACGTTTTTCACAGCATGGGACTTGATTGCCTTGACTGAGCCTGAGCTGCCTAGGCAAGCCGGCCCTCATGAGACCTTCTTCGCCTGGTACCACAGAACGTCGCCGGTCCCGATCCAGGTCCCGCAGGCATTCCCGGTCCCGCCATCGATCCCGGTCCCGCGGCCGCTTGCAGTCCCAGTATCGTTCCCCATCGAGGTACCGGTTGTACTCGTGGCACCGCTCGAGGTCCCGGTCACCGTCCAGATACTACCGGCACCGCTCCAGATCTTGGCACCACCCGCGGCACCGGACTTCTCGCAGCCGATCTCGGCACGGCGATTCCAGGCACCGGTCGACCTCCTGGCACCGCGCTGGTCACAGGTCCCGGTCCCACTTCTGGCACCATCACGACTCTCGGCACCGTTCTCTGGCACCGCATAGAGATGGTTCGAGTGGACGCAGAGACCTACATCAAACGGTCTCTGCTACCCCGTGGCCGTCTCATCATCCGTCGATCTCCTCCCATGCAGACACTGCATCATACGGGGATTCGGTTAACCACCAGGGACCTCATCAGTGGCCCTTTTGGACACCTTGGGCCTACCACCAAACCCAAGGTGATCAGCATATACCATCGCGCTCCGGCCCTTCTGAACATCGGGCACCAGAGACCACAGTGAGCAGACCTCCCCCACCGGATATGGAGGAATCTCCAACACACGTGCCAGACCCTCAAGATCCGCCGCCTCAGGACATCCCCCAAGACCAGGACTCGATCCAAGACCCACTGGTTCCTGGGGTTTCATCCTCTTCCTCCCCGGATGAAGTGGTGGCGGGAACGTCTACATCTGGACCGCCCCCAATCGACCTCAGGTCACACCAGGACCTTCTGCGCCGCGTCAACCTCAATATCAACTTGCCTGTAGAGGAAGTTCCTGAGGTGGACTACCCGGTTGTCAGTATACTGTCAGCGGAGGCTCCAACCAGAGTGGCCCTCCCCTTCATCTGCTCGATACAGGCTAGAGCGGATATCATCTGGCAGTCCCCGGCATCCATAGGGCCCACAGCCAGAGGGGTTGAACGTAAATACATGGTGCCCTCCAAGGGGTACGAGTACCTGTATGTTCACCCCCCTCCTTGTTCATTGGTTGTTCAATCAGTCAATGAACGGGAGCGCCATGGCCAGCAAGCCCCTGCTCCTAAATCAAGGGAGGCCAGGCGAATGGATTTGTTGGGGGAAAAGATCTATTCCGCGGGAGGCCTCCAGCTCAGGGTGGCGAACCAGCAAGCCCTCCTTTTGTTATAACAGTTATAACACCTGGGAGGCAGTAGGGAAGTTTGTAGAGCTCGTCCCGCAGGACTCCTGCCAAGAATTTACAGCTCTCCTGGAGGAAGGGAAAAAAGTTGCGCGGACCTCCCTCCAGGCCTCGCTGGATGCTGCCGACTCGGCAGCTAGAACCGTCGCCTCTGGGATTGCCATGCGGCGTATATCGTGGCTGCAAGTGTCAGGCCTGCCACCTGAGCTCCAGTACATGATACAGGACCTACCCTTTGATGGCCAGGGCCTCTTCTCCCAGAAGACGGACCCTTGCCTACAGAGTCTGAAGGACAATCGCGTAATCATGCGTTCGCTGGGAATGCATACGTCACAGCCTCAGAGACGATCTTTCCGGTCGCAGCCTCAGCGCCCCTTACCCCCCGCCTCGGCCAAGGCAAGACTTCACCAGAAGGCAAGGTCGTACCTCTCGCAGACGACAGTCTGTACCTCAGGGGGGTAAAAATGCCGGTCCCACCAAGTCACCGGCGGGACCAAAGCCAAACTTTTGAGGGTGCGCCTGAGAGCATTGTACCAATGACCTCCCAGGATCCCTTTCAGTTCGCTAACCGCCTTGCTGCATTCCTCCCTGCGTGGTCCCAGCTGACTTCGGACCGTTGGGTCCTCCGCACGGTGGGGTCTGGCTACTGCCTTCAGTTTATTTCAACCCCTTCTCCCCACCCTCCCTCCTCGTCCCTCTTCAGGGACCCCTCTCTCGAGCAACTCCTTCTGCAGGAGGTTTTGAGGCTCCTTGCGTTGGGAGCTATAGAGGAGGTTCCGGAGGAATTAAGGGGCAAGGGATTCTATTCCAGATATTTCCTAATTCCCAAGGCAAAAGGGGGCCTCCGGCCTATCCTGGACCTGCGAGGACTGAACAAATCCCGGAGATTGGTACGCTGCTCTCGACATGAAAGATGCATATTTCCACATCGCGATTTACCCTCCGCACAGAAGGTACCTACGCTTTGTGGTAAATCGTCAACATTACCAATTTGCGGTCCTCCCCTTTGGCCTCTCTTCGGCCCCTCGGGTATTCACGAAGTGTATGGCGGTAGTCGCCGCCTCCCTCCGCCGCTGTTGAATACACGTCTTCCCATACCTTGACGACTGACTTATTCGAGGGACCTCTGAGGCTCAGGTCACCGCTCATGTAAACGTCATCAAGGGCCTATTCACCCGTCTACTCCTGATTATCAACCTGGACAAATCCGTTCTGCTACCTGTGCAGAGGATAGAATTCATAGGGGCTATGCTGGACTCCAAACGTGCATCGGGGAGCTTGCCCCCACAACGCTTTCAGACTATAGTCTCGCTTATACAGCGACTGAAAAGCTTCCCAACAACTTCTGTCCGCACCTGCCTCTGCCTCCTCGGTCACATTGCTGTGTGCACCTTTGTTACGAAGCACACGAGACTGCGCATGTGTCCTCTCCAGACTTGGCTCACCTCAGTTTACCGTCCACGCAGGGATGCCATAGACATGATAATCACGGTTCCAAAACGTTCTGGGCTCCCTTGACTGGTGGCTGACTTCCTCCCCGGTGTGTGCCGATTGTCCATTCCATCCGCCACAGCCCTCGGTGTCTCTGACAACAGACGCTTCTTCTCTCGGTTGGGGTGCTCACTTAAGGCACCTCCGCACCCAGGGTCTTTGGTCCTTTCAGGAGCTGGCACTTCACATCAATGTCCGCGAACTGAGAGCGGTCCGACTGGCGTGCCAGACCTTCCAGCATCACTTGCAGGGCCGTTGTGTTGCAGTTTTCACAGACAACACAACGGCCATGTATTACATAAAAAAAGCAGGGAGGGACGCGATCTTCCCCCCTTTGTCGAGAGGCGATGCGACTGTGGGACTTCTGCATAGCCCACTCAATAGACCTGGTAGCCTCCTTTCTCCTGGGAGTCCGGAACACTCTAGCGGACCACCTGAGCAGGTCCTTCCTGTCCCACGAGTGGTCCATCCGTCCAGACATCCTCCTTTCAGTATTCCGGAAGTGGGGCTTTCCCCAGATAGACTTCTTTGCATCCCGAGAGAACAGGAAATGCCAGGAAATGTGCTCCCTGCAGGGTCGCTCCCCAGGCTGCCTCTCGGACGCGTTCCTAATTCCCTGGGAAGGTCATCTACTTTATGCCTTTCCCCTAGTCCACAGAGTCCTGCTCAAGCTCCGCAGGGACAGGGCCAGGCTAATCCTGATTGCTCCGGCGTGGCCGAGGCAGCACTGGTACACCATGCTGCTTGACCTATCTCTGGCGAACCTGATATCTCTGACACTCTACCTGGACCTGATAACGCAGGACTTCGGCAGACTTCACCACCCGGACCTGCAGTCCCTCCACCTGACAGCATGGCTGCTGTCTGGCTAAACCAATCCGAATTGCGCTGTTCCACCCCGGTGCAACAGGTCCTCCTGGGAGGCAGAAGGCCTTCCACACTGGCGACATATCTCGCCAAGTGGAAGCGCTTCTCCCTTTGGTGTGCCCACCGTCACCTTATTCCCGTAGGTGTATTGGTCCCCATTATCTTAGACTACTTATGGTACCTCAAGGAGCAGGGCCTGGCGCTCTCTTCGATAAGGGTGCATCTGGCTGCAATTTCCACCTTCCATCCTGGGGAATCCAGCCATTCGATCTTCTCACCCTGTAGTTTCCAGGTTCCTTAAGGGCTTGGAGCGATGCTACCCTCCGGTTAAGCGCCCTTCCCCTGCCTGGGACCTCAACCTTGTACTAGCTAGGCTCACAGGCCTTCCCTTTGAGCTGTTAGCCACATGCTCGCTACTGTACCTGTCCTGGAAGACGGCCTTCCCCGTCGCTATCACCTCGGCCAGACAAGTATTGGAGCTTCGTGCTTTGATGGTAGACCCCCCATATATGATCTTCCACAAGGACAAAGTACAGCTGCGGCCGCACCCGGCTTTCCTTCCCAAGGTGGTCTCTGCCTTCCACATTAATCAAGACATTTTCCTACCAGTCGTCTTCCCGAAGCCGCATACATCACGCCGGGAACAACAACTGCATACCCTGGATGTTCGCCAGGCCCTCGCTTTTACATTCAGAGGACCAAACCCTTCAGACGCTCACCTCAGCTATTTGTAGCGGTCACAGAGCACATGAAAGGCATGCCTATCTCTTCCCAGAGACTCTCATCTTGGGTGACGTCCTGTATCCGGACATGCTACGACTTGGCCCGTGTTCCGACTGGCCACCTCACCGCCCACTCTACTCGGGCTCAAGCCTCGTCTGCAGCTTTCCTGGCCCACGTTCCCATTCAGGAAATATGTCGCGCAGCTACCTGGTTTTCCATCCATACTTTTGCATCCCACTATGCACTGGTTGAGCAGTCTAGAGACGATGCCGCCTTTGGCTCGGCAGTCTTACATTCCGCAACGTCTCGCTCCGACCCCACCGCCTAGATAAGGCTTGGGAATCACCTAACTGGAATGGATATGAGCAAGCCCTCGAAGAAGAAAAGACGGTTACTCACCTTTGTAATTGTTGTTCTTCGAGATGTGTTGCTCATATCCATATCACACCCGCCCTTCTTCCCCACTGTCGGAGTAGCCAGCAAGAAGGAACTGAGGAGCGGAGGGGCTGGCAGGGGTATATATCCGGCACCATAGCGGCGCCACTCCAGGGGGTGCCCTGCCGGCCCACCAACTGTTGCTAGGGTAAAAATCTCCGACGAACATGCACGTGGCACGCACACACCTAACTGGAATGGATATGAGCAACACATCTTGAAGAACAACTGTTACAAAGGTGAGTAACCATCTGTTTTTAGCTTCCTTCAAGTTTTTTCTGTTACTTTGTATTTTTTTTGGCCCTGCCTTGAACAGAGAAAAAAGAAAAGGGCTTGTCTCCTGCCAAGCCCGGTGGGTGGGAAACCTCCCTGGACTAGGGTGTGTACGACTCCCAAGAAATCTATCCCAGTGACTGGTGGACACTTGCGGTGTGTTCACTGCTTGGAAGAGAAGCATATTCCCAAAATGTGTAGCTTGTGTCAGCAATTGAAGCCCAGATCCAGCAAAGACAGAGAGCTAAGACTCAAACTCCTACTCATGGAGCCAGCCCTTCAAGCCCTGGTGTCCCGGCAGGAGCTCTCACCACAATGCTCTACTTTGAAGGGAGGTGAGACCAGAGAGATGATCCAGTCTTATAAGGCCTCTAAGAAAAGGTCAATGAGTCGCAATAGTGAGCCCTAATCGAGCTGAAAACGATCTCTGGCTTCATCAGTATCATCGGTACTGACAGCACCAAAGCCATCTAAATCTGCTACATGGGGCATGCATGGTATCGAGTTGATGGTGCAAGTCGAACTGCCTAAAGACAGAGTAGCGAGTAGTGCTCAGCGCAGAGGTGAGTGTGAGGATTCTATCTGTAAGACAGCCTGATCAACTGCTGCATCTGTCCCCAAGGCAGGGGCAATGGTGTAGTGGGTGGAAAAGGTGGGCATACAATGTAACACAGGTGCAGGCCACCATGAGGCCCAAGAGGGAAATGCAATGGTGGAGGTGCATACTTGGACAGTGGTGGAGTTGTGCGATGAGAGGGGTGAGGGTGGAGAAGTGGTTGGAGGGGAGAAAGGCATGGACTATGACAGAGTCCAGGCGTGCCCATATGAAGGTGAGTGTGTGGGTCAATACAGGGACTGATTTTCCCTTGCTGATGCAGATTCTCAAGTTACCAAGGACGGTGCGGAGGGTCTGGATCGGGGTGGCCAAACTTTTTGGCTTGAGGGCCGCATCAGGTTTTGGAAATTGTATGGAGGGCTGGTTAGGGGAGGGGCCGCTCCCTCTCCCCTGACTGCCCCATGCAACCCATCCTCTCATTCCTGATGGCCCCCCTGGGACCTCTGCCCCATCCAACCACCCCTTCTCCCTGTCCCCTGACTGCCTCTGGAACCCTTGCCTCTGATTGCTTCCTGCCGCTCCGTCCAACCTCTTCTCTTATTCCTGACTGCCCCCCCGGACCCTTCCCCCATTCAGCCCCCCTGTTCCCTGCCCTCTGACTGCCCCTACCCATATTTACACCCCTATTCCCTGACCACCACCTTGAACTCCCCTGCCCCCTTACCGCGCTGCCTGGAGCACCAGTGGCTGATGGTGCTACAGCCGCACCGCCCAGCTGGAGCCAGTTATGCCATTGCCAGCGGGCAGCACAGAGGACTGGGTCAGGCCAGGCTCTGCAGCTGCGCTGCCCCAGAAGCTTGCAGCCCCGCTGACCAGAGCATTGCACTGGTAGTGGAGTGAGCTGAGACTGCAGGGGAGGGGGACCAGTAGGGGAAGGGCCTAGCCTCCAGGGCAAGGAGCTCAGGGGCCGCACAGGAGGGTCCTGTGGGCTGGACGTGGCCCGTGGGCTGTAGTTTGCCCATCTCTGGTCTGGATAGTGACGAGGCAGGCACAAGATGGTGCTACAGGGAACCAGTTGTCAAGATAGGGGAATAAGGCATGGCCCAGCCGAGACATGTAGGCCGCCATGACTATGAAAACTTTTATGAAAATGCAGAGCGGTGTTAATTCTGAAAGGGAGGACCTGGAATGGGTGGTAGGAGCCCCCCCACACCATGAAGTGGAGGAACTGACGGTGAGCAGAGTGGATGTCTAAATGAATGTATCCATCCTTCAGATCAAGAGTTGCAAACCAAGCTCCACCAGGAAGGGATGGTAGACTGAGGAGAGCATGATCATCCGGAAGCAGAACCTGCATATGAATTTAACAACTGGAGATCCAGGATGGGGCAGAAGCCTCTTCTTTGGCACAAGTAAATAAGGGGAGTAGAAACCACAGCTATAGCAGTGCCCTGGAACATGTTCTTTGGCACCCTTCCAGAGGATGGCATCTGCTTCCTCCCCAAGATGATATTGAGATGGGTCCCTTGGGTTCCCAGGGGTGGGCTCAAGGAGAGGAATTTGATGAGGTACCCTTGGTGAACAACGTCCAGCACCCAGCAATTGGTGATGATCATGCTTCAGTTGTAGGCAAAGTGGGCAAGATGATCCCTGAAGACGATCTGCGGTGTGATCAGGGATGGAGGATGGGTCTTGAGGAAGGAGTCAAAAGGACTGCTTGGGTGGGTGGCAGCGAGACGGAAGCCAGAGGCAGAGTCAATGGCATCACTCGCAGCTTGGACACCCACCTTTGCAACTAAGTTGTCTTCGTCCAGGAGAGTCTGAAAGTCTTGCTGTTTCTCTGGAGGAAGGAAGGCCTGGAAGTCCGCTAGCTTAGAGTATCAAAGGAAGTCATACTTCCAGGATGGCCTGGTAGCTGGCAATGCAGAATTGCAGGCCTGCAGGGGAACATATCTTGCACTCTAGTAGGTCTAGTTTCTTCACAGAATGATCAGGAGGGGTAGACTTGAAATGTTGATGATGGGCGCACTTGGTTGCTGCGTGAACCACAAGCAAGTTAGGTGGTGGGTGGCTGAACAAAAAGTCTGTACCCTTTGATGTATGAAATAGCAGCATTCTGCCCACTTTGGGTTAGGGGCACAGGAGGCCGAGGTGTGCCAGACAGCCTGAGCCGGCTGTAGGGTGACATTGTGGAAGGCAGGGCAGTACATGAGGGTCAGGGGTTGCAGGATGTCCATTAATTGGTTGTGGGGATTCTGGACATCTTCCATGGGCAGACTGAGAGCCACAACTGGGAGTAAGTCTTGGTACTGCACGTGGTCATTGGCAGGGGAGAGGGAGGGTGGGATAAGTGCATCATCCAGTGACGAAGAAGTGCCAGGGGCAACCAGAGGCACCAGCGGTGCTGAGAGCACCAGCTGAGGGGGGGTGTCGTGAGGGTCCTCGTAAATAGAGGAAGGAACAGTGTGGGTTTGGGACAGTCAGTGATGTGGATGTGGTTGTACCCTGTGGTCTCAGTAGGGGTCCCAAGCAGGCCAGCAGGACCAGGCATAGAGGTTACTGGGCATCAGCAGCGCCTGCAGGTAGAACCACTGGATCGTACGCCAAGGGGTCTGGGTTGTATGACCATGCAGCCAAGAAGACAAGGTCCATCTCTGAGGACCACTCTGATTCAGATGATGGATCTGGCAGTGGCAATGCAATTGGGACCGTTGGTGCGAGATGGAGGCAGGACAGGATCGTCCAGGAGCAGCAGAGGTTTGTCAGTCAGAGGCAGTGGTGAAGGTGGAGCAGAGCAGGGTGCTGATGAAGCAGTAAGAACTTATCTACTGGAGATGGCAGAGAGGGTGCTCTCCTGTGAGGCATGGAAGATTGATTAATCTTTGGCAAGAATTATTCTGTGATTCTTAACATCACCATGGAACACAAAGTGGGGCTCCTGCATGGATAAAGTTACCAGTTCAGAAACTCATCTAGCAGATGTGATAGCAACCAGAATACAAGTTTTGATGGCTAGGTTGAATTGTTCCCAGGTCAACTTAAACTATTCTTTCCCCAAGCAGCTCCTCACCAGATACCTGAGTAGGATGACTGACTGATATTCATGGGTGTAACATAGCTTCCTTGTAGTTACCAAGATAGAAGCGATTGCGTATCACAAATCACAAGAATTTGACCAAGGCAGAACCAGCGATGTGTCATCCAAGCAAGAATCACGCACCCGGATGATGGGCTACTTGCTTGCCTCTAAGTAGTTTTTTGTCCTCCTTACTAAATAAATGAAAAACCTTTGAGCTGAATCGCTAGAGCTAAGGTTTGTGAGATTGCAGTGCAGTATATTTTCATTCTTATGGTCTATGGGGTTTTTTGGAAGGGAATCCCCATCTGAAGGTGTAATCACTTGTAGCACGATTGCTGAACCAACCGTAAGCTTCCAAAAGTTATGCAATCTATTTTTATAGAACATTTTAGTTTAACATTTGTTTTTAATAAAAAATCCTCATTTGGGCCTTATGATGATCACAAAAGAGTCTACAAGAAACCATGCATCTAGTAATCCTTCAAAGGGAAGATATTTTATTAACATTGAGTTCCTTGCCAGTTCCTGGCATCCTGTCCTGGAAAAGTTCTACAAGCTTTTTTCCTCCCCTCTCTAGTATATGTGTGATACTTCCCCACCTGGTCACAGCGGAGAAGTAGCACAATATTCACCCTGGCTTGGGGACAATGTAAGTGCAATGAGGTACTGGTAGACATTTTGTCAACTGTGGAAGTAGCTTGCGAGATACCCCTGGCACAGGGGTGGGCAAACTATGGCCCAGGGGCCACATCTGGCCCTTGAGCGCCCACCAGTGGGGTCCAGGGCTTGCCCATCGCCAGCCAGGGAGAGGGGTCAGGGGCTTGCCCTACTGCAGGCGGCTCCTGGAAGCAGCAGCATGTCCCCCCTTCTGACTCCTACATGTAGGGGCAACCAGGGGGCTCCGCATGCTGCCGCTGTCCCTGCCCCCAGCTCCCATTGGCTGGGAACTGTGGCCAATGGGAACTGCAGGGGAGGCACCTGCAGACAACGCAGCATGCAGAGTTGCCTGGTCATGCCTTTATGTAGGAGCTGGAGGGGGAACATGCCATTGCTGTTGAGAGCTGCTTGTGGTAAGTACTGCTTGGTGCCTGCACCCCTGACCCATCCCCCTTTTCCAGCCCTTATCTCCCTCCTGCCCTCTGAACCACTCCATCCCAGCCTGGAGCAACCTCCTGCACCCGCCACCCTTCGTCTTGAGCCCCACCTGAGCCTACACCCCCCAGCCCGAGCCCCTCCCTCCTCCCCCCTGCACCCCAGCCCAGAGCCCCCTCCCACACCCTGAATGCTTCATTGCTGGCACCACCCCAGAGCCCACACACCCTAACCCCCAATTTCATGAGCATTCATGGTCAGCCATACAATTTCCATACCCAGATGTGGCCCTTGGGCCAAAATGTTTGCCCATTCCTGCCCTGGGAACTTGAAAGGTTGCTTGCCTTCTGTTGCAAGTGGGCTAGTAGCTTTGTAGGTATTGTAGGAGCAACCTAGTATTAATAGATTGGAAGGGGTTTCTCACTTACCCCTCTGTAATACCCACAATGGCAGCTGTGCAGGGAGTGGAATAGTCATATGAGTCTGATCTGGTTACAGACTGCCTGAAGTGCTCCTTATGTAGTGGGGGAAGGGAAGAAAGCGACCTTTATTTTCCTAGAAGAGGAACATTCTATGATTCATGATCAGAAGACACAAATCCCATTCTGCTGCCGTCAACACCTGAGCCCTTTTCATTGGCAGAGTGAAGGTCCTTCATCTGAAAGCCAAACAGGCAAAAATAATTCCCAGTAACCTGCGGCAGGGCTTCTCTAGAGTAGCAGGCTTTTCTGCATGCCTATACATGCTGCCATGTGGTAGTAAGCCTGATACAGAATACATAAAGCCTGTGTGTAGAAGCCCTGCCCCACCACACCCACCCTTGAGGGTGGGGGAATTAAAAGTGAGGGGGTTTAACCCCCTACTGTTTACTCCACTTGTTCTCTAACAATATTAAATGTAATATGAGAATATCCCAATTCATAGTGAGAGGAAGGGGAACTTGTAGGAGACCTATGTCTTTCCCCGAGGAGCTGAGGACCCACTTTGGTATTGTGGAAGAGGGAGCAGTGCAAGAAACATCTTTGGATCCATTCAAAGTTTTTTCCTTTTGGCCCAGCTGTGTTGTGGGACTTACTTTAGGTGGCCAGATGGCAGGCTCCTTGTCTTTAGACTTTCTCCCTAAAATGTTCAGAAAGCTTCTGAATGGGCTTTTCCACACTGGCATTGCAGCTCTTCAGGACTGGTAAGGTGAATGCCACCCCACATGCAGGTCAGCTGCTGAGCTCTGGGAGTGCAAGGGTTGGCTGGTTGTGAACAGGTAGGGTATGACTCTGTAGAGTTTGTAAATGCTGCCTCATATAGGGAATCACTGATTAGATTTAGGTCAATATTTGCAGGACCACTCTGACATGCCTGGTGATAATGGGGCGGGGGGTGGCAGAGGAATCCCATAGGTGAAGCACCACAATGGCACATCCAGGTGGTTTAAAACCACCATGCTGCCAGGTCCAGAAGGGAAAAGGGAAGGTTAGTTGCTATTATCCAAGAAACAATTAAAATTGAAATTGGCCAAGAAATGGTTGGAACCAAAGCAAATCAATATTCAACTGCTGCTGCAGATGCAGAAATGTTGGCAGCAAGCTGGACAATGGGGAGTGACCAGCATGGGCTGTATTACAGCACTGAAGTATCCTTAGAAGCTGCAGGCAGAGAGTGTGATAAATGAAGGGGGGGAGGGGTAGCTCCCATTTATGGACAGCCAGCCAGCAGCTATAAAATCCCTCTTAGTAGCTGTTTTCTAATTGCTCTATCTGTAAGGGATTAAAAAGCCTCATTGCTATGCACAGGTAAAAGGAAATGAGTGGGCACCTGGCCAAGAGCAAGGAACAGGCTAGAACTTTTTAAAATTGAAGAAAGACTCCCCTTTTGTCTATCTGGCTGTTGTTCTCCCAGAGAGGCAGACAGGGCAATAGCTATGCTGTAAGAAGCTTGGACCAGGTATGAAAAATCATCAGTATCGTACCTGGAAACTACTCATTTAAAACCTCAGATATGTAAGTAGATCAGGAAATATCTAGGAAGACACAATTAGGTTTCTCTCTTTTATGGCTTATGGATTCCTCTGTGTTACTCCCAGGTGCTTTGGTTTTGCTTGTAACCTTTAAGCTGGACCTTAATAAAGCTATTCTTGGTGCTTAATTCTTGCTCTTTTAAAATCTCACAATAGCCTGAGCTCCCAGATGTATTTTATTAATAAAATTGACCTTTTTAAAGAACAGAATTGGATTTGTGTGTCTTAAGTGGTTTCTGCACGTTATTTAATCAGCTGATGGCAACAGCCACTTTCCTTTCTTTTTTTTCCCTTCCCTCAGCTCTTTCTCAGAGGGTGTGTTTGAAAGGGCTTGAGGGTACCCCACAGAAAGGAATTCCCAAGTGTGCCTTCCTGGGCTCTCAAAGGGCTTCTGCACTTGGCTGATGGTAACATCTACCAATTCAAGGTCAGAGAGAAGCTGTGACCGTGGGAGTTTAATACCAGCCTGAAGTGGCCAGTATTAATTTTTAGAATCCTTGCGGGCCCCCACCTTCTGCACTCCAAGTGCCAGAGTGGGGAACCAGCCCTGACATGGTGGTAGTGGTGGGATCATTCTGAACCAGAAGCACAGACCTCAGGATTTAAAAAGGACATATTTTTTTCTTTTGGCAGCCTGCAAAGCCTGGGATTTTTTCTTTCTTTTCGTTTCTTTGCTGCCTGAGGGAAACAGGCCTGTAAAGGGTGCAGACTGCAAAGCCAGGGAGTCCAACAAGCAGTTTATTTTTTTCCCCTAGCTTCATAGCAATGAAATAGCTAGGCTAGAGTAGGGCAGCAACGAACCCCTAGAGTAACCAGTCTTCCCAAATCGGCATGCCACGGAGTAGACAGGCCCAGATCAAGGTCAGATGTCCAGCTCCATGACAGAAATGCAGGAAGGGGATGAGGGACCAGAGATTTCCTCAGAAGGAATGATTAGCCCTCCCCAACCTGAGATCCAGGTGTCAAGATGGAGGGATGCCCTTAAACCCAGACCAGAGTCTATGACAGCAGTTGTAGATCCAGTTCCTGGGACCCACCCAGAACCAGCTCAAGGATTGGAACTGGAACAGTCAACACTAGAGCCTGTGCTTGCAACCCCACCAGTTAGGGGAGCAAGCACCAAAGGGTGCCACAAAACCTGCACCTGCAGCTAAACTGGTGCAAGAAGCTCAAATAGAGCCTGAAATACAACTTAGTGCACCAGGGGAGAGTGGTTCAGTTGATGGAGACACCCCTACATCACTTGCAGTGGAATCAAGCCCAAGTCCACAACCCAGCAAGGAACTAATGTCTCCAGCATCACGGTGGCAGTTCCAGGCAGAGCAGGAAGCGGATGAAAGCCTCAAGGGGGCTTGGATGGCAGCATAGAGCGACCCACTGCCTCTCAGCTCTTCTAATAGGTCCAAGTTTGTTGTAGGAGAACTCTTATATAAGGAAACCCTTTCCAGTGGGCACAAGGACTGGCATCCTCAGAGACAGTTGGTAGTTCCAACTAAGTATAGGGAAAAGCTCTTGAGCTTAGCCCACGATCACCCTAGTGGCCATGCTGGGGTGAGTAGGACCAACGACTGTTTGGGAAAGTCATTCCACTGGGAGAGGATGGGAAAAGGTGTTTCTACCTAGGTCTGGTTTTGTGAGGTGTGCCAGAGGGTGGGAAAGCTTCAAGACCAGGTCAAGGCCCCTCTCCATCATCGAGGCTCCATTTCAGCATGTAGCTGTGGATATTCTGGGTCCTTTCCCTAAGAAGCACCCAGAGGAAAGCTGTACATACTGTAAAAGCAGCAGAGTGTCCTGTGGCACCTTATAGACTAACAGACGTATTGAAACATGAGCTTTTGTGGGTGAATACCCACTTCGTCAGATGAAGACTAACACGGCTACACCTCTGATACTATACATACTGACTTTCATAGATTTTGCCACCCAGTGGCTGGAAGTGGTAACTCTAAACAATACCAGGGCTAAAACCATGAGCCAGGCATTGACAGACATTTTTGCCAGGGTAGGTTGGCCCTCTAACATCCTTACAGATTCAGTAACTAACTTCCTGAAAGGGCCTTCTAGGTGCTTACAAGTTATTGTTTACTAGTTTGTTCCAGTATTTTTCCAGGTATTGGCTGGTCTATAATTCCACAGATCCTTCCTGTTTGCATTTTTAAAGATAGGTACTATGTTTGCCCTTCTCCAGTGCTCTGAGACTTCACCTGTCCTCCATGAGTTCTCACAGATAATTGTTAATGGTTCCAAAATTGCTTCAACTAGTTCCTTAAGAATCCTAGGATTCATGACTGCGGACTTGAATGCATCCAACTTAAACATCAGTCTTCTTGATCTCATAATTTATTAGCTCTTCTTCCCTTCGAAATAGAGGACTTCCATTTTCCTGTGTCTTTCTTTTCCTCCTAGTGTATTTAAAGAGCCTCTTCTTACTGCCTTTTATGTCTCTTTTAGGTGTCAATCATTTTTTGCTTTAGCCTTTTAGCTTTTGTCCCTACACAAATTGTGCTATTCTTTTATATTAGAAGATATGCTGTTGCTAAAATCTTTCTGACTTGTCACTCCTCCTTCTCAAAGAACTTCCACTGCTAACTTCTGAATATTACCTTCAAGATACTTAAACTTATCTTCTCCCACTCTTATCTTCCCCACCTCCCCCCATGATAGCAGCCTCCATCTCCCGCAGCCCCATATGCATGGAACACCCTCCCCAAATCAAATCTGCACAGCTGACTACCCTGTTCCTTTCTAAATATCTGCCTGTGCCAGAGTGCATTGCCTAATTATAATGGATAATTAGTGATTCATTAACCACATTCCCCTATTTCAGAAACTGAAGCCTCTAAATTGTACACACAGCAAATATATGTAAGCTTGTGTTCTACAACTGTAACTACTGTTTTCCTTACCTCTTCTCCCCCCAAATGCATATCCCCACAGTGTTCTACCTGCAGCTGTCACATCTTGTCCATATTTATATTGCAGGGTCTTTGGGGGCAGCAGCTCTTATTTTAAGTTTGTACTGCACCATTACAAGGAGGCACCAAATCCTTGCTGTAATACAAACATGTAGTGTTTAAATAAGCACATTCTCTTCTTAATCACGGGAACTGTGTACATCACACTTCCAGCAATAGAACAGAGACATCTCTGAACACAATAGCTGTATTCAACAAGAACTTGAGTTAGTTAACTTTTATTAAAATAAAATACTCAGTAAAAAGCTGTTTAAAAATCTACAGGTAGAACCCAAACATTGATACAAGGCCTATGGAATGGGAATTTAAAATGCAGCTAGATACATACTTTTGGAAACAGTTCTGTTATGCTCAAAATGATATAAATTAAGGTATCTACAAAAATTAAGTGTAGCCAATCTATAGAAAATATTAGCTCTTCTGAAAATCTTGGCTTACTAAGAAGCTCAAATAATGAAAGCTAAGATATTTACAAATCTTTATAGAACTATGATGAATCACAAAACAAAATCAAGCTAAAAGACAGATAAGCAGCAGAAACACAGTGAAAATACACATTAGTAATAAGATTTCACTTCTTCAGAACAGAAGAAGATTACACATTCAGCAGCATCCGACAGAACCAAGTTCAGCAAGTCCTTTAGATGCAATAACTTTTGGGTTTGTTGCAACACTTTTTGTTGTATTGTGAGTCTTATAAATTCCAATTAATCTATCTGCAATTTCAAACATGTTATTTCGCAGAGAGATGATGATAAACTGTGCATTTTTTGTTTGCTCCTGGAAAAGAAAGAAATTTCATATTAATCCACAATATTTTAAAAAACTATACTCTGATATGAAGTGTGTAGTCATTAAAGCAAATACAGATAACTTGGAAATCTTGTATTTATAACAGCTGTACATTAGAAAATATGCGTTACTGTTAAGGAAAAACAGATTCTCAGGTATTGATTGTCCAGAAAATCTGCGGGCCTCAGTAGTATGCCTCTTGCAATAGCATAATCCTAATTCTAATGATCAAGGCCCAATCCTGGAAATACTTTTGCATAGGTGTTACTTCACTCACACGAGTAATTCTACTGAAGTCAATTTATGTGAGTAAAACTATACTCCTGCATAAGTCATCTGCAGGATCAAAGCCTACATTATCGAATGCAGTACACATGCAGACTACTATAGCTACAGTTCTTTTGCTCTCTTTTGATTTCCATAGGGCTTACTTACAATGCAACAAGGTAAACTACCAAACTGTCAGAATTCTTAAGACTGGGATTGCTTTAAAATTTACACAAAAGCAGAGAAGATTGATTGTATTTTCCTCTACTGAGGACAGTGAGAAGTAGCCTTCTGTTATTAAAAAGGCAAACCATTTAGGGATGCTGGTTTTATGCAACACGGAATGCAAGATAAAAAGTAATAATGTATTATCACGTAAAGTTAGATATTCCGTTACTTTTATTTTAAAATACTTTATTGCCTGACATTTGAAGAATAAAAACAACATGATAATATAATAGTTGCTATCTCTTCCCAAGTAGCCAATCAAACAAACCACTAAAAAGCCCTACCCCCATTTTCAGAAGAGCTCAGCACCCAGGATTGAGAACAATGGGAGCTGCTGCATGCTGAGCATCACTTATTAATTGCTACAGAAGAGCACTGATAATTTCTGGGAGGGAGAAAACTATTCTGGTAAATACTGCAGTGTAGTTATTCTATAGAGAAGTACTTACATATATATAAAATGCTACAATTGATACATTTTTAAAGTCAAGGGCTGCATCAATCTCATCCATGAAGTAAAGGGGAGTTGGCTTATAATGATGAAGTGCAAAAACCAAAGCCAGAGAACTAAGAGTCTTCTCTCCTCCTGATAGATTAAATATCTTCTTCCAGCTTTTCTTTGGTGGCCGTACACTGAAACAATTAAGAGTTTATAAATTAATTCAATTGATATTTATTACTGTAGAAATTACAGTTTATTATGACATGAAAAACCCTCATGCCTCAACAAGTAATACTCATATTGTCTTAAGCTTTAAGGTCCCTTGTAGAAATCATAATATTTAAAAGCACTTGAGTAGTTACCTTTCAGAAGTGCTCTTTACATTTAATATGGAATGGATCTACAATCAGAATCAATTTATGACATACGGGGCAGAACCCATAATATTCACTTATGTTCTTCAAAACCAGCCACACACAATCTTGTGTGTAGACTATTACTAAAATGGAATTTCCTGTAAACCAAATCATTTCACTCCATCTATGTTGGAAATAATGACTTCCTTACAGATTAATGTTCCATGTTGAAGCTCCAGAGCAGCTGGTGTCACTTTACAATTATTTTTTCATGACCGAAGGAGTGACTTCTCCATACAAGCTACATTACATTTGATCTCTCCCCTTAGAGTTCATCTATTTTGTTTAACTATGAAACAGTGCAGTAAAATGTGTCTTTCCTTACTATCCTTCCATTAATATTCATAAAAGAAGTGATCACTTTGGTTCAGAATAACTTTTCTGCTTCTTTAGTTCATGCTTTAGAGCGGTTCAATGAATATTTAAACCATAAAAATCAGGTTAAGAAATTACAGTGATTGATTAAAAACAGTTTCAGTATGACCAAATGTTTGACAAACCTAAACATGATTCCTTCAGAGAAAGGATCCAGACTGTCTACAAGCTCTAATTCAGCATCTCCTCCCAAGGTAAGCATTTGGTAATTTTCCTTTAGTTTATTTGTTATTACATTAAATCCTGCCATAAACTCATTAAGCCTTTGTTTTCTAAGGTCTTCATAAGCCCGTCTAAAGTTGTCTCTCTCATTGGTAATTTCATCCAACTCTGCCACACGCTTCAAATACAGTTCTTCCTGCAGGGGAAAAATAAAATGGAAACAAATAAAGTTGTTCCTTTGGTCTTAAATTCAATTTAAGACCAAGTTACTTCTACTTTTTGAAAGAGCACTTTTTACCATTAGTAGCAGATAGCCACTTACATCATCACCTTAAAAAAGAAGGGAGGCTCATGGAATCCACATGGAGAACACTTCTTGATGAACCACATTTATTTTAAGGGAACGAAGCTTTTTTGAGTGAATGTCCACATGGATTCTATTCTTGGTGGAAAACAAGTAGTTGTCTTTTTACTTAGAGTTTGGTACTAAGTGTCCGGTACTAAGTGTCCAACTTAAGCAATGACTACAGGACAGTCGTACCAAAATGAGCATCCACTCTGGCACTCTATGCCTAATAGTAGCATTCTGTAAAAGTGTGGACCAAATTCCATGTAGCTGTCCTACAAACAAACAAAAAAGGATTTTTTTCAAGACAGCAGCAGCTTTCTGAGCTCTAGGGCTAGTTGAGGCTTTCATGCTTTGAGACGGAATGTTCTGAATTTCAGCTGAATAGCTTCTTTCAGTAGAAGCAATCCAGCCAGCACTTGGTTGTTGCATGTAAGGAAGCTGGGTCCAGGTGCAGAATCTTACTTTTCTGTGAGACTACTGAGGAGGGCCAATAAGGTGATTGTACTGGGGAAGGTGTGTGCGTGTGTGTGGGGGGCTGTATTGAAAGGTCCATCAGAACCAAATACTAAAAACTGTCTGGTCCATGCTGTGGGTATCATAATAAAATCATTCTTGTGTCATGCCTACATACAGCAATCCCAGTGTCCAAAGGATGAGATAGGTGGCTATGTAAGGGAACCTAGGAATGCACCACCTCTGGAAGAAAATGTCTTCCTGTTGTGGTCAGTGACAAAACATGTCTTGCTGGACAACTCCAATTTGTAAAAGATGTTCTGTAGAACTGTGCCTTTGACTGACCACTTGTGGTGGCCTGAGAACTGCCTGCTGAGTTGATCTGCCAAGATGTTCTCAAGGCTGGGAAGGTATAGAGTCACTGGTGGCATTTGATTCAGAATGCAAATTCCAGAGCTGAATGGCCTCCTGACACAGTGGAGACCATCTGTGGTCTGATTATGAAATCAGAAATAATGCACAGCTGTAGTATTTTCTGTCATTTGGATTGTGGGTCTGTATTGAGGTATGCCAGACAGGTAGCTTTGAGCTATATGATATTTATGTGGGAATTAGCTTCTAGAGGGGACCAAGGCCCCAAGTTTGAAGGTGATCTGGATGAGCTCCCCCATCTGAGTGACACTCTATCATCAAGACACAGGTGCACAGAGGATGTTCTGTTCTACACCTGAAGGGGATCTTTCAACTAGTTTAATAAGGAGATGACTTCTCGAAGGATGTAAGCATCATGTCCATGTGGTACCTGCTGGGTTAATATGCTGATTGTAGCCACCCTTGCACACAGCACAGGTGAACTACATGGGGCAGTGTCTCTCAAGAGTCTGAGGCACGTTCTCAGTGGTGCCTTTGGATAAGCTTTACGTTAACTGATGTTCATTATAGTTTGGAATTTCTTTCATTGGAGGTAAGCTTTCAATGACCTGGAATCTAAGGGTATGTCTACACTAGCGATTGATCCAGTGGGGATTGATTTATTGAGTCTAGTACATACATTGTATGTAAGAGAGCAGTATGACTGCTCAGAGCTCTAGTATGAAACTGCAGAAAAACCTGAGTCTCTCTGGATTAAGTTTAGAAGTGTAAGCAAGAATGGTGATGTCGTGGCGTGAGTCTGCTATAGACCATCAGACCAGGGGGATGAGGTGGACGAGGCTTTCTTCCAACAACTAACAGAAGTTACTAGATCACAGGCCCTGGTTCTCATGGGAGACTTCATTCACCCTGATATCTGCTGGGAGAGCAATACAGCGGTGCACAGACAACCCAGGAAGTTTTTGGAAAGTGTAGGGGACAATTTCCTGGTGCAAGTGCTAGAGGAACCAACTAGGAGCAGAGCTCTTCTTGACCTGCTGCTCACGAATAGGGAAGAATTAGTAGGGAAAGCAAAAGTGGATGGGAACCTGGGAGGCAGTGACCATGAGATGGTCAAGTTCAGGATCCTGACACAAGGAAGAAAGAAGAGCAGCAGAATATGGATCCTGGATTTCAGAAAAGCAGACTGACTCCCTCAGGGAACTGATGGGCAGGAGCCCCTGGGAGAACAACATGAGAGGGAAAGAGTAGAGGAGAGCTGGCTGTATTTTAAAGAATCCTTATTGGGATGGCTTGTTCCTGCAACCTCAATGTGTAGAAAGAATTGTAAATATTGCAGGTGACCAGTTTGGCTTAACACTGAAATCCTTGCTGATCTTAAACACAAAAAAGAAGTTTACAAGAGGTGGAAGATTGGACAAATGACCAGGGAGGAATATAAAAATATTGCTCAGGCATGCAGGAGTGAAATCAGGAAAGCCAAATCACAATTGGAATTGCAGCTAGCAAGAGATGTTAAGAACAACAAGAAGGGTTTCTTCAGGTATGTTAGCAACAAGAACAAAGTCAAGGAAAGTGTGGGCCCCTAACTGAATGAGGGAGGCAACCTAGTGACAGAGGATGTGGAAAAAGTTAATGTACTCAATGCTTTTTTTGCCTCTGTCTTCACGAAAAAGGTCAGCTCTCAGACTGCTGCACTGGGCAGCACAACATGGGGAGGAGGTGACCTGCCCTCTGTGGAGAAAGAAGAGGTTAAGGACTATTTAGAAAAGCTGGACGAGCACAAGTCCATGGGGCCAGATGCACTGCATCCAAGAGTGCTAAAGGAGTTGGCGGATGTGATTGCAGAGCCATTGGCCATTATCTTTGAAAACTCATGGCGATCGGGGGAGATCCTGTATGACTGGAAAAAGGCTAATGTAGTGTCTATCTAGGGAAGGAGGAGGATCCAGGGAACTATAGGCCAGTCAGCCTCATCTCACTCTCTGGAAAAATCATGGAGCAGGTCCTCAAAGAATCAATTCTGATGCACTTAGAGGAGTGGAAAGTGATCAGGAACAGTCAGCATGGATTCACCAAGGGCAAGTCATGCCTGACTAACCCAATTACCTTATTTCATGACATAACTGGCTCTGTCGATGAGGGGGAAGCAGTGGATATGTTATTCCTTTACTTTAGCAGAGCTTTTGATACGGTCTCCCATAGTATTTTTGCCAGCAAGTTAAAGTAGTATGGGCTGGATGAATGGATCATAAGGTGGACAGAAAGCTACCTAGATCATCAGCTCAACAGGTAGTGATCAATGGCTCCATGTCTAGTTGGCAGCCGGTATCAAGTGGAGTGTCCCATGGGTCAGTCCTGGGCCTAGTTTTGTTCAATATCTTCATTAATAATCTGGAGGATGGCGCGGACTTCACCCTCAGCAAGTCTGCAGATGACACTAAACTGGGAGGAGTGGTAGATACGCTGGAGGGTAGGGATAGGATACAGAGGGACCTAGACAAATTAGAGGATTGGGCCAAAAGAAATCTGATGAAGTTCAGCAAGGACAAATGCAGAGTCCTGCATTTAGGACGGAAGAATCCCATGCACTGCTACAGACTAGGGACCGAATGGCTAGGCAGCAGTTCTGAAGAAAACGACCTACGGGTTACAGTGGACGAGAAGCTGGTTATGAGTCAACAGTATGTCCTTTTTGCCAAGAAGACTAATGGCATTTTGGGCTGTATAAATAGGGGCATTGCCAGCAGATCAAGGGATGTGATCATTCCTCTCTATTCGACATTGGTGAGGCCTCATCTGGAGTACTGTGTCCAATTTTGGGCCGCACAGTACAGGCAGGATGTGGTAAAATTGGAAAAAAAGAGTCCACTGGAGGGCAACAAAAATGATTAGGAGGCTGGAGCACATGACTTATGAGGAGAGGCTGAGGAAACTGGGATTGTTTAGTCTGCAAAAGAAAAGAATGAGAGGGGATTTGATAGCTGCTCTCAACTACCTGAAAGGGGGTTAAAAGAGGATGGATCTAGATTATTCTCGGTGGTAACAGATGATAGAACAAGGAGTAATTGTCTCAAGTTGCAGTGGAGGAGATTTAGGCTGGATATTAGGAAAAACTTTTTTACTAGGAGGGTGGTGAAACACTGGAATGGGTTACCTAGGGAGGTGATGGAATCTCCTTACTTAAGAGGTTTTTAAGGTCAGGCTTGACAACGCCGTGGCTGGGATGATTTAGTTGGGGATGGGTCTTACTTTGAGCAGGGGGGTGGGCTAGATGACCTCCTGAGGTCCCTTCCAGCCCTGATAGTCTATGATTCTAGTCTAGATGCGATAAATCAACCCCCGAGCACTCTCCCGTCGACTCCTGTACTCCAGCGCCGCAACCAGAGTCAATGGGGGAGTGGCAGCAGTTGACTCACCACGGTAAGTCGATCCAAGTACTTCAACTTCAGCTACATTATTCATGTAGATGAAGCTGCATAATTTATATCGATCCCCAGGGCTAACAGTGTTCCTATGAACTTTAAGCTTTGAGTTGGAATAAGTGTGGATTTCTCTCTTTTTGGCTTTGAGGCCCAAGATGGCAAAAAGCTCTAAAGTTACTTGAGTTGAGTTTGTCACTGTAGATCTACCTAGAATCAGCTACTCATTGAGGTAAAAGTAGAACTGGATCCTTTGTCTTCTCAGATGATCTGCCACAACTGTCACGCCCTTGATGCTGCTGAAAGACCAAAAGACAAGATTCTGTACCACTAGTGAGGCCTTCCTACTAGGAACCTCAGATATTTCTGGATGTGACAGTAACTCCCTTGGAGGTAGAGAGCCTAGAACCAGTTTGAAGCTCTACAAAAGGAATTATGGAAGCCAGAGTCACCATCCTGAACTTGAAATGATGGATGAATTTGTTAAGTTAAAGGTTCAGAATTGGATACCAACTCCGTTTCTTTGGGATGAGAAAGTAATAGGGATAAATATTGTTGCTTCTGAATTTTTAGGGTACCTCTACTGCTCCAAGTTTTTAAAAAGGTTCAGCTGTATCTTGTGAAACAAGGCAATGAGGTTTGAAAGAAAGGTCAGTGGATATGAAGGAACTGGAATTAGATAGAATATCGCATTTACAATTTTTAGGACATAGTGGTCTGAAGTGATCCAGGCTACCTGAAAATAAAAAAAATGCAGCTGCCAGTGGGGAGGGACAGCAACGATCCTGGCTGAATATCCAGACTGTGCAGGGGCCAAGGAAGAGGCTTTGAGTTGTCTTCTCTAGAACCTGCTTCCTTCTTGGCAGCTCCAACATCCTCTAGGGTTGGTACCAGTAAAAGGCAGAGGGATGCTGCCTGAAGGAAGACTGTTGTCTTGCTTCCTTCTTTCATGGGGCTAGAACATATAAACCCCATGAATCCACAGTTGACCTAGTATTCTTTAACAAGTGGAGGACTTCATCCATTATGAATTTAAAAGTTCACTACCCTCAAGTGAAAGTCCACAGTTGTAGTCTGGACCTTTCTGGAGATCCCAGAGGACTGGAGCCAAGAAGACACATCAATAGCAATTACAGTAGCTATAGTACGTGTAATGGTTATAGATATGTCCAGGCACTGGTTCCATGGTGATTATCGCTTTAGGTTCCTCTCAGTGTTTCTCTGGCAGTTTGTCCACAAACAGTTTATTCCATTTCAAGTAAACATACTGTGAGAGGAGAACTGATAATTAGTCACACATTTGGAAGATGGCCAATAAGTAAACCTTGTGCCTCAAAAAGTCTATTTTCTTTATGTACTTTTTCCTAGGCGTGGATCTCAGAGATCCTTGCTATTTCGATCTTTTCTGCACAGTGGCCACTAGAAGCAAACTTGGTACTAGGTGGGAATGAGAGTATTTAAATCCGTTGGAAAGGATCTTATACCTTTTGTCAAATTGCCTGGATGTGGCCATTGTTGACGCTAACATATACCACAGGTTCTTTGAAGGCTCCAACAGAATTTCATTTATTGACATGGCTAGCGTGCTGAGTGAGGAAGGGATGCAAGATATCCTGGAGCTTGCGAGACTTCTGCACCACTTGTTGTGGAATATCCAGTGTCTCTACCATGCATTTGAGGTCCTGGAATGATGAAAGTTAACCACATCTAAGCCTGCCTCAGTAAATAACTGTCTCATCATGGCAGGATGTTCTTCATCACTCTTCTTCTGTCTTTTTAAGCTCTGAGGCTGTTTTGCCCTGGCTTTGATGGTCTATACTATCTCTTTGGGAAGAGGGATCCTGGAGGAGCATGTGGAAAATTACTGGAAGAAAAATGCCTGATTAGTCAAGTGACCATGTATTCCAACAGCAGTGACCAGAGTATTACACATTGAGTGATTCAAGCTATGCCAAATGAAATAAAGCTATACTTCAAAAACCAGTAGAACACTTCAATCTCCCTGGACACTCAATAACAGACTTAAAAGTGGCAATTCTTCAACAAAAAAATTTCAAAAACAGACTAATGAGAAACTGCAGAACTGGAATTAATTTGCAAATTGGACTCCATCAAATTTGGCCTGAATAAAGACTCGGAGTGGATGGGTCACTACAAAAACTAAATTTCCCCCTGCTGATACTCACACCTTCTTGTCAACTGTTTGAAATGGGCCACCTTCATTACACTGAACTCATTAGCACTACAAAAGTGATTTTTTCCTCCCTTCTTGTTGAGAATAACCCACTTCCACCTTAACTGAATTGGCTCGTTAGCACTGATCCCCAACTTGGTAAGGCAACTCCCATCTTTTCCTATGCTGTGTATTCATAATTCCCTACTGCATTTTCCACTCCATGCATCTGATGAAGTGGGTTTTAGCCCATGAAAGCTTATGCCTAAATAAATTTGTTAGTCTCTAAGGTGCCACAAGGACTCCTTGTTGTTTTTGCTATACAAGAAGTTATCCACCTGCTGGAGATAGTGGTAAAGCAATGTAAAGAGATTAAGCCTTCTGTGATACTAATGGTAAATAACACAGCCTTACCTTTTTATTATATTCTGCAATGGCACCAAGGTTTGGTTTCATTTCATGACACTGGGCTTCTAAAAGAGCTATTTGATTAGTTAGAATGTCTGGATCTTTAATTGCTTCAAGTTCCTCTTGATTTAGCACTGGAAGCTCTTCAACTAGTTTATCTTCTATGGGATGCAGTGATATTTTTGATATCTATAATTCAGTTTAGACAGTTACTGAATATCATGTTTATGCTTGACAGTACAAGTTATCAAATATACCTTGAAAATAGCTTTTAATACTAAATAGTACCAATTAAAAAAAAATCAGGTTAAATCCACTGGAACAATACCCACACAGCCCTCCAAAACTAACAATTATGTCTCTACCATTCCAACTCATTTTTGGTCCCAATTCAACCTACTCTATTCAGAGCTGGGAAAACAGTCTCTTTACAATATGCATCAAAGGTCAACAAATGCAGTCTTTTACCTTATAATTCTGCTTCTCAAAATATTCATGCAGGATTCTCACAAATGTGTCTTAAGGTTTTCGAGTATCTACGGACAGCAGTAGTGGGTAAATATGCAAGTCACCCTGGTTACTAATGGCCATACACTACTCAGAACATTCTACACAGAACATTCCAATCAGTTCCTAGATGAGTGAGAAGCCGCTAGTCCTACCTGGGGAATGAAGCCTTAGTAAAATATTCATCTTTGTAAGGGGAAAGAGAAATGATTTTTGCATTCTGCTGTCCTCAAAAGTAACTTTAAAAGCTAGGCTGTAAATAAGGTCTTGTCTAAACACAAAATTTACACTGATTTTAATAAAACTGTCTTAAGTAGGTGTCTTAATCAGATGAAATAGTGAAACCAGAGCAAGTCCCTATATGGGCACATTTAAATCTGATAAAACTTCACTGGGTAATTGACCAAATTGAGCTACTTCAATCTAAGACAGCTGTAGCAGAGTAGCCACATAGGGATTTGGTCTGGTTTTACTAATTCTATTTAAAATAGTTTTACTTAAATCAGTGCAACGTTTAGGTTCAGACAGGCCTAGATTTGAATGCTATCCATTTCCATGAAGAAATGGAGATGTGCATCAACCAGGGAAGTCGGGATCTGGAAAGAGGGTATTTGAATTGACATGTCTGTTAGCATTTCTGTATATCCCCAACTCTGTGCTCAAGAAAAGGTTTGGACGTTGGAGTTACTAAAATTCATGGTTAACTGTCCAACACCCCTGTTGTGAAAAAATCAGGCATCTTTAATACCCTCCAGAATGATGTTTTTATTCAGCCTATTATTCAGATAAGGGAGTAAGTACATGTTCAACCTATGCAAGTAAGCCAAGACTATCAATAAATATTTCCTGAAAACGCGGAGCAGACTATCACCTCAAGAAGGAAAGCGGTAGTTTTATTCCCATATAATGAATATCAGAGTGTCTGGAAAGTATCCCGATCTGCCCATAAGCATCCACCAGATGCAGCATGCATAGGCAGTTGCCTGTCCGTGGAAGAGAGATAATGGCTCTCAAGGTGACAATCTTGAGTTTTTTCTTTGATCATGCATTGATTTAGATCCCTGAATTTTAGGATGAGCAGGAACCCTTAACTTTTTGATCTATCAGGAAGTATTTGGAATCAAAACTCTACTCCTTTTGTCCATTGTATGGTCTCAGTGGCTCCAAGGAATATGAGCCACACCTTCATCAACTTGCACCAAAGTAGGGTGCCAGGGCATAGAAACTGGACTGGAGTTCCTAGTCCAGGTATCTTTTGATCATAACTCTTGACAAATGAATTCACAGAGAGAGCAGGTTGATTGAAAAGGAAGGTGCCATTTTCATAGCTGCTTTTCAGAGCCATCACATTTCAAGAAAATATACTCTATACCAAGGTTCTTTTAAAAATTAAGTTTTTAAAAAGATTTTTGGTTACATTCACCATTTATCAGGAGACAAATTGTCATCACACTGAGATTAATCACTCATGGTTTACAGTTCAAAATATGAAACCAAAATAAAATATTAAGTATTAAATCTCTTACCTCTCTTTGCCAATATTTAATCTTTGATTGATGCTCACCAATATGACTGTCTATTTGCTCAATTTTAAGTCTAATATTAAGAGCCTCTTTTTGAAGAGCATGTTCATCTTCTTGAATTGCTTTCATCTCTTGAAGTAAATTGCGATGCTCCTCCTGAACCTCTGGTAATGACTCCTAAGCAGAAACACCAAAAATTTGAAGGTAAAGTTCAACTGGTTGTTTGGGAAAGGTTTGCATTTCCAGTCCTATAATCTTTAAAAGTTTGTTATAGTCTCCATAGTTTTAAAGAAGTACAAGTTAAAAACCTGAATATACACCAAAGAAACATTTTTGCTAGCATTTGTTTTAAACTAGGTTCTGAATCTGAACAAATCACTCTGTGAAAGTATGTCTTGAAATCTGTGTTTGAATTTGCAGAGTTGGATTATATTAATTCTGTTACAAATATGCTTTGAAACACAGTCAGTTCCCGTAGGTAGGAACGGTGTCATAGAAGCTGCCTTACTCCTGGGAACATCAGCCACCCAGACTGCCTGGTACTTGCTCTCTCCTGACTCAGGATGAGGGTCAGCTAAGGTAGGTGACTACACTCCAACACTCCCCAACTTCTGCCACTGGATGCCTCCCCTCTTCTCTCGGAAAAGAGAGTAGAGAAGACACGACAGCATCATTTTTGCCAATTTATGCAGCAATTTAAAAGAGGAGAATTATGCTGCTATTTGCATACCCATTTTATTGTATAACATACAGGCCTTGGCTTCTAGGTTACCCTTAAACAAACGAAGAGCACCATTTCCCCATCTTGATTTCTTGTTTGCATGTGTTTTCTCCCATTAAGGCAGCCTGCTTAGTTTTTAGGTGCAATTTGAAACGAAGAATTCTGCTTTAAGCACCTCAGATCAGCATTCTTGTAAATTTTGTTGGTTAACCTCAGAAGAATGGAGCAAGGTTAACTTGGAGGTAAAAAATTCTAAATTTAAAACCTGCCTGAAAACTGGGTCAAGTAGGGCAAAATATTTAACATCTGCTTTCATGTTGGTTCTGCAATAAAAAGCACAAGGCACTGTAGGCCTCACAAAAGACCCTCCTCTTTTATTTTATGCTTGACTGGATTCTTGGAGGGTAGGAAGAAGAGTGGAAGACTTTTTAATAAGATAAGAGACATTTCCCAAATATTTTTTAAGATGACCAAATTTGAGGCTTAGATAGCCTTTTCATGAATACACTTCTTGCTAAACTTGCAACCCCTTTTGGTAATGTTATGCCTAGACCTTAGATGCCAATGGCTAAGAAAATTCACTAGCACTTAGTGAAAGTCTGCTTGCCACAAAACTCTGATAAGATTGCAAGCCTCCTTATCCATAATCTTTGCCTGTAGAAAAAGACGGTTACTCACCTTTTTAACTGTTGCTCTTTGAGATATGTTGCTCATATCCATTCCAGTTAGGTGTGCGTGCACCCCGTGCACGTTTGTCGGAAGATTTTTACCCTAGCAACACTCGGTGGGTCGGCTGGGCATCCCCTGGAGTGGTGCCACCATGGCGCCGGATATATACCCCTGCTGACCCAACCGCCCCTCAGTTCCTTCTTGCCAGCTACTCCAACAGTGGGGAAGGAGGGCGGGTTTGGAATGGATATGAGCAACACATCTCGAAGAACAACAGTTACAAAGGTGAATAACCATCTTTTCTTCTTCGAGTGATTGTTCATATCCATTCCAGTTAGGTGATTCCCAAGCTTTACCTAGGCGGTAGGGTCGGAGTGAGATGTGGCAGAATGCAAAACTGCTGAGCCAAAGGCTGCATCATCTCTAGACTGTTGAACCAGAGCATAATGCAAAGCAAAGGTACGGACCGAGGACCAGGTAGCTGCACGACATATTTCCTGGATCGGTACACGAGCCAGGAAGGCAGCAGATGAAACCTGAGGCCTGGTAGAATGTGTGGTGAGATGGCTTGAGGGAACATGAGCCAAGTCATAACAACAAGTGCGGATGCACGCCGTCACCCAAGAGGAGATCCTCTGGGAGGAGACAGGTAGGCCCTTCATTTGGTCTGCCACTGCGATGAAGAGTTGGGGTGATTTACGAAAGGGCTTCGTCCGTTCGATATAAAACGCAAGTGCCCTACAGACATCTAGGGAGTACAATTGTTGCTCCTGTCGTGATGAGTGCGGCTTTGGGAAGAAGACCAGAAGGAAGATGTCCTGATTGATATGGAAGGCCGATACCACTTTAGGGAGGAACGCTGGTGTGGTCGCAACTGCACCTTGTCCTTGTGAAGCACAGTATACAGTGCATCCACCGTGAGAGCCCAAAGCTCGGAGACTCGTCTGGCCGATGTAATGGCTACGAGGAAAACTGTCTTCCGGACAGGTATAGCAGGGAGCAAGTTGCTAACGGCTCGAATGGTGGAGACATAAGTCTGGTTAAGACCAGGTTGACGTCCCAGGTAGGGGCAGGGCGGCGTACTTGGGGGTATTGGCGCTCCAAGCCCTTGAGGAACCTGGAAACCATAGGGTGTGAAAACATGGAGCGGCCACTCTCCCCTGGGTGGAAGGTAGAAATGGCTGCCAAGTGCACCCTCAATGATGATACCGCTAGGCCCTGCTGTTTGAGACCAGAGGTAGTCCAGGATGGTGGAGATAGAGACTTCAGGAGTAACATTTTGTGTTTCGCACCAGCAGGAGAAACACTTCCACTTGGCCAGATACGTAGACCGAGTGGAAGATTTCCTGCTATCCAGGAGTATTTGTTGTACTGAGGCAGAGCAGCGTAACTCTGACTGGCTCAACCACGCAGGAGCCATGCTGTGAGGTGAAGGGACTGCAGGTCTCGGTGGTGAAGTCTGCCATGGTCCTGAGTTATGAGGTCTGGGAGAAGAGGCAGGGTAATTGGGCTGGCTATCGACAGATCGAGCAACATGGTATACCAGTGCTGCCTGGGCCACAGTGGGGCGATCATGATCAAGCGAGCTCCATCGCTGTGGAGCTTTAGCAGGACCCTGTGAACCAGCGGGAACGGAGGAAAGGCATAAAGCAGTTGGCTCGTCCACGGTATCAGGAAAGCGTCCGAGATTGAGCCGGGGGAGAGACCTTGGAAGGAGCAGAACACCTGGCATTTCCTGTTCTCACGGGAAGCGAAGAGGTCTATGCGGGGAAATCCCCACTTCCAGAAAACAGAATGAATAATGTCCAGACAGATCGACCACTCGTGAGAGTGGAAGGATCTGCTGAGTCGATCTGCCAGAGTGTTCGGAACCCCTGGGAGAAAGGACGCTACCAGGTCTATCAAATGGGCTATACAAAAGTCCCAGAGTTGAATGGCTTCCTGACAGGGGGGAGGACCATGTCCCCCCCATTTGTTTATGTAATACATGGCCGTTGTGTTGTCTGTGAACACTGAGACACAACGGCCTTGCAGAAGCTGTTGAAACGCCTGGCACGCAAGGCGGACTGCTGTCAACTCTCGGACATTGATGTGCAAGGCCAGCTCCTGAGATGACCAAAAGGCCTTGAGTGCGAAGATGTCCAAGGTGAGCACCCCAGCTGAGAGCATTCGTCGTCAGGGCCATAGAAGGCTGGGGCGGATGGAACGGCATCCCTGCACACACCAGGGAGGGCGTCAACCACGAGTCGAGGGAGCCTAGGAATTTCGGGGGAACTGTGAGGATCCTGTCTATATTGTGTGTCTCCCCGGGTGGTATACTGAGGACAGCCAAGTTTGAAGGGGACGTAGGCGTAGCCTGGCGTGCTTGGTCACGAACGTGCAGGCAGCCATGTGACCCAGGAGGCCGAGACAAGTTCGAGCCGAAGTGGTTGGGAATTTTTGTAGGCCTTGTATAATCGACATCATTGCATGGAACAGCGGCTGTGGTAAGCAGGCCCTGGCAAGATTGGAGTCCAGAATGGCCCCAATGAACTCTATTCTTTGTGTGGGAACCAGAGTAGATTTCTCAAGGTTGATCATCAGGCCTAGTTGGATGAATAGGTCCTTGACAATGCCCATGTGCCACATTACTTGGGTCTCAGAGACCCCGCGAATGAACCAGTCATCGAGATATGGGAAGACGTGTATGTGTCGACGACAGAGGAGGCAGCAACTATGGCCATACACTTTGTGAACACTCTTGGGGCTGTGGAGAGGCCAAACGGAAGGACCGTAAATTGGAAATGTTGATGGCTGACCACAAACCTGAGGTACCGTCTGTGCAGAGGATAAATAGCAATGTGAAAATAGGCGTCTTTCATATCGAGGGCGGCATACCAGTCTCCAGGATCCAAGGATGGGATGATGGTCCCCAAGGATACCATGTGGAACTTCAACTTTATCAAGAACTTCTTGAGTCCCCGCAGGTCTAGAATTGGTCTGAGACCTCCCTTCGCCTTGGGGATTAGGAAATAGCGGGAGTAGAACCCCTTGCCCCTCAAGTCCTCCAGTACCTCCTCTATAGCTCCCATGGCAAGGAGGGACCGTACCTCCTGCAAGAGGATTTGCTCGTGAGAGGGGTCCCTGAAGAGGGACGAGGATGGGGGGTGGGGTGGGGCGAAATAAACTGAAGGCAGTATCCAAATTCTCCGTGTGTAAGACCCAACGATCTGAAGTTAGTTGGGTCCATGCAGAGAGGAAAGATGGTTGCAAATGGGAGGGAAAGGATCCTGTTGAACAACTGGTACATCGCCTTCGGGCGCGCCTTCAAAAGTTTGGTTTAGGTCCCGCGGGTGGTTTGGCGGGGCTGTGATTCTGACCCCCTTGGGGTCCGGACCGCCTCCTGCCGAAGTCCTGCCGCTGTCTAGGCGGGTGCTAAGGGCGCTGAGGCTGGGGTCGGAAGGGTCTGCGCTGAGTCTGCGGTGTGTGCATCCTGAGCGAGCGCATAATCACCCTATTGTCCTTCAGACTCTGCAGCCTAGGGTCAGTATTTTCTGAAAATAGGCCCTGACCTTCGAAGGGCAAGTCCTGTATCGTATGCTGCAATTCAGATGGAAGGCCTGACACCTTAAGCCATGATATTAGCCTCATGGTAATTCCTGAACCCACAGTTCTGGCCGTGGAGTTGGCTGCGTCTAAGGAGGCCTGGAGAGAAGTTCTTTCTTTCCTTCCTCAACAGCAATAAATCCATGCACCTAGCCTCCTTTGCTTTTGGAGCAGGGTGTACGTACAGCTACTTGTACCCCTTAGAGGCACCATGTACTTCCTCTCAACTCCCCGAGCAGTGGGCAGAATAGATGCTGGAGACTGCCAGATGGTATCAGTCTTTGCTTGGATCGTCCGAATAAATGGTAAGACCACCCTTGTGGGAGTGTCAGCCAACAAAATATCTACCACCAGATCCTCTATCTCCGGAACCTCCTCCACCTGGAGGTTCATATTCAGAGCCACTTGTCTCAGGAGGTCTTGATGTGACCTTAGGTCAATTGGAGGAGGGCCCGAGGAGGATGTCCCCGCCACCGCTTCATCTGGAGAAGAGGAAGAGGAAAGGCCAGGGACAATCGGGTCCTCCGTTGTCTCATGGACTTGAGAGACGTCTGGCTCCGGTGGGACCTGAAGGTCTGGGGCCCGAATGGGAGCGTCCTCCATAGCTGCAGGAAGTGGGCGGCTAACAGTAGCCTCTGGCACCTAGTGCTCCGACGGTACGGAGCGTGATGACACTGGAGGTCCACCTTGGGCGTGGTGATATGCCCAAGGTGTCCAGAAGGACCACTGATGGAGGTCCTTGGTCTTGAGCCTGGGTCTCTTGAAAGACATGGCTGGGAACATCTAAGTCACGGTCCTGTGCATAGGAAGCACTGTCCGCATGGGATGACATAGATGCATGGCAAGACGGCCAAGGAGGAGCTGAAAACCCCTGAGAATGGACTCCATCCCTGGGTAGTCTGTCTGTACGCTGCAGCGGAGAGCAGTACCAGGCGCTATACCAGTACCGGGAACGAGATCGGGACCTGCGACCGGAACGGTGCCAGGAGGTCGACCGGGACCTCGAAGCTCAATGCCGGGAGCGGCTGTGAGAGATGCGGTGCCATGAGCAGTGCCGTGAGCTTGATTAGTACCGAGAGTACCAAGCTGGTGAACTGGGTCTTGAACGGTGCTGCAAGTGCAACTGGTACCAGGATTGAGAATGGTACCGGGATTGAGAGCGGCATCGGGACGGGGATCAGCGATGGGACCGAGAATGCCAGCAGGACCACGATCAGTGCCTCTCAGCGGTGCCGACGGAGGATGGTCTCAGTAGGGCAGGCTTGCCTATGGACTGTATAACCCGCATCAGCGGTGCCGGGGGTTGAGGCAGCGCAGACTCCGTCAGTGCAATCAGTTCCCTTGTCGTAGAGAAAGTCTCCAGCGTGGAAGGAATAGTAAGCTCAACCACGGCGCATGCTGGGGAGCTGTCAAGCACCGGATTCAATGGCTCTTGCAGGACCGGAATAGACGTTGCTGAAGTTGTCGGTGCCACGGCAGTTGTCGGTGCTGGGCGGTCCGACTTAGACGGGTGCTCCGACTGCGGCGTGGACATGGAAGCCGCAGGAGTCTTATGTTTTTTTACCTGCGGGGAGAGGGAATGGTGCCGAGCAGACATCTGGGCCGGCAATGGTTGGTGCCGAGGGGCCTTGACGGTACCAGTGCCGAAGATGCACTTCTCCCCGGTGCGGACTGTCCGGTGCTTGGTGCCGATGGTGGATGAGTAAGAGCTGCCTCCATCAGGAGCTGTCTAAGATGAAAGTCCCGCTCCTTTTTGGTCCGCGGCTTGAAGGCCTTGCAAATGTGGCACTTATCTGCGAGGTGGGATTCCCTGAGGCACTTAAGGCAGGAGTCGTGAGGATCTCCTGTAGGGCATCGGCTTGTGACAGGCCGAGCATGGTTTGAAACCCGGTGAACTGGGCATGGGCCCCGGCACCGGGTGAGGGGAAGGGGCTAATTCCCGAACCCCTCTTAACTATATACACTAACTATGTTAAAGAAAATAATTAACTATAAGTATAAAAATGTGAACTATATACACAATAACGAGAAAACTACGAGTAGCTAGGGAGGTGGAGATCAGCTAAGCCGCACTCCACTGTTCCAACAACCGACACAGGCGGTAAGAAGGAACTGAGGGGCAGTTGGGTCGGC
The DNA here is from genome assembly GCF_007399415.2 of Gopherus evgoodei. Taxonomy (NCBI): domain Eukaryota; kingdom Metazoa; phylum Chordata; order Testudines; family Testudinidae; genus Gopherus; species Gopherus evgoodei. Next base: position 22,469,825 of record NC_044330.1, read on the forward strand.
AGGGGTATATATCCGGCACAATGGCGGCGCCACTCCAGGGGGCGCCCAGCCAACCCACTGAGTGTTACTAGGGTAAAAATCTTCCGATGAACGTGCACGCGGTGCGTGCACACCTAACTGGAATGGATATGAGCAATCACTCGAAGAAGTAGTTATTAGTCCTGTGAAGTACATCCTTTTGGAAGAAGTACGAAGAACCAATATTACACCTACTTCAGCTTGTTTGCAGTTATTCATAACTTCAGTAGCTTTCTCTTCCAATGTTGTTAACTCTTCTGTTAGATCTTTCATTTCCTTTTCATTATCTCCAATTTCCTTCTCAGTTCGAAGGACAGATTCTTCTGATTTTTTCAGATTTCTGAATAAAATAGGTATTTAAGAGGTTTGCTTATTAACTTACAATTATGGTAAAAATGTAAAGGTCTGGAGCGCACAATTAGTCTTGTTTACAGAGAAAATGTGTGCTATACGTAATCATGAACAGGTAAGGATTACTTTATTATTTACACCCCAATTTTTATCCCTGGGAATTACTATAATAAATGGGGTCTTCCTTCCTGAATCCATACCTACAACAGATGCTTATAATAGGATTAATTTGTGTTCTCACTGAGCTAGAATCTTGACATTTGGTGTATGCATGTGTTATGGATTGCTGAGTATACAACATATCCCCATTTTTTTTCTTGCAGAGGTCACCAAAAGATCAGCCTTTTCAGTTTTCAGTTGTTCAAGTGAACTTGCATCTTAACATTTTGTACATTCGTTCATTATAGGCAAATGATTATAGAAAAACAACTGAGGTTGCCATTTGTATCAGATAACTAAAAAGTCATTGTTGTAATAATGTACAAAAATTACGTTTCTTTTTTTCCTGTGAGGCAGCCATGTTTGGTATGAGGGACTCCAATTGGGAGACATTAATATTTTGAATTCAACGAGGTTTTAGTCAAGGACCTGTTGGTTAATAAGTGTGCTGCAGACACCAATGACACTAGCCATATCTATTCAAAATGGTGAATTACCATCAATATAGATTAAAAAACGCTGGTGAACAGTTTATAAAACTCGGCTGCAGTTGGAAGGATGTTTTTGTATTTCCAGTGAATGCATTAAAGTATTTGCCATAAACTAAACACTAGACTGGGAAGCAGAGAATCTGATTCTAATTGACACTAAAAATGACTCACTCATGAGGCCACAGCACAGGCAGTTGACTTAGAAAAACTGATGTGTAGAGGTTTTCTATAACATCAGTATACTACTAACCTATTTGTTAGGGTAGTGGTTCTCACTCTCTCTCTATCACAATCAGCCCCATGTTAGAAGACAGAAAGTGCATGTCCCTCCCAACTCCCTTCCTTCTAAAAGAAAGAGAAGGTGGTCATGACCCCTAAGCTGACAAACCTTAGGAACAAGAGATTCACGTTTTTGAAGTGACCAACATAAAAGCATATCACCACTACAGTCTTAGTGATGATGTGTTAACTTGAGCTCACAAGAGTGTTTACCTGTCTGCAGTCTTGATTGCCACATGGGCTTTAGTAATAGCAGAGGCACATTCATCTATTTCCTTGTTTATCTTATCAAGTTTGTCTTGCTGAGCTTTAAGTTTATGATTATTGATCTCAATTATGAGATTATGTAATCTTTTAACTTCATGTTCCACTTTACTAGCCTTTTCAGCAACACTCTCATAATCTGTCAATACAAAAGTTTGAGAATGAGATTGTTAAACAAAAATGATAGCAATTTAATATTTTTAACAGGAGAACTGAATTTAATTTTCAAATCAGTTCACATTATTATTTTCAGTGCTAAAAACAAACATGCTAAGTCTAAATTAGAGGTCTGCTGACATACCTATACAAGCAAGCCCTCCTCATGTTCACATAGGTTATATAGTAAAAAAAGTGCTTTTGCCAGTATGGCTTATACCAGTTCCCTGAACAAAATAATGTACATAAGCCAAAAACACTTATGCCCCTGTAGAAATGTCACAAAAGAAGGTCACACCTCTAGCAGACATTACTACACTGGCAAAAGTTTCTAATGCAGACCTAGCCACAATCCATTACTGCATCACTGTCCTTGGATGCATTATGTGGCTACATAAAACCCTTGTTAATAACCTTCCAAACAATACCATAAGTATTATCTTCTGCATTCATTTGACTGTCAAAGTTTGGAAGAGGCTAGCACTGAAAGAACTAATAATTAGCCCTTATTCAGTAGTTTTTAATATATTTAAACTTTTTTTGAACATCGGCAGCCCATATTTAGATACCACAGAATTGTGTATTGAATATAAAGCCATCTATGTCCAAAAATATGAAGAGTTTTTAATAAACATACAACTGCTACCAAAAAAGGAGTTGAACTCAGCTGAAAGAAACAGTACATCTCCTGAGCCTTTCCACTTTTACTATCTGCTCTCCTATGTGGCCAGAGTCCATAGCCAGCTTTAGGGCTCTCATCAGACTACCAACCTAATTTTCAGCCAAGAAAGCTCACCAGCTCCTTCTGGCATCTATAATTTCTATTCAGAACTCCACCTTTAACTTCCATACAAACTTACAGCAACTATAGCACTGATCCCCCTTTCCCTTAACCCCTCTGGTTATGCATCATACCCATGCCTGTTCTAAGCTTCTGTAGTTCTGCTTGCCAGGATAGCTAACCACTGTTCTAAGTCAACTAGCTCTTCTAGCAGGATTAAATACAAAGCCTTAACCAGTTAGATATCCTTTGGTCAAGCTGGCTGCCCCTTAGTTTTCTCCAGAGGTCACAATGATAATCTGTTAAGAGTTTAAGAATTCTAAGCAGTAGCCAAAAGCTCTCTTACTATCCAGGTGTGTAACGCCACTTTCTCCAGGATGATTGTGGCTTTGTAAAGATATCAGTGGAGACAGTGATTGAAATAAAAACCAGAAACAATCTTTGTTACAAATGTGGGGCCAGATCCAGGAGCAGCTTTGCTCTCTTAAAAAAACCTGCCAATAGTGCATCCAACTACAAGACTCCCCTGTCCAAAGTAATGGCTAAGAAAGTGACAGTGTAGGAAGTGGTAAGAGAGCAAGATCCAACAGACTGAAAGGGCTCTTTTGTAAGCCTATTCAAAAACAAATTTAGATGTTGGGGACCAAACAGTTCATGAGCAGAAGGGTACAGATTTATAAGACCTTTAAAGAACTCTTCACAAAAGGGTGGACAAATAAATATCAAGAGACCTCTTTCAAAACAGTGTGATATGCTGAGATAGCAGCCAAATAAATACTAGCTGTTGCTAATCACAATTTTGTAGTTTTAAAGGAAAGGGCCAATATCATTGCATACTGGTTCAAGGTCTCTGACCTGAGAGAATCTCCAGAACAGTTTTCACTTAGATTTCAATAGGAGCGCTAAAGTACTAAGCACCTTTGAAAATCAGACCTCTTATTTAAGCGCCGACTTAGGAGCCTAATTTTAGGGTATCATAAGAACATTAGAATGGCTGTACTGGTCAGACCAAAGGTCCATCTAGCCCAGTATCCTGTCTACTAACAGTGGCCAATGACAGGTGCCCCAGAGGGAGTGAACCCAGCAGGCAATGATCAAGTGATCTCTCTCCTGCCATCCATCTCCACTCCCTGACAAAGAGGCTAGGGACACCATTCTTATCCATCCTGGCTAACAGCCATTAATGGACTTAACCTCCATGAATTTACCCAGTTCTCTTTTAAACACTGTTATAGTCCTAGCCTTCACAACCTCCTCAGGTAAGGAGTTCCACAAGTTGACTGTGTGCTGTGTGAAGAACTACTTACTTTTATTTGTTTTAAACCTGCTGCCCATTAATTTCATTTGGTGGCCCTTAGAGTTCTTGTATTATGGGAGCAAGTAAATAATGTTTCCTTATTTACTTTCTCTCAATCACTCATCATTTTATATACCTCTATTATATCCCCCCTTAGTCTCTTCTTTTCCAAGATGAAAAGTCCTAGCCTCTTTAATCTCTCCTCATATGGGACCTGGTCCAAACCCCTAATTATTTTAGTTGCCCTTCTCTGAACCTTTTCTAATGCCAGTATATCTTTTTTGAGATGAGGAGACCACACTGGCATGCAGTATTCAAGATGTAGGTGTATCATGGATTTATACCATGGCAATAAGATACTCGCTGTCTTATTTTCTATCTCCTTTTTAAATGATTCCTAACATCCGGTTTGCTTTTTTGACCACTGCTGCACACTGCGTGGATGTTTTCAGAGAACTATCCACGCTGATGCCAAGATCTGTTTCCTGATTTGTTGTAGCTAAATTAGCCCCCATCATATTGTATATATAGGACGGGTTATTTCTCCCAGTGTGCATTACTTTACATTTATCCACATTAAATTTCATTTGCCATTTTGTTGCCCAATCCTTAGATTTGTGAGATCTTTCTGAAGTTCTTCACAGTCTGCTTTGGTCTTATCTAACTTGAGCAGTTTAGTATCATCTGCGAACTCTGCCACCTCACTTTTTACCCTTCTCCAGATCATTTATGAATAAGTTGAACAGGACTGGTCCCAGGACTGACCTTTGGGGAACACCACTTCTTACCCCTCTCCATTCTGAGAATTTATCAATTTTTTGAAAATCTTACCCTAATTCTATAACAAACTTTTATTAGCTACTTAGAAGAAAAACAAGCTAGTGATTCTGTGCAAGGGAGAGGAAGCAAGTTTTCATGTCTACACCAACTGGCAGAAGAAAAAGAACTGAGGGATAGTTAGAGGTGGCGTAATTCTGTCCTCTGTCAGTAGAATATATGGGTACAAAAATGCGTGCATGCGCCCCTGCTACCAATACCGCTCAAAAAAAGTACTGTGGCCATCTGGACAGCCATGTGTCTCCTAGAGTATGGTTTTGTGAAGGCAGTGTCATGAAAGAAAAAATATTAAAAGAAGAACTGTCAAGTTTTTAACATGTACTCCTTATTTTATACCAAAACCAAAAGATTACATGAAAATAATCATGTTTACTGTTTTGTTTCTTCAGTTGGAAAAATGAAGGCAATTAAACATTCCTGTATTTTAAGATACACATTTCTTCATAAATAGCAAAACTATATAATTTTATGTATTTTATACTGAATAGGTTTATACAAAAATAAAGAATAAAGTCCAGTGATTGTGATTAAGGCGATTCTTTATCAAGTTCTGTACAAAACCATAATTTTTCAAACTTTTTGAGTCACTATTGTCCAGGGTTGAGGCATAGTTTGCTTGCCGAAAACTATGATCTGAATTGCTTGTGATGGTGTGCACAACAATCAATCATATAAAGTGTCGTGCAACTGAATTAAAGTAAAAACAACAACAAAAAAGATTTGACTTTTTCATATTAATTTTTGGATTAATAAACCTCAACATTATTAAGAAATATCAGCAAAAATACAACACAAATTATGTTTCAACCATTTAAATAAGTTACCTACAACACAGTTCTTGGTGGTAAAGATCCTAAATTAGATGTGAAAATGAACAACTGAAAGTAACAGCAAGAAAACAGTAAGTAAAAACAGTAAGAAAAGGACTTTACCTAAAAGTATTCCTGTAAAACAGCACTGGGAGAAGAGAATGTGTCTCAAAGTTTTTTTTTTATATCATTGGCCAATCTGAACAAAACAAGCTATAAAATTCTCCCCAGTCATGATTGGTAAGTGGACTTTACTATAGTTTGCATCTAGAACTAAAATAAAACATACCTTTTTTTAAAGTATTAAGGTTTTTTTCTAGCTGTTTCTGTTTGTTTTTGTCAGGAGCAGCAGCAATTACATTAGCTTCAAGTTCTTTAACTTGGACCTTCAAATGAACTTCTTGTTCTGATAAACTCTACAAAATAGAATACTGTTAGAATACTATACTAAAAATGAAAGACTTTTCATGTTAGCCAGGGATGTAGGAGTTGTCAAAGTTAATATAATGGCAATCTACTTTCAGCCTTAACTATGGGGATACTTAGCACCTCTCACTAAAACATATTTACCTGGATACTCGCAGTATACTTTTCTAAAGTGTTTTTCATTTCCTGGACACACACACGCAATTTTACTATGGCTTCTTCAAGTTGCACTCTCTCTTCTTGATACTGCATTGCTTTTATGGAATCCTTTTGCAGCTGAGATTCCATTTTATTGGCCTATAAACATACAAGTTATATAACAGTTATTGATTACAAAAATCATTTATATAGCACCACCTCTTTAAACTGAGATGTACAACACAACAAGACCCAGACCCCAGAAAAATTTATAATCTCCTAAAAACAAAAGAAACTCAACAGAAAACCTGGAACAAAAGTTCAGGGAAGAACAAACAAGAAAGATTATTGCTGAGGAGACAGAGATTCAGACAGCAAAAGAGGAGACAGAATAGTAAGAGGAGGAAACTGAAGAAGACTTCTTGGTAGAATGTTTGAGGCAGGGAGGAAGGTTATAAATAGATGACACTAGAGAAGGCTTGACATGGGATGGTGGAAAAAGGGTTGATGAGAAAACAGTAAAACTGTTTGGAAAAGAAGGCAGCCCTGAAAAAGGAAAGAATGAGGACTTGTCTACACACATAATTGCACTGGTTTGTAATAAAGGTATTATTTCAAGCAGATTAAGTTGAATTGGGTTAAGAGATTGTGTGGACATTTATGTCAGTTTAAACCAGGCTTACTTTGGTTTGGCTTAGAGTTGATTAGGAATAGGTTTAAGATAAATCAAAATGAGAATCCCCACAAGAGGTTTTGAACAGCTGTAACTGAATTTGTGTAGATTTATCTATAGACAACCCCTTAGTTAATAAAACAGTCTTTAGTCCAAAGATTTTCTAAAAATCACTAGGCAGCACAGTACCTGAGGTAGGGAATATACAATAAGGCCAAAGATGAGGATATAAAGAGCAGCCAGCTTGGTGTGAGAATAATAGAGACAGCAGAATAAAACACATAATTAATATGTAAAATTAAGTCTCCTACACAAAGGGAGCACAAGAGGCATTAAAATCAGAGAAAAAGAATGGAGAGCCAGAGAATGGTAAATAATGGCTATTTAATAAGGGGTTTCTTTCAGATTCCCCTTAATTGTGGCTCTTCAGTTGGTCATCAGTGTGGATACCATCTAGGTGCATGTGCATGAGGTTCTTGGGCAATGCATGTCCTTATATTCACCCCCACCTTAAGGGCATAAAGGGAAGAGCGTCTGCAACTCTCCCATTGATAATTCAGAATCCTATACAAGGACGATTCCAAAAAAGTGGGCATGGAAGTCAGGTCATGGGAGCCACACAGATGACATATTGAACAACCTGTTATTATAAAGGTAAGTAACATTTTTTTTCCCCTCAAGTATCTGTCTGTGTGGATTCCACTAACTGATTGATCAGTAGTGTCCACCAGAAAGGTAGGACTGAGGAATCCTCACCACCACTGGCTAAACCCTTCCACCATACCAAAATTGGCATCTGATCTTGTGGCCAGGTTGAATGGTAAGTGTTTAAAAGTAAAGGCAGCAAAGAATCCTGTGGCACCTTATAGACTAACAGACGTTTTGGAGCATGAGCTTTCGTGCATCTGATACTTAAAAGTAAAGGGAGTACTTCACATAGCTGCCTTGCAAATTTCAGATATGGGGATGTTCCTGAAGCATGGAGAAGATGTAAAGTATACTCTAGTGGAGCGATCTTTAATATGTGGAGGGAAAGATACATCAACCATATGACATATGTGTTATGTACTGTATATCAATGTTGATAATCTTGGAGAGGAGACAATTTGACCCCTAGAAGCACCAGATATAGAAAAAGAAATACAAGCACACAGTCTGAAAGACTATGTCCAATCAATGTAATATAACAAAGAACTTGAAATGTCCAAGATGTGGAGTTTATCTCCTGGGAAGGAATGGAGTTTTGGAAAGGAAACAGGTAAATAAATAAATTGGTTCCAATGAAAGTCTGACACAACTTTGGGAATAAATTTGGGATGATGTCAACACCGCCTCATTTCTGTGGAATGTTGAGTAAAGGTTAGTCCCAAGAGCTTACAGTTTGCTGACCTTTCTGGCTAATGTAATGGCAACTAAAAAGTCTGTCTTGAGAGTAAAGCGGTATAAATAACATTCAGAAAGAAGCTCAAAGGGGGGACTCCATAAGGCTTGTAAGGACAATACTGAGATCCCGTGTCTGAGGTTCTTCTATCACTAGGGGGTGAATGTGTAGCAACCCCTTTAGAAATCTAGATAGAGAGGTGAGGAAAAAAAAAGAATATGACAACAAGGGAGGGTGGCATACCGATAATGTTCCAAGGTGGACTGTGATGTAACAGAATGTGAATCCAAACTGTAGTCAAGAATTTTGGATGTAGGGGCCTTCAAGTGATCCAGGTTGCGTTGGACAGTCTAAACTGAAATATTTAGAATACAGAGGAAAAGACGGTTACTCACCTTTGTAACTGTTGTTCTTCGAGATGTGTTGCTCATATCCATTCCAATTAGGTGTGCGCACGCCGCGTGCATGTTCGTTGGAGAATTTTTACCCTAGCAACACTTGGTGGGCCGGCAGGTCACCACCTGGAGTGGCGCCGGTATGGCGCCTGATATATACCCCTGCTGGCCCATCCGCTCTAGTTACTTCTTGCCAGCTACTCCGACAGTGGGGAAGGAGGGCAGGTGTGGAATGGATATGAGCAACCCATCTCGAAGAACAACAGTTACAAAGGTAACCGTCTTTTCTTCTTCGAGTGCTTGCTCATATCCATTCCAATTAGATGATTCCCAAGCCTTACCTAGGCGGTGGGGTCGGAGCGAGATGTTGCAGAATGTAAAACCGCTGAGCTGAAGGCGGCATCGTCTCTAGCCTGCTGGACCAACGCATACTGCAATGCAAAGGTGTGGATGGAAGACCAGGTGGCTGCGCGGCAGATTTCCTGTATGGGAACATGGGCCAAAAACGCGGCAGATGAGGCTTGAGCCCGAGTGGAATGGGCGGTAAGATGGCCAGTCGGAACATGAGCTAAGTCGTAGCATGTCTGAATACAGGATGTCACCCAAGATGCAATACGCTGAGAGGAGATTGCCATGCCCTTCATACGTTCCGCCACAAAGAGTTGGGGCGAGCGGCGGAAGGGCTTGGTCCTCTCGATGTAGAAGGCGAGAGCCCTTCGGACATCCAAAGAATGGAGCTGTTGCTCTTGTCGCGATGAATGCAGCTTTGGACAAAAGACTGGCAGGAAGAAGTCCTGGTTAACATGAAAGGCAGAGATGACCTTAGGGAGGAATGCCTGGTGCGGTCGCAGCTGTACCTTGTCCTTATAGAACACAGTATATGGAGGATCCACAGTCAGTGCACGAAGCTCTGAGACTCGTCTAGCCGAGGTGATAGCGACTAGGAAAGTACTTTCCAGGACAGGTACAGCAGCGAGCATGTGGCCAAAGGCTCGAAAGGGGGCCCCATAAGCCTGGTTAAGACAAGGTTCAGGTCCCAGGTAGGGGTAGGCCGTTTGACCTGTGGGTATAGTCATTCCAAGCCCTTGAGGAATCTCAACACTATAGGGTGAGAAAAAACAGAACTGCCAGCTTCGCCCGGATGGAAGATGGATATAGCCGCCAGATGTACTCGTAGAGAGGAGATCGCCAATCCCGCTGTTTGAGAGACCACACGTAGTCCAGAATAGTGGGGACTAATGCGGAATGCGGAGAATGGCCGTGCTGGTTACACCAGTGGCAGAAGCGCTTCCATTTTGCGAGGTAGGCTGACCGCGTGGAGGGCTTCCTGCTAGCCAGCAACACCTGCTGTACTGCGGCAGAACAGCGCAACTCCGAGTGGTTTAACCAGACAGGAGCCATGCAGTCAGATGGAGGGACTGCAGGTCCGGATGGCGCATCCTGCCAAAGTCTTGTGTGATCAGGTCCGGCCAAAGAGGCAGGGGAATTGGGTCTGCCTGGGACAGGTTGAGCAGCATGGTGTACCAGGGCTGCCTCGGCCAAGCCGGAGCGATCAGGACGAGGCGAGCTCTTTCCCTTCGGAGTTTGAGCAGGACTTGGTGGACGAGAGGGAAGGGTGGAAAGGCATAACAGAGGCGGCCCGTCCACGAGATCAGGAACGCGTCCGACAGGGAGCCCGGGGAGCGACCCCGTAGAGAGCAGAACACCTGGCATTTCCTGTTCATTCTGGCTGCAAACAGGTCTATGTGGGGAAATCCCCTCCTCCGGAAAATTGAATAAAGAACGTCCGGACGGATGGACCATTCGTGGGATAGAAAGGATCTGCTCAGGTGATCCGCGAGGGTGTTCCGTACCCCCGGGAGAAAGGAGGCCACTAGATGTATGGAGTGGGCTATACAAAAGTCCCACAGGCGTATTGCTTCCTGGCACAGAGGGGAGGCCCGGGTCCTGCCCTGCTTGTTGATGTAATACATGGCCGTTGTGTTGTCCATGAACACCGCAACACAACGGCCGTGTAAATGGCGCTGAAACGCTTGGCATGCCAATCGGACCGCTCTCAGCTCTCGCACATTGATGTGGAGCGTCAGCTCCTGTGGTGACCAAAGGCCTTGGGTGCGCAGGAGCCCTAGGTGGGCACCCCAGCCCAGCGAGGACGCGTCCGTTGTTAGGGACATGGAGGGCTGAGGAGGATGAAACGGCAGGCCCGCACACACTCGGGATGACATTGTCCACCAGTCGAGTGAGCCTAGAACATCCGGCGGAATTGTCAGGATTGTGTCTATGGCGTCCCTGCCTGGCTGATAGACCGACGCGATTCAGGTTTGCAGAGGGCGCATGCGCAGTCTTGCATGCCTCGTGACGAAAGTGCATGCAGCCATGTGCCCCAGGTGAGCGAGGCAAGTACGAGCAGAAGTGGTTGGAAAGCTTTGCAGACTTTTGACCAGGGAGACTATGGTTTGGAACTGGTGCAGGGGTAAGCTGGCTGTTGCAAGGTTGGAGTCCAGCATTGCCCCGATAAACTCTATCCTCTGCGTAGGCACCAGAGTGGACTTGTCCAAGTTGATGGTCAACCCTAGACTCACAAACAGCTCCCTGATGATAGCAACGTGGCCGAGCACCTGCGCCTCCGAAGTCCCTCGGATAAGCCAGTCGTCTAGGTAAGAGAAGATGTGTATTCGACGACGGCGTAGGGAGGCAGCGACGACCGCCATACACTTGGTGAAGACCCGACGGGCCAAGGAGAGACCAAAGGGAAGGACAGTAAACTGGTAGTGACCCTGATTTACCACAAAGCGCAGATACCTCCTGTGCGGAGGATAAATTGCAATGTGGAAATATGCGTTCTTCATGTCGAGAGCGGCACACCAATCTCCGGGATCCAGGGAAGGAATGATGGTTCCTAAGGATACCATGCAGAACTTGAACTTTTTGATGAATTTGTTCAGTCCTCGCAGGTCCAGGATGGGCCAGAGGCCCCCTTTTCACTCGGGGATTAAGAAATACCAGGAATAAAATCCCTTGCCCCTTAACTCCTCTGGCACCTCCTCTATAGCTTGCGAACCTCTTGGATGATGAGTTGCTCGTGAGAGGGGTCCCTGAAGAGGGACGAGAAGGGAGGGTGGGAGGGGGGTGGAGAAATAAACTGAAGATGGTATCCAAACTCCACCGTGCGTAGGACTCAACGATCCGAGGTCAGCTGGGACCACGCCGGGAGGAACGGGTAGAGGCGGTTGTAAAAATGAAGAGGATCCAGGGAGGGAATTGGTATACTGCTCTCGGGTGCACTCTCAAAAGTTTGCTTTAGGTCCCTGCGGTGGTTTGGCGGGACCGGAATTGTTACCCCCTTGAGGTCCAGACTGACGTCTGCGGTTCGGGCGGCCTCATCGCCGGGCAAGATCCTGTCTTGGTCGAGGCGGGGGGTAAGGGCGCGGGGGTTGTGGGTGGAAGGACAGTCTCTGAGTCTGGGGTGTGTGCATTCCCAGCGAACGCATGATAACCCGGTTGTCCTTCAGATTCTGTAGTCTGAGATCTGTCTTTTGTGAGAAAAAGACCTTGCCTGTTGAATGGCAGGTCTTGGATAGTATATTGTAGCTCAGGCGGTAGGCCGGACGCTTGTAACCAGGATATGCGCCACATGGCTACACCAGATGTGAGCGTTCTGGCTGCCGAATCGGCGGCATCTAAAGATGCTTGCAGTGTGGTCCTGGCGACCCTCTTCCCCTCCTCTAGGAGAACTGAAAACTCCTGACGTGAGTCCTGGGGAACTAACTCAGTAAACTTGCCGACAGCTTCCCAGGTGTTGTAGCTGTATCGGCTTAAGAGGGCCTGCTGGTTCGCCACACGGAGCTGAAGGCCTCCTGCATAGTAGATTTTCCGGCCCAGCAAATCCATGCGTCTGGCCTCTCTAGATTTTGGCGCGGGAGCTTGCTGGCCGTGGTGCTCCCGTTCATTGACTGATTGTACCACCAACGAGCAGGGGGCGGGGTGCACGTAGAGGTACTCATACCCCTTGGACGGCACCATGTACTTTCATTCGACTCCCCTGGCTGTGGGTGGAATGGAAGCCGGGGACTGCCAGATGGTGTCTGCCGTGGCTTGGATCGATTTGATGAAAGGGAGGGCCACCCTGGTCAGTGCTTCCGCGGATAGCATGCTAACCACCGGGTCCTCCACTTCAGGAACTTCCTCTACACGAAGATTTATATTTTGGGCAACATGCTGCAGAAGGTCCTGATGCGCTCGAAGGTCAATCGGCGGGGGCCCCGATGATGATGGGCCCGCTACCGCCTCATCCGGGGAAGAGGAGGAAGATAACTCAGGGATGAGTGGTTCTTGTACTGAAGCCTCGTCCTGGGGGACCTCCGTTTCAGGAACATCATGCTGCGCAAGGGGATGCACAGGGTCTTCCTCCTTACCCAAGGGGGGAGGCCGGATGACTGTGGCCTCTGGTGCACGGTGCTCCGAGTGGCTGGAGCGTGCTGGGCCCATAGGCTTGGTGATAGGCCCAAGGCGTCCAAAAGGACCATTGAGGTGATCCATGGTCCGGGTGGGCCTGTGCATTTGAACCCCCATAGGAGGCGCTGTCCGCATGTGAGGAGGCGGACGGGTGACGCGATGGCCACGGAGGAGCTGATGTTGACTGGGCCAGGTCTCTGCGCCCATAGAGCTCGTCTCTACGTGGTGCCGGTGAGCGGTACCGGGAGCCGTGGCAGTATCTGGATCGGGACCTGGCACCAGTGCGGTGCCGGGAGGTCGATCGGTGCTGTATGTCGTCGTGCCAGGATCGGCTGTGGTAAGTACGACGGTGCCGCGTCTGGACCGGTGCCGAGAGTACCATGACGGCGACCAGGATCTCGACCGGTGCCGTGGATAACGGTACCGGAACTGCGAGCGGCGCCGGGATCTTGAGCGGTGACGAGGCCGAGAGTGATCTCAAGATCTGGAGCGGGACCGACGGTGTTCAGTGGTGCCCAGTGAACGTGGCCGCACCATGGTGGGCTTGCCCAGTGACTGAATAACCCGCACCGGCGGTGCTGTGGGTTGGGGCGATTCGGGCTCTGTCAGAGCGATAAGGTCGTGCGCCACGGAGAAGGTCTCCGGCGTGGAGGGAGCAACAAGCTCAACCACAGTGTGTGCTGGGGAGCTCGTAGGCACCAGACTCAACGGCTCCCGTGAAGCTGGAATCGACTGTGCGGAGACAATCGGTGACGCGGCAGATGACGGTGCAGGGCGGTCTGTCTTGGAAGTACGCTCCAACTGTGGCGTAGTTGGAGTTGCCACAGGAGCCTTGTGCTTCTTGCTCCTCGGGGAGGGGGAGCGGTGCCGGCTGGAGTGTTGGGCTGGTGAAGGGTGGGGGAGCGAAGCCTTTGTCGGTGCCGGGTGGTCCGGTGCGGAAGAGATGCTTGGTGCTGGAGTTGGTGCCGAGGATGGAGGAGTCAAAGCTGCCTCCATCAAAAGCTGTTTTAAGCGAATGTCCCGTTCCCTCTTTGTCCGGGGCTTAAACGCCTTGCAGATCCGGCACTTGTCCGCAAGGTGGGATTCGCCTAGGCATTTCAGACAGGAGTCGTGCGGATCTCTTGTGGACATCAGCCAATGACAGGCCGCACAAGGCTTGAAACTCGGTGAACCAGGCATGGGCCCCGGTACCGGGGGAGGAGAAAGGGCGAACCCCCGATCCTCTTTGACTATATACAGAACTATAAAAACTAACTTTAAATACTAACTAGAACTATAATAAAAGAACTATATACACAATACTATACAAGAGACTGAATCGCTAGGGAGGTGGAGAACAGCTAAGCCGTTCTCCACAGTTCCAATGACCGACACGGGCGGTAAGAAGGAACTGAGGAGTGGATGGGCCGGCAGGGGTATATATCAGGCGCCATACCGGCGCCACTCCAGGGGGCGACCTGCCGGCCCACCAACTGTTGCTAAGGTAAAAAGTCTCTGACGAACGTGCATGCGGCGCGTGCACACCTAATTGGAATGGATATGAGCAAGCACTCGAAGAAGAATAAGTCTTCCTTGTGGAGAGTTTTCTACTTTGTAGAAGAACCTCTTATACTTGTATCTCTTGTTTCTGCTGGTACGCTGCAACCAGCCAAAATCCAGACTGTTACACTCCGTGACCTCACATCTTTATGAAGTATCTGCCCTCAGTTCTGATGTTATTTTTAGACAGTCTGAAAAAAACGGTTACCTACCCTTTCGTAACTGTTGTTCTTCAAGGTGTGTTGTTCATGTTCATTACACATTAGGCATGCATGTGCATGGATGTCGGAGACTTTTTCCCTTAGTGGCTCCCGTCGAGCTGGCAGGGGGCCCCCGCCAGAGCGGCGCCCCGTGCTGGTGCATATATACCCCTTTGAGTGATTGTTCATGTTCACTATACATTACGTCACTCACAAGCTTACCACAGGGTAGGAGACATGGAACAATTGATTGGCGCACAGCCCTGTTGATCGCCGCGTCCTCTCTGGCCTGATGATGGACAGCGCAGTGGGCTGTGAGTGTGTGTACCAACGACCAAGTGGCTGCTTTACAGATCTCCTGCAGTGGAACCTGCGCCAGGAAAGCTGTCAAGGACGCTTGAGCTCTGGTCGAATGAGCAGTGATCATCTGGGCTGGCACCGTGGCGAGCTCGTAACATGCGTGGACGCAATCCACGATATCCGCTGTGCCGACACAGGGAGACCTTTCATTCTCTCTCCTAAGGCGACGAACAAATGTGTAGACTTGCGGAAAGGTCTAGTTTGCTCCAGGTAGAACACCAGGGTCCTATGGACATCAAGAGTATGCAGGCTGTGGTGACTCGGGTACGTGTGTGGTTTGGGAAAAAAATACTGGCAAACAAATGTCCTGTTCCATGTGAAACTGCAAAACTAAACTACTTTAGGGAGGAATTTAGAGTGTGGCCTAAGCTGCACTTTATCTTTATAAAAAACTGTATACTGGGGTTCCGAAGTGAAGGCCCTCAGCTCTGATTCCCTCCTTGCAGACATAATGGCAACCAAAATACGCCACCTTCTAAGGCTAGGTGCTTGAAAGAGCAAGAGGCTAGGGGCTCGAAAAGGGGTTCCATGAGCTTAGTCAGGACCAGGTTAAGGTTCCAAGGAGGGACCGGCAGGCATGAATAGGGAAACACCCTCTCTAGCCCTTTGAGGAACTGGGCTACTATGGGGCTGGAAAACACAGAATGCCCAGACTCCCCTCGAGTGGATGGCCGAAATGGCAGCCAGATGTACTCTTAATTGAAGAGAGGGTGAGGACTTGATGTTTGAAGTGCAGCAGGTATTCCGGTATGACCGAGACAGAGGTCTGAAGAGGCTGAATGGGCTTTGGTTCATACCAGCAGGCAAACCTCTTCCACTTGGTGAGATATGTCGCCCTAGTAGAAGGCTTCCTACTACTGAGAAGAATTTGATGAATCTGAAGGGAGCACTGACTCTCCACAGTGTTCAACTACAGAGATTCCATGCCATGAAATGCAGAGATTGCAGGTTCGGGTGGAGCAGGCATCCGCTGTCCTGCGTGATGAGATCTCGGTGCAGGAGAAGGGCAACCAGGATAGTCACTGACAGTTCCAGCAAGGTCGTAAACCAATGCTGGTACGATGAGAATCATCACCGCTTTTACCCTGCGGACCTTGAGGAGGTCTCTGTGAATGAGCGAGAGTGGTGGGAAGGCGTTCTTCAGGTTCCCACCCCACGGAATCGTGAAGGCATCTGCCACCGAGCCCGGGCTGTGGTTCTGGAAAGAACAAAACTGAGGGCATTGGCTGTTGTCTTTGGTGGCAAGAGGCCCATTTGGGGAAATTCCCACCTCCGGAAGATCGACTGCAGGACATTCGATCTCATTGTCCATGCGTGCAATTGATACGACCTGCTAAGGCGGTCTGCCAGCTTGTTTCATTCCCCCGGAAGGTATGACACTACCAGTTGCACTGAGCAGACTATACAAAAGTCCCACAGGAGAAGCTCCTCGTGGCAAAGGGGAGAGGAACGGGCTCCACCCTGCTTGTTTATGTAAAACATGGCGGTAATGTTGTCTGTCAGAACTGTCACGCTGTGCCCTTCTAAAGTAGTGTGAAAGGTCTGGCAGGCTAGATGAACCGCCCTGAGCTCTTTTACGTTGATGTGGAGCGACATTTCATTCCTGGACCACAAGCCCTGCGTCCGTAGGTTCCCCAAGTGTGCTCCCCAGCCAAGGTCTGATGCGTCTGTTACCAGTGTCAGGGTGCGATGCAGTGCAGTGAAGGGGATCCCTTTGCAAACTACCTGCCAATTGAGGCACCAGAGCAGGGAGTCCAAGACCTGGGCCAGGATTGTCACTACAATGTCCAAGGGGTTTCTGCCAGGGTGATACGCCTGGGCTATCTCCCTATACAGAGATCAGCTTCAGTATCTCCCATACGGTCCATGCTGGAGCTCTTTTTTGATTCTGGGACTTCATGGTCACCTGTGCTGATCGGTGCTCCACGCTGGGCAAACAGGAAATGAAATTCAAAAGTTTGCAGGGCTTTTCCTGTCTACCTGGCCAGTGCATCCGAGTTCAGATTGCTTTCCAGAGCGGTCACAATGGTGCACTGTGGGATAGCGCCTGGAAGCCAATACCGTCGAATTGCGGCCACACTAACCCTAATCTGAAATGGCAATACCGATTTCAGTGCTACTCTCCTTGTCGGGAAGGAGTACAGATATCGATATTACAAGCCTTTTATATAGATATAAAGGGCGTTGTTGTGTGGATGGGTGCAGGGTTAATGCGATTTAACGCTAAATTCAATATAAACGCGTAGTGTAGACTAGGCCTTAGTCTGTATCAGCAAAAAGAATAGGGAGTACTTCTGGCACCTTAGAGACTAAAATTTATTTGGGCATAAGCTTTTGTGGGCTAAAACCCACTTCACTGGATGCAACAATGGAGTGTAACCCTGGAATAGTTAAGGGAGTACAGTGCATTAGCCATGCATGTGCACGCTAAATAAATCTGTGCCTTTGAAGGGTAAATCCTCAATTGACTTTACACTTCTCTCAGAATGCCAGAGGCCTGCAGCCACAAAACTCTGCACAGTTACTACAGTGGTCATAGATCAAGTCTCCATGACTGATGCATCCACAGCTGCCTATAGCAGTGTTTTCGCTACTACCTGATCCTCTGAAATGGTGCTTTTCAACTCCTCTATTAAGTCTTGTGGGAGTTTAGTTAGAAAGGAAGGTAATTTTACAGTTACAAATTGTTAATTACCAGGCCTTATTTGCAGTAACGTTGATGAACAGAACTTTCTTTCAAATAAATCTAGTTCCTGGAGGGTCTGTGTCTTCTGAGTTGCTCTTAGCAAGCCATACTGGTTCAGATCAATGGTTTATCTAGCCCAGGATCTTGTCTTCTGACAGTGGTCAGTGCTAGATACTTAAGAGGGAGTGAACTGAGCAGGGCAATTATCGAGTGATCCATTCCGTGGCCCAGTCCCAGTGTTTGACAGTCAGAGGCTTAGGGTCACCCAAAACATAGGGTTGCATCCCTGATTATCTTGGCTAATAGCAACTGATGGATCTATCTTCCATGAACTTGTCTAATTCTTTTTTGAAACCAGTTATATTTTTGGCCTTCACATCCCCTAGCTATGAATTCCACAGGTAACTGTACATTGTGTGAAGAAGTACTTCCTTATGTTTGTTTTAAACCTGCTGCCTATTAATTTCTCCTGGTTCATGTGTTATGAAGAAGTAAATAACATTTCCCTATTCATTTTATCCATACTATTCATGATTTTATAGACCTCTATCAGATAAGACGGTTACTCACCTTTGTAACTGTTGTTCTTCGAGATGTGTTGCTCACATCCATTCCAGTTAGGTGTGCGCGCCGCGCGTGCACGTTCGTCGGAAACTTTTTACCCTAGCAACTCCAGTGGGCCGGCAGGTCGCCCCCTAGAGTGGCGCCGCCATGGCGCTCTATATATACCCCTGCCGGCCCGCCCGCTCCTCAGTTCCTTCTTGCCGGCTACTCCGACAGTGGGGAAGGAGGGCGGGTGTGGAATGGATGTGAGCAACACATCTCGAAGAACAACAGTTACAAAGGTGAGTAACCGTCTTTTCTTCTTCGAGTGATTGCTCACATCCATTCCAGTTAGGTGACTCCCAAGCCATACCTAGGCGGTGGGGTCGGAGTGAGAAGTCGCGGCACGGAGCACTGCAGTAACGAAGGCCGCATCCTCCCTCGACTGCTGGACCAGGGCGTAGTGGGAAGCAAAGGTGTGGACCGATGACCAGGTCGCTGCCCGACAGATTTCCTGGATGGGCACGCGGGCGAGGAAAGCCAGCGACGACGCCTGCGCCCTGGTAGAATGCGCAGTCACATGGCCCGTAGGGACATGGGCCAAGTCATAACAGGTCCTGATACAGGACGTAACCCAAGAGGATACCCTCTGGGAGGAGATAGGAAGCCCTTTCATACGATCTGCTACCGCCACGAAAAGCTGGGGGGATTTTCGGAAGGGCTTAGTCCTCTCTATGTAGAACGCGAGAGCCCTACGGACATCCAGCGAGTGGAGCTGCTGCTCCCTGCCTGAGGAGTGAGGTTTTGGGAAAAAAACCGGAAGGAAAATCTCTTGGTTGACGTGGAAGGCTGAGACCACCTTGGGCAGAAAAGCAGGGTGTGGTCTCAGCTGCACCTTGTCCTTGTGGAAGACCGTATATGGGGGGTCTACCACAAGAGCTCGGAGCTCCGAAACCCGTCTAGCTGAGGTGATAGCCACTAGAAAGGCAGTTTTCCAAGAGAGGTAGAGCAGGGAGCAAGTAGCTAACGGCTCAAAGGGGGGCCCCATGAGCCGGGACAACACCAGGTTAAGATCCCAGGTTGGAGCAGGGGGACGGACGTTAGGGAATAAACGTTCCAGCCCTTTCAGGAATCTCGACACCGTCGGGTGAGAAAAAACGGAGCGACCGTCCACACCCGGGTGAAAGGTGGAGATAGCTGCTAGGTGGACTCGCAACGACGATAAGGCCAGACCTTGCCCTTTGAGGGACCAAACGTAGTCTAAGATTTCGGTTATCGAAACTTCCATAGGGCGGAGATTTCTCTCTACGCACCAACAGGAGAAGCGCTTCCATTTCGCCGAATATGTGGCTCTTGTGGACGGTTTCCTGCTGCTCAAGAGCACCTCTCTCACAGGCGTGGAGCAGCGCAGCTCGGAACCAGTCAGCCACGCAGGAGCCACGCCGCTAGGTGCAGCGACTGCAGGTCTGGGTGACAGAGGGTCCCGTGGTCCTGAGTAATCAGGTCCGGATGAAGGGGCAGGGGAACTGGGTCGGCTATGGCCAAGTCCAGCAGCATGGTGTACCAGTGCTGCCTGGGCCATGCCGGGGCCACCATGATCACGAGAGCCCTGTCTCTGCGTACCTTCAGGAGGACCTTGTGGACCAGAGGGAACGGGGGAAACGCATAGTACAGGTGGGTCGACCACTGTATGAGGAAGGCATCCGCTATCGACCCCGGCTCCCTGCCCTGAAAGGAGCAGAACGCTTGGCACTTCCTGTTCCCCTTGGACGCGAAGAGGTCCACCCGGGGATAACCCCACCTCCAGAAAATGGAGAGAGCGACGTCCGGGCGAAGGGACCACTCGTGTGACAGGAAGGATCTGCTCAATCGATCCGCCAGCGTGTTCCGTACTCCAGGGAGGAAGGAAGCCCTGAGGTGAATGGAGTGGGCTACGCAAAAGTCCCAGAGTCGTATCGCCTCGTGGCACAGGGAGGAGGACCTGGTGCCGCCCTGCTTGTTGATATAGTACATGGTCGTCGTGTTGTCCGTGAACACGGCGACACAACGACCCTGAAGCTGATGACAGAACGCTTGACAAGCAAGGCGGACCGCTCTCAACTCCCGCATGTTGATGTGTAGCCCCACCTCCTCCTGGGACCACAGGCCCTGTGTCCGCAGGGCCCCTAGGTGGGCCCCCCAGCCTAGGTCTGAGGCATCCGTTGTCAGGGATACCGAGGGCTGAGAGGGGTGGAAGGGAAGACCCGCACATAATACGGACTGGTCTAACCACCAGCCGAGAGAATCTAAGACCTTCTGGGGGATTGTGACTAACATGTCTAACGGTTGCCTTGCCGGCCTGTAATGACTGATAAGCCACAGCTGGAGAGGCCTCATGTGGAGCCGAGCGTAGTCGGTCACAAAGGTGCACGCCGCCATGTGGCCTAACAGGGTTAGACATGTCCTCACTGACGTCAATGGGGCTGACCGCAAACGTTGAACGATCGCCGCCATGGTCTGAAACCGTTGCAGAGGCAGGGAGGCCCTGCCCACAGTGGCGTCCAGGACGGCCCCGATAAATTCCACCTTCTGAGTGGGCCTCAGGGTGGACTTGTCTGTGTTTATCAAGAGGCCCAGACTTGCAAACATGCCGGTGATCACGCGGACATGGCTGTTGACTTGCTGTTCCGACGTGCCCCGAATCAACCAGTCGTCCAGATAAGGGAACACGTGGACACGGTTGCGCCGAAGATGCGCCACGACAATTGCCATGCATTTTGTAAACACCCTCGGGGCCGTGGACAGGCCAAATGGGAGGACTGCAAACTGATAATGAAGAGCCCCCACAACGAAGCGGAGAAAGCGTCTGTGGCGTGGCCAAATGGCAATGTGGAAATACGCGTCCTGCATGTCGAGGGCGGCGTACCAGTCTCCCGGATCCAGGGATGGAATAATGGTCCCCAGGGATACCATGCGGAACTTCAACTTCACGAGGTATTTGTTGAGTTCTCGCAGGTCGAGGATAGGCCTGAGGCCCCCCTTGGCCTTGGGGATCAGAAAGTAGCGGGAATAAAACCCCTTGCCTTTCTCGTTTTCCGGAACCGCCTCTATAGCTCCTTTGCTGAGGAGCGTCTGCACCTCCTGCCGAAGGAATTGCTCGTGAGAGGGGTCCCTGAAGAGGGACGAGGAAGGAGGGCGGGAAGGAGGAAATGAAACAAACTGCAGGCGGTATCCCGTCTGCACCATGCTCAAGACCCAGCGGTCCGATGTTATTTGGGACCACGCCGGGAGGAAAAACGAAAGGCGGTTGGAAAACGGGGGGGAAGGATCCATAGGGGAAACTGTTACCGCGCCCTCGGGCGCACCTTCAAAATGAAGGCTTAGGACCAGGCGGGGGTTTTGAGGAGCCTTGGTTCTGTCCCCCTTGGTTCCCCGACTGTCTGCGCCTTCCGTTCCTGCCGCGGCGCCTGTAAAGGTCCTGCCGCTGGCGGAACTGGGAAAACGGCCTACGTTGCTGCAGTTGTTGCAACCTAAAGGGTCTACGCTGCGTCACGGGGGTGTGCATCCCGAGGGACCGCATAATAACCCGGTTGTCTTTTAGACTCTTGAGTCTGGGGTCTGTCTTATCAGAAAACAGGCCCTGGCCTTCGAAAGGAAGGTCCTGTATGGTATGCTGGAGCTCCGGCGGAAGTCCGGAAACCTGCAGCCAGGAGATGCGACGCATCGTAACTCCTGACGCGAGGGTACGGGCAGCCGAGTCCGCAGCGTCCAAGGAGGCTTGTAAGGCCGTGCGTGCGACCTTCTTGCCTTCGTCCAAGATGGCCGTAAACTCTTGGCGAGCATCCTGTGGCAGCAGCTCCTTAAATTTGTCCACTGCCACCCAGGAATTAAAGGCATATCTGCTCAGCAGGGCCTGCTGGTTGGAGACCCTGAGCTGCAGCGCCCCAGCCGAATATACCTTACGGCCAAGGAGGTCCACCCGCCTGGCTTCTCTGGATTTGGGGGCTGGAGCCTCCTGGCCATGACGCTCCCTATCGTTCACTGATTGCACCACCAGTGAACCCGGAGTCGGGTGTACATGGAGATATTCGTATCCCCTAGAAGGGGCCATGTACTTCCTCTCGACCCCTTTCGCTGTCGGAGGGATGGAGGCCGGGGACTGCCAGATGGTATTGGCATTGGCCTGGATGGTCCGTATGAAGGGCAGGGCGACCCTGGTGGGAGCATCAGAAGAGAGGATGGTTACAATTGGATCCTCTATCTCCGAGACCTTCTCTGCCTGCAGACTCAGATTTTGAGCCAAGCGCCTGAGGAGGTCTTGGTGCGCCCTGAGATCCAGCGGGGGGGGACTGTTGGAGGAGGTACCCGCCACCGCCTCATCCGGGGAGGAGGAAGATGAGACCCCAGGCACGAGAGTGTCTAACTGAGGGTCTTCCTCAGCCCTCGCCTCTGCCTCCGGAGCCGTAGCGGAGTCCTGCTGCTTGGACCCTTCCTCCCCTTCCGGGGAGGGAGGGGGGCGAGACAACGAGGCTTCAGGGGCCCTACGCTCCGCAGTCGCCGGTCTAGCAGGGAGCTGCTGGGGGCCCTGGGCCTGATGGTATGCCCAGGGTGTCCAGAATCCCCACTGTTGTGGGCCTTGGTCCTGCAGCGGCGGATCACCGAACAGCGCCGCCTGCCTGTCGGTGCCCAGCGCATACCCGCTGTCCGTCTGGGAAGATGCGGACGGCTGTCTCGAGGGCCATGGTGGGGCCGACCCTGGATGGTAAGGGTCTGCGCGGGCCGGCACGGAGGATCGTCTCGGTGCCGGGGACCGGTGCCGGGAGTCATATCGGTGCCGGGATCGGGATCGGGACCGGGATCTGTCACAGTGCCGGGATCCTGATCGGTACCGGGCGCCGCTTCGGTGCCGGGACCTGCCACCAGCTCGGTGCCGGGAGGTCGACCGGGACCTGCCACCAGCTCGGTGCCGGGAGGTCGACCGGTGCGGCGAGTAGCGTCGGGACCCGCTCCTGGAATCGCGGTGCCGGTGTCGACGACTGGAGCCTGACCGCGACCGTCTCGATGCCGACCGGTGCCGCGAGTGCGACCGGTACCGCTGAGGGGAGCGGTGCCGGGACTGCGAGCGGCGTCGGGATCTGGAGCGCCCAAGACGTCGGGACCTGGATCGTGAACGACTGCCTCTGGGTGGTGCCGATATCATGGGCTTGCCTCTGGACACGACCCGCACCGGAGGTACCGGGGGTGGCAGCCGAGTGGGCTCAGTCAGGGCAATAAGGTCCCGAGCCGAGGCGAAGGTCTCCGGTGTGGACGGGACCACTATCTCAACCCCAGATCTCATGGGGGAGCTCGGCGGTACCGGACTCAACGGACCCGCCGGGCCCGGAGTCAACGGTGCTGACGGTGCCGGCGGCGCCACGGCCGATGTCGAGGCCGGGCGCTCTAGCCGGGTCTTCCTGGCCGGAGTATTGGACTTCGACGGCCTTGGCTCTGACTCCAGTGCCGGAGAGGGTCGGTGCCGAGGAGTCTTCTCGGTGCCGGAGCGATCCGGTGCCGGTGCTGATACCACGGCCTGCGAAGCCGTCGGGTCAAGTGCCGCCTCCATGAGGAGAGTCCGGAGCCTTTGATCCCTCTCCTTCTTTGTCCTTGGCTTAAAAGCCTTACAGATGCGGCACTTGTCAGATCTGTGCGATTCCCCGAGGCACTTCAGGCACGCTTCGTGGGGATCGCTGGTAGGCATGGGCTTCTTGCAGGCCGCACACTGCTTGAAGCCCGGCGAAACAGGCATGAGCCTGGCGCCGGGTGCCGGGAAGGGCTAAGCCCCCGGCGAAGAACTACTTAACAACTATTTAACTTAACTATCTACTTAACCAACTAATTAACAACTATAATGGACTAGAGATGAACGATAGATAAACGATAGAGAACTAGGAGAGCTAGGGACGTGGAGGACAGCTATGCCGCGCTCCACAGTTCCAACGACCGACACGGCGGTAAGAAGGAACTGAGGAGCGGGCGGGCCGGCAGGGGTATATATTGGGCGCCATGGCGGCGCCACTCCAGGGGGCGACCTGCCGGCCCACTGGAGTTGCTAGGGTAAAAAGTTTCCGACAAACGTGCACGCGCAGCGCGCACACCTAACTGGAATGGATGTGAGCAATCACTCGAAGAAGAACCCCCCTTAAGTAGTCATTCTAAGCTGAATGATCCCAATATTTTTAATTTCTTCTCATACCCTTAATAATTTTTGTTGCCCTTCTCTGTACTTTTTCCTATTCTGCTAATTTTTTTTGAGATGGGTCATACCAGGGACTTGTATAGTTGCATTATATTTTGCCTTATTATCTCTCTCTTTCCTAATGCTTTTTTCTGTTAGCTTTTTTTGACTGCCGCTGCACATTGAGCAGATGTTTTCAGAGAACTATCCAAGATGACTCTTTCTTGAGTGGTAACAGCTAATTTAGACCCCATCATATTGTATGTATAGTTGGTATTATGATTTACAATGTGCATTATATTGCATTTATCAAATTGAATTCCATCTGCTATTTTGTTGCCAGTCATTCATTTTGAGAGATCCCCTTGTAATTCTTTGCAGTCTGCTTTGGACTTAGCTATCTTGAATAATTTTGTATCATCTGCAAACTTTGCCACCTCATGGTTTACCCCTTTTTCCACAAGTTGAACAGCACTGGTCCCAGTACAGACCCCGTTTTACCTCTCTTCACTGTGAAAACTGACCATTATTGCTCCCTGTCATAAATATAAAGGGAAGGGTAACCACCTTTCTGTATACAGTACTATAAAATCCCTCCTGGCCAGAGGCACAAAATCCTTTGAAGCTCAGGTAACCTAGCTGGCACCTGACCAAAAGGACTAATAAGGGGACAAGATACTTTCAAATCGGGGGGGGGGGGGAAAGAAAAGCCTTTGTTTTGTTTGTTCCTTCTGTGTCTGTTCTATGTGCTTGCCGGAGACAGATCAAGAAGGCAAGCAATCCAACTCAATTAGAATTAGTAAGTAATAAGGAAATGCATTAGCTTACTTTTATTTTTGGCTTGTGGTCTTCCTTGTCTAGAAGGAGGTTTATCCCTGGATTTGTAACGTTAAGGTTTTGCCTAGAGGGGAGATTCTCTATGTTCTTGAGTCTTATTATTCTGTAAAGTATTTACCATCCCGATTTTACAGAGGTAATTTTTTACCTTTTCTTTAATTAAAATTCTTCTTCTACGAACGTGATTGTTTTTTCATCATTTTAAGATCCAAGGGTTTGGGTCTGTGTTCACCTGTACCAATTTGTGAGGATATTATTCTCAAGCCTTCCCAGGAAAGGGAGTGTAGGGGCTTGGCAGGATATTTGGGGAAGGTAGGGCTCCAAGTGGCCCTCCCTAATTGTTTGTTTAAATCACTTGGTGGTGGCAGCATTATTTAATCCAAGGAATAGGGGAGTTTTTAACCTAAGCTGGTAGAAATAAACTTAGGGGTCTACAGGCAGGTCCCCACGTCTGTACCCTAAAGTTCAGAATGGGGAGGAAACCCTGACATTCCCCTTTGTTTCCTATTTTCTAACCAGTTACTGATCCATGAGAGGACCTTCCCTCTTATCCCACGACTACTTACTTTGCTTAACAGCCTTTGGTCAGGGACATTGTCAAAGTCCAAGTACACTATATCCACTAGATACCCGTAGTCCACGTTTGTTGACATCCTCAGTGAATTCTAATAGAATGATAAGGCATGATTTCCCTTTACAAAAGCCTTGTTGACTTTTCCCCAACATATTGTGTTCATCTACATATCTGATAATTCTATTCTTTACTATAGTTTCAACCGATTTGCCTGGTAGTGAAGTTAGTCTGGTTGGTCTTTTTGTGGACTGTAGAAATTTTGAACAATCTGTGTTGTAGAATTAGAACGTAAACCTAAAAAATTTAAGCTCCTGTGTGGCTTCTCAAGGCAATATTGACTGTTTTCCTGCACAACAGTTCCTTATTTTCAGTCCTTCCCCTGCACTAGTTTCTTCTTTCAATCAATTTCCTAGCTATTAAACATGAAGACTAATAATCTACCAATAAGCAGACGCAAGGTGTCACACATACACATGCACATAAAATCGGTGTAACATCTATAAAACACAGTGTAACAGTGGAATGACAGAGAAGAAAATTCTTATAAAGTTAAAGTACATTATGCAACTATCAAATACTCTAATACAAATCTCATTAACAGTATCAGGTTTATTTAGTCTTTTCCAGAAAGCTATAGCATTGATTGATAAGTAATATTTAAACAATGTTGATTTCCTCTGCGCAATATTTGTATATAAACGGTCTAAATACAGGCAGTGTAAATATCAGAGAGGAATTTTGAAGAAACACTTTTCTATGTGCAGTTATGAACTAACCTCTTCTTCTGAAATTTCAACCATGACAGAGGATCCCATTCTACCCTTCATTACGTTATGTCCACCTCCACTCATTGTTCCTAAAGTAGGACAGGGAA
Organism: Gopherus evgoodei; assembly: GCF_007399415.2. Taxonomy (NCBI): domain Eukaryota; kingdom Metazoa; phylum Chordata; order Testudines; family Testudinidae; genus Gopherus; species Gopherus evgoodei. The sequence goes on from NC_044330.1 coordinate 22,496,541, forward strand.
AAGAAGTTAGCAAGCTAATTTCAATTTGCTATCCAACAATAAAACTGTGAATATATAAATTTAGTTAGGTATTTTTAAATACCTGACTGTTCTACGATCTGTCCTTGCAAAGTTACAACTCTCCATCTTTTGTCCTTTTGGAATGCTACTCTGATAGCCTGATCCAAGTTACTGGCTACTACAGTATCACGTAATGCAAAGTAAAAGGCATGGCGAATCTTCTCATCTTTTACTTTCACCACGTCAAAGAGACGGGGAGTGTTTTCTGGAGTCTGAATTTTATTCATACTTTTTTCCCATACTCTCATCTATATGGAAGAAAAGGAATCTCAGAATAAGTTAGAACAACATTTTAACACTCTAAGGTGAACTAATGCCTCTGAGTGTATCCAGTAGTTCCCTAGTACTATACTGTTGCCACGTTCCTCAGAATACCAGTGGACATTAAATAATGTTACCAAAGAGATGTCTGCTCACTTGCAAGACAAAAAACCCAAGAGACTGATTATTATATTAGTATATACAATAAGATATTTGTTCAGAATGACCTATAATATAGAGGGGAGTCAAAAGTCTAACTTACTTCCAGAAAACCAATACTTACTTTGTCCAAGGCTATAAATGTGGCAACTCCAATTCCTTGACTCTTCAAAAAATTCACACATTCCTGAGCTGTATCAATTGTATCTACAACAATGTAGTCTAAGGCACCACAAGATGACGAGATAGCAACGTCATACTTTTCATCAATAGCTCCCAAGTCTCCCTAGTAATTGACATATAAAGCAGAGAGGCAGTTATGTTGATCAGTACGGTAATTAACAGTGATATCCATCTTTTCTAGGTACTAATAGAGAGAAGACAAAAAACATGTTAACACAACCTGAAATGTATGAATTTCATGTATACCTGACATCATTTTCTCATTCAGTTTTCAGAGTTCAGAATGTTTGTGAAATGTAGGAAGTTAACCTCTATTCAGAACTCACAATGTCATCTGTGCTATAGATTATTATTTACATATTTCTAATATGCACACTATTAAGGTATGGTAGTGCAAATACTTAGTACCTATATAGCAGTTTTTGTGTTAAAAACAATGTACAGACATCTGATTAATTAAAGGAGTAATGATTTATGCTCCAGACAGAAAGATAATTTAGCATGGAGTATCAGACTAAAGTTATAGTGAGTCAGTGTGGCCTAGTGGACAGAGCACTGTCTAGGACTTGGGAGATCTGGGTTTCATTTCCTGTTCTGCACTGGCCTGCTGGGTGTCCGTGGGCAAATCAGTTTACCTTTGTGCCTTCGTTTCCCCCATCTGCGAACTGGGGATAATGATATGGTTCAAAGTGCTTTAAGATCTGCAGGTAAAGGCACTATATAAGAGCTAGGTATTAGCATTTAATCACTGTTCCATCACCTTCTGTATGACTTGAAACAACTATTTAACCTGCCTCAGTTTCACCATTTCTGAAATAGAGATGATAATCTTCAAATGGGGGTTATATGGCTTATATTATCTCTACAGTGGTTTGAATATATGGACTAATGGAAAATTTACTACCTGATTCCTACCCTCTCCCCCGGTATTGACATCTCTGCCAATACATTATGAGGGGTGGTGTCTTTTACTACACAGTTATAAGATGCATTTTCAATGTCAATTCTACATATTAGAAATATTTCTGCCATTATTTTAAAATGGCTTTAAGAAGTCTGTTCCATCAGATTGTTTTGTAAGTGCTAACACAATGAATTACAATGTGCTGTTTGAGCACTGTCCGCCCCAACCCCACATTGCAACTTCCAAAGTATGGGGCTATCATGGTGGGGCAAGAAAAGGGCATGGCCAGGCCACAGTGGGTTCTATCATAAGCAAGTGGCTTTGGTTAGAGCAGATCAAAAGCTGCCCTTATGCTGAGTCAATTGTAAATTGGACCAGAGAATCAAGAATTTGTAATTGGTTTCCTGAAAACCCTCAGCCTTCCGTACTGTGTGGATTTTGACACAAGAATGAGTCCAAGCAATTAATTTTAACAAGTTAAACATATAAAATACCAAGAGTTTGTAAGATTCCTAACTTTGTTGTAGTGAGTTTTGTTTAATAGTTGACAGAAAGGACTAGGAGTTTGGAGTTCTGCTACTGGCTTTTTCACTTCTTCAGTGAGAGATTCTCCCAGGGTCACAGTTTTTGAGCTGGACTCCGTGTTTGTTAAATGGGAATTGTAACAGACTGACATAAATGGGTAAAATGGTTGGAGATCCTTGGATATAAGTCCATATAGGAGTGCAAAATATTATATTGTATGGTTCATTTACTTAGGACAAGTCCAGTAAGAGTAATGACACATGTAAAGTATAAAAGCCGGTTTGTTAATGAGACATTAATTCTTAAACTTTACCAGTCTTCCATATATTCCAGGAATTTTTCCAGATTTCTTCTGCTGAAGTAGAGCATCAAGAACCTTTCCTCGACTGCGATTTATTGCCAAAGAACTTTTTGCTTCTTCTACCTTCTGACGCAGCTCTCGAACAAGGTTCTTAGCGTCCATTTCCTCTCTTCCAAGTTTCACAAGCTCATTCTCTTTCTAACAATTGTTAAAAAAGGTTAATAGAAAATATTCATGTCTGAAAATCTCAGAAGCAGTCTAATGTATTTAAAGTTCAGGCACGCTTATATTAATGATTGTATAACAAAAGTTAATAAAGAATAAAATCATCAACCATAAGATATCAGAGATAGCAAATGTTTAATGCTGAGTAAACAATAATGGAAATGTATTCTTCATTCAAACAGCTACTTCTAAAATTAAATGGAAAAATATATTGTACTTTATAATGTGTACTTTCTGATAAAGTTTTAAGAGAAGCTACATATTTAGGTTGGCATTTTCCAAGGAGTCTAAGGGAGCTGGATGCCCAATTCATTTAGGCTTCTTGGAAAATCCCAGCCTTAGGCAGAAAAAAAATAGAAAATACAGTATATGTGCAATTTCAGTTAATTAATGATGCCACTGAAATCTAAAATTAAAGTCAAGAAGTGTAAACAGTTGTACAAACTTAAAATTACATCTTGATTGTTGATTTCCAGAGCTTAATATCAGCATTTAAGTAATCCTAAAAATGCTTTGAAGTTCAAACTTCACTGAAATGAAATAGTGTTTCGATCTTTGCCACTGCTTGTTTGGAGATAAATTTGTTTGTTTACACAAGGGTTATTTCTTTGCAGCTGAAATAAATGTCTAAAATTTCTAAAACTTGCAGAATATTGTACAATGAAGCAGTGTATTAGAAATTATTATTTTTCTACTTCCCATAGTTAAGAATTTTTGGGAATCATTTTACTGCGTGCATTTCAATGTTCAATAAAAACATCCTTTATGGAAGCTATACTAGCACCATTTGAGAGCACCAACCTCCCCTGCCAACCCCCTTCTCTGGATCAATCACCACCCTCATGTCTGACAGCTGAGCAAGAAGAAAGATGGTACAATGTCATTGTTTGTCGAATTCTTAGCACATGGTACCAATCATGTTTAGACATGATTTTTTAGTCACTTAATTTCTACCTCCCTGACCAACCGAAAAAATGTTAGTAATCCTCAATGAGGACCACATCCATATTAAGGTTCAAGTTTAACTCCTTACAAATAGAAAATAAATGGTAACTTTTAGATAAACTCAAGAATTTTTACTCAAACATCCAGGCATGGGAGAAGTTTAACTCTGAACAGAGACCAACCTTGGAAAATGTCAGCTGAATAAGTGCATGTTTCAGGAAAGCTGTGTAAAGTCAGGTTAATACAGTGAATACCATTTTGCAAGGTTAGCTACAGTAGGAACTATTAGGTGACTGATATAACATAAGTTATCCTACTTTTTTTCCTGCACGTTCATTTTCACAAATTATTTTCTCAAAAATTTTAAAAGTTCTCAAAGTAGTTTTCATATTTTGTCTAGTCCCATTATACGTTAATGTGGCAATACTATAGCAACTATTTGGGAGGCAATGACTAAATCAAATGAATAATGTTTTAACAGAGACAAATTGGGTGAGGTAATAATATCCTTTATGGGATCGCCTTCTGTTGAAGAGAGAGACAAACTTTTGAGCTTATACAGAACTCTTCTTCAGGTCTGGTAAATATAATCAGAGCATCACAACTAAGTACAAGGTGGAAAAGCACAAGCAGTTAACACATTTCAAGGGACCATTCAAGGTGAAGTTAATGGGTCACTTTACCTTGAACAATCCCTTGAAATATTTATTCACAACTTATGCTAAACAACCTATTCCACCTGTTATTCAATTTGACACTCTGGGTATGTTTACACTAATTAAAAACTTGCAGCTGGCCTGTGCCAGCTGACTTGGGCTCATAGGGCTCAAGCTATGGAGGAACTGGAGGAAATATGTAGAATAGGAGCTCCGTCCATGGAAGCAGGAAGACATTGAAAAAGGAGCTCAGGCTGTGCTCAAAAAGCGAGTAAAACTGATGGCATTTCCTGTTCTGCTTGGTCATGAACAGATCTACCTGGGCACATCCTGAACTTTGGAAAATTAACCTGGTGACCTCTGAGTGAAGGAACCACTCATGGTGAGAGGAGAAGGATCTGCTAGGGTGTTCCCGGCTCCTGGAAGATGTGAAGCCTCAAGGTGGATGGAGTGCTTCACACAGAATTCCCATAGATGGATGGCGTCCTGACAGAGGAGCATGCTCCTCCCTGCTTACTGATGTAGAACATGACCATGGTGTTGTCCAAAGCACTTGAACTACCTTGCCTATGATGTGGGGAAGGAAGACTCGGTAAGCCAAGTGGATTGCTCTGAGCTCTGAGGCAACTGAAGTGGGCTCCCCAACCTAGGTCTGATGTGTCAGACACTGGGGACACTGATGGCTTGGGGGGACAGAGGAGAATGACAAAGGGAATGCCTGCCATTACCGATCAGGGGTCCTTTCAATATTCAGTGAAGGCAAGGACTGGGGCTGGAACAGTAAGCACCGAGTCCAAGTGGTGTCTGTTCAGAGAGTCCACTGAAGCTAACCAATCTGCAGGGGCCTCAGGCACAGCCTTGCATGCTGGACCACATAAGGGCATGTAGTCATGTGTCCCAGCAACCTGAAGCAAATCTGTGCTGTTGTGATTGGGTGAGCCATGACTTTGAATATCAAGTCTGACATAGTCTGGAATCATGCCTTTGGAATGAAGGCTCTGGACTGGGTTGAGTCAAGCACTGCCCCAATAAACTCTATTATCTGAATTGGAACGAGAGTTGACTTTTACTAGTTTGATCAGCAGGCCAGTGCTCTGAAGGTGGCTTGGACCAGCTTGATGCTATTCTCTATCTGAGCCTCTGAAAGACCTATGGTCACCCAGTCGTTGAGGTATGGGTAGACTTGAATGCCTCATCTTCTGAGAAAGGCAGCTACCATCACCTGCATTTCATAAAAACCTGGGAGGGAGAGGGGATGGCTGCTGATATGCCAAATGGAAGAACTGTGGACTGGTAATGAGTTTGTTTTACAATAAACCTGAGGAATCTTCTGTGGCCACAGAAGATGGAAATGTGAAAGTAAGTGTCCTTTAAATCAAGGGTGGTGTACCAGTCCCGTGGATCCAGGAAGGAGATAATAGAGGCCAGGGAGACCATGCAAAACCTCAGTTTCTTGAAATAACCCGTTGAAGCGATGCATGTCCAGGATGGGGCAAAGGCCCCCGTTGGCCTTTGGAATTACGAAATATTGGGGAGTAAAACCCCTTCCCTCTCAATCTTTGAGGCACCTCTTCTACAGTCCTCACCCTGCAGGAGGATCTGCACCTTCAGATATAGGAACTACTCATGAGAAGGGTCCCTGAAGAGGGACGGGGATGGCGGTGGGAGAGGAGGGGTGGATGAGAACTGAAGGATCTAACTGTCTACCGCTGTATTTAGCACCCAGCCGCACAATTTAATATGGGACCAAGCCAGGCTGATGTGGGAAAGTCAGTCCAAAACCAAAGGTGAGGTCAGGATAGAAGGTGGGAACTGGTACAGCACCCTCAAAAGGCATGTTTGCATCCACTAGAGTACCTATGCAACCTCAGCAGTGAGGATGAGGTGGATGGGAGCGATTGACAATGCTTGTAACCTCTGCCTTTTATACAGATCCTATCCCTGTGGTGAACCTGAGAAACGGGCTGGTCGTTGAAGCCAGAAGTGCTTCCTTGCAATGGATGGAGCATAGAGGCCCAGGGACATGAAGGTAGCCCTTGAGCCTTTCAGGCCTTGGAATCTTCGAAAGGGAGGTCCTGGACTGCTGGACCTTTTGAGGTCACCCCAAGGACTGTAGCCAAGAGCATCACTTCATGGACACTGCAGCGGCCATCAGCCTGGCTGCTGTGTCAGTTAAGTTGAGTGACGCCTGGACAGAGGCTCTTGCAACATTTTTACCCTCCTCTAAGAGGGCAGAGAATTCCTGCCTTAGGTCCTGAGGCATGGAGTCTTTAAATTTGGACAAGGAATCCCACAAGTTGTAACTCTATCTCCCCAGCAGGATTTGCTGGTTTGAGATAAGTAGCTGAAGACCACCTGTGGAATATACTTTCTTCCCAAACAGATAGATTTTCTTTGCGTCCTTTTTGGGGGTAGCATTTGTTTTGGCCCCGTCAATCCCTCTCATTGGCAACTAGGGACCCAGGAAGGATATAAGAGTATAGGTACTCATATCTGTTGACTGGCACATAATATTTCTTCTCTGCCCCCTTCAAAGGCAGAGGGGAGAGAGAGAAGATGGGGTCTGCCAGAGGGCTTTGACCAGACCCATTACCATCTTGTTAATGGGTAGGGCCACCTTACATGGTGCTGCTGCAGTCAGAATGTTAATGAGGCTATGAAAGGATTTCTTTGAGCTCCTCAATCTCTAGCCCCAGGTTAACACCTATCTGCTTCAGAAACTCCTGATGGACTCTGAAGTTATCTTGCGGCAGCGATCCAGTTGGTCCCCAGATGGCCTTGACTGGGGAAGAGGCCTGTACCAGAGGATGGACTTCTTCCTCTTCTCCAGCCTAAATTACCCTCATGGGGTCCAGATCCTGTGTACTGGTATTGGGTTTGGTACCAGAATGGTCTAGTACTCAGTGGAGCTGGGACCCTCCTCTCAGAAGCAATCAAGTATGACTGGTGAGAAGGTAGACCAGACCAGGTACCGGGGGAAAACCCCATGCATTCCAGAATGGCCATTGCATAGGCCACTGACCAAGTACCGGCAGGGGGACCCACACTGAGGTCCTGAAACACATAGGATAGGTACTGTTGGTGGCTCTTGGGTTGAGTGTAGAGTTCTACCTCTGGTTCAGATCACGAGTCCTCCCAAGGTGAGCACAGGAGAGTGGTACTCCCTCCTCACTTCTGTCGTTCAAGTGCCAAGGGTCTGGGGACCAGTGGTGGACTGGGGATGATCTCATAGAGGAAAGGAGAGTTGGCTTGCACCTAGAAGGTACTGAAGGTTCCAGTGCTGGGAAGGAGCTCAGAGCACTATGCTCTCTCCGGCCTGTGCTTATTGGAGCTGGCAGTTGTCCCATCGGAGACAGTGGTACCGGGAACAATAAGTCCCTGGCCACTGCAAAGGCCTTTGAGTTGAAGGCACCACAATTTCACTGGTGCCTTGATGATTTCCCAGTGTTGGAGGGAGATCCTGCATCGGACTCAACGGTGCTGCCACGGGACTGGAGGTAGAGGAGTGGTCTAAGTTGGGTTCCACTTCATTGCCTTGGCTTTGCTTGCCTTTCTATCAGTGTGCTGCTTTTTATGCTTCTTCCTCAGCATCAGAGATGGAGCATTGTGCTGGGATGCATGTGGTACCAGAGGAGCACTTCGCATTGAGGGTGAAGTGCTTGGTGCTGAAAAGACAGTTAGTCACCTTTGTAACTGTTGTTCTTCGAGATGTGTTGCTCATATCCATTCCACTCCCGCCCTCCTTCCCCTCTGTCGGAGTAACCGGCAAGAAGGAACTGAGGAGCGGGCGGGCCAGCAGGGGTATACATCGGGCGCCATACCGGCGCCACTCCAGGGGGCGACCTGCTGGCCCACCGAGTGTTGCTAGGGTAAAAAGTCTCCGACGAACGTGCATGCAGTGCGCGCACACCTAATTGGAATGGATATGAGCAACACATCTCGAAGAACAACAATTACAAAGGTGAGTAACTGTCTTTTCTTCTTCGAGTGCTTGCTCATATCCATTCCAATTAGGTGATTCCCAAGCCTTACCTAGGCGGTGGGGTCGGAGCGAGACGTAGCAGACTGTAAAACCGCTGCACCAAAAGCGGCATCGTCTCTAGCTTGCTGGACCAGCACATAGTGTGATGCGAAGGTGTGTACAGAAGACCATGTGGCCGCACGGCAGATTTCCTGTATGGGGACGTGAGCCAAAAACGTGGCCGACGAAGCCTGGGCCCTGGTAGAATGGGCAGTAAGGGTCCCCGTTGGCACACGGGCCAAGTCATAGCATGTCCTGATGCAGGACGTGACCCAGGATGCGATACGCTGGGAGGAGATTGCCATGCCTCTCATTCGTTCCGCTACTGCCACAAACAATTGTGGTGAACGTCGGAAGGGTTTAGTTCTCTCAATGTAGAACGCGAGAGCCCTTCGGACATCCAAGGAGTGGAGCTGTTGCTCTCTTCGGGATGAATGTGGCTTTGGGTAAAAGACTGGCAGGAAGACGTCTTGGTTAATATGGAAGGCGGAGACTACCTTAGGGAGGAACACCAGGTGCAGTCGCAGCTGTACCTTGTCCTTATGGAACACCGTATACGGAGGGTCCACAGTCAGAGCCCGAAGCTCCGAGACTCGCCGGGCCGACGTAATAGCGACTAGGAAGGCCACCTTCCAGGACAGGTACAGCAGCGAGCATGTGGCTAAGGGTTCGAAGGGGGGCGCCATGAGCCTGGTCAGGACAAGGTTCAGGTCCCAAGTAGGGGCAGGCCGTTTGACCTGAGGGTATAGTCGCTCCAGGCCCTTGATAAATCTTGACACCATCGGGTGAGAAAACACGCACTTGCCAGCCTCGTCTGGATGGAAGGTGGACATAGCCGTGAGGTGGACGCGCAGAGAGGAAATCGCCAAGCCCTGCTGCTTGAGAGACCACACGTAGTCCAAAATGGTGGGGACTAGCGCAGAGAGTGGGTCGTGGCCGTGCTGGCTACGACAGCAGCAGAAGCGTTTCCACTTCGCTAGGTAGGTTGAACGCGTGGAAGGCTTCCTGCTGCCCAACAACACTTGCTGTACTGCATCGGAACAGCGCAACTCGGACTGGCTTAGCCAGCCAGGAGCCATGCAGACAGATGGAGGGACTGTAGATCCGGATGGCGCATCCTGCCGAAGTCCTGTGTGATCAGGTCCGGCCAAAGAGGTAGGACAATCGGATTTGCCAGGGACAGATCGAGCAGCATGGTGTACCAAGGCTGCCGTGGCCACACCGGAGCGATCAGGATGAGACGGGCCTTGTCTCTCCGGACCTTGATCAGGACTCGGTGGACGAGAGGGAAGGTGGAAAGGCGTAGCAAAGACGACCCGTCCACGGTAAAAGGAACGCGTCCGACAGTGAGCCCGGGGAGCGACCCTGTAGAGAGCAGAACACCTGGCATTTCCTGTTCAATCTGGAGGTGAACAGATCTATCTGGGGAAACCCCCACCTCTGGAAAATGACAGAGGACGTCCGGACGGATGGACCATTCGTGGGACAGGAAGGATCTGCTCAGGTGATCTGCAAGGGTGTTCCGCACTCTCGGGAGAAAGGAGGCCACTAGATGAATAGAGTGGGCTATGCAAAAGTCCCACAGACGTATTGCTTCCTGACACAGCGGGGAGGACTGGGTCCCGCCCTGCTTGTTGATGTAATACATGGCCGTTGTGTTGTCCGTGAATACCGCAACACAACGGCCGTGCAAATGGCGTTGGAATGTCTGGCATGCTAGGCGAACTGCCCGAAGCTCCCGCACATTGATGTGAAGAGTCAACTCTCTCTGTGACCACAGATCCTGTGTACACAGGGTCCCCAGGTGCGCACCCCAGGCCAGCAATGACGCGTCCGTTGTCAGGGACACTGAGGGCTGAGGAGCGTGAAACGGTAGGCCCGCACACACTTGGGAGGGCGTTGTCCACCAGTCTAGGGAACTTAGAACAATCGGTGGAATTGTTACGATTGTGTCTATGGCATCCCTGCCTGGTCGATAGACCGACGCGAGCCAGGTCTGCAGCGGGCGCATGCGGAGTCTTGCATGTCTGGTGACGAAGGTGCATGTGGACATGTGCCCCAGGAGAGCGAGGCATGTTCGAGCAGACGTGGTCGGGAAGGCCTACAGGCTTGTGACCATGGACACTATGGCTTGGAATCGGTGCCGGGGGAGGCTGGCCATCGCGAGGTTGGAGTCTAGCACTGCCCTGATTAACTCTATGCTCCGCATAGGCACCAGAGTGGACTTGTCCGGGTTGATGGTCAGACCTAGGCTCGCAAACAGCTCCCTGATGACGGTGATGTGCCCGGTCACCTGCGCCTCCGACGTGTCTCGAATGAGCCAGTCGTTGAGGTAAGGGAAGACATAGATATGACGGCGGCGCAGGGCAGCGGCGACGACCGCCATACACTTGGTGAACACCCGGGGGGCTGAGGAGAGCCCAAAGGGGAGGACCGTGAACTGGTAGTGGTCCTGATTTACCACAAAGCGAAGATACCGTCTGTGCGGGGGAAAGATCGCAATGTGGAAGTATGCGTCCTTCATGTCGAGAGTGGCATACCAATCTCCGGGATCCAAGGAGGGAATGATGGTTCCTAAGGTTACCATGCGGAACTTGAACTTTTTGATCAATTTGTTCAGTCCTCGCAGGTCCAGGATGGGTCGAAGGCCCCCTTTTGACTTGGGGATTAAGAAGTACCGGGAATAAAACCCCTTGCCCCTTAGCTCCCTTGGCACCTCCTCTATAGCTCCAATGAGCAGGAGCTTGTGAACCTCCTGGACGATCAGTTGCTCGTGAGAGGGGTCCCTGAAGAGGGACAAGGAGGGAGGATGGGAGGGGGGTGGAGAAACAAACTGAAGATGGTAACCAACCTGCACCATGCGCAGGACCCAACGATCTGAGGTTAGCTGGGACCATGACGGCAGGAAGGGGTGGAGGCGGTTGAGGAAATGAAGTGGATCCAGGGAAGGGATTGGTAAGCTGCTCTCGGGCGCACCTTCAAAAGTTTGCCTTGGGTCCCTGCGGTGGCTTGTCGGACCCGGAAGTATTACCCCTTTGAGGACCTGGTTGACGTCTACGGTTCGGCCGACCTCGCCTCCGGTTGAAATCTTGTCTGGGGCGAGGCGGGGGGGTAAGTGCGCTGATGGTAGGGGCGGAATGGCCTTCTCTGAGTCTGGGGCGTGTGCATTCCCAGTGACTGCATGATGACTCGGTTATCCTTCAGGCTCTGTAGCCTGGGATCTGTCTTCTCAGAGAAAAGGCCCTGCCCATCGAATGGCAGGTCCTGAATCGTGTACTGTAGCTCCGGCGGTAGTCCGGAAGACTGCAGCCACGATATACGGCGCATGGCTACACCCGATGCCAGTGTTCTTGCTGCCGAATCTGTGGCATCCAAGGACGCTTGTAGGGAGGTCCTGGCGACCCTCCTGCCCTCTTCCAGGAGAAATGAAAATTCCTGGCGTGAGTCCTGGGGAAGCAGCTCCGTAAATTTGCCGACAGCCTCCCAGGTGTTGTGGCTGTAGCGACTCAGGAGGGCTTGCTGGTTCGCCACATGGAGCTGAAGGCCTCCCGCGAGGTAAACCTTGCGGCCCAGCAAGTCCATGTGCCTGGCTTCCCTGGATTTTGGCGCAGGAGCTTGTTGGCCATGGCGTTCCCGCTCATTGACTGACTGTACCACCAAGGAGCAGGGAGCGGGGTGTACATAGAGGTACTCATACTCCATGGATGGTACCATATACTTCCTTTCCACTCCGCGGGCAGTGGGTGGAATGGAGGCCGGAGACTGCCAGATGGTATCCGCCTTCGCCTGGATCGACTTGATGAAGGGGAGGGCTACCCTGGTCGGTGCCTCCGCAGAAAGGATGCTCACCACCGGGTCCTCCACTTCCGGGACTTCCTCGATAGGGAGGTTTCTGTTCTGGGCAACTTGCCTCAGAAGGTCCTGGTGTGCCCGGAGATCAATCGGCGGGGGCCCTGATGAAGATGTGCCCGCTACCGCCTCATCTGGGGACGAGGAAGAAGACACCTCAGGGAGGAGTGGTTCCTGAACTGAAGCCTTGTCCAGAGGGACCTCCACTTCCCAAGCATCCTGCTGCGCCAGGGGATCCATAGGGGCTTCCTCCAAACTTGAAGGAGGGAGGGGGCGGCTGACCGTGGCCTCCGGTGCTCGATGCTCCGATTGGCGGGAGCAAGCGGGGCCCGAAGGTTCGCCCTGGGCTTGGTGGTATGCCCAGGGTGTCCAAAAGGACCATTGTGGTGGTCCCTGGTCCGGGTGGGCCTGCACATCTGAACCCCCGTAAGAGGCGCTGTCCATTCGGGAGGAAGTGGACGAGTGCCTTGAAGGCCATGGAGGAGCCATCAATGACTGTGTCAGGCCTCTGCGCACCCCGACGTCGCTGCGTGGTGCCGGCAAGCGGTACCGGGAATCATGGTGGTACCTTGATCTGGACCGGGACCTGCTACCAGCTCGGTGCCGGGAGGTCGACCGGTGCCGTCCGCTGCCGTGCCGGGATCGGCTGCGGTAGGAACGTCGGTGCCGCGATCTAGACCGGTGCCGAGAGTAGTACGACGGCGACCGGGATCCTGAACGGTGCCGCGAGTACGACCGGTGCCGCAGGTAGCGGTCTCGGGACTGCGAGCGGCATCTGGATCTCGAGCGGCGTCGCTGAGAGTGGTCCCTCGATCTGGAACGAGACCGATGCCCAGTAGTGTCCGGTGAATGTGGCCGCACCATGGCGGGCTTGCCCATCGATTGGAGAACCCGCACCGGCAGTGCCGGGGGTTGGGGCAGCTCGGGCTCTGTCATGGCGATGAGGTCGCGTGCAACGGAGAAGGTCTCCGGCGTGGAGGGCGCGACGAGCTCAACCGCTGTTCTCACAGGGGAGCTGAGATGCACCGGACTCAACGGTCCCTGAAGAGCCGGAGTCGACGGTGCGACGACGCTCGGTGCCGCGGCGGATGATGGTGCCGGGTGGTCAGGTCTGGAGGCACGCTCCGACTGCGGTGCAGTTGTAGGCACCGCAGGAGCCCTGTGCTTCTTGCTCCTTGGGGAGAGGGAGCAGTGCCGGCTAGGGTGCCGGGCTGGTGCCGAGCAGGAAGTCGAAGCCTTTGCCAGTGCCGGGCGGTCCGGAGCAGAGGCGCCACTTGGCCCCGGTGCCGGAGTCGGTGCCGACGGTGGGGGAGTCAGCGCTGCCTCCATCAAGATCTGCTTCAGGCGACTGTCCCGCTCCTTCTTCGTTCGGGGCTTGAACGCCTTGCAGATCCGGCACTTGTCCACGAGGTGGGACTCGCCTAGGCACCTCAGGCAGGAGTCGTGCGGATCTCCTGTTGGCATCGGCCGATGAGAGGCCGCACAAGGCTTAAAGCCGGGTGAACTGGGCATGGGCCCTGGCACCGCGGGGAGGAAAAGGGGCGAACCCCCGATCCTCTGTATAACTATCTACAACTATACTTACTAACTTTATAACTACAACTATTACTATAACAACAGAACTATATACACTAAACTGCAAAAGAGTGAAACGCTAGGGAGGTGGAGAACGGCTAACCGTGCTCCACAGTTCCAACGACCGACACGGGCGGTAAGAAGGAACTGAGGAGCGGGCGGGCCAGCAGGGGTATATATCGGGCGCCATACCAGTGCCACTCCAGGGGGCAACCTGCTGGCCCACCGAGTGTTGCTAGGGTAAAAAGTCTCCGACGAACGTGCACGCGGCGCGCGCACACCTAATTGGAATGGATATGAGCAAGCACTCGAAGAAGAATCTGAGTTACTTGGCTCCAAAGGAGGGCTAAGAGCAGCTTCGATTAGGATAGCTTTCAGTTTGCTCTCTGTCATTCTTTGTACAAGGCTTAAAGTCCCGACAAATTAGACAGAGTGCTCTCATGTGAGTTTCCCTCAGACATTTCAGACAACTGCAGTGCAGGTCACTCACCGAGACTTGCCACAGGAGGTAGAAGGTTTGAAGCCTTGGGACCAGGGCATGCCCAGCCCCAGGGGCGAAGGAAGCTCCATAATGATAAGGGAGGGGTTCTAACTAGCTACACTAGTACTATTTAAAATATTTACAATACAACTATATTAAGACTCATTAAGATACAGAGAAGAAAAACCACTGAAAATGTCTTGCCAAAGTAAGAGGAGTTGTTCCAGCAACCACTACGGGCAGCTAGAAAGAACTGAGAGTGTGCAGGGCCAGCAGCACCCCTTGTACCAGCACATAAGTGCACAGCAGCAGAGGGTGCTAGAGCCAGCCCAACAGATACCACTAAGGGAAAAATCTCCGGCAATGATGCACACGACACACGCACACCTCACATGGAATGGACATGAGCAAACACTCTAAGAAGCAGCACAACCTGTAGGGCACTACAGCTCATTTTCCCATAGCTGCATTGGCTCTTAAGTTTTAAGAGCAGTTAAAGAAACTTTTGCTACTAAATTAAACAAACATGACTCAGTGTGGTTAGGGAGTACAAAGATTTATCGATTATGATGGGGGTCCATTTCCACGTTTTTCAGAGTGCAATTAAACTTAAATATATGTATAGAGAGACAACATCAGAGTGGTCAAACTTTTTGGCCTGAGGGCCATATTGGGGTTGCAAAACTGTATGGAGGGCTGGGTAGGGAAGGGGTTTTTCCAACCCACCCCTCGAACCTCCACCCCATCCAAATGCCCCCTGCTTCCTGTCCCTGGACTGCCCCTCGGGACCCTCTGCCCCTTATCAAAGCCCCCTGCTCCCTGCCCCCTTACTATGCTGCTCAGAGCAGCATGTAAGGCAGCCACACTGCCCAGCAGGAATGCGTAACCCCGCTGCCCAGAGTGCTGCCTGTGCAGTGGCATGGCTGTGGGGGGGTGGGGGGGGGAGCAGTGGGGGAGGGGCCAGGGGCTAGCCTCTCCTGCCAGGAGCTCAAGGGCCAGGCAGGACGGTCCGGCGGGTCACAGTTTGCCCAGCTCTGGACTACATCGTAAGAATGAAACAGCTTCTGAATGAATGATTCTTAAATGAAATATGAAACTTAAGTCTAACCTGCTTTAGTTCCTGTTCAGCTTGAGGTAATTTTGTATCTAGCTCTTTGATACCAGCTATCCTTTCCTTAAGGGTTCCTGAAGCTGTCTTTAGAGCCTCTTTTGTTTTATTTAACTGAGACACCGCTGTATTATGGTGACTGAGGTAAATATCAAGTTCTGATTGGGCTACATCCATCTTAGAACGTGCTTCATTCACTGTTTTGCTGAATTCCATAAGTTCTTTTTCTTTGCCCTGTAGAAATGGACAGTACATTACATTAGAAATAATTAAAATAAAGAAACTGAAAACTGGTGGGATGACTGAGCTGCATAAGCTAATATATTCTATGTATAGCTGAGTGAGAGAAGCAGCAGAGGAGAGGTGGCATGCTCTTAATCTCTTGAACAGAAAGAGACGGTGAATTTGGCATGAATGAGCTCAGTTAAATAAAAACTGGTCTCTTATTGTCATAGTAGAAATCTGAATGGTGAATTTTGATGACAATCAGGAAGAACATATAAACCACAATCACTGCTAGATATCCATTCCCACTCCATCCTGGATTTGGGCTCAGTAATGTACTAAAGTGAAGTAAGGCACTATGCTCTAATTAAATCAGACTATTTGAGTGATTTGGAAGCCACTGTTTTTCCAGCCCAGCTTTATTTCAACTAGCAAACCCTCCCCCTCCCAAATCTTAAAGAGATAAACAAACTTCACAGAGGTTTTAAAATACAAGAAAGAGTACAAAGATTATATGGCATAAAGCCAACTTCACACCCAGACAGGTTTTTAACAAAAATTACAGAATACTAGCTAATTATTGTAGTATTAATTAGCTGTTGAAATATTTTTAACCAGCTCTTCAAATACTTTGACAGAACTGTTTCTGCTGGAAAATATATTTCAGCTGAAATCCATACATATCATAGAAACAGGTCTATCTCAACTAAATTTAACAGCAGAAAGTTAAAACAATTCATTTTGATATGGTAAAAAGTTTCATTTTGACTACAATAATTTTCAACATTATTGAAACAAAGTGAGTCAATGGTTTCAAAGTGACATTTTTAAGAATTTCCTTTTTGTTTTGATTCAGAACAAAAACAAAATCTTAAAATGTGAGAATTTGCCACCAAATGGAAATTCCATTTTCCAGCCTGCTCTATATTTGAAGCTAGTGCCTGAGACAGTAATATTCCTGTACAAAATAGCTCTCTTGAAATACCTTTGAACCACCTAACTCATATTAATGTAAAAGTTAACAAATTAGTCCAAGCAGCAAAGAATCCTGTGGCACCTTATAGACTAACAGACGTTTTGGAGCATGAGCTTTCGTGGGTGAATACCCACTTCATCAGATGCATGTAGTGGAAATTTCCAGGGGCAGGTATATATAGGCAAGCAAGCTAGAGATAACGAGGTTAGTTCAATCAGGGAGGATGAGGCCCTCTTCTAGCAGTTGAGGTGTGAAAACCAAGGGAGGAGAAACTGCTTTTGTAGTTGGCAAGCCATTTACAGTCTTTGTTTAATCCTGATCTATGGTGTCAAATTTGCAGATGAACTGAAGCTCAGCAGTTTCTCTTTGAAGTCTGGTCCTGAAGTTTTTTTTGCTGCAGGATGGCCACCTTAAGGTCTGCTATAGCGTGGCAGACATAGCAGAGGGGCATTGCTGGCATATGATGGCATATATTACATTGGTGGACATGCAGGTGAATGAACCGGTGATGGTGTGGCTGATCTGGTTAGGTCACAATACCCGCATGAGGAAATAAGGAAACAGATCAACAGAGCCAGACATGTACCCAGAAGCCTCCTACTGCAAGACAAACCCAAGAAAGAAACCAACAGAACTCCACTGGCCATCACATACAGTCCCCAGCAAAAACCCGTCCAACGCATCATCGCTTTTACAGATCCAGACTAACACGGCTACCCCTCTGAAATTAGTCGAAGTTTATGGATACCAAATGTTTCAAACCTCTTTCTCTTTCTGAAGTCCTTGTGTTTCCTGTTTAAGGCTATCCATAACTTGTTTTAATTTTTCTTCTTCTCGCTCTTTTTCCTTTTCAAGAACTTCTTTCTTAGAGGATGCTTCACTGATAATTGTCTCACTGTTGCCAGGTACATGTTTAAACTGTTCAACCTGTTAAGGAAGACATTTTTAATTTTTTCCATTAACTGATACAAAAAAGGAAAGTTTATTTTATCTTTAAGCTTTGCCTTCTTATGCTATGGACAATGAGGAAAACCTGAGGAAATGTAAACATCTATTAGCCCTGACATCACGCTAAGACTATCTACCTTCAGGACTGCAAATATCTCCCTGCTTCAGTGATGAAGTACATACATAAAGTATCTCTAAAGGGCAGTTTTATTCACTAACATGTATGTAAGTGAGCAAGAACAAAAGTTTTCGTTTCACCCTCTAAATTGCTATTTTGCAAGAGACCAGCACTCTAAAATTTGGGCTGAGGCTTCTTGTCTTCTCTTTGGATTTCAGCTGATTGTCAAGCTTTTAATAGTAACATTTCCAAGAAGCCTCATTCAGTTCCAGTCAGAGACTTCTCAAGCACTAATCGAAACAAAATTCTGAACAAAACACACCGGCACATTATTTCAATGGAGTTTCAGATTGGTCCTCTCCTTCAAAGAAAGGAAACATACATGATAGGACTGTAAGAATGACTGAAGAGGAGGCAAATTGGTGTCTCCTGCTGTACTTGGGCTCCATCTTAGGAGAATAATTTGCCTGTCTCCTGTAAGACTGTTTTCTCTGGAGCTGATAACAGTATGGTTTGTGATGCAAATTCCAGGTATATATCTCTAACAAGAACAATGTAGCCTTAGAGCAGTAGTCCCCAAACTTTTTATGTCATGCACCCCCTTAACCTTGTTCCTTCCCTCCCCTGTCTCCAGCTAGGGTTAGGGCTGTGGCTGCTGCTGGGAGTGGGGCTGGAACCATGGCTGGGAGCCAGTGGCCAAGGCTGGGAGCAGGGCCTGGAGTGGAACTCTGGACAGGCCTGGAGCAGAGCTTGGGGCAGAGTTGGGCTGGGTGGCACTCCTTCCTAACCCCCTGTGGGGGCTGGCCCAGGGGCATGCCCCAGAGTTTGGGGACCACTGCCGTAGAATCTTTTAAGGAACACAGAATGGGGTGTTCACTGAGTAAATCCATCCCTTCAAAGGGCTTATTGTGATTTGCACATCTCATTGAATGCCCAATGCCTTAATCCATCAAGCCCTTTTCTTTGTCACTACTGTTGCCATGGATCCAGTCATCGTGTCTGAAGAGTCCATTGTCGCTTGTAAGGCTGTTTTGGTCATTAAGTTGCCCCCCTGCTTATCTTTCAGCTCTTTTCTGTTCTAAGGTGGGAACTGTGCCAGAAAGGGTTTCACTTTCTCTTAGTTCAAAAAAAATTATATTTAGCTACAAGAGTGTAGGATAATTTGCCCCCTGAAGTGGAGTGGGGTGGAGAAGTAGGCTTTGCTCTTGAAAAGGTCACATTCCTTTGAGGTGCTTTTGCTCAATTTTGCTCAATTTGGATTTCTCCTGAACTGCTGAGACAACAAAGGAGCTTGGGTTGGAATGGGCACAGCAGTACTGAAACCTTTTTGGAGGGACTTGGTGTTGTTTCTCCACACTTTTTGTGGTAGGTGGTATTGTGGCAGGTTCCAGCAGGTCAAGCAGTCTATTTATTGGAAAGGTGATTTGTCTGGGCCTGAAGTTGCCAATAAGTTGAGTAACATAAGAGAGTTGTCTTATGACAGATGTGTCTATTTCTAGAAGGTCGGCAGTTCTCATAACTAATTATTGAAATGACTGAAAATCTGCTGGTGGTATCATGGTCACTACTTCATCAGGTGACGAGGAAGAAAAGTCTTTGGATAGTGAAGCAGAATGTTGTTGCTGCTTCTCCTGATGCTGTTTCTTCCTTTTAAGTGTTGGTGGATGGTCTGGACTGGCATGCCCATGGGAAGTGTAATTTTTATCTCCTGGAATGAGACAGAGATCTGCTCCTGGAGGTGTGTGAAGGTTGATCTCAGTAAGTCACACAACTGGCATGCTGTATGAATATGGCTGGCTTGTTTGTTGATGGCCAATCCAACACGACTTCTAATGTAGTTGGAGCTCAGCACTATAATGAGTACCACCAAGACCTTCGCCATTCCTGGACACAGATCTCAGGGAAGAAGATTCTCTGCTCAAAGGTGAAGAGAACATATCGCCTAGGGATAGAGAGGGGGAGCACATTTTCTCAAGGGGCAGAGACAGGGTATATGGTGCTCTTGGTCACAGGGTCCACACTGGTGCTGATAACTGTGTTGGTACAGAGATCATTCTGGATTTCTCTAATGACATATCATATAGTATCAGTGACTCTGGTAAAGGTATCAACAGAGGGCTATATTATCGATACAGATGGGGGTGGTGCTGTAGAAAGTTTACTTGGTGCTGCGAAGGTAGGAGGCTCGACACTAGTATTCAATTCCATTTGGGGCTTAGTCGCTTTCTCCCTGGAGTCTGTGTGTGATCTTTTCTTGTGGGAAGGCACTGAGTTCCATTTGGTGTCTCTGCCAATGGTTTTGGGCATTACAAGTCTGCTGGACATAACATCAGAGAGTGCCTTGTCTGTTGATATTTTGTGGGCTCTAGTATCCATCTACCCCTTATTTGAGGAGACAGTCACTGATTGTTCCAACAAGTAAAGATTTTGTTGAGCATTCTATGACTTGGCAGTCCTCAAAGAGAACAACTGGCATTCAAAGCATCTCTTATGCCCATCCTTTAACAGGATTAGACTAATGCAAGGAGGACAGGACTTGAAGCTTAAGAGCAGGCTTAGAGCCCACTATGTTGAAATACCCTATACAGGGGGATCCAAGCATCAGAAGCCAGCTCAGATGGGCTAAGCTCATTCATTCTGGTCTTCTCTAGGTGAAAAAATTCTGAGAGGTTTTTAGGGGTTCTTGAAGGGTTTAGCCAGAGCTAAAGACTAGAGGGTCAGACATTCACTATGGCCATGTCTACATCTAAAATTTTGCAGCGCTGGTTGTTACAGCTGTATTAGTACAGCTGTATAGGGCCAGCGCTGCAGAGTGGCCACACTTACAGCAACCAGCGCTGCAAGTGGTGTTAGATGTGGCCACACTGCAGCGCTGTTGGGCGGCTTCAAGGGGGGTTCCGGGACGAGAGAGCAAACCGGGAAAGGAAACCAGCTTCCCCGCGGTTTGCTCTCTCGGTCCCGGAGCCACCCAGCAAATCGCAGGGAAGGAGACCTGCTTGCTCGGGGTTCCGGGACCGAGAGAGCAAACCGGGAACGCCGCGGTTTGCTCTCTCGGTCCCGGAGCCAGCCAGCAAACCGCAGGGAAGGAGACCTGCTTGCTCGGGGTTCCGGGACCGAGAGAGCAAACCGCGGCGAAGCTGGTTTCCTTTCCCGGTTTGCTCTCTCGGTCCCGGAACCCCGAGCAAGCAGGTCTCCTTCCCTGCGGTTTGCTGGGTGGCTCCGGGAACGCGAGAGCAAACCGCGGCGAAGCTGGTCTCCTTTCCCGGTTTGCTCTCTCGGTCCCGGAACCCCGAGCAAGCAGGTCTCCTTCCCTGCGGTTTGCTGGGTGGCTCCGGGAACGCGAGAGCAAACCGCGGCGAAGCTGGTCTCCTTTCCCGCTTTGCTCTCTCGGTCCCGGAACCCCGAGCAAGCAGGTCTCCTTCCCTGCGGTTTGCTGGTGGCTCCGGGACCGAGAGAGCAAACCGGGAAAGGAAACCAGCTTGATTACCAGAGGCTTCCTCCTTCCACGGAGGTCAAGAAAAGCGCTGGTAACTGTCTACATTGGATTACCAGCGCTGGATCACCAGCGCTGGATCCTCTACACCCGAGACAAAACGGGAGTACGGCCAGCGCTGCAAACAGGGAGTTGCAGCGCTGGTGGTGCCCTGCAGATGTGTACACCTTCAAAGTTGCAGCGCTGTAACTCCCTCACCAGCGCTGCAACTTTCTGATGTAGACAAGCCCTATGTTTTCTCATGCTACTATGGTCGGCAAGAGGGAAATGAGGGAGGGCAGCAGCCATACAACTCTTTATACTCTTGTACAGGAACATAAGGAGGCACAGGGAACTTGTGCACTACAGTAGGATCCGCACTGACATACGTTTGAGGAAGACCTAGCAGTTCCCTAGATAACCCTGTGAAGGAACAGCAGTCCAGATGCTAAACTGGTGGTCTTCATCACAGAAAAGTAGTTCTGATCTTTCAGAAATATATAATTTTGGCCAACACCTCCCCTTTTCTTCCTTTTCACAGTTATCACTGCCCTAAAATTTCGGTAATTTTGTATATTTGCCATGGAGGGCACAACACCAGCTGCAGAATAGCTGCCTGAAAAGGCTGTTACTTCTTCAAGAACAGCAGCATGATTTTTTAAAATTACTCTTATTAACATTATTATATGGAATAAGCAGCCTAGTTAAGTCCATCCTCAAAGTTATGTCACATTTGGAATTTATGTGAAATCAGGGGTTCTGCTCTTAACAGCTATAAACTAACAAACTTCTAATGAATGGTGGCAGTGTTAAGCCCTTCTGTACCCTCTTTGCTGCGTGTGGCTCTATTGGCAACTTTGCCCAATAACTGATATCAGGAGTCTGTTTCCCCTGAATAAGTCAATCATATCACAGATAGTTATTTATAAGGAAGTGCAGCTTCCTACACTTACTTACTGGAGATAATATTCACAGCTGTAGGAGAGAAACAAAATTTGTAGTGCCAGAAGTGAGCCACCTTGAGTCCAGGACAGGGAAACATTACATTTTTAAACATGGATAGATATTTGAGCTGGGAGGGGACAGAAACAGTTAAATAATTACACTTGCTACAATAGAAGGGATGTTCAGTTTTCTTTGGCAACAATCAAGTTACTACACTGTTAACCAGTTTGGCAATCAACCTGGTAGTTGGATCCATAGGCATGAAGGCTCAAGAAAATGATCTAGATCCTTAGAAGCTGACTTGCAAAAATAAAAATAAAAAAATTGATATCATGAGCTTCATTCTCCACTCACTTTAAATGCTAGATAAGACCTCAATTTCTAGGGTAAAACAAATTAAAAAACTTAAGGTCTTCTTTTTATCATAAAGCAGCAAAAATTTTCTTTTGTAGGTTATCTTAAAAAAAAATTAGAGAGCCCCCCCAATCCAGAATAGATAAACAATTAAATATTTGGATAATAGTAAGAGTTGCAAGCTTCATAGATATACCTTTTCTTTATCCTTTTCAAGCTGCTTCAGAAGTTTTTTAGCTTTGCTTTTGGCATGTTTTAGTTTTTCCCTTACTGTAACATCCTGCAAATCCAGCTGAGTAAATTTCTCTTTGTTCTCCTCTATGAACTTTGTAATTTTATTGAGTTTTCTAAAAAGAGAAAAAGGTCAGTCACTTTTGTATTAAAATCATTTTCACCAGAAATTGGTTTAGCTAGTGAACTTCTATGAGGCCTTGAATTGAAAGTGGTGCTGTTTGTTTTTTATAAAAATATCCAGCTTTTTATTACAGTTACTATTTCCCTGTAGCACCAGTGCTGCAGAAATAGAAGCACTGTTTGTTTGTCAAGCAGCAAAAGCCATGCACAGCTGTGGAAAGCAATGTTTTCTGCAATACACATATGGCTAGTAACGCACACTGATGAGTTCTCATGACCTCATGAGATAGGAGGTAGCCTGATGCTGTAATAAGAATATAGACTAAGTACTGGTAGCCTCATCCATCCATTATGTAGCCAAATCAAGTCTTCCACTGTTCTACAACTGGATACAGAAATATAATTAAATTAAAGAAAAGATGTTAAACTGCTACATACATGCAACAATTCCCAGTCTGAACAGAAGAAGCAAATACAAAAATAAGTAGGCTAGCTACACCTGACAAATGGCCTGCAGTCCCTATAAAATAAAACCCCTCAGATGCAAAGACTATTCTCTGATGACAGGAAGGGGATCTTATTGCTAATTATACATATCATCACCTGGTGATTAAAACATATTTTAGAAAGACATCCAGTCTTGATTTAAAAGCCTCCCAAGTGATTTGAGAATTTATCATATCCCTTGGTGCATACCCTTACTGTTAAAATTGGCTTTTTCTGTTTAACAAAAGAGCTCAAAACTTAAAGGATATCTGAACGAGGACACTACTGTCTGGAAAACTTCTGCATTTAGACTCCACTCTCCTAAACTGAGCCCTTTCTGCAAATAAACCAGCTTTTATGTTTGAGAGTCCCTGTAACAGAGTCACTTGAGGAGGTACCAGATTAATCCCTGGCTATCTGACCAGCCTGATTGCTTCCTAATTGAATGAATGAATGAATGAATGCAGGTCCCCACCTTCCCTCATTTGTTGAGGTGGTTTTATTGAGGTAGTGACAAGGATGGAATTATTTATTATCCAACCTCTCCAGAGAGCAGGAGTCTCTAAGGTGGTCTTGAAGATTTAAAACAATGTGCACAAATACATGGAGACTCCAGAAAGTTTGTCACAGTTTAGAATGTGTGATAAACTTATTAACCTGTTCCATAACTGTTGTTCTTTGAGATGTGTTGCACATGTCCATTCCATTTTGGTTGACTGAGCAGCCTGAGCATGGTTGTCAAAACTTGCCCCCTCATTGGTACCTGTCGCTGCCACGCACCCTTGCAATTAGACAAAGGGCAGAGCCACCCGACACCCTTTCTTGCTGGAAAAGACGGTTACTCACCTTTGTAATTGTTGTTCTTCGAGATGTGTTGCTCACATCCATTCCAGTTAGGTGTGCGCGCCGCGCGTGCACGTTTGCCGGAAACTTTTTTACCCTAGCAACTCCAGTGGGTCGGCAGGTCGCCCCCTAGAGTGGCGCCGCCATGGCGCTTGATATATACCCCTGCCGGCCCGCCCGCTCCTCAGTTCCTTCTTGCTGGCTACTCCGACAGTGGGGAAGGAGGGCGGGTGTGGAATGGATATGAGCAACACATCTCGAAGAACAACAGTTACAAAGGTGAGTAACCGTCTTTTCTTCTTCAAGTGATTGCTCATATCCATTCCAGTCAGATGAATCCCAAGCCTTACCTAGGCGGTGGGGTCAGAGTGAGAAGTCGCAGCATGGAGCACTGCTGAGCCGAAGGCCGCGTTATCTCTAGACTGCTGGACCAGGGCGTAATGGGAAGCGAAAGTATGGACTGATGACCAGGTCGCCGCCCTACAGATCTCTTGGATCGGCACTCGGGCAAGGAAACCCAGTGATGATGCCTGTGCCCTGGTAGAGTGTGCAGTCACACGGCCCGCAGGGATGTGGGCCAAGTCATAACAGGTCCTGATACAGGACGTTACCCACGAGGATATCCTCTGTGAGGAAATAGGAAGGCCCTTGACACGGTCCGCTATCGCCACGAAGAGTTGGGGGGACTTGCGGAAGGTTTGGTCCTCTCTACATAAAACGCTAGTGCCCGACGGACATCCAGCGAGTGGAGTTGTTGCTCTCTGCGGTATGAATGGGGCTTCGGGAAAAAGACGGGAAGGAAGATCTCCTGGTTAATGTGAAAGGCTGAGACCACCTTAGGGAGAAAGGCAGGGTGCGGTCTCAGCTGCACTTTGTCCTTATGGAAGACCGTATACGGGGGGTCTACCGTGAGAGCCCAGAGTTCCGACACCCGTCTAGCTGAGGTGATGGCCACTAGAAAGGCGGTCTTCCAGGAGAGGTAGAGCAGGGAGTAAGTCGCTAACGGCTCAAATGGAGGGCCCATGAGCCGAGCCAGAACGAGGTTGAGATCCCATGAAGGGGAAGGGGGACGGACCTGTGGGTAGAGACGTTCCAGCCCCTTCAGGAATCTTGCCACCATAGGGTGGGAGAAGACAGAACGGCCATCTCCTCCCGGATGAAAGGTGGAGATGGCCGCTAGATGAACCCGAAGGGACGATATCGCCAGACCCTGGACCTTGAGGGACCAGATGTAGTTCAGAATATTGGCAATGGAAACCTCCATAGGGAGAAAACCCTTCTCTGAGCACCAGTAGGAAAAACGCTTCCAGTTGGCTGAATACGTAGCTCTAATGGAAGGCTTCCTACTGCCCAGGAGAACCTCCCGAACCGGGGTAGAGCAGCGTAACTCGGAGCTGGTCAGCCACGCAGGAGCCACGCCGTGAGATGCAGAGACCGAAGGTCCGGGTGACAGAGCCTGCCGTGGTCCTGGGTGATCAGATCCAGGTGAAGCGGCAGGGGAACTGGGCTGGTTATTGAGAGGTCCAGCAACATGGGGTACCAATGTTGCCTGGGCCACGCTGGGGCTATCAGAATCACGCGAGCCCTGTCCCTGCGCACCTTGAGGAGAACCTTGTGGACCAGCGGAAACGGAGGGAACGCATAAAACAGATGGGTCGCCCATGGGATAAGGAAGGCGTCCACTAATGACCCGAGCTCCCGACCCTGAAAGGAGCAGAATGCCTGGCATTTCCTGTTCTCTCTGGACGCGAAGAGATCCATCCGGGGACGACCCCACCTCTGGAAAAGTGAGAGGGCGACGTCCGGGCGAAGGGACTACTCGTGTGAGCGGAAGGATCTGCTCAGGCGATCCGCCAGTGTGTTTTGCACTCCAGGTAGGTAGGAGGCCGTGAGGTGAATGGCATGGGCTATACAAAATTCCCAGAGCCGCGCTGCCTCCTGACATAGGGGAGAGGATCTGGTGCCGCCCTGCTTGTTGATATAGTACATGGAGGAAAAACGAACAAACAGCCCTGAGTCACCCTTGAAGGCATTGCATTTGCAGTCTTGTGTGGTCTATAATTAAAGTACCATCTACCATATGGCTCAACAGTTGAAGACAGTTCTTGAATGGAGTTTGATGAATGATTTGGATTGTATTGTTTATGTTGGCTCAGGCCACTAATCTGCGCATGAGGATGTAGGCTCTTGCTGTTATTGAACTGAGATGCGGCGGACCGATGACCACCAGAGTCGACGCTGTCTCGCCCCCCCTCCCTCTCCAGAAGGCGAGGACAGGTCCAGCCACCAGGAGGGCTGGGTCCAGACGGAACACCCTGTGGACGCTCTGCTGCCAGGAGGTCTCCTCGTCATCTTCCCCTGACGAGGCAATGGCAGGCACCTCGTCCTCCAGCCCTCCGCCTCTGGACCTCGGGGCACATCAGGACCTCCTCAGGCGCGTGGCGCAAAACTTAAATTTACAAGCAGAGGAGGTCGCTGAGATCGAGGATCCGGTGGTCAGCATCCTCTCCGCAGATGCTCCCACCAGGGTTGCCCTGCCTTTCATTAGGACCATTCAGGCCAACGCCACCACGATCTGGCAATCACCGGCCTCCATCCCTCCTACCGCACGAGGCGTGGAGAGAAAGTACATGGCCCCCTCTAAGGGCTATGAATTTCTGCACGTCCACCTGACACTGTGCTCCCTCGTGGTGCAGTCAGTGAACGAAAGAGAGCGCCATGGACAAGAGGCCCCAGCGCCCAAATCTAAGGAGGCGAGGCGGATGGACCTCCTAGGCCGTAAAGTCTATTCGGCGGGGTTGCTACAGCTCAGAGTCTCCAATCAGCAGGCCCTCCTTAGCCGCTACTCATTTAACTCCTGGGTAGTGGCGGACAAGTTCAAGGAGCTGTTGCCGCAGGAGGCACATCAAGAATTTGCGGCGATTCTTGACAAGGGCAAGAAGGTCGCAAGGACCTCGCTGCAGCCCTCATTGGATGCTGCAGACTCGGCCGCTCGGACCCTTGCCTCAGGGCTTACGATGTGCCGCATATCCTGGCTTCAGGTCTCTGGCCTTCCACCGGAGCTCCAGTATACCATCCAGGACCTCCCCTTCGAAGGCCAGGCCAGGGCCTGTTTTCAGACAAGACAGACCCCAGGTTAAAGAGCCTCAAAAGACAATCGCGTCATCATGCGCTCTTTGGGGATGCATGCGCCTGTGACGCAGTGCAGACCCTTCCGGCCGCAGAACCAGCAGCAACAACGCCGGCCGTATCCCCAGTTCCGCTTACGGCAGGACCTTAATATGCCC
Source organism: Gopherus evgoodei (assembly GCF_007399415.2). Taxonomy (NCBI): domain Eukaryota; kingdom Metazoa; phylum Chordata; order Testudines; family Testudinidae; genus Gopherus; species Gopherus evgoodei. The sequence continues at coordinate 22,523,802 of NC_044330.1, forward strand.
CAGGGCAGGAACAGTAGGCGCAGACAGTCGGGTGGCCAAGGGAGGTAGAACCAAGGCTCCTCCAAGGCCCCACCCGGACCCAAACCTTCATTTTGAAGGAGCGCCCGAGGGCACAGTACCAGTTTCCCCTTCGGATCCTTCCCCCCAGTTTTCCAACCATCTTTTGTTTTTCCTCCAGGCGTGGACCCGAATAACATCAGACCTCTGGGTCTTATGCACTGTACAGGCCAGTTACCGCCTGCAGTTTTCATAGCCCCCCCCACTCCCCACCCTCGTCCCTCTTCAGGGACCCCTCTCACGAGCAATTCCTCCGTCAGGAGGTACAGACGCTCCTCGACAAGGGAGCCATAGAGGAGGTTCCAGAGAGCGAGAAGGGCAAGGGGTTTTATTCCCGATACTTTCTGATCCCCAAGGCCAAGGGAGGCCTCAGGCCTATCCTCGACCTGCGAGAACTCAAGAAGCATATGGTGAAGTTGAAGTTCCGCATGGTATCCCTGGGGACCATCATTCCATCGCTGGATCCTGGAGACTGGTACGCCGCCCTCGACATGCAGGACGCTTACTTTCATGTCGCCATATTTCCACAGCACAGGCGTTTCCTTTGCTTCATGGTCGACCGCAAGCATTATCAATTTGCGGTCCTCCCATTTGGCCTTTCTACGGCCCCGAGGGTATTCACGAAATGCATGGCAGTTGTCGTCGCACATCTTCGGCGCAGCCGCATTCACGTGTTTCCCTACCTCGAAGACTGGTTGCTCCGAGGCACATCAGAGCTGCAGATCCGCGGGATCTTGGGGAGCAATTACCACACAGGTGGGGTGCAAAATAAACTTTATTAAGAAAATGCAAAAACAGGGAAAATTTAATAGTGAGGGGTATGGGGTTTGTTAAGGTAGGCAATTGGGGAGGGAGTTCTTTTAGTATAGTATAGGGGGTTTCAATAGTGGGGTACAATACAGTGGGGTACAATACAGTTGGTAACCAACTAACACTGAAGTATAAATGTAACAGGTAGCTAACAATTTCTATGTAAAGGGTGTGTCACAGCAGCATATAACCAACTAACAGTTATGGGTAAAATGTGTTAAATAACCAACAACTCTAGGTAAAAATGTGTCACAGTGGTGTAAATATAAAATGTGAGGTGTGTGAGAGAGAAAAAGGGTAACCAATGGGGTTTTATGCTAGACTTCAGTAATACAATTGAGGGATTGAGAGAGAGAGAAAGAGAAAGGCAGTGGTAGAGGAATGAGGTTGGGGATGGGGGAAGAGGAGCACGTGGTGGAGCAGAAACCAAAGATAGAGGCGCTACAGAGGGAGATTTAAACTCAGGGAGACACAGAGAGCAGACAGGCTGCAAGTTTAAACAGCAGAGAGACTGCAATGAGTGACTGGGGAGCTCGGGGGGGGGGGGGTTGGGGCAGTGGGAAGACAAATTCAAATAGTAAAAACCTTATCTATCCCCTAACTTAATCAAACTTATATAAAATGACAAGCAGCTACAGAATACAACCAAGCAATGATTTTCTAAAAACTTATCTTAACCAACAATTAGGCAACACAACAAATATCACAGAAACTTACAAGCTCTACAATCTTAACAAACTATAACTTATTAAATTAAAAAAAAAAACCAAGACCTATGGTGCACCTTATGCTATGGGGAGGTTACAGAGGGCAGAGTGGTATGTATCCAGGACCCAGCTCCCAAGGAAGCCAAGGGATGGTGGCTACAGCGGTGGATACAGCTGAAAGCAGAGAGCCCCAAGGCAAAGCCCACAGGAGCAGAGCTTAGCAGTGGCAAAGAGCCCTGTAGTTTAAGAGAGGTTTTAAGACACAGACCAAGGTTTAGCTTGAGTCTGTGTGCTGGGGAAACAGAGTCAGCAGCTAAAATAATAAAAGTATAGAAAGTTTTACAGAGGGATTCTTACAAGTCCCCAAGGCAGCAGCAAAGGCAGAAGCAGCAGCAACATCAGAAGAGGCAAGGAGGGTTCGGTACAGTCTCAATAATCAGGAGATCTCTCAGGTAGCAATTCGTTCTTCGTGGGGGGGGGTTTCAAAAACGGGGGTACGCTCAAAAATAAAACGAGAGCGGAGAAAGGACCCCCCAGAACCCCTGGCTGATCAGACCAGGCAGCAATGCAGGAACCTTTCTGAGGTGTGTTTCAAAAATGTCTGGTTTTAAAGGCAAACTTGGGCAGTTTCCCACCAGTAATCCTGATAGGCTCCCTCTGTCACAGGGGAGGGGACACAGGGGAAAAACTGAAGGTAAGCCCAGAGACATGCCTGGACATAGTCCTGTGCAATAGGTGACTCAAGAGCACATGAGACTATGACTCATGCCCAGGATCTTAAAACCACAATAGGCCTTGCAGCTCTGGACATTGCCTACCCTACACCAAGCCCAGGTTCAACGAGGTGATAACAGGACTAACCCTTTGAAAAGGGCAGTGGTCCCACTTAGCATGCAGCACAAGTGGCCATCCCTTTGAGAAGGGCAATGGCTCTTGTTAAACAACCTAAGGTGCCCTTCCTTTGAGAAGGGCAGTGGCCCTGGTAAACAACTTAACAGCCAGGGAAGGGCGGCCACAGGAGAACAGAAAACAAAATGGAGTCTGGGGAAACAAAATGGAATAGGGGAATAGCTGTAACGGACATGCCCCCCTGGCCGACCTGAACGGGCTGTGAGGGGGATGTCCCATGCAAAGACCAAAATGCTACCATTGCCCAGGTTCCAGTCGCTATCGACCATCATTCTGCGCTTGCAGGCGGCCCCCCTGACCTCCATAAGAACATGTCTGACCCTCCTGGGCCATATGGCAGCCTGTACGTTCGTGACAGCGTATGCTCGACTCCGCATGAGGCCTCTCCAATCTTGGCTCATCGCGGGGGATGGCCCTAGTAGCCAAGTCAGCAGCATTCAAATCAGTTTGCAATGATGTTCCAGTCACCAGCTTTCCTTCATCTACCAGCAAAAGAAACTCTTGTTTCCCGTGCTCCAGTAACTTTTCCTTAAACTTTAAATGTCAAGTCCAAGATATTGTTACCGAAATATCAGGTCTGCCTAGCTGAGAGCCAATTAACAGCAAGATTTCTTTGCTTTGAGGCAGAAAGGAAAAGACGGTTTAAAAGTTTAGGCTACTGTGTAGTGCTCACCTCCCACTGGCCACTTGTAAACCATTAGGGGGCCCAGCCACTAGCTTTCACAATATTAAAGTCATGCTGGTCTAACAAAGCCTGTTGTTCTGCAATTCTAACCTTTAACCCAGCCCTAGAACATTTTTTCCTACCATAACAGGTCAAGTTTTTGCATCCTTTGATTTCAGGGTAGCAGCCTGCTGCCCCTGGCATGCCCTTCTGTTGGCAGCCGAAACAGCCAACGACGCTAGGAATGGGAAAAATACTTGAAGCCTTGGATGAGTACTTAGTATCAAAACTTATCCCTCTTGGATATGTGATGAAGTGAAGAGGGAATTTGCCACAGAGCCTTGGTAGACTCTAAAATTGCCTCATGAATTGGTAAGGCCACAAGGGAGGGCTAAACTGTGGCCAAAATATTAACATCTCTATGGGATGACTCCTAATGTCCTCCACTTGGACATCCAAGGCTGAGGCAAGCCTTTTCCAAAATCTCCCAGTAAGCCTTGAAGACATCAGGTAGGGTGAGGACTTTTTTCACAGAAAGTGCACCATCTGGGGAAGAGGAAGATGGAGATGGAGATAATAGAGTTTAAGGCTAAGCCTCCTCTAGCAGTTGACTGATAAGAGTACAGGAGGATCCTATCTCCTAACTTGGAGATGGAGAGAACACCCCAGGGATTCCAAAACGGCCACTGAAAAGGTAGAGTCCCAATACCTTCCCAGCCACATATCCCACCAATGCAGCATCTCAGAAGCTTCCCAGGTGGCAAGCTCTCAGAAGGGATTCAGAATCTGAAGATTCAGCTTCTTCTGACCACAAAGGAGCTATGCCCATCAATACCAGTACAGAGAATCCAGAGACGACTGAAATAAGGCCACTGTTGCTAGCTTTCCCCTTTATGGTATCGCAGGATGAGTGCGCTGACAAACAGCACTCCTTGTTGTTTTGACATGGAACTGAGCACTGAACCAACTGAAACAAGGCAGTGTGAACTGATGGTACTGGTTTCGTGCACTGAGGAAAGTGGCACTGACAAAGACAAGCCCCTTGCTGCCGCAAATACCTCCAGATGGCAAATGGTACAGAAATGGTCCCAGTTTAGTGAGTAACCAAAGATGACAGCATTGTAGAAGTTGAAGGTGACACTTGGGGTTCTGGACACAACGGTACTTGTCCCAGTGCCAGAATCAACTGTGCCTCCTTATGAGACGAACTGGACAAGGAATGCTTAGATTTAGGATGTACACTACTTGATCCCTTTGCCCTCTTTTTGGGCTTAGGAGCTCTAGATCTTCCTCTTCAAGTTTCTTCCTTAAAAACTTTGTACTTCAACCTCAGCACTGGAGACTTTGACAGTACTGGGACTTCAACACTGGTGGAATGTTTTTCCAAAACTAAAGAGGTTGTTCCCTCCCCCTCCAAGCAGGAAAGCTCCAATAGTGGTCTAAGAGCAGCTTCTATCAAAAGAAACTTCAGCCTAGCCTCTCTGTCATTTTTGGTCCTAGGCTTGACGTCCTTGCAAATTTGATAACAATCTGACATGTGAGATTCACCCAAGCACTTCGAACAGGTGGTATGTGAGCCACTCACAGAAATTGGTTTGGAACAAGAACAATGAGGCTTGGAGCCTAGTGACTGAGGCATTCCTCCGTACCAAAATCAGGACCTCAAGCAGTGAAAACAAAAAAAAAATTTAAAAAAAATTCTAATCACTAACACTAACTATGAATAAGGCTAAATTTTTGTCAGGAGTATTTTAAGTAAAAGTCAGGGCAGGTCATGGAAAACAAACAAAAACTCATGGCTGTCCATGACCTGCCCCTGAACTTCACTAAAAATATCCCTGAGAAAAGGGGTAGGTGGGTTCAGCAGCCACTGCTGCTGGGGCTCCTGGGTCCCCCACTGATGCAATGAGTGGGAGCTCCAGAGTGCCCCTGCCCCTGGGGGCTGGGCTGCTGCGCAGGCAGGGATGACTGGGAGTTCCAGCCCCAGGGCAGAAAATGTCACGGTGGTCAATGGAAAAGACGGTTACTCACCTTTGTAAGTGTTGTTCTTCGAGATGTGTTGCTCACATCCATTCCAGTTAGGGTGTGCGCGCCGCGCGTGCACGTTCGTCGGAAACTTTTTACCCTAGCAACTCCAGTGGGCCGGCAGGTCGCCCCCTGGAGTGGCGCCGCCATGGCGCCCAATATATATCCCTGCCGGGCCGCCCGCTCCTCAGTTCCTTCTTGCCGGCTACTCCGACAGTGGGGAAGGAGGGCGGGTGTGGAATGGATGTGAGCAACACATCTCGAAGAACAACAGTTACAAAGGTGAGTAACCGTCTTTTCTTCTTCGAGTGATTGCTCACATCCATTCCAGTTAGGTGACTCCCAAGCCATACCTAGGCGGTGGGGTCGGAGTGAGAAGTCGCGGCACGGAGCACTGCAGATCCGAAGGCCGCGTCCTCTCTGGACTGCTAGACCAGGGCGTAGTGGGAAGCAAAGGTGTGGACCGATGACCAGGTCGCTGCCCGACAGATTTCCTGGATGGGCACACGGGCGAGAAAAGCCAGCGACGACGCCTGCGCCCTGGTAGAGTGTGCAGTCACACGGCCCGTAGGGACTTGGGCCAAGTCATAACAGGTCCTGATACAGGACGTAACCCAAGAGGATACCCTCTGGGAGGAGATAGGAAGCCCTTTCATACGATCTGCTACCGCCACGAAAAGCTGGGGGGATTTTCGGAAGGGTTTGGTCCTCTCTATGTAGAACGCGAGAGCCCTACGGACATCCAGCGAGTGGAGCTGCTGCTCCCTGCCTGAGGAGTGAGGTTTTGGGAAAAAAACCGGAAGGAAAATCTCTTGGTTGACGTGGAAGGCTGAGACCACCTTGGGCAGAAAAGCAGGGTGTGGTCTCAGCTGCACCTTGTCTTTGTGGAAGACCGTATATGGGGGGTCTACCACAAGAGCTCGGAGCTCCGACACCCGTCTAGCTGAGGTGATAGCTACTAGAAAGGCAGTCTTCCAAGAGAGGTAGAGCAGGGAGCAAGTAGCTAACGGCTCAAAGGGGGGCCCCATGAGCCGAGACAACACCAGGTTAAGATCCCAGGTCGGAGCAGGGGGACGGACGTTAGGGAATAAACGTTCCAGCCCTTTAAGGAATCTCGACACCGTCGGGTGAGAAAAAACGGAGCGACCGTCCGCACCCGGGTTAAAGGTGGAGATAGCTGCTAGGTGGACTCGCAACGACGATAAGGCCAGACCTTGCCCTTTGAGGGACCAAACATAGTCTAAGATTTCGGTTACCGAAACTTCCATAGGGCGGAGATTTCTCTCTACGCACCAACAGGAGAAGCGTTTCCATTTTGCCGAATATGTGGCTCTTGTGGACGGTTTCCTGCTGCTCAAGAGCACCTCCCTCACAGGCGTGGAGCAGCGCAGCTCGGAACCAGTCAGCCACGCAGGAGCCACGCCGCTAGGTGCAGCGACTGCAGGTCTGGGTGACAGAGGGTCCCGTGGTCCTGGGTGATCAGGTCCGGATGAAGGGGCAGGGGAACTGGGTCGGCTACGGCCAACTCCAGCAGCATGGTGTACCAGTGCTGCCTGGGCCATGCCGGGGCCACCATGATCACGAGAGCCCTGTCTCTGCGCACCTTCAGGAGGACCTTGTGGACCAGAGGGAACGGGGGAAACGCATAGTACAGGTGGGTCGACCACTGGATGAGGAAGGCATCCGCTATCGACCCCGGCTCCCTGCCCTGAAAGGAGCAGAACGCTTGGCACTTCCTGTTCCCCTTGGACGCGAAGAGGTCCACCCGGGGATAACCCCACCTCCGGAAAATGGAGAGAGCGACGTCCGGGCGAAGGGACCACTCGTGTGACAGGAAGGATCTGCTCAATTGATCCGCCAGCGTGTTCCGTACTCCAGGGAGGAAAGAAGCCCTGAGGTGAATGGAGTGGGCTACGCAAAAGTCCCAGAGTCGTATCGCCTCGAGGCACAGGGAGGAGGACCTGGTGCCGCCCTGCTTGTTGATATAGTACATGGTCGTCGTGTTGTCCGTGAACACGGCGACACAACGACCCTGAAGCTGATGACAGAACGCTTGACAAGCAAGGCGGACCGCTCTCAACTCCCGCATGTTGATGTGTAGCCCCACCTCCTCCTGAGACCACAGGCCCTGTGTCCGCAGGGTCCCTAGGTGGGCCCCCCAGCCTAGATCTGAGGCATCCGTTGTCAGGGATACCGAGGGCTGAGAGGGGTGGAAGGGAAGACCCGCACATAATACGGACTGGTCTAGCCACCAGCCGAGAGAATCTAAGACCTTCTGGGGGATTGTGACTAACATGTCTAACGGTTGCCTTGCCGGCCTGCAATGACTGATAAGCCACAGCTGGAGAGGCCTCATGCGGAGCCGAGCGTAGTCGGTCACAAAGGTGCACGCCGCCATGTGGCCTAACAGGGTTAGACATGTCCTCACTGACGTCAATGGGGCTGACCGCAAACGTTGAACGATCGCCACCATGGTCTGGAACCGTTGCAGAGGCAGCGAGGCCCTGCCCATAGTGGCGTCCAGGACGGCCCCGATAAATTCCACCTTCTGAGTGGGCCTCAGGGTGGACTTGTCTGTGTTTATCAAGAGGCCCAGACTTGCAAACATGCCGGTGATCACGCGGACATGGCTGTTGACTTGTTGTTCCGACGTGCCCCGAATCAACCAGTCGTCCAGATAAGGGAACACGTAGACACGGTTGCGCCGAAGATGCGCCACGACAACTGCCATGCATTTTGTAAACACCCTCGGGGCCGTGGACAGGCCAAATGGGAGGACTGCAAATTGATAATGAAGAGTCCCCACAACGAAGCGGAGGAAGCGTCTGTGGCGCAGCCAAATGGCAATGTGGAAATACGCGTCCTGCATGTCGAGGGCGGCGTACCAGTCTCCCGGATCCAGGGATGGAATAATGGTCCCCAGGGATACCATGCGGAACTTCAACTTCACGAGGTATTTGTTGAGCTCTCGCAGGTCGAGGATAGGCCTGAGGCCCCCCTTGGCCTTGGGGATCAGAAAGTAGCGGGAATAAAACCCCTTGCCTTTCTCGCTTTCCAGAACCGCCTCTATAGCTCCTTTGCTGAGGAGCGTCTGCACCTCCTGCCGAAGGAATTGCTCGTGAGAGGGGTCCCTGAAGAGGGACGAGGAAGGAGGGCGGGAAGGAGGAAATGAAACAAACTGCAGGCGGTATCCCGTCTGCACCATGCTTAAGACCCAGCGGTCCGATGTTATTTGGGACCACGCCGGGAGGAAAAACGAAAGGCGGTTGGAAAACGGGGGGGAAGGATCCATAGGGGAAACTGTTACTGCGCCCTCGGGCGCACCTTCAAAATGAAGGCTTAGGTCCAGGCGGGGGTTTTGAGGAGCCTTGGTTCTGCCCCCCTTGGTTCCCCGAGTGCCTGCGCCTTCCGTTCCTGCCGCGGCGCCTGTAAAGGTCCTGCCGCTGGCGGAACTGGGAAAACGGCCTGCGTTGTTGTTGTTGCTGCGACCTAAAGGGTCTACGCTGCGTCACGGGGGTGTGCATCCCGAGGGACCACATAATGACCCGGTTGTCTTTCAGACTCTTGAGTCTGGGGTCTGTCTTGTCAGAGAACAAGCCCTGGCCTTCGAAAGGAAGGTCCTGTATAGTATGCTGGAGCTCCGGCGGAAGGTCGAAAACCTGCAGCCAGGAGATGCGACGCATCGTAACTCCTGACGCGAGGGTACGGGCAGAGGAGTCCGCAGCGTCCAAGGAGGCTTGCAAGGCCGTGCGTGCGACCTTCTTGCCTTCGTCCAAGATGGCCACAAACTCTTGGCGAGCATCCTGTGGCAGCAGCTCCTTAAATTTGTCCACTGCCACCCAGGAATTAAAGGCATATCTGCTCAGCAGGGCCTGCTGGTTGGAGACCCTGAGCTGCAGCGCCCCAGCCGAATACACCTTACGGCCAAGGAGGTCCACCCGCCTGGCTTCTCTGGATTTGGGGGCTGGAGCCTCCTGGCCATGACGCTCCCTATCGTTCACTGATTGCACCACCAGTGAACCCGGAGTCGGGTGTACATGGAGATATTCGTATCCCCTAGAAGGGGCCATGTACTTCCTCTCGACGCCTTTCGCTGTCGGAGGGATGGAGGCCGGGGACTGCCAGATGGTGTTGGCGTTGGCCTGGATGGTCCGTATAAAGGGCAGGGCGACCCTGGTGGGAGCATCAGAAGAGAGGATGGTTACAATTGGATCCTCTATCTCCGAGACCTCCTCTGCCTGCAGACTCAGATTTTGAGCCAATCGCCTGAGGAGGTCTTGGTGCGCCCTGAGATCCAGCGGGGGGGGACTGTTGGAGGAGGTACCCGCCACCGCCTCGTCCGGGGAGGAGGATGAGGAGACCCCAGGCACGAGAGTGTCTAACTGAGGGTCTTCCTCAGCCCTCGCCTCTGCCTCAGGAGCCACAGCGGAGTCTTGCTGCTTGGACCCTTCCTCCCCTTCCGGGGAGGGAGGGGGGCGAGACAACGAGGCTTCAGGAGCCCTACGCTCCGCAGTCGCCGGTCTAGCAGGGAGCTGCTGGGGGCCCTGGGCCTGATGGTATGCCCAGGGTGTCCAGAATCCCCACTGTTGTGGGCCTTGGTCCTGCAGCGGCGGATCACCGAACAGCGCCGTCTGCCGGTCGGTGCCCAGCGCATACCAGCTGTCCGTCTGGGAGGATACGGACGGCTGTCTAGAGGGCCATGGAGGGGCCGACCCTGGATGGTAAGGGTCTGCGCGGGCCGGCACGGAGGATCGTCTCGGTGCCGGGGACCGGTGCCGGGAGTCATATCGGTGCCGGGAACGGGATCGGGAACGGGTTCTGTCGCGGTGCCGGGATCCTGATCGGTACCGGGCGCCGCTTCGGTGCCAGGACCTGCCACCGGCTCGGTGCCGTGAGGTCGACCGAGACCTGCCACCGGCTCGGTGCCGGAAGGTCGACCGAGACCGGGACCTGCCACCGGCTCGGTGCCGGGAGGTCGACCGGTGCGGCGAGTAGCGTCGGGACCTGCTCCTGGAATCGCGGTGCCGGTCTCGGCGACTGGAACCTGACCGCGATCGTCTCGATGTCGACCGGTGCCGCGAGTGGAACCAGTACCGCTGAGGGGAGCGGTGCCGGGACTGCGAGCGGCGGCGGGACCTGGAGCGCCCAAGACGTCGGGACCTGGATCGTGAACGAGATCTTCTGGGCGGTGCCGACATCATGGGCTTACCTCTGGACACAACCCGCACCGGAGGTACCGGGGGTGGCAGCCGAGTGGGCTCAGTCAGGGCTATGAGGTCCCGAGCCGAGGCGAAGGTCTCCGGTGTGGATGGGACCATTATCTCAACCCCAGATCTCATGGGGGAGCTCGGCGGTACCGGACTCGACGGACCCGCTGGGCCCGGAGTCGACGGTGCCGGCGGCGCCGCGGCCGATGTCGAGGCCGGGCGCTCTAGCCGGGTCTGCCTGGCCGGAGTATTGGACTTCGACGGCCTTGGTTCTGACTCCGGTGCCGGAGAGGGTCGGTGCCGGGGAGTCTTCTCTGTGCCGGTGCGATCCGGTGCCGGCGCCGAGATCACGGCCTGCGAAGCCGTCGGGTCAAGTGCCGCCTCCATGAGGAGAGTCCGGAGCCTTTGGTCCCTCTCCTTCTTTGTCCTTGGCTTAAAAGCCTTACAGATGTGGCACTTGTCAGATCTGTGCGATTCCCCGAGGCACTTCAGGCATGCTTCGTGGGGATCGCTGGTAGGCATGGGCTTCTTGCAGGCCGCACACTGCTTGAAGCCCGGCGAAACAGGCATGAGCCTGGCGCCGGGTGCCGGGAAGGGCTAAGCCCCCGGCGAAGAACTACTTAACAACTATTTAACTTACTTAACCAACTAATTAACAACTATAATGGACTAGAGATGAACGATAGATAAACGATAGAGAACTAGGAGAGCTAGGGACGTGGAGGACAGCTATGCCGCGCTCCACAGTTCCAACGACCGACACGGCGGTAAGAAGGAACTGAGGAGCGGGCGGGCCGGCAGGGATATATATTGGGCGCCATGGCGGCGCCACTCCAGGGGGCGACCTGCCGGCCCACTGGAGTTGCTAGGGTAAAAAGTTTCCGACGAACGTGCACGCACGGCGCGCACACCCTAACTGGAATGGATGTGAGCAATCACTCGAAGAAGTAGTCATGGATTCCATGACCTCCATGACATAATCGTAGCCTTACCTACGAACAACAGGTAACCATCTACAAAATATAAAGGACACAGAGAACTTGGTAAAGCAAGACCAACAGATCCAACAACTGTCACCGGTGTTAAGAACAAACTGAGGACAGTTTGGGTGGCTCGGCCCTTTATACCTGCTCACAAGGGCTCATGGTGGTAGAGGGTGCCTGAGCTGCTCTGATGGGTACTGCTGAGGGGAAAACTGTTTCTGACCACAGTATGTGGGGCACACACAAACAAGAGTAGAATGCACAAAGAACTAAAATTCATCCACAGTTATTCTGTGAGGTTACAGTTCAAAAGGTGATGATCATGGAAGGATCCTTTCACAACACAATCACTAATAGCAGCTGGATCCACAGATCATATAATATATGGACACCATTTTGAGAACTGGAACGATCTAGATTGTTTAAAATTTTAGTATTGTAACCAAACTAGTGTGATGACATCAAAGTAATAAGAACAACTCGGAAGGGCGATAGAAACTATTTACCTCAAAGGCCTGACAAACAATTAGAAGAAATGACATCTGAAAGAGTCAAAGCATCCCAGGCTCCTTCTACTAAGGGCTAATAAAGCCCCTTCAAAGAGCTCTCCAACAGAAAAGAAAATACAGGATTTGATAATATTTCTAGATAAATCACCCCCTGGGAAAGAAAACCCTTCAGACCTTTGCTAAACTTCATAAAGCAGTAAAAGAAAGCCACAACCCAATTATATGCCCTCTTCCTAATGGGTTATCTTTAAAGGATATCCTTTAAAAAGGCATCTGCTTGAACTGCCATTTTATCATAGAACTATGCCATACTTGAAGACACAGTTCTGAACTATAACCTTACAATCCAATCTGCATTGCAGCATTGCTCTAGGAACCAGACTGTGACAGAGTCATAATTTGGCTGTTTGTGGTGACTGAAAAAAGAGACCCACAATCTCTCCACCTGTGCAGGGGAAGAGTGGGAACCTAATAGCAGCTGCTTTCTGTCTCTCTACAGGTTCTGCCAACTTAGGAAGCCAGTGGGGGATTAAAGGGCCTCATAACTACCTAAGATGTAGGAATGATCTACAAATGAGCCCTTTATGTTTTACAACATGTCATGCATAAAAGGAGAATATTCTCTGTACTAATATGTTCATTCAACTAATATGTTCATCAACCCTAACTGGAAATATGGAAGGACAACATGAGCACGTACAAACTTAGTGGTCATCTGAGATGTCAGTAATACAGGCTGAGTACAAAAGACCACTTGGTGTGGAAGAGTCAAAACAAAAAAAAGTGACAAAACAGTTCGTTTTCTGAACTCAAAGCTTTACATGTGCAAAGTGTATAATGTGCTATTACAGTTTTTGAGATAATGAAAGTACTTACTTTTCTACATCTTTCAAAGCTTTATTCTTAACTTTCATTTCATCAGCAAGTTTACTATTCTTTGTGTTAATATCTTTAGTGTCTTCATGAATTTTTTTCTTTTGGGTTTCCATGTCAGTTATCCGATTCTGCAGGTCATAACTAAAGGAAATACATATATTTTACATATGTGAGGATTACAAAAAAAGCCATTTGTACCAAATTTACGAGTTCTAAAAAAAATTTGAGAGTTTTCGAATCCTACAATAACAAAAAAATCACTGTAAATTAAATATTCAGTCCTCCAGCTGATCATTGCTAGACAGTCTTGTGTACTTAAAATGGGGTTAAAGAAATCCAAAGATTTTACAGTTTAAAAAATGTAAATAATTTCAGGCTTGTCTATATGGTGGAGTAATGTGTCTTACAGAGGTGTAATTTCTAAAGTGCATTAATGTGTTGCTTTTAATTGGTCCATGCAGATCCTGCTGGTACACACTAAAGTTTTCCTAGTGAACTTTAACATAATGCAGTACTAAGTTAACGGATGCTAGGGAATCTTGAGTGCACAGTGTGCTTTAGTAATCATACTTCCCGTAGAGTACACTGCTATTTGATGTAGACAAACCCTTAGTTAACAATTTAAAATATCCAGTTTCTCTTTAAAGTAAGAGGTTGGCCTTAGGAAGTCCACCAGCCAAACTACTTTACTAGGGAGAGTGTGTGTGCGTGTGTGTGGGGGGGGGGCGCGGGGGCGGAGCGGGGGGGTGTTGGGGCAGGACGAGATTAAAAAAAGGTTAAAGTAAAAGAAAGCTGGTAACCAAGTTTGGGGTTTTTTTTTTGTTTTGTTTTTACGTGCCAGCACAGACCATTGCTATTTGAAATTATCTAACATTTTTAAACTTAATACTTAGCATAAATAGGCACTCATTTTACTTAGTATTCTTTTAAATTTGAACTATTCAATGAAAGTTTTGAGTGTTCCTGGAGATTCATGTTGACAATATTTACAAGTGGAAATATGGAGACACGGTAGCTAACTAGTAACTACACTACTAATATAGAAACCAACATCAAAAGTTTAGAAAGGAAGGTGTTACTTACATGTAGTATTGGCAAATACGATTCTTTTCCTTGAACATTTTGTTTTCCAAAGAAAGAAATTCAATGGCTTTGTTTCTCTCTCCTTCTAAAGCATCTTTTTCTTTCTCCACCATTTTAACTCTGTTTAACTAGAAAAGATAATACAACATCTAAGTCAGTTCACATTTCACATTCTAACAATACTTCAGAGAAAACATAATGAACAGTGAGAAAATTGATCACACTATATAAGGTAGTCAATTAAGATCATATACAGGAAAAACATTTCCAAAATTAACTTCACAACACAATTTAAGATTGGAGGAAGGGACTCACTGTATAGCACAATGGAGCCTGAACCTATTTGAGGATTCTATGCAATAATGTAAGACAACCAGGAACATAGATTCAGCCTAACCCAGGGAATTTTATAAGAAAATCCCCACCAGGATATATAAGGCTTTTTTTTTTTTAAAAAAAATAAAGACATGGAATCAGATTTTTATTTTTTAAACAAGGGCTCCCACTTGTGCTAATATCAATTCAGTCAAACCAAAGGTAGCAGAGGTGGGAATTTTTTTTTTTTTTAAATTCCTAATGTAGACTGCTTAAGTGTGTTATTTTTGCTGTATCTGTTGCTCTTGAAGAACAATGCTTAAGTAACCCCTTTTCAGCGTAGGTACTTATTCAACCACCATTGTTATAGTAGAAAACTACTTCCTAACTATTTAAATAAAACTTTTCCTTCTCAGTTTGCAAGGAGAAATAGTTTGATAACTGTGTGTCCATTTATCCATGATGCATCTGATGAAGTGGGTATTCACCCATGAAAGCTTATGCTCCAATACATCTGTTAGTCTATAAGGTGCCACAGGACTCTGTCGCTTTTTACAGATCCAGACTAACACGGCTACTTGATAAATTTGTGCATGAAGAATTTACTAAGGGAAAGTTAAGTCAAATAACTTAACATTGTCTTTAGTTCTGAAAGTGTTAAATTCCATAGTTATTCTGTTGAGGAAGCAAGTTCTACAGTCTATGTCCAGCTTCTGTGAATGTTTTATTTTCTACACTTGGAAGCTTCCTCATACGGTTATGAGTGCTTCATTGTTCCAGTGGAACACTTCAACCTTTTTCCATACCAGAACTACTGTTGAGTCTCCTACTTTTCTCCTGTTAGCAATATAGGAAATGTAGGACAGTCAAGACTCCTTGATAACGTAAGAGAGGCAAATGAGAGAATCCATGTTATATCCTGTACTTGAAACTGTTACTTACCTGTATTCAGTTTTTTTCCAAGATGTGTTGTATCCATGCACAGGCATGTGTGCCCTGTGCACTTGAGCCAGAGATTCCGATCAGCAGTACTGTCAGCTGTTCCTGCATGTCCTTGTGCCTCCAACCAAGGGCATACAGGGTGGGGCTGCCTCAATCCCCTTGCACTGGAATCCTGATGACATTAAACTCCAAATAGTGGGGGATGAAGGATGGGATGTGGAATTTGGTATGTGTGTACAATATATCTGAGAAACCAGTTAACAGTGCAGGTAAATAACTCTTTATTCTTTCTGCACATATATATTCTCTGTTAGGCGATTTCCAAGCAGTAGCCCAATAGCAGCAGGAACTCAGAAAATATTTAAACAATTTTTCCACAGTTGGTCTCTCTGCTGGACACTTTGGCAATTCATAATGCTGCATGAAAGTGTGAACAGAGAATCAAGTTGCTGCTCTGCAGATGTCCTTAACAGGGACAATACTGAGGAAGGCTGCTCAGGTGGCGTGGGTCCTTGTAGAATGGGCAGTAATTCTCAGGCTGCGAGACTTCAAAGCTCATAACAGGTTCATGTACATAAAAAAATCTTATTAGATAGACTCTGAACTGAACAGTTGTCCCCATTGTCTTGGCTTAAGACATTAAATCTAGTGGAGGATCAAAAAGAGAGAGTCCTGTCAGTGTAGAATGACAGTGCCCTATGCACATCCAAAGCATGCAACATTTCCTCATACTTATGGATGTGCAGTTTAGAAAAGATGATTAGTAGATCTACCACCTGATTTAGATAGAATTCTAACACACTTTTGATATATAGTGTTGTTGTAGCTGTATTGGTCCCAGGATATTAGTGTTTGATAGGAATTTCAGATGAGGTTGTAAAGATGCTTTGTCCTTAAGTTACACATGGTAGACCTGCAACTCCCCCATTCTCCTAGCAAATGTGAACACCAAGAATGCTGTTTTAGCAGACAAATGAAAAAGGGAGCAGGTGGATAAACCTCAAAGGGTGATCTCATACGCAATGACAAGACCACATTAAGGTCCCAAGGCAAAAGTGTAGGTCACTAACTGTAACTAGAGTTTCTTTGAGATGTGTCATTCCTATCTGTATTCCACACATGGCGTATGCATGCACCCAAATCTGAAAATTCTTCAAAGCAGTGTCTGTTGCCCCGCATGTGCACAGCTCTCCTTGCATTCCCAACCTAGAAGTTAAGATTCAGTGTGGGTCAATGCCTCTGGAATTCCTCCTTCTTACTGCAAACACAATAGGATCCAAAGCAGAGGGAATGGAGGGCAGGTAGTGGAATACAGATAGGGACCCCACATCTCAAAGAAAGGACAGTTACAGAAAGTAACCACAACCGCTACTCTGAGTGATGATCCCTACATGTATTCCACAAGCACTGTTCAGACTAGACGTGGGTGCGAGGAAGCTGGTAGCGAAGATGCTTGCAATATTGCTGATTCTACTGCTGCATAATGGGTTGCAAATGTGTGGCTCAAACTCCAGGTGGCTGCTTTGCAGTGAGAATGTCTGATAAGGATGTCATGGAGGCAGTTTGTGTTTGTGTGGAGTGAACTGTGACTTCCCCAGGGAGAGGAATGTTTGTTATCTTGTAGCACTTTAAGATGCATCGCAAGACCGCTTAGAAATCCTCTAGGATGATATGGCTTGCACACGGAGTCTCTCTGCTATAGGGATAAAGTGTCTTGGTGATTTCCTAATGGACTTCTTTTTTTGCAGGTAGAATGCCAGGCCATGGTGGACATCAAGGAAGTTAAGTCTCTTATCTTCAGAAGACGCATGAGGCGGTTTGTCCAAGCGGGCCAGGGAGGAATTGGCAGGAGTACAGGACCGGCATCATCAGCATACCCCAAGGATTCCAGAATGACCATTGAGCAGCCCACTATCCCTGCTGCCATGCCACTACTGCAGATGCCGCACCAGTCTCACGGGCCAGCAGTGATTCAACCCTTCTTGGCTAAGCTCCTGCTCTGACTCAGATCATCCCCCCCCCCCCCCCCGATGACTAGGGTAGAGCTGTGGAAGCGTGACTCTACCAACTGACCCTCACCGATGATCGCTGAGAAGAGAGTGAGGATCAGTGCCTGCTCAACGAGTGGTATCAGAGAGGTGAGACCAGAGCCGTGATAGAGATCAATTCCACACTAGTGGGGATCGACACCTGGGAGATTGTCTATGCTGTTGCAATCTCTGGCAGGAAGCTCGCTGGTACCAAGGGTACAGGGACTGGTGCCTTGACTCTGGTGTCTCACGCCTCGTAGGGGGAGAGCGCGGCATTGGGGATCTAGGCCTTCTGGTCAGTGACTGAGGTTGCGGGACCGGGGTCCCAGGCTGTGCTGATGGGGACCTGTGCCTGAGGTTTCGGGGCCGAGGATGCTCCACTGCCCTATGGGGCAGTCCCATAACTGGCTTACACGACGATGATGAGGCCCCAGCTGAGTCCAGCGTAGCATGTGTGGTGCCGGCCAGCCTACTGGGTCTTAAGCTACCGGGGCCACTTTGGGCAATGAGGTCTTAGGAGGAGCCAGGGTCCCCTGCAGCTCCTGGGAGTCGGATTCCTGGCTGGGCTAGGGGGTCCAACCACAGCAGTACCCCCATGAAGCTCTAGGGTGAGCACATGGCTTGACATAGGTCCTTTGCCGAAGGACCCCTTCCTCTCTGGTGCTGGGGAGTCCTTCTTCTGTAGCTTCTCAGGCACCAGCAAGGGGGGGGAGGGAATGGTGCCTGGCAGGGCCCGGTGCAGGTGGTGCGCTCCACACCGATGCCAAGGGGCTAGGAGTGGAATCTGAACGGGAGGGCTCCGACGCAGGATGAAGCACAGCCTTTATGAGAAGGGCCCTCAAGCAGATATCCTATTCCTTCTGGGTTCTAGGGCAAAAGTTCTTACAAATCCTGCACTTGGCCTTTATATGGGACTCCCCCAAGCACTTCAAACAGCTGTCATGGGGGTCACTAATAGGCATCGGCCTGTTGCATGATGAGCATGGTTTGAAGCCTGGGGAACGGGGCATATCCCGCTGCAAAGTGAAGTCAGAGCCAGGACTCTGTCTATTAAACTAATGGCTAAGTAAGTACCTAGGAACTATAAACAAAGGAGGTAACAACAGCTGTTAAGAACCGCTAATGCTCTTGCAATGCAAGACGAGGCGCTCCAACCCACCGTCACGGGCAGTAAGAGGGAACTGAGAGGGCATAGGGCCAGCAGCACCTAATATACCACCACATGAGTGCGGCACTCAAGAGGGCGCCACAGACAACCGCACAGATACCGCTAAGGCAAAAATCTCTGACAACTGTGCACATGGGCATGCACACACCTAGAGTGGAACTGAAATGGCAAGCACTCAAAGAACTGTGTATGTAATCTATCACTTAAATCGCCTTCTGTACTAGATGATTGGATGATAACTAATTTGATGCCAATTTTAAGAACGTTTCAGAAGCAATACTGACAATTACATATAAGTAAGCCCAACTTCAGTACAGGCAAATTGGTTGAAACTATAGTAAAGAACAGAATTATCAGACACACAGATAAACACAATTTGTTGAGGGAAGAGTCAACATGGCTTTTGTAAAGGGAAATAATGCCTCATTGATCTATTAGAATTCTTTGAGGGGGTCAATAAACACGCAGACAAGAGTGATCCAGTAGCTACAGTGTACTTGGACTTTCAGAAAGCCTTTTGACCAGGTCCCTCACTAAAAGCTCTTAAGCAAAGAAACCAGTCATGGGATACAAGGGAGGTCCTCTCATGGATCAGTAACTGGTTAAAAGATAGGAAACAAAAAGTAGGAATAAATGATCAACTTTCACAACAGAGAAAAAGTAGATAGTGGGTTCCCCAGGCATCTGTACTGGGATCAGAGCTGTTCAATGTATTCATATATGATCTAGAAAAAGGGATAAACAGTAAGGTGGCAGAGTTTGCAGATGATACTAAATTAATCAAGATAGTCCAAAGCTGACCACAAAATTTGACAAAGTATCATGAAACTGGGTGACTGGACAACAAAATGACAGATGAAATTCAATGTTGATAAATGCAAAGTAATGAACAATGGAAAACATAATCCCATTATATAGACACAAAATGATAGGGTTTAAATTAGCTGTTACCACTCAAGAAAGATCTTGCAGTCATCGCAGATAGTTCCCTGAAAACATCTACACAATGTGCAATGCCAGTAAAAACAAAACAAAACAAAAAAACCAAGCTAACAGTGTTAGGAACCCCTTAGGAAAGGAACAGATGCTAAAAAAATAATATGTCATAATGCCACTATATAAATCTATGGTATGCTCACACCTGGAATACTGTGTGCAGTTTTGTTCTCCTCATCTCCAAAGAAAGATACTAGAATTGGAAAACGTACAGAGAAGGGCAACAAAAATGATTAGGGATATGGAGCAGCTTCCATGAGAGATTAAAAGATGGGGATTATTCATCTTGGAAAAGGGACCACTAAGGGGAGATATGATAGAGCTGTATAAAATCATGAATTATGTGGAGAAAGTCTTATTTACCCCTTCATATAACACACAAACCAGAGATCTCGCAATAAAATCAACAGGCAGCATGTTTAAAATAAACAAAAGTACTTCTTCACACAATGCAGTCATCCCCTGGCAGTGAGTTCCACAGGTTATTGTGAAGGCCAAAACTATAAACAACAAAAAAATTAGATAAGTTTAGAGGATAGGTCCATCAGTGGCTATTAGTGAAGATGGTCAGGGGTGCAATCTCATGCTTTGGGTGTCCCTAGGCCTCCGAATGCTAGATGGTGATCATGCCTGGCAGAATGGCAAGAGTAACCTCTCGACTATCTATTGGAGCTCAACTGTCTCTGCAGAGATACCAGTGCGACTATCTCCTCTGATTCACCTGAGTCCAAGAATTGCTCCATCAGTAGTGGTGGTGTAGTTGGTACCAGGGGACGTCTGCCAGATGTTGGAGGTAAGGCTCCTGGGATAGTGATATAGACTTTTCCTGAATAAGGCCATCCCTCAGAAGGGGTGGGCTGGACAAAAATGGAAACCGTAGATAAGGGAGGCATATATCCTCCGGTATTATACAAGTCTCAGTATGCGCTCGTGTCCCAGGGGTTCCCATAGGTAAGTCTCATGGATCGGGTACATCTGTAGTGACTGAACGGTCTCTAGACAGATGAGGAAACACTGATGATGGGTCTGGACCAGTACTCAGACAGAACTGGCGAACGTCAAGTCTTATGCTTCGGTACTGAGGGAACTGTCCGATCTTACTTTTTATGCATCTTGCCCTCCAATGTGGGAGTCTTCATCAGAGCCAGTTGCTTAGGTTCTGCACATCTCACCCAACTGAACAGGCTTGAGGAGGAAGTATGTTTCTCATGGACAGTCCTCAAGGGTGATCTGTCCTTGCATCCATGAGTGTGTCCTCCATGCTCTCATAGGGAGCCCTCGAAGAAGAGTCCTAGCACTTGAGGGCTCTGCTCCAAGGCACATGCTTGGAGGGGCACTGCAGGCCAACGTACAGGGTGGTCTCCCTGGGCTGAACCGGAGAGTGGCTTCATAGCCTTCTTCACTAGCTGCTTACATAGGTGAAGCTCCTTGGCTTCTCAAGTTCTGGGTGGCAATGTGCAATGGATACTGTACTTCACAGAGTTGTGTGTCTCACCCAAACCATACAGGCAGAGTTGATGTTCGTCACTGATAGAGAAGGATCAAGGACAGGAGATGCAATTCTTGAATCCCAGAACTTTGGGCACAGTCTCAGAGCCAGGGAGGGGTTCACCAACCGAGGGAAGAGATAAACACACTATACTACACTAAAAACTTGAACTACAAATCTAAGAATATCACGGTTTACAAATATTTTCTTTATAGGTCATGGAACCAAATGAAGGACAATTCCAACTCAGGCCACGTGGCAGGAGAGAAGCAACTGGAGAGGCGCTGACCTGCACTGCCTCTTATTTGGTTGGGTGCAAAAGGATAGTCATTACACATGTGTGGACCAAGACACTGCTCTGAAGAATTTTTTAGACTTGGGTGCATGGTGCACATGTGCACCCCACATGTAGAACACACACAGGGATCATCACTCAAAGAACAGCGGTTACTGTAACCTGTGGATAGACTAGTCCCTTCAAAACTCCCATGACCATAGGGGGGTAGTGGTGGTGGTGATGGGGAGGACTGGTCTTGAAAGGCCGAGATGGACACCAGATGGATTTTAATGAGCTCATTAGTAGGCCTGACTCTTTCAGTTTAGTAGAGTGTTCTAATATCTTGAATCTATAAAGCAGATCTGGATGCTCTGTCTCCATCAAGAACCTTTTCCACTTAGATAGGTAGCTTTTATGGATTCACAGGGTCTGGGATATGCCCCAGTCTGTAGCCAATCCCTTGGGAGTGACCCCTTGTGTGTCCTGGACCCAAACGATTACACAGAGTTCCACAAGGGTAGGACCTTGCCTCCATGACTCTGAAAAAGCCGGACCTTTGGGCACCAGCAATCCTCGTCTCTCTCCCTGGCTCTCTGCAACGAATCCAGTCAAGCCAGACTCCTGCTGGAGGCTTCTCCATACCCCTTCGGGGCACAATGCTCAGTCAGTATATGCAGCCACCCCAGGTAATCTTTTCAAAACAAGGTAGTGATGTACTAGTCACCTGGCATGCAATTTTGAAATACAGAGAAGCAAAGGTTAAGAAAGAGTTCAGTCTGGCTAAAGCCAGGGCACTCAGATACATACTGCTGTAGGAACTAACTGTGATTCATTTTTGTCTACCAGACATGTGTCTCTGTTAGCAGAGCTCTTAATACAGACACCTGACCTCTCGTTTTACAGCCATGCTTTTTTCACA
Organism: Gopherus evgoodei; assembly: GCF_007399415.2. Lineage (NCBI taxonomy): Eukaryota > Metazoa > Chordata > Testudines > Testudinidae > Gopherus > Gopherus evgoodei. Next base: position 22,545,768 of record NC_044330.1, read on the forward strand.
TGTTCAGCTGCCTCTGCAGCTAGGTGTTAATATTAGTCATTGAGGTTATCATTCTCTCTGTCAGGTCTTCCATTCAAATGTGTTGATTCCAGCCCACACAGTCCTAGTAGCTTTATGGCAGGGGTGGCCAAACCACACATGGCTCTTTTACTGTTAAAATGCAGCTCATGGAATCCCACCTCATACCCCTTTCCCCGTTTTCCACCTACCAGACAGGGAGGTGGGAGAGGGGAAGGGGGAAGCTTGGGACCTCTGACTTGCAGCGGAGTAGTGGCTTGTGGCATCTGCTTAGCAGGGAGGGAAGATCTCGAGGTGCGCTCCAGCTCTCGAACTTCTGAAGATTGTCCTACGTGGCTCATAATGTGAGTAAGTTTGAGATATATATAGCAGGGGTGGCCAAATACCTAGACTGATTTCCCATGTCCTATGGAGAAAATGAATTATTTCCCCCAAATGGTAACGATGCCAAGGTCCGAAGTCATATAGACAGCTCAAATATATTACAGAAAATTCCCACATTTGTCACAGTAGCTCTAGAAGAATGTCTTTCTACTAATTAACATCTTCTGAAACAGCTGAAAATAGATTCTATCTATAGCTGTTAGCCTCCCACCATCCACGCTGTGAGGCTGAGACTGCATGGATTGGAGTGCAGCACCTGACTGTAATGCTATGATATATAGAGAGGACTGGTAACATGAATAGAGGTTGGACTGACAGGGTCTGCAGGTCCAAGTACTAATACTATCTCAGCCAAGCTGGGGCCATGAGATAGCATTATGGAGTGTTCTTGTTTCAGCTTTCTGTTTACTTTGGGAATCAGTGGATTGGAGGGTATTCTTACAGGAACTCCAGTTCCCAGGATACTAGGAATGCATCTTTTACACAGCTTGGGCTATGATCAGCCATGGAACAGAAGCAGCTGCATTTCTTCTAGTCTTTGGTTGCAAATCAGTTCATATTGGGAAATCCTCAGCTCTGGAAGACTGCCCACAGTATCTTGTTCTCCAGAGACTGATCATGACTTCCAATGAACTTCCTGCTGAGATGATTTTTTTAAAAATTGTGTACAATATTCTTAAAATAAAAATTAAAGACACTTCGGCCAACAAATCCCCCTAATTTTTTCCTCACAAATGTTAGCTTTACGCTTTCAGTTGCTTGTCTGAAATAAAAAGTTCCAGCAGTTAAGGATTTTATTCTGTATTTGACTTCTAGAGAATGAACGCTCAAGAGGACTCACCTTCTCTCCTCTCTGCTCATTTAACATCTCAACTCTGCGACACAGAACTTGAATAGGATCTTTTAACCGTCCTGATCCTATTAGGTCTTCTAAGTATTCAAGCATACCTTCATCATGTTCATTCTGGCCTTTTGGTTTCATCATTGCAATCTGTTCGACTTCCCCCTAAAAAAAAAAAAAATTAATCTAGATTCTATCATTCTTGGGGGGAGGGGGAGTTTGACTAACATTTCTAAGAGAACGAAGGTATTGGGATGCAGAGAACATGAAGATCTTTACTATTTTAAGGCACTTATGTGAGAAGTCAGATGTTATAAATTACAACATAGTAAGGCAGTAATCAGAATTAGTCAGTCACAATACCCATATATGTAGCGAGGCAGTTATAAATATAATGAAACTCTTCTCCCTCTGAAGATACTATGGCGACGGTGTGAGAAAAAAAATATCTGTTCTCTGTAGCCCACCCTCCAAACTAAACTTCATCACTCTATAAAACTTCAAAGGCACTTCTCCCTCACCTGAGGGGAAAAACAAAAATGACAAACCCATACTATTTAAGACCGTTTTATTTTCATAAAAAAGTATTTAAGGTAGTTTGATCAGGAGTGGAGCCCTATTAAGAGTAGTAGTTTGGAACAAAATGTTTCAGGCGCACTGTTCTGATTGGTCACTTGAACCTTTTGGGTGTCCAGTTGGATATGATTATTGAAAAACAAAAACAAAAAGCCTTGTTAAATACTTAAGTTTCCCTCCTATATTTATTTCTTCCTGCACAGCATGATCTCTGAAAGTATATACCACAGACAATTTTATTGAAAACAGCAGATCTAATTTTTTATAAGGTAGAATGGGAAATGAGCTGTAAAAGAATTACACCGCTACCTCGATATAATGCAACTCGATATAAGACGAATTTGGATATAACGCGGTAAAGCAGTGCTCGGGGGGACGGGACGACTACGCACTCCGGTGGATCAAAGCAAGTTCAATATAACACGGTTTTACCTATAATGCGTTAAGATTTTTTGGCTCCCAAGGACAGCGTTATATCGAGATAGACGTGTATAAAAACTTGATGTTAAGACAAAATGTATTTCAGTTCATGCTGTGGTAAATGGAGCAAACTTTTTATTTTTTAAAAACCAAATTATATACTTCACCATATGCTTGGAACAAAGTGGTGATATATCTTCCAAATTCATTCAAAATATTGCGTATTTAGTCTAAATTCAAAATTGTAAAGTAACAAAAAGATATACATGCACTTCTGATATTTAATACATTTATTATTTGTATTGCCATAGTGCCTAAGAGCCCTACTCATGGACAAGGACCCCGTCGTACTAGGTATTACACAAAACAGACCAAAGAGAGAGGTCTATGCCCAAAACAGTTTATAACCAAAGATAAGAGAGTTTTAGCTATGTGGCTAGATAGGAAAGGCAATATCTTAGAGATTGTTATACAGCAAAAGTCTGCAAAATAGACATAGCTTGGACATGAGGATCTAGAAGGAAGTCAAAGTCAAAAGCGATACCTAGGTTAAAGACTTGATTAACAGACAGGATGGTAGTATTGTCCACAGTGATTGAAAAGGGACATAAGGAACTCAATCTCTGTTTTAGCCATGTTTGAGCTTGAACTGATGGCTAGACATCCACAAGGAAATATCAGAGAGGTAGGCCAAGATTTTAGTTTGGACAGAATGGGAAAAATTTCTTACTGATAATTTCTTTTCTGCTAGCACTGTCTCCCAGGATTCTGGATATCTGGGCTGCTCCCCTCTACAGCTCACGGAGGTGGATAAAAGATTTGGCTCTATGTGCCCTGGCTACCGACAAATAAGTTATTCCAAAGCAGTGAAAAAACTTGAATAATGAATATTCCAGAGGTAATGAACTAACTATGTCCAGCAGACAAAACAGCCAAGAAAGCACTGGATCAAATCCAAGTTGTGCTCTATTTGTGAGGCAGCCTTCTCAGGCTTCGCAGATGCTGAGTTGTGCCCAGCCAGTCGACCTTAACTCTATTAGGTCTTGCAGCTGTGAGTTGAATAGGAATGTGGGACTGCCAACCCACCAAAGCAGATATGATGCCAATGTGGAAAAATAGACAAGAAAGAGCAGAATAAAGGAAGTCTCTAGAAGGAATCAGCCAGCCTGAGAAATCTGCCTCACAAATGGCACTGTTTGGATTTGACCCAGTGCGTTCTTGGCTGCTCTACCATGCCTATATAGGGGCAGAATAGGTGGCAGGGAGACACTATGGTGGAAGTTCAGAGTGGATTAAACCACCAGATTGCTTAAGACCAACCCAGGGAGGAGGAAAGAAGCCTGAAATAGAGAAACTGCTCGCTGCCGCCCCCCCGAAAAGGAAAAATTAATAATGGAAGAAATAAAAAGAGAAGTGTAACTGCCAACTGACCGTTGCCATCGGGGCAGAGAATCTGGTGGCAAGCGAGAGCAAAGGATACATGTCCAGTGCCAGATCTCTGATCCACCTTTGTGAGCTGCAGCATGGGGGAGAGCAGCCACACATCCAGAATTGCATGAGATGCTGTGCTGCATAAACAGGTCAGAAGTAGATGTGAGAGTCATCAGCACAGATATGGTATTTGAATTTGTATTTACAGACGAGGTTATCTAAAGATAAGATGTAGAGGAACAAGAGAAGGGGACCAAGGAGAGAGCTCATTGGAACGGTCAGAAAAGTTGAATAGAGGATGATGAGGATCATCTGAAGGACTGATTAAAGAGGTGGAGAACTAGGAGAGAGGAGTTACAGAAGTGATGGTAGTACAAGGTTTTAAAAAAAAAAAGGAGCAACAGCCAACTGTGTAGAAGGTGTCTAACACATTAAGGAGGATGAAGATGCGTACTCATTTTGAACTTTGGCTAAGAAGAGGTCACAAGCTTTGGCAAAAGCAGTTCCATTTACTTATCTAGTATAGGATGACACCTAGTGGTCTCACTTTTCTCTTACAAGAAAATATGCAAGCCGTGTGCAGTTGAGCAGAAGAGAAAAAACGTGGTAGAGCCACATCTTGTATTTTTACATGTTTTGTAAACATGCACAAAGAACTCCACAGTGAGTCGTATGTAGGAGCACTTTTTATTCTTTTATTTCAAAGCTATAAAAAGGTGAATGCATACAAACTTTGTTAGTTTTCTGACTTCAATTAGACAAACTATTAATACCTATTGACATTAGTACTTATTGAAGTGATACAAAATAAATCAATACTTTTTAATAACTGTCACATTACATACCCCTATTACCAGAGGATATGTATACCAAAATGCAAATATTTTCTATTTAAAGAAAACAGCACCAGCAAAAGTGAAATTCAAGAGCCAATAGAAAAACATATTCAGAGAGAAAGAGGAGAGCAATAAACTTATGCATATGTGGTGTAGCTCTTGTGCCTGAAGAAGGGAAAAACCCTTGATTTAAAAATATTAGGATATACTATTTAAAGGAATGTCTAAAGAATGTAGAAATTCAAGCTGACAGTATCCCTCTGGATACCTGTAAATCTGTAATAAAAGAAATTCTCAATCTCAAAACTGCCCCAAGGAAAATCTTTCAACAGTTTACCTTACAGTATATGCCTCTTACTGAAAAGTGAATGTCTGGGGCAGGGGCAGAAGCACACACAGATGCAATGATACATACATGATTATGTAATGATAGATGCATAAGTGATATCTGTGAAGGACCACCATTGTTGACTATGGCATAACAGCTCCTTTGATATGCTGGATTTATGTTTCTAGGTGTCATCAATCCCAAATAGAGATGCCCAGGGCTTGAAAAATTTCTTCAATGCCCAATAATCCCAAGAACTAAAATCAACTCACAAAAGGATTTTAGTTTTAGGATTGTGTACACCAGGGCTGGGCAAACTAGCTGGCCCATCAGCTCTCGCTAGGGCACCGGGTCAAGGGCCACACCACACAGCTCCTGGATAGGATGACCAGATGTCCCAATTTTATAGGGACAGTCCCGATTTCTGGGTCTTTTTCTTATACAGGCTCTTATTATCCCCACCCTGTCCTGATTTTTCACACTTGTTGGCTCACCCTACTCCTGGAAGACACAGCATGGCCCTGCTCTGAGGGTTGTGGACCGCTCCATGCGTAGGAGCTGGAGAAGGGACATGCCACTGCTTCCAGGAGCCACTTGAGATAAGTGCTGCTTGGATGCACCTCTGAGCATCTCCCCATGCCCCGCCCCACCCCACCCCACCCCTGCTCCCCCTCCCGCTCTCCAAACCCCTCTATCCCAGAATGGAGCACCCTCCTGCACCCCAAATCTCTCATCCTCAGCCCCACTGCAGAGCCAGCACCTCCAGCCGGAACCTGCACCCCTGCCCCAGCCCTGATCCCCCTCCGAACTCCTCAGTCCCAGCCCAGAGCAACCTCCTACACCCCAAACTCCTCATCCCCAGCCCCACTCCAGAGCCCTCACCCCCTCCCGTACTACAACCCCAATTTTGTGAGCATTCATGGCCCGCCATACAATTTCTATTCCCCAATGTGGCCCTTAGGTCAAAAAGTTTGCCCACTCTTGGTGTAAACTATTCTTGTATCGTTTCTTTCCCCTGTTTCTTCAGCTTCAGTAGCCATACTTTCTATCCAATTTCACTTCTGTCTTTTGCATTGTTTCTGTACTGCTTTGTGAAGGTTCCTGTAGGTTTGTTTTGTTTCTTCAGTCACATGTTGTAGTACTAGAGCATTTTGTTTTCTTTTTTGTCTATAAATTTTCCATGTTTCTTCTGAGATCCACTGTTCTTTATTGCTTCCTCTCTTTCTACCAATTATCTTTTCAGCTGCTTCTAGAATAGCTGTTTTGAAAAGATCCCAGTATTTTTCCACTTCATTTTCTTCAAGATCTTTAAGGGCCTCAGACCTATTCTTGACCTCCATCTGGTAGTCTTTTCGTATCCTGCAATCTTGTAGTTTCCATGTATTGAATAATCTGAGTCTGTGTTCTCTCTTTTTAAGTGCTTTAAACTTTGATTTGATGTTTGTTTTCAGCAAATAGTGATCACTCCCTATATCTGCTCCTCTGAATACTCTTGTGTCTAACACTGATGTTTTCCACCTCTGCCTAACACAGATAAAGTCGATCTCATTTTGTATATGTCCATCTGGTGAAATCCATGTCTTTTTGTGTATGTTTTAATGTTGGAAGAAAGAGTTGCAGATGCTAAGATTGTTTTTGGTACAAAATTCAATAAGTCTTGTGCCATTGTCTGTTGTTGTTCCAGTTGTATGCGGGCTGACAACTGTTTCCCAACCTCCTCTTTTATTTCCAACCTGGGCATTGAAATATCCCATAACCAGGACAAGATCGTCCTTTGGTATTTCTTTAATTACACTGTTCAATTCTGTATAGAATCTCTTAGATTAACAGGATATGGATAAAAATTCAGAAGTGTCCCAGTGAAAGGGAAACAAGGACAAATTTTGAAAACACGGGAGGAACAAGAAAACAGATGTGTGCAACACTTCGAAGAAGCAATAAATCAACCAGAACCAATTACAAGACTGGAATATAACAATGATAAGCCTTTAGATCTAGATCTATGAGGTAAAAATCGAAGGAGGGGAAAAAAAACACTGCAGAAGCTGAAAAACAAGAAGGCACCTGGTTTGGATGGCGTTCATCCTGAGATGCTTAAATATGGAGGCAAAGACGTGGAATAAGTCATCTGTTTGCTGTGCAACAAAATATGGATGGAGGCAAAAGTGCCAGAAGAATGGACCCTCGGTATCATAATCAAGTTATCGAAAGGTGGTCTAAACAATTGTTCAAATTGGAGGGGAGTAACACTTCTATCCGTCACAGGAAAATTAATAGCAACGGTCCTCCTGAACAGAATGAAAGGAAGGCTAGATACCATCCTACATGAACAACAATCTGTATTTAGACAAGGGAGATCATGCACAGACACTATTTTCACCCTGAGATGGATTATTGAGAACACAGTTGAATTCCAAAGCAGTCTTGCCATCAATTTCGTGGACTTTCAAAAGTCATAGAATCAGAGTATTAGGGTTGGGAGGAACCTCAGGAGGTCATCTAGTCCAACTCTCTGCTCAAAACAGGACCAATTCCCAACTAAATCATCCCAGCCAGGGCTTTGTCAAGCCTGACCTTAAAAACCTCTAAGGAAGGAGATTCCACCACCACCTCCCTAGGTAATCCCTTCCAGTGCTTCACCACCCTCCTAGTGAAAAAGTTTTTCCTAATATCCAACCTAAACCTCCCCCACTGGAACTTGAGACCATTACTCCTTGTTTTGTCATTTACACATTTACACTGGCATTTGATAGTGTAAATGGAGAAATAATGTGGAAAATTGTGGAAGAATATGGAATTCCAACAAAAATCAATTAACATTATGAAGGCATTCTACACCAACTAAAAATGCTGCATTAAAATGGAAAATAGATTGAGTAAGCCATTCAGCATCAAGACAGGTATAAGGCAGGGATGCGTCCTGTCTTCTTTTTTGTTTATGCTAGTCACTGATTATGGATTAAAACAATGAGACAGTGATACATATGGCCTAAAATGGAACTATTCAAGGTTATTTGATCTAGACTTGCTGACAACATCGCTCTTATCAGTGAAGATGCCAATGGACCTCAAAAATGCACAAGCCAAATAAAAGAAGTAATGGAGAAGATAGGTTTGAGATACAATTCAAAGAAATGTAAAGTCATGCTAATGGGGACTATAGAGACAGAAATCAATACTGAAGAAGAAAAACTGGAGAAAGTGGATAATTTTAATGTATCTTGGAAGTACCAAGTAGCCAAGATGGTAATAGTTCCGGGGAAATAAGAAGAATGAGAAAGGCAAAAACTGCATTTGGAAGACTCAAAAACATCTGGCAAATCAAAAACATCTCCCTCAAGACAAAACTGAATGTATACAAAGCAAGATTTACCAAGAAAGATATGCAAAAGCTAGATGTATTTCATTACAAGTGTCTGAGAAGAACATTGGGAATAACAGAGATAGAAAGACCAATGAGTAAGTCTGTAAAATTACTGGACAAGGCACCTCTCACAAATAATCTAATAAAGTAGTAGTAGCTGGGACATGTGCTGAGTAGACAGCCCATCAGTGGCTGGGGCATGTGCCGAGAATGGAAAAAGAATGCTTACAAAATACCGCCCTGAATGGAAGCCAGAAAACGCAAGAAAGAGAGGAAGACTGTGAATAACATAGAAACGAACAGTTCTGAACATCATCAAGCACCTCAACATGAAATGGGAAGATTTGGAGAGAAGGGCAGTTGACAGGCAAGGATAGTAAGTGTAGGCAGCCCAATGTGCAGCAAAGCCCAGGATGGACTTAGGTCTCCTACACAGAGCTCTCCTGGAGTGGCTGGTGTTTTCCTCTGAGACTATTGCTCCCTCAGCCCAAAACGGGGAGCAGCAGTCTCCAAAGGAAGGCCCTAGGCAACCTGAAGACCAATGGTGGTGAAGACAGCCTTCAATGTACTGCCATGCCAGCAGCAGGCTCCTCTTGCTTGGGGAGGAAGCTCCTTGCCAACATCACCACAACCAAGACAGTGCTCTACCGCTTTACTTTCCAGTCATGAGCACAGGGTTGTCTTTGCAGATGTAAGGACTAGAAAAAAAGTTTTTAAAAGCAAGAGCTTATATTCTGTAGATTTTCCTGAGCTGGGTAAATGGATATTTCAAAGTCTACTGGTATCCATGCTTTTAAAAATCCTTCCTATAAACAGATCTGCTGATGCTGATTAAGGATCAAACTCACCAGAGAGCAGAAGCAAATCAGAATAGATTAGAATACAACACAACCTCCTTATTAGCATATTTGAAGCCAAAAACTCTCAAGCAAGACCATAGCAAAGGAATTACAGTGTGAAAGTTCTTACTTTAGGGAAGAGGGTCTCTCAGCCCTTCTCTGATTGAACAGATGCACTCTAAGCCTGATTAGGGGGCAGGGTAGTACCTGGGATCAGGAAATTTATATATAATGAAGCTTCAGAGGCAGGAAAGGAGAGGCAGGACTAAAAGCAGGGAGAGGTCTGGGTGTTTGAAATTCTGGAACCAGAAGATCTATGGGTGTGTTCCTTTTGCCACCGTCCTGTAGAAGGGGCAGAAAACTGGGAAAGAATCCAGGAGAGATATGGTACTTTCAGTAAGCTCAAGGTGATCAGACATCGTGTTAGTCCTTTGTTTGGGCCATTTGAACTCTAGTAAATGACTTTTCAGGTAAGCCTCAGAGTGTTCCATTCTGAAGGAAAACAGACTAATGAGTCCGGAGTCACAGAAAGCAGTGGAGCCAGAACCCTTTGAATTATGGTATGCTTTATTTATTTCGCGATTAGAGATCTCCACGTTAGTAAGTTACCCTGTGACATGGGTGTTCTTTGCCAAAGTGTTTGAGTGAATTTTTGAGGCACTCAGAGAAGGGAAAGCTGAGGGTGGGAAATTTGCAGGGGTGACACCACAAGGGGCACTCTGAGAGGGTGACTATGACATTACTATTACTGAATAAATAGGAATGAGTGTTTTATCTTCAGCCAAAATTTTGGAGAATAGTTTACAAGTTGTAAAACATATTAGCAGAATATTAGAGTCTATTCCAAGCCCTGCTTTACCAGGGTGACATATCTCAATGTCAAACCTGATCTGGGTAACTTCAGACACAGCTGGCCCATGACAGTTGACTTGGGCTAAGGGACTGTTTGATTGCGGTGTAGACATCGGAGCTCAGCCTTGACCTTGGGCTCTTGGACTTTATAGTCTGAGCCTTGAGCCCCTCCCACCTCATGCGGTCCTAGAGCCTAGCACCAGCCCAAACCCAAACATCTACATCACAATCAAACAGCTCCTTAGCTTGGGTGAGCTGGCACAGACCAGCTGCAGGTGTCTAACTGCAGTATAGCTATACTCTCAGTATTAGGCAATCAAGTCCAGTCTTCATGTTTGAATACTATGGAGTTTAGAGGTGTGTTTGACAGGATCAGAAAGACAAGCTCTAATTTAGGAATAAGAAAGCTAGAAGAATCACATTAAAACCCGTAGATATATTCTTTAGCAATGCATCTGTAGCTAGCAGTTTTAGAGTCAGGAAACAGAGAAAGTTTTTAAAAAATTAATATTCTTTCATTGCAGGTATTAGGTGTGATATCGCTACCAAATGTCCAACTAAATTAATCCCTAACTGTACACTCTGCATTCCTTAAGCACACTCACCTTAAGATGAGATCATAAATTGTGTATGGGATCCTACCATATTCTGACATTCTAAAGTATTCTAGAATAAGGAATACATGTTAATTTCACTATTTTCAAATCTCTCGTGATGCCTCAAATGTACTTCCAAAACTAGACAAAAAGGAGTTATACAAACCTCTGCCTTATTTCATCTGAGCCTCACACAAGGCTTAGGAATAATGGCTTAAAGTCTCTTAGAAAGCTAACACCTGTTGCTTTCTGCTTAAATTTGAAATTACTCCATATATTTGTAAGATTTCCATTTGAAATGCGGGTCTTCATTTGAAATGAGTGTCTTATTTCAATCTGAAGTGATGTATTCTCATGATTTATTTCTATTGATTAAAAAAAATCCGAATTGCAGATAATACAGAACTCCCAAAAAGCAGCCTTTGATGCACTGTTGAGGAGTTGACAACTCAACTGCAGGGACACAAATTGAACTATTCAAGGTAGCTCACCTTTTTAAGAGCCCAGAGTGCAGTGGCAAGTTAACTGCTTGACCCTAAACTTTCATACAGAAGTCATTATCGTTCTATTGCTCCTTCATGTGAAGTTGAGGGAATTGAGAGGAAATTTATATTCATGTACTATCAGTACATAGATTACATTCAGTTCAATGTTTCTTAATCATTTTGTATGTGTGGTATCTTTGCCTTCATAGTGATTGGCCAAGGTAGGAGTTTGCATGAGTACAAACTGGATCATTCTTAATCTGGAGAAGATAATGGTGATGTTTATTGATTGGTGGAAAACAGAGAATAACAGGTTTTCCCATTGTATAAATAAGGTATATAATTTAGGAGCAACCTCTGGACACACTATTGCCTCTGGAGTCTTAGGTAGTGTTAGAATGGGGAAAGCACTTCCAATCTGTGTTTGGCAGGATAATTATTCAATAACTTATGATACTGAAATTTATATGGTGCTTCACAAACGTGAGATGCTTTCCCTGCCTCAAACTGCTTACTAAGAAGAACAAGAAAAACCAGAAAAAAAGACACTAGACAATACATTTGAAAAATGAGATTAAGGTAATTTAACACTGAGAAGAATATAGGAAGGTTCAAGACAGAAACGGATTTAAAGGAAGAAAGCTGTTCGGCTGTCAAACTGTTTCATATGGAGAGGGGGGGAAAAGCATTACAGAAGGCTCAAAGCCAATAGCAGGAGAAAGTGAAAGAAAGGAAACAGAAGGGCAATAGGATTAGGAGAAAGAAGCAAACAAAGTTGTGGGGAGGGGGAGAATAGAAGGAAGTGAGAACAGAGATATAGGTGGGGACAAAATGATGTGCAAAGCCTTAGAATCAAGGATGAGGGAGACAGAGTTTGATCTAGAAAGAACCAGGAAGCCAGTTTCTTCAGATAAGGCAAGTGGTTAGCTAAGTTACCTCTAAGCTGCATGGCTGTGCAGCTACCTATTAAGCCCAGTGCAGGGACTCAGGACTGTGGTAGGAAGAGGCACTTCCGCCCACCCACCCCTGTCCCTCTGCTGGACCCAGTGTGGATCTGCTGCCGCCAGGGGAGAGGCGCCTCTCCCCACCAGCCCCAGCACAGACCTGCTGCGGCTGGCGGAGAAGAGCCTCTCCCCTGGCCCAGCCCAGGCCTGCCAGAGCTGCCGCAGCCGGGGAGAGGTGCCTCTCCCCCTGCCCCAAGCTGCTGCAGCAAAAGGGCTGGGGGGAGTCTTCTCTCCCCACCACAGTCACAGGACAGCCTGCATCCTAAACCTCTCATCCCCACCCCCACCCCAGAGTCTTCACCCCTAACTGGAGCCCTCATACCTTGCACCCAACCCTCTGCCCCAGCCCTGAGCCCCCTCCCCCAGTCTGAACCTCCCAGCCCCAACCCCACATGAATTTTGTTATGTGCACCAATATGAAGGTGATGTGTCACACATCCTCTCCATATCGGTACACATAATTTATTCTGCACATGGATGTAAAAAATTAGAGGGAACACTGGTGGTCAGGTGAAGCTCTAGTTTGATGTTGCTAAAGAGGATGATTACCATATATACTTGATTATAAGCCAGCCTGATTATAAGCCGACCTCCCCAAGATGGTTAAGTAAAAATGGAAACTTTTTATAACCTGTTCATAAGCAGACCCTAAAATTCAAGGGTCAGCAAACTTTGGCTCCCAGGCCATCAGGATAAGCCGCTGAGGGGCTGAGATGGTTTGTTTACCTTGAGCATCCATAAACCTAAGTAAACAAAGTGTCCAGGCATGGCAGCTGTTTACCCTGATGGGCCAGGACAGCAACTGGTGGGGATTTTTTTTTTTGGGGGGGGGGAGGAGGGAGGGAAGAAGCTGGGAGTCAGGGGAGTAACCCCTGTGACCACCCCCCACATGACCCCACCCCTAGCCCGGGACCCCCACACTCTCCCCGTCCCATCCCTTTCCACCTTATCTGGGGAGGGTCAGGAGAGGATGTCTCTGACCTGGCTGGAGCTGCTCTGGCAGGCTGGGCAGCATGGCTGCTGTGAGCTCCAGCGGGCTTGGCGGTGCAGCAACAGCATGTCCCAGCGGGCTGGGTTGGGTAGCACTGCTGCAGCGTGTTCTGACAGGCCGGGCAGCGTGGCCACAGCCTGCTCTGGGGAGTGGGGCCAAGTGGCAAGACTGCAGCCTACCGGCCCTGGAGCTGCAGCTGCTTTGGAGGCTGGGGGGAAAGCAGTGTTGTCAGAAGCGGAGAGACTCTGGCCCCAGCTCTTCCCTTCTGTCTCTGCTGGCTGTGCTGCCTCTCCTTGCTTCCTCTGTTGGGGGGAGGAGCTATGGCCCACCTCTCCCTCTCTATACCCGTTCATAAGCCGACCCCCTTCTCTGGTGCTTCCCTTTTTTACTAAAAAATTCGGCTTATGAACAAGTATTTGGAGCTGTGGCATTTGGAGTGATGGAAGTTACAATGATCAAGGCAAATGATAATCAAAGTATAGAAAAAAGGTTTAAATAGTGGGAGTAGTGACAATTGTAACTGATCTGGACCTTGCCTGTACATATGTTTGGCCTTTTACCCCCAGACTGGATTGCTATAATATGCAGCACATAGCACCACCCCACCCAAAAAAATAATGGCTGCATGTTGTGTAGAACATGGAGGCCTACCACAGAAACATATTACACAAATGATCCAATGCTTGCCATGGCTCTCATTTAAATTCAAGGTGTAATTCAAAAAGTTATACCTATTAATATTTAAAACCCTAAATTGGTCTGGGTGCTAGCTACTTGAAAAACTGTCCAAGTGAACCTTTAAAAGTTTGTGACCTTGCTTACAGTTCAAAGATTTAAGCTAGGGGCAGGCCCTTGGCTCAAATTTGCTTTCCCACTTCCTCTAACAGAGTCCAGGCTGTAGACTTTTGAGACAGTATAAACACTGCCTACATAGATTTTTTCCTAATGGAGTGGATTATGTATCTGCTTATAGCAGCCTGAGTTTGATGTCAGTCATTTAATTTTGTCTTTTTAACATTAAAATTTAAAGTGTACCCAGGTATGATGGCTTCAAATGGGGAAGTGGTGTTTTTCAAAGAAATACTGGCACCAGTGTCCACACACTATTATGGGACTTATAGAAAGACTACTGTGGCTACCAACATCTTCGCAAAAAGTCATACATGCTGGTGATTAAAGGAGAACAGTCATGCACTATACACCCAACCTTTAGTTATAAAAAAATTAACAGATTAAAAAAAACACTTTGTATTTTTAATCAGAAGCATGGAGAGTTACCAACAATGTAATATGGATACATAGCAATAGACAGAGACTATTGCTTTATTGAAGAGGCTCTCCATTAATTTTGTAAAATACTGGATTATAAGAAATCATATTTGCTAGAAACTGGATGCAGGAGTACTTATGTATTCTTTTTAAGCCAATTTCTCTATGGGGCCATAAAAGTGCTAATCATGAAGGAGGATGGCAGGAGTTCCTGTTTCAATGGAGACAATTACAACTGCCATGAAGAGAAGGTAGTGGAAACAGAACTACAAAAGTTTCTTCCACATCATTATACTAGGCAAAAAAAGCTAAAATTTAAACATAAATTATCAGTGATTTAAAGGTTAAAAAGAGAATTACAAGATTATGGCTAAAAGTAACTATTACAAATCCAGGAAGTTCAGAGTTAAGGTTAAAAAAAAATCCAAAATCTAAGTATGGAAATGTACAGTTAAGGCACCCAAAGAACCATAACTCTGCCCTGGAGTGCTGACGTGAGGGAACATAAATGAAAACTGACCCTAAAACAGTTTTATTAAATCGGGAACCACAAAACACTAAATGCCTTGAAACTGTAGTCATGTCGTTATTGCATATTATTATTAATGGAGCAAGGTTAAGGCTGTATGAGTGCTTTCACTGCATATTCCTGTGGAAGAAAAAGCTTATATGTAGGATTGGAAGAATTACATTTTAGATAATTATAATGAATACCAATGTTTAGTTTTAAGCATTATTTATCTATTTAAATTTTCACAGTTGTGGGAAATTCTGGAGGATGTCAGACAATTTAACGACTGTTGTTGAGATTCAAGAAGTTTAAGCTTCATAACCATTAAAACACAAACTGTCATCATAACATGTCAAAATGTACACTGTATATTTCCTTATACAAGTTCTCAAACCGCATCTTATTTTGCATATCTGTAAATTTTGATCATCAGTGGAAATATTTTCCCATCAGCAGTGTACATGTGGTGAAAGACCTTTGCTAACATTTACCAATAAAAATCTAATCCTCCGACCTTATTTATGTGGCAATACAGAGCTTATATAAAACTTAAATTTATATGTTAAGTGGATCTCATTTTGATAGGCTTTAAAACAACTTTTCTTCATCAAGATGAAGATTCCAGAAGATAAGCTCTTTGATTGATAAGAGTTCCAAAATAAAAAAAGTTGACTACAAGATGGCTAGTTTCTATGAGGAAACTGGAGTTGATGAAACTGAACAAAAGTTTGAACTTATTTTTAATTTTGCTAATGGATGACTGTTGAGTGAATAGTCATTGCAAGGGTTTTTGTTTTTTTCCCCAGTCACCAATTTTTATTTTGTGATGAGGTGATGACAATATCAAAGACCTCTTCACCTGGCAAAAACCTTGCCAGATGTCTTGAAAGTGGTCTCATGTAATCTGAATTTTTTTTATATATCTGTCAGACACTTGAGTGTTTTACTTATTACAAAGACTATTTTAAAAATTGCTGATTCAAGTGGAACTTTCCCAAATTGATGCTTCCTAAAAGATAATCTAATTCAAACCAGATTTGCAGAATAAGCAAAGTTTGAAAGACATAAGAATTGAAACTAAGGCACAGAAACCTCACCATTCTGGACGATGGTCAGTCCAGAATCTTCAAAATTCATCACCTTGGGGAGAAGGCATGACTCAGACTCATAGACTCTAGGACTGGAAGGGACCTCGAGAAGTCATCGAGTCCAGTCCCCTGCCCTCATGGCAGGACCAAATACTGTCTAGACCATCCCTAGTAGACATTTATCTAACCTACTCTTAAAATATCTCCAGAGATGGAGATTCCACAGCTTCCCTAGGCAATTTATTCCAGTGTTTAACTACCCTGACAGTTAGGAACTTTTTCCTAATGTCCAACCTAAATCTCCCTTGCTGCAGTTTAAGCCCATTGCTTCTTGTTCTATCATTGGAGGCTAAGGTGAACAAGTTTTCTCCCTCCTCCTGATGACACCCTTTTAGATACCTGAAAACTGCTATCATGTCCCCTCTCAGTCTTCTCTTTTCCAAACTAAACAAACCCAGTTCCTTCAGCCTTCCTTCATAGGTCACGTTCTCAAGACCTTTAATCATTCTCATTGCTTTTCTCTGGACCCTCTCCAATTTCTCCACATCTTTCTTGAAATGTGGTGCCCAGAACTGGACACAATACTCCAGGTGAGGCCTAACCAGCGCAGAGTAAAGCGGAAGAATGACTTCTCGTGTCTTGTTTACAACACACCTGTTAATGCATCCCAGAATCACGTTTGCTTTTTTTGCAACAGTATCACACTGTTGACTCATATTAAGCTTGTGGTCCACTATGACCCCTAGATCTCTTTCTGCCATACTCCTTCCTAGACAGTCTCTTCCCATTCTGTATGTGTGAAACTGATTGTTCCTTCCTAAGTGGAGCACTTTGCATTTATCTTTATTGAGCTTCATCCTGTTTACCTCAGACCATTTCTCCAATTTGTCCAGATCTTTTTGAATTTTGACCCTGTCCTCCAAAGCAGTTGCAATCCCTCCCAGTTTGGTATCGTCCGCAAACTTAATAAGCGTACTTTCTATGCCAACATCTAAATCGTTGATGAAGATATTGAACAGAGCCGGTCCCAAAACAGACCCCTGCGGAACCCCATTTGTTATACCTTTCCAGCAGGATTGGGAGCCATTAATAACTACTCTCTGAGTACAGTTATCCAGCCAGTTATGAACCCACCTTATAGTAGCCCCATCTAAATTGTACTTTCCTAGTTTATCTATAAGAATATCATGTGAGACCGTATCAAATGCCTTACTAAAGTCTAGGTATATCACATCCACCGCTTCTCCCTTATCCACAAGGCTCGTTATCCTATCAAAGAATGCTATCAGATTAGTTTGACACGATTTGTTCTTTACAAATCCATGCTGGCTATTCCCTATCACCTTACCACCTTCCAAGTGTTTGCAGATGATTTCTTTAATTACCTGCTCCATTATCTTCCCTGGCACAGAAGTTAAACTAACTGGTCTGTAGTTTCCTGGGTTGTTTTTATTTCCCTTTTTATAGATGGGCACTATATTTGCCCCCTTCCAATCTTCTGGAATCTCCCCCGTCTCCCATGATTTCCCAAAGATAATAGCTAGAGGCTCAGATACCTCCTCTATTAACTCCTTTATTCTAGGATGCATTTCATCAGGCCCTGGTGACTTGCAGGCATCTAACTTTTCTAAGTGATTTTTTACTTGCTCTTTTTTTATTTTATCTTCTAAACCTACCCTCTTCCCGTAAGCATTCACTATATTAGACATTCCTTCAGACTTCTCAGTGAAGACCGAAACAAAGAAGTCATTAAGCATCTCTGCCATTTCGAAGTCTCCCGTTACTGTTTCCCCCTCCTCACTGAGCACTGGGCCTACCCTGTCCTTGGTCTTCCTCTTGCTTCTAATGTATTGATAAAAAGTCTTCTTGTTTCCCTTTACTCCCATAGCTAGTTTGAGCTCATTTTGTGCCTTTGCCTTTCTAATCTTGCCTCTGCATTCCTGTGTTATTTGCCTATACTCGTCCTTTGTGATCTGACCTAGTTTCCATTTTTTATACGACGCCTTTTTATTTTGTAGGTCACGCAAGATCTCGTGGTTAAGCCAAGGTGGTCTTTTGCCACATTTTCTATCTTTCCTAACCATTGGAATAGCTTGCTTTTGGCCCCGTAATAGCGTCCCTTTGAAAAACTGCCAACTCTCCTCAGTTGTTTTTCCCCTCAGTCTTGATTCCCATGGGACCTTACCTATCAGCTCTCTGAGCTTACCAAAATCCGCCTTCCTGAAATCCATTGTCTCTATTTTGCTGTACTCCCTTCTACCCTTCCTTAGAATTGCAAACTCTATGATTTCATGATCACTTTCACCCAAGCTTCCTTCTACTTTCAAATTCTCAACAAGTTCCTCCCTATTTGTTAAAATCAAATCTAGAACAGCTTCCCCCCTGGTAGCTTTTTCAACTTTCTGAAATAAAAAGTTGTCTGCAATGCAGTCCAGGAACTTATTGGATAGTCTGTGCCTCGCGGTGTTATTTTCCCAACATATATCTGGATAGTTGAAGTCCCTCATCACCACCAAATCTTGGGCTTTGGATGATTTTGTTAGTTTGAAAAAAGCCTCATCCACCTCTTCCACCTGATTAGGTGGCCTGTAGTAGACTCCCAGCACGACATCACCCGTATTTTTTACCCCTTTTAGCCTAACCCAGAGACTCTGCACACTTCCGTCTATGTCCATCTCCACCTCAGTCCAAATGTGTACATTTTTAATATATAAGGCAACACCTCCTCCCTTTTTCCTCTGTCTATCCTTCCTGAGCAAACTATACCCATCCACACCAACATTCTAATCGTGTGTATTATCCCACCAAGTTTCAGTAATGCCAACAATGTCATAGTTGTATTTATTTATTAGCACTTCCAGTTCTTCCTGCTTATTACCCATACTTCTTGCATTTGTATATAGGCATCTAAGATACTGGTTTGATCTTGCCTCCCAGCTTTGCCCTGACCCTCCTTTCTTTCTGCAATTATAGCCCGTGCTCCCTCCTGTTTCCAATCCATCTCCCAGGTCTTGTTCCCCACTTACCTGTGGGCTTTGCTCACCTGTCCCCGTCGAACCTAGTTTAAAGCCCTCCTTACTAGGTTAGCCAGTCTGTGCGCAAATAAGGCCTTTCCCCTCCTCGAAAGGTGAACACCATCTGTGCCTAGCAGTCCTTCCTCGAATAGCATCCCGTGGTCGAGGACATTAACATAAAGGCTACTCTCTGACTAATCTCTCTCGCTATTGGATCTTCCTCAGATGCAGGGAAGCACTGTGCTAGCAGACTACCACAGCTGATTCCTTGATTGAAGTTGGAGTGCCTATTCAGAGTCCAGAATATTGCAAAAACTGAAGAGCTTTAAATCCTTGTTATCAAAAGTACCTCATTTTTTATTTTTGACTCCAAAATTTTGATTGTCAGTTTAACTAGTTGATGTCTCAGCCTAGTTATTTTTAGGATGTGGAAGTGTGGATGAGTGCATACATGCACTATGAGCGCCCACAAAGTTCACATGGGGATGGCACCTATAAGAAATATACCCCACATTTAAACAGTCCTAAATATTATCTCAATTATGTCAGAGCGTGTTTAAAAGTGTTGAGACAAAATAGTCATCTGTAACTTCTGGCAAACAAGTATTTTCAAATTTATGCTCAACAAGTATTCTGTTAAAGCCTGTTTTTATAGTTTTTTTTCTGTAGACCAGGGGAGAAGAAATGGGAAGAAAGGGTTAGTACCACTGCATCATGGAATTCTGAGGAAGCTTTATAATTGACTCAGAGGTGTGGCCCAGATATTAGATAATTTGGTTTTGGTATTAAGCTACTTAAACATACATATGATTGACTTTGATTATAAATCACAATGAAAGAATATGGCCAAACAGCCACCTTCTTAAAATTTGTTTAAGGATTGATTACTTTTGGTATTCAGTTGATGGATTTTAATAAATTAGTCTAATTTGTTTGATTTCACTTTGATAGTTGTGATGTTTTATTGTTCAGTTTAAAAATATTAAATAGGTTTAAGTATTAACAAAATGTTACATTTTTTACATTTCTTTCAGTAGGAAATGTGGGTCCAGGATGTGAGGATACACCAACTGGACAACCTAAAAGCCTGACAAAGTCCCCACAGTTAGTTTTTTGTTCTTACATTCCCATAGTTCACTATGTTTGAATATTTTCAGTTTAATCCTAATTCACAATGTCCTGAGTTTGTAATGCCTGGTTTTGGTAAACCTACACTGTATTTGTTTTTTTTTAAAAACCCTAAAGTTGGGGATATGTATTCTCAATTTAACTTCAATGGGTAGTTTTCTACTTGGCAATTACTCTGTTTTGTTAAAGTTACATAAGAAATTTACTGCAGAATGTAAATTAGATTAGTAGAAAGATGACTGAGAGAACTACCTCTATTACAGTGATTGCATTTAATAAATTGAGCTATTGACCTGGTTCCATCTACTAGTCTACAATCATAATGAACTTAGCTTAATTACACCTAATTTCTTTAGTACAGTCTATGCACAAGACTTTAATGCATTAACTATATGAAAACGTGACGAGTGTGTTAGCAATAAGATAATTCAGGACAAAAATGATCCGACAAGCACTACAGTTCTTAAATAATCTATTTATAATGAATTTTAATTAAAACTAAGATGTATTTTTGTACTTTGAGTAAATGCTGTAAATTTAGGGATAACAGTCCAGATTCCCTGAAGGTATTTAGGCCAATATGTTTTTCTTCATATGCAACAAACAGGCTGATATTCTCCTTTAAGCTCAACGCTCAAATTTAACTAAAGCATTGTAACCAGTACTTTCATAATTGCCAGTAACAATGCTAACTCTGACTAGGAGTGAATTAAGTAATTATCTTCTTGCATATTTATATGGTGGGTTTACATCATCACATGCTAGGTGTAATGATTTTTTTTTTTAATTTAAATTCCTTTAAAAAAAAAAAAAAGTCTGCTTAATATAAAAAATGAGAACCGCCCAGTGCAGGGACTAAGCTCTGAGACTCCAGCAGCCCTATAAAAGGAAAAATGACTGATTTGCTTGATCAAAAAAAGAGTAGCTTCCCTTTCAGTTTTTGTATGAGAATATTAATATGGAAGGTTAGACAAAAACTGCCTATTTACAGGTACAGCCTATAGTGATACATCTCCCTTGGAGTATCAAGCACAGTAGAGTCATGGTTAGGATGAGGGGTATCGATCAAAAATTTATATCCAGCTGCTTCATTAAGGCATTTCATGCACTGCAAGAGGAGTTATTGATTGAATGGGTATTTCACATAATTGAACCCTCATGACTTACTTTTCCCCTTTGTAGCTCCTCTTAAGTATAGAGACAGGAATTGCCTATGTAGTTGACAGCAGAAGGAAACTCTAGTGACCCCTTAGATTTGCTGGGAGAAGAAACCACATTACAGAGATAGAGTTTATATTTTGCACAAGTATTTTAATATTTGGACTTTGTAAAAGAGCAGGTTTTATTAAAAACAAGTTTGGTGACACTCATACTTGAGTCAGACAATTCCAGTCATAATTCCATGTCTTTCCATCTCTCAATTTCCATTCTGGCTTGATTTTAGCAACCGCCATTTTGAGACTCACTAGAGCTAGGAGTACTGCATACGTAAAATGCTTTAAAAGCTTAAAATTGTAGATCTAAACTGAAATAAAGCCTTAGATGATGTAACTACTAGTCTTGGTTGCAGCTTTTTGCAACAGACAATACAAGTTATGTTACGACTGAAGTAAAAAAGAGGCAAGAAGGTAATGAGAATTGGCAGATCACAAGATGCTGGACCAGACATGAATGCTATCTTACAAATGGACTTTTACTGGTCCAGGCAAAGTCTCAAGCCAGTGTAATTTTCAATTCCTGAATCCAAACACTGGCCAGCTACAGAGACGTCATACTAGATTGTTCGTCTAATTCCACTTTTTATCTCCCTATAAATAGATTGAGACAACAGCTTCATCTGATATAGCCTCTGTCTCACCCCCCACCCCGAGCTGCAAACCAGTAAATGTCTACCAAATAATAGTTTACGCATTTGTTGTATTGTCTCATCTCCCCTCCCATTTGTAGTTGTTCTTCCACTATGGTGTTGATTGTGCTAGCAAGAAATGCCTTCAATTTCTTTGCTTCTTCTACATAACTGATGTCAATTTTTAAGTGGGGGTGGGGAGAGAAGGGATGAGGTGAAGGAAGAGAGAAAAATCATTAATGCTAGAAGTGTAAATATTGGATAGGCTTTTTTCAAAATGGAATTTTATAATGGCTGCCACACTTGACCTCCACTGTTTAACCCCCACATTTTCAACTGAGATGTTTTTTCAAGCAAAAATGCTCTAATCAAGAAACTTAATTCCACAGACTTTTCAGGCCCCATATTATGCACTCTGATGAGTAATGCTACCTTATTACTCTACTCCCCTCTACTCTTGCAAAGGAGTCTCTCACACAGCTCTAATTGCCCTGAGTTTAAACGCCTATAAGTCTATTATTAACAGGATGGGACTGGAAAAATAATACTTGTAGGGGTCTCTTTCTTGCAGTTATGTCTCATTTTCTAGCCTGCAATTTCTCCATATATTCCAAAGAAGAAAAATTCACTTGGTGAAACTATCCTTATAATTTCTGCCAGTACATTTCCCAGAAAATTAAGTATTACTGGGTGTAGGTTGAGAAAAATAAATCAATAAGTCCTGTAAGTATCTTAGATACACATTGAGAATTTTAATCTAAATGTTTGACAGATGCACACGTATAAGAAATTTTCAATGACATCCTAATTTGCCCAAAACTGAGAAATTCAGAATTATCCTTTTACACTAATAGCTGTACTTTGTATAGGATAATTGTGTTCATAAGAAATAGTGGTCCAACTTAAAAGTTATCTTTGCTAAACTGTTATTTACACATATTTTGACTGTAGTTTTGGAAGCTCTCTCAAGAACATCCTGTTCAGCTCTGTGCTAAATATGATTCCTTAAGTTAGACTTACATTCATAGTCTTTAGTTTTGGAATCCAAGCCAGAGACTGACAATCTCAAGAAAATGCAACATTTGACTGTATAATTCATAATTTCCCCCACCCCAGAAAACACAATTTAAATACACTAATCCTTCTCCATTATTGTCCTAATGAATAGCTAGATGAGTGGCAAAGTGTACAGTCTGCCCACACTCATGTTTAATAAGACATACTGAAATAAAAACTCACAAAACACTCACTTTTCCAGTGTTCAACAAATTTGCTAACTACAAAGAGTAACACTGTAAGCAAATGAAGATTTTATGATCTGCAAAGTCAGATTCTGAACAAATACAATAAAAAGTATCAGATGACACTCCCTGAATATAACAGAACTATTTTAGAACCTTAGACTTCAAATCTGACAATATACAATAAGTGTGTATTAATCTTCAAAAAGTCAGATTTCTGAAACCATAAAGTGGTTGGTTTTTTGGGTTTTTTTTTTTTTGAGAAATGTTTTGTCTGACATGGAAGTCTAATGAAAAATTTAGTGACCTCTAAACATTAGGTTTTAGAATACTGGAAGTATAAAAGAGGCACTAATTATCATATCCCACTGCACTGGGTTCAATTCAGCATGAAGTATAACACTAACACAGCAATAGCATAAACTACATTTAGTATTCACTTGAATAAATCTATGTATTGCTTATGAGCATTTTACATATAGGAATTGAATTTTCATATGGATTAAAACAAATGCAGTAAAGACATTTTGTAAAATTAATCCTACCCACTGCTCACAAACTTGTTCTAAAAGTGGAGGGAAAAAAACCATACAAACAAACCTGCTTCCTTATTGGAAAGCAAATTGCTCCCGAACCACTAACCACTGAGTCTCCCAACCCACTAAAAAGAGCGATTCCTAAAATATTTCCATGGGCCAACAGGTGAAAGGAGATTTTAATATATTAAACTTTTGCTGGCAGCAGTCTTAAGTCATAAGAGAAAAATACATTGCCATTGGCTAAAAAATTATTAGTACACTGCAGAATGTTGTTCCAATCAGTTAGATTTACAGGGACTATATTTTTTCTTTAAAATTCCTTAAAAGGTTACCAGAAAATATTAGAATTAAAAACCTATCAAGTTCAGAATTGTATATTTGAAATAATCAGCATAAGAGGATATGTTCAGCACACATTTCAATCTACCTTAGAGAAAATATATTGAAAATCTCACAGTTTTAATACTTTAACAATTTAGCAGAAATTAAGATTATTCTGGAAAGTAACTGAACAGGAGCCAGCTATCTACAGTTGGCCTGGATTTTCCCACTCTTCTTTGAAGGAGATTGAAGTTAATTGTGTACTGAACTGCCTCTGTCATCTTGGAGACATTTAGCAGAATTGTAATCTTAATAGTCTCTCTCCCCCTAAATTGCTGGTCACATTCAAGTCTCTTTGCCTATCCCTGGGAAGTCTATGATCTTGACAGATCTCTAGAAGTCCTACCTCTTTAGTTAGTATTCCTTTTAGTCACATCCACCATCATTCCAGCAAACATGAAGTAAACAAGATGGCCCTTCCAGCTTAATGCTAATCACTGTCTGGAGGAGCCACTGTTGAGCAACAAGTACAGTGACTTCCTCCATGAGTTTAAAATATTGTAGCCAGAACATTGAGCCCACAAATACAAATTAACTCAATTCTTGTTCTACATATAAATTCATAGCATTATCATTATAAGCAAAGTTTTAAAAAATAATCTTAGTTTTATTTGCTGCTGTTTACAGATAACCATTTTACATCACAATTTCAGTAAAATTTTAAAATCACATTATCTTAAACCCAACAGCAAGATGCTGGACTTTTCTACGATATGGTATACTTTTATTACAAGCTTTACAATGACAAATTTCATTTTTGTATTATAGTTTTAGATAGCCTGTGGAACATCTGAAAGGTACACCTGGACAATTTTTAAGTGTTTACCCCAAAATTCCTAATATTTTATAGCAGTTAACTTTATTAAAAACCTAAAGTATGTAGTGTTGAAGTTTTAAGTAACATTTTCCCCTACTTAAATGTTGCTAATTTTCCATTTTAACTGAAGCCAGTCTTTAAATAGTTTTCAAAGGTTTAAAACCAAAATATATTTGTCAATTCCAGTTTTAGGAGAATAATTTGTGCAACAAAGCTTTTAGATCCTATTAGAGGGTGTAATACCTGAGTAACCTTTTTGACAATGGCTCTTTGTTGTAAATAGTACTGCTCCTGCAGCCCTCCCCCTCGGCCAAAAAAACCAAAACAAAACAGGGCTCTTTGAAGACTGTAGGCAGAGAGGCTATTTTAGAAACTGTGCTTCAAGTGTGCTCAGAAGAGCAAACAATACTAAGTGGACCTGATAGAGAGAACCATACTAATTCAGTTCCATTTAGTCTGACTAAAATTTTAAAATTTAGGTGCCTAAAGTTGGGCACCTACATCTATTAGGAAAAAGAGAAAGAAGAAAACTAAGCAGAAATAGGAGGTAGTCCAAGAAGTAGGTATTTTTTGTACTGAGAGATACTAAATACAGTAATTAGGTACTGAATAACTAAAAGTTTAATTACTATAAGTAGGTTATATTCTGCCTTTGATCTTTATACAAACTTCTCAATCCACAGCTTAACTTTCACCATTATCAATGAAGACAGTAGTATATCCTAAATTTACAAGCTGTCCCAGACCCCTTAATTAAAAATTGAATTGGGCCCCCCCCCCTTAGAATGAGCACAATATTTAGCAGGTCAGGATTTGAGGTATTCACCACTTAAAACTGGACTAAAAAAAATTCATTTAACTCTGAAAAAGCAGTGATATATTAAGTCCAGTTTCAGTTATAACAGAAAAGTAGCAACATTTAAGCATAAATGTTATTTATTGATTCTTAAATTACAGAACATACTTTAAATGCTTTATCATGTGGAGAGCCATATTTTAAATAATATTTTTAGCGATAATCCCCAGCCCTCAAATATTCAAGACTATCATGTTCCCCCATTGGTAGTTATCAGTTCACATGCCCTTTGAGTCAACTAATCATCAGAATCTATTTGAAGCAGAGCTCTACAGACATTTGCACAGGGAAATGGACTTGCTTTATTGAGAAAGACTATTTGCATAAAAATCTGGTACATCTTCCTCTGCACAGTTAACAATAGTACTTTGCCCACACAAGGCCAGGAAGAGGAGGAGGAGCAGGGAAGAAAGACCCACCACCCTGCCCTAATGCTGGTTACACAACAGACAGTCCCTTTCCCATTATCAAATGAAAACAGTGGGACTCATACGTGGTGGCTCCCCTCTAATAACTTTATTTGGAAGTCCAGTGGACTAGTATAATAGGTGAGTTTTCACTATTTCTGAAAAAAAAAAAACCACACACACACACACACACACACACACACACACACACACACACACACATATTTGATGGAGGGTTGGTTTTTTTGGGTGGGGGTGGGAAAGAGGAATAGAAGGAAAGCCACCTACATTAACAAGAACTATGCTTGGCAAGATTCTTTCCCACCTTCATCCAAGTACTGGAGAAAACACCTTACCCCCAGGGGTCAGCAACCTTTGGCATGCGGCCCATCAGGGTAATCTGCTGGTGGGCCATGATACATTTTGTTTTAGTTGACCATCTGCAGGAATGCCTCCCCACCCCCCACCGTAGCTCCCAGTGGCTGCGGTTCACTGTTCCTAGCCAATAGGAGCTGCAGGAAGCCCAATTATTTTTAAGTTAGGAAGCCCTGGATGCTTCTTTGCAGGCTTTGTCTCAAATGGTGAATGCAGGATACCAGCCCCTTCACCTTTGAACCAGGAAGTGGAAATAAGTTACAGTAATGCCAAATTCGCTTGTAAAAAACAAAAAACCCACATTTTTTAGAAGCTTGAATGAGGTTTGCTGGGAGCTTTAATTACGTAATTGCGCAAATACTATAAAAGTGTATTTTTAAAAACTCCATCTTCTGCAGTTGTCAAACAAGCAGGAAGAATAGCTTGCTTAATGTGATGATAGGACTGTGTTGCTTTCAGTCTATATATGCGATCTAATTTCAATGTGTGTACTACTGAAGTAAAAACATTTCAATGTCATAAAACACTATGTAGACAAATCTAATTATTTCACATTTGAGTTGACTCGGTACTGATGCATCTTATCTAAAGGATAAACAAGTTGCTGAATCTCTGCCACGCTTAAGCAGCACAATAATATTGGGGTTTAAGATTTACTTTACTACACCAATATTTACGTGCTGCTAGGGCGGAACAAGTATAGCAATTCTTCTATTCATCCAAATTTCAGGAACACACTCAGCAGTACAAACCTTTGGACTAGAAGAATCTTCAACTGTTTCTCTTCCTTAAATTTCCAAAGCAGCAAATAATGATTCGCATTTTTGCTAGAGCATGCAAACCATGATGTGCTGCTAGAGTACTTTAAGGCCTCAAAGACAAGACTCTGAGTACTTATACAAATGTACTTTCTTAGGAGTTTAAGAAAAGTTATATTTTTAGACTCAGAACTAATCAGACTTACCTGTAAAATTAAAAATCTATTATGATCCAGGTCAATTCCATGGCTTCGAAGCAGAATACCAACATCTTTGAATGTTTTCTTCTTCCCACTGATGTGGTAGACAGAAGAATTATCTCTGTAGGCAGTTCTAGATACACAGAAATTGCTGTTGGGAATGACTTCATAATCATCCCCTTCCTGTTTTGAGGAAAAAACAAAACCAGAAAAACAATTGTTAGTATAAAGTCACAGCTAACTTCAGATTTCACTTTTAAGTGCAGTTTTACCCTCATGTTTAGGCTTTTACAAGGCAACTGTACCCTGGTTCCTAGTTCTATTGAAGTGTATAATAAATCTTAGAGCGTGCACACCTCACTAAACATGCAATGTTTTTGCTTCCAAAAACAGCCTTGAAAACAGCATAGAGGCACTCTATACAAGTTTAAACTGAGTGGGCCTTAATTTTATGCCTCTCCCTCCTCTCACCCCAGCTACTGCTTTAAAACACCATATTCTCTGTTTAGCATCTAATGACAGATTTTTTTTCTTGCTACACTCTCCATACATATCAAAAAGAAAAAAACCTTGTTCAAATTCAAAGAGGCTACTTCTTTTAATCTTTATATTAGGATGCCTTGAGTATTTTAACATAAATGCTGTCTTATTTTTGAATAATTTAAAGTCTTTTTTTTTTTTTTTGCAGGGCTAAGGAAGAGTTGTTACTTTAGTAAGTGCCTCTGAAGCCACTGTACAAATAGAAGATACAAAAAATGACAATTAAAAATGGACACATTGAACAAATTTATATATAAGTATTTTATTAGCTAGTCGAGATCTTTGCTTTACCTGAAAGCAACAGATACAACAAAACTGACACCCAATTTTATTTTTACAGAGGAAGTTTTAAAGAGACACAGTAATTCTAAAATTTAAGAAAGTGGTCTACTACTTTAATGGAATAGCCCCCCAGATTCAATCACCTTTAATATCAAATCCATTCAGAAGTTGTTTTGCTTCATGAAATTAGTCTCGAGGTATTATGCAGGTACAAATGAAAGCCACAATAAAATTTAATTATTGGACAGGCTAGTATAATATAAATACAAGTCAAATTTTTATTTGTATTTAGATATAGTTTAATGCAGCAGACAAACAGTGCTTCAACTAAAATGCATGAAGAGTCTTTTTTTACAATACCCTTACCAGAATATGTAATTTAGACAATCAACTAAATCTTTTGGACTTTCAATAAGCTTTTTATAATTTATATTAGAAAGCAAGTATACTTCCCCTTTTTTATTTCTTCAGTTGCATGCACAAAATTATCGCAAACAACATTTCTTGGACAATTAAGTCAATATTTGAGCAACGTTGAACAATTTATTGAAAAAATATTAGAATCCTTTAAGTAAAAATTTCCCTCAAGCTGTAAGTAACAATAAATCAATAATACAACATAAAAAGTTTGCACTAAGTAAATTGGAAAGCAAAATAGATGTTTTAAATTTTTAATTTTCCTATTTCAGTTAAAATGAAGGTCACATTGACATCTTAACCCTAATATTTCAGAAAATGTTTAGTCTTTTTAGGTGAAAGTCTTGTGATTGTTTAAATTGATAATGTACTGTGATATAAATAGTGTGTATATACACAATAAAAACTTAAAGTTTAAGCTATTGTAAGTTGAAAATATCTAAGGCTGAAAACTATAGAAATACTCAGTTTTTAATCCTCAAATCTAAAAAAAATCTGCATAATGCATGTTACAATTTAGAACACAGTGTGTATCTGATTTTAGACTTATAAAACGTATCAATGAAATCAGTTGCACACAACCCTAAAGTGTGTGTGTGTGTGTGTTATAAATATAGATATATAAATAAAAACATTTCTCATGTGACTTGACCGGTACAATAAGGTTTAGTATTTCTAAACAACTTTAAAATAATGTATTGCCAAACACTAGTCATCCAGAAGTTCTAATGAAAAGTTATGTCTACTCAAAGTGGAAATTAAGCACTATACACAACTTCAAGGAGATTTGTTTCTTTACTTTTTCAGCCAGTTAGTTTGAAGTATTCTACTTCATAAAGGTAAACCAATCACATGGGCAAGATTTTCATCCTAAGCTAGTTCCACATTAAAACAGACAGTAAAATGTTAAATTCTCAAATCCTTAAAAAAAAAAAAAAAAAGCCTCAGCATATTTTTTCTTTAAACAGAAGAATACGTACCTTGTCAACAATCTTTTGAAAGTGAACTTCCACAGTACAGCTCTGGATGTTCTTGTGTTCGTCAGAATTATGGATCAGCACAGAAAGTTTTTTGGATCTGATTTTTTGTGCCCGATACCCAAATACAAAAAGCATTGAATCAATGACATTGGATTTTCCACTGCCATTTGGTCCAATAATACAAGAAAAACGCTGCATAACAGAAAGAAACAATATTCAAATTTACAATAGAAACTGGCCAATTTGTTTCATCTACTTCATTTGTGGATAGCTGAAAATACTGTTATTTCTAGTGCAGGAAATTGCAGACTATTGGGAAGCTTAGTTTTTACTGCCCCGGGTTGGTGGGGGGGGGAAAAGGGGGGGGAGGGAAAGGAGAATAAAAAAAGAGTACAACCTATTCAAAATACACCTCTGGTTAGTACAGATTTCTACGTTTTATTCTGTAAAGTCAGAAAGCTATATTGTACCCAGTAAGCATGGTTTATAAAGAAACAAGTTCATAATTAAACACAATTTTCTTGTCTTTGTGACCTAATCCCTAAACGTTGTTAAGTAAATGAAATAAAGTAAAGACGATAAATGCTTAAGTTGTAGTTTACTTCTATTTCAAGCATGGTACAGTATCAAAAACTTACACTTTGACTACAAGTAATCTATTGTCCTTTAAATAAAATTAGAGTATCATCATTAAAGTAATTCTCACTCTTCCACTATAAAATATATAAAATCAGAAGTCATTTGCTGATAAGTTGTGTTCACAGTACTGTAAGGAGTACTAGAGACACAACAAAATTTTACTTCAGTTTAGAAGTTACTTAAAATAGAAAAATACCTTATGAAAAGGTCCCAGAATTTGTTCCCCTGCGTAGGATTTGAAGTTCTGGTTTACAATATGAGTTATCATGAGGCGAGGAGCTCCAGCTTCATTGGTCATTGCTGGAGGTGGGGGAGGAGAGATGCTACTCAAAATCTCTTCTAAACTTCGATCACCAAGTACCCCATCCGAGGCTGCTAAACACATCCAAAATAAAAAGAAAAAACTATATAATGTCTCAATGACTTGAGAGAACTTCTAAAAGCTTAGTTCAAGCAGAAAAAGTACAAAAATGTGCTTCTATACAAACTAGGAATCATACTTTCACTTTAAATTATTAAAACTGAACGAAACTGGAGTTGAAGCACCTTTCTTCCAAGAAGCTAATCTTTTAGCAAGTAGACACTTAAGATGTCCCATCCGTTCACTAGTGGGGTTACTGTTTCATTACATAATGCTTAGTCTAACACTTTGCAAGGCAGTGTGAAATTACAATAGTTACATTTAAAAAGCCTACAAACCCATACAAATGGGCAAATTCTTTCTAATTAATAACTGGACAGCCATATTTCAGGCATGCTCACACATACTGTAAGGAGGAGATTTGGGATGACTGAACAATGCCCTGAAAAACTGTAATGACAGCACAACTTACTCCTGAAAGGCAGGAAGTTTGTTACAAAAACAAACTGGCCTCTTGGATTTCAATTATAGTTTTACTTAAAACAGCTTTTCAACTGTTAAAAACAATTTCTTCTTTAAGTAGATAACTCTGACATCACTTTCCACATATTAACCATTTATCAAACATCTTACTTTAATAACATCACATACATGGCTACCTAAAAACAGTTTTCTACAGATGTTTCCAGCAGAAAATCAACTCTAACACAAGTTTAATACGTAACGAGTAATTGCCTAAAAGTCATTTAAGAATTTCAAGTCACTGCCACTTATTCCAGCCCAAGAAATCTCATACTGCGGGATGCATCTGTAGCTAAAATAATCTTGCCACCACAATCAGAAGTACTAGACAACATAGCAAGAATATGAAATCTATGCTTAGTTGGAAGAAACAGTGCCTACCAACAGCATTTTTACCTAAACTAAAACACCGATGCAAATACTTTAACTCTTTCAAAACCATATTTGCCGTTTTAAAAATCAGATTTAAATTCAACTTGTCAAAATAAAAAATTACAGTATCCCTTCCTACATAGAAGCTGAATCTGAACTGGAGTGCCCTTAAGTTCAGCAAGATACTATCATGAAGACATACCACTAAATTTACGTGCTTGGTACATCGGGATCATAACAAACACTTACCTTGCTGAGATGCTTCACTGATGCATTTGTCAGCTTCTTTTTCCACTTCCATATCACTGGTGGATTCCTCCAAGGGCTCTTTGCCTTTTTGACGGGCTGCAGTGGAGGTTTTGGTCCTCTTGCTTGGCATGATTTCTGTTGGCTGTTTCCCTCTGATTCCAAGCAATCAAACTACCCAAGGGACTGTCTCCTTCGCTAACACAAACAAGAAAAACCCGTTGACCCAAGTGCTGGGCGTATCACCCATTAAGGGCTATAACTAACTGTGCATGTGTATCCAAAATGACTAATAATAAGTGAAATCCATATGAATTTCGAAGATAGGATCAGGATTTCAACCAAATTAAAACTCAGCCTTTAGTCACCATATTTTAAAGTCCCTTAAATCAGTAGCTTTATCCCCCTGGCTTTTACATATCAGTAGAGGACATCCATCTATTGAAACCCATCATACATTCTGATGTGGCAGCATTAAAACGTATCATCCATATTCAGATGAAGAATAATTATGATGTTACTGGAAAGTGTCATTTCAGTAATAAACTGAAGCCGATATGTACTTGAAGAAACACTTTTATATATACACACCTAAGAATTTTCAGTAGTCCAATCTAATAATACTCAAATACTTTCCACTCTATAGAAAGTCTCTAGTCCAAAGGACATTAAACTGAATGGTTACCCAAAAATTTAGCTAAATGCTCACTATTGTCAATGCTCCACACTTAAAGACAGCACACCAAACAAAAAGCAAATTCCGTATCAGCAATAGATTTGATGTTAACGCTTGATTGGGGGGGGGGGGGGGAGAACAGTACAGAAGTCCACACTTGGCACATAAAGGCAGTTACCAAAAAAGCAAGAATAGAAAGCAGCTCAGGAGAAAGATGAAAAGCAAGAAGCCTGAACCAGTAAAATATTCTCAAAAAGTCTAAATTACTCTATCACAGCAAGTGATTAATTCAGTTTGGATACACACAGACAGGAAAGTATACTTCTCACAAGATTTAAAAAAAACCTGACGTGGTTGGAAAGTCATCTTACAATCGGTGCCAAACATTTGACATTCTCAGACCTACCTACAGCCCCAACCCACAGGAGTCCTTCATTTGGGACAATGGGGGGTTGGGATGGGGGTGGGGAATGGAAGATAGAGGGAGAATTCGTTTTAAGGCAATTTAAGTCTATGTCCGTTCCCCCGTGGCTGTTTAAAAAAAAAAAAAAGACTAAATCCTATAGGATTTTTTTATAACGTTAATTCAAATTGAATAGGGTAGTTAATCATACAAAAATACTGAAAAGAGATTTAGGAGTCATTTATAATATAACTGTTTATCATCAGCTTTTAAATCCTAGTTCCCTCACATCTCAATCTGAATCACCTTGCCAAGCATGAATCATTTACCCCCGTTACTCCCTGATCATCTATTAAGTATTTATGTCCAAACCCACCGCCCAGAAAAAGTAAAATCAAAGGTGTTTCTTAAAAGCAACTCTTACGGACCTGCTGCCAAGTGTGAGTCTCATTGCGATAGGCGAAAAAATTAAAAACCAAGAAGATTCCCCCATTTGGAAAAGACTCAATGTGAGGGCAATAACTGATGTCAGCGACGAGTGATTGTGTTGCGCTTTTCCCTCAGAATTGTTTTGGAAGCAAGGAGTCATCCTAAAGCCCCCCCCAGCCCCTTGGTCTGAGTCTACAGGGGTTTCCCTAGCGTATAACTGTCAGAAGTAGTTGAAAATACAATCACAAAGAAGACCCTAGTCTGCAGACAGATTAAAATCAGGCCTCTGAAATTCTCAAGAGACTGTATCACAAACTTGTTACTGTGCCTCTCCGCCAGTGTCTGGTATCTGATGAATGGGTCCCCACAGGTCCATAAGGATACAACGGGGAATCCGCTCTCTCCCATAGGTTGCAATGGACCCCCCCTCATGATTCGGCAGCTCTAATACTGCTGGTGTTGGCAGGTCGCCGCCCCGAGGAACAGAATCACACCACTCTTCTCCACGCGTGAGGAGTGCCGCTCCGTCCTCGGGAAGGGCCCGTTACATTGGTGGCGGTACGGAACGGCAGTCGGACAGTCGCCCCACCCCGCGGGACTGCAGATTAAAGAAGTGGGAAAACAGCCGCCGCCGCCTTTCGCTCCCCCGAAGGGGTAGGGGGAAGGGAAAAGGGAGGGGGAAAAAAAAGTCCACCGCCCCTTACTCCCCACCCGCCAGGGTAGCTTACGTAGGGAAATCTACAGCTACCCCACAGGCAGGCTCCATGGGGAGGTCCCCCAGCTCCAGTTACAGAGAAGAGTGCCCCCCAGCTCCACCTGTCCCCAGATAAATTACTAGGCACTTTGTTGGAAGCGCTGCTTGCCGAGCCGCCCCAGGCTTCGCAGTCCTGTCAGCAGGCAGAGCTGGTACCTCGTACGCGGAGCGGGCGGCGAGCTGCCCCGGCAAGACTTCAGGTGAGGCTGACTGTGGTGAGTCCGACCGGCTCCTGCTTGCTGCAGCTTGGCGGCTTCTACACTCGAAAATGGCGCCCAAACTGCAAACTCGAACCGAAATTCGTTAGAAACGCGCGGAGCATGATGGGTAAAGAGAGGGACGGCTATCGGCCTCCTACAGGTTTGAAAGGAGAGGAAAAAAAAACCCTCCGGCGCCATATTGTTTTCCGTTACTGCGCGAACGGGGTAAAAGTAAAATAGAAACATTTACATTGGTTTGGTAATTTTGAATTTCAAACTAATGAAAAGAACGTTACTTAAAAGCGCCTAAGTGGGAAAAAAATCCTACTAATTTAGATGATAGTGTGGGTCAATGGGAGGAGTTTGGTTGCCTGGTAACGGCCTGAGGGGCGATGGCGGACGAAACTAAAAAAGGAATAAATATATTTTAAAAAATTTTAAAATATAAAATTATAATAAATATATTTTAAAAAATATGTTAATTAAGAAGCCGGTCCGATGACGTCAGTGATTTGTCACCTGGCTTGGGAGGGTCCGTTAGGTGGACGGGGGAGTGAGGAACTCTCGCGCGAGGATACGCGTGGGAAATCTCGCGGGAAGTAGCTATAGAGACGGAGCTGCTTCCTTGCAGCGTTTGCTAACAGATCGGAGAGGACTGAGTGGTTAGTAAGTGGTCTCGCTCGTTGCTTCCCCTGACCCCGTATCAGGAGTTCTAGGGTGCCCTTAACTGGGGAGGAGGAAGCGGGTGTTAAATCTGTGAGGGTCTGGGAGCAACTGACAGCGCAAGTGCCAGCAATAGGGTCCTGCCCTGGAAAGGGTTCTTAACGCCCATTCACTCTCCCAGCTCCAGACTTGTATTCGTAGACCGAGCAGCTGCTTTGGACAGGTAAATTTCTAAAAGGGGAGCTGGAGGGGCTTCCCCCGTTACCAGAGATGCTGGAACAATTTATATAGTGGCGGATGCTGAGAGCCATTGTACCAAACTGTAAACCTTTTATATAATGGAAGCCACTTCACACCTAATTCCAGCACCTATGCCTGTTACCTGCCCTGGGGAAGTGAGAGGATGAGGGGGAAGACCTGTACTCCTGTATGTCTGGAGTTATACCTGTCTCATAGAGCTGGAAGGGACCTTGAAAGGTCATGGAGTCCAGTTCACTGGCTTCACAAGAGTACCAAGAACTGTTCTTGACAGATTTTTGCCCCAGATCCCTAAATGGCCCCCTCAAGGACTGAACTCACAACCCTGGGTTTAGAAGGCCAATGCTCAGACCACTGTGTGATCCCTTTGGAGTGGTGGCTCACTATAATTTCCTTAGGGAAAGTGGAAGGGGGGAGCCCGATCAAGAAAGAGCTGAGGGAATACTCACTCCATCTGTAGTTTGTGTTAAGTGATCCCTCCACTACAACCTGTCTTGAGGGAGGGGAAAGGCAGGGTTGTTTTGTTGGCCCTCTAAACTGCCTGGTGAGAGCATGATGAAAAGTGTTTACTACTGTAACCTTTTCCTAGGATAAGTCCAAACAGTAATTTACCAGAAGGAAAATTGTGGCATGTGGCTGGAGGGAGGGGCATGAATGGAAGATGCTATGAATGATGGGGGACCAGGGGACTGTGAGTGGGTGAGCAGAATTGGGTGGTGGGATTTAGAGAAGCATAGGGATTAAGTGAAGATTTTGGGGAATGTCACAAGGCTCTGGGGAGGGGTAGAGGGACTAGGAGTTATGCAGCAAATGGGGGTGTAGTGGGGAGAGCCCAGTTCTGTGCTGCAGCATTGGTGCATCTGTTCTCACAGCACTGCTTCTTCAGTGTATCGGGGAGTTAAGACAGCAGGATTATGCAGAGTGACTGGTCTCTCACCCTAGAGATCCTTCATTCACATCCCTGTTTCTTTGCCATAAACCCTCTAATGTTCCCATTCAGCCACCTGTAACCCACTTATTCTCCTGCCCATTCTCCTGTGTGTGTCACACAGTCATTCTTGCTCATGCTTAATTCCCCAATGCACTCTGCAGCTGCTTCATAGGCAGCCAAGTGGTAGGAGGGGAGATAGGATAGTTAGGAAGATGAATGGGGTTGGGGGAGCAGAGAATTCTGGGGACTCAATGTAAGAGAAATGGAATGTGTTTGAAGAGTGGGACTAAAGAGATATGTGAGGGGGGTGCATGTGAGTTGTTATAGGTACAGGACTCTGCCTGGGGCATGATAGAGGAGTGAAGCTGTAAGACCTAGGGTGGATAAAATATCAGCATTGGTAGCTATCTTTGTGACTAACTCTTAGTATTAATACATCTTTCTAAAAACCAAAACATTGCTAGTTTAGAGTTCAGATTGGGTACCTTTACCAATAAATGGATACTCTTCTACCAGTAAAAAGAACGAAGAGTACTTGTGGCACCTTAGAGACTAACAAATTTATTTGGGCTTTTGTTAGTCTCTAAGGTGCCACAAGTACTCCTCGTTCTTTTTGCTGACACAGATTAACTCATCTACCACTCTGAAACCTGTGTCCTACCAATGTTGTCCCTGCACATTGTGGTACCCATTACATAATTCTGAACATAGCTGTCTTGAGCAGGTGCATAGCATGAAAGAAGGTATACTTGGCAGGGTGGATAAAAATCAATGATTTAAAAAAAATTGGATTTTTTTGATGATGTTTTTTGAGGAAAAAACTTATCTAAAGATAGATACATCATAACTCAAAGAGATCTCATGGAATAGGAATCATAAATTCTAATGGAATATTTAAGACAAGTTTTGTAAATGAGTTCCAGTAGTTCATGAATTAGGGACCCAATTTTATGGGGTTCCAGGGGCTTCTGTGTAGATTATTTAGGTTAATCTTTCTATCTACCCAATGGGACTCAGTGCTCTGTCTAGAAGATACCATCAGGGATGCTTAGTTTTGCAGTTCTCAAACTGCAGATTTGTCTCTCCAGAGATAACATACTTGTTAACAGCAAAAATGTTTTTAAATAAATAAATCATGTATAGAGGTGAGAAATAACAGACCTCAACTCTATTGTCCCTCTGCAAATTTGTGTACACAGAGTCAATTCCTTACCCCTCTCTAAAAGTGCAAAGTTTCAAAAAGTTCAATGAATAGAAGATCATTGGGGACAGAATAGAACTGAAGAAGGAGAAGTCTGGAGATAAATGTGGGAAGGGAGAACAATTTTAACAAAAACAAACCTGATTTTAAAAAAAGCTTGAATGTTTTAACTAAATACGAAAATTCAGATGCTTGTTTTGTTAAAATATTCTGTTTGCTGTTGAAGAAAAAAAAATCCAGAATACATAATGTTGAATAAAACAATTTAAATGTCTGTCGGGTGGTGATCTCCTCTTAATACAGCATGTCAAGAAAATTATCCAAATATTAATGATTAACTTGTCGAATTGGAGATATTTATGAAGTCATTAGGTGGTGAACTATCTGCTTCAATTACCTTTGGTAAATGAAATAACCAAACAATCATTCGTTGTCTGATATAGCTGTAAAACTAATCCGAAAAGTTTTTTCAAAATAAATCACTTTAAAAATGTATAATGTGTACCTTCTAAAAACTAAACCTCCAGCTATCTCTGAGGCCTGGTCTACGCTACAGGGTTAGGTCGAATTTAGCCGGATTAGGTCGATTTAAAAATGAATGTATCCACACAACCAACCCCGTTCTGTCGACCTAAGGGTATGTCTACACTACGGGATTATTTCGATTTCACAGAAACTGATTTTTGGAAACAGATTATATGAAGTCAAGGGCACATAGCCACACTAAGCACATTAATTTGGTGGCGTGCGTTCATGTACCAAGGCTAGTGTTGACTTCCGGAGCGTTGCACTGTGGGTAGCTATCCCGTAGTTCCCACAGTCTCCCTCGCCCATTGGAATTCTGGGTTGAGATCCCAATGCCTGAGGGGGCCAAAAATTTGTTGTGGGTGGTTATGGGTAAATGTCATCAGTCAGTTCTCCCTCTGTGAAAGCAACGGCAGAAAATCATTTAGTGCCCTTTTCCCTGGATTGCCCGGGCAGATGCCATAGCATGGCAACCAGGGAGCCCATTCAGCCTTTTTTCACTGGATGTTGCTAACAGACACAGTACTTGGTGAGGTCGGCCGGAGGCGCATGGACAAAAATGGGAATGACTTCCAGGTCATTCTCTTCTTTAAGTTTTGTCTAATGGAGAGTCAGTTCTACCTAGAATATCAGGCAAGCCTACTAAAGAACCAGAGAGGCAAATGGCTGCTCCAGGTCAGAGCCCCAGACATCCCACATAAATGATGAGCTGCATGCCATTCTAGAGGGTGCCCCTGCAACATTCCCACCCGTTGCTTTCTTCCTCCCCTGCCCCTCCTAGGCTACTGTGGCATTTATTCTCTATTTGTGTGATGAAGTAATAGAGAATGCATGAATAAGAAACAACACTGACTTTATTGCCTCTGCAAGCAGAGATCAAAGGCGGGGAGGGGAGGGCAGTTGGCTTACAGCAAAGTAGAATGAACCACCATTCTTCACTTACTCAGCTTATAGCTGAAAATGGGAATCTGTGACAAGCACTAGGATAGAAGCACAGGCAGGACTGAATCTCCATTTGTGTGTGGGCCCTTGGTTGACACTGGTAAAATACAAAATGTCCCAGGATATGTATGTTGGGAGACAGTTCTAAATGGCAGCTTAATTTTTTTATTTGCAGCAAAATGTAGAGGTCTAAGTATCTGATTGTGAGCCCTGGTAGCAAGGGGTAGGCATGACCATGCAGCGCTTCTGACTGGGGAGATCAGCCTGAGGCAGAAGCCTCCAGCTGCCATAATATTCCAGGCAGGACTGAATCTCCATTAGACAAAATTTAAAGAAGAGAATGACCTGAAGTCATTCCCATTTTTGCCTAGGAGCCCTGGCCGGGCTCTGACCATCATTGCCTTGGAGATTTTTTTTCAAATGCTTTTGCATTTCTTCTATTGGAACAAAGTTCTGATAGAACAGATTCATCTCCCCATATAGAGATCAGATTCAGTATCTCCCGTATGATCCATGCTGGAGCTGTTTTTTGATTCTGGGACTGCATGGTCACCTGTGCTGATCGGCGCTCCACGCTGGGCAAACAGGAAATGAAATTCAAAAGTTCGCAGGGCTTTTCCTGTCTACCTGGCCAGTGTATCTGAGTTCAGATTGCTGTCCAAAGCGGTCACAATGGTGCACTGTGGGATAGCTCCCGGAGGCCAATACCAGCGAATTGAAGCCACACTGACCTTAATTCGAAATGGCAATACTGATTTCAGCGCTACTCCCCTCGTCAGGGAGGAGTACAAATATCGATATTAAGAGCCCTTTATATCGAAATAAAGAGCTTCGTTATGTGGATGGGTGCAGAGTTAATTTGGTTTAACGCTGCTAAATTCAAGATAAACTTGTAGTGTAGACCAGGCCTAAGGGGTTCTTAAAATCGACTTTTGTACTCCTTCCCGGTGAGGGGAGTAGCGCTAAAATTGACTTTGCTGAGTCGAATTTGGAGTAGTGCGGACACCAATGGACGGTATTGGCCTCTGGGAGCTATCTTAGAGTGCTCCATTGTGAATGCTCTGGACAGCATTTGAACTCCAATGCACTAGCCAGGTACACAGGAAAAGCCCCAGGAACTTTTTAATTTCATTTCCTGTTTGGTCAGCGTGGCGAACTCAGCTGCTGTGGAGCGTAGAATGTTTTTGCGCTCCCCCTATCATCTCCATCCCTGAAGTTACCGCAGATTAGAAGGTGAAAAAAACCACACTCACAGTGATGTGTTTTCTGAGCTCGTGCAGTCCTCCTGCACTGATAGGGCACAGCTTAATGCATGGAGGCATTCAGTGGCAGGGGCCAGGAAAGAATTAAGTGAGTGCCAAGAGCGGAGGCAGGACGTGATACTGAGGCTAATAGGGGAAAAAACGGACATGATGAAGCATCTGTTGGGGGAACAAACGGACATGATGAAGTGTCTGTTGAAGTGGCAGGAAAGCCAACAAGACCACAGACCCCCGCTGCATCCACTGTACAACCGCCTATCTTCCTCCCCATGTCCTAGATGCCCAAGAATGCGGGGAGGCTCCAAGCACCCAGCCACTCCACTGCAGAGGATGACCCAAGCAACAGAAGGCTGTCATTCAAACAGTTTGATTTTTAGTGTGGCTACAATAAGCAATGTGGCCTTGTCCTTCCCTCCTCCTCCATCCCACCTGGGCTACCTTGTCCATTATCTCATTTTAAAAAAAAATTAATAAAGAATGCATGATTTCAAAACAATAGTTACTTTATTTCGAAGGGGGGAGGGTGGTTGTCTTACAGGGAATTAAAATCAACAAAGGGGGCGGGCTTGCATCAAGGAGAAACATACACAACTGTCACACCAAAGCTTGATCATGGTCTGCCATTGCTTTCATGGAGGGAGGGGCAGCTGACGACATGTACGCAAAACCGCCCACAACAATGTTTTTGCCCCATCAGGCATTGGGAGCTTAACGCAGAATTCCAATGGGCGGCAGAGACCGTGGGATAGCTACCCACAGCGTACTGCTCCGTAATCAATGCTAGCCACAGTTGGGAGAACGCACTCCGCTGACTTAATGCACTTAGTGTGGACATATGCAATGGACTGTATAAAATTGGCTTCTATAAAATCG
Organism: Gopherus evgoodei; assembly: GCF_007399415.2. NCBI lineage: Eukaryota > Metazoa > Chordata > Testudines > Testudinidae > Gopherus > Gopherus evgoodei. The sequence goes on from NC_044330.1 coordinate 22,586,639, forward strand.
ACCTAATTTCGTAGTGTAGACATACCCTTAGTTGTGAAGACTATGTGTTAAGGTTATAACAACCAACAAGGATGCATTTTTTTAATGTAGTAATCTATTAAATCAAGTCTTCCTGACTAGTGATTTAAATCAAATCCACCCTGATACTTGGTAGCATATTACGTTACACATATGCAATATGTGCATATTTTGGACCAGATTATCAGTATAAATTAACATAGCCCAGTTGAATTCAGTAGAGCTATGCTAATTTAAACCAACTGAGGCTCTGGTTCAAAATATGTAATCTATAGTAATTATATATATGAGAGAGAGAGAGAGACTTTTTTTATACCATTTTCTTCAACAGTCTGTCAGTTTATTCCAGTGATTAATTTTTAGTTATTCTGTCCTGTCCATGAAAAGAGGCATACGTTTTTGTATGCAAATACCAAAGCTAGTCGTCGTCTTATGTTCAACGTGCCTCAGGTGGCATGTAATCAGGATTCATCACCGAATTTGGTCTGCTGGTTGGATCATTAGGTTCCCCAGTGTGGGCCTGAGTACTGATGGGGAATGTGATGTGAATGTTGATCCTTGCCCCCCCAGTAGTCAAGAACTGTCACCAAACCTGCTGCCTGTAAATGCCAGCCATGTCCTTCTTTGATTTCCTATTCTTCTTTGGTCAACAACATCACATATATTGCTCACCTATGCCTAGTTGAAGACTTTGTGTGAATTGTATTGCTGGCCTTCTTTAGAGAACATGCACAACATTAATTGCTTTTAAACATTTTATTTTGGATATTGGTATTTTCCTTTTTAATGGTGATTACTCGTGATATTTTTAAAAATCTTTACAGTTGTAGCCTATCCAGTGAAGAAACCATCTTTTATACTTTTTAATGTTTCATCTGGACTAGCAAAACCAAGAAATTTAGAAAGAATGAGGCTGAAGACATCACACTTAAAGGAACCAAAACATATCCTTTATCTCAAAACAAAGTGTATCAACTTTACATAGCACTCTTGGTAAAATAGAATTATGTTTATCATGTTATAGTAAAATATACGATGTGATTGTAAAGACAGTACAAAGTTATTTTATAGATTCTGGAGACTTAATTTATTTTTTTTAAGATTTTTACTGTTTTCTGCAAAAATGTAAAGGCCCAATACTGCAAGGTGTTGAGCACTTCAAGCAGGGTACTAAGTACCCTCCATTCTCAATAACTTCTGTTGGAATCTAGGGTGTTCAGCACCTTGCAGAAGGTGTCAAGATTTTGCAGGAAAGCTGTTTTTGTTTTCCCTTTCTTCTCATAGAGGATTTATTCTTGCAAAGAGATTTTCTCATGCAGCTAATAATTTCACTCCTGTATCAATTTGTCTGCAATAAGACTAACAAACAATAGCACTGACAAAGGTGTATGCTTACCTAATACCACTTTGTTACTCTTAAATGAGTTATCTCCATCCCTGGTGTGATACTGCTATAATGAAAACAAAACACATTTGGTCAAATTTTGAACTTGCATATTTTGACACCAAAGCCCTCCTGTAGATGGAGGCTAAGCTTTTATCTATGTTTAATAGATGTGCAGTTTAATTAGACATGATACTTTTAAAGTCACATACTCTGTCAAATTCCTTTTTTGCTCTATTTTCTTCAAACTTTCTGCTGCCTCTTGACACAAAGAAAAGTAATGCAATGCAAAGGTCTTACACAAAGAAAAATAACTTCTGTATATAGATCTGTTTTTAAAATAGCCAAAATTAAATATTTTTAAAATATTTTTCTGTATCACTTTATTTTTGCAATACTTATATTCTAAGATTACTTTCAGTAACCAAAATTCAAGACTTCCTTAATTCAATTACACATAAAGAATTGGTTAGCTGTGTGGGCTGGACTACACCTGATGAGCTATATTCATGTAGTGATGATCACCACATCATGAAATGGAACTTGTTAACTAGTGAGACAACGCAAGTAGTGAAGCTTCCTGATGATATCTACCCCATAGATCTTCACTGGTTTCCCAAAAATATAGGTGGAAAGAAGCAATCCCAAGCTGAGAGTTTTGTACTCACAAGCTCTGATGGTAAGTGTTCTTTAAAATATGTAGATCTTATAAATTCCCAGTTAAAAAAAAATGCTTATGCCACTCTTAAATTCCAAGTTATTTGCTATCATAATGTGTAATAAAAGCAAATTAGAATATAGAAAAATTGTACTGATTTTAAAACTAATTATTTTTACAAAATAAGAACATTTTTATAATGCTTCTGAGAGTACATTATGCCTAATGTGATAGAAAAATACTAGGTACCTCCCTTTTTATATAGGGTCAAATTCTGTGATCCTTAATTGCGCAAAATGTTCTTCTTTTGTAGTTCATAAATTGATCTGAATATGTGCATATCTGTATGGATATCAAGAGTGTCAAGAGTTAACAATTATCAGTTATAACAAAATATATCAGTTTTTTGGAAGAGTGTATTAAAGTTTATTCTTCAGGGTTTAAACCAATCTGTAACTGTTAGACACCAGGATAAGAGTAATGCTTTCTCTAAACATCTGGTTCTGGTCACTGTCAGGGCCGAGATACTGGACTGGATGGACCTTGGTTCTGATCCAATATGACAACTCCTCCTACATGTGGATTTTGTGATTTTGTTTGTTTGTTTGTTTGTTTCCTTTTACCCCTTAAAGAGATTTGAACCCAAGTCTGAAATACACTGGCCAATCCTTGTACCTGTATGAAGCTCCACCACGTAATTCAGTGGGGCTTTGCACAGCTGCAGGGGCCTGCCTATGTGCACTTCAGGATCATGGCATTAAATGTACTCTTGGGGAAATTCTGCACCACTGTGCATGCAGAATTTGTGCAAAAATTAATGGGTTTTGGGCAGAATTTCCTTTTCCTCCACAGAAATGGGCTGCAGAGCTGCTGGCCACCACTAGGGACCGCTGGTCCTGACAGAGCACAGCTCACAGGTACTATCAGGAGGAGGGAGCTGGAGGGTTCCTTGCAGCTGCAGTTCTCAGCATGTCCTGAAGGAAGGTGGTGTGCAGGAATCTCCACAGAAGCCCAAGACATGGATTCAGGCTCTTTCTTCCTCTGGATTCCTGGACTTGGGGTGGTGGAAATGTCTGGCCTGGGGGCAGCCCAGCAGCTGGTGTTTGGGAGGGAAGGGGTGCAAGTGTCTGGACTGGGGGTCCTGTAGGATGTGTGGGCCAAGGGGAACCCCATGGCTGGGCTCTGAGGGGTAGGGTGTGCAAGTGTCTGGGCTGGGGTGTGTGTGTGTGTGGGGGTGTTTGGCACCACTGCTAGACTCTGTGGGGAGGAGGCAGAGAAACAGGAACTGGATTGTTGTAGGGATTTCCTTAACTCTCTACTATCGGAGGAATTTTTTTTGTGTCTGTATTGTTACAGACATAATTGCTGATAGGTATTTGAAATAAATTTCCAAAATAATTGAAACGCTTGATTATATAGTGTTCTTTTGACAAAGAAAAATGCAGAATTTTGCAGAATTTTAAAATGTGCACAGAATTTTTAATTTTTTTCACGCAGAGTAATTAAGGAGGAAATATATTTTTTCCTTATATTCTTACTAGAAATCTTTTGTCCCCGTTTTCCCTCACTGTATTCCATTGATCTATCAAAGGAAAAGTTTTGATGCAGAAACATAATTCTTTAACTTTCTTCAGTAATGAAAATGCACTGTGAAATAACCCACCCAGGAAGGGCTGTGCTTGTCTCTTTGTTGCTGCTCATACCTGTTACTCAATGTGCTGGCAGAAGCAGCAATCAAATGAAACTGAAGGAAACCAAAGGACAGTGCACTGTGATTGCAAACTACTACAAAGTGCTTTTCTCTGCCAACATCCATCATACTTCGGTTCAGCTGTTCTTCATCCACAAGTTGATCTCATCCAAATGTGGGCCAGCTTGGTGTAATTATAGAAAGTATAGGTAATCTTGTGTGTCATCTGTGTATTGCTGACACTTAAGTCCATGCCATCTTACTATTTCTCCTAGTGGTACATAAGAACATAAGAATGGCCATACAGGGTCAGACCAAAGATCCATCCAGCCTAGTATCCTGTCTACCGACAGTGACCAATGTCAGGTGTCCCAGAGGGAGTGAACCTAACAGTGTGATCTCTCTCCTGCCATCCATCTCCATCCTCTGAAAAACAGAGGCTAGGGACACCATTTTTTACCAATCCTGGCTAATAGCCATTAATGGACTTAACCTCCATGAATTTATCTAGTTCTCTTTTAAACCCTGTTATAGTCCTAACCTTCACAGCCTCCTCAGGCAAGGAGTTCCACAGGTTGACTGTGTGCTATGTGAAGAAGAACTTCCTTTTATTTGTTTTAAACCTATTGCCCATAAATTTCATTTGGTGGCCCCTAGTTTTTAAATTATGGGAACAAGTAAATAACTTTTCCTTTATTCACTTCCTCCACACCACTCATGATTTTATATACCTCTATCATATCCCCCCCTGAGCCCTGATCTATGTGTGTATGGGGAGGGGGGATCGATCTAAGTTATGCAATCTTCAGCTATGTGAATAACATAGCTGAAGTTGACGTACTTAGATTGACTTACCGTGGTGTCTTCACTGCGGTGAGTTGACTGCTGATGCTCCCCCATTGACTCTGCTTGCGCCTCTCGCGGCACTGGAGTACAGGAGTCGATGGGAGAGTGCTCGGGGATTGATTTATCATGTCTAGACGCAATAAATCGATCCCTGCTGGATTGATTGCTACCCGCCGATCTGGCAGGTAGTGAAGACATACCCCTAGTCTCCTGTTTTCCAAGCTGAAAAGTCCTAGCCTCTTTAATTTCTCCTCATATGGGACCTGTTCCAACCCTCCTAATATGGTGACATACAGATATGGAATGGGACCAGAGAAGTAAACCAATCCTTGTGTGGGACTCGAGAAGTGAGGAGTCTGATGGCAGAGGTGCAGTTTCTCATCATTGCCTTTTGGGAATGCCCCTTCAGGAACGATTCACACAATTTTTAGTATGTTTCTCTCTGGACCCCTGCCTGCTCTCTCAAGCAGGACAGCAGTATCTTTTGGTCAGCAGTGTTAAATGCTTCACAGAAGTTCCAGGAAGATGAGAAAGGAGGTCTGTTCACGATCTAATACCAGCAAGAAATCCTCCATCTGTCCCGCTAATGCTATTTCTGTCCCGTATTCTAGCCTGGATCTACAATGTGTTGCAGGTTTAGGATCCTAGCTCCAGTTAGATGAGCTTGTCAGCCTTTGGCCAGTGTGTCTGTAAGCTTGCTCAGGAACCAAAGTTTTGATACTAGGCAGTGTTGGCTTGATCTGACATATCAGGGTCAGTTTCTTCAGTAGTGGTTGGACTTACTGTGTGTTTGAAGGAGGGAAGGAAAATTGTTTCTTTGAATGAGGCAGTTGCTGTTTGTCAGAAGTGGAATCAATTAGTCATAACCCCTTTGTTGACTGGGCATAAGTTGGATTCACAGGTCTTAGGTCAGGACCCATTGAGGAGTGAATGGACTGAACTTAAGGGAAAGAGAGCAGTCTGTTTGTTGGGTGGTTAATGAGGATTGGAGTTATGTGACTTGAGAAGCCTTCTCAAATGCACATAATCTTTTCAGCCAAGTAGAACGATAATTCTTTACAGTGTGTGGGAACAGGCTCTGCTGTGAACTGTAGGCAGTCATGGTTCATGAAGTGTTTTACTATCTGTGTGAGAGTGCAGTCACTTCAGGTGCACCCCCTTGTGCCTGGGCATGGCAGCACCTCCTACCAACAGTTGTTCTGGCCCTGCTGTAGTCTCTCGTCTTGTGACTTGGCCCTCCAGATGTGTTGCTTTAAGATCTCTCACTTTCTGGAGTATCAGTAATCCCATACTGATAGTCCCATTTGACACTGGTCATCAGTATGAAGTCCAGAGCCCTTTCAAGACTCCTCTTCCATTCTACTCCTTTGTCAGATTCCAGGGAGAAGCTTTAGTGCCAGTAGTCTTTTAACCAAATTCAAAAGTATGTGGTGGTGGGGAGGAAGGGAATACTAAAAGAAACTTCTTTTCCTTCCCTGGGCTTGAATTTTTAATCCATCCTGGGTCCTCCTCCAGCTCTCTGTTCTGCAGGATGCTGCCTTCTTGGACTCTTGATGCTAGTCTGGATCCTCCACTCCAATCTACCCCCAAGTCCATCTGCCTGTGGGTTGACTTTCTTTCAGGCTCACTTTAGGAATCTGCAACTCTGCTATCCTGTCCCATCAGATCCAGGGTTTAAATACCCTAATGAAACTCCTCCGCTCTCTACTACTTAGAGAGGGACTAGAGTTGTGACCCACACATGCACACTCTTAGCTGCCTTCTACTGTGAGCTTTTACTCTTTATATAAACAACTCAACTCCTCCCCCATCTAGGACTCCTCTTCATTTGGGTCTGGCCCATGCTCCAGGTGCAGCCAGGAGTGTTAATTGGCTTCTCAGGCCCTTATTAATCATTCCACCACCTGTGTGGGGTAAACACGCCATCACAGTACCCTGCATAGCTTCTGTAGAGGTTGTGAGGAAAGTTCTCTTGGCATAAACTTGGAGAAATTCTTTGTGTTTCAGCCATTTATTTTTTGCTATTGGCAGTTGTTTCCATATCCCCCTCTGCATCTGGTGCAGCAGTCAGAAAATCAAGGAGTTATTTGTGAACAATAAGGAGACTCTAGCCTCCACAATCAAATCTGCTGGACACTTGAAGGCCAGTGTGTAGATTGTTGAAACTAGAATATTTTTATGAAGATTCACCAGATCATCAAATCGTTGACCTATGTATAGAGTGCTCTTGTCCTTCAGCATATTTTGGAATTTGATGGGATCCATGAGTTACTTGCCCTTAATTTCCCCTTATTGGGGAACTTGAGGTTCTTTCTACTATGTGTTATTCTGAACTGGTAGAGAACCATCACTGATGAAGAGGACTGAATGTGGAGCCTTTGAAATTTGCCTTAATATAATTTGTTACAGATGCAAGAGCCATTGAGCCCTTGTTGTATGTTCTTGACACTGAGCTTGCTTGTATAATCTTTTTTTAGTACTTTCATATATCCTACATCCAGTCCCAACAAAGTCAGGATTCATATGATGATCCAGAACCTTTTCAGGTTATTGCATCCTCCTTCTTTAGCCTTACACTTCCAGTTTGAGAGACAGTGATGGATGGAAACTTTTTGAAGCATCTGTAGTATTTAGGACAGGCTGAAGGTTTGAATAAGATCCAGATGTTCTAAACATCTTGGGGATGGGAAGAAGATACCACGCCCTCCCCCATGCCCACAGGCTTGTGTTAGATTAGTGTGTCTCAGAATTTGTTAGGAATGTGGCTTGAGCCCTCCCATTTAGTTTAGAGAACAGCAAGAACTTTAGGGCAGAAACAGTCATTCTTGTAGCTAAGATAATGTGTCTGCCCCAGTCCCTAAAAACATTTATTCTGCAGTGAAGGAAATATGGTTATATCCAAACTGCATCCTAGCTTCTTGTAGGAAGACGGAGGAAAGTGTTCTGCACAAGGAGTCACTTTGTTTATTATCCCACCCATCACATGATACTCTCTCTGGTGGTTGACAACATGGGAAAAATAACCAGCTCTCTCCTGAGTGTTCCCTCTAATTTTTCCCACGCATGTGCAGAATTAATTTTATGTGCACCAGTATGGAGGTAATGTGTGACATATCATCTCCATATTGGTGCACATAACAAAATTCATGTGGCGGAGGTGGGGCCAAGGGGTTTGGAGTGTGAGAGGGGGCTCAGGGCTGGGGCAGAGGGTTGGGGTCGGAGTGGGGGATTGAGGGCTCTGGCTGAGGGTGTGGGCTGTGGAGTCGGACTGGGGATGAGTGGTTTTGGGTGTAGGCTGGCCGGGCTACGGCAAGGAGAGAGGACTCTCCCCATCTCTCCTCACAACAGCACCTGGGCTTAAGGGGAAGAGGCGCCTCTTCCCCCAGCCGCAGCAGGCTAGGCTGGGGCTAGGAGAGGGGCGCCTGAGGTTGATGCTGCCACTCTTGCATCACCGTTGAGAGCATCGCAAGTAGTCTCGTCAGCCACTATCAGGCACAGGGTGAGATTCTGCTCTGTGCAATGGGCCAGCACAGACCAACTAGCACAGAAATTGCTAAAATGCAACTGATATTTCAATTTTACATAAATGAGTTACTGAATCTATCTTTGGACAGATTCTTTATGCCATCAGTACAGAATATGGGTTATAGAATTGCAGCATGCTAGAATGGGAACAAAGTCCAAGGTAATATATTGGATGTAAACAGTTATATTTACAAGAGTAACTGATATTATTCCTATCAGCTCATTTAAACTGGATGCATGATTGTGGGAATCAGCATTCTTCCTGACCATCTTGCATTTTCTGGAGTCTCCCAAGTAGAGGCATTCTTCAGAATCATCAAACTGCACTGAGATCTACTCCTGAACATTAACACCCACTCCCCCATCCACCCACTACCGAGCCCCATCCACCTTCACCTGGACCCTCCTGTAGAGTTCCATTCCTCCTGCACCTGGAACCCCCCCAGCAAGCCCCTGTGCATCTTGATCCTCCCCACACTTGGACCCCTTACCAAACTGTGTAAGGCAGTCTGGGTGTGAACAGAACCCTCTCACCCCACACCTGGACACATCCACACTAAGCCCTCCACACTTGGATCCTGCCGGGCTGAGCCTGCCCCACAACTGGGGACTAGGGCTGGGCACGCATGCAAGACTCTGTCCCTTTCACTTGCTATCTTCATGCACCTGGTGCAGAGGGTAGGGCCCTGGCATATTTCTGGGGTAGGCCTGTGTCAGGGTTGAGTGCAGTCTTACTGCTGAATCCATGTCTTGGGTTAAGGGGGGCAGGGCCTACAGGGTGATTTCTCAGCTCTGTGCAGCCAGTGGCCTGTGCTCCCCACTGCCATGCAGGAGCCATCACATTTATTGACAAATAAAATATGCAGAATTTTAAAATATTGTGCGCAGAATTTTTAATTTTTTGGTGCAGTATTCCCTCAAGAGTAGAAGATATATACTGTTCCCTACTTGTCCCTGTCAGCGTGTTTTAAATAAATTGATGTACTAAATTGATTATTAACTCAAATTGATTACTAAAACCTCAACAATTCTGTTTTGGGCATTTTATGTGCCCAAAGGCATCTCTGTTGCATTTTCATCTCTTCCTATTATACTTGTTGGGGCATCCTACGAATGAATGTAGTTACTTCACAAATCATGCAAAGTCATGCCTCACCATATGAACTGGGAAACAATTTTTTCTTTGTATTTTCCTCTCACTTACTTACTTTTGGGGACATTTTTCAGAGCAAAGTTTAATTTTTAGTCTGGGGGGGGGGAAATACAAAGGAATCAGATTTTTCTGCAAAATTGATAGAATAAATAAGTTCAGTGTTTGAAATACCACTGTCTTTGAACAAATGCCTTCTTTCTTAATTGTTCCATCTTTATAGAAATCAATATAATCTGGCAAACAGTATCACTAGTTATCCTTCACACCAAAGTTTACTTAAGTTTGTAATGTACAATTTTTTTTCTTACCAAATGCTTTCATATCACTAAAATATGTGCTAATCTAAAGAACTTTATGCCTGGAGTAGTAGATCTCTTTAGAGAACCAAATGGTCAAAAATGCTACAGAAAATGTACCAGCTATATAGATGAATCCAAAAACATCAATTACTGGTTTGATGTATCAGGTTTGCATATAGCAATAGGAAACTCCAAGAAAGAAACATGTCAGATGATCCTATATAATTGAGGCTATATGTAAGAAACTAGAGGCAAGTACATAGCATGAAAAACAGTAAAATGTGACCATGATACCATACTTATAAATATGTTTTGGACAAAGTTCCAAGCTTATTCTAATAACTTCAGAAAATTGAGGCCCAAGAAAAACACTGTACCAAGGTTCTCATTCTGACTAAAAGTTCACTTTTCCAAGATACTGAGTGTTCTGAACTATCAGAAGCTGGGTCGAATTGGGCCCTTTGTCAGATGTCTTTTATACATATAAGTTGAAGATTGGGATACAACAGTCATCTTAAAAAAAACTTGGTAGTATACACACTGAAAATAAAACAATGGAACTGCTAGTAGATTCAAGCATTACTAATGTGTTTTTCATAGTACCATCATCAAACTTTTAAATATTCACCCTCTTACAAACTGAATACATGATAGTACACCAATATTAATTTTATTTATGGCATTAATATTGAAACCAGAACCCCCCTGGGTACAAAAAAGCTTTATGAATGCATCCTGAACTTTTTATAGCAGGGGAAAAGGTAAAATGTTTCTTGTGATAGCTCTCCTGACCACATATATAATAAATGGACTTTAGGCCCCTTGAGACTATTTAAGCAGTGTAGTGGCTACTATAAGACAACAGTTAATCAAATTAAGAGCAACACATTTGTTGTAAAATAAACTAGTACTATAGTAGTATTTTACCAGCTACTACTGATGCATTTAAAATCTGTTACGTTGGCAGTTGGCTTATGCACAATACAGTGTTTATTTTATGGTTACACTATTTTTGTTTGATGCTCATCACCATAGTGTCTGAACACCTCACAAATATGAATGGATATATTTTCTCATCCCCTTTCTGAGATAGGGAAGAATTATCCACATTTTGCATATGGGGAATTGAGGTATAGAGAGCAAGCCTGATTTTTTCAGAAATGCTCAGAATCCAAAACTCCAGTGAAAACTGTCTATACTCAGCTCCTCTGAAACTCCATTTTTAAAGGATCTGATCCAGCTTTCACTGAAGGCAGAGACACTTTGCACTGACTACAGTTGAAAAGTTGTGTGCAAGATTTTGTAGGAAGTCTGCATCAAATACAGGAATAAATCCATGATTTCCTTGGTCCCAGTGTTGTGGAAGACTATCCTTCCACTCTAGATTTAATTGTTAAATGCAAAATAGATCAATTATAGACAGAGTTGTTATGGTTGCCCAACACTTCCAGTTATAATACCCTGTTTTCATTTGTTATAACTGCTGAACTTTATCCAACCTGTAATTATCCATTCCAAGTGTCTGCTTCACCTGAATTTTTTTTATTTTTTATTTATTTTTTTTTTTTTTGGAAATTTTCAGCTACAGTGGTCAAGAATTGAGAATGAAATTGGGAAAAAATGTGTTGTTTACCCATTTAAATATGTATCTTGGCCACTGAATGAGGCAGGGGTCCTGAGGATAAACTAGTAGATGGGATCATATAGTTAGTCTGTATCACAATACATATACACATGGGAGCTCAACTAAGGTTTCATGGTAAATCTTAATTCTAGCATTTCCCAATTTGAGTGCTTGACTCTGAAATTGACATTCTTTTAACTTAGTTGGCTTTTTTTTTTTTGGTAGATTAATTGGCTGAGCTTGTGAAGAAGGCCTTAAACACAGAAATGTGGTCAACTTGAGTGTATGTAATGTGAAAACTTTCGAATTCCACATCTAATCAATTGTAAAACTTCAGGGAATGTCCTAGGCATCAGTGGCCAGAACCCTATCTGTTTCTGGGGAAAATGAGACAAATAAAAGGGGGAAATTGGGGGATAAGTGAAGCCTCTGCCAGCTCTTTAGTGCAGCCATAGCTTCAAACTCCTCTGCAATTGTCTATAGATCAAACAACTGTTTGATGGCACCCGTTAATATCTTCCAGCATAAAAATACTCTAGTCTCATCTCTTCCTACCTTTCCAATACAGTTTAACATGTTGATATCCTGAATGTCTTATCTCCCATACATTGGTGTGAGGGAAATGGGGAACCCTAGTATAGGAAAGGGGCATACAAGCCCTGATGGTGGTCTGGAGATTGTGGGATCCCTTTGAGGCAGAGCCCCTGGCATGGGAAGGGGATTGAAGGACTCTGCTATGGGGGGGTAACTTTGCACCCCATAATACTTTATAGAAATATGCTGATGAGTATAAATATGACATAACTGGAATATGTTTTATGCTAGATATGTCCTGTAACATAACTTTGCAAAACTTATGTTCTACTGAATGTATTCATCCTATTTGTATGCATGTATCATTTTTATATCTGAAGTTATGAGTGTTGGCTCTATGCTTGTATTTAAAGTGTTTGCTATAGGAAGCACATAAGACAGATTTGATCAACATAGTGTGAAGGGGTTATTCAAATAAATGGGAATACTTAACAATGGACTTTGAGAGATGCCAATCCATATCTGAGCTTTCCTGGGAATGTTCAAACTAACGTGTAAACAATGGAGTCAGCCTGCAAAAAGCTGCATCGGTCATAGACATGTGACTTGCCCAAGAGGCTAGAGACCCCATCTTATGGCTGTGATGTGGCACAAGAGAAATACTATATAAGGCCCTGGAAGCCCCTCCATTTTGGTTTCAGCTGGCTCAAAAGATAGCCTTTCCATCCCAAAAAGATGCCTGAAAGAAACTGAAACAAAGGACAGTAACTACAGGGCTGTGAGTGATTGCTGGATCCAGATTAGGAGGAAGTCTAGTCTGTAAAAGCAGCTTATTGGAACATCTGACAGTGAGATTTAGCTGTATTTAATTTCCTACTGTATTAGGCTTAGACTTGCATGTTTTTGTTCTATTTTGCTTGGTAATTTACTTTGTTCTGTCTGTTATTACTTGGAACTACTTAAATCCTATTTTTTTATATTTAATAAAATCACTTTTTATTAATTAACCCAGAGCAAGTATTAATTCCTAGGGGAGCAAACAGCTGTGCATCTCTCTTATCAGTAAAAAGCAACAATGAGTCTTGTGGCACCTTAAAGACTAACAGATCCAATATATCTGTTAGTGCTTAAGATGTCACAAGACTCATTGTTGCTTTTTACAGTTCCAGACTAACACGGCTACCCCTTTGATACTCTCTTATCAGTGTTATAGAGGCCACGCGACCAGGGAGGGGAGGTTGGCCGATGGAGACTCCGGTGACTGTGGGGCTTGCTTCCGCTCCATGGTCCGATCACGCATCCGGGCGGAGTTCCTCTGGGCGGTGTCCACTGGCTCCCTTGATGCCTTCGAGGAGCAGTGGGCGCTGTCCGGGGTTCTCTGCTCGGTGTCCCCGTTAGGTTCCCTCCTTCTGACCCTTTGACCTCACTCCTGTCCCTGTTCTTTTATTAGTTGTCCCCCGCACTCAGTGGGTTCTGTGGCCCTGTGATTCCTCCCCTTAGGCTGGGGGAGGATCCTTTAGCAGTGGGCGGGCTTCGCCCGCCCACTTCCCAGACACCCAATAGGTACAAGGATCCTGGTATGGAAAGAGGGGAAAATGTGGGGAGCACACAGAACTCTAGCAGGAGGTAGTTTGTGGGGAGTTTCAGGAAAAAGAGGTAGTTGAGAAGGTGTCTCTCAAGGGGCAAGGAGGCTCTGGGAGGGAGGGGAGGAGTGGATTAGCAGGGCCAGCAGCCCTCAATATGATTCCTCCCCTGAGCACACTCCATCCCTGCTCCTCCCTCTCCCTGCCAGTGCTTCCTGCATGCCAGGGAACAGTTGTTACACAAAGTTCAAGTAGCACTGGGAAGGAGGAGAAGGAGTTGATCAGCAGGGCCCGCAGACCCCCTGGAGTACCTTTGTGGACCTCCAGGGTTCGCAGACCCCAGTTTGAGAAACTTTGCACTAGAGCACAGCAGCTAATCTACAACAGGCAGATAACCTCAGTTGGAGGGAGAGTGAAGCAGGATATAGAAAGCAAAAACTGACTAACAAAATAAGCACAAAATAACACCCCACCCATATATGCATGCACACTAGCTAACTATAAACAAAACTAGATGAACAAACAGATGCAGCAGAAGCCTTTTTTTTTTTTTCCATCCAAGCAACAGCTAACGACAACTAGTCTTTCAATTTTGTCTGCTATACAGATCAACACCTTTTTTCTTTGTGGGGAGATTTCTACTTGGACAGTTGTGATTAGAAGTCTGAAAATAGGCGCAGAGCACAGATAATTTATACTTTCAGCCTAGACATTCATCTTTTGAGAAACCACTTTGTAAGCTGTCTCCATGGAAAAGTTTGCTGAGAAATTTTAACTTTGAATTTCACTAGTATTATTTATGAACTAACTTTTCCTTATAATGTTCTTTGTAACGTTTATTAAAGAATTTGCATGACAACGCTGTTTTGGGTGGGTTTTTTTGGTGTGAATCTTCCTTTGTATTGTGAAAGTGTGTTAAAGTGACACTTCCACAATGAAATTACTAATTTAAGAAAAAAAAATCTGAAGTAAAAACTTGGTAATGTGCTGTCAATGATGTAATATGCTTTATCATTATTAACTCATGACTCAATCCAGCAATTTTTTTCTGAATATCCTCAACAGCCAATTGATTTAATTGTGTGAGAACTCTTGGCACTTTGCCAGGTCCAGTGGAAGTTGAATATCTGTTTTTTCTTTCTGGTGGAACTCTAGACATTGGTGGAGTTATACGAGAAGTAAACTATAACCTTTTGCTTTTAATTCCGAGTCACATGTCTGTCTCTTGTGATAGAACTGTTTATTTTTTACTTAAGTGGATGTTCTTGTCATTATTGTTGCTATCCAAAATTCAAGAAAATAGAAATTAAAAAAAATGTTCATAAGGCAATAATTCACAAAGCTCATAAGGACAGCTGTTTGTCACCTGATTTGTTTTACCAGTGTTGATGATATCATTTAACAATAGGCCAAAATGTAAAAGAGTGGCTTATGGTAGCTAATGAACAAAACAGACAAGTTTCGTGTTCTGTGTTTGAATAGGCTGCTAATCTCCAGTTTGAAATCCCTCCTGAAATGCAAAGCAACATTGTTTAAGGATAGTTTCTAGTTTCATTGCATAATAAAAGTAGAAAAAAGGACCAGTATTTTACATATCTGAAGGCTTAATGTAAGGCTGCAGTTGGGTCATTTCCATCTACTCCCATGGTGCACAAATTTTCCACTTGCACACCCCCTTACCATTAACTGAATCTGTCCGTGTTCCCGTCCATTACTGCACAGCCAAAGCTTCCTCAGCAGTGGAGCTGGGGATGGACCTGAGCCTGGGGGCTGAACAGGGATGGGGGTGGAGCAAGTCTGGAAGTGTGGCACTCTCCCTGGTGGCTGGCCTGGGCCTGGAGGCAGAGCAGGACTGGGGGGGATGAACAGGACTGGTGGACGAGCAAGGCTAGGAGTGGAGCTATTCTGGGAGCAGAGCAGGGCTGGAAGCATGGTAATCCATTCCTGCCCCCTGTGGGGGCTGACCTGGGCCTCATCACATGTCCCCCCCCCCCAAAAAGAAAACAAACCGTTCCTCCACACACCCCTAGAGGCACATGTCCCACAGTTTGGGGACTTCTGATCTGCTCCAAGCTGTGTTATTACAGATAAAGCATATGAGTAAACTTTTGACTTCCAATATTGGCTTATGAGCTAAGAAGTCCTCTTTCTTCCCTACACTCACCAATACTGCGTAGAGTTTTAAAGTTATTTAAAAAAAAATCTGTATTTTAAACCAGAAACTCCCACACTGGGGCTTTAAAAGGGATTTGGAAAATTGTTTGCCTGGGATGAAGAAAGACAGAGTAAAATGGACAACTAACTTGAATGTGGTATATCTTTGTTCAGTCACACTGAAATCAGTAAAAAGCGACAAAGAATCCTGTGGCAATTTATAGACTAACAGAAGCATTGGAGCATAAGCTTTCCTGGGTGACTACTCACTTCGTCAGACACATGTGGTGGAAATTTCCAGAGGCAGGTATAAATAGCAGGCAATAATCAGTCTAGAGATAACGAGGTTAGTTCAGTCAGAGAGGATGAGGCCCTCTTCTAGCAGTTGAGGCCTGAACTCCTAGGGAGGAGAAACTGCTTTTGTAGTTGGCTAGCCATTCACAGTCTTTGTTTAATCCTGAGCTGATGGTGTCAAATTTGCAAATGAACTGAAGTTCAGCAGTTTCTCTTTGGAGTTTGGTCCTGAAGTGTTTTTGCTGCAGGATGGCTACCTTTAAATCTACTATTGTGTTTCCAGGAAGGATGAAGTGTTCTCCTACAGGTTTTTGTATATTGCCATTCCTAATATCCGACTTCTGTCCATTTATCCTTTTACGTAGGGATTGTCCAATTTGGCCGATGTACATCGCAGAGGGGCATTGCTGGAGCATGATGGCATATATTACATTGGTGAACATGCAAGTGAATGAACCAGTGATGTTGTGGCTGATCTGGTTAGGTCCTGTGATGGCGTCACTGGTGTAAATATGTGAGCAGAGTTGGCATTGAGGTTTGTTGCATGGATTGGTTACTGAGTTAGAGTTACTATGGTGCGGTGTGTGGTTGCTGGTGAGAATATGCTTAAGGTTGGCGGGTTGTCTGTGGGCGAGAACTGGCCTGCCTCCCAAGGCCTGTGAAAGCAAGAGATCGTTGTCCAGGATGGGTTATAGATCACTGATGATGCATTGGAGAGGTTTTAGCTGAGGACTGTGGGTGATGGTCAGTGGAGTTCTGTTGGTTTCTTTCTTGGGCTTGTCTTGCAGCAGGAGGCTTCTGGGTACACATCTAGCTCTGTTGATTTGTTTCCTTATTTTCTCATGTGGGTATCATAGTTTTGAGAATGCTTGGTGAAGATCTTGTAGGTGTTGGTCTTTGTCTGAGGGGTTGGAGCAAATGCGGTTGTACCTCAGTGCTTGGCTGTAGACGATGGACCATGTGGTGTGTCCGGGGTGGAAGCTGGAGGCATGAAGGTAGGCATAGCGGTCGGTTGGTGTTCGGTATAGGGTGGTGTTAAAGTGACCGTCACTTATTTGTACCCTGGTGTCTAGGAAGTGGACCTCCCATGTAGATTGGTCCAGGCTGAGGTTGATGGTGGGGTGGAAGCTGTTGAAATCGTGATGGAATTCTTCCAGAGTCTCTTTCCCATGGCTCCAGATGATGAAGATGTCATCAATGTAGCTTAGATAGAGAAGGGGCATGAGTGGACGAGAGCTGAGGAAGCCTTGTTCCAGGTCAGCCATAAAAATGTTGGCATATTGTGGGGCCATACGAGTGCCCATAGTGGTACTACTGATCTGGAGGTATATATTGTCACTAAATTTGAAATAATTGTGCATGAGGATAAAGTCACAGAGCTGAGCAACCAGTTGTGCTGTGGCATCATCAGGGATACTGTTCCTGACAGCTTATATTTCATCTGTGTGTGGGATGTTTGTGTCGAGAGCGTCCACATCAATGGTGGCTAGGATGGTGTTTTCTGGAAGATCACCAGTGCATTGTAGTTTTCTCAGGAAATCAGTGGTGTCCTGGAGATAGCTGGGAATGCTGGTGGTGTAGGGTCTGAGTAGAGAGTCCACATATCCAGACAGTCCTTCTGTGAGAGTGCCAATTCCAGAGATGATGGGGCGTCCAGGGTTTCCAGGTTTGTGGATCTTGGGTAGGAGATAGAATAACCCCGGTCAGTGCTCTAGCGGTATGTTGATTTGTTCCTGTGTTAGTGTAGGGAGTGTCCTGAGTAGATGGTGCAGTTTCTTAGTATATTCCTCAGTGGGATCTGAGGAAAGTGGCCTGTAGAATTTAGTATTGGGGAGTTGTCTGGCAGCCTCCTTTTGGTAGTCAGACCCGTTCCTGATGGCAACCACACCTCCTTTATCAACCTCTTTGATTATAATGTCAGGGTTGTTTCTGAGGCTGTCAATGGCATTGCATTCTGCACGACTTAGGTTATGAGGCAAACGATGTTGTTTTTCCCAAATTTCTTTCTGTGCACATTGGCGGAAGCATTCTATGTATAGGTCCAGACTGTCCTTTTGACCCTCAGGAGGAGTCCAAGTGGAGTTGTTCTTCTTGTGCTGTTGATGTGGGGGTATCTGTGTATCTGTGCGCTGTTCAGTGTTATCTTGAAAATATTCTTTGAGTCAGAGATGGCAAAAGTAGGCTTCCAGATCACCGCAGAACTGTATCATGTTCGTGGAGGTGATGGGCCTAAAAGAGAGTCCCTGAGATAAGGTGCCACAGGACTCTTTGTCACTTTTTACAGATCCAGATTAACACGGCTACCCCTCTGATACTGAAATCAGTGTTACTGATCCTGAAAAAAATTCCATGTTGGGAGGAAGAGGAATTATAATATAACTTAGAAAACTGCAGTAGTTGTTTACATCTGCATTAAGAACATATAGAAAAATTATATATATATATATTAAAAACACAAAAATGATGTTAAAAGAACACTATTAAGGATGCAAAGAACACTATTAAGGATGCAAAGTCAAGCTCTCAAAATTTAGGAAATGTCTTGAAGTGATTTGTGCTATTTCGGTTGCTACTTTGGCAATCACTTCTAAGTAAATCCAACCTTTATCTAAAGAAGTCTTGGGTTTCTTAGGGATAGTACCCTAGAACTATTAGGATTTGGTACCTGTCATGGTATAATTCCCCACTCTGAACCTT
This sequence comes from Gopherus evgoodei, assembly GCF_007399415.2. NCBI lineage: Eukaryota > Metazoa > Chordata > Testudines > Testudinidae > Gopherus > Gopherus evgoodei. The sequence goes on from NC_044330.1 coordinate 22,605,098, forward strand.
AGCGTCCACAAGATGGGGTACCAACATGAATTTCTCTAAGCTCAATTACCAGCTTAGTACTTGTAACACTGCCACCAACCAGGAATTCCAGTGCCTGGTACACTGTGGTCCCCCCGAAACCTTGCCTAGGGACCCCCAAGACCCAGTCCCTCTGGATCTTAACACAAGGAAAGTAAATCCTTTCCCTCACTGTTGCCTCTCAGAATTCCCCTCCCTGGGTTACCCCGAAGATAACTGTGATTCAAACTCCTTGAATCTTAAAACAGAGAGGAAAATTCACCTTCCCCCCTCCTTCTCTCTCCTCCTCCCAGACTCTCCCTGAGAGAGAAAGTAATCCTAACACAGAGAGAAAATTAACCTTTCTCTCCCCCTTCCCTCCTTTCTCCCCACCAATTCCCTGGTGGATCCAGACCCAGTTCCCTGGGGTCTCACCAGAATAAAAAAACAATCAGGTTCTTAAACAAGAAAAGCTTTTAATTAAAGAAAGAAAAAACAGTAAAAATTATCTTTGTAAATTTAAGATGGAATACGTTATAGGGTCTTTCAGCTATAGACACTGGGAATACCCTCCCAGTCTAAGTATACAAGTACAAATTAAAATCCTTTCAGCAAAATACAGATTTGAACTCCTTCCAGCCAAATACACATTTGAACTCCTCCCAGCCAAATACACATTTGCAAATAAAGAAAACAAACATAAGCCTAATTCGCCTTATCACCTAGTACTTACTATTTTGAATCTATAAGAACCTGTATCAGGGAGATTGGAGAGAAACCTGGTTGCATGTCTGGTCACTCAGAACCCAGAGAAAACAACAACCAAAAACTAACAGCACACACAAAAACTTCCCTCACTGAAGATTTGAAAGTATCCTATCCCCTGATTGGTCCTCTGGTCAGGTAACAGCCAGGCTCACATCTTGTTAACCCTTTATAGGCAAAAGAAATATGAAGTACTTCTATTCTATTAACTCTTACTTATCTGTTTATGACAGTACCCTAGAACAATTTTCGTTTTCAGTTGATGGTCTCAAATAGTTTGGTACCAATTTTTTTCACTTCCTTTATGGATTTTATATATCTCAGTAAGATGTTGCCTTTCATCCTCAGTCCTCCAACCAAATTATGTAAAAGCAGCAAAGAATCCTGTGGCACCTTATAGACTTAACAGACGTTTTAGAGCATGAGCTTTCGTGGGTGAATACCCACTTCGTCAGATGCATGTAGGGAAATTTCCAGGGGCAGGTATATATATGCAAGCAAGCTAGAGATAATGAGGTTAGTTCAATCAGGGAGGATGAGGCCCTGTTCTAGCAGTTGAGGTGTGAAAACCAAGGGAGGAGAAACTGGTTTTGTAATTGGCAAGTCATTCACAGTCTTTGTTTAATCCTGAGCTGATGGTGACACTTAATTTTTACTTACCTCGACAACTGCCTTTTCAACGCCAGGACCCTCTAAGAAGCCATTCAGTCCGCACAACAGACAGTCCAATGTTTCCATGCTCTTGTCTGCGAATGAGCAAAGAAAATCTACACTCACTCCCACTCAACAACTGGAGTTCGTAGAAGCACTTCTCGACTCATGCAAAAGAATAGCATATCTCCCACTCCACCTTTTTAACACCATCAACCTTTTCGTTCCCAAGCTGTGCAACAGCCCACAAGTGGCTGCACAAGCTTGCCTACAACTCCGAGGCCACATGGCCTCTTGCACTTTTGTAGTCAGGAATGCTTGCCTCATCATGAGGTGTTTCCAAAGCTGGATGTCCACTGTCTAGAGACCAAATATCCATGGTCTGAACAAACTTTTATACATACCTCCCAGAGTCAAGGACTCCCTCCACTTGTGGACATTGTCTCACAACCTTTGTTCTGGGGTCCCTTTTCTACAGGATGTCCCATCGGTTGTCATAACTACAGATGCATCCCTTATGGGACATGGAGTACACATGCCCCAACACACTACCCAGGGGCTTTTGTCTCCTGCCAAGACGTCCCTTCACATCAATGTCTAGAACTCTGAGTGATACGCAATGCCTGCCTCCAATCTCTCCCCTTCATACAAAACCAACATGTCAAGATAATGACTGATAACATTGCCTGCATGTTCTATGTAAACAGGCAAGGAGGGGGACGCGATTCCACTCCCTTTGTACCAAAGCGATGAAACGATGGAACTGGTGTCTCAGACATAATGTCTGAATATCAGCTGCACACTTCCCTGGCGCTCTCAATACCACTGCAACGACCTCAGCAGAAGATTTCCCATAGACCACGAATGGGAACTAAACGAGGATATAGTACTAGACATATTCCACCCATGGGGATACCCAACAACAGACCTTTTCACAACTGTAGCTAACAGGAAATGCCCAAGATTTTGTTCCAGAGCAGGACTAGGCAAACACTGCTCAGGGGATGCGTTCATGTTCCCATGGAACACTGACCTAATGTATGCATTTATCCGATACCACTCATACACAAATTATTGATAAAAATATGAACAGCCCAAGCCAGGATCATAATGATAGCCCCACATGGCCCAGACAGGCCTGGTACCCATTTCTTACCAAGGTGTCGCTTTCCGCACACATCCCACTAGCCCTCTGCAAGAATCTCTTGTCCCAACAACACGGTCTACTCTCCTCAATTTAACCATGTTACACCTCAAGGTTTGGCTCCTTCGTGGTTCTCTCATGCCAAGCGAACTTGCTCGGAGCAGGTTTGAAATGTACTCCTTCATGGCACAACAAATTCTACATGCACCACCTGCCTTCATAACTGGACAAAATTTACACACTGATGGGCTGTCACAGTAACTGCTCCTTTTTTCCATTCCTTTCCCACTAATCCTCGATTATCTGTTAGAGATTAAAGTCTCTGGACTCTCCCTGAGTCCCATCTAAGTCCACTTGGCTGCAATTACAATGTTCCATGATGCCATTGACGATAGGACTATCTTTGCTCACCCCATTACTAAGCGATTTCTTAAGGGATCCCAAACCCTATACCCAGATATCAAACTGCCTAATCCACCTTGGGACCTTCCCTTAGTCTTAACATGCCTAGCCCAAAAAACATTTGAACCATTAGCTACATGTTCCCCCCTACATCTCTCTATGAAAACTGCATTTCTGGTAGCAATTGCCTTTACGAGACGCACAGGAGAAATTGCAGCACTCATGGCAGATCCGCCGTACACTATATTTTTAAAGAACAAAGTCACCCTACACTTTCTCCCGGAAATTCTGCTAAAGGTGCACTCATCTTTCCATGTCAATGAGCCTATCCATCTCCCTATCTTTTCCAAAATCACTTGCGAATTCCTTTGAATCTATGATGCACACTTTGGACATTCATATAGCTTTGTCCTTTTACTTCAACAGGACTAAAATCTTCACGCGTTCCGACAAGCTATTCGTCCCTATTGCAGAACACTCTAAGGGCTCATTTATCTCTAACCACAGACTTTCCAACTGGATCTCAAGTTGCATTTGTCTCTGTTATCAACTACTTTTATCAGGATTCACTCCACCAGATCTGTGGCGGCCTCAGTGGCCTTTCTACATAACGTCCCCCTTAAGGACATTTCCAGAACTGACATTTGGGCTTTTGAAAGTACGTTTGCAAAACATTGTCCTCTTACACTGGGACCCATCACTGATACACATGTGGGCAGAGCTGTTCTATCTACTACATTCCTTCTAGATCTGAAGTCCCTACCTCCTTGAGAGATACTGCTTTTCAGTCACCTACAGTGGAGCACCCACAGGGACACCTCTTGAAGAAGAAGAGATTACTCACCTGTGCAGTAACTGATGTTCTTTGAGATGTGTCCCTGTGGGTGCTCCACTCCCCACTCTTCTCCCCTCTACTTTGGAGCTGGAACGGCCTCCGTTGTAGAGAAGGAACTGAGGAATTCGGCCACGCATGCACATTATTAAGACAAGACTGATATGTGAAGCAGGCTCCACGCATGTGCGGCCTATACAAGTACTGCTGTAAAAATCTCCAAATACCAGTGCAGAGGTGCACCAACACCTACAGTGGAGCACCCACAGGAACACTCATCTCGAAGAACGTCAGTTACTGCACAGGTAAGTAACCTCCTCTTCTCGTGTCTTGCCTTAAATACTCCTGTTAATACATCCCAGAATGATGTTTGCTTTTTTTGCAACAGCGGTACACTGTTGACTCATATTTAGCTTGTGGTCCACTATGACCCCCAGATCCTTTTCCTCAGTACTCTTTCCAAGGCAGTCATTTCCCATTTTGTATGTGTGCAACTGATTATTCCTTCCTAAGTGGAGTACTTTGCATTTGTCCTTATTGAATTTCATTCTATTTACTTCAGACCATTTCTGCAGTTTGTCCAGATCATTTTGAATTTTAATCCTATCCTCCAAAGCACTTGCAACCCCTCCCAGCATGATATTGTCCTTAAACTTTATAAGTGTATTCTCTGTCATTATCTAAATAATTGATGAAGATATTGATGAACAGAACCGGACCCAGAACAAATCCGTGTGGAACCCCACTTGTTATGCCCTTCCAGCATGATTGTGAACCACTGATAACTACTCTCTGGGAATGATTTTCCCGCTAGTTATGCACCTATCATATAGTAGCTCCATCTAGGTTGTATTTCCCTAGTTTGTTTATGAAAAGGTCATGCGAGACAGTATCAAAAGCCTTACTAAAGTCAAGATATACTACATTTACCTCTTCCCCCCATTGACAAGGCTTGTTACTCTGTCAAAGAAAGCTATCAGGTTGGCTTGACATGATTTGTTCTTTACAAATCCATGTTGACTGTTATTTATCACCATATTATCTTCTAGGTGTTTGCAAATTGCTTGCTTAATTATTTGCTCCATTATCTTTCCACGTACAGAAGTTAAGCTGACTGATCTGTAATTCCCCAGGTTGTCGTTATTTCCCTTTTTATAGATGGGCACTATATTTGCCCTTTTCCAGTCTTCTGGAATGTCTCCCATCTTCCATGACTTTTCAAAGATAAATGCTAATGGCTCAGATATCTCCTCAGTCAGCTCCTTGAGTATTCTAGGATGCATTTCATCAGGCCCTGGTAATTTGAAGATATCTAACTCATCTAAGTAATTTTTGACTTTTTCTTTCCCTATTTTAGACTCTGATTCTATCTCATTTTCACTGGCATTCACTATGTTAGACATTCAATTGCCACCAACCTTGTTGGTGAAAACCGAAACAAGTCATTAAGCACCTCTGCCTTTTCCACATTTTCTGTTATTGTCTTTCCCCCCTCATTGAGTAACGGGCCTACTCTGGGAAAATGTTGGAGCGACACATTCCATCTTTGGCTTGGCTGAATATAGCACAGCATAGGACAGCCCCAGTACCTGGACCCTTTGCTTCGCATGAGAGAGATCCTTTTTTTTTCTTCTCTCCCCCCTACGAAAGCTTGGGCAGTAACTGGGAGAAAAGCTAGCTTCAGAGTCTTTAAATGTAATTTTCATACAATCCTGGGAATTATCACCTCAACAACTTTCTTCAGTGATGACTTTACACACAGAGGTAAGACTGATATAAAATGGTGTATTTAGGAAATATATCAGAGTCAAGGAGACTTATTAGTCATTTATTTGAAAACTATTTTTTAAATTCTCCTGTTGTCCAACTTTGCTGAACAACTAGTTTCTAGTTCAATTAACAATCTTTGTTTCAAACTGCATTTTTTGGAGTAGATTCTATTTCACTAAGTACAATTGTACTCATCTGTATCTGTCTCCAAAATTTTTTGATTTATAATTCAGGCAGTAGCTTTCCTTTAAATGTAAAGAATTACTTAAAATATAAAATTTTATAGTTGATGATTATAAACAATAAACTGTATATTCCATGGTTAAAGTCTGTATATTTATCTTGGTATTTTGATTACAAAACACATAAAATTTGGTCCCATTAGATTCTCTTAATAATAAAAAGAAATACAGATAGAATACTTCAGATTGATATTAAATGTGTAAAAGTCCCACTTTGAGCTGACAAAAACTAAAAGTAATAGTTCATCACTTGAATTCCAATAAAGAACTGTATTTCACAATTGTCACTGTCCCACTACCTGGCAATAAATTTAACTGCCTTAAAATCAAGCTGCAAGTTTAAAAAAAGTCTCAGATGTTTTTCCTGTAACACAAAATATTTAATGCATTAATACAGGCTGAAAACTTGCACACTCAGTGTATTGGTAATAGAATATATATCCTTTAACTTAAACTGTAGGTTGCCCATGGAGTCATCTGGAAGAGGAGCATAGTATATATATTGGCATCATGCTCCTTGTCACTAACTCCAAACAATAATATATTCCCCTCAATCTTCAATTACACAAAACACATGTTTCATCCACTTTGTTTTGCAACGTTTCTTGGACAGAATGAATAGAAAAAGGCAAGTAGGTGAATGTGTCTTTCTTGTAGAGTATGAAATATGGCTGACAATTAACCTTAATAGTCCATTTTTTTCTGTTGTTCAGGACATTACAAACCTTACAGATTTGATGCTGCTCCCAGGTCAGTTGAAAAACTCCCATTGACCTGAATGGTGTTTGATCAAGTCCTACATCAGCATCTTTTTATGCTTTCACTTGTTTACATTATTTAGGTATCACTGATTAAGGCAAATTTGCAGTTCTGTGCCTGATTTCCGTCAATACTACAATGGAGTGTACTTATCTTCATAAGATAATTTCCCTTGACAAAAACGAGGAGTCCGGGGGCACAGATACAGGCATAAATATATATTGGCACATGAAGAGAAGGGAGTTACCTTACAAGTGGAGAGCCAGTGTTGACAAGGCCAATTCAGTCAGGGTGGATGTGGTCCACTCTCAATAACTGATGAACAGGTGTCAATACCAAGAGAGGGAAAATTGCTTTTGTAGTGAGCCAGCCACTCCCAGTCCCTATTCTAGCCCAAGTTAATGGTGTTAAGTTTGCAAATGAATTGCAGCTCTGCAGTTTCTCTTTGAAGTCTGTGCCATTCATGTGCCAGTATATCTATGCCTGTATCTGTAATTTTCATTCCATGCGTCTGAAGAAGTGGGTTTTTTACCAATGAAAGCTTATTAATCTGTTAGTCTTTAAGGTGCCACCAGACTCCTTGTTGTTTTTGTAGATACAGACTAACATGGCTACCCCTCTGATACTTTCCCTTGACAATTAGTGTTAAGTTTTCCATCCTCAAAATCTCTTTAACTAATTGATCTTGCAATGCGGCTGTGATTTTTTGTGGATTATGTACTATAGGATCTATAGTGGTATTAATTTTACATTAGGGAGTTACCTGAGGAATGCAAGAGAATGCAATGATGCATTTAATTACTTTAGAAGTTTAGGGCATCTGGATTAGCAGGTATTAAGCAGTACTAGATATGGAAGCTTCCCACTGTCATTACCTAGTTAACGAAATTAATACAGTGTTGCTGTATTTACAATGAGGCGCTTTAAATACTTTGTATTCTTGTTGTGACTGTAATTTACTGTATGTACCTTGCCCATCCAGTGCTTCATCATGACCAAACAATTTCTGGATTGTATGCTTATGGGCGTTTTAAGATTTATTTCATGGGTATTATAGTAGCTTGTGTAATAATGTTTCATTTACGCTTAACCTGTTGATGCTTACCTCCAATAGTATTACCTGTGAACACTTGGGGTATGTCTGCACTACCTGCCGGATCGGCAGGCAGCGATCGATCCAGCAGGGATCGATTTATCGCGTCTAGTCTAGATGCGATAAATCGACCCCTGAGCGCTCTCCTGTCGACTCCTGTACTCTAGCACCGTGAGAGGCACAGGCAGAGTCGATGGGGGAGTGGTAGCATTTGACTCACCACAGTGAAGACACGTAGCTGAAGTTGCGTAACTTAGATCGATTCCCCCACACACATACCCCTTGTGTAAACCAGGTCTTGATCTAGTTGGGCTGCTGCTGCTGAAACTGTTGCTACTGCTGGTCATATGTGAGTGATTGTCTCCATGAAAACACTATCTGTGTATTGTAAGGCTGCTCATCCAGTCTATGTATTCGTTTGGATTTTCACATTTCTGGATAATTTCCTTTAATATTTGTGGGAAATCTGTCTTTTTACTATCGAATAATCTGACTTGTAGGAAAAGTGGATTTTTAACACTGGATTGGAAGAATCACTTGAGAATATGCAGTAAGAAACAGTCAGGCAGGGAGTGTACTGGATGGCTTAATACAGTGGTTCTCAAAGCCAGTCTGCCACTTGTTCAGGGAAAGGCCCTGGCGGGACGGGCTGGTTTGTTTACCTGCCGCGTCCGCAGGTTCTGCCAATCGTGTCTCCCACTGGCTGCAGTTTGCCGCTGCAGGCCATTGGGAGCTGCAGGAAGGGTGACCAGCAAATCCCTTGACCTGCACTGCTTCGCTCAGCCCCCATTGGACTGGAGCGGCAAACCGCAGCCAGTGGGAGCCTTGATCAGCTGAACCTGTGAATGCGGCAGGTAAACAAACCGGCCCAGTCCACCAGCAGCTTTCCCTGAACAAGCAGTGGACTGGCTTTGAGAATCACTGGCTTAATAGGTCTTTTTCTTTTCTAATGTCTATGATTCTAAGGGGAAAAAATGAACACATAGAAGACCTGATGGATTTTTTATATATGATTTTGTCATTTTCTAACAGCATTTTCAATGCCTATGTTCAAATAGAGGCTTTGCATAATATTATGGAGATCAACAGCACTTTGTTCCTGTTGTTTGCTCTCTGAAAGATCTGCCAGGAAACCCTCTGTTTTTTAAAGTATTTTCAGTTATTTTTTGTCTTTGTTATTGACTTATTTAAAGACTGAAAATGTTTGTCCAGTCCAATATGTAAAATAAAGCATGAGAAAGCTGTGAATATGATCAAACATATTTCAGGCTTGTTATAACACAAACCACTTAAACTTTGCTGTTATGGTTACCATGATGTTATCAGATGTCTTCATGTGTGTATTGCCTTCTAGGCAGTTCACAGTTAACTGGGGAAACATTTGTATCTGTGAGATTGCATATACATACTCATGTGATCAAGCCATCCAAAGAATAATTCCTTTTTGTATACAAGCATGCAATGAACTGCGTTTATTTTTCTCCTTTGACCACCTCATTTGAACTCTGCCCACTAATCCATTTCTGCTGGCACTACATTTAATATTTCAAACCTTTGAGAAGCTGTCCAACAGTGTCTACTGCTATTTACTTAAAAAAAAAAATCCCACAAAAAATTTATGCTTGCAGTAGTCAGTCCTTGACCAGGGATAGTCGTGAAGTCTGGTGTCTTATTGCTTCTTAATGCTAGAAATATATGCTATGCTGTACTGCTGGAATTTGTGAAAAATATAGTATTGTTATCTAGCTCAGGTGGATTGTGGCATAACAGCCTTTAAAATTATAACACTCTAATGCCCTCATGTAGAGCTCTTTAACAAATAATTTGATACACCTGTCATGCTTAGATCTGTACATGGAAACTCAGGCAGCCTATTGTTGCGGGCAGGTGTAAATTCACAATAGGGCCAGGACATGAAAAATGACCAAAAGAAAAAATGCCTAAAATAACTTTTCTTCTTTGAGTGCTTACTCAAGCCTATTCTGTTGTAGGTGGGAGTGCTCACCACATGCATTGGTGCCGGAAGTTCTTCCTTTGGTGGTATCCATAGGGGACTGGCTCTGGTGCCCTCTGCAGTGGCATGCGTATGCACCAGTATAAAGGGCACCACTGGCTCCCCTCTCCCTCAGTTCCTTGTTACTGCCAGTGACAGTGCTGGAACGTCTCCTTGCCTCAGAATACTTTCCTACCTCAACTGTGACTAGTAGCAAATTTGTTGTATATAGTTGTTAAAATTTGCAGTTAATAGTTCCCTTGGTGTTAAGTTAGAATTAGTTAGTTCTTCGAGTGCTTGCTCATGTCCATTCCATATTTGGTGTGTGTACTCGCCACATGCATCGATGCCGGAAGTTTTTCCCTCAGCAGTATCCAGAAGGAACTGAGGGAGGGGACAGCCGGCAGCACACTTATACTGATACATATGCGCAGCACTCCAGAGGTCATCAGAGTCGGTCTCCTATGGATACCACTGAGGGAAAAACTTCTGGCACTGGTGCATGTGGTGAACACACACACCTACAATGGAATGGACATGAGCAACACATCTCGAAGAACAACAGTTCTCTTCCCCCTCGAGAAATTGCTTCTGCTGGTCCTGGCTCTTGGGGGAAAAGTGCAATAAGCCCTAGACTTATTTAGAAAACAGTGATCACTGAGGTCATGCGTATTCCATCTTACAGATACAAATGATTAATTTGAAGTTATTTAAGGGATTGGAACCCCTGGCTCCCTCAGTTGCTCCTATTGTTCCAGACAGCGAGTCTTGGAATCTTTGCTCTATTTAGCTACTTTTCAGGATAGTTTGATCCTGCTCTTATTTTTCTTTTCTTTTTATTTGTATTAGTTATAGTACTGTATAAATATTTTTTTGAATATAGTTTAGCATTAGTTTAGTTTTTAAGGTACTTAGCTTTGGGTCATTCTATAGTTCTAAGCCAGTTATTGTTCAGGCTGTTTCAGGACACCAATTCCTCCTTGGTCTGATCTTTGGTCCAGCTTGAAGCTGATCTTCCTCATGGCATGCCTGGGTAAAAAATGTTGGATTAAACAGGATATATCATTTGGAAAGAAAGGCCTGTTTGTACTTTTGTTGAAGTCAGTAGTAAGTGTTGCTAATGGCTTTAGTGGAAGCGGGCCCCAAATGTCCAGAACAGACCAACATTTTAGACAATTTTAATTCCTCAGAGAAGGGCACTCTCCAGCATGATAGTCAGTTTGTACCAGCTTTTACCCTTTGGTGCTGAGTGGACTTTCAAATATAAGAGGGGGTCAGAAGTAGGAATTCCTTGGTTTGAGGCTTTTTTGATTCAGTGTTAATTCCATATGTATTATAGTTTTGGGGCAGTGAAATGGCACAAACTAATTTAAGTTAGTCAAGTCCAGAGAAAATTGAGAGGGACCTAACCAAAGTAGTTGAATGTGCAACATAGTGTCAAATGCAGTTCAATGTTGATAAATGCAAAGTAATGCACATTGGAGGGAAACATTTAAACTATTCATATACTGTACAGGATTCTCAATCGTATCAGGAGAGGAAAGGGTTTGGACATCAATATGGACAGCTCAATTGAGCTTGGTTCAATCAATGTACAGTTGTGACAGAAAACAACCCAAGCTGTTGCAATCCATAAGGAATGGGATGGAGAATAATTTGGGTAATATTATGATGCCATTATATAACTCAAACATGCTGTCTCAACTAGAATAGAGCATATGGTACTGCTCACCCTATTTCAAAAGGGATATTAAAGAATTAGAGGGCATTTAGAGAAGGGTGACTAAAGTGGACAGGGACATGTGAAAAGTGAAATTGAAAAGATTGGGATTGTTTATCTTAAAAAGGAGAAAGTAAAAGGGGACAAGATAAAATAATGAATGTCTAGAGAAGGTAGATTGTGAGCTTCTATTCTCCCAGTCTCAACTTAAGAACAAAGGGACATTACATAAATTAAAAGGTGGCAATTTCAAAACTAATGAAAGGAAATACTTTTTCACAAAAAGCTAGCAAGATTCAGAAAGAGATTAGACATATGTGACTATCAAGAATACTCAGAGTTATAGTGAATGCTCACCTAAATTTTTCCGATATAGTAAACTTCTTCATGCTTATGTTTTTAAACTAATCTAGCAATTAGGAACTGGGAGGTTTCTTGTGCTTTCATCTGAGGTGCCTGATGCTGGCCAACTGGAGACAAGATACTAGATTAGATGGGAATTCCTGTGTTCCTGTGAAATAATGGGGTTTAACTATCATATGTAAACAGTATTTTTATTTTAATCAGTTTTTTAAACTTGGGAGAGCAGGATGCTATAGTAATGGGCACCGTACATAAATAAGATATCTAATTTTCTAACTTAACTTTGTTTAGGCAAATTCCATTTGATTTCAAAGATAGGAAGAGTGGAAAAAAGTGTAGAGGCTCACTGTGGAGCTGTACTTGCAGGAAGATGGAATTATGAAGGAACAGCATTGGTTACAGGTAAGAGTTTTTCCTTAAAGAATTAAAGATGGAAATTAAAATAATAAAAAGTCCCTTGCAAGAGAGCATAATTTAAAGATATGAGGTTAATATGCTAAATAGCTTCAAAAGAAGGGAATGGTACACCACTTATGTATTAGGGGCAGGGCTTGTGTACAGGGCCACTTAGTGCGTGTTAAGCCAGGGCATAAATCTACAGCACACTAGTCTGCCACACACTAAGTGGCTGTGTGGACCTTGCTGCCAGGCACAAAAAGTGCCACAGATAGTGCACTTTGATTTACTCCTATTTTTGTGGTGGCAGGGTCACCACATCCACTTAGTGTGTGGGAAGCTGGTGCATTGTAGATTCACACCCCAGCTTGCTACGCACTGAATCGCCTTATGGACAAGCACTTAAGTTATTAAACAATTCAGTTTATGAAATACAAGTAATTACTTCCTCTGAGGGATAAATCGGTTGAATTTGTATAGAGGCAACTTTGAGGTGAATCCTTGACATTTATTTAGAAGCTGCAGATTGAAATTTCATAAACTTAATTGCAGTTACACCAAATTTGGATGGATAAAATTGAATCTATGAGTCTACAAACAAGAGACCCAGCATTAAATCTATAAGAAAAAGAGCAGTAATTCAAGAATAGGGACACTACATTGTTGATTTTAATGAATTTAACTGAATCAATTAATATATTTAAAAATAAGAACAGTGATTTACAGTTAAGGTAATGTTCTTATGGTTAATGGATAGTTAGGCAGTGATAACTCATCAATACCGGTTAAAAAGAATGAATTTTTAATGTATTTTTTATGCATAAGGCAATCAGAAGTAATTATTGAAAATGTAAAATGTTCATTTTCAAATGTTTAAATGTAATTTTTTTGTACTTTTATACTTTTTTGTTTAATTATTTTTTACATATGAAATTAGATAAATAGCACTATCATTGGCTGGCTTACATTCTAGGTAGTTACTATGTTGTATATTAAACATTTAATATGTGGGCACGCACTTGCATACATTAGTGACCACTGTAGTAAAGACTGCCTAAGTGTTTCCACTTCAAACCCATCTTGAGTTGCTCAGCTTTTTGAGACTTTTCACTTTTGGAGGCTGGCATTTTTCAGATCTTGGACTCCACTCACATTGAATCTCTCTGTTTTTAGAAACGTAAGTGTAGCGGTGCCTGCTCCCGGTCTCTCCACAAACTCAGCCAAAGTACATGCACCAGTGCTCTTTTATTGTTCGTGCCTATCCCCACCACCTGCTATTTACATATCTTACAGACCAACACCCTGGGAGACCGCTAGCTTCTCTTGCCAGCAGAGATCTAGAGCTCCTTGCTCCTCCCTTTCCTGTCTCTCCCCTTCTGCTTCCTCCCAGCCAGCTTTATATAGCAGGCTGGCAGATGCATCCCCTCAGGTGATTAGGGTGTGGCCTCCCCAGCCAGTCCTAACTAATCCTCCTTTTAAGCAGAGCTGGGCTAACAGGGGCCTGGCTTGGATCTCCTAGCCAGCACCCTGTTACAGTAAGCAAAAGGTTTGGCTGTTTTTGAGTAGAAAGTTACAATAAATAAAAATCCCCCTCACCCCCAAAAATCCCTCCAGTGCTCAAACAAAAAGGAAGCAGAACAAGAATGTTCTTGTAACTCAGAGGTATAGCCGTGTTAGTCTGGATCTGTAAAAGCAGCAAAGAATCCTGTGGCACCTTATAGACTAGCAGACGTTTTGGAGCATGAGCTTTCGTGGGTGAATACATGACATGCATCTGACGAAGTGGGTATTCACCCACGAAAGCTCATGCTCCAAAACGTCTGCTAGTCTATAAGGTGCCACAAGATTCTTTGCTGTTCTTGTAACTGTTTTTTGAATGGTTCAAAAGCCAAATCTGTTGTAAGTAGAAAAGTGAAATTTGGCAGATAAATAGTCCTCGTGGAGTAGAAGTGACTTTGTGTTCTGGTGATAATTTATTTTCAACTGTCTGAGTTAGAAAACTTTGCAAATAGAACTATGCTGTACATTTTTAATGATGATAGCACTTTAAAGTAACACTTGGCATGAAGGTAGGCTGCAGTGTGTATATACAAACTTTGCTGCATAGTGGATATGCACATGAATGAGGAAATGCTCCAAAAGGCTCAGACTCCCTACCTTAGGATTTTTGGGAATGTGCAATTTAATTATGGAAATCAAGCTTTTAGAGTTGAGAGTTCCTACAAACTTTATCCTCAAATTTCACCATTCACTAAGTATAAATCACCAGTTTAACCTCGAAGGCCTGATACTACTGTCTTTTGATCTGCAGCAACTTAAGGATATCAGGTGTGGGTTATTGAACTGTAAGCAAATGAGTAGTACTAGTAATGATGAATAGGGGACTTGGAGCTAGGAGAGAGTTGGGTAATTATTGGCTCTCCCTTCTCAGAAAGCGTTGTCAGGCAAGATGACCACAGGACTCCGGGTGGAAAAGAAGCTGCTATGACAGCAGCAGAAAAGCAGTTTAAATATGTTTTCCATAAGACACATTCTTTCTAATTAGCAAATAAATAAATGAATAAATAAGTAGAACTACCCTAAGTGTACCTAAATTTTAAAATGTCATATATTTTAATTTTTTTGAATTTTGAAAGAAACATGATGACTTTCTGTTGTTTACAGTTGGTGAAGATGGACAAATAAAAATCTGGTCTAAAAGTGGAATGCTAAGATCCACTTTAGCACAGCAAGGTAAGTTAATTTATTTCTAAAGCTTGGTTTTAAATGTTTAATTTCAGCTATATATAATATATTCTAGTGCCTTCCCCTAAATCTGGCGGTAGTTGCTTAGATCAGGATATTAGGGCTTGACTCAACTTTCATTAAAATCAAAGGGAATTTTTCTGTTGACTTCACCGGAAGTTAGATCAGGTAATATTCTTTGAGAGGCAAGCCTTCTTTGAAAGCCTATCGCATCTGAAAACTGTAGGCACCATTCTGAATCTTGAAACTAAATTCACAGAAAATATTGTTTCATACTTCCATAGAGTTTAAGGCCAGAAACCACGATTTGATCGTCTAGTCTGACCACCTGCATATCACAGACCTTTAACTTTCACCCAGTTACCCCTATATTGAGCTCAATAACTTGGGTTAGACTAAAGCATTTCAGTCTTCAGAACCTTTAAATTGTTTTGTACCACAGGCAGAAAACAGGTGACAGTGCCCAGGACCCCTGCAATGGCAGGGAACTGATTAGGTGTGAGAATGATTTGGGTGAGATGGTACAGCAGGCAGTCAGTGCCCCATGGGTAAAGAAAAGTGAAAAATCCCCAGGGTCCCTGCTTGCCCCAATTCCAAATGGCTCTTGACATGTCCAATATGATGTCCAGATCAATGACCACTGCACTGGCTATGCAGAGATTCTACTAGTTCAGGCTTCAGGGATCCCATGTGAGGCCAGGTCACTATAAAAGAACTGCCCTTTGAGGGTAACAAACTCTTTAACAGAAGCACCAACGATGTCTTGCATACTTTAAAAGACTTATGGGTTGCACTGAAATCTCTGGGCCTGTGTGTCCTGGTTCCTAAGAGGAAATTCCCGAGACAACAGTTACAACATTATAGGTGTAGGCACTAGATTCAACTATCCACAACAGCATGACTTGAAGCCCCTAAGAAAGAGACAGCATTTCCAGTGCAGATGAACCTCAGCTTCCTCCTTGACTGCCTCTCCATCCTGGACTCTGGGGCAATGCCAATTTTGAAACACAAGTTATGAGTCTTATAGAACCAACCTCTTCTTCCATTACACTCTCCCTTTGGCAGTCATCTCGCCCATTTCTAGAATGCCTGGTTAGGGGTAACGTCAGACCAGTGGTCCTCAAGATCATCAAGGGAGATTATTGTATACAGTTTGAGGCTGTTCCCATCCCTTCCCCTCCATCCATAACCCTCTTCAGGGACCTCTCCCATGAGAATGAAGCAAGAAATAAACTCCCCGATACAACTGGAAGTGTTGGAGGAGGTACCTCAGAAGTTCAGAAGCAACCAATTTTTTTGCCATTTGTGACCATTTCTCAGGGTGCCCTGGACTGCAAGTTACTTTGTTACTCCCCTTCCTCCAGTGTGAGGGAATCTTTTTTGTGGTAGCTGGATGTCAGCTCCCCGACATGGTCAGCCCTTCAGCCATTCAAGCATTCACCTCAGAAGTCTGCCTGCTCCTACTTTCCCTTGCAGGTTAACAATAGGTGCACCCAGATCCTGAGCCACTCTGAAAGTGCCCCCTCTTAAGTATCACTGGGCACTCACAGTAGTTAACAGGTTCACTACTCCCAAGAGAATAGTGTGTGTGTATACATACACTCTGTCTCTCTTTTCCCTCCGTACAAAGGAATAGTGCATGCACACACACACTCTCTCTTTCCCACACATGCACACTCCAGCCTGTTTGATTCAACTGTCAGTTCCAATATAACACAGCACTGTAATCTATTTGTAGTAAAAACAAATATAAGTTTATTAACAAAAGTAAAGATTTAAGAGATAGTGAGTTGAAGATAATAAGAACAATAGGTCACAAATAAAACAGAAGTATAACATGTTTCTACTAGACTAACACTTAAGTTTAACGGGCTTACCTTGTCTAAAGAAATTTCTCACTTAAGCCCTTTCGTGCAGCATTTAAACAGCAGTTGGTTGAGATCCTGTTTTCACTGCCTGGTTACTCCCTCAACAGCAGGATAAATGAGGAGTCTTTGTGCCATCCTCTTATTCCCCTAAAGTCTACCATTTTTGTCCCCCAGACTCAGGATGACTCCCTATGCTTTTCCTCCTGAATTGTTGGGTCCATCCTGTCCACCTGTTTCTCCTATTAACTTTCACATGTAAATGGGCCTATTTTGTGTTTGTTTTTACAATGCTTGATCTACATATGAACTGAAGCTGGTGATTCCATGTCCCTTTGGTAAAAGCAGCTTGCCAACCCTACCTGTTGACACAGTTTAAAACATTTTTGGAAAGGACATATGACTCTTTACACATTGACCTTACGTACATCTTGCAACGCTTATGATGACCAGTATGATATGAGCTTTCATTTGATTTTTCAAACCAGGGGTCCCCAATGCGGTGCCTGCAGGCGCCATGGCGCCCGCCGAGGTGTCTAAGTGCACCCGCATACTGGCCAGTGGACGAGCGTCCGCTGAAATGCTGCCCACAAGCTGCGTCATCCAGAGGCGTTGCCACCAAAGTACCGCTGAAAATCGGTGGAATTTTGGTGGCGACACCTCTGGATGACGCAGCTTGTCGGCGGCATCTCGGCAGCGACACCTACTGACATTGCCACTTGTCCGTGGATTTTCGGTGGATGCTCGTCCACCGCCAGTGTCCTCCATGACTCGTCGTCTGGCACCTGCCAGACAAAAAAGGTTGAGGACCACTGCCTCAGACCTATTTTATAGGTAAATACTATGAAAGCAATGTGTTGTGTAGTGAGTTTTTCAGGCCTGATAAGTGTTGCTGACACAGAATAGTGACCTCTTTGGCCATTGGCACCAGTTGACCTCTGTTTCACACCCGCCCACTGATGTTGATCTCCATCAATAGATTTCTTACTACAATAGACTAAATCAATCAATTATGGTCTCACCTCAGCACTCAGATGAGGACTTGCCATGTGACTTTACTTATGCCTTCTGCATGGGTCATTGAGATATATATATCTGACAAAAAGACACACCATGGACCACTGGTTACAGACCTCACAGAGTTCTCTCCTCCTTAAACCGATGGACTTATCCAACCGAGATATACAAAGGAATGTCCTTCTTACTGGCACAGCCAGCCAAGATACGGGCCATCGACTCTTCCATTCAAGGTTTGAGGGAACTCATATGGCACGGCTGAAGATTCTGGGGAGATAGTTGTCTCAGGAGATCACCCTCCACATAAATGTCTTGGAACTCAAGGCTATCAAATTCTTCTACGAGGCCTTCCCACCCCTACTCAAAGATCTGATGATTCATGTCCTCATGAACAATACATGGTGGTGCACTCCATCAACTGGCAAAAGTACTAAATCCTCCCCTCTTGAGACTTTGAGATCAGTACATTGAACATCACATTACATCAGTGGGTCCGCAGCTCCGGAGCCTCTAGAACACACTGGCAGACTGCATTAGTAGAGGCCTGGAAACCACAAGTTGTCCCTCGATACCGGAAGACATCCAGAAGGACTTCAGAGATGGTGGTTTCCACAGGTGGACCTGTTTGCAAGTATTCTTACTGCCAAATGTATTGCTCCAAAGGAAGTGCGAGCTAAGGCTTCATATCAGATTATTTTCGGTTCCCATGGACCTCTAGCTTTTCCTTGTATCCCTAAAATACCCGCAACTCTGAGGAAACTAAGAGAAGATGCTAGTTGTGTTATTGTTCTGCCACTAGTTAGGATGGGTTGATTTAAATAAAAAAATATCACCAATTTTATTCATGGTTTAAATCAGGTGAAACCTTTATTTAAATCATAGATTTTAATCACCTTTTGCATTTGTACTTTTTAGTTATTTTCCTAAAGGTAAGTTGATGCTCATTGGCTCATAACTATTAAAATAGTTGTTTTGCAGCTAAATATAATCATTACACTAAGTTTGGTCCTTTTTTTAACTAACCAGGAGGTCACTCTATATCCATACGCATTTATTTAAACAATTATGTAGCTTAACTTTTTACTAGATGATGATTAAATTTTTGCTTGCAATTTGTGTCAAGCTGTATTTGGATGGAAATTCAAATTCAATTAAAAATGTACAAAAACATCATTGTATTATGTTTTTATTGAGTAAAGTTACCTTAAATGTGCTTGATACATAAGAAAAACATTATCAAAATGTTTTGCTTTTAAAACTAAGGACATATCTGTGGTTAGTGAATGTAACTGATATTTCTGGTCATCATATCCTTCAAGGTTTTAGACATAGACGACTCGTGCGTGGGTCACAGTCTAAAGGGGAGGACACATCTCAGCAGGTGCCTGAGACAGATTAAGAGAGCCAGCCATGCTCTCTTAATCTATCTCAGGCAGCTACTGTGCTGTACAGAGCAGCGACCCAGAGTGGCCAGTGTGAGAAGTGGCTGATTCTGCTCCCCACTCAGGCCCAGCTGCGAGGAAGAGGGGCCGAGCATGCTGGGCCTCAGGTGCAACAGGAGAAGGGAGCCCCTCCCCATCCAACATGGCAGGCCAAGCAGAAATCTAGGGGTGGGGGGCAGACACTTGACTCCCATATTCCCCTCTCCCCCATGTGTCACCTATGGTTTTAGACTAGTAGATCTCATGCTCTCACACCTTGTTTTTACTCCTAGATTCGTACTGGAAAATTAGCTTTCCTGCTTTTTAGCACCAGATTGGTTTCTTAACTTTGAATGAACTAGTCAGTGAAGTGATCTAGTTGAATAGACTGTAAAAAAACGTATTCTTTGTGGACCTACAGAAAGGCTACTGCTGTCAAAAACTGTAGAAACTTCGTGTAAGGTTGAGATCTGCTAATCTAAAACCTTGCAGGACATGGTGACCAGCAACGGCCAGTTCAGTTCACTAACTCCAGATAATACATCCTTAGTTTTAAACTCAAAACATTTTGATAATGTTTGGCACTTCAACCAACTCTGATTCCAGGTCTTTAGCCAGAGATTTCCACCAGTTCAGTGGTTTGACTTTCTGGAAAATTTGGCAGGAAATGTACTGCTACGTATTATTTTGTGTATTTAATTTAGATTATTTTAATAGATTATAATAAATTTAGGCCTCAACATAGATTTTCAATTTCAAATTTAATTTTAAATTAGTTTATTTGTAACACAAACAAACAAAAAAATCTGTATTTCATTAACATTTTAAAAATTATGTTTTTTAAATCAGTGGGTTTTTTTATTCATCCTGTCTCCAGGATAGGCCAAGCAGTTTTGGTTCTCTGAGCTAGTGAACCCTTCCATTGAATGGTCTGTCACCTAACCAGTCTTATCAGACTTGATCTCACAAAACAGTGGGCACATCCCTTCTCTGGACATGATATCCCTGCACCTGACAACCTGGGATGTTGGCGGGATGACTCCTAGAGAGGGAAGCTGGTCAGCTTCAAGCAGGACATTCTCATTCACAGCAGGAAACCCTGAACCAGGTTAACTCATAGATCAAATTGAAGAGTCTCTTCAGGCAATGTAACATCAACTTTTACCAGTAACATGCTATGTTAGAATATTTACTCCCTTTAAAAAATAAAAAAATAATAATTGGAGGTATACCTATCTCCTAGAACTAGAAGGGACCTTGAAAGGTCATTGAGTCCAGCCCCCTGCCTTCACTAGCAGGGGCAAGGTGACATGGAGTCTGTAAGTGAAGGTGGTCCCGTGTTCTTTCTTTTCCCGTGTGTATGCTGAAATGCAGATTTGCCTTTTCTCCTTGCTGTCTCAAGGAACCTGTTTACTTTTTATATGTAAATTGAAGTTTATTTTTTTTAGGAAAGACCTGTTTAACCACTCCTGCTTAGTTAGGGCTGTATGGGTTTGAACTAACATCATCTAGAGGGAATTTATAACTTTACATATAATGCTGATACATACATTTCACCATGATGATATTGACCAGTGAATTATTAGTTTTCAAATGATACCTCACAAGGCATTTTTTGTAAAAATATTCTTATGCTAATATGTACAATGTGAATACAGGGGTGCATCTGATCACTCTCACTGAATCATCTCCAGCTTCTTAAATGGCTTTCTTTGAACTTTTCCACTGGTAATAAGACTGGACCCTCAATGGGATCTTAATTCAGTACTTTCAACACTTAGCAAGCCACCTTTTGAACCCCTGGCCACTTGTTCAGTGCTACGCTTGTCTATGAAGGTTGCCTTCCTCATTGCCATCATCTTAGCCAGATGGGTAGGTGAACTGGGGGCCCTAATAGTAAACCCCCCCCACACACACACACACAATATTTCATCAAGACAAGGTCTTGCCACAGTTGTATTCAAAATTCACCCCTAAAGTAATTTAGAAATTTCAAATAAACCAGACTATCCACTTTACCTGTGTTCTTCCTCAATCCCCCCATCTCCAGCATCGAGAAGAGACTTCATTCTCTCTCTATTTGAGATGAACTTTGGCATATTTCCTACAGAGAACAAAACAGATCAAAAAGTCATCTAGGCTCTTTCATAGTGGAACAAGCTTGAGGACAAACTCTTTTCTCCCTGAAGATCACCAAGCGGATCTCTGACTGTATCCTACTTCGTTATTAAGTGGTACACCTTCCTCTCCCACATGGGGTATGCATCCTCAGTGGCTTCAAGAAGTATCTCTGCTTGATATTTGCAAGACAGCTGTTAAAGTTCCTTCCCCACTCTGAACTTTAGGGTACACTGATCCAACCCCTTGGATCTTAACACAAGGAGAATTTAACCATCCCCCCTCCTTTCCCCCACCAATTCCTGGTGAGTCCAGATCCAATCCCCTTGGATCTTAAAACAAGGAAAAATCAATTAGGTTCTTAAAAAGAAGGCTTTTAATTAAAGAAAGAAAGGTAAAAATCATCTCTGTAAAATTAGGATGGAAAATAACTTTACAGGGTAATCAGATTCATAGAGCCCAGAGGAACCCCCTCTAGCCTTAGGTTCAAAGTTAAGCAAACAGAGGTAAATCCTCTTAGCAAAAAGGAACATGTACAAGTTGAGAAAACAAAGTTAAACCTAACACGCCTTGCCTGGCTGTTACTTACAAGTTTGAAATATGAGAGACTTGTTCAGAAAGATTTGGAGAGCATGGATTGATGTCTTGTCCCTCTTAGTTGCAAGAGCGAACAACCCCCAAAACAAAGAGCACAAACAAAAGCCTTCCCCCCACCAAGATTTGAAACTATCTTGTCCCCTTATTGGTCCTTTGGGTCAGGTGTCAGCCAAGTTATCTGAGCTGCTTAACCCTTTACAGGTAAAAGGATTTTGATGTCTCTGGCCAGGAGGGATTTTATAGTATTGTATACAGGAGAGCTGTTCCCTTCCCTTTATAGTTATGACAACAGCAATGTGGAGTTCCATCTATGCCTTGGTCCAAGCCTTCTCCACTAATTCATCCTTTTGGATGGCAGTTCTGCAAGCAGCCATACATCCTTACACCCCCTCATCCTCTTTAAGTAGTGTTTGCCAGGCACCCACAGTGGAACACACACAGGGACCAGAACTTGAAGAAGAAAGGAAAGTTACTCATCCTTGATAACTGGAGTTCCTTGAGATATGTGGTCCCTTGCTCTAGTCCATTACCTGCCCTCCTTCCCTTCTGCTTTGAATAATCTCTGATTCATGGTAAGAGGAGGAACGAGAGAGGCATCAGTCTGCCCCATCTCTTATACCTTCAGCACAGAGTATGAGGAGGGGAAGGGCACAGGTGCAGATCAGTGGACACTGCTTGTTAGAATTAACTGGTCTTAGATGCATTGAACACATGCATACCTCCCGTGGAATACAGATAGGGACCACACATTTTGAAGAACTCCAGTTACAAAGGGTAAGCAACTTCTCTTTCTTTTTTAGACTGAAATTTTTCATGGGTACTCACTTCCTTAAGGCAAACTTCTTTTAATTACATTTGAGAAAAACGGTTCATTTGTTTTTGAATAAGATGACAGTCTAAAAGAAAAATATTTTTCCCAATATAAAAATATTGAATTTTTTAAAGTGTTACCCCAAATTTAATTGCAGGTTGACCACAAAGAGAAGAGTTTATTGTGTGGCCTTGATATTAAAAATTAATTTTATTTCTTCTCCTGCAGTTCCTCCAACGTATTATTGATCATAAAATTTTGATCTTTTGTTTTTGTTATTGGAAATATAAAAATGCACCATCAGGGCATCCTGGATACATGTATATCAGAAATAAAATTTACAAATAAACCGGTGACACAGATTATGGACTTTTCTACCCTTCACCCTATTAACAAGAATGAGCAGATGCCGACCCCCCAAAGCTTTCTTGTAACTTCCCTCACCTTCTCCTTTCTCAAAAGTCAGGGAAAACAGATGAGCCTTGCCCAGAAAGTCAAAAAACTCAAACTCTGTCAGACCAAGTTCTGGGTATTAGTGAGTTGCAGCCATAAAATAATTATATTGTTTAAAGTGAGGTTAGGCTAGTTCTAATACCGACTACACTGTAATTTATGGTTATTTTCTTGGGGAAAAATAGTAAAATATTTTTACCAGTTTCTCCCTTTCCCCCTGGGCTCACTTATTTTCTGACTTCAGCCCATGATGTGAAAAAATATATCATTTTTGCCACAGGGTGGGAGCTAACAGTTCTGGAGTGGCTGATCTGTGATAGCTACTATCCCCTTCTGTGAATCCTCAGTGGCTGGCAAGGAGGAGAAGCCACTCAGTGTGGGAACAAAGGGTCCTAGGGACTGCCCTCAAAGGCAGAAGCGCTATTCTTTGTTTGGATGGAGGTGGGGGAGATGAGAGAGACTGCTGGAGTTGGAGATTAGCTCCTAAATGTGAATTCAGCTGGAACGTGAAGCTGGACTACCTAGATGAGAAAAAAATTAAAATATATTTTGTATTTTTTTTTCCTCAAGGAAATACCAAAATTATTATATTATTGCCTAGGAGTTTCATACATTTTTAAAATGTAGTTGGAGAGCAGAACCCCATAAGGTGTGATTACAGATAGCTTTGTGTTATACATCAGTCTCTTTCAGTGTTTCAGAGAAGAGAATGCAGATAACCAGCTCTTGTTACCTAGATCCTTTTTCACTTTTGATGTTCTTCATCCCTGTTCTAACATAGGCATTTCTCCCACCCCTCCTGAAATTGCAATGTTTGTACAGATTAACCACACTCTAGAAAGGAGGTGTATACAAACATGGTGTAACTTAATGACAGAGCCATGTTTTACCATTATTTTCATGCAAGTTATCACACATAATAAGAAGACAAAAGTTTAATACATAACAACAGTAATAAAATGTTTTAACATATGTTCTAGTATATTCTTTTACATATACAGATTGGCTGATTGCACTGTTAAATTCTTAAAGGCCCTGTTTCAGCAAAGTATTTAACCACGTGCCTAGGTTAACCCAAGGAGGCAGGCTTAGGCTGCTCACATGCTGAAGTACTTTACTGAATTGAGGCCATACAGACAGACCTAGTTTTGAGCTTGGCTTGGTAAACTAAGCTTTAAACTCTGATACAGCCTTGCAGATATTTTTAAACTTACTTTAAAGCAATATAGTTTAAAAGTGCTAGTGTGACAAGCTGCAAAATATTTATTTTTATATCTATTTATTAAAATATTTCCCTTTCTAATGACTATAAAATGTTGCTGATTTTGTATTTGGAATTTCTTGCATTTGTAGTCTATTTCAGTTAAGACACCCAACTAAGTTTTGTTTTTCAGACTTTGTACATTGAGATCATGTGACCTTTTGACATTTTTGAAGAAACCACATGCACCTGGGTTTGGGTTAAATGTCAGACCCTTATCGCTCTCTAAAACAAATTATCTAAATCCTTTCAACCTGTCGAAGGCATTTTTAACCACAGGAGTGGAGGCAAAAAAATGTATTTCTGTTGTTTTAAGGAAGTTCATAGCTCAAATATAATGTGTTTTTCACATTTACAGTGCAAAAAGTAAGATAAGCCAACAATCCTTTTGACATCTATTTTTATAAATTATTTTGCAATATATGCTATTCCCTATTTCTCAATTGATATCATGCAAAAATGCCAGATGTCACTTTTTCAAGTCAGTGATTGTACATTTTCAAGTCAAATAGCTTTCAGTGTTGTAAAACTTGCAAAGCAAGAGCCAAATTCTGCTCTGAGGTATACATGTTCAACTTCCATTAACTTTGCTGAGAGTTGCATAAATGTCTAAGGGTAAAATTGGGTACTCATAGACTCATAGACTCCAGGACTGGAAGGGACCTCGAGAGGTCATAGAGTCCAGTCCCCTGCCCTCATGGCAGGACCAAATATTATCTAGACCATCCCTAATAGACATTTATCTAACCTACTCTTAAATATCTCCAGAGATGGAGATTCCACAACTTCCCTAGGCAATCTATTCCAGTGTTTAACTACCCTGACAGTTAGGAACTTTTTCCTAATGTCCAACCTAAATCTCCCTTGATGCAGTTTAAGCCCATTGCTTCTTGTTCTATCATTGGAGGCTAAGGTGAACAAGTTTTCTCCCTCCTCCTGATGACACCCTTTTAGATACCTGAAAACTGCTAATATGTCCCCTCTCAGTCTTCTCTTTTCCAAACTAAACAAACCCAATTCCTTCAGCCTTCCTTCATAGGTCATGTTCTCAAGACCTCTAATCATTCTTGTTGCTCTTCTCTGGACCCTCTCCAATTTCTCCACATCTTTCTTGAAAGCGGTGCCCAGAACTGGACACAATACTCCAGTTGAGGCCTGACCAGCGCAGAGTAAAGCGGAAGAATGACTTCTCGTGTCTTGTTTACAACATACCTGTTAATGCATCCCAGAATCACGTTTGCTTTTTTTGCAACAGTATCACACTGTTGACTCATATTAAGCTTGTGGTCTACTATGACCCCTAGATCTCTTTCTGCCATACTCCTTCCTAGACAGTCTCTTCCCATTCTGTATGTGTGAAACTGATTGTTCCTTCCTAAGTGGAGCACTTTGCATTTATCTTTATTGAACTTCATCCTGTTTACTTCAGACCATTTCTCCAATTTGTCCAGATCATTTTGAATTTTGACCCTGTTCTCCAAAGCAGTTGCAATCCCTCCCAGTTTGGTATAGTCCGCAAACTTAATAAGCGTACTTTCTATGCCAACATCTAAATCATTGATGAAGATATTGAACAGAACCGGTCCCAAAACAGACCCCTGCGGAACCCCACTTGTTATACCTTTCCAGCAGGATTGGGAGCCATTAACAACTACTCTCTGAGTACGGTTATTCAGCCAATTATGCAGCCACCTTATAGAAGCCCCATCTAAATTGTACTTTCCTAGTTTATCTATAAGAATATCATGCGAGACCGTATCAAATGCCTTATTAAAGTCTAGGTATATCACATCCACCGCTTCTCCCTTATCCACAAGGCTTGTTATCCTATCAAAGAACGCTATCAGATTAGTTTGACATGATTTGTTCTTTACAAATCCATGGTGGCTATTCCCTATCACCTTACCACCTTCCAAGTGTTTGCAGATGTTTTCTTTAATTACCTGCTCCATTATCTTCCCTGGCACAGAAGTTAAACTAACTGGTCTGTAGTTTCCTGGGTTGTTTTTGTTTCTCTTTTTATAGTGGTATATGTAAAGGTGCATGTGTTGTATTAATCTGTTTATTTTAAAGTTCTACGAGGAAATCGCCGCCAGTGAGCTTCCCCACTGTCTGCAATTTGGGGGGCATGTCATAAACAGATAGCTAAGGGTTAATGTCTCTTACACCTGGAAAGAAGTATCTGAAACACCTGACCAGAGGACCAATCAGGAAACCAGACTTTTTCAGATCTGGGTGGAGGGAAGTTTGTGTGTGAGTCCTTTGTTTTTTGGTCTTCTACCTATCTCCCTCTCGGCTATGGGAAGGATTTCTCTATTTCCTGCTTTCTAATCTTCTGTTTCCAAGTTGTGAGTACAAAGATAGGTTTGTTTTTTTGTATTTACATGTATGTAGTTGCTGGAGTGTTTTGAATTGTATTCTTTTTGAATAAGGCTGTTTATTCATATTTCTTTTAAGCAATTGACCCTGTATTTGTCACCTTGATACAGAGAAACCATTTTTATGTATTTTTCTTTTCTTTTTATATAAAGCTTTCTTTTTAAGACCTGTTGGAGTTTTTCTTTAGTGGGGAACTCCAGGGAATTGAGTCTGTGCTCACCAGGGAATTGGTGGGAGGAAGAAGTCAGGGGGAAATCTATGTGTGTTAGATTTACTAGCTGACTTTGCATTCCCTCTGGGTGAGGGGGGAAGAGAGATTAGCTCTCGGTACTTCTGTTTTCCAAGGCTGGGAACGGGGAGGGTGGAATCCCTCTGTTTAGATTCACGGAGCTTGCTTCTGTGTGTCTCTCTAGGAACACCTGGAGGGGGGGAAGGGAAAAGGTTTATTTCCCTTTGTTGTGAGACTCAAGGGATTTGGGTCTTGGGGTCCCCAGGGAAGGTTTGGGGGGACCAGAGTGCCCCAAAACACTCTAATTTTTTGGGTGGTGGCTGCTTTACCAGGTCCAAGCTGGTAACTAAGCTTGGAGGTTTTCAGGCTAACCCCCATATTTTGGACGCTAAGGTCCAAATCTGGGACTAGGTTATGATATGGTGGCAGCGGTGGGATAGATAAAATCCAGAAGCCAGTAGGAATATTATATTTTTCTTTTCTCTGCTAGGGGCTTTTAAGCAGAGATAAACAGTTTGATTTTAAAAGGAACCAGAGAGAATTTTTTTTTCTCTGCTCTCTCTTGCAGTTTCTGGCTTGCATATTAAGCAAGGTACCATTAAGCTGTGACAAAAGGGTCTTTTGTGACACAATAGCACTCCCATTAGGAGTCAAATACCAGCACTATACACATGCAAATAAAGTGGTTTTTCTGGTTTACTTTACATTCAAAAGATTAGCTAGAGAAAGAAAGGAAAAAAGGCACTGTTGCTAGGCAGATGCCAGGAGGCAACAGAGCCTGCAGTTCAGACAATAAACACCGGAGGGCACCCCAACACAAGAAAACAGGAACCATGACTTCCAAGGAAAAAAGGGAGGCAGAAGGACAAATCAAAAAAGCTGAACACAGGCGACAACTAGAGCTAAAAGAAAAGGAAGAAAGCATCAAACTGGCAGCCTACAAAAGAGAACAAGCAGCCAAAGAGGCAGCCCACAAAAGAAAACTAGAAGAAGAAGAGGTGGCCCACCGACGTAAACAAAAAGAAGAAGAGGTGGCACACAGAAGGAAACAAGAAGAAGAAGACATGTCCCACCGCCGAGAAATGGAAAAACAACAAAAAGAAAGTGAAGAGAAGGAAATAGAGAAATCCTTCCCTTAGCCGAGAGGAAGATAGGCAGAAGACCAAAAAACAAAGGACTCAGACACAAACTTCCCTCCACCCAGATCTGAAAAAGTCTGGTTTCCTGATTGGTCCTCTGGTCAGGTGTTTCAGGTACTTCTTTCCAGGTGTAAGAGACATTAACCCTTAGCTATCTGTTTATGACACCTGGGTTGTTTTTATTTCCCTTTTTATAGATGGGCACAATATTTGCCCCCTTCCAGTCTTCTGGAATCTCCCCCGTCTCCCATGATTTCCCAAAGATAATAGCTAGAGGCTCAGATACCTCCTCTATTAACTCCTTGAGTATTCTAGGATGCATTTCATCAGGCCCTGGTGACTTGCAGGCATCTAATTTTTTTTTACTTCCCCTTTTTTTATTTCATCTTCTAAACCTACCCTCTTCCCGTAAGCATTCACTATATTAGACCTTCCTTCAGACTTTCCAGTGAAGACCGAAACAAAGAAGTCATTAAGCATCTCTGCCATTTCCAAGTCTCCCGTTACTGTTTCCCCCTCCTTACTGAGCAGTGGGCCTACCCTGTCCTTGGTCTTCCTCTTGCTTCTAATGTATTGTACCAGTGAATGACTATCTTAACTTTCTTTTACTTCTGCTTTCAGTTTATGTTTGATCTAGGGCAAGATACTGCAAGACATGGCATCCCTTCAGCATCCACTTTACAGGATCAGGCCCCAATAGATTATTCTAAATTGACTGACAGCTGACTCTGTTCCCACAGACTTGACTGGGAATTGTTAGGATCTTATACTAGCTATAACATTAAGTAATTATATTATGTTCATTGTGTTAAATTTTCTTTTAGTTTATCATAAGAACAGCCATAATGGTTTGGACCAGTGGTCCACCTAGTCCAGTATCTTGACTCCAAAAATGGCCGGTACTAGAGCTTAAGGGAGAGTTGGAGTTGGAGTTGGAGTGATCCCATCCCTGTCTTCCCCTCCTGGCTTCTGGCAGTCAGAGGTTTAGGGTTGCCCTGAGTATGGAGTTATATTCCTGACCATCTTGGCTAATAGCCATTGATGGCCCTATCTTCTGTAAGCTTATTTAGTTCTTTTTTGAGCCCAGTTATACATTTGTCCATCACAACATCCCATGGAAGTGAGTTCCATAGGTTAATTGTGTGTTGTGTGGAAAAGGTACTTATTGTTTGTTTTAAACCCTACTGCCTATTAATTTCATCCAGTGACTCCTGTTTTTTGTATTGTGGGAAAGAGTAAATAACGCTTTTCCCCCCACAATATTCATGATTTTATAAACCTCTCATGATATCTCTCCCCCACCCCTGGTGTCATCTCTTTTCTAGGGTGACAGCCATAATCTTTTTAGTCTCTCCTGTTATGGAAGCTGTTCGATACCCGTAATCATCTTTGTTGCTTTTCTCTGAATCTTTGGCAGTTACACTATATACTTTTTGAGATGGGGCAACCAGAACTGGACACAGTACTGAAAATGCGAGTGCACGATGGATTTATATAGTGGCAGTATGATATTTTCTGTCTTATTTTCTGTTCCTTTCCTAATTGTTCCTAATATTCCATTTGCCTTTTTGATTGCTGCTGCGCACTGGTGAAGCCAATGTCTTTTTTTGTTTGTTTGTTTTTTTAGTAGAAACCCATTATATATGTGTAGTTGAGATTATATTTTCCAGTGTGCATTACTTTGCACTTATCAATGTTGAATTTCATCTGGCAATTTCATTTGCCCAGTAACCTAGTTTTGTGAGATCCCTTGTAACACTGTAGTCAGCTTTGGACTTAACGATCTTGAATAATTTTGATTCATCTGCTATCATCTTTGTGTCATCTTCTGTCATCTTATTAAAAGGTGGTAGAATTATCATTGCTTAAATGTTTTATCCATTTCATTCACTTGTTATTGCCCTTGATCACTGTACTCTCCCCTCCAACCCCCAGAAACAAAACAGAACAAAAAAAACCCAAAACTTATGAAGGAAGCTCCACTATTCCACTTCATGTTTCTGACCCAGAATCTGAGAGATTCACTTTTACCTCAGGATTGTACCTGAATTTCAATTTACAGCTAAGTATCAAACAGATAAAATGAGGTAAAATGTGAGCAGAGTGAGACATGATGGTTAAAATGTAAGTCAACTCTTATGGTGGAAAGATAGACCATTCTTGTTATTTCTTGCAATGTAAAATGCAGTTGTACTCTGGGGTAAACCTTTATTGCAATTAGCCTGGACTAGCTTAGCACAGGTTGAGCATCTCAACTGCAAAGCCTATTCCTCCAGACCCATGTTTCTTCATCTACAGTGGTAGTGTAATAGCCCATGTGCTGTGATGCATTACTGGTGGGTTATCCTATGATTCTTAGCAATGCATTAAATGGGGCTGCTCTATTATTTTTGTGGCGAGCTGCGCGCACTCTCTCTCTCTCTCCCCCTCCCCCCTAGCATGGAACCGCTGTATGTGACAGTGACATGAGAACAATATTTCATGTGAATAACTTGCAAGTGGAGTCCCTCATTATTAATGCAGACAGTTCTGAAGGCAGAACAGCATTTGGTAGCAAGAACTTTTAATGAGAATGTCATTAAGGAATTCAGTCTGCAAACCACGAAGTGATTTGTAGCACACTCGACTAACTTCTTTGCCTCTTCATTTCTTTCCTGTTCACTAAACATAAAACTGTCATTTTAGGTACATTTCTCCAAGTTATGGGTCTTTCTGATGCCACTCCACAACTTTACTAGAAGACTTGTGTCAGTTCTGGCCAACAGGCAGCACAGGAAAGGGATTTCTTGGGCAACATCTCTGTTCAAACACTGAGGAAGGGCAGCAGAAATGGAGCAGGCAAATGCAGGGGTAAAAGCATTTCCTTATAGAGAAGAAAAAATCTGAAGGCTGCTTGATGCTAAGATATGAAAGAGGACCCCAGATGATATGGGTAAAATTTTCAAAAGCAACTTAACACTCTAACTCACTCAGTGCCTAGGTCATTTTTGCAAATGAGACTTTGGCTCTTAAGTCACGTAAGTGCTTTTGAAAATGTTACCCTATAAGTATGCTAACATCTTTTTTCATTTTCACAGTTTTGCACTATTACCCAGGGTAGAAATGATGGGAGTGCTAGTATGAATAGGTAACTTATGTTTTAACAAGCATGTTGTCTTGATCTGCTCACATTTTACCTCATTTTGTCTGATTATTTGATACTTAGCTGTAAATTGAAATTCAGGTACAATCCTGATGTAAATGTGAATCTCTCAGATTCTGGGTCAGAAACATGAAGAAGTAGAATAATGGAACTTCCTTCAAATTTTAGGGGGAAAAATCAATAGTGAAATAATGAGTCTGTCAGAAATGGTCTTTTCTGGGTTTCCTGACCCTCTGTTCACTAATGCAGCTTTCGAAGGCAGGTACAATATTCTTTCATTTTCACAGTTGGTAAGTCTGATCAGAACAGAGTTGTACTTCAATGCATTATAGCTGATTGAAGCCTCAATATATGTTTAAACACTTGATAAAGAATAATGCAGCTGCACCAAGATATTAGTAATAATGGAATACAAAGCTTTGCATGACTAAGTCTGTGGTTCAACTCCAGATTGAAATCAATGGCAAGATGTCCATTGAAGTCAGTGGGACCAGGGTTTCATTTTAAATGAATTATGTTAATCATTGACCTTGCAAGGACATATGTCTTGATTTTATAATATTTAACAACCTACATGGCACTGCATCAGGGTTATTTTTTAAAAATTAAATGAATTCACCACTGATGAAAGACACCAGACTCATAAACCTGAAGATTGAAACTTCCACACATTTCCACAGAATATGCAGTGTATATAGCTTGGACAGTGGCAGTGTAAGCTCTCTTACCATCACTCCACCAGTGTTCTGGATCTGATCAATATGGACCATAACCATCACAACTTTCTGTAGCTAGTCCATAAATAAGCCAACAAAAACATTTTATAAAACACAGAACCATCAAGATGGGCACATGGATAACCAAAGCTGTCATAGTATAATTCCCAATTCTGAACCTTAGCGTCCAAAATATGAGTACTAGCATGAATTCCCCTAAGCTTAATTACCAGCTTAGATCCTGTAGTGCTGCCACCAATCAGGACTTAGAGTAGAGTGCCTGATAAACTCTGGTATCCCCCAAAACCTTCCCTGGGGGCCCCCAAGATCCAAATTCCTTGAGTCTCACAACAAAGGGGAATAAACCATTTTCCTTCCCCCTTCTCCCTTCCTCCCAGCTCCTTTCCACCCTGGGTACACTAGGAGATCACCATGATTCAAACTCCTTGAATCACCACACGGAGAGGAATGATCCCTTCCTCCCCCCCCTTTTCCCTTCACCCAGAGGCAATACAGATTCAAACTCCGTGAATCTAAAACAAAGAGGAAATTCACCTTTCCCTTTTCCCCACCAATTCCCTGGTGAGTACAGACTCAGTTCCCTTGAGCCTCAACAAGGGGAAAAAAATCAGACAGGTCTTAAAGCAAAACTTTTAATAAAAAGAAAGAAAAAAGTTACAGGGTCTGTCAGCTTATAGAAATTGGAGAAACAGCCTCCTCCAGCAGAAATACAATTTAAATTACTTTCAGCCAAATACACATTTGCAAATAAAGAAAAACAAATAAAAAGACTAAACCGCCTTTCTACCTTTGTACTTACAAAATTGGAATAGAAGATTAGAGAGCCTGTAGGTACGTGTGGTCACTCTCAGAGCCCAGAGAGAACAAAGCAAAACCCAAAAAACACAAACAAAGGCTTCCCTCCACCGAGATTTGAAAGTATCTTGTCTCCTGATTGGTCCCCTGGTCAGGTGTTTGGTTCCCTGTTTGTTAACCCTTTACAGGTAAAAGAGACATTAACCCTTAACTATCTTTTTATGACAAAAGCAACAACCTAATATTATTCTATTCTGTGCCTTCCCTTCTAAAGCCTCATTATTTGTCAGTAGTTGTCAAGTCATGTTTAAATTCAGACTGTAAACCATAAGGGGCAGGGACTGCGTTTGTACATAAAGTGGTATGTATATACAAATGTGTTTAAAAATACACCTCTACCCCGATATAACGCGACCTGATATGACACGAATTCAGCTATATCGCGGTAAAGCAGCGCAGCGGGGAGGGGTGGTGGCTGCATGCTCCAGCGGATCAAAGCAAGTTCACCATAACTCAGTTTCAAGATTTTTGGCTCCTGAGGACAGCGTTATATCGGGGTAGAGGTGTAATAGTTCAATTTTCATACCCATTTAATCTTTGACCTTTGATAAGGCTGCTTTCAAGGATGCCATTTAGAGCTAAAAGTGACATGGGCACCTATATACTTGTAATTGAAATGAGACCAATAATTCATTCCATATAAGCCAATGTACAACCATCAGATGACAATCTTGCCAGAATTTCACCATCTTATGTTTTTATTTCTATATGCAGTGGGATTTGTCACTTCCTCAGGGGCCAGACAATTTCTTTAGATGTTGATGGTATCACTGCTTCTGTGGCTGTGTGCACTATCGTGGAAGCCACTAAAGATGGCCAGAGCTGCAGTTAAGTTAGTGTGAAGGACAGAGGATGGTCTCCTCCCACTCCTTTTAGATGGGGGACAGTTTTCTCTCTCCTGCACCAACCGGGTAGCAGTCATCTATAACCTCTTCCCGTGGCAGCAATTAGCCCACTTGATGGGAGCACAGAGATGATAATTCTCTGAAGAGCTGCCAGTAGGAAAGAAAAAGTGGAGAGATATCATTCTTTTGTAAGGTCCCTGCTTACATCTTTTAAAGACTTGTAAGAGTTAGCCTACTGGATTCATCTTCACTACTGTAGCCACCCAGTAGAATCACCAATAGAAGCAGGTAGATTTGCCTTGTTAAATTGTGCTGTTTAGCACCACAGTTGTTCTTAAATATCAATAAGGTATTTAGTAAATATATTGAAATTATTTCTGCTAACAGTATTAAAACAGCTCTGTTTTATGTCTTCAGTATATAAAAATTTCAAATGTTTCAGCAACATTTTGTTTTATTAATCATTTTAAGTACCTTTAATAATTTCTGCATGTGTTTTTCAAATCATCTTTATAAGACAGAAAAAATTGTATCTTTCTACAGGAACACCAGTTTACTCAGTAGCATGGGGCCCTGATTCAGAAAAGGTTCTCTATACGTCAGGGAAGCAGCTGATTATTAAACCTCTTCAACCAAATGCTAAAGTTTTACAGGTATCATTAATATAAAATTTACATATCAGGCTTCAGTGATATTTTGCAAGTAATATAAAGTTTCATATAAGTTTTATACAACTAAACTACCACACAATTTGGAATGGGCAGTGATTTAAAACTACAATTAAATAAAAACTAGAAAGAATAAAGACTAGGGCTCCAACCCTGCTAGGAAGTCAGTGGGATTACTCACATTTCCTAAAGTAAAGCTTGCATATAAATCTGCAGGATTGAGGCCTGGAATTATAGATGCGCTGCAAACCAAGACTGAAATGTATTGGTGAAGATGTGTTGTGAAGCTTCCATTGCAAGCCATACCTTGCTTGGGCCATTTATATATGTCCTTTATTTAGTCAAAATTCAGATTTTATTTTAACTGTAATATCATAGGTGGTAGCACTGCCCGTTATTAAGGTTGCTTGCCACTTTCAATTATAAGATTGTTTTGAGTTGCTTATATATTAGCCAAATCTTAACCATTTGGGCTACAAAATGTTGGAAAATTTCATTTCTGGCTAAGGAAAATATGTTGTTTTGCACATATTAAAAAATTTGCTAACCTTTTCTTTGAGATGCTTCAGTGCTCACTTGCTTTGGAAAGGGGAATTGAAATTTGAAAGGCGGTAGCCTCTGTGTCAGATATATATGCCTTTTATGGTCTCTGTGAAGATCCATCCAAATCTGGCTGAGTTATAAGCATTTGAAAAATAGCACTTGCACATATTCACTCAAGACCTGCTAGAGCTTCATAGGTAAATTCCCTAAAGATTCTGTCTACGCTGAGCATATCCAGCCTGAGGCCACGTCCAGACTACCCGCCGTATTGGCGGGTTAAAATCGATTGCTCGGGGATCGATATATCGCGTCTAATCTAGATACGATATATCGATCCCCGAGCGCTTATATCGATTCCGGAACTCCATCAACCCCAACGGAGTTCCGGAATCGACACGGAGAGCCGCGAACATCGATCCCACGCGGTGTGGACGGGTGAGTAATCCGATCTTAGATATTCGACTTCAGCTACGTTATTCACGTAGCTGAAGTTGCGTATCTAAGATCGATTTCCCCCCCCTAGTGTGGACCAGCCCTTAGACTGGTCAGGACTCGCCTTGCAACTGTGCACAGAGCCAGGCACAAAATTGAAATCAGGGAGGGGAATTTGTTGTCCCTGTTCTGGTCCTAGGCAGTGTAGAGGAGGAAACTGCTTGATTCAAATGCAGAAGAGATAAGATCCAGTCTTGTGGTGGAGCTAATATATGGGTAGAGCCCTGCACAGATACAAATTTATATCCACAGAACCGCATGGCTTTCCCAGGAACTGCAGTGGTGAAAGGAGCAGAATGTGGGGCTGCCGCTCCCAGGAGCCAGCACCTGATGCTGGCAGCTCCTCTGGCAAAGCTGCACTGCTCCCAGCCCTGCCATGCAGCTGTCTGCGTCTCCTGTCTGGGAGCATGCACACTGCTCGAACACAAGATTGCAATCAGGGACAGCTGCTGTGACCCTGATGCCCCCTCCATTTGGTGAGGCTGGGGGCGTCCTGGTACATCAATATACTCAGAGCAAATCACTAGTTTCTTTGCACAACTGTTATTTGAGGAGCATGTTGAAAGGTTTTTCACTAGTAAGATATCAGTAATATGGCCAGTCTTTGGGCTCAAGAATCTATAAGGTATAAATAGTTATGTAGAGTTTACCTCATATATTAACATATCACGTTAATATTCTCAATAAAGCTGTCTACTGATAGAAGTAAGCAGTAAAAATGAGTGAAAAATGATATTTTAAGGGAAGTAGGGACACACATAAATGGCTTTTTTGGAATTTAAATGGAGTTTAAGAAATAGAAATAGATCCATGTTTAAAAAGATTAAAGGACAGATATAAACCAATGTTGAAAAAAATTAGGGAGAGGACTAAATAGTAACAAGCAGAGGTTTAAAATAAAAAAATCAGAAATTTCAAATAAACAGAAATATACTTCAATTTTTTTAATAAAAAAGAAGGACGATGCAGAGGCTTTAAAAATAAATAAATAAAAAATCCTATTGTAGTATGGAGCAACCAAATTGTGGAGACTCAGAGACATAATATAAGTACATAACCTCATTATTACCCTTGTCCTCACTCCCCCTTATTGTGTGTTACGTTAAATTAAATTGTAAGTCTCTGCAGGAAGAGACCACATCTACTGTGTTTGTATAGTGCTAAGCACAATTGGAATCTGATCCTGACTGGGGCCTGTAAATGTTACCAGAATAAAAAACAATAAATACTAAAAATAATAGTAAAAGCAATTGCTAGATTTAAGTGTATACTTAATTTATTTCTTTTCCTGTCAGTGGAAAGCCCATGATGGAGTTATTTTAAAACTTGATTGGAACTCAGTCAATGACCTTATCCTGTCTGCTGGTGAAGACTGTAAATATAAGGTGTGTATTGTTTAACTTTAATTACAGTGGATTAAAATATTTAAATAAATATTTAAAGCAGCAACTGAGTAACAATACTAGGCACTACTGACTTTCTCCAACCTTCCCAAGACCTTTCAAACTCAAATCCAATTAGACAGAAAAATGTCAGTGAAATTTGAAGGTTTTCAGGAAATGACAACTACACTGAACAAAAAGATTCCTAATACATGTTAACATAGTACTATTTCAAATGGGACTTCAGCGCTTGCTAGGTACCTTTTAGATCGCAACAGCAGGGTTTATACGGAGCAATTAGAGCACAACACTTTAGAGCACTCTACACTTTGCACCCCTCTAGCATGCATTTCTATACCAGGTAGACAAGCCCTAGCTGCTGAGGGAATATTAAGACTAAGATATAACTGGGAAAAGTAAAGAAATTACAATTAAAGGGGAAACACAGTTTATCCTGTTACCTAAATACAGATGAGATCCTTAGGAAAATTGTAGAGATGGCACACTGTTCTTTGTCAGTAATAGAGAGTGCATGTTTTGTTTTCCCCCTTAATTGTAAACTTACTTTAATTAGTTGATATCTGAGTTCTAACAGTCTCTCATTTATGTGCTGTGATTTTAAAAAAATCTTTTGAATTATATAGTCATTCTGTTTAAATCTTCTCTATGCATACTATGAATGGACTCCCTGCTAATATACTAGTTATAATGTCCCAGATTATCCACTCTGTGGAATAAGGGAATTCACTGAGATCCCTCTTCATCATGCTGTTGAAGGGCAAGGTTTGCCACCTGTAAATAATCTGCCCAGACCTGGCAAATACCTGGGAACTGACAGGAGGCCAAGGGCCATCTTTAACAGAAACTCTCTGCCCTTGCTGTTGCACTGACACCATAAGCCTTCAAAAGCCACCAACCCTTCCCCATTCAGATTTCCTTCCAGCATAGCTCCAGTAGAGATACTTTCCCAGGAAATACATCCTCCCTGGCATGGTTTGTTCCAGGTCCCTGGGGGAGGAGGAATATGTGGCCTCCAGCTATAATTCCTAAGAGGGGGACTGATGTGCATTTTATCCCCATTGCAGTCATGTTCCCAGGCAACTTACACCTTCCCAGCTTCCTCCAAGTTCTCTTCTACCCTCTGCACAGACCTGGGAGTTCTGTAGTGAGTCTACTGCAGGGTCTGGAAACTGGGGAACTGTGAGCTGATGAAGGGTATGGTAGAAGATCCAGGGCAAGAGGAAATCTGCATGTTGATGATCCCTCCATGTGGTTCTGGAGAGTATGAATTGGGCCAGTAGATTGTAATTACTCTGATTTTATTTTTTTCATAAACATAATGTACAGCAAAATAAAAATGTACAAAGCTCAAATTTTATAGAAAGAAATTAAAGAGACAGGGTGGGACCAACTTTTGTTGGTGAAAGTGACAAGCTTTTGAGCTACACAGAACTCTTCTTCAGATCTGAGAAAAGTACTGAGAGTGTCACAGCTAAATGCAAGGTGGAACAAATTGTTTAGCATAAATAGTTAACACATTCTAAGGAATCATTTGTTTGAAATGTCATTTGATATGAAAAATTGGTGGAAAACGTAAGAAACGTTAATGTTTAAATTTCATCTGCTATATTTAGGAGGGAAAATAGAAGTAAAGTTATAAAGAAGTGACTATCGTACTGAAGTGAGAGTTAACAATATTCTGTGAAGATTTTACTGATTGGTATGAAATGAGAACGGAGAAGAAGAAAGAATAAGATACATTAAGAACACAGTGAATTGTAAAGAAAAAGAACGGAGAAAGGAGAACTA
This sequence comes from Gopherus evgoodei, assembly GCF_007399415.2. Taxonomy (NCBI): domain Eukaryota; kingdom Metazoa; phylum Chordata; order Testudines; family Testudinidae; genus Gopherus; species Gopherus evgoodei. The sequence goes on from NC_044330.1 coordinate 22,643,733, forward strand.
ATACATTTGTCTAAAATATATTAGCCAACCCCATATAACCTCGACTACTTTTCCTGCCCTACACAAACTATTAGAGCTCAGCCTAAGCAAAGAGAAACTTAAAAAAGAGAAATAATAAAAGGACTTTTGTAGCAATTGCTCTCATTTCAAAAACACATTTTTTTCATGTCAGTCTAAGATCATTTAACTAGATAATACGTTTTAATAAAAACTTAATTTGTACTTTAATTAATAGAAAAAACTCATCAATATGACTACTTTTATAAACTTATACGTTACTAATGCATAAAGTGTTCTTGCTGGCATTCTACTGGCAGTGTCATTGGAGGATTTCCAAATTACACTGAGAACCTCATTATCAACTTTTTTTATGAAGAAAGATAATAATACTGTAGTTTTAGTAATTTTAAGATTCAGCAGTAAGAGTCTTACACTTACTTCACACCTCACATTAACAGCTTGGGAAATGAGATGAAGGATATGTGAGAGGTATATATTTCCATTTCAAAAAATATCACTCATTTTAGTCCCAAAGTTACCTATGTTCCACACATATTTGGCATCCCCTTGCTTATATTGGTGAAAAATGTTTACAACAAAAATAAAGAATCATAAAACTGAGGTAACAGTTATTTTGCATTACAGAAGTGAATCCCACGGCATTTCTGCATAAATAATTTCGATGCCTTTGGTCCTCAGGTTGTGAGACGTGTGAGCATATACAGCCATAAAGATTCTGTTCACTGTCCCCTGGCTTGATTGCTGACTGGCTGTTGATAGTTGATGTGCATGAGATTTTATATTTGATATTACTATACAAATAGAATGATCAAAAGTATTTAGGAAACATACAGGTCTAGGAAAAAACATACAGTAATTCACCAAGAAACACCTAGTTAATAGTGCACAATGCAGACATCAATATAATATTTCTCATATTTTAGCAAAACAAATCCAACTTCAGGTAAAAATTATTTTTGCGGAGAGCTGGTTTTCCAAGTAGATGGAGGAGAATGCATTAGAATAACTTAGAAATAGGAATTCGATTTTACAGAGCATTTGTGGCTATAAAATCTTGAGAGGATACACAAAAGAAGGGCCCAAACTTGACTTTATTGGGAGATTTGGGCATGCAAAGTATGCAGGATTGGGCCCAGATGTTATATTGTGCATATACTATAAACACACGCACACGCACACACACACACACACACACCCAACTGTTAAATGCATTAGATATCTTTTTTAATGTCACAGTTTGTTTAAAAAATAAACATATTTCTACAACTTAAAAATATTTTCAGCTGAGGAAATGATGTCTCTAAAATAAGAAGTCCAAAATAAGAAGAATGATGCCTCTAAAATAAAATATGTCCAAATTTATTTTTTCTTTCTGAGGTGTGGGATAGTTATGGTCGTCTACTGTACAGCTCTCAGCCTCATGATTATCCTATAACATCTGTTGCCTGGGCTCCGGATGGAGAATTATTTGCTGTGGGGTCTTTTCATACTTTGCGCCTATGTGATAAAACTGGGGTAAGTAACAGCTCTGACAAAGAAGAGATGTAATGTTGTGCAAATTTATTAAAAATATAGTAAGTATTCCAGAGAACACACATGTATAAACATATTTTCATTTGTAGAGAATAGTCCTGGCTTTTTAGTATCTTTCCCTCAGGTGCTTCTGGCAGAGTGATTGTCTCCTTAGCCTGTTTGATGCATTTGTCTGTATTTAATGGTGCCTTATGAACACTTTACAGTTTTGTGCAGGGTCAACTATTGTATTTTGCCCTTCTTTCATCATACATTTAGTTGTTACATCTTCATTATTTTATGCTTCACAATTATATTTTGCAGATTTTTTACCAGATCAGTGTATAATTCTTATCATTTATCGTTTAAAGATACCATCTACACTGGAGTTTCACTCTGGCTTCTCATTCTTCCATAGCTAGATAGAAGGGTTTGCCTCACAAAATTAGTGGTTGTAGTAGTAGCCAGCACGTGGAAGTTCTCCCTCATCTCAGCCCCTTGTCCATCCATCAGCTGCTGCTGCCTCACCCTCTAGAACCTTGTAACCATTATCTCAACTATGCTCGAAGACTGAAGTCTCTGAAGGAGCTGTCCCTGACTTTCATCAGACAATTATACTCTGTTCTTTTGACTTTCAGCTTTTCTCTTCAGGTATTTTGTTCTTGTTGTTTACCTAGTTTTTTGGTTAGTCTCCTGTTAAAACTTAATTCAGTTTCATGTAGCTTCTTTGGTATTTTAGACTAGGTAACGTCAGAGCACTGACTGACAAGATTGTCTCTGCGGATCTGCAGCGTTTTGTTCAAAGTTCTTGCCAGCCCATCACATTGCATCAGACCTGAATGAGTTGGGATTCTTGGCTTACTCCCTATCTCTCTTTTCTCGGTGGCGTTTTATCACTTCACTGAGTTTAACACTTCAAAACTTGTAGTATTTTAGGGCATTTTCATCAGAACACATTTTGATTTTCTTCACACTGCACTCTACAGTTGCTTTGGCACACTCTTCCAACACATGAGCCCATTCTGCTAGTACTTTGAGATAGTTTTTGGCACATTGATTTGGAAGTTTGAAGTGCCAAGTAAGTGTCCAAAGAAATTTTTTCACACATTTATTTATTTCAGCAAGTCAACCTCTCCTTTAATCCTAAAAGAGGTAAGAACCTTCAAGAAATGTCAATTAGGCCAAAGGATGTCAATCATGAACGCGCTTGACTTCTGCATCCTCTGCCTTGGAGTTGAGTAAGACGTGTATAAATGTAAGGTGTGCCTTGAAATGTTACCTAGAGCCATCAAGTTTCCCGAGGAACACACACAATCCTTCTTGTAGGTACCCTTGAGAGACTCCCATATGTCCATTCTGCAGTTAGCTCCAGAGGCTTGCTCCTTCAGGCAGAGCATTCTGAGTCTTTGTTGGCCCCACTCCTGTGAACATAGATGTAGCTTTCCCATAAGGCCAGCAGATCCACTTCATCAGTTATCTTGAAGTGAATTGAACTATCTGTGTTGAAGCAGAGTTCTCTGAAATATACTGGTGATTTGCTCTGAGTATATTGATGCACCAGCATGCTAGTACTAAAATTCAACTGTTTTGAGGAAGCATTTCCTCTGCAAAAGTACTGAGCGTAGGTGGCACAAAGAGAGAGATATTGACTCTTTGACATATCTCTACTATAGTCCTTAATGCCAAGCAAATCCAAAACAATCACCATATCCCCCTTTCCGTTCTGGTGCTGTATTTTTAGAATCTGGATGGAAGCACTATTAGAATTTGGATCGAAGCAGTTTGTGATGACTAAACTAGGCTGATCCTCCAGGTTTGAAGCTGAGGTTATTTGCCTTTTCTTGCTGCTTGTTTCTGTTTTATCATTCTTGTTTTTAGAAATCCCTTGAGCTACTTACTCTTCATAAGCAAGAATCTGGTGGTGATTATCTTTAAAGAAAGGAAAATTGATCACTTGTAATTCTGCCTCTTTGAAAATATTAGACAGTATTATTTTTCTCTCTCACATACACCCTCCTGCCTCCCCTCAGATTCTAATGTATTTTCTTTAGGAGGTTTTTTTTTGTTTTTGATTTGTTTTGTTTCATTAAATGGTAGGTGTTTTTGTTTTGTTGGAGTTTTGGTGATACAGTTTTTTTTCAAATGGTTTATTTTGGTGAGCTCTTCTTTCCCATGCAATTTAGGAACTCACCGGAAGGTTTTGGAGTGTGTGGGGGGTTGGTCCACATATGGAGGTAGGATAGCATGCAGGCCACAATTACCACTGCCTTAGGGTTGAAAAATATATTAAGCTCTGGAAATTCTGCCCTGTTTGTTATTGAGAGCAAGACCCAAGAGTGCGACTCCTGTAAGATGATTCTTCCAAGAAGCTGAATTCCAGGTAAGAAATATTCTCTCTTCTCTAAGAATATTATTAGCATTTTCAGATCTGATGGGGACTGCATATTGGCCACAAAGAATCCAAAGTAGACTAAGGTTTCAGTAATTTAAAAAAAATGTATGTTTGCAAATTATATTGTTTAATGGTATTCCCAATATAACTTATCCTTTTTAAGAAAAGTAGATCCTAGTATACAACTTCCCTGCTTACCTATAGGCATTTGCTTTGTCAAAAAATATTTTAGTTGTATTGGAATAAAATATTTCTTAGGAGTCGGTACAGCACATACAGTAGCCTGAACACAACTTGTTCTTTTCTATATCCAATTTTGAATAGAACGTTTATTTTATCTATCGTTAGAACAGGCAATTGAAAGGCATACTGTACAAGCACAAATATGGGATTAAGAATGCTAAGGGCTAGACATGTTGGATCAGAAAGGACAGGCGGCCTTTTTCTTATTCTAAAAATGTATTATATTCTAACACATATAGAAAGCAATACTGCTAAGAAGCTCGATGTCTTATATTCTTGAACTATTTTGAGCTCGGCACCATGATAGTCTGGAGGATGAATCAGTTATGTAGAGTATTTCTTCAGAACTCAGTAGGGTTGAATGTGCACCTTAGCAGCTGTAAAGACTTCGTGGCCAAGTTTTTGTTTGTTGGTTTGGTTTGGTTTTGAAAAAATGTATCAGTTTATATCATTTCCTTCCTCAGAAAATACTATGCTTTATTGTTTATAATAATCTTTAAGAACGGTCACTGTGACATGATACAATATTCTGCAAACCTAGCTCTAGAAACAGACTGGTCTATCGCTGTTTAAAACATTGTGTCACTTAATATCAGTACCAATTTGAGAAGAAGGGTCAGTTAGATAAGTTAAGGAGGTGAATTCCCTTAACAAACACAGACTATCTTTGCTAGTGGGAGACATGACCTTGACCTGACCAGAAGCTTTCTTAATAGTTGGTGCTAAATCAAAAATAATGTCTAGCATTAAAAATTAAACTTGCTGATTAATAAATATTTATATAAATCAAACAGCAGAAATCTGTATCTGTTAAATTCTTCCCAGTTTCCACCAGTGATTTTTTGTTAATATTTTACTTTCTGGTATTTGTTATATAAATGCTCTTTGAATTTAAAATACAAAAATACTATACAGATTGAAAAATGTGTATGCATACTGTGATGGAGTAGGGGCTGTCTGTGTGGGGAATGAGAGAGCAGGGGAGGACTTTAGGGGATGGACCACACCAGAGCCTGTAACCTGAGCTAGGTAAGGGAGGAAAAAGGTCAACACCTTTGCCCAGGAAGAGGGACAAAGGAAGGGACTGGCAGGAGGGAAGCAGTTTGAGTTTGGGCTTGGGGCTGTGTGGGCGGAATTCAGGGTATCCTAGCTAGGATCCAAGCACCCTGAAAGCCCAGAAGGACTCTATGGAGGGGTCCTGACTTGTGCCTGCAAGCTCTGCTGTAACCTATGTTCCTGTTGTCCAATAAACCTTCTGTTTTACTGGCTGGCCAAGAGTCACTGTGGGACCCAGGAAGAGGGGTGCAGGACTGGACTCCCCACACTCCGTGACAACTGGTGGCAGCGGCGGGAGATACTGCACCCCGTGGACGACGCTTCCTGTAGTAAGTGACTGGGGAGCAGTAAAATGAAGGGGTGATTAACCCCTGGGAGTGTGTGCCCAGTGAGAAGGAGTTTTCAGTAACAGGGTCCCCCGGGGGATTGCAGCGAGCGGTCCCAGGGACAGAGGAGTCTACAGCTCGACCCTGGCAGAGAGGTGGTGACCTCAAGAAGGGCTGGTGCACTAGGGGTCCCCCTGGAAACCGTGGGGAGTGGCGAGCACCCCGGCCTGTGAGTGCCCAGCAGGAAGATGTATGCCAAGCGGCGCAAGTGCGACCTGCTGGAGCTTTGAAAGCAGAGAGGGCTGCGCCTGGGGAGGCTCAGCAAGGACCAGCTGATTGCCCAGCTGGAGGAGGGAGATCGCTTGAATGAACTGATCCCTGTCTCTGAGGGAAGCAGCCGGGCAGATGCAGCACAAGCACCAGTGTCTGTTCCTGCTGGGACTGGTCAGTCAGCGGACGAGGGCTTCCCGAGACCCCCCCTTCCTAGGCCTAGGGGAAGGGTGAGGAGGAGCCCAGTGAATACCGAGGACACCGTGACTCCTCCGGCCAGCAGGGGAGCCTCCCGGCGAAGCTCACCCCCCAGCAGGGGATCCTCCCGGCGACGCTCGGCATCCGTGGAGCGGTTGCGGCTGGAATATGAAAGGGAGCTGAAACAGGAGGAGCTCGAGTTAAAGAGGCAAGAGGTGGAGGAGAAGGTGAAGCAGCGTAAACATGAGGAGAACCAGCGCCAGCGTGAGCGGGAGGAGGAGAACCAGCGTAAACATGAGGAGAACCAGCGTAAACATGAGCGGGAGGAGAAGGAGAAACAGCGTAAACATGAGCTGGACCTGGCCCAGCTGAGGAGCAGTGAGGCCCCGGCTGTGGTGATTGAGGGGGGACCCAAGCCTACAAAGAGCTTTGATAAGCACTTGCTGCCCCTGCGTAAGGAGGGGGAGGACATAGATACCTTCCTGACGGCCTTTGAGAATGTCTGTGAGCTGCACAGGGTTGGCTCTGCAGACAGGATCGCAGTTCTCACCCCTTTACTGGACTCCACAGCCGTGGAGGTGTACAGCCAACTGAAAGAGGCGGAGGCAGGGGACTACGAACTGTTCAAACAGGCCCTGCTCCGTGAGTTTGGGCTGACTCCTGAGATGTACCGGAAAAAGTTCCGGAGCCAGCGTAAAACCCGTGAGGTCACATACCTACAACTGGTCAACCGGGCGCAGGGGTATGCCCGCAAGTGGACAGCTGGGGCCCAAACTAAAGAGGACCTGCTTGACCTATTCATACTGGAGCATCTGTACGAGCAGTGCCCGTCCGACTTGAGGCTGTGGTTGATGGACCAGAAGCCGGAGAACCCATAGCACGCAGGCCAGCTGCCGACCAATTTGTGGACAGTCGGGCAGGGGATGGCAGGGAGGAGTCTCGAAGGAGCAGGCCTGCCTCAACGCAGAGAAAGAGTCATCATGGGACCTCCCAAAGGGGGCCTGTGGAGAACCCCTCCAAAAGGGGAACATCCAGCGTCAGGTCCCTCCGACCCACTCAAGGGGACCCACGAGACATGGGCTGCTATTGCTGTGACCAACGAGGCCACATACGGGCCCAGTGCCCCAAGCTCAGGGACAGACCAAGCAGACCCAACCCGCAGAGAGTGGACTGGGTAAAAACCCAATCGGAGGAGGGGCTACATTCCCAGGAAAGGGGGGCTGGCAACATACCACCTGTGGATGCTCCAGGCTCCGGGTTTTTGGTTTACTGGGTGGGCGCGGGGCTGCCCCTCCGGAAAGAGTGCTTTGTTTCCCTGGAGGTAGATGGGAGGAAGGTCACTGGGTACTGGGAGACGGGCGCAGAGGTGACGCTGGCCCGGCCCAAGGTGGTGGCCTCAGATCGGATAGTGCCCGACACCTACCTGACCCTGATGGGCATGGGCGGGACCCCATTCAAGGTGCCCGTAGCAAGGGTACACCTGAAGTGGGGGGCCAAGGAGGGGCCCCAAGGATTTGGGGGTACACCGATATTTGCCCAAGGACGTGTTGATGGGAGGGGACCTCGAGGACTGGCCTAGTAACACTCAGAGTGCCCTGGTCGTGACTTGTAGTCAGAGTCGGCAAAGGGCACTGCACCCCGACAACGAGGAAGGTACTCAACCCGAGGTGCAGGACCCTAACCCAGGGAGCGGGGAACGCCCAAGGGCACGGTTCAGAGAGGCTGCGGCCTCAGACCCAACCAGCAAGAGAGAGCCGGTCCCCATCCCTGTCCCAGCTGCTGAGTTCCAGGCCGAGTTGTAGAAAGATCCATCCTTGCAGAAGCCCGGGGACTGGGCTGACCTCAGTGCAGTACAGACCATGAGGAGAGGTTGCAAGGAGAGGTTCCTGTGGGAGAAGGGGTTCCTGTACCGAGAATGGGCTCCCCCAGGGGAAGTAGAGTAATGGGGGATCAGGAGGCAGCTGGTGGTCCCCCAGAAGTTTCGCCACAAGCTGCTGTACCTGGCCCATGACATCCCTCTCGCAAGGCACCAGGGAATCCGGCGCACCAGGCAGAGGCTGCTACAGAACTTTTACTGGCCTGGGGTCTTTACCCAGGTCCGACAGTACTGCCAATCCTGTGACCCCTGCCAGAGGGTGGGAAAGGCCCGGGACAAGGGGAAAGCAGCTTTGAGGCCTTTACCCATCATAGAAGAATCTTTCCAGAAGGTGGCCATGGACATAGTGGGACCCCTCAGCAAGATGACCCGGTCAGGGAAGAAATACATCCTGGTGGTAGTGGATTTTGCCACTCGCTACCCCGAGGCGGTGGCCTTGTCCTCTATCGAAGCAGACACAGTGGCAGATGCGCTGCTGACAATTTTCAGCTGGGTGGGGTTCCCCAAGGAGGTCTTAACAGATCAGGGGTCCAACTTCATGTCGGCCCTGCTCCGGTCCTTATGGCAGAAATGTGAGGTCCAGCACAACTGGGCCTCAGCGTATCACCCCCAGTCCAACGGGCTTCTGGAAAGGTTCAACGGGACGCTGAAGATGATGTTAAAAACATTTATGAACCGGCACCCGCAGGATTGGGACAAGTACTTACCTCACTTGCTGTTCACATACAGGGAGGTACCCCAGGAATCTACCAGGTTTTCACCTTTCGAACTGTTGTATGGAAGGCGGGTAAGGGGGCCCCTAGACCTGATGAGGGACGAATGGGAGGGGAAGGCCGCTCCCAAGGGAGAGTCAGTGGTGGAGTATGTCCTGACCTTCTGGGAAAGACTGACCGAGCTCATGGGCCTGGTCAGGGAGAATCTGGCCCGAGCCCAGAGGAGGCAGAAGGTCTGGTATGACCGCACGGCATGGGCCCGTGCCTTCACCACCGGGGATCAGGTGATGGTTCTCATCCCCGTGAGGAGAAACAAACTCCAGGCCGCCTGGGAAGGGCCCTTCAAGGTTATCAAGCAACTGAATGAGGTAAACTATGTGGTGGAGCTGTCAAACCGGGCACATCACCGTCGGGTGTACCATGTGAACATGATGAAACCATACTATGACAGGGGGAATGTGGTGTTGGCCGTGTGTGGACATTGGGAGGGGCAGGGAGATGACCCCTTAGTGGATCTATTCCCTGGGACAAAAGCTGGATTCCCCCTGGAGGCGATTCCCCTCTCTGATCAGCTGACCCCGGGCCAGCACGCTGAGATCAGAGGGGTGCTGCATCTATACCGACAGCTGTTTTCCAACCAGTCTGGACGCACTAATTTGACTGTCCACCGGGTGGAGACCGGTTCACATCCCCCTATAAGATGCTCCCCTTTTCGGGTCACTGGTAAAACTGCCCAGGATCTTGAAAGAGAGGTCAGTGACGTGCTGGCTTTGGGGGTGATCCAGCCGTCTTCCAGCCCTTGGGCCTCGCCAGTGGTGCTGGTCTCCAAGAAGGATGGGTCAATCCGGTTCTGTGTGGACTATCGAAAGCTCAATGCCATCACCATATCTGATGCCTACCCCATGCCCAGACCTGACGAGCTCCTAGACAAGCTGGGAGGTGCTCGGTATCTCACCACTATGGATCTTACAAAGGACTACTGGCAAGTGCCGCTGGACGCAGATGCCAGGCTGAAATCAGCCTTTATCACCCCTCTGGGGCTCTACGAGTTTCTGACACTGCCCTTCGGCCTCAAGGGAGCATCAGCCACCTTCTAGCGTCTGGTAGATCAGCTACTGAGGGGGATGGAGAGTTTTGCCGTGGCGTATATTGACGACATCTGCGTCTTCAGCCAGACCTGGGAGGACCACATGTCCCAGGTTAAACAAGTCCTGGACTGACTCCGAAAGGCTGGGTTAACAGTAAAGGCTGAGAAGTGCAAGGTGGGGATGGCTGAAGTATCTTACCTGGGCCATCGGGTGGGGAGCGGCTTCCTGAAGCCGGAACCAGCCAAGGTGGAGGTGATCAGAGACTGGCCTGCTCCCCAAACCAAAAAGCAGGTCCAAGCCTTTATTGGGATGGTGGGGTACTATCGAAGGTTCGTGCCCCACTTTAGTGCCATAGCCGGCCCCATCACCGAACTGTGCAAAAAGGGGAAGCCAGACAAGGTGATCTGGACTGAGCAGTGCCAGGAGGCTTTCCGGGCGCTGAAGGAGGCTCTGGTTAGTGGCCAAGTTCTGGCAAACCCAGATTTTGACAAACCCTTTATGGTGTTCACCGATGCCTCAGACACGGGACTAGGGGTGGTGTTAATGCAGGAGGATGAAAAGGGGGAGAGACACCCCATCGTGTACCTGATAAGAAGCTGCTACCCCAGGAGCAAAACTACGCGGCCATCAAGAAGGAATGCTTGGCCATGGTGTGGGCCCTTAAGAAGCTAGAGCCATATCTCTTTGGGCCACACTTCACCGTGTACACCGACCACTCTCCCCTGACCTGGCTGCACCAGATGAAAGGAGCCAACGCCAAGCTCCTGAGGTGGAGCCTGCTCCTGCAGGACTATGACATGGACGTGGTCCATGTGAAGGGAAGTGCCAACCTGATTGCGGACGCGTTGTCCTGGAGAGGGGGCCCTGAACTTCCCCAGGTCACTGGGCAGAGTGACCCCGCTCAGTTCAGTCTCGAAGGGGGGAGAGATGTGATGGAGTAGGGGCTGTCTGTGTGGGGAATGGGAGAGCAGGGGAGGACTTTAGGGGATGGACCACACCAGAGCCTGTAACCTGAGCTAGGTAAGGGAGAAAAAAGGTCAACACCTTTGCCCGGGAAGGGGGACAAAGGAAGGGAGTGGCAGGAGGGAAGCAGTTTGAGTTTGGGCTTGGGGCTGTGTGGGCGGAATTCAGGGTATCCTAGCTAGGATCCAAGCACCCTGAAAGCCCAGAAGGACTCGATGGAGGGGTCCTGACTTGTGCCTACAAGCTCTGCTGTAACCTGTGTTCCTGTTGTCCAATAAACCTTCTGTTTTACTGGCTGGCCAAGAGTCACTGTGGGTCCCAGGAAGAGGGGTGCAGGACTGGACTCCCCACACTCCGTGACACATGCACACTCAAATATCAAACCTTGACCCTCCCAAACTTGCTGGGCTACTTGAAAGTAGACATAATGTACCATGTTTTCAGTGAATGGCCTCTGCTTTTACCTTGTAAATATCAGATATAAATAAACCTAATTAACTTCTATCCACACACTATTATCTTAATATATACAAAAAATGGTTAAAACTGGGCAGGAAATTTGATCCACTGACAAGTGACTTATTCCATTGAATATACAGGAACTAATAGATTATGTGAGGAATATGAATAAGGTGCTAAGATTTAAATTCTCAGGTCAAATGAGTTAGTTACATCTTACTTTTTATTTTAAGCTAGGGCCTTGTCTACACTTACAAGTTTTGCTGTTTTAACTTTCATCATAATTGAAGCAAACAAACTCCCCTAGTGTGGACATAGTTATACAGTAAAAGTGCTTAGGTGGTGTTTACACTAGAAAGAGTTCTTGTGCTGGTCTAGTTCATACCAATTCCCTGAACAAAATAACTTATACTCTCAGAAGCTCTTTTTTGCTGGTATATCTGCATCTAAATTAAGGCTTTTGGTTAGGTTCCCCCACAGACCCCACCCCAATCTTAACAATCATAGCTATGCAAACAAAACTTTTAAGTGTAGACCAGGCCTTATACTAGTATAATTTATTCAAGTTCAATGAAAAGAAATAGAAAGTGCCATATACTAGTAAAACCGTGACTACTCTAGGGCTTTAACTGGTATAAATACATCAGTAAAAAATCTCATTCCTTACTGATGCAGTTTACTGGTGAAACTTTTTAAGTACAGACCAGGCCCAGGGGCTTGTCTACCTATGAAAATAAATCAGGAACAAGATAGGGTGCAAATTTTAAATAGATTAACTATTCTTGATTAACTCCATGTGTGTACACTTTTTCTGGAATACAAGTATCATATTGTGAATTAGTTTAATCTACTGTGATTAAGTTAATTTGGTAAAAGGGCATACTTGTTCCAGAATAAGAACCTCCACTCCTGGAGTTAATCGGGAATAGTTATTCCAGAATAACTCCCTGTGTAGACAAGCCCTAAAGCCCAGATCATCAAAGGTATTTAGGCATCTAACTCCTATTGATTTCAATGGAAGTTAGGAGCCAAAATACTTTTGAGGATCTGGGCCTAAGTGTCTGCTTCTGTAAACTGAGGGGAATCCTAGGGTATAATATGGCCAGCTAACATGACTTCAGATATCTGTGACTTCACAAATATTGAGAGGGCTTTCTAGTCATGTTAAGCTAATTCCATTGAGCTAACTTGATTGAGAAAACATGACTTTTTTGTTCTTTGAGACAGGGCAAAATATGTTAGTCTGCATTTTAATAAGGCTTTTCAGTTGGGTTAAGATAACTCGCTTGAGCAAGCACAATTGAAAAATATACCTCTTTCACCTGGCAAGAATTAGGAAGAGATTCCAACAGAATAATAGTAAAAAGCAGGGGTTCAAAATTTAAAAAAAAAAAAGAGAGAGAGAAATTGTGAATAAAAAACAGAAATAGGTTGAGATTTTATTTATAAAAAATGAAGGAAGAAAGGAAAATGCAAAGGCTTTAAAATTAAATAAAAAAAAATTCTACTATAGGGAATTTCTGTTATATCCTTTGTTTCAGGAGAAGAGCTTGTTTTCTTATTGGTGGCTAGTACTGATCTTTAATTTCCATCTCTTAAAAAAAATCAGGTCTGTCAGATTTTAATTTTACCACACTATTAAAGATGACTTTCTAGCCAATTAATTAAAAAGAAGGGATGAAAGTCTTTCCCCACTCTGTTTCCTGTGTGCCAGTTTTAAAGGGGCCAGAGCAACATAAATGGGTGCTACAGTCCCTAGATATAGCTGGGGAGAATTCCCCCAGTGTAGGAACTGAGGACAGCCAGAGCAACCTTGTCTTCACTAGGAAAAAAGGTGCTTTTTACCATGTTAGCTAATATGTAGTAATTAACATGTTTTAAAAATTCTAGTATGGAAACTCACGTTAGCTGGTCAAGGCAAACCCCTAGTCATTCCCTCAACCTGCTAATATTTGTGAAAACTACACACTGCGTCATCCCCCATTAGGATTTTAACTAACATATAGTGGAAAAAACACCACTTTTTTTCCTAGTGTGGATGCACCCAGACTTTCTTCCAAGAACTGTTTCATAAATCCTGGTGTAAGGTGTAGAGCTGGGGATGCAAGGGATTGGCGCCATAACACTTAGCTGTAGTCAAAGATTCTGAGCAGTATGGGACACGTTACACCTATGGTACATCAGAGATCACTCCAGTCCTTGTTTCACTCCAGAAACGTGAAGACACAACAGTGTTTTAAGGACAGCTTAATTCCCCCTCCCTCATGGGCTATAAATTCTGTGTAGAGCCTCTTAAATTAGAGGCACAGCACAGAATCTCATCCCAGGGTTTGATTTTGTTTTTTCTAGCACCACATTCATCTAATGTTTTAAGTGTTTTTTTTTTCTTCTGTAATTTCCTAGTCAATAATGCAATATGAGAGACTCGGATGACAATGTTAGACATAAAGGGGCCAAACTTCTGGCAGAATCATAAATTTGGAGCCTCTACATCATAATCCTCTCAAATAAACAAATGTGCTCTGAGAGTACAGCTTCCCTCTTCAGCCAGATTGTAACAGATAGCGTCACATAATCTTAGTGCACTATGAGTGAAATCCTGCCCTATTGAAATTAACAGGGATTTTTCCATTGACTTCAATAGGGCCAGGATTTCACCCTATGATTTTGGGTATCACCAATATGAATAAGAGAATATTTAATTCTTGCCTGTAATGACTGCACATTTGTCATTTGTACACATAGGCTTTGCTGTTTATTTTTTTAAACAAGCCAATAAAACAACCATATATATGCAAGGGATTGGACATATATAAGGATATATATTGGCTTTTAAGAAGAAACTTTTAGAAAAGTTACCAACAGACAAAACACAATATTTTGATACTTTGTTGAATACTAACAAAAACTTTTAGTTACTCTGATAAATATTCCTTGAACATTTATAGTTTTTATTCAAGTATTCTTGTGACGTTGCACTCTATATGATTTTATGAAAATGTGCTGATGTGTTTGGATATAATATAACTAAAATATGCTTCATGCAAAAGGTCTCTTGCAAGGTCATTACAAAGCTTATAATCTACTGAGTGTGATCATCCTATTTGTATAAATATATCACTCTTGTATCTGAAACTAGAAATACGAAATATAACCCTGAGGGCCTGTTGTAATTATGCAAAGTGTGGACCATTACTGGTGGTTTGGAATCTTGATGGCACCCATCAACCAGGACAATTGACTGTGGATGGGTCTGTTTGCAGGCAGGCCTTCCTGTGAGTCAGGCTGGGAGGAATGAAAGCTTGGGGTCTTACAATGACATGATCATGTCATTTGAACTGGAATCCATCTTTAACCTGGTGTTTTTCCATTGAGACAGAGGGGTGGGAATCCAGAGGGACAAATGATTCCCGCTTTATGCAAAAGATATATAAATGGGTGGAACAGAACAAAGGGAGCGACCATCGTGAGAAATCCCCTAGTTACCACCTGAGCTAGAACAAGGAGTGGACCAGGGGAAAGGATTGTGCCCAGACTAGGAAGGCATCCAGTTTGTGAAAGAAACATATTGAAATATCTCTGAGGGTGAGATTTTATCTGTATTCAGTTTTATTACTGTACTAGGCTTAGACTTACATGTTTTATTTTACTTTGCTTGGCAATTCACTTTGCTCTGTTACTACTTGAAACCACTTAAATTCTACTTTCTGTATTTAATAAAATCACTTTTAACTTAATTAACCCAGAATATGTATTAATACCTGAGGGAGGGGGGGACATGGGCAAACAGCTGTGCATATCTCTCTATCAGTGTTATAGAGGGCAAACAATTTATGAGTTTACCCTGTATAAGCTTTCTACAGGGTAAAACGGATTTATTTGGGGTTTGGACCCCATTGGAAGTTGGGCATCTGAGTGTTAAAGACAGGAACACTTCTTAAGTTGCTTTCAGTTAAGTCTGCAGCTTCAGGGCACATGATTCAGACCCTGGATCTATGTTGGAGCAGACTAGCGTATCTGGCTCAACAAGACAGG